>NC_141685.1:406525895-407725895 GCF_964263255.1 Lissotriton vulgaris | reverse complement strand
GGCCAAATGGGCCACACCTTCGTCAGGGCTGGGAGATGTTGACTGGGAGGAAGCGGGATAATAAATCTGAGGTAGTTCGTTTGGGGGTTTTTTTTCTCTTTTTTTGAGCAAAGTATGGTCACAAGAAATTTTCGGCAAAGCAGGAAGCTATTAAAGAGAATATGTTTTTAGTTTATATAGTCTCCCACTTAATTTCCTCCCCCAGATTGCCAGTGTATTTTTATTAGTTCCATTACCTGAATACTGGTTTTTGTTCGCCAGATGAAGAATTCCACTGGGTTGCAATTTATAGGTAAACAGAATGCTGGAGATAGCTGCCCTTAGAAGTATTTTCAGTGGTGTCAAGCAGGCGTCCCACGAGTATTGAATCCAAGGCCGCTAATTTGAAAGCTCTATGTCCCCCACCGAGGCCGGCAAATTTCTGCTTGACTGGAGGAGCACAGTCCGTAGCTAGGATTCCGTCGACCCTTCCCCACAAGGGACAAAGTTCAATAGGGCGCTTTTGCTCAGGAGGTCCTTACACGAGGCTGCTGGGCGTTTCTACCGCGGCGTCCATAAATCAGGTTCTATCACAGGCGCATTCGTTTGTAGGTCATTAAGCGGAGCTGCTTCGTATTCTCTCAAAAAACGTCCATTAGTGGGGTTCCGTCGATAGACTCAATCGAGTCTATCGACGGCTGAGGATAGGTCGATTGAGTCTATCGACGGAACCCCACTAATGGACGTTTTTTGAGAGAATACGAAGCAGCTCCGCTTAATGACCTACAAACGAATGCGCCTGTGATAGAACCTGATTTATGGACGCCGCGGTAGAAACGCCCAGCAGCCTCGTGTAAGGACCTCCTGAGCAAAAGCGCCCTATTGAACTTTGTCCCTTGTGGGGAAGGGTCGACGGAATCCTAGCTACGGACTGTGCTCCTCCAGTCAAGCAGAAATTTGCCGGCCTCGGTGGGGGACATAGAGCTTTCAAATTAGCGGCCTTGGATTCAATACTCGTGGGACGCCTGCTTGACACCACTGAAAATACTTCTAAGGGCAGCTATCTCCAGCATTCTGTTTACCTATAAATTGCAACCCAGTGGAATTCTTCATCTGGCGAACAAAAACCAGTATTCAGGTAATGGAACTAATAAAAATACACTGGCAATCTGGGGGAGGAAATTAAGTGGGAGACTATATAAACTAAAAACATATTCTCTTTAATAGCTTCCTGCTTTGCCGAAAATTTCTTGTGACCATACTTTGCTCAAAAAAAGAGAAAAAAAACCCCCAAACGAACTACCTCAGATTTATTATCCCGCTTCCTCCCAGTCAACATCTCCCAGCCCTGACGAAGGTGTGGCCCATTTGGCCATTCACCGAAACGCGCGTCGGCTCGTGGCTCCAGGAACACGGCACACTATGTAGTACCAATTAGGTGCCGAAATAAGATTAATTGTCTGGAACGTTATTCTGCTCTATGCCACATATTTACCATCTTTATGTGGCATACAACAGAACAATCTGTATGAATTGAGGTATGAGAGTGGAATGTCTGAACTTTAGGTAAGATTAGGCCGTGAAAAACTGAAAGAATGATAGTATGATTGAAGCATGAAATGTTACTGGGTGGGTCAAAAAAGAATGCAATTTTGTCAATTTTATCTTTTCTCAAATAGATCATGTGTGTTGTGTAATATTTATAAAATAATTATGTGTTATAGGTGTACATAAATGTTTTCTACACTAAAATAAAAATTGTTATATTTTGCTAAGAAACTTTGTCGTGCAAATGTTTGGATCATGTTAAATCTTGTAATGTGCAGTGCCAACTTCTAGGTTTATCACCCCACATATATTGGGATCCCAGATCTGGGACCACGTTATCAACTGGCGGGGTACGTTCTTTTGTTCTTTGTTTGGTCTTCTTCCCCCCTCGACCCGCCTTCATCCAACCAGAGACCCATTGGGGAACCCCCTTCTTTTGCCCAAGAATAAAGTGTGGTCATAACCGTGCCCACGGTTCAGTGAGTCGCTTACATTACTGGGCACCGGTACAGCTGCACCTGTTGCACCGATGAAGGCCACGAAATAGGTAGAGGGTCTCGGGTGAAAGTCCTACCTTGGGTGTGCTGGACTGTGTGCTCCATTCCACCTTCCAGAGATGGAGAAGACTGGGGAAGTCTGGCCTGGTGGTCGATTGTGCAGAACTGTTCACTCTCTTGTGAGGTGATCAAAGATCTGTGCCCATTTAGCGCTTCGTGGTTACCGTAGCTCTCTGAGGTCAGAGTGATCTTTGACCAGCGACTAGTGCAAAGATAGCTGCACTGAGTTATTTTGTTCACAGTGAGCCACAATGTCTGGTACCTACAGCTGTAGAGCGCGTCAGTGATGTTGGGTTAAAAGTGGGTTACTGATGAATGAGTTTGAGGTTTCGATACAGTGATGAAATGAACATTAGCTTGGATTAATCATTGTGTTTGCCTCCATACTGAGGTGGATTTTGCTATGGTTGGGCCAGGAGAGTGGTTGGTAATCTTAGATGATGAGTTTTGTGTCCATGGAGAACAGGGCATCACGGTTGGGGCTTGCATCACGGATAGGTTCTTCAACTAGACATGGACAGAGCCTAGAATCTCCGTGTCTACTCGTACCCTCTCTGAATGAAATTGATAGGCCATCTTCCCATATGCAAATCATCCCATTGGCCCCAGCTGCAGGTTCCCACAATATTCAACATTTGTATCATATCCCTGGCATCAGTCATTTGGGGGAAGTAGCCTTTACAATGAAGCCGGAACCCCACATGCCTTTACCACACATGACATTACCACGCTAGTCTTTACAACGAATATCAATCAATCAATCAATCAAGATATTTGTATAGCTCGCTACTCACCCGGAGGGTCTCAAGGTGCTTGGGGGAGGGGGGTCCGCTACTGCTCGAACAGCCAGGTCTTGAGTTGCTTCCTGAAGGAGAGGTGGTCTTGGATCAGACGGAGGTGGATGGGGAGAAAGTTCCAAGTCTTGGCCGCCAGGTAGGAGAAGGATCTTCCTCCCGTGGTGGCTCTTCGGATGCGTGGAACGGCGGCGAGGGCGTGGCTGGTTGATTGTAGCTGGCGGGTGGGAGTGTAGAAGGTCAGGCGGTCGTTGAGGTACCTGGGGCCCAGGTCGTGGAGGGCCTTGTGTGCGTGGGTGAGGAGTCGGAACGTGATTCTCTTGCTGACGGGGAGCCAGTGCAGGTCTCTCAGGTGTCCGGAGATGTGGCTGTGTCGGGGGATGTCCAGGATGAGTCGCGCGGAGGCGTTCTGGATGCGTTGGAGTCTTTTCTGTAGTTAGCTGTGGTTCCGGTGTAGAGGGTGTTTCCGTAGTCCAGTCGGCTGGTGACGAGTGCCTGGGTGACCGTCTTCCTGTTTCGGTGGGGATCCATCGGAAGATCTTTTGGAGCATGCGTAGGATGTTGAAACATGACGATGAGACGGTGTTGACTTGTCTGGTCATCGAGAGGGAGGAGTCCAGGATGAAGCCCAAGTTGCGTGCATGGTCCGTTGGTTTGGGTGCGCTGCCCAGGGCAGGGGGCCACCAGGAGTCGTCCCAGCCAGAGGGTGATGATCCAAGGATGAGGACTTCCGTCTTGTCTGAATTCAGTTTCAGGCGGCTGTTCATCATCCACTCGGCTACGTCTTTCATCCCTTCGTGTAGGTTGGTTCTGGCGGTGGCGGGGTCGTTGGTGAGGGAGAGGATCAGCTGGGTGTCGTCGGCGTAGGAGATGATGTTGAGGTTGTGTTGGCGTGCGATGGTCGCGAGGGAGCTCATGTAGATGTTGAAGAGGGTGGGGCTGAGTGATGATCCTTGTAGTACGCCGCAGATGACTTTGGTGGCCTCGGATCTGAATGGGGGGAGGTGGACTCTCTGAGTTCTTCCGGCGAGGAACGAGATGATCCACTCCAGTGCCTTCTCTTGGATTCCGATGTTGCTGAGGTGCTGCACTAGGGTGCGGTGGCAGACAGTGTCGAACGCTGCGGAGAGGTCCAGGAGGATGAGGGCCGCCGTTTCCCCGTTGTCGAGCAGGGCTCGGATGTCGTCAGTGGATGCGATGAGGGCGGTCTCGGTGCTGTGGTTGACTCGGAAACCGGACTGCGAGTGGTCGAGAGATCCGTTCATCTTGAGGAAGGCGGCAAGCTGTCTGTTGACGGTCTTCTCGATGACTTTGGCAGGAAAAGGGAGAAGCGAGATGGGGCGATAGTTTTTAAGGTCGGTGGGGTCCGCTGATGGTTTCTTCAGGAGGGTGCTGAGTTCCGCATGCTTCCAGCTCTCCGGGAAGGTGGCGGTTTTGAAGGAGCAGTTGATGATGTCCCCGAGTTGGGGTGCGAAGACGGAGTTTGCCTTGTTGAAGACGTGGTGGGGGCATGGGTCGGTTGGTGATCCGGAGTGGATGGTGTTCATCGTGTGGATGGTGTCTTCGGTGCTGACCGGGGTCCAGGCGGGGAGGGTATTAGTGGGGGGCGTCGGTTCGGTGGTTGGGTGCGTGGTCTGTGCGCCAAAGCTGTTGTGTATGTCGGCGATCTTGCTGTGGAAGAACGAGGCGAGTGAGTCGCAGAGGTCTTGCGAGGGAGTGATGTTGTTGTTTCCGACGCTGGGGTTTGAGAGCTCTTTGATGATGCTGAATAGTTCATTGCTGTTGTGGGCATAGTTGTCTAGTCGTTCCTTGAATGCTGTCTTCTTGGTGGTGTGGATCAGCTGGTGGTGTTTGCTGGTGGCGTGCTTGAGGGCGGTCATGTTGTCTCTAGTCGGGTCTTTGCGCCAGGCTTTCTCGAGGGTATGGCAGTTCTTCTTGGAGTTCTTGAGATCGTCGTTGAACCAAGAGGCTTTCTTGCTGCCGGGCCTGCTGGGATGGTTTTTCAGTGGTGCGAGGTCGTCCGTGCAGTTGGCGATCCACTGTGTGAGGTTGTTGGCTGCTTAGTTGGGGTCCGTTGGGCTGGTGGGAGGGTTCTGGCTCAGGGATGTGGTGAGCTGGTCGGTGGTGATCTTGTTCCAGCTCCTGCGGGGAACCTGTTGCGGGTGGTGGTGGGTCGTGGTCCTTCTGAAGCTGAAGTGGACGCAGCTGTGGTCTTTCCAGTGGATTCCGGTGGAGTGGCTGAAGGAGCTGTACTTGCTGGAGGAGAAGACTGGGTCAAGCGTGTGTCCGGCGTAGTGGGTGGAGGTGTTCACCAGTTGCTTGAGTCCGAGGTTGGCGAGGTTGTCCAGCAGGGCGGCAGTGTTGCTGTCATTGTTGTTCTCCAGGTGGAAGTTGAGGTCCCCTAGGAGGATGTAGTCAGCGGAGGAGAGGGCGTGCGGGCTGATGAAGTCTGCGATGTCTTCGCTGAATTGTGATCGAGGTCCTAGGGGTCTGTAGATGAGGGTGCCTCTGGGTGTGGTCTTGGGGTCGGTGTGCATCTGGAAGTGCAGATGTTCGACGGCTGTGAAGGTGTCATCGGAGTTGGTCGTGATGCGGATGGTGTTCTTGTGGACGATGGCGATGCCTCCTCCAGTCTGGTTGACACGCTCCCTCCGGGTGATCTTGTATCCGTCCGGGATGGCGACGGCGATGTCGGGCACTGAGGAGGCTTTCATCCATGTTTCCGTGAGGAAGGCGACGTCTGGAGATGTGGTGTCGAGCAGGTTCCAGAGTTCCACGGCGTGTCTGTGGACGGAGCGGGTGTTGAGCAGTATGCACTTCAGGTGGTTGCTGCTGGTGCTCGGCTTGGCGGGTGCGGTGCATGTCCGGATGCAGGTGAATTTGCAGATTTGGCAGGTGAAGGGTCCGGGGTGGCTCGGTAGCAACCGGGGATCCGGCCGGTGTTGAGTGTGTTGTGGGTGGTGGCGTCGTAAGTCTGGCGGGTGGGCTGGCATCTGCGGGGGCCAGCCAGAATATGCCTTTACCACGCATGCCATTACAATGAATTTTGTTGTAGGCATGCTTGGTAAAGGTATATTCATTGTTAAAGTTTTAAAGGTATGTATTTAAGGGTTTTAAGTATTACGTGTTTTTTACATCCATCCATCTATCTATCTATCTATCTATCTATCTATCTATCTATCTATCTATCTATCTATCTATCTATCTATCTATCTATCTATCTATCTATCTATCTATCTATCTATCTATCTATCTATCTATCTATCTATCTATCTATTGCCCCGGGAACTGCCACATCCCTGGGGCACAAATTAGGTAAAGGCGGGGTTCCATTGAGTGGGGACCACCACCTCCCCGGGGCTACAGAGATGATGGGAGGGGGCCGCGCAGCCTCCCTCCAGGAGCCCCCCATGGCCCTGGGGAGTGCCACCCCCAGGGCCGACTCCAGCAATGTCCCGGGGTGCCCACTCCCGGGACATTGCAGTTTGCTACGGCTTGCTCCCGCCAAGCCATAGCAAACTTTATTCCGCTTCATGGAAGCAAGAGCATTAAAAATGCTCTTGCTTCCATGAAGCGGCACAGAATTGCTTTTGGGTAGCGGGAGCTTCAAGCAGCGCCCTCTGCCCAAAAGCAATGCCCGCTCCCGCAGGAGGCAGGGAGCCGGCAGAGACTTTTGGGGCCTTGAGGCTGTCCCCACAGTCCACAAAGATGTGAAAATGCCCGGGGGAATAGGGTCTTGGGGCATTATCGGCTCAGGTAGGGGGACCACGCAGGCCCACCTACCCATTTAAAAAAAAGGAAAAAGTTAAGGCCGGGCCCCTAGGGAAGGGGTCCCCGGGGCCGAAATTGGCCTCAGGATGGGAGCCGCACAGCGCCCTCCTATTAAAAAAAATAAATAAATACAGGGCAGTGGGGATAGGGTGCCCGGGGCCAAAACTGGCCGAGGGAAGGGAGGCCACGCGGTCCCCTTCCTTTTTTTTTAAATTTAAAAAAAGGAAAAGGCCTTGCCATGGGATATTGGGTCCCCCGGGCTGAAATGGGCCTAGAGAGGGATACCATGCGGCCTCCCTTCCTTAAAAAAACTATATATGTGAAGGCCTGGCCCAAGGGGATGGGGTCCCCGGGCCGTAATCTGCCTTGCGAGAGGGCCGAACGCCCCCCATTCCATTTTATTTCAATTAAAAAATAAAAAGTGGGCCATGGCCCGGGGGATGGGGTCTCCAGGGCCTAAAAGGGTAAACGGTAGGGGTGCTACGCAGCCCCCATTTCTAAAAATAAAATATAAAAAAGGAAGCCGGTAACTTGCCGTACCCATTGTCCAGTAATCTGCAAACGCGCATCCTGGCATGCTCTTGGTTGGAGGAGGGAGTCCCCTTCGCTCTTGAGGGCCCTTAGGGGCCAACTAACCCACCTGTTACCTCCAGTAAGCCCAACACAGTGGGATTGCTGAGCGGTGATTGGGGCCACACCCCTTTTCCCACCGGTCTGCAAATGCATCTCTCGGAGCACTGCTGGTGGGGCGATAGGGTCCCTTTGCCTTCTGAGGGCCTCAAGACTAAAGTGGACTTCATCCCCCAAGCAGCAGTACGCCAGGAGGCCCGTTTGCAGAGTGGCTGAAAAAGGGTATGTGGTCTCTGACCACCTCTCAGCAATCCAGCTGTGTGAGGAATACTGGAGGTAACAGGTGGGCTAGTTGGCCCCCAGGGATCCTCAAGAGGCAAGGGGGCTTCGTCCCCCAAATAGTGTGTGAAGAGGTGCTTTTGCAGAGTGGTGGAGAAAGGTGTGTGGCCTGTGACCACCTTTCAGCAATCCCACCGTGTGGGGCTTACTGGAGGTAACAGGTGGGGTAGTTGGCCCCTTAAGACCCTTAACAGCAATGGGGACTTCATCCCCCAACTAAGAGCGCACCAGGAGGCGCCTTTGCAGAGGGGCGGAGAAAGGGGGCGTGGCCTACTATCAGAACTGAGCAACCCTGTTGTGTGGGGCTTACCGGAGGTAATAGGAGGGGTAGTTGGATGTATTAGTGAGTGAGTGGGTGTATGAGTGGCTGTATGGTGGATGTGTGTGTAGACCTATGAATAAGTGAATGGGAATGTAAGTACTGTGAAGGGTGTGTCAATGGTTTTGCAAAGGGTAGTGTGAACATTGGAGTGGGTGTATGAAAGGTTATATTGGGGTATGAGTGGGTGTGTCAGAGAGTATGTGGAGGATGTTATCAGTGATATCATCTGTGATGTAATTTGAGATGTCATCAGTGATGTTATCACTGATGTCACTGATATCACTGAGCATGTCATGAGTGATGTAATATGTGACATCATAAGCAGTGCATTGTGGGGGCACGAGTTATAGTTAGCTCAGCTAACTATAATGACTGAATTTCACAGATTTTGTACGAGTGAAATGTCAGCCTAACTATAACGTTCCTTTAACCATTGTTTTTTTCAGTGAATATATAAATATATATATCCACACACATCCCAACGTTCAGGAAAGAAGAGGGCACTCAAACAAAGTCTGCAGAGTCCAAGCTGTATCTTTATTACTCTACCCAGCAATTAAAAGAGATGAGTCGGCAGATCAACTGCCTTTCTCAATCAAAAAAACAACATTTTGGGGCTCAATTTAAATATGTAAAAAACTCTAAACATAGACAATGTACTTCATTGCTGCTGCAGTTCGCCCCAATTAAAAACATTCTGCACATATATATATTAGGGAAAGGTCTTTTTTAGGGTTTAGGGTGGGTAAGAGTATATGTTTTTTGGTTGACAAGGGAAATGTTAGGGTTTAGGGTGGGTATGGGTTTTTGGGTGGTAAGGGTATTTTTAGGATTTAGGGTGGGTATGGTTTTTTGGGTGGCAAGGGTATTTTTAGGGTTTAGGGTGGGTGTGGGTTTTGAAGTGGCAAGGGTAATGTTAGGGTTTAGGGTGGGTGGCAAGGGGATTTTTAGAGTTAAGGGTGTGTATGGGATTTTGGGTGGTAAGGGTGTCTGCTTGAGTGTATATATCGCCAGTCTGTAGTTATAGTTAGGACCTAGTTTCCATTAAAAAATGCTTTTTTGACTTGCCTATATCTGTGGCGCTAGTTGACCAATTTTCACAAAATTTTCCAAAAAAGGCTCAAAGTAAGTCGTGCATGGCAAGCTTCGGAGTGATCCGTCAAGCGGGGGCCGAGAAAAAGGGGACTCAAATCAATTGCATTTTTCCATGTTAATTCCCATAGGACACATACTTGAGCCTATGGCCCGAACCGCTAGATGGAATTACACCAAATTTGGTAGAAAGGTAGATTGTGCTTTTTGTTATTTGGTGCAAATCTGTTCAGTATTTGGGGAGAAATCGAAGAAAAAACAGATAGATATATCTGTGGTCACGAAGCCTTCGCGAAAAAAGATGAGTTCATGCAAGGAAATGCACAGCCCTGATTGTCTGCCAACACTTCAACCAGGAAGTGCTGGTAGCCATCTTCGGACTCGTTTCACTGATTCCCCTCCAAAAAGTGAACACAAAAAAAGGGGACGGAGAAGGAATACCCTGACCCCCAAATCATGGTTTTGCGATCCCTCTGGGATCTCCCCTTGCAAAAATAGCATTAAAAAAAAATTACAGTGAGGTCAGGACGTATTCACGATAAAAATTAATAAAAAGAAAACACAAGCGCAGGCTGCCCTACTTGTGTTTAAAAAAGCCCCCGGGTGAGTAAGTCCTGGTGGCATATGTACTAGTATGTGCTGCCCCAGGGAAAGCCAGCTGCCAGAGGCAATGAACGATAGAAACACGGGAGGCCCATGCACTTTCCCCTGCAGCCTCAGGGACTGTTACCTCCCTGAGGCAATAAATTAATGAAATGCGGGAAGGGACGCGTGCCCCCCTGTAGCCCAGGGGACCGCCACCTCTCCGGAGCAGCAAATTATAGCAGTGCGAGGGTCCCATATGGCCTCGGGGGATAGGGTCCCAGGGACTGAAATCAGCCCAGGAGGGGGCTGTGCATCCCCCTCCGATTATTTATGTATTCCCCCCCAAAAAAGTGATCGTGTCCCAGGGTATGGGGTCCCCAGGGCCAAAATTGGCCCAGGGAAAGGGCCACGTGGTCCCTCTCCCTGAATAAAAAAAAAGACCAGCAAGTCGCCTGAGGCCCGCCCCCTTTCTTCACCACTCTGTAGATGCGCATCCTGGCTCACCTTTGGGTTGTGGATGAAGTCCCCTTGGCTGCTAAGGGTCATTGGGGCCAACAAGACCTCCTGTTACCTCCAGTAAGTCCCATGCAGTGGGATTGCTGAGAGGTCCACGGACACCAAGCCCTATCCCCTTTCTCCACCACTCACCCATATACCACTAACACACTCCCTCACTCACCCACACAGCCATGCACACAAACAATCATCACCCAGACAGCTCCTCACTCACACACTCACTAACCCATACAGCCACTCACTCCCTCATCCATACAGGCAGTCACACCCCCCTCACTCACCCACACGCAAACTCAGACACCCATACAGGTACTCAGACAACCAATTACTCATCCTTACAGCCACTCACATAACCAATCACACACCCATACAGCCACTTACACACCAACTAACAGGTTGATACATACATTCACACAACCAGTCACTCACCCATACATTCACTAAAACACCTAATCACTCACTTATACAGTCTGTCAAGCACCCACTGAATCATCCATACAAGCACTCATACATCCACTGATTTACCAATACACCTTAGTATATATATTTAACACTCACAAACCTTTTTAAAACACTCACAGTCACTGGATGATGTCATCAGTGATGTCATTTGAGATGTCATCAGTGATGTCATTGTCACTGACCATGTCATGAGTGATGTAATATGTGAGGCCATAAGCAGTGGATTGGGGGGGGGGCGCGAGTTATAGTTAGCTCAGCTAACTCTAACTGCTGAATATACATGTATAAATATATATTTATATATACATGTTAAAAATATATATGTAAAAAATATATATGTATGTGTGTATATTACCTACTAGCGGTCACCAGTAGGTAGTTATAGTTAGGACCTAGTTTCCATAGGAAAAGCATTTATTGATTTGCCAATATCTTTGGCGTCGTTTGATGAATCTTCACGAAACTAATGGGGCTGTTGGGTCAACTGCTGTGTTGAACATTTTGGGTGATTCGTCAAGCGGGGGCCGACAAAAAGAGGGGGTCCCAAAATGCGTTTTCTCCATGTTCATTACCATAGGAAACTTTAGGCACAGCTACAGCCTGAACTGCTGAACAGAATTACACCAAATTTGGGCAAAAGATAAGTCTTGGTTCAAAAAGCACTCTTTTTGTTAAATGGTGTATATCCTTTCAGTAGTTCCTGAGAAATGTAAATATTTATCAGATATTCAAGTGGGGATGTGGAAGATCCACAAACTCTCCCGATCTCGTGCCGGTACTGTGATTGGCTGGCAACACTAGAAACCATGAAGTGTTGGCAGCTCCCTTGTGACTCGGCTGAACGGAGTCACAAGAAAAAAGGTGAAAAAACAAGAAAAGGGGTCAGGTTAGAAACACCCTGACCCCCTAGGCCTGCTCAGGGGGTTCCACAGGGCCACCAGGGCCAAAAAAAGCATTAAAAAAAGTTCAGTGGGATTTGCGGTGGATCCACGAGTCCAGCGGAAAATGTAAATGCTTCGTTTTCTTTAGGCCCCTGGGTGGGCCAGGTCCCTAGGGCAATAATGAAATGAGATGCGGGGGCTTGTGTGGGCCCCTGCATGCCCCTGGGACCGCTACCTACCCGGGGCTTAAATTGAATGCCGGAAGGGATACAATATAAAGTAATATGTGATGTCATCAGCAGTGCATTGCGGGGGTGCGAGTTATAGTTAGTCCAGCTAACTATAACGGCTGAATTTCACAGGTTTTATACGAGTGAAATGTCAGCCTAACTAAAACGTTCCTGTAACTTGTGCTTTTTTCCAGGAAAAAATGGAACAAAAAAAACCTTAGTAGTTCACTGAAAAAAACAAAGGTTACAGAGATGTTATAGTTAGGCTCAGGTTTCACTTGTACAAAACCAGAGAAATTCACCAATTATAGTGGGCACCCCACGTCTTTGCTGGAGCTGGCCCTGGGGGGTGGCATTCCCCAGGGACATGTACAGCCCAGGAGCAAGGGCGCACGCCCCCTCCCATTTTAGAGTTTGATCCTGGGGAGGTGGTGGGCCCTGGAGACTGGGGGTCCATGAGGCCCCCCAACCCAAATATATAAAGCCCCGGGGAGGTGCTGGTCCTCAGTGCAGGGGGATGTCCATGAGGTCCCCCCATATTATTCTAATTAGACCCGGAGAGGTGATGGTCCTAGGGCAAGGGGATTGATGAGGACCCCTAATAATATTGGATTTTTCCCCAGAGAGGTGGTAGTCCCCGGGCAGGGGGGTCCGTGAGGCCCACCATATTATTGGATTAGTCCCATGGTGGTGGCTGTCCCCAGGGATTGGGGGATCTGCAAGGCCCCCCCACATTATTAGAATCAGCCCTGGGGAGGTAGTTACCCTGGGGCTGTGGGCGGGAACAGTGGACCTGCCCGCATACATAATTAAAATTGCCCCGGGTAGGTGGTGGTCCCCGGGGCTTTGATAAGCCCTAGGAGGGGGGCCCGTGAGCTCCCCTCCTGTATTTATCCATTAATATATTAATGAACCAATAAACAATGAATTAAAAATCAGCAAATAGCTAAAATAAAAATTACATGATTTACATGTAAATGTATTTGAGCTTATATAGCGCACAGCTACCCGCAGTGGGTTTCCCGGCGCTTTCTTTGGGAACCCGTCCTGGTATTCCCCTGTGAGATATATCGGCAGGGTATCCACAAGGGGAAAGCCAGGCATCCCGCCGCGAGGGGCCGTTGTGGAGATTAAGCAAGCTATTGCCCAGAGTCGCAGAGTGTGAACCCGTGAGTCGAGGAGGCACCGGAGCGAGAATTATCGAGTCCGTGGAATTTTTAGCCCAAGACCGCCGAGGCGGGGAATTGAACCCTGGTCCAGGGTCGATCTCAGCTTCCGGGTCTGCCGCCTCTAACCCCTGAGCCACACTTCTCCACGTACATAACTATCAATTAAATAAACAAATCAAACTAAAATTGATTATTAACTAAAAATAATATTTCACAAATTAAAACATTTCCCACCATAATTCCCTACAAACCCAGAAACCAGCTACTAAATTAACACTTTGTGATTACATTTAAAATAAACTTACATTTCATATACAAATACAGAATATACTAAGACAAACTAAACACAAATTTTATTACAATCCTAATAACGTATAAAACTGAAGCAACTAAAATGTATCAAACTTGTTTTCAGTTTAATAATTTTATATAGAGAATAAAATAGCAATTATAAAAACTAAATTGCAGTCACAGGTAAAATAAATGATTTTATATAGAGAGAGAAAAGAAAAGAGGCATAGAAAAAGAGCAGAATGAGCAAGAGAGATAAAGGAGGAAGCAAGAAAAAAATAAAAGGAAGAGTAAGAATGATAATTTGCAGTAGTAGAAGGAGAGAGTTGAGTGTGAAGCGAGAAAATTAGTAGGAGGAAACCAAAATAATCCAGATTTCATTTTTTGTTGTAGGTTAAGAGAAGATGATTACCACATACAAAATTTCACCAAGTGAGAATAGGTAATTATTTTCAGCAGGATAGTATCCTCTGTAAATATGGCATTCTAAATTGACTCAATAACCACATTCAGTTAGGGTACAATAGAGTCATAGGCTATAGGGAAAATGGAAATATGTTGCTAGATAGATTAACATCTTAGATTATGTTCAGCTCTAAAACAAGAGGGTAATTGGTAAATTTTCTTTAAAAAGTCAAAAGTAGCAATAGTGCTTACATTCTAAAATTGATAAATATGTAAAATACCCTTTTATCTCCAATGTTTAAAATTTTAAAAAACTATAACAAATCTTTAGAAACGTATTATATCAAATTAACAAATTCATAAAAACATTGATGGGGGAACAATTGATTAAATAACACTATTTGACATGAAACAAGAATCTTTTAAAACAGGACGTTTAGAAATCTAAGTTTAACTAGACATCAGAATAACATTTCTAAACGAAACATCATTAAACAGAGATCTTTCAAAAGTAATCCAATGAGGTATAGAGTTATTATGACAATCAAATATTAAAGCACAAGACTGATTATGAAAGACGAGTGATGTAGTCTAAAATCAGGGAACCACACACTGCCTTCATTCTTTAGTCTCTTTAACTGAGAGATAGCAATACTGGGAGTTTTTGTATTTCATAGACATTTTTATCAGATTGTGTTGAGTTGCTTAAAATTAAAGTTTGACATTTTTACCAGGAGCATAGATATAACATATAAAATATGAGGTAAATAAATACAATCATATTATATCCTTTGTTTTAGTTTTCTTTAGTTTATTTCCCTTACTGTTCATGTTGCTTTATGTGTTGTGTTTTCTTTTAAGAAGTACTGCTTTAGGCTATTCTTATCTATGTCATAGTTGCTTAGCAATGTTGGAATGTTGGGGCTCTTGCTGCTCAATTGAGACTGGAGCTTGACAGAGTTGCACTCTGGCAGTTTGAGAGCTGTACTTGTTCATAAGAATAAATCTTCTTTTAACATACAAGACTGGATCTGTCTTCTCAGGATGCAACATAAATTTGGCGACAAGGTGGTCAAGTCAGCCCTCTTTGGACCCACATCCAACAAAAGACTTTCAAGATTTATCAACATTTTATCAACAACTGCCAGACTACAGTGTTCTCTCTTCAAATACTACTCTTCAAAATTGCTTCACTTGATTTAAATTGAAGACTCAACTAAGATAAGTTAATAAGATACATCATTTTATTTTCTACTTTCTATTGAGAGCTTCGCTGCATTTTATGTGCTTTTTCTTCAAATCCCCACTTAAAGCTTTACTGGTTTCGATGCAGGCTCATAGAAATATTTGACTTTAAACTCTAATTTTTCAAATTCTTGACTTATCCATCGATTTTCATCGATTTTAATCTTCTTCTCTCCAATTTTCCTGCCTGCACGGCTTTACCCTTACTTCAAAACTGTAATACATTTTTTGCCTTGCCCTCCATACAGCTACTGCTTGTTTTGCTCGATTTTATTAAAGTGCTAAGCTGATTTCACTTTCTTTGAACGCTCTCCTGTTCAAAGCTCAAAGCGACATTTAAAACTTTACTCTAAACGCCTACCGGCTCCTTTTTAAACTCCCTGACGTCCTTCTTCACCAGCATCTTCGGAATCCTCCTTGCGCAGCCATTCTCTTCACAGCTTTCCATCGTCCTTCATGTTACGACGTCTTCACACTACCACGCACTTCACGCTACGACATCGGATGTCTTCACGCAACGTCACTGACATCTTGACAGTATCCTAGCAACCACTGTCGACATTGCGCAGCTCGACATCGCGCAACCCTCATTTAAACCCTTTATATTTATTTTTACATTTCGATCTTCGCTGATGTGCACAGCTCCATTGTGCATTCGCTAATGTGTACAGCTACAACATTTTTGGACATTTTATCACAGTTACCCTGCCTTCACGCTGACAGGCACAGCAGTTAATTTCATACTCTATTGTGCATTCGCTGATGTGCACAGCTACGACATTATTGGACATTTCCTCACAGTTACCCTGCCTTCACGCTTACAGGCACAGCTAAGTAAAAGTTCATATTGATATTTTCATTTTCTTTTTACTGCTCTTTGAATTCATACTCCTTATTCTTTCTTATTAATATTTATTTCCTCCTGGCTTTCCTCTTATTTATTTTCTTTAAAATTCTCGTTATATTTCATTACTATGGCAATACAAACTGCCATTCTTCCTGCTCCTTTTCTTTCAGAACCAGGTTGTCCTAAAATAAAATGAACTCAATGGTATAAGTCTTTCAACAGCTATATCATAGCTATTGATGGTATTAAGCTTCCTCCTGTGCGGAAAAATGCTATGTTGTATAATGCTTTAGGTGCAGAGGGTCAGAGAATTTTTGATCATCAACCCAAAATTATTCGCCCACCCTCTGATGATTGGAATGAATACACAGAGGCAGTCCTTAGACTAGAAAAACATTTTATTGATGAACCAAGCATTATTGTTGAAAGACACAAATGTTATACTTGGAAACAAAGGGAACATAAGAATATTGATACCTTCTTGGCAGAATTAAGAGTATTGGCCGCTTCTTAAGAATTTGAAGGCCCTATTGATCAATACTTGAGAGATCAACTAGTCGTTAATTGCCACTCTAATGAAGTCCAAAAGAAAATTCTCTGTTGTAGAAATCCTTCACTCACTGAGACTTTAGAAATTGCAAGAGGTATTGAAAGATCAGTTTCAGCTTCTAAAGAACTTGGCAATAATAAACCTTCTGTTTCAGAAACAGTCAATAAGGTGTCTCAACAAACTTTACAATCTATTTCACAACGAGAAAAAGAAAAAACTTCTAACAAAAGTGAATGGAAAAAGTCTGACAAGTCTCTTCAATGTTTTAGATGTGGTTCAAAATCTCATCTTGCTAATTCTCCAACTTTCCAGCTTTAAAGAAACAATGCACTAATTGTAAGAAAATTGGACATTTTACTTCAGTTTGTAAATTTAGAGCTAAAACAATGTGCGTTGTAACTGAGAGTCCCACTGAAGTCAATTTAATAACAAGAGAGAATTCTGTGAACAAAATATTACTATCTGTGGACATGATTAGTTCACAACAAGATTCAGATAGCGGTGATCCAGTATGTGATGTTAAAATAGGTAAGGTTCCTGTCAGTGTTACAGTTGATTCTGGATCTCCAGTTACCATTATTCCAGATGTATTTTTTTTAAAGAATGGGCTGGGATTGATTTATTACCACCTGACATACATACAGTGGCTTTCAATGGTCATGAAATTGAAATGATGGGGTATTTTATTGATAATATCACTTTTGAAGATAGAACTATTGACGCTAAGATTTATATTTCTAAAAAAGGTTATAAAATCCTAGGTTGGAAGGATCAAGGAAAATTTAAAATGATACTGAGACCAGGTACTGATAATCCCATTTCTTTGGATCGTTTTGAGAATGTTAATTCTGTTACTATTGATCCCTCTTCGTTAGATACCATTATTATTAAATATCAAGGTGTCTTTTCTGATAAATTAGGTTCAGTCAAAGGTTTTGAACACAGGATAATACTAAAACCAAATGCCATTCCCGTAATTCATAAGGTTAGACATGTTCCTCTAAGTATTAGGGATAGACTCAAAACCCATCTTGATCAGTTAGGCAGTGAAGGTGTAATTAAACAAATCAATTCGTCATTATGGATTTCTACAATTGTCGTCGCTCTTAAAAAGAATTGTGACGAAATTAGGCTCTGCATTGATCTCAGGTCTTTAAATAAGAATTTTCAGATTGACTGTTTTCCTTTGCCTCGTATTCAGGATATGCTTGCTCAACTCAAGGGTACAAAAGTTTTTTCTACGATAGATTTAAGAGCGGCATACCATCAAATTGAGCTGAATGATGAGTCTAAGGATCTCACCGCCTTTAATACTCCATTTGGTCCTTTTAGATTCTTAAGATTACTCTTTGGCCTGGCCTCAGCGGCTTCAGTTTTTCAAAAATTAATGTCCCAACTCTTTGGTAATGTTAAGGATGTGTTGGCTTACCAAGACGACATACTAATTTCCACTAACACTGTTCAAGAACATCTTGCTAAGTTGGATCAAGTATTAGGTATTTTGAACAAACATGGTATGACTGTAAAAAAACAAAAGTGCACATTTTTACTTGACAAGGTAGAATATTTAGGTCATGTTATTTCACAAGAAGGCATCAGTCCTAAACAAGACCTGCTTAAGGCTATCCAAGAGTGTGCTCAACCATCTAATAAGGATCAATTGAGGTCATTTTTAGGGTTGAGTAAATTTTATTCAAGGTTTGTACAGAACTTTGCTCTTGTCAGTGAACCTTTAAGACTTTTAACAAGGAACAAGGTCAAATTTGTGTGGGATAATGAGCAAAATGTAGCCTTTGAAAAATTAAAAGACTTTGGGCCAGATGTAGGTCGACATTTACCGACCGGTAAAGGCCGATTCGGCCGTTACCAACCGGTAAATGGCTATTCGAGATGTAGGTGGCATATTTTACAGATTCAGTAAATTTACTGAATCGGTAAATTTACCGAATCTGTAAAATACTGATTCTGTATTATTACCGATTTGGTAATTTTGAGATGTAGGTGGGACTCTTCTGAGTCCCACAGGCCTTACCGAATCGGTATTTTACCACCCAATCCAATTGGGTGGTAAAATACCGATTCCAGGTGTGCATGCACATGTGTGCATGCACACCTATGGCATGTGACAGACAGCATGTCTGTGTGCCACATGTCACACATTCCTTAAATCGGGTGCTAGGGGGTGTCAAAGTGACACCCCCTGCACCCTTGCAAAAATCGGTATTTACCGAATCGGTAAATACCGATTCGGTAATGCCCATTGATTCCTATGGGCATTGAAGCCCATAGGAATCAATGGGCATTACCGAATCGGTATTTACCGATTCGGTAAATACCGATTCTTACAGAATCGGTAATTCAATTACCGATTCTTTCTACATCTCCCCCCTCCTATTTTACCGATTCATAAATACCGAATCGGTAAAATTCGGTATTTATGAATCGGTAAAATTACCTTACCTACATCTGGGCCTTGATTATTTCTGCTCCTGCACTTAAACCTTTTAATGAAGCTCTTACTTCTTACATTACTGTTGATGCCAGCAACACTGGTCTCTGTGCCATACTTAGTCAGTTGGATAATGGGAATGAAAATATTATTGCTTTTGCATCTAGACAGCTTTCTTCTTCAGAAAAAAACTACAGTACTATAGAAAAAGAAGCCCTAGCTTGTGTATGGGGTGTTAAACACTTTTCTACTTATGTATGGGGCAGAGAGTTTGTACTTATTTCTGATCACAAACCTCATCTTCATTTGGAATGACAAAGGTTTAAGAAATGCCAGTCCTAGATTGGTTAGCCTATTCTCTAAATTATATGATTTCAATTTTGTAATGAGACATATTCCTGGTGGAAAAAACTTTAAAGCAGATTTTTTATCAAGATGTCCTTTAAATACCTCAGAAGGTGATTCCATTCTTGATGATAAGGAAGTTGTAGTAAGTTTGGTTGATGGTCTAAAGTTAACGGAAGGGGTCATCTCTGAATCTGACTGGTTACGAGCTTCAGAAAATGATAACTCTCAAATTCTTTTGAAGAAATTGATATCTGATGGTTGGCCGAGAGAAAGTCAAATTGACAAGGAAATGATTCCTTTTTCTAAAATTAAGGATGAATTAAGTCTTGAAGAAAACCTTGTCATGATAGGATCTTTACTTGTTACCCCTATGTCTATTAGAGATAAAGTGATTGCTTTGGCTCACAAGGGGCATGGAGGAATTACTAGTACAAAGAAAAGACTAAGACTGCATTACTGGTGGCCGGGCATGGATGTTTCCGTTGAAACATTGTTGAACAATTGTGTTGAGTGTTCTCATGCTGAAAAATCTTTACGCACGGTCAATTCTCCTTTGTCTTCAGTTACATTTCTTGAAAATCCCTGGGTGAAACTTGGCATAGATTTCTTGGGACCAATTGGGGGTCTAAACCAAGGTTTTAGGTTTATCTTAACTGTTGTGGATTATCACTCTAAATGGGTGTCTTTCAAATTCACGAAGGATCCCAATACTGAAAATGTGATCAGTTTTTTGACCAAACTATTTAGGTTAGAGGGAATCCCTGGTTTTCTTATTTCGGACAATGGTGTGCAATTTGTTTCACACAACATGAGGGATTTTTTAAATAATCTTGGAATCAAACATCTAACTACTGCTTTATACAGTCCACAAGGTAATGGTTTAGTGGAAAGGGTGAACCGCATTTTAAAAGATTCTGTCCAACTCGCCATTTCCTCTGGTCAAGCTGTACAAGATGTTGTGAGTGATAGAGTGTGGTCATATAATAATACCCCTCACTCCACTACGGGTGTCACTCCGTTTGCCATGTTGCGTGGGAGAGAATCTTTTAATGAATTGTCTCCTGAATGGGTGGTCAGTAAAACCAGGTATGAAGGGAGTTCTCTCAATTTGGATCTAGTTAGAGACAGGGTGGAAAATTCTCAAATTCAGTCTAAAATTAGATATGATGACAGTAAACATGTTAAGAAAGAATGTTTTTCTGTTGGAGATAAAGTTAGAATAAGGAGACCATGTAAAGCAAAAGGCTCAAGATTTTATCCTGAGACTACCATTGTCAAAGTTGGTAAACATTCTGTCATGGTTTCAGGTGGGAAATGGTGGAGCAACAGACGTGTTGCTAGAGTTGTGTGTGGCAAGTCTGGAACTTCTTCTGATTCTGATCTGTTGTTCCACTCTGATGAGGGTTTTTATAATATAGTTTCTAATGTTCCTTTCTGTTCTTCTGGTACTGCACTATCTGTAAGTAATGATTTAACAGTTACCAATGTTATTTCGGATGGTCCTGAGCTTGTCTCGAATGACTCTCTTATTAGAGTCAGTTCCAGGCTGAGAGCTACTCCAAAGTATCTTGATGACTATGTGACTTAATTTTTGTTTTTACAGGAGAGGAGGTGTGTTATATCCTTTGTTTTAGTTTTCTTTAGTTTATTTCCCTTACTGTTCATGTTGCTTTATTGTGGTGTATGTCTTCCATTTCTATTGTAGTTTTCATTTATTAGTTTTGTAGTTCTTCTGCTGTGTTAGACTCTTTGCTATGCAATATGGAATTCTGCTATTGTATTCTAGTGATCCAGGTTCTACTTCAGTGAAGCGGTTGGAGCTGAACTGAAGAGATGCCTGGACACTAGCACCAGTGGGTCTATATATTACTTTAAGAATAAAACTATCTAAATCCATTATTTGCCTCCTTCCGCTCTTTACAATGGCGACGAGGTTAATTAATTAATTACTGACCCACTGTGTAGCTATTTTCAACTAAAGAAGACTTCCACTTTCCTGAAGCCCTTTGATCCGGACCCCTGCGTGGTTGTACCGGCTACCATTGTCTTCCTATTGAAGATCCAGGCATCCGCTGTGAAAATCTCGTAATTTTACTTCATTTCAAGGTACTGTTACGAATTCTATTATCTTTAAGGATTTAAAACGGCCCTTACTTTTCCTTCTTGCCGTTAATTGCCGCTCGCGCTGGTTGCCTGCATTCAAGACTTCTCCACGTCTCCCCGCGTTCTGAGCTCTGTGACGCTGCTTGCAGTCACGTATTCACGCTTTCCCAACGCGTGAGCTCACTGGAACGCATCGCTCTGCACGCAACGGGCGGCCATTTTAACTACGCGTCTCAAGATCGTCATGCAAGTATTTTTGAAAAAGTTTGGAGTTAATGCCATTAGAGCTCCTCTTTACAGTCCTCGCTCGAATGGTCAGGTGGAAAGGGCTAACAGATTTTTTAAGGAAGGTGTCCAGGCCGCTTTAGAAAGCAACCTTGATGTTTTACAGTTTCTTAAGGAGAAACTTTGGAGTTACCATTTGACTCCCAATTCTTGCACTGGCATATCCCCTTATTTTTTAATGAGAGGCAGAGAACCTAGATGCATGTTCATGCCTTTAATTGGTAGTGCTAAATCTAATAAAATCAGTTTGGAGGATTCTATCATTAAGGCCAGGGACAATATTTATTCTGCTCGTGTGTCTGGGAAGGCCTATCATGATTTATCCCATCATTCTAAAAGCAAAAATGTTTCTATTGGTGATTGGGTTAGAATTATCAGACCTTCTTTCACCCCCAAGGGTTCGTCTAAGTTTTCTGAACCTTTTCAAGTTGAGGGTGTCACCAATTCCACTGTTCTACTTAAGGATAAAGGTTGGTGGAGCAAGAGTTCTGTAATAATTCTTAAACCTGGTCAAGAGCGTTTCTTTTCTAAAATGGGAGATGGTGCCTTGTTTGATGATACTGCTCTTTCCAATGACAATAACAATGCTTGTTCTGTTCCTGGTTCTGTTCACTCCACCTACAACGCTGAGGAGTCTCCAGATCCTGATCCCGTTCTTTCCAGTGACAATCTTGAGAATTCCCCTATTCCTGTTCCTGATTCTGCTTGCTTACCTCTCTCTGATTCGGTGGGCACTGATCTAGGAAAAGACATTTCGTTGAATTCCCCTGTTCTAGATGCTCCCATGTTACCTAGAAGAAATGTGAAATTACCTAAGAAGTTTTGTGATTATGTTTTAGGTTGATTTTGTTTTCCTTACTTTATTTGTTTCCTTTTGTTTAGAAAGGAACATGTGGTGTATGTCTTCCATTTCTATTGTAGTTTTCATTTATTAGTTTTGTAGTTCTTCTGCTGTGTTAGACTCTTTGCTATGCAATATGGAATTCTGCTATTGTATTCTAGTGATCCAGGTTCTACTTCAGTGAAGCGGTTGGAGCTGAACTGAAGAGATGCCTGGACACTAGCACCAGTGGGTCTATATATTACTTTAAGAATAAAACTATCTAAATCCATTATTTGCCTCCTTCCGCTCTTTACATTTATGTGTTGTGTTTTCTTTTAAGAAGTACTGCTTTAGGCTATTCTTATCTATGTCATAGTTGCTTAGCAATGTTGGAATGTTGGGGCTCTTGCTGCTCAATTGAGACTGGAGCTTGACAGAGTTGCACTCTGGCAGTTTGAGAGCTGTACTTGTTCATAAGAATAAATCTTCTTTTAACCTACAAGACTGGATCTGTCTTCTCTGGATGCAACAAATCATCATTTTAATAGTATTGAGCCTACCCCATCAAGAAAGAGAAAGGGGAGATCAAGTTGAGAATACATTCGGTATTTTAAATTTCAATGTCAAAATATTGTGTTTAATGATTTCCTTTCTGTTTGAAGAACACCAATTGCCTAGTTATTTCATCTTTGAGGGGCCGTATGCACTTTCAGAATTAGTAAACATGTATTGAAGACAAAGAGAGTTCAACAGATGTATTTTGGTTTTTGTGAAGTTTAGTTTGTATCCAGAAACGTTGGATTATAAATACATTTCTTGTAAGGAGATATTTAGAGAAGCAACGGGAATGGGCATATATACCAGTATGTCATCAGCATCTGCAGGTAAGTTAATTTCTTCCAAATCTTGTTGAAAACCAGATCTATTTGAATTACAGCAAATAATTTCCAGGAAAGATTCCAGACATAATAAAATAGTGAAGGGAACTAGCACAGCCGTGTATAGTACCTCTGTGCAAATCAAAACAGGGGAAAAACGATCATTAACAAAGACACTGGCACCAGGGTTGGAGTGCAAGAATTACACAAAAGAAATAAACTTGAGGCCAAAGGCAAACCAGTGAAGGGTCTTTAACCTAAATTGCCAATTAACACAGTCAAAAGCATTCTGAGCATGTAGGGAGAGAGCTGCTAAAGGAATTTTCGTTCTATGAGCTTGACAAATAACATTAGGAAATATACTCATTTTATCATCCGCAACTCTACCTTTAATAAAAACTAGATTGGTCAGACTTAATGAAAAAGGGAATAATATCTTCTAAACAGGAAGCTAGAATCTTTACAAAAATGTTACATCCATGATTAATAAACGATATGGGCCTATAGTATTTGCACAACCTGGGATCCTTATCATACTTAGGAATTATATTTTATTAAGGCCTCCTAAAAGTGCCACTGACAAATGATTTGACCGCCAGATTAATATACCGGGGGTCAGAGCCCTGTGGTTAGAGCCCAGCGGGCAGGGGAAAAGACCACCACCTCCGACAGGCTTAAGGAGCCTGTCGTGGCAGCGGTTGGACAGTAATCCATTCCTTACAATGAAGGCGTTGCCCGTGCAGGCACCGTCATAGGGATTATGATGTTCATTTTCCACAGCCTTTTCATGGTTGTCCCATCATCATGGAAAGGCTGGCGGAAAAGGTCTTTGGGGCCCCCATCCCCCATGGGCCTCCCCTATGTGGCCCGGGGGAGCACATGTGATACCCATCAAACAGCCATGCAACACAGGGTGCCTGGAACATGGTGCATGGATGTTTAAAAACATGCCTTTTAATGCTGCGTTAGCTGAAATAGTGAAAAGCATGTTTGCGACTGCCTACACAGTGATCACATCATAATATGGCAGGTGGAGTCGCACAATACTTGTCAGACAGTCTCCATCCCACTATGATGGCGATCAGATGCTTCTCCAACTGCCATCGTAATGAAGCCCTAAGTAGATAACCATACTAAAAGATAAAGAGTATTATCTCATTTAGCTAAACTTAAAACAGATGTAGCACTGCTTCAGGAGTCACATCTTTCTGAGTTGGAAGCTGCCAAGCTAAAAAAAATGCTGGATTGGAAATGTTTTTGTATCGCCTGCAATGGGGGAAAAGAATGGGGTACTGATTCTTTGTCATAAAAAAATTACATGTCTTGGCTTTCATTAAAGAACATGACACTGAAGGTAGATGGCTTATTCTTAAACTACTTATTGATAACAAACCGATTACAATCTTCACTGTTTATGGCCTAGTCTCTCTTGATACTAAGGGGCTCATTAGGATTGCGGATAATCCACATCCTTCGGGCCGGCGGAAGCCACCGCCGGCCCGGAGGATGCGGATTATCCACTGCGGACTGGAAAAAGACCCCCACCAGATTAGGATGGCTGGGGGATCTATTTTCTGTCCGCCGCTTTTCCGCTGCGGTCGGGCTCTAACATGGCTGGCGGTGTCTATCAGACACTGCCAGCCATATTACGATGGCTGCGGACATATGCCTTTCCACTGCAGCATTTCCGCCGTGGAAAGGCATACGGTGTTGTCTTCGGGGGCCCGTTGCGGGCCCCCAGGGTGAAGGGGGTGCACATGGGGGGTACCTATGGTACCCCCTGCCTTTGCGTGCACGAAGCGGCAGGCACCACGCTGTGCCTGCAGCTTCGTGCACGCAAAGGAAAACATATTTTTTTTAACATTGCGGCGAGTGCTGCTTCAAGCAGCTCCCGCCGCAATGTTAAAAATACAGGATGTGACCGCTAGGGTGGCGGTCACATCCTAATTAGCACGGAGGGACCGCCACTGCCCCTGCAGACGGTCCCTCCTCCTCCGGGGTGGCGGACGGACGCAGGTCCGTCCGCCATCCTAATAGGCCCCTATATTTGGATTACTATCTCTATCAAAGTACTTCAATGTGATGACGATTATATTATATTTGGTGGTGATTGTAATAAAGTTCATGACCCCATATTTAATAGGCACTCTAAAGTCAAATTTGTTCCTAATAAAATGCATAAACAATTTCTCTCAGTCATTCAACTCAAATCCTTAGTTAACAGTTGGAGACTTAGTGATCCGGATCTTCGAGAATATACATTCAGCACCCCATCATTCTCAATATCGAATAGATGATCTTTTTCTCAGAAAATCCTTTGGCTCAACATACCCTTAATACAGATATAGGCTCAATTTTAATATCAGACCATGCTCCAGTGTACACTGATTTAGATGTTATTCCCTTTGCACCACATTCCTAAAAATTGCATTTGAATAACTCCCTGTTGTTAGAAGCTAATTTTACTGCTCAGTTTGAAGATTTTGTTTCAGATTTTACTAACAACACCACAACTGACTCTTTTTTTTGGGATTCCTTTACATCAGCAGCTCGAGGTTTTAATAATAATTTTGCTTCTCATAAAAACAACTCATGAAAACTCAGTTGAACCAACTTCTTGAGAAAATAAAATAATTGGAATACACCTATTATCATTCCAAAAAAGAAACTTCCTTACAAAACGTAATAGATGCCTAGATAACTTTTATACGATTAACTACAAATGCTGCTTCTACTTATTTATTGAAAAGTAGTGGAAGATATTATGGTGGCCAAAATAAGATGGGGAAAGTACTTGTGACTTACTTAAAAGTAAAAAAAGATAGAACTAAAATAGAATCTTTAATAGGCAACGAAGGGGTTGATCTTTTTAAGGACAAAGATATTTTTAATGGATTTATCAGTTTTCAAACAACTCTATACTCCCTCGTAAAACACACCCTTCTCAATCAGATTTGACCAATTATTTTAAATCTAAGGCATCCCCCCAATCTCAACACATTGATTTTGAATCATTATATACAGAGATCTCTTAAACAGAAATCTCTCATGCAGTTTCTACCATAAGAAATGGGAAAGCGCCCGGACCAAATGGTTTTACTATTGAATAGTCATTTTGCAAAACTCCTCCTTCCTACACTTTTACTTTTGTTTAATGTTTTCATCAATCTTGGCACATCTCAATGCACTTTCTAGGAAGCCTTGATGTGCCTAATCCCAAAAGACAATAAGGTTCTCTGAAATGAAAAAATGACCACGCTATCTCTTTAGTTAATACTGGTTACAATTTTTTTTCAACATTTTAGCGCATTGATCCTATTCTTCCGGATCTCATAGGCCCAGAACAGTCCGGTTTTATCAAGGGGCAATTTGCATCTAATAATGCACATCTTTTTCAATATCTAAAGGAGGGCATCCACACTGGATTATCCTTTGGCTGCTATTGGTTCAGATGCAGAAAAAGCCTTTGACAGGATTGGTTGGAAATGTATGTTTCATGCATTGAAATGGATTGGTTTTCCACCTAAATTGCTAGCTTTAACTTCTTTAGTGTATACTGGTCCTAAAGCTGCGCTTTTTGTTAACTGCATCCTCTCTGATTATTTTCCTTTGCTCAGAGAAGTACATCACGGTTGTCCCTTATCACCCATTTTATTTATTATTGTAGAAGAACACTTGTTAACCAAAATTCGCAAAGACCCAAACATTTCTGCATTTTCAATTTCAGAACAGCAAATCAAACTGTCAGTTTATGCTAATGACATACTTTTATACTGTTGCAACCCTACCACATTCCTTCCTCCTTTTCTCAAACAAGTATCTATTTTTCCCAATTAGCAGGATACCGGCTAAATGCTGATAAGTCTGAAATATTACCATTAAATGTTCAATGTAATAAACAGCTTTTTGCTCATTCAGATTTCATGTGGCAGCCTATAAAAATAAAATATCTTGGATTATGGTTCACACACACACAATTAAAGGCACAATCAAATTAAATTTTAGATCATATTACCCGCGTTTTCTTTCTTGGAGTGGCATAATGGATTCTATTAAAATTATGCTCACTCCTAAGATACTCCACATCATTTCCATGATCCCACTTCATATACCTGGTTACAATTTAAAAAAATAGACTCTCTTTTATCTACATCTCATTTGAAAACTAAATCTCCTCGTATAGCCCTATCAACGTTACAAAAAGATACATTTGAAGGGGGTATTACATTTCCAAATTTTAAACAATATCATTATGCATTTTCCCAAAAGCAATCAGCTGGTTGGTTTCCATTAGAATTCCTCTTCCAATACTCCTTTATGGATACTCCTTTATGGATACTCCTTTATGGATATTGTTAGATATTGTTAGAAAAGTCTCTTATTTTCCCTTTTGATTTTAAAGGAAGATTGATTTTAAAGGAATATTGGTTTTTACAGCAAATATTTCACAAACACTTAATCCACTCATTGCTCATTCTCATAAAATTGTGACTCCTTTCATTCCTTCTACCTATCCTTCGGTTGCTCCTCTTCAACAACAATCCATTTGGTATAATAGATACATTAGGATTAAAAATCGTTCTATATATTGGAAGACTTGGGGGTATAAAGGATTATATTCCCTGTCACAACTTTTCTTGGTCTCCAAACTAAATTTCCCTTGCTCTCTACATTTAGAAAAAAATATTAACTCCTCCGGACCTCCTTAACTGATCATATCTGAACATTACCTCAAACATCTTATCCTTCCTCTAAATCTGTTAAAATGTTTCCACTGTTAACTTCCAATCGAACAGCCTCTAATATTTATTACCTACTAAATGCTACTACTGACAGAATTGAATCAAAGCTTGAGAGAGTTATTTACGACCCCCCCACCTGAGCCAGTGGAGCATTACTTTTGTGATGCACTGGCGGTGCAGAGTACAAAATGATATCTATGAGCCGAGACAATGGTCTCATAGAATGGAGTAAGGCAAGGCTGCACAAATCGCTGCATTGCCCTACTCTGCACTCTGGATGCATTCCATAAGTGTTTCAGTTCAATCTCTCCATAGATACCACACCATTCTGACAGCCACACCATTATGTGCCCCACTTGGTTGAGCCTTTGTCCCTGGTCTGTATCACGGTAATCTAACTATTCTCATTATTCTTCCATCTGTATTGTTACCTAACTATTCTCATTCTTTTTTAACCTATAGTTTTACCTATCATGGCTCTCTCTTTTGTCTGTCTGTACCATTTGTAACATCTTTATGCCCATTACTTTTGTCTTGATTCACTTACGATTGGAGCTTGTTTACTCTCTCCTTCCCCAATATAGCACTCATGAATACCTTAACCTGGTTCTGATGATGACATGAAATTAGAACTGGTCAAAACGTTGTCGACACCTTCAGTGCAATCCTTGGCGCTACCTTCATGGTTCCCTCAAAATGAATTGTACTTCTAAATGTATTAATGTATGGGGGCCACTAAGAGTCTCATGTAAATATTTATGTTCTTTTCTGTGCCGTCTTTCACTGGATATAACCCTTCACTTATCACCTGCGCCGTTCACTTTATTTTTCACGAGCACTGTTGTGCACAAGTCTATATAGGTTACGTGTGCATTTAATGTAACTGAGTACTGCTATTTTGCCTTTTGTCTAAATATCCTATAATAATTCTTAGCATAGCTGTAAAAGACCAAAAAATGGTGTTGCTGATAAAAGGGTGATAAATCTGTAAAGCCCTGCCAGACATTGTGATAAATTCACGGAAATAAAATGTGCTTCTATGTCATTGCCAAGAGTGGTATTAAATTACAGTAAAAGTGAAGAGGAAAAGCACAAACAGTCAAAGTATATGAGATAAAAAAGATTGAGAGCACTCCATTTATTATATACGGAACTCTCCACCCTGACTGAAGTCTCCGCAGTCGTAAATTTACTATCAAAGTATTTGCTTGTGAATCCCGAAAATAAGTAAACTTAAACAAAATTGTGAGTATAACGTTGTGAATTGGGCCCAATATCCTTAGCTTCTATTGTCTGTTCCAGAATATTCTTGACATCATGATACTTTTGATATGATATTTGTGTCTTGCAATCTTTTTTACACAATATTTTGGCAGAATACTTCTCTAAAATATTTCCTAAAGGCTAAGAGGGCAAAGAAATAATCAGTGACAATATCAAACCTATCTAGTGCATTTAAGTTCCTATTTTGACCAGATCATGGCCATATGGTCTGGGGTGAGCGTTGAATGCTCTTAAAAGCGGGAGAGCTGGCTGGCTGTGACTTGCATTAAAGAAGCCATTGTCGGCCTGCAGGCAGCCCTGATTGGATTGGTGGATCCTGTGCTGCTGTTTTTGTATAGAAAAGTGTACTAAATGGTGCCCATCAGGTACAAATTCTACACGCAATACTGCTGGCTTGCATTTGCACAATGGTACAAACCATGCTTAACACTAAATATCCTTTTTTGTACAAGTACAACCAATGACATAATCAGCAAGGGACTCCCTGTACATCTGGTGCTGCGCGGTTTTCTATTTGTGCAATGTAACTCAACTGTTTTTCACCCAGCACTCCGTTATGTGAAGTATAGTAAATGTGTGCCTTAGTGCTTTTGCCAAACAGGATCTTCCAGTCCCCAGACACCAGTTTATAAACCTCAGCATGTAAACAGAACATTTGTCTCCACATGCCTTATGACAGGATATAAGTCTATAAATTAGTAGGACCTGTTATTTATAGCGTTAAGACAGTACCATAATCTCAACCGGCTATTTACGAAAAAACAGCACCCCAAATTTACAAAAGTAGGAGGCTGTAGTGTGAGACATAGGGATATCTAGGGTGTGCACAGTTTCTGGGTTCACTCCTGCAAGTACTTCCGAATCACCGAAATGGGAGAGCCTGTGCGTAAATAGTCATGGCCTACTTACCTAGTAATAACCAGTGGTCAAAGTGGATTTGAGGGGCCCAACGTGCTCATAATTTTGAAATGTAAGTAAAAACATTCCCCTACTTTTTGTCAAAGGTCAACCATCCCCGGACAGTTCATTCAGAGAGTTGAAATGCTTCAGCTGAAGTGACAGCCAGGGAGTCTCCTGTGCTGTGAAAACCGTGGAACCGAGGGAGGTGCAAACAGCTAAACAAGCCTTCTTGTCAGGGTGCCTGCTGCCTTAAAGAAATGTAAATGTGAACAACTGCTCAATTTGCAAATGTTAAGGCTGCTGGGAAGCTGGTAATGGCATTAATTGAATCACTTGAAGCTTCCCCATGACCCAGATTTAGACTTTTTGAGGATATTACATGGGAGATACCTGCCGAGTTGTGAATGTGTGCTTTTAAAGGACAGTTATAAAACAAATGTCACTATCTACAGTCTGGGTATTACTTACATCTTCATTTTAGAGACACTTTTTTTATATTGTATCTTTTTGCACATTTTGAGGCGACCCATCTTATACTGTGTGTAATGCAAGTTTAAAATAATGACTTACATGTTCATAGTGCTTTCTGTAACAGACTGGGTCCTGCTACCATTAAACAAACACAATTCACTATTTTCACTGCTCCAACCAGGATTCAGTTATGTGGCCCTCTGGTTACACACAGACCTCTGCAGTGCATTAACGGACAGAGATTTCGCAATCTATGATATTTCATTTCCCACTGATTAATTTAACTTGCATTTATTTTTCATTTAAGCTGTGGGTTATTTTATATGTAGTTACCTGAAGGTGAACGACTGAAAAAAGTTACAGAATATTTAGTTTTTTTAGCCAGGCATTTGACCCCGCCCCCATGCTGACTGCCCCTGCACCATTGCACACACCGTGACAGTTCCCATACGTTTTGTAATGCACTTCGACCACTGGTAATAAAGCATACTGTATAAAGACAATGAGGATATTCTAGACATGAATCATTGCAAACGGAAACCGAGCACTGCCGCTGTCTAGGTTGGAGACGTTCTAAAACGTGTTTCCAAAACATGAGCAGACAGGTGTGGCTTAGCTGGTCCAAGCAACAAGGTCACACATGCACATTCTCATCTGGTGTATATGCATTTTCTTTTTATAAGCACTAGATTTTTAAGAATGGATTCAGACAAATTATCAAAAAGATGTTTAAAATTCGCAAAAGTTCAGGGTTATTGGGTGAAATAATTATTTACCAGAACGACCGTGCATATGTTTCTAATTTAGACACGTCAATGCGGTAGTTACACATTCCTGTCTTTGACCTCTTAACGTCTGTTCCTTTGCGAAGGCTGCAGTTTAGGAATAGCAGCACCACCTTGTGGGAACAGGAGGCCGCCGCAGAAAAAAACACCTCTTGCAAGGCACCTTATTAACTTACCTTTTGGCTCGTTACAAGTGACAGGCGAATCCCCTCGGCACCTTGTGTCATGAACGCCACGTAAAGAAAGTATTCAGTTCTCGCCCGGATGTTAATAATTAATATTATGTCAAGTGGCAACATTTGAATCAATTTGATTTGCATTACTTTTGCTGTTCACATAATAAAAAACCTGTATTTTGCTCCTGTTCTGAAATGTGAAATATAGGTCTGAGATAAATGCACTGCCCACCATTTCGTAACACATAAGCGATGTCACAACCGGCACAAGGGGGGCTTGGGGGAGGGCAGCCGACCACCGGGAGGTCTCCTCCCCCGGGCGGTTTGGGAGATCTGGGTGGGGTATCCTTTCTAGCAGGTTCTTTTTGGGCGTTTTTGGGCTGGTTTTAGTTGTTTTGTGCGCTCCCCTATAAATGGGCGGGGCTCCTCGCTCCGGGCACCATTTTAGGCTTGGTGACCTGGTGGCCGGTTGAGCTTAGAATTTTTTGTGTCCATACTTTGGTAATTTGTTCTTTTTGGTCTGATTGATATCATGTCTGGTGAAGATTATCGTGTGTTGGAAGCTATTCGCCTGCTTAGCGAGGCGGGGCGTTTGGACCTGGTCATTGGCGACCGGGGTCGGGCTGAGACCCCGCGCCCCCAGCGGGAGGCCTCTGCGAGGGTGTCGGCTGCGGTGGCAGCATGTTACTCCCCGAAACGTCGGAGGCAGGATGGGGTAAGTGAGCAGGGTCGTTCTAGGACCCGTCGGGCGGGTTCCAGGGCCCGGCGGGGGAGTGAGGCTAGTTCTTCTGATCCGGCCGTTTCTTTGGATTCCTCGTTGTTGGAGGGGGCTGGGGTTGGGGGTTTCCCTCTCGGGGAGGGAGAGGTCTCTGAGATCGGTCGGCGGGAAAGAGCAGCCTCTGCTCCCGTTTTGCGGGGCCGTCGTGCTTCCAGGCAACGTGGTTGCACGCGGCGTTCGGCTTCTGCCTCCGCGGGGGTGGGGACTGACGTCACTCAGGCGGGGCGGGCGGAGGCCATTTTGGATGTGGTTTCTGTGGCGCAGCAACCGTTACGGGGTGCCCCGGATCGGGACATTGAGGAGGTGGTCGCTCCCCTGAGCGTTATACGCCACCATGTGGTGCAGGTCCCGGTGACGGTTGACGGTGGTGCGGTTGGTGGGCAAATGGCGCCCCCTTTGGTATCTACTGCGGTTGTCGGAGGGCCTGAGGGCCGTGGCGTTCTTGTTCGCTCTGTGGGGAGGGATCTGCAGAGTCCGTTATTGTTTTCCCCATCTGGGTCTGTTGTGGGGGGGGAGGCCGTGTCTGGGGGTTGTAGCTCCTTGGGGGAGGGGGAATGGGCCCAGATGGGTCTGGGAGAGGGTGTGGGGCGGCCTGACTTGCTGATCCCTGGTGGGGAGCTGGGCAGCTCGGGCGGGTCTGTGGGAGATTCCCGCCAGTTTCGGGTGGTGGGCGACCTTCCCACCGGAGGGGTTGGGTGTGGTGAGGATGTTGCTCAGCGAGGTGTGGGGGGGGAAGGGGCTTTTTATAGGCTGTCCGGGGATTTTCAATGTCATAGTGGGTTGGTGGGTTCAGGGCCTGCTTCGCGGGGTGCTGTTTCAGTCGGGGGGTTCCAGGATTGGGACCCTCAGGGGACGGCTTCGAGAATTATTCAGGCTGTGTTGGATGCTAGCTCGGATGAGGAGGTCTGTCCGCCGTCTCCGCGGCTTTGCGATGCTTTAAAGAGAAAGAGTGTTGTTAGTTCTGGAGGTTTTAGGATGTCTGGTAGGGGGGGCGGTGCTAATGTTGGCGGTTTCTCTTCCGCACATAGAGTTGGTTTTTGTGAGGGACCCGGCACACCAGTCCGGCCTTTTTCTTTACAGGAAGAAGCTCGATCTACGGCAGCAGACTTGGCAGGGCGGCAGGCAGCCCGGGTACGCCGAGGAGAAGTGTGGGTGGAGCCTAGCGCGGCACGTCCCATACCTTCGAGGGATCCCGCCGTGGCCATCGCACGCAGGTTTAATACGACCTCGATGGTCCCAACGAGGGATTTCTACATGGGCGGTGCCTCCGGGTCCAGTACGACCTTCCCGGCCTCGGCGGTGGATTCCAGCGTTGCTCATGGGAGCGGGTTACGTACGACCTCTCCCGTGCCACGTGGTGTTTTGACTACTGGTTTATCCTTTTCTGGAAGTCAACAGGTTGTCAGTAGTTCTGGTGGGGGGGTGTATAGACGAGTTCAGTCGTCCTCCCCACCTAGGTCCAGAGTGCGGGCTGGTAAGGCCCATGGTCGTTCAAATACAGTGGTCCCCCCCCCTCAGTTGGAGGACTCCCTGATCTTAGATTATGATGAGGATAGCCCTGAAGAGGGTGAGGTTCGTGATTCTGTGTCTGGGGGGGGGCATGTTAATGTTTCTCGTGACATGTTACAGGACCAAGTGGTTCGGAGTCGTGTGGAATCGTCACGGCCACGAGTGCTCGGCCCCGTGGTGAGGGCTCCTCGAAGGGCAGATGACGGTGCACGGGCGGCGTGGAGGACGGAAACCAGTCAACCGCCTCTTTTAAATCCAGGTGAGAATGTGGTTCAGGCCGTGCGGCCCAATATGATCTCTATTGGTGTTGGTGTCGATTTAATTTCGACGGAAAAGGATGGTAAACTGTATAAAGGACGTGTGGTACGAGATCAAGGTGTTGGTACTGATGGTGATGAGGTTAATACAAGTCACATGGTGGATAGTGGCACGTCCACTGTTGGTGTGGGTACTACGACAAAGGTGCTTCACAGTAAGGAACTTAAAATCAAAAAGTTGCCGTACATGGGTGTTACAAAGCCTTTGGGGGCTCATTTGATGCTTAGTACGAAAGAAAAGATATGGAATGGTGAGTATGTGGAACTGTTAAAATTGCTCCACAGGGAAGTCCGTGCTAAGGAAGGTTCTAAAGAAGAAGAGTTCGAGCTAGCTAAACGCCCTAAAGTTCCCCTGAATATAAGAAAATTGGACGGCGGCCTTTATAATTTTTGCCAGCGTCTATTGTGAGAAATTCCCTGAGCGCTGCGTGTCCCTGTTTAAATACATGGATGTTATCCGTAAGGCTCAGCTAACCAGGAATGATTATGCGTGGGCTCAATATGATGAGGAGTTCAGGGCACGAATGGCTTGGGATCCCGAGGCGAAATGGGGGGAGTTGGACTCTGACCTTTGGCAGCAAACGATGGGATCGTCTGCCTCTGGTAAAACCATTTTTACGGCCAGTGGTCTTCCTATATTGTATCGTCCCTTTCAGTCCCGTCCCACCCGGGGAGGGGTGGGGGCCGTCTCTTCCGCCCAGCCGCCCATCGGCACATGCTGGGATTTTAATACCGGGACCTGTGCTAGACAGTTTTGTAAATTCCGCCACGAATGTTCCCAATGTGGGAGGAAGAGTCATCCGTTGTCCCGCTGCTGGGGTCCTAGGACCCCAGGGCCCCAGGGTTCCCAACAGAGTTCAGGAACTTTCGTGCCACCACAACAACCCCCAGCTCCCAGGGGAGGGAAATCTTCATCTGGGGCTGGGCCCAAAGGCTCGTACTCCGGTTAACGTAACCAGATTGGCCGCGGCTTTGCGGGACTATGAGCCTGCGGAGCTGCGGTCGGTCTTGTTGTTGGGTTTTCAGGTGGGGTTTCGCTTGGGGTATGAGGGACCGCGTTTCAGACGTTGGTCCAAGAATTTAAAGTCAGCGAGCGAACACCCAGACATTGTACAGTTGAAATTGGACAAAGAAGTGAGTGAGGGTCGGATGGCGGGCCCGTTTGATGACTGGCCTCTGGCGAACCTTATCGTGTCCCCAATTGGTGTGGTCCCCAAGAAGGAGCCTGGTCAGTTCCGGCTCATTCAACACCTGTCATGGCCGGACGGTGAGTCAGTAAATGATTTCATTGACCCCGAAGCTGCATCGGTGTCTTATTCCTCTGTGGATGTAGCCATGCAGCTGGTTGTCTCGGCGGGCCCTGACGCCCTGATGGCAAAATGCGACATTAAGTCCGCATTTCGGCTCCTTCCAGTCCATCCTGAGGACTGGTGTCTTCTGGGCATCCATTTCCTTGGGAAATGGTACGTGGACAAGGCGTTGCCAATGGGCTGTTCTATGTCCTGTGCTCTGTTCGAAACTTTCAGCACCTTTCTTCAATGGTGGTTTACTACACAGAGTGGCCATGACCTTGTCACTCATTATTTGGACGATTTCTTTTTTGTAGGTGCTGCCAATTCCTTAGCCTGCCATGCGGCTCTCACATCTTTTCAATCACTGATGAGTTACTTGGGTGTGCCATTGGCTCCAGAGAAGACCATGGGTCCTTGCGCGACCATGTCTTTTTTGGGGATCGAGCTTGACTCTCATTTGATGCAGGCTCGTCTTCCATTGGACAAAAAACAGAAAATGCTTGAGCTGGTTGGAACTATGTTGGGGAAAGAGAAGGTGTTTGTGAAAGAGATACAGGTTTTGCTGGGACACCTGAATTTTGCCTGCAGAGTGGTTCGGGCGGGTAGGACTTTTTGTAGGAGGTTAGGCAGAGCCTTGTCTGGTCATTCCCTTCCACATCATAGGGTGAGACTGTCTGCGGGGGTGAAGGAGGACTTACGTATGTGGGTCTTTTTCTTACATTCTTTCAATGGTGTGCCTTTGTGTTGGGAGGTGAATTGGTGTTGGGAGGTACAGATCTTCTCTGATGCCGCCGGTAGTGAGGGTTTTGGTCTCTACTGGCAAGGACGGTGGTGTGCTCAACAGTGGCCCATGCCATGGAAGAATGGTGGTAGAAGTATTGCCTTTCTGGAACTTTTTCCTGTGGTTGTGGCGGTCACACTGTGGGGGGCGGAGTTGGCACACAAAAAGGTCCTTTTTCGGATCGATAATATGGCTGTGGTTCAGGTGATTAACAAACAGTCGGCCAGAGATCCCCAGATTTTGAAACTTCTGAGAGTGTTTGTGTTGGGTTGCCTGAAACATGATATTGGTTTTCGGGCCCTTCACGTGCCTGGCGTGGACAATGACATTGCGGATGCTTTGTCTCGTTCACAGTGGGAGAGATTCCGTGGGCTTGCTTTGGAGGCAGACGAGGAGCCGACTCCCATGCCGGAACACCTTTGGACGATAGGAAACACCGGGTCCTTCACTTGGTTTTAGGTTCCCTGGCCCCTTCCACGAGGACGGCGTATGAGTTAGCCTGGAAGGAATTTTTGGAGTCAGGCGCTTGTCGGAGGGATCTGGATTGGCAAAGGTCGGAAGATGTGGTACAGTTTATTTTGGTATTAATGGATAGGAAGTTGTCTAGAATTACTATATCTGGAAAACTAGCTGGAGTTTCTTTCATGGGTAAGCTTTTGTGGGGTTACTCTCCGTCGGCTGGGGAGTTGGGTAGGAGGATGTTGGAGGGATGGTCTAGAGAGAGTGGTGTTATTCGCACTTTGCGATCTCCTTTGTCGTGGCAAAAGCTGTTTCAGGTTGTTTCTGTCCTACCGGTTGTGTGTACTGACCGAGTGGAAGCGTGTTTGTTTGCCACGTTGATGGTGTGGATGTTTTTTGGAGCTTTTCGTGTGTCTGAATTGCTTGGCAACAGATCCTCTCCTGGCCTCCTGTGGGGGGATGTTCAGATCACGGAGCGGGGGGTCCACATTTGGCTCTCACACTCCAAAACGGATCAGAGAAGTGTGGGCAAGGGTGTCTGGTTAGAATCGGTTTTACCTCAGGAAACGTGCCCTTTACATTGGGCCCTTAGTTGGAGGAAACTGTCGGGTGGGTTGGTGGATTTTCGAGTTTTTCAACATGCCAATGGGTCTAGTGTGACGAACTATCAACTGCGCATGGTACTGCGTAAAGCGCTGCGACATGTTGGTTTGGATGGGTCTTCATACGGTACTCATTCTTTTCGGATTGGGGCAGCCACAGAGGCCTTCCACAGGGGATGGTCGAGGGAGGACATCATGGGTCTGGGGCGCTGGACTTCTAACTGTTTTCGGCGCTATGTTCGTAATGAGCCTACTGGAGCGCTGGCGTCCACCTCTGTTTTGCCTGTCTGACTCTGTTTTCTTTTCCAGGTTCTGTGGCTGGTCCTCAGGCTGCTTACGTTACAGTTTGGATCGTAGGCCATTCGTTCATTAAGAGAGCTCAAGTCCAAGCCCGACAGAGTTATTTTGGTTCCTCGTTGGGGTTCAATGACAGTTTGTTTAATGTGGTTTGGAAGGGAAAGGGGGGTATGTTGTGGAAAGACCTTATACCTGCCTTGAATTCTTGGTTGGTAGGGGGTGTTTGCCCGGACGTCCTGGTGATTCATCTGGGTGAGAATGACATGGGCTCTGTAAAAGGGGTTGTCCTGCTCCGGGCGATAAAAAAGGACTTGGCCTTGCTACACAGTCAGTGGTCGGGTTGTCATGTCATTTGGACGGAGATGGTGCCGCGGAGGGTTTGGAGGTATGCGGTGAAACCGAAGGCGGTGGACAAATCCCGGAGGAAGGTGAATTTGGAGGTTTCCCGTTTCTGTAGAGACCTGGGTTTCGGTCGCATCGTCCATAGTGACATTAAATACGATGCGGTGGAATTTTTTCGGGGGGATGGTGTACACCTGTCCCGTTTGGGTATGGACCTGTATCTTCTGGAGTTGCGGGAGGTTCTATCTCGCTGTTTGACGGTTCGTCAGTTGGTTGGTGAGTAAGTGGTAGTCGTTTCTGTATTCTGGTTTCCCCCTCCTCTTCTTATTGGGTCTCCCTCGTACCCCCTCCCACCCCCCCCCCCGGTTTTAGGCGGTTGGGGGGGCAGAAAGGTGGGGCTCTCTCCGTATCAGTCTTTCACCCCACGGCTTTCTGGTTGGCGGTTTTGCTATGTGATCGTCAGTTTTGGGCCAAGTTGGACCCGTTAGTTGTATCGGTTATTGTTTGGGGATTGTTCATTCTGATTGACGTGGGTTTCGGAGAATATGGATCGGGGGATATGTTCTGTTGGTTTATAGTCAGAGATGTAAGATTATATTTATTAGGTGATGTTATAATGTTATAATGTTATTGGGGTTTGTATGGTTTTGTGTTGGGTATGTACGGGTGGGGGTGGGTGTGATGGAGGGTGTGGGGTGGGGGCGGGGTTTTGGGTTTGAAATAAAAACGAACAAAAACTTGGGTTGTGGTTTAGATTGTGAGGCGGTTGCCGAGTTGGTGTATTTTGTAAATGTGCACCTGTTCCAATAAAGCGGCCTTTTTCACACTTGAAGGGTTTTTTGAGTCTGCTCACTCTCCCCCCACCCCTCTCTCCCAAAGGGGGGCTTGGGGGAGGGCAGCCGACCACCGGGAGGTCTCCTCCCCCGGGCGGTTTGGGAGATCTGGGTGGGGTATCCTTTCTAGCAGGTTCTTTTTGGGCGTTTTTGGGCTGGTTTTAGTTGTTTTGTGCGCTCCCCTATAAATGGGCGGGGCTCCTCGCTCCGGGCACCATTTTAGGCTTGGTGACCTGGTGGCCGGTTGAGCTTAGAATTTTTTGTCCCTCCCTCCCTCCCCTTTTTTAAGGGATTTTTTATTTATTTCTTTCTTTCGTTTGGCTGCTGTTTGAAACATGTGTTCATGGGATTTTACGTTGTGCTTTGTCGCTTGGGACAGGTGCGTGGCGGTTTTGCTATGTGATCGTCAGTTTTGGGCCAAGTTGGACCCGTTAGTTGTATCGGTTATTGTTTGGGGATTGTTCATTCTGATTGACGTGGGTTTCGGAGAATATGGATCGGGGGATATGTTCTGTTGGTTTATAGTCAGAGATGTAAGATTATATTTATTAGGTGATGTTATAATGTTATAATGTTATTGGGGTTTGTATGGTTTTGTGTTGGGTATGTACGGGTGGGGGTGGGTGTGATGGAGGGTGTGGGGTGGGGGCGGGGTTTTGGGTTTGAAATAAAAACGAACAAAAACTTGGGTTGTGGTTTAGATTGTGAGGCGGTTGCCGAGTTGGTGTATTTTGTAAATGTGCACCTGTTCCAATAAAGCGGCCTTTTTCACACTTGAAGGGTTTTTTGAGTCTGCTCACTCTCCCCCCACCCCTCTCTCCCAAAGCAGTCCATGATGACTCGCTGCAGCTTCTGGCAGTTTACGTTTGCTGCGTGCGTGCGTCCTGCCTAAATGTTTGATGGGTATCTGAGAGCCAGCGAGAGGGCGCTGATGATTTGTATTGGAAACTCGCGCCGGGAAGGGCTCACGCGCCGCCCACAGCTGAACGAATGAGTTAAACTGTGGCTGCTGTTCCCCCGGTGGCGGGGATACCCTCTGTCTGACGTCAGTCACCACATTCCTTCGGAACCATGATGTGATCTATCAATTCCACTCTTGTGGTATGTACCAGCTGGTTTCCTGTTCCCGTGAGGGGAGTGTCACATATGTTTATGTCTGGGAAGTTGGGGGCAAGACTGCGTCAAAATCGTGCATAACTTCTGCGAGTCTATTACATCCATGATCCCGGACAGCCCTGGAAACTGTCAAAGTCTCATTAGAGGTGAGAGTAAGGCAAATTGGGCAATGCCATCTGATCGTTTGGTAACACCTATTTGGTAACACCTATTTGGTAACACCTATAATAGCATAGATTCATAACTAACTATTTCATCATAACTTTAGGACTGTAAACGACAACCAAGAATCATACATGAGAGAATGTGAAGTCAACCACTGGAACTAAGCTATACCTGGTTTAAGAGCCCTAACTAGTGTGAAACCCACTGGAACCTAGTTATACCCGGCTGAAGAGGCCTAAGTAGGGTGAATCTGGTTCTAGGTTGCTTGTGTTCCCGTTCAGGGAGGACATGGCCTGGCAGTTCGGGCTGGACTATTCCCATGAGGAGCAGGGTCAAGACTGATTTCCATATGCCTGGGTCCAAAGTGAAGTGGCATTGTGGGCAAAAACAATGGATTAGGATGCGAACCTGAGTGATTGACAGTGGCTGAGATTGATTCAAGCATTCCACCCACCAACTTGTTGTTTTAACTTTCGAAAAGTGTCATTTTCAGAGTTGTGACTTCAAATCCTACTTTACAATTAGACGATTTCAAAATACACTTTATTTGAGTGTAACAACATTCCTACCAGCACCCAATCAAACGTTATCAGTTATTATATGTAATAAAGTAACCAAATGTTATCCTTTAGGAGAGGTAGGCCTTGTAGTAGTGAAAAACACAGGTAAGAGTTTTGCACTACCAGGACATGTTAATCTTAAAAGTACATGTCTAACATTTTAAGTGCACTGCACCCTACCCTATGGGCTGAGTAGGGCCTACCGTTGGGGTGAGATGTAATACCACTGTACTAGGGAGTTATAAGTAATTTCTATTTGCCTATTGGGTTTAAGCCGTTGCTTATCATGTTTGAAGGCGAGAGCACAAACACTTTAGCACGACTGGTTAGCAGTGGTAAAGTGCACAGAATCCTAAAAGCCGTCAAAAACGGGTTTAGGAAATAGAAGGGGTGAAGGCAAAAAGTTTGAGAGAAGACCACCCTAAGGATGACACTTGTATAGTACACTTGAAAGTTTCCATGGCTAAGCATTTTGGGAGTCGTAGTACCAGGAACCGGAACTGCGTTTCCAGTGTGTGCCCGATACACTGCACCTCATTTTTTGGAGTCAAAGAGGATCCATGGATCCTTCTTGACCACTGAATGACATTGATTGGTTCCTGGGAAAGTGTAGTTCTACCTTCAAATAGTATCTTTTCACATCATTTTACACTATTTACCATTTGAGAGAGAGAGAACTCTTTAGCATAGGAGACTTTCTAGTTTTTTTACTTTGTTTCAAGTTTTGGGACCGCTGTGGTCCCGCCAAGCATATTAGGAGTTTCCTCTCCGCTGCGGTTTTTAATGGCGGTTCCTCCTCCATGAAAATTCTGGTGGAAAGGAAACAAAGAGGGCCCTGCAAGTCCCCCTAATGTCTCTGGGCCCTGGGGTGCATGCAGGGGGCACAACATGTGCCAGCCTGTGTGCATTCACCCCAGTTCCTGCACAGCATGGTGTTTTGAGTTTTTGACATTCCCATTGCGGTGTCCATTTCAGGGCATATCCGTGGGACCGTCAAAACAAAATCTCCCCAGACACGAGTTACAATCGTAAACTGGCGGGCGGGCCGACCATGGCTTTGGCGGTGTAGCAGCGGGGCAGACCCTATGCCACACCGCCAAAGTCATAATTAGGCCCCAAGTGATCAAGATCGCCACCAGAATCTATTGTGTGTGGAAAGTTTACACTATTCCATCTGTTGAAAAAAAAACTCTTGGCCAATTTCATGACATCTACTTTGGGCAAACAGAAGCTGAGCATTTGCAGTCCAGGCAATTATTGATTTGGCACATGTTCGATATGCAAGCATTGTAATGTTCAATGCAGAGAAGAAGAAGAGGGACGAAGAAGAGGCATATACATTGGCCCTAGCGTTGCAAAACTCCATCCCACCTGGTGAGAAATTGGCACAAGATGTCCTGCTGCAAGTGCAAGAAGAATCGGATCCCTGCTTTGCTACTGTGGGCTTGCTCTGCTTAGTGTGTGGCACAGCCATCCCCTGTGGAGGACAAAGTGGCAGAGCGTGATCAAGAGCTCCTCCACCAGAAAATCTGATACACTTTTTTCTCCAAGTTCCTATCCCATCATTGAAAATGCATTCTTGTTTTAATTCCCCGAAACACAAAACACCCTGTGAAAGTAAAAAAGAAAGAAAGGTTCTTGCCAGAATCAACTTAAGATGACACAAAAAAGATACAAATGTCCTTCTCTTTGTGAGTGAAGCTCTGTCATCCGAGGTGCTGAGGCCGAGGAGGACACAGACAAAGGCCCCCAGACACTGTTTTTACCGCTGGGGCTACGGGGACGCTTGCACGGGACTCCCAGGACCAGGAGTCCATGCAACAGCACACCTGCGGAGAGCTCCGCCCCTCTACCGACGGCCATCAAAACGCCTCGCCAGACCCGCTGGCGCGGGTCCCGCTTTGCTTCGTGAGTGAAGCTCTGTCATCGGAGGTGCTGAGGCCGAGGAGGACACAGACAAAGGCCCCCAGACACTGTTTTTACCGCTGAGGCTACAGGGACGCTTGCACAGGACTCCCAGGACCAGGAGTCCGTGCAACAGCACACCTGCGGAGAGCTCCGCCCCCCCTATCGACGGCCTTTAAGATCTTCCTCCGTGTTACGCAGCGCGGGACGAAGCCCGGACAAAGGGCGGACAGTTTTGAGACAGTCCGGGACAGGAGGAGGCAGGGCAGGGCCAGAGACCCTGTACCGTGTCCGACAACATTCTCACAATTTAAGTGGACCCATTTCTCTCGTTGTTTTTAACGTTATCTCTGCATTGCGTTTAGTCGTACCTCCGTGTTCCCAATTTGTGACTTCCTGTTACTAGTGATCAGTACTCGACACCCTATAAGCCCCAGATATAATGGTCAAGCAGATATCTACAATGGATAATTATCTAGTTAAAGTCGTTAGCAATATAAACAATGACCCGAGAAAATCGCTGGGATTGGAAAACCCTTCTACGTTACTCGCGGAGCTTCCTGTTGCTGGTACTGAGTTGACTCGGGAATTTCCTTGTACCCCTGATACTGTGCCGATGGAAATACCGGTACCTATTATGCCAATACAGGATCTAACCACACAGGATTCCCAGGATGTCTCAGATGAAACCCCGCCACGGCGCTCTCCGGCTAAGAGAGCAGTGAGGGCTTGCAGGAAAGTACAAATCAAACGTGGTGGTAATCATCATAAAAAAAGGGTGGAAACAACCCCGAAGAGCCCTCTTAGAGGCCATGGAGACTTTAACTAATAATAGTGGAGCCAACATGAACCCGGAACAATTTGATCTTTTAATGAACATGTTTGAGGCAAGGTTTGAAATACTTGTTAAACCTTTAGTTGACAAAATTGATTTTCTGACATCGGAAGTGTCTAGACTAGGTAGTCTTTTGGCTACCAACATTGATAAAAATGATAGTTCTATGACACATGAGAGTGCAGCATTGGGCAGTACTAGTGTTTTAAAGCCTTCCCAGGGAAGTTCCAATATTATTAATTCTGGTGGGGTTGGTGGAGCGGGCAGTCTGATGGTACAGACCCCAGCAATTCCCGCTAGTACGGGGGGGGGTTCCATTATCTATACACAGGAGAACCCGTTCTACTAATCTCCCACCAGACTGTGCCCCTTATGTAGTAGTGCTCTCTAATGTTCCACCTTTAGACTCAAATTTGACCCAACCCACACAGGAAACACATGAATCACTTAAAAATAAAACAGTTTCCTGGCTGAACAAGCATTGTGGGTTCCCAACCAATTATTCAGATCAGATACTTACCACCAGAAGGGTAAATTGGATTGGGAGTGCTAGGAATAATTGTAGGGGCGAACGTGTTATTGTGAATTTTAGGCACCCCCAAGGCGAGGCGCTTTAAAATGGTTTATGTTGCAACTGTTCTTCTTAGAGCTGCATCTTTGACACCAGGAGAGAATGATGTACATGTGCACCCATTGGGCTTTTTTTACAATCATCTTAATAAGGCACCCCATACTATAAACCGTGCTAGGCTCCCCATTCGCAACCAAGGTATGATTTATGAGATTCCAACACAGAATAGGTATCAAGCCTTAAGTACACTGGACCAGAAGGATTGACTTTCAAAGGTCAGTGAGACCAGTGAGAGTGTAATCCCAAACACATGGGCTAGTAATCGGAACAGGATTAGTACAGACCCTAGGTTATCCTTGGCCGTTAACCCTATACTGAGCTCTGGAACCGGAATAGAACAAGTGAACGGGGGAAAGAGGGAGGTAAATACAGCGACTAAAGTGTGTGGCAAGGATCCTAATGTAGATCTACTTGAGGTTGTGCCCTGTGAAGGCAATGGTACTTGTGGTCCAGCAGAGGCTATGCCTCGTGTAGGTGAGGGCACACGTGGCAATGCCCTGGACCAAGTAAAAAATACCCCTATAGAGGGCTTATCCATTGCGAGCTAGAATATAGCCGGTTGGGTGTCAAAAGGGGAAAAGTCAGGATGGGTGAATACGATTAGGACACATGATATTTTATGCTTTCAAGAAACCTGGTGTACTTTTAAACCCAGCTTTGAGGGATATGTGTGTTACAGTATTGAGGATACAGAGTCACAACATGGTAGGGCTAAGGGTGGTCTACTTGTTTTGGTGGCTGTGGATTTATTATTGACTGTGGTTAAGCATGTCACAGTAGGAAATCATTCCCAAATGTTATGGGTACACCAGAAGGATGGTCCAGAGGTATATAATTAATTTTTAAAATAATATTTTTGGTAATTTACGGCACAAGGTTATTGAGGAACTGGAAAGTGCCCTCATGAAGTTTGCATCCGATGCCAAATGCCTTTTTACTTATATTTGGTTGGGTGATTTTAATTCTTTAATCTGCCAATTGTCGTCCTCCAGGGCTTGCGGCGTGTCAAATAATAATGATGAGAACATATCACATTTTCCACACAATACATATGGGGAGGCTATTAATAATACTCTTATAATATTCGCCCTTGAACTACTCCAGCCAGCAACAGACAGTAGGGGTTATATTATTCCGACATTTACTGGGAGAAATACAAACTCTAATATTGACCATGTTATGGTCTCATCCAGTATTGTGCCACACTGTAAAACCATGGTTATCGAGGATCCCTCTTTAAGCGATCATAATTGTATCGTATTAAGACTTGAGTCCTGGAAGCGTATAACACAAGGTGTGTCAAGAACCCTAGTAAATGCTGAGCCATATAGGACAAATGGAGTTAGGCTAAGGTGGAAAGGGGAAAATCCTCAGTGGTAATACCTATGATTGTATCAAAAGCCCTGGCAGATATTAATTGCATTCTGGCGACAGGAAGTACGCCAGTTGCCATTATGAATAATTTTATAAATATCAGTAAAATTATTGATTCTATATTTACAGGCCGTAGTACTGGTAATACTACACACACAAAGGGTTGGTTTGATCATACTTGTTCAGCCCTGCTTACTCAACTCAGGCATGCCCTAACATTTAAGCCAAGGGACCAGAACCAAGTTACGCTTCTGAGACGTGATTATAAATTGTCACTCTCGAGAAGGAAGAGGGACTTGAGACAGGAAGCATGGGATAGTCTATCCCGTGCTGCGGAGACATCTGACAGTTCCCTGTTTTGGTCCACGGTTAATTCGCCTTTTCTACAGGATGAGAAAGCCCCCCACCTTGCATCCAATGTAAGCAGTGAGACCTGGGTAACCCATTTTACGGCTATTTTTTATGATGGAGGTCCCAAAGAGGGAGAGCATAGGTGCTGGCCTGTAGTCCCATTGGATATTACCCTCAATGAGGTTGAAAGTAGTATAAAGGCCAGTAAGGGGGGTAAAGCGCAAGGGCCTGACGGAGTCCCCATTGACATGTATAGGGACGTCCCACTGCTGTGGGGACCTATTCTCACTCTGGTCCTAAACGCAGCGGTGACGGACCGGATGCCGCCAACTTGGGGAGACTCTATCATTGTCCCTATCTATAAAAAGGGGGATAAGTCTGCAGCAAGCAACTATCGCCCAATTAGTCTGCTCGACTCATCGGTAAAAGTTATGAGTAGAGTGTTATTGTATAGGTTGGAAGCCTGGGCAGAGGAGAAGGGGGTTATTGCGAACTCCCAATATGGTTTTAGAAGGGGTAGAGGGACGCTAGATCAATGCCTGAATTTAGAACTTTTAATTGGTAAATATACAAGGGCGAAGTCCGGCAATTTGTACCTCTGCTTTGCGGACTTGAGTAGCGCATTTGATCTGGTTGACCACGCCATTTTGCGGTCCGTCCTGTTAGAATTAGGGGCCCCTGAGCCGATAATCTTCTTCTTGGCTAGACTATATGGTAAGCTGCAAGCTTGTGTGCGTTATGGGGTAAACGGCGAGTGCACTCCCAATTTTTTTTTTTTTTATTTCTGTAGTTTTTTATTGTATATAAAAAAATATATATTTACATGGAGCATACATGAGTGAAAGAAGAAAGGGAGGAAAAAAAGAAAAAGACGGCGCCGGGGGGGGGGGGGGGGGGCAATATTGTCCTGCAATAGTTCGGTCTTTGCAATGGTATGTGGAATCGGATAGTTCGAATAGTCCAAAGAAGAAGAAGTCCGTTTTCCGAGTCTTGCTTGGCGTTGTTCCCCCTTTTGCACTGCCTGGTTGGTATAACGCCCCGGACGATAGAGAGGATAGAGAGAGATAGAAGTAGGAAAGGAGATAGGAGAGTGTTCTTCCTCGCAGGTTTCTTTTGTTAGAGTGTGGGTCCCTATATTGTGTCCCTTGATGGATGTCTGGTGTCTAGTGTCTGCGTCTAGGGGGGTTTATGAGATGAAAGGTAGAGGTCTAGGGGCCCCCATATGTTTGATTGCCTGTGTGTTTTTGGTGAGTGTTTCGCTGTGATGTTATCTGCCCCTCTTAGGAATGTGACCCAGTTGAGCCACGCCTGTGGTGTAGCTTTTGTGGTGTCTTTCCAGTTGCTTAGGATTATTTTGACTGCAGCTGTCAGCAGTAGGTCAATGAGGTTGCGGTCTTCTGTTGTTGTGATGGACGGGGATGCAAAGCCCAGGACTAGGCTTGGGAAATCTATGTGTATGGCTACTCCAGTGATTTCATTGATAAGCTTCCCAGTTCTTTCCCAGAAGTCCTTGATCTGAGGGCAGCTGAACAGGAGATGCTCTAAGTCCCCCCTCCCACTGTCACAATTCCAGCATGTATCACTCTCTCAGATCCCTAGGGTGGATAGGCGGGCTGGTGTCCAGTATGCCTTGTGTACTAACCAGTATTTGGTCTGATTTAGTGAAGCGGTTATCTTTTTTCTAGTGGTAGATCTCCATAATTCTACCTTTTCGGTCTCGCTTAGTTCCTTCCCTGCTGAGGTCCCCCAGAAGTTTGTGACCTTATCATTGAGTTTGGTGTTTTTGGGTTGTAGGGCTTTGTATAGGTGCGCTATTTGGTGTCCTAGTGTGTTGAGATTGGCTGCAAGTTGTAAGAGCGAAGGTGTCTGGCTGTGAAGGTCTGCCTTCCTAATTGCTACTTTTATTTTCAGGAAGTTGTATAGTTCTATGTTTTGCAGGTTGTGAGATTCCTTGAGTGTATCGAAAGTTGTGTTCTCGCCCTGTCTTTGAAGGTCTTGGACCGTGGATATACCATGTCCGTACCACTCAGGCATAATTTTAATGTAAAGCGCGGAATTAGGCAGGGATGTGTTCTCGCCCCTTTTTTGTTTACTCTTTTTGTTAATGCTGTAGACACCATTTTAAAACAAGTGGGGGCGGATGCCCCTCAGGATTAGGTGTGCCAGTCCTGCTTTACGCAGATGAGGCTGTCCTATTATCACGAACTCCGGTGGGCCTTCAACGCCTGATGGACAGGTTCTCTGCTTTTATCAAGGAAAGAAAGTTACTGATTAACAAGAGTAAGACGCATACGATGACCTGTGGTCCCAAAAATAGTAAAAAGCATGCCTTTTTTATCGATGGGGTTAAAGTGCAGCAAGTCGAAACTTTTTGTAACCTGGGCGTGACTTTTACGAGTAGTGGAAGTTGGACCCAAGAACTATCAAGTGTGAGGACTAAAATGGCAAAGAGTGCAAAAGGTATATTTAAATTTGCTTCCAAGATTGGTGAGAGGCGGATCAGGGACATGATGATGATCTATAAGGCAAGAACTGTCTCAATTGCGCTATATGGGGCCAGTATGTGGGGTTACACTAATATAGATCCCGTGCAAAGGGAAGAAAATTTATTCCTTAAGAAGCTTCTATGCCTACCCACCTCTTCCCCAACTGATTTGATTCACAGGGAACTGGGTGCCGCTTATCTAGGCGACCTTATTTCACTGAGGCCACTAATGATATGGCGCGCAATTTGGAGGAAGGAAGAGACAGCCTTTAATCAAAATGTAATCAAGGATTGTCTTGATCTTGATAAATTTAACAAGATCCCCTGGCTCAAGTATGTAGTAGACAGCTTTCGGGATATTTTTGGGCTTGATATCTTGTCGGAACCTGGTTCGGCTGGAGATATTCCTAAACAGGAGATGAAAAATATTTTTATGCAATATAAAGCCCAGAAAGGCTAGCAGCTAACTGTCGACTTAATACAGTATGTCTTTATAATAAATACATAGAAGGGGATGGGTTTCAGTGGTATCTGACTATGGTTACTAGACCTAGCCATAGGTTTGTCTTAACCAGGCTTAGATTTGGAACAGCCCATGTCTTGGTGGCCTTTCCCCAACTCAAGAAATATCCTGTTGGGCCATGTCCATGCGATGGGTGTTCCAAGCAGAGTACCTTGCACTTTATGTTAATTTGTACTCTCTTTTTGAATGTTAGGCTGGTTTATCTAAAACCTATGTTTGTAAAGTATGGTATCAGTGGTGTGGAGGACGCCATGAAGCTGATTTATAATGTGGACTCACCTGACAAATGTTTTTATATTGCATCCTTTTTATGTAAATCTATACAGCACAGAAAAAGTATGGTTTTTTAAGTTATTTATTCTATTAACCTGTATCTGTATTGTATTTTATAATGCATTTTGCTTGTGTGCTTTTATGGACATTGTTTACATGGGCCGAATAAAGCTTCATGAAATGAAATGAGATACAAATGTATGATGTTCATTTTGTATGAGAGTAGTCCGTGCAAGTGAGGCCATGAAGAGCGAGGGGTGAGTGAAACCATTCGTGAGAGAGTCCATGACAGTGTGAGTGAAAGTGAAGAAGCGACTGAGAGGTATTGTACAGCGGGGCTTGGCTACAGGGCCTGGCAAAACTCTGCGGCCAACCAGCCACAGGCAGTCAACCCCCGCTGTGTATGGACTTCGGCCGTGCACTGCAGGGATTGCCCACAGCTCCTGGCCTGTGTCTAGGCACTGTGCCAAACCTGCCAGAGGATTGCAAAACCTTGCTGTGGTGGTCTTTGGTCATGTGCAGTGGGGGTTACCCCCAGGGCCTCCGCCCAACCCTCAGCAGGCAACCACCCCCTGCTGTGCACGCCTTTGTGAACAGGGCTTGGATCACACAACTTGCCCTTTTTAAAAAAAAGCATAACATCTGGATTTTGTGGCTCCTTTATTTGAACTGTGGTGCGAGGGCAAGTCTTCCAAACTGTAAATAAGGCCCTTAGTGTTGGGAAAAGAATTGTGAATTTGGCCCAGCGCCAGCCTCTGGAGTGCATGACTCTTCTGATTAATAGTCAACATTGCCTGTTACAGATTCCTTTTCTTTGACTGTGCAGGGCCCATGGTGTATTAGGGCGGTGTGGTGTTATGTGGAATGTGAGATTCATGATGACACTGTGACCTGTATTCACTAGGATAGTGGGTTGTGGAATTCTATTTACTTAGGAATTTCCGGCCCCTTGCCAGGAACAGAGACGTCAGAAACATAGCACTCCTGCTACAAAAAGCAGTGTCTACATCACATTTAATTTTTACCGTCATCCCTTTTCATAATTTGGGACATAGCTGTGACACACAAACAAATCTCGCTGGTTTTTGACATTACAATTCACAAATCACACCAGCGCGAGAATAACATATTTAAACAGTAATAACTTTGCAAAATGTTCTCTGTTGCCAACATTCCTCTAGACTAGTGTGATGCACACGCGCATTCAACATACATAATTCTAAGAGGCTGGCTCCCTCAATTCATGACTTCAGTTGGAATGTTAACACAAAGGAAGAGTTTATCTGTAGTGCTCGCAAATCAGGCGTATGCAAGTGTCTTTGCACACTTAAAGCAAGTGTGGGTTCATAAGGTTTGAATCAGTGTGCAGCCAGTTCTTGAATGTGTTAGCAAAAAGTAAGATAATAACTTAAAATAACATAGAATAACAAGACATGTTGTGCATCATTGGCATGGACCCCTGAACCATTCTTCTCTTCCAAAACACTGTCTGACAGACTAAATCTAATGTTTGGATTTAGTTATAAGCTCTGGCACGACAACAGAAGGATGGTCCCTATCAAGAGATATGGATGTAACTGGGAGTATTGCGCAATGTTTTCGTAAATGTTAAATCTGGGGTATTTTAGCTTTATTGCTTATCCCTGGCTTGTTTACAAATGTATGCTCGGTGTTGCATCAGTTGCCTACATGCCTACATAAAGCTCATCTTAAACAAGCATTGTCAAAGCTAATAGGCCTGACTTTTTGTTAGTGAAAGTGCTTGTTAATTGAGGTTGAGTTTGAGTCTGAGGTTATTCAATAAACATGTGTGTTTGTATGCGTTAGGGAGGGGACATCGGAAGGGGACCAGTAGTAACACAACGGGGAGTGACTGGAGGTGTCTTCTCACTGGCGCACTGTTCATGTTTATGCCACAGTACACCTTTAAACAGGTGCGCTGGGCGCAAACATGAACAGTGCATCAGATTACAACGAATCCACTGCCCGCATTGCAGCTATGAACTCGAGCTGTCCTGGGGGCAGCTCATTTAGTGAAATATGGAGTGGTTGTTTTAATCAGCTGCTCCTTATTACCCTGTGCAGGTGGCAAACTGCCTGCACTTCTGAGAGGGGACAGAGATCCCCTTGTGGGGGGTGAAGTGAGCGACTAAACTTGCTTACAGGCGGATGACTGGGTGTTCCATCGGAGCCCCTTTGCCCCTCTTGAGGGCTGCCCTCTGGGGGCGCATTGACAGTGCAATCTGTTTTGTGATGCACTTTCAGTGCTCATCCTGGCACTTTCTTTGCTTTTGTGCTCATTTTCATATTATGGACCGGGTGCTAAGGCAAAGAGATTCGCTCATTTGCATGAGACCACGCCCCCATTCAAATCAGGAAATGCCCTCTAGAGATATCTCTGGCGCTACACCAGCTCTATCAGTATTACAGAAGGGGCTATACAAGTGTCTGCGCCCCACTTCTGTAATTCGGGCGCACACATCTGTTGTGTCCCCAGGGAACTTGTATAACATGGCCCTGGATCCAATCTGAGTGCATGTGATAAAAGCAGGACAATCCACATTCTGTATCAATAAGTCACTGTTTGCATGACTACAAAACACAGCTTTATTGGAACAGAAAAGAGTAAAACTGTGGTTTTAATCAAGGGTAACATTTCTCGCACTGACTACAGCTTTCATGGATATACCCATGTCAGTGTGTGTATCACAACGATGAGGAGATGCAGCCCAGGCTATAGGTTCTTGGCAGTTTCTCAGTGTATATGCTACAGAAGCCATACCACAGATGCAGAGAAGAGGGCAGTTCAATGCCAGTGGTGGTACAACAGGCATGCTAAAGCCTGCGAGCAGTGGCGGCTGGCATGTGCCGAGGGTGGTGTGACGGGGGTCACAAAAAAGAAAAAAATAATAATAAATAAAATAAACTTACCTTCCTGGTTTGCAGCATGACGTCCTCCTCCCTCGTGTGTCTTCTCAAAGCTTTTCCGCCCCGGCCGCAAGGTGACCGGGGCGGAAAAGCAGCGGACAGCCTATCCATCCGCCGCGGTCCCCCCGGCCATACTACTATGGTGGGGGGCCATTCCGGGTAGGATGGCGGGCGGATCGCCCCCGCCAGGCTAGCGGTGGCTACCGCCAGCCTGGCGGGGGCAATCCGCCCGCCATCCTAATGGGTAACCCATCGGGATGGGTTGCTGAAACATAAAATGTTAATACAAAACTTTATCATTTTATTTTTCAGCTCTGTGGCTTGTGGTGCGATGCTTCTCTGCTCAAATAGAGGAGCTGCCCGGCCTACAAGCGGTAAGAAGAGGCTCAGTGCCATGAGGGATGCCTCCAACACTATTGTCTCCTCATCAACTTCTCCTGAGCCAGGAAAGGCAGCCATACCTAAACAAACTGGGTTATCCTCCCAGCACCCCTGAATAACACCAACATACACGGGGGTCCTGAGAGCATCCTGGCCGACCCTTCAAGCTTCTTGGAAGAGTTTGAGCAGCAGACAGGCAGTAAGTGTATTATTTCTATATGTATTTATTTAAGAGCATTTGTGTTTTGAGAGTGGTGTCCAGTCATGTGTTCGATCTGAGCACTGCCTAACATTCCAATTTGAATTTAACCTGTTATTTTTTTTGTGTTATGAAAGGAATACAAGTTTAAAACAAGTAACATATATGTCTGCTGTAGTTTTGGTTGGACTTACTAAGCATATTATCTGGACATAATGGAAATGCTTTTCAAGTTTTGTGGTTTGAGACACCAAACAGTTAAAACGCATCTTCAACATTTGGAATTGATTACATTTTCTTGTTGTCAAACTTAGCTTATGTGATGCTAACAAGTGATTTTACCTTACTTTCAAATCACCATATTTGTTTCCATAAAAAATATCTAAATTCTCACGCCTTTAAAATAAATGAAAACAAAATTCCCTAACATGACCAATAAGACATAATCCTTTACAATTCTTTGTTGCAGTCGCTGCTGGCATGACTCGTGGGCCGGGGGTGGAAGGTCGTATGGGGTTGTTAGTTTTAAAAACAAATGTAAAACTAACCAGCGCCTGCCCAGTCCTGTCCCACGTCGCGTCCCTCCAAGTCCCAGGAAGAAGGCAGTCTCCATCCCCTCCCCTAAGCCAATCACAACGCTGCAACGGCAGTGTTGTGATTGGCTAAGACGCCGACCGTACAGGCATCTATGGGAGGCTATTTTCTCCATGTAGGCTGCTTGCAGCCTACATGGAGAAACGGAGAAGTGCGCATGACTGGTTTGGTCGACCCCAGAGGGCTGACCAAACAGTCAGCGCCCTCAGCAGTGGGCAAGCCACTCCTCCCCTGCACTAGATTAGAGCCCCCAACCTAACCTTTTTGCTTACTTGCAGTGCGAAAAGCAGAAACATAAAATGGTATTTATAATACCATTTTATGTTTCTGCTTCTCGCATTGTGAGAAAGTAGTAGGATGATGCTCTTCCATCCACATGTTGGAGTCGCCCCTGCTTTGTTGACTTGTACAACTACAACTAATCTAAGCTGGGCAATATGTTCAACATGCTGCAAAACATTTTTTAAACTGTAATCACAGGATTTCACAAAACAATATGTGTGCATATATATATATATATATATATATATATATATATATATATATATATATATATATATATATATTACCTTTGTGTTTTTAGTGATATCTATATATATATATACCTACAGTACGGTCAGGTGACTGTGTGCATGCACAAACGACAGTCGTTAGCCATCTACGATCGCGTTGGGCGCCTGATGTATGGCTCAGAATACATCCATGTATACCTGTATATATATATATATATATATATATATATATATATATATATATATATATATATATATCACAGACAACACAAAGGTTATAGGGACGTTAGAGTTAGGTTGACGTTTTACCAACATTTTATAGTTATACTTATAGTTATATTTTTATTAAGAAACTACAACTCAAAGTTACTCAACACCATGAGTTGTAGTTACTTCAGATAAGTAAAACTATAAGTATACCTATAGATGCTGATTTTCTATGGTTTGGTGTGAGTAAAACGTTAACCTAACTGTAATGTCCATGCAACCTTTGTTTTTTTCGGTGAATTTCAATGTCTTTTTTTTAAACATAAAGTAATATATAACTACCGTACGTTAATACAACCACCGCCACACCTGTGGCCTGGCCCTGCAGCCAATCTCCAGCATGTACCCAACCCCATTTTGCTTACAGGTTTTGTCCGGGTGTAGTGAGGGTATGGTATGTGAGGTTTTTGTTTTTCCATTGGGCTTCGGATCCGTGGATCCATCGTGAATTTACACTGGGTGTCGTACTGCGCGCCCTGGTGGGTCCGCAGATCCATGGACCGACCCCCAAAAAATTGGCCAGTTTGTATATATATATATATATTCCAAACAATACGCCCATGTGCTCAGGATATGCACTCCACAATGTTTCTTCCACATTCATGGATTTTTAGCCTCTCTGCAGCATGTTTGCCTTGTGTCCCTCAATGGCAATGATACTCGACGTGTTTCAAGGCAGACGCCTCTTCATCATGAGTTTCAAACAGAGGCAAGGAAGGACATGGCTTTTGTAGTTCGGACTGGACTGTTCCCATGGGGCACAGGGTCAGAGCTGATTTGCATATCGCCATTGTCTAACCCAGGGTGGTGTGGAGTGCAAAAAAACGATGGATTTGGGCCCAGATCTTTCGACTGGGGTGAATGTGTGACATTGATCCACATTCTGTCCATCACCTGTTTTGTTTGCAATTGCCGCCATAAGTGCGCTGGGGATGCTCAGACGTGGGTCCCAGGCACTCCACACCACTGGAGTCAAGCTAGCCGGGCTGATGAGAGGTGTTACCTCGAAACCGGTCCGGTCCTCGGATGCTTGATTCCGTTCTGGGAAGGACATGGCTTATGTAGTTCGGACTGGACTGTTCCCATGGGGCACAGGGTCAGAGCTGATTTGCATATCGCCATTGTCTAACCCAGGGTGGTGTGGAGTGCAAAAAAACGATGGATTTGGGCCCAGATCTTTGGACTGGGGTGAATGTGTGACATTGATCCACATTCTGGCCATCACCTGTTTTGTTTGCAATTGCCGCCATAAGTGCGCTGGGGATGCTCAGACGTGGGTCCCAGGCACTCCACACCACTGGAGTCAAACTAGCCGGGCTGATGAGAGGTGTTACCTCGAAACCGGTCCGGTCCTAGGATGCTTGATTCCGTTCTGGGAAGGACATGGCTTTTGTAGTTCAGACTGGACTGTTCCCATGGGGCACAGGGTCAGAGCTGATTTGCATATCGCCATTGTCTAGCCCAGGGTGGTGTGGAGTGCAAAAAAACGATGGATTTGGGCCCAGATCTTTCGACTGGGGTGAATGTGTGACATTGATCCACATTCTGTCCATCACCTGTTTTGTTTGCAATTGCCGCCATAAGTGCGCTGGGGATGCTCAGACGTGGGTCCCAGGCACTCCACACCACTGGAGTCAAGCTAGCCGGGCTGATGAGAGGTGTTACCTCGAAACCGGTCCGGTCCTCGGATGCTTGATTCCGTTCTGGGAAGGACATGGCTTATGTAGTTCGGACTGGACTGTTCCCATGGGGCACAGGGTCAGAGCTGATTTGCATATCGCCATTGTCTAACCCAGGGTGGTGTGGAGTGCAAAAAAACGATGGATTTGGGCCCAGATCTTTGGACTGGGGTGAATGTGTGACATTGATCCACATTCTGTCCATCACCTGTTTTGTTTGCAATTGCCGCCATAAGTGCGCTGGGGATGCTCAGACGTGGGTCCCATGCACTCCACACCACTGGAGTCAAGCTAGCCGGGCTGATGAGAGGTGTTACCTCGAAACCGGTCCGGTCCTCGGATGCTTGATTCCGTTCTGGGAAGGACATGGCTTTTGTAGTTCGGACTGGACTGTTCCCATGGGGCACAGGGTCAGAGCTGATTTGCATATCGCCATTGTCTAACCCAGGGTGGTGTGGAGTGCAAAAAAATGATGGATTTGGGCCCAGATCTTTGGACTGGGGTGAATGTGTGACATTGATCCACATTCTGTCCATCACCTGTTTTGTTTGCAATTGCCGCCATAAGTGCGCTGGGGATGCTCAGACGTGGGTCCCAGGCACTCCACACCACTGGAGTCAAGCTAGCCGGGCTGATGAGAGGTGTTACCTCGAAACCGGTCCGGTCCTCGGATGCTTGATTCCGTTCTGGGAAGGACATGGCTTTTGTAGTTCGGACTGGACTGTTCCCATGGGGCACAGGGTCAGAGCTGATTTGCATATCGCCATTGTCTAACCCAGGGTGGTGTGGAGTGCAAAAAAACGATGGATTTGGGCCCAGATCTTTGGACTGGGGTGAATGTGTGACATTGATCCACATTCTGTCCATCACCTGTTTTGTTTGCAATTGCCGCCATAAGTGCGCTGGGGATGCTCAGACGTGGGTCCCAGGCACTCCACACCACCGGAGTCAAGCTAGCCGGGCTGATGAGAGGTGTTACCTCGAAACCGGTCCGGTCCTCGGATGCTTGATTCCGTTCTGGGAAGGACATGGCTTATGTAGTTCGGACTGGACTGTTCCCATGGGGCACAGGGTCAGAGCTGATTTGCATATCGCCATTGTCTAACCCAGGGTGGTGTGGAGTGCAAAAAAACGATGGATTTGGGCCCAGATCTTTGGACTGGGGTGAATGTGTGACATTGATCCACATTCTGTCCATCACCTGTTTTGTTTGCAATTGCCGCCATAAGTGCGCTGGGGATGCTCAGACGTGGGTCCCAGGCACTCCACACCACTGGAGTCAAGCTAGCTGGGCTGATGAGAGGTGTTACCTCGAAACCGGTCCGGTCCTCGGATGCTTGATTCCGTTCTGGGAAGGACATGGCTTTTGTAGTTCGGACTGGACTGTTCCCATGGGGCACAGGGTCAGAGCTGATTTGCATATCGCCATTGTCTAACCCAGGGTGGTGTGGAGTGCAAAAAAACGATGGATTTGGGCCCAGATCTTTGGACTGGGGTGAATGTGTGACATTGATCCACATTCTTTCCATCACCAGTTTTGTTTGCAATTGCCGCCATAAGTGCGCTGGGGATGCTCAGACGTGGGTCCCAGGCACTCCACACCACTGGAGTCAAGCTAGCCGGGCTGATGAGAGGTGTTACCTCGAAACCGGTCCGGTCCTCGGATGCTTGATTCCGTTCTGGGAAGGACATGGCTTATGTAGTTCACACTGGACTGTTCCCATGGGGCACAGGGTCAGAGCTGATTTGCATATCGCCATTGTCTAACCCAGGGTGGTGTGGAGTGCAAATAAATGATGGATTTGGGCCCAGATCTTTGGACTGGGGTGAATGTGTGACATTGATCCACATTCTGTCCATCACCTGTTTTGTTTGCAATTGCCGCCATAAGTGCGCTGGGGATGCTCAGACGTGGGTCCCAGGCACTCCACACCACTGGAGTCAAGCTAGCCGGGCTGATGAGAGGTGTTACCTCGAAACCGGTCCGGTCCTCGGATGCTTGATTCCGTTCTGGGAAGGACATGGCTTTTGTAGTTCGGACTGGACTGTTCCCATGGGGCACAGGGTCAGAGCTGATTTGCATATCGCCATTGTCTAACCCAGGGTGGTGTGGAGTGCAAAAAAACGATGGATTTGGGCCCAGATCTTTGGACTGGGGTGAATGTGTGACATTGATCCACATTCTGTCCATCACCTGTTTTGTTTGCAATTGCCGCCATAAGTGCGCTGGGGATGCTCAGACGTGGGTCCCAGGCACTCCACACCACTGGAGTCAAGCTAGCCGGGCTGATGAGAGGTGTTACCTCGAAACCGGTCCGGTCCTCGGATGCTTGATTCCGTTCTGGGAAGGACATGGCTTATGTAGTTCGGACTGGACTGTTCCTATGGGGCACAGGGTCAGAGCTGATTTGCATATCGCCATTGTCTAACCCAGGGTGGTGTGGAGTGCAAAAAAACGATGGATTTGGGCCCAGATCTTTGGACTGGGGTGAATGTGTGACATTGATCCACATTCTGTCCATCACCTGTTTTGTTTACAATTGCTGCCATAAGTGCGCTGGGGATGCTCAGACGTGGGTCCCAGGCACTCCACACCACTGGAGTCAAGCTAGCCGGGCTGATGAGAGGTGTTACCTCGAAACCGGTCCGGTCCTCGGATGCTTGATTCCGTTCTGGGAAGGACATGGCTTTTGTAGTTCGGACTGGACTGTTCCCATGGGGCACAGGGTCAGAGCTGATTTGCATATCGCCATTGTCTAACCCAGGGTAGTGTGGAGTGCAAAAAAACGATGGATTTGGGCCCAGATCTTTGGACTGGGGTGAATGTGTGACATTGATCCACATTCTGTCCATCACCTGTTTTGTTTGCAATTGCCGCCATAAGTGCGCTGGGGATGCTCAGACGTGGGTCCCAGGCACTCCACACCACTGGAGTCAAGCTAGCCGGGCTGATGAGAGGTGTTACCTCGAAACCGGTCCGGTCCTAGGATGCTTGATTCCGTTCTGGGAAGGACATGGCTTTTGTAGTTCGGACTGGACTGTTCCCATGGGGCACAGGGTCAGAGCTGATTTGCATATCGCCATTGTCTAACCCAGGGTGGTGTGGAGTGCAAAAAAACGATGGATTTGGGCCCAGATCTTTGGACTGGGGTGAATGTGTGACATTGATCCACATTCTGTCCATCACCTGTTTTGTTTGCAATTGCCACCATAAGTGCGCTGGGGATGCTCAGACGTGGGTCCCAGGCACTCCACACCACTGGAGTCAAGCTAGCCGGGCTGATGAGAGGTGTTACCTCGAAACCGGTCCGGTCCTCGGATGCTTGATTCCGTTCTGGGAAGGACATGGCTTTTGTAGTTCGGACTGGACTGTTCCCATGGGGCACAGGGTCAGAGCTGATTTGCATATCACCATTGTCTAACCCAGGGTGGTGTGGAGTGCAAAAAAACGATGGATTTGGGCCCAGATCTTTGGACTGGGGTGAATGTGTGACATTGATCCACATTCCGTCATTCACCTGTTTTGTTTGCAATTGCCGCCATAAGTGCGCTGGGGATGCTCAGACGTGGGTCCCAGGCACTCCACACCACTGGAGTCAAGCTAGCCGGGCTGATGAGAGGTGTTACCTCGAAACCGGTCCGGTCCTCGGATGCTTGATTCCGTTCTGGGAAGGACATGGCTTTTGTAGTTCGGACTGGACTGTTCCCATGGGGCACAGGGTCAGAGCTGATTTGCATATCGCCATTGTCTAACCAAGGGTGGTGTGGAGTGCAAAAAAACGATGGATTTGGGCCCAGATCTTTGGACTGGGGTGAATGTGTGACATTGATCCACATTCTGTCCATCACCTGTTTTGTTTGCAATTGCCGGCATAAGTGCGCTGGGGATGCTCAGACGTGGGTCCCAGGCACTCCACACCACTGGAGTCAAGCTAGCCGGGCTGATGAGAGGTGTTACCTCGAAACCGGTCCGGTCCTCGGATGCTTGATTCCGTTCTGGGAAGGACATGGCTTTTGTAGTTCGGACTGGACTGTTCCCATGGGGCACAGGGTCAGAGCTGATTTGCATATCGCCATTGTCTAACCCAGGGTGGTGTGGAGTGCAAAAAAACGATGGATTTGGGCCCAGATCTTTGGACTGGGGTGAATGTGTGACATTGATCCACATTCTGTCCATCACCTGTTTTGTTTGCAATTGCCGCCATAAGTGCGCTGGGGATGCTCAGACGTGGGTCCCAGGCACTCCACACCACTGGAGTCAAGCTAGCCGGGCTGATGAGAGGTGTTACCTCGAAACCGGTCCGGTCCTCGGATGCTTGATTCCGTTCTGGGAAGGACATGGCTTTTGTAGTTCGGACTGGACTGTTCCCATGGGGCACAGGGTCAGAGCTGATTTGCATTTCGCCATTGTCTAACCCAGGGTGGTGTGGAGTGCAAAAAAACGATGGATTTGGGCCCAGATCTTTGGACTGGGGTGAATGTGTGACATTGATCCACATTCTGTCCATCACCTGTTTTGTTTGCAATTGCCGCCATAAGTGCGCTGGGGATGCTCAGACGTGGGTCCCAGGCACTCCACACCACTGGAGTCAAGCTAGCCGGGCTGATGAGAGGTGTTACCTCGAAACCGGTCCGGTCCTCGGATGCTTGATTCCGTTCTGGGAAGGACATGGCTTTTGTAGTTGGGACTGGACTGTTCCCATGGGGCACAGGGTCAGAGCTGATTTGCATTTCGCCATTGTCTAACCCTGGGTGGTGTGGAGTGCAAAAAAACGATGGATTTGGGCCCAGATCTTTGGACTGGGGTGAATGTGTGACATTGATCCACATTCTGTCCATCACCTGTTTTGTTTGCAATTGCCGCCATAAGTGCGCTGGGGATGCTCAGACGTGGGTCCCAGGCACTCCACACCACTGGAGTCAAGCTAGCCGGGCTGATGAGAGGTGTTACCTCGAAACCGGTCCGGTCCGCTGATGCTTGATTCCGTTCTGGGAAGGACATGGCTTTTGTAGTTCGGACTGGACTGTTCCCATGGGGCACAGGGTCAGAGCTGATTTGCATATCGCCATTGTCTAACCCAGGGTGGTGTGGAGTGCAAAAAAACGATGGATTTGGGCCCAGATCTTTGGACTGGGGTGAATGTGTGACATTGATCCACATTCTGTCCATCACCTGTTTTGTTTGCAATTGCCGCCATAAGTGCGCTGGGGATGCTCAGACGTGGGTCCCAGGCACTCCACACCACTGGAGTCAAGCTAGCCGGGCTGATGAGAGGTGTTACCTCGAAACCGGTCCGGTCCTCGGATGCTTGATTCCGTTCTGGGAAGGACATGGCTTTTGTAGTTCGGACTGGACTGTTCCCATGGGGCACAGGGTCAGAGCTGATTTGCATATCGCCATTGTCTAACCCAGGGTGGTGTGGAGTGCAAAAAAACAATGGATTTGGGCCCAGATCTTTGGACTGGGGTGAATGTGTGACATTGATCCACATTCTGTCCATCACCTGTTTTGTTTGCAATTGCCGCCATAAGTGCGCTGGGGATGCTCAGACGTGGGTCCCAGGCACTCCACACCACTGGAGTCAAGCTAGCCGGGCTGATGAGAGGTGTTACCTCGAAACCGGCCCGGTCCTCGGATGCTTGATTCCGTTCTGGGAAGGACATGGCTTTTGTAGTTCGGACTGGACTGTTCCCATGGGGCACAGGGTCAGAGCTGATTTGCATATCGCCATTGTCTAACCCAGGGTGGTGTGGAGTGCAAAAAAACGATGGATTTGGGCCCAGATCTTTGGCTTGGGTGAATGTGTGACATTGATCCACATTCTGTCCATCACCTGTTTTGTTTGCAATTGCCGCCATAAGTGCGCTGGGGATGCTTAGACGTGGGTCCCAGGCACTCCACACCACTGGAGTCAAGCTAGCCGGGCTGATGAGAGGTGTTACCTCGAAAACGGTCCGGTCCTCGGATGCTTGATTCCGTTCTGGGAAGGACATGGCTTTTGTAGTTTCGGACTGGACTGTTCCCATGGGGCACAGGGTCAGAGCTGATTTGCATATCGCCATTGTCTAACCCAGGGTGGTGTGGAGTGCAAAAAAACGATGGATTTGGGCCCAGATCTCTGGACTGGGGTGAATGTGTGACATTGATCCACATTCTGTCCAACACCTGTTTTGTTTGCAATTGCCGCCATAAGAGCGCTGGGGATGCTCAGACGTGGGTCCCAGGCACTCCACACCACTGGAGTCAAGCTAGCCGGCTGATGAGAGGTGTTTCCTCGAAACTGGTCCGGTCCTCGGATGCTTGATTCCGTTCTGGGAAGGACATGGCTTTTGTAGTTCGGACTGGACTGTTCCCATGGGCACAGGGTCAGAGCTGATTTGCATATCGCCATTGTCTAACCCAGGGTGGTGTGGAGTGCAAAAAAACGATGGATTTGGGCCCAGATCTTTGGACTGGGGTGAATGTGTGACATTGATCCACATTCTGTCCATCACCTGTTTTGTTTGCAATTGCCGCCATAAGTGCGCTGGGGATGCTCAGACGTGGGTCCCAGGCACTCCACACCACTGGAGTCAAGCTAGCCGGGCAGATGAGAGGTGTTACCTCAAAACCGGTCCGGTCCTCGGATGCTTGATTCCGTTCTGGGAAGGACATGGCTTTTGTAGTTTGGACTGGACTGTTCCCATGGGGCACAGGGTCAGAGCTGATTTGCATATCGCCATTGTCTAACCCAGGGTGGTGTGGAGTTCAAAAAAACGATGGATTTGGGCCCAGATCTTTGGACTGGGGTGAATGTGTGACATTGATCCACATTCTGTCCATCACCTGTTTTGTTTGCAATTGCCGCCATAAGTGCGCTGGGGATGCTCAGACGTGGGTCCCAGGCACTCCACACCACTGGAGTCAAGCTAGCCGGGCTGATGAGAGGTGTTACCTCGAAACCGGTCCGGTCCTCGGATGCTTGATTCCGTTCTGGGAAGGACATGGCTTTTGTAGTTCGGACTGGACTGTTCCCATGGGGCACAGGGTCAGAGCTGATTTGCATATCGCCTTTGTCTAACCCAGGGTGGTGTGGAGTGCAAAAAAACGATGGATTTGGGCCCAGATCTTTGGACTGGGGTGAATGTGTGACATTGATCCACATTCTGTCCATCACCTGTTTTGTTTGCAATTGCCGCCATAAGTGCGCTGGGGATGCTCAGACGTGGGTCCCAGGCACTCCACACCACTGGAGTCAAGCTAGCCGGGCTGATGAGAGGTGTTACCTCGAAACTGGTCCGGTCCTCGGATGCTTGATTCCGTTCTGGGAAGGACATGGCTTTTGTAGTTCGGACTGGACTGTTCCCGTGGGGCACAGGGTCAGAGCTGATTTGCATATCGCCATTGTCTAACCCAGGGTGGTGTGGAGTGCAAAAAAACGATGGATTTGGGCCCAGATCTTTGGACTGGGGTGAATGTGTGACATTGATCCACATTCTGTCCATCACCTGTTTTGTTTGCAATTGCCGCCATAAGTGCGCTGGGGATGCTCAGACGTGGGTCCCAGGCACTCCACACCACTGGAGTCAAGCTAGCCGGGCTGATGAGAGGTGTTACCTCGAAACCGGTCCGGTCCTCGGATGCTTGATTCCGTTCTGGGAAGGACATGGCTTTTGTAGTTGGGACTGGACTGTTCCCATGGGGCACAGGGTCAGAGCTGATTTGCATTTCGCCATTGTCTAACCCAGGGTGGTGTGGAGTGCAAAAAAACGATGGATTTGGGCCCAGATCTTTGGACTGGGGTGAATGTGTGACATTGATCCACATTCTGTCCATCACCTGTTTTGTTTGCAATTGCCGCCATAAGTGCGCTGGGGATGCTCAGACGTGGGTCCCAGGCACTCCACACCACTGGAGTCAAGCTAGCCGGGCTGATGAGAGGTGTTACCTCGAAACCGGTCCGGTCCTCGGATGCTTGATTCCGTTCTGGGAAGGACATGGCTTTTGTAGTTGGGACTGGACTGTTCCCATGGGGCACAGGGTCAGAGCTGATTTGCATTTCGCCATTGTCTAACCCTGGGTGGTGTGGAGTGCAAAAAAACGATGGATTTGGGCCCAGATCTTTGGACTGGGGTGAATGTGTGACATTGATCCACATTCTGTCCATCACCTGTTTTGTTTGCAATTGCCGCCATAAGTGCGCTGGGGATGCTCAGACGTGGGTCCCAGGCACTCCACACCACTGGAGTCAAGCTAGCCGGGCTGATGAGAGGTGTTACCTCGAAACCGGTCCGGTCCTCGGATGCTTGATTCCGTTCTGGGAAGGACATGGCTTTTGTAGTTCGGACTGGACTGTTCCCATGGGGCACAGGGTCAGAGCTGATTTGCATATCGCCATTGTCTAACCCAGGGTGGTGTGGAGTGCAAAAAAACGATGGATTTGGGCCCAGATCTTTGGACTGGGGTGAATGTGTGACATTGATCCACATTCTGTCCATCACCTGTTTTGTTTGCAATTGCCGCCATAAGTGCGCTGCGGATGCTCAGACGTGGGTCCCAGGCACTCCACACCACTGGAGTCAAGCTAGCCGGGCTGATGAGAGGTGTTACCTCGAAACCGGTCCGGTCCTCGGATGCTTGATTCCGTTCTGGGAAGGACATGGCTTTTGTAGTTCGGACTGGACTGTTCCCATGGGGCACAGGGTCAGAGCTGATTTGCATATCGCCATTGTCTAACCCAGGGTGGTGTGGAGTGCAAAAAAACGATGGATTTGGGCCCAGATCTTTGGCTGGGGTGAATGTGTGACATTGATCCACATTCTGTCCATCACCTGTTTTGTTTGCAATTGCCGCCATAAGTGCGCTGGGGATGCTCAGACGTGGGTCCCAGGCACTCCACACCACTGGAGTCAAGCTAGCCGGGCTGATGAGAGGTGTTACCTCGAAACCGGTCCGGTCCTCGGATGCTTGATTCCGTTCTGGGAAGGACATGGCTTTTGTAGTTCGGACTGGACTGTTCCCATGGGGCACAGGGTCAGAGCTGATTTGCATATCGCCATTGTCTAACCCAGGGTGGTGTGGAGTGCAAAAAAACGATGGATTTGGGCCCAGATCTTTGTCCTGGGGTGAATGTGTGACATTGATCCACATTCTGTCCATCACCTGTTTTGTTTGCAATTGCCGCCATAAGTGCGCTGGGGATGCTCAGACGTGGGTCCCAGGCACTCCACACCACTGGAGTCAAGCTAGCCGGGCTGATGAGAGGTGTTACCTCGAAACCGGTCCGGTCCTCGGATGCTTGATTCCGTTCTGGGAAGGACATGGCTTTTGTAGTTCGGACTGGACTGTTCCCGTGGGGCACAGGGTCAGAGCTGATTTGCATATCGCCATTGTCTAACCCAGGGTGGTGTGGAGTGCAAAAAAACGATGGATTTGGGCCCAGATCTTTGGACTGGGGTGAATGTGTGACATTGATCCACATTCTGTCCATCACCTGTTTTGTTTGCAATTGCCGCCATAAGTGCGCTGGGGATGCTCAGACGTGGGTCCCAGGCACTCTACACCACTGGAGTCAAGCTAGCCGGGCTGATGAGAGGTGTTACCTCGAAACCGGTCCGGTCCTCGGATGCTTGATTCCGTTCTGGGAAGGACATGGCTTTTGTAGTTGGGACTGGACTGTTCCCATGGGGCACAGGGTCAGAGCTGATTTGCATTTCGCCATTGTCTAACCCAGGGTGGTGTGGAGTGCAAAAAAACGATGGATTTGGGCCCAGATCTTTGGACTGGGGTGAATGTGTGACATTGATCCACATTCTGTCCATCACCTGTTTTGTTTGCAATTGCCGCCATAAGTGCGCTGGGGATGCTCAGACGTGGGTCCCAGGCACTCCACACCACTGGAGTCAAGCTAGCCGGGCTGATGAGAGGTGTTACCTCAAAACCGGTCCGGTCCTCGGATGCTTGATTCCGTTCTGGGAAGGACATGGCTTTTGTAGTTGGGACTGGACTGTTCCCATGGGGCACAGGGTCAGAACTGATTTGCATTTCGCCATTGTCTAACCCTGGGTGGTGTGGAGTGCAAAAAAACGATGGATTTGGGCCCAGATCTTTGGACTGGGGTGAATGTGTGACATTGATCCACATTCTGTCCATCACCTGTTTTGTTTGCAATTGCCGCCATAAGTGCGCTGGGGATGCTCAGACGTGGGTCCCAGGGACTCCACACCACTGGAGTCAAGCTAGCCGGGCTGATGAGAGGTGTTACCTCGAAACCGGTCCGGTCCTCAGATGCTTGATTCCGTTCTGGGAAGGACATGGCTTTTGTAGTTCGGACTGGACTGTTCCCATGGGGCACAGGGTCAGAGCTGATTTGCATATCGCCATTGTCTAACCCAGGGTGGTGTGGAGTGCAAAAAAACGATGGATTTGGGCCCAGATCTTTGGACTGGGGTGAATGTGTGACATTGATCCACATTCTGTCCATCACCTGTTTTGTTTGCAATTGCCGCCATAAGTGCGCTGGGGATGCTCAGACGTGGGTCCCAGGCACTCCACACCACTGGAGTCAAGCTAGCCGGGCTGATGAGAGGTGTTACCTCGAAACCGGTCCGGTCCTCGGATGCTTGATTCCGTTCTGGGAAGGACATGGCTTTTGTAGTTCGGACTGGACTGTTCCCATGGGGCACAGGGTCAGAGCTGATTTGCATATCGCCATTGTCTAACCCAGGGTGGTGTGGAGTGCAAAAAAACGATGGATTTGGGCCCAGATCTTTGGACTGGGGTGAATGTGTGACATTGATCCACATTCTGTCCATCACCTGTTTTGTTTGCAATTGCCGCCATAAGTGCGCTGGGGATGCTCAGACGTGGGTCCCAGGCACTCCACACCACTGGAGTCAAGCTAGCCGGGCTGATGAGAGGTGTTACCTCGAAACCGGTCCGGTCCTCGGATGCTTGATTCCGTTCTGGGAAGGACATGGCTTTTGTAGTTCGGACTGGACTGTTCCCATGGGGCACAGGGTCAGAGCTGATTTGCATATCGCCATTGTCTAACCCAGGGTGGTGTGGAGTGCAAAAAAACGATGGATTTGGGCCCAGATCTTTGGACTGGGGTGAATGTGTGACATTGATCCACATTCTGTCCATCACCTGTTTTGTTTGCAATTGCCGCCATAAGTGCGCTGGGGATGCTCAGACGTGGGTCCCAGGCACTCCACACCACTGGAGTCAAGCTAGCCGGGCTGATGAGAGGTGTTACCTCGAAACCGGCCCGGTCCTCGGATTCTTGATTCCGTTCTGGGAAGGACATGGCTTTTGTAGTTGGGACTGGACTGTTCCCATGGGGCACAGGGTCAGAGCTGATTTGCATTTCGCCATTGTCTAACCCAGGGTGGTGTGGAGTGCAAAAAAACGATGGATTTGGGCCCAGATCTTTGGACTGGGGTGAATGTGTGACATTGATCCACATTCGGTCCATCACCTGTTTTGTTTGCAATTGCCGCCATAAGTGCGCTGGGGATGCTCAGACGTGGGTCCCAGGCACTCCACACCACTGGAGTCAAGCTAGCCGGGCTGATGAGAGGTGTTACCTCGAAACCGGCCCGGTCCTCGGATGCTTGATTCCGTTCTGGGAAGGACATGGCTTTTGTAGTTTGGACTGGACTGTTCCCATGGGGCACAGGGTCAGAGCTGATTTGCATATCGCCATTGTCTAACCCAGGGTGGTGTGGAGTGCAAAAAAACGATGGATTTGGGCCCAGATCTTTGGACTGGGGTGAATGTGTGACATTGATCCACATTCTGTCCATCACCTGTTTTGTTTGCAATTGCCGCCATAAGTGCGCTGGGGATGCTCAGACGTGGGTCCCAGGCACTCCACACCACTGGAGTCAAGCTAGCCGGGCTGATGAGCGGTGTTACCTCGAAACCGGTCCGGTCCTCGGATGCTTGATTCCGTTCTGGGAAGGACATGGCTTTTGTAGTTCGGACTGGACTGTTCCCATGGGGCACAGGGTCAGAGCTGATTTACATATCGCCATTGTCTAACCCAGGGTGGTGTGGAGTGCAAAAAAACGATGGATTTGGGCCCAGATCTTTGGACTGGGGTGAATGTGTGACATTGATCCACATTCTGTCCATCACCTGTTTTGTTTGCAATTGCCGCCATAAGTGCGCTGCGGATGCTCAGACGTGGGTCCCAGGCACTCAACACCACTGGAGTCAAGCTAGCCGGGCTGATGAGAGGTGTTACCTCGAAACCGGCCCGGTCCTCGGATGCTTGATTCCGTTCTGGGAAGGACATGGCTTTTGTAGTTCGGACTGGACTGTTCCCATGGGGCACAGGGTCAGAGCTGATTTGCATATCGCCATTGTCTAACCCAGGGTGGTGTGGAGTGCAAAAAAAAGATGGATTTGGGCCCAGATCTTTGGCTGGGGTGAATGTGTGACATTGATCCACATTCTGTCCATCACCTGTTTTGTTTGCAATTGCCGCCATAAGTGCGCTGGGGATGCTCAGACGTGGGTCCCAGGCACTCCACACCACTGGAGTCAAGCTAGCCGGGCTGATGAGAGGTGTTACCTCGAAAACGGTCCGGTCCTCGGATGCTTGATTCCGTTCTGGGAAGGACATGGCTTTTGTAGTTTCGGACTGGACTGTTCCCATGGGGCACAGGGTCAGAGCTGATTTGCATATCGCCATTGTCTAACCCAGGGTGGTGTGGAGTGCAAAAAAACGATGGATTTGGGCCCAGATCTTTGGACTGGGGTGAATGTGTGACATTGATCCACATTCTGTCCATCACCTGTTTTGTTTGCAATTGCCGCCATAAGTGCGCTGGGGATGCTCAGACGTGGGTCCCAGGCACTCCACACCACTGGAGTCAAGCGAGCCGGGCTGATGAGAGGTGTTACCTCGAAACCGGTCCGGTCCTCGGATGCTTGATTCCGTTCTGGGAAGGACATGGCTTTTGTAGTTCGGACTGGACTGTTCCCGTGGGGCACAGGGTCAGAGCTGATTTGCATATCGCCATTGTCTAACCCAGGGTGGTGTGGAGTGCAAAAAAACGATGGATTTGGGCCCAGATCTTTGGACTGGGGTGAATGTGTGACATTGATCCACATTCTGTCCATCACCTGTTTTGTTTGCAATTGCCCCCATAAGTGCGCTGGGGATGCTCAGACGTGGGTCCCAGGCACTCCACACCACTGGAGTCAAGCTAGCCGGGCTGATGAGAGGTGTTACCTCGAAACCGGTCCGGTCCTCGGATGCTTGATTCCGTTCTGGGAAGGACATGGCTTTTGTAGTTGGGACTGGACTGTTCCCATGGGGCACAGGGTCAGAGCTGATTTGCATTTCGCCATTGTCTAACCCTGGGTGGTGTGGAGTGCAAAAAAACGATGGATTTGGGCCCAGATCTTTGGACTGTGGTGAATGTGTGACATTGATCCACATTCTGTTCATCACCTGTTTTGTTTGCAATTGCCGCCATAAGTGCGCTGGGGATGCTCAGACGTGGGTCCCAGGCACTCCACACCACTGGAGTCAAGCTAGCCGGGCTGATGAGAGGTGTTACCTCAAAACCGGTCCGGTCCTCGGATGCTTGATTCCGTTCTGGGAAGGACATGGCTTTTGTAGTTCGGATTGGACTGTTCCCATGGGGCACAGGGTCAGAGCTGATTTGCATATCGCCATTGTCTAACCCAGGGTGGTGTGGAGTGCAAAAAAACGATGGATTTGGGCCCAGATCTTTGGACTGGGGTGAATGTGTGACATTGATCCACATTCTGTCCATCACCTGTTTTGATTGCAATTGCCGCCATAAGTGCGCTGGGGATGCTCAGACGTGGGTCCCAGGCACTCCACACCACTGGAGTCAAGCTAGCCGGGCTGATGAGCGGTGTTACCTCGAAACCGGTCCGGTCCTCGGATGCTTGATTCCGTTCTGGGAAGGACATGGCTTTTGTAGTTCGGACTGGACTGTTCCCATGGGGCACAGGGTCAGAGCTGATTTACATATCGCCATTGTCTAACCCAGGGTGGTGTGGAGTGCAAAAAAACGATGGATTTGGGCTCAGATCTTTGGACTGGGGTGAATGTGTGACATTGATCCACATTCTGTCCATCACCTGTTTTGTTTGCAATTGCCGCCATAAGTGCGCTGCGGATGCTCAGACGTGGGTCCCAGGCACTCAACACCACTGGAGTCAAGCTAGCCGGGCTGATGAGAGGTGTTACCTCGAAACCGGCCCGGTCCTCGGATGCTTGATTCCGTTCTGGGAAGGACATGGCTTTTGTAGTTCGGACTGGACTGTTCCCATGGGGCACAGGGTCAGAGCTGATTTGCATATCGCCATTGTCTAACCCAGGGTGGTGTGGAGTGCAAAAAAAAGATGGATTTGGGCCCAGATCTTTGGCTGGGGTGAATGTGTGACATTGATCCACATTCTGTCCATCACCTGTTTTGTTTGCAATTGCCGCCATAAGTGCGCTGGGGATGCTCAGACGTGGGTCCCAGGCACTCCACACCACTGGAGTCAAGCTAGCCGGGCTGATGAGAGGTGTTACCTCGAAAACGGTCCGGTCCTCGGATGCTTGATTCCGTTCTGGGAAGGACATGGCTTTTGTAGTTTCGGACTGGACTGTTCCCATGGGGCACAGGGTCAGAGCTGATTTGCATATCGCCATTGTCTAACTCAGGGTGGTGTGGAGTGCAAAAAAACGATGGATTTGGGCCCAGATCTTTGGACTGGGGTGAATGTGTGACATTGATCCACATTCTGTCCATCACCTGTTTTGTTTGCAATTGCCGCCATAAGTGCGCTGGGGATGCTCAGACGTGGGTCCCAGGCACTCCACACCACTGGAGTCAAGCGAGCCGGGCTGATGAGAGGTGTTACCTCGAAACCGGTCCGGTCCTCGGATGCTTGATTCCGTTCTGGGAAGGACATGGCTTTTGTAGTTCGGACTGGACTGTTCCCGTGGGGCACAGGGTCAGAGCTGATTTGCATATCGCCATTGTCTAACCCAGGGTGGTGTGGAGTGCAAAAAAACGATGGATTTGGGCCCAGATCTTTGGACTGGGGTGAATGTGTGACATTGATCCACATTCTGTCCATCACCTGTTTTGTTTGCAATTGCCCCCATAAGTGCGCTGGGGATGCTCAGACGTGGGTCCCAGGCACTCCACACCACTGGAGTCAAGCTAGCCGGGCTGATGAGAGGTGTTACCTCGAAACCGGTCCGGTCCTCGGATGCTTGATTCCGTTCTGGGAAGGACATGGCTTTTGTAGTTGGGACTGGACTGTTCCCATGGGGCACAGGGTCAGAGCTGATTTGCATTTCGCCATTGTCTAACCCTGGGTGGTGTGGAGTGCAAAAAAACGATGGATTTGGGCCCAGATCTTTGGACTGTGGTGAATGTGTGACATTGATCCACATTCTGTTCATCACCTGTTTTGTTTGCAATTGCCGCCATAAGTGCGCTGGGGATGCTCAGACGTGGGTCCCAGGCACTCCACACCACTGGAGTCAAGCTAGCCGGGCTGATGAGAGGTGTTACCTCAAAACCGGTCCGGTCCTCGGATGCTTGATTCCGTTCTGGGAAGGACATGGCTTTTGTAGTTCGGACTGGACTGTTCCCATGGGGCACAGGGTCAGAGCTGATTTGCATATCGCCATTGTCTAACCCAGGGTGGTGTGGAGTGCAAAAAAACGATGGATTTGGGCCCAGATCTTTGGACTGGGGTGAATGTGTGACATTGATCCACATTCTGTCCATCACCTGTTTTGTTTGCAATTGCCGCCATAAGTGCGCTGGGGATGCTCAGACGTGGGTCCCAGGCACTCCACACCACTGGAGTCAAGCTAGCCGGGCTGATGAGAGGTGTTACCTCGAAACCGGCCCGGTCCTCGGATGCTTGATTCCGTTCTGGGAAGGACATGGCTTTTGTAGTTCGGACTGGACTGTTCCCATGGGGCACAGGGTCAGAGCTGATTTGCATATCGCCATTGTCTAACCCAGGGTGGTGTGGAGTGCAAAAAAACGATGGATTTGGGCCCAGATCTCTGGACTGGGGTGAATGTGTGACATTGATCCACATTCTGTCCAACACCTGTTTTGTTTGCAATTGCCGCCATAAGAGCGCTGGGGATGCTCAGACGTGGGTCCCAGGCACTCCACACCACTGGAGTCAAGCTAGCCGGCTGATGAGAGGTGTTACCTCGAAACCGGTCCGGTCCTCGGATGCTTGATTCCGTTCTGGGAAGGACATGGCTTTTGTAGTTGGGACTGGACTGTTCCCATGGGGCACAGGGTCAGAGCTGATTTGCATTTCGCCATTGTCTAACCCTGGGTGGTGTGGAGTGCAAAAAAACGATGGATTTGGGCCCAGATCTTTGGACTGTGGTGAATGTGTGACATTGATCCACATTCTGTTCATCACCTGTTTTGTTTGCAATTGCCGCCATAAGTGCGCTGGGGATGCTCAGACGTGGGTCCCAGGCACTCCACACCACTGGAGTCAAGCTAGCCGGGCTGATGAGAGGTGTTACCTCAAAACCGGTCCGGTCCTCGGATGCTTGATTCCGTTCTGGGAAGGACATGGCTTTTGTAGTTCGGACTGGACTGTTCCCATGGGGCACAGGGTCAGAGCTGATTTGCATATCGCCATTGTCTAACCCAGGGTGGTGTGGAGTGCAAAAAAACGATGGATTTGGGCCCAGATCTTTGGACTGGGGTGAATGTGTGACATTGATCCACATTCTGTCCATCACCTGTTTTGTTTGCAATTGCCGCCATAAGTGCGCTGGGGATGCTCAGACGTGGGTCCCAGGCACTCCACACCACTGGAGTCAAGCTAGCCGGGCTGATGAGAGGTGTTACCTCGAAACCGGCCCGGTCCTCGGATGCTTGATTCCGTTCTGGGAAGGACATGGCTTTTGTAGTTCGGACTGGACTGTTCCCATGGGGCACAGGGTCAGAGCTGATTTGCATATCGCCATTGTCTAACCCAGGGTGGTGTGGAGTGCAAAAAAACGATGGATTTGGGCCCAGATCTTTGGCTTGGGTGAATGTGTGACATTGATCCACATTCTGTCCATCACCTGTTTTGTTTGCAATTGCCGCCATAAGTGCGCTGGGGATGCTTAGACGTGGGTCCCAGGCACTCCACACCACTGGAGTCAAGCTAGCCGGGCTGATGAGAGGTGTTACCTCGAAAACGGTCCGGTCCTCGGATGCTTGATTCCGTTCTGGGAAGGACATGGCTTTTGTAGTTTCGGACTGGACTGTTCCCATGGGGCACAGGGTCAGAGCTGATTTGCATATCGCCATTGTCTAACCCAGGGTGGTGTGGAGTGCAAAAAAACGATGGATTTGGGCCCAGATCTCTGGACTGGGGTGAATGTGTGACATTGATCCACATTCTGTCCAACACCTGTTTTGTTTGCAATTGCCGCCATAAGAGCGCTGGGGATGCTCAGACGTGGGTCCCAGGCACTCCACACCACTGGAGTCAAGCTAGCCGGCTGATGAGAGGTGTTTCCTCGAAACTGGTCCGGTCCTCGGATGCTTGATTCCGTTCTGGGAAGGACATGGCTTTTGTAGTTCGGACTGGACTGTTCCCATGGGCACAGGGTCAGAGCTGATTTGCATATCGCCATTGTCTAACCCAGGGTGGTGTGGAGTGCAAAAAAACGATGGATTTGGGCCCAGATCTTTGGACTGGGGTGAATGTGTGACATTGATCCACATTCTGTCCATCACCTGTTTTGTTTGCAATTGCCGCCATAAGTGCGCTGGGGATGCTCAGACGTGGGTCCCAGGCACTCCACACCACTGGAGTCAAGCTAGCCGGGCAGATGAGAGGTGTTACCTCAAAACCGGTCCGGTCCTCGGATGCTTGATTCCGTTCTGGGAAGGACATGGCTTTTGTAGTTTGGACTGGACTGTTCCCATGGGGCACAGGGTCAGAGCTGATTTGCATATCGCCATTGTCTAACCCAGGGTGGTGTGGAGTTCAAAAAAACGATGGATTTGGGCCCAGATCTTTGGACTGGGGTGAATGTGTGACATTGATCCACATTCTGTCCATCACCTGTTTTGTTTGCAATTGCCGCCATAAGTGCGCTGGGGATGCTCAGACGTGGGTCCCAGGCACTCCACACCACTGGAGTCAAGCTAGCCAGGCTGATGAGAGGTGTTACCTCGAAACCGGTCCGGTCCTCGGATGCTTGATTCCGTTCTGGGAAGGACATGGCTTTTGTAGTTCGGACTGGACTGTTCCCATGGGGCACAGGGTCAGAGCTGATTTGCATATCGCCTTTGTCTAACCCAGGGTGGTGTGGAGTGCAAAAAAACGATGGATTTGGGCCCAGATCTTTGGACTGGGGTGAATGTGTGACATTGATCCACATTCTGTCCATCACCTGTTTTGTTTGCAATTGCCGCCATAAGTGCGCTGGGGATGCTCAGACGTGGGTCCCAGGCACTCCACACCACTGGAGTCAAGCTAGCCGGGCTGATGAGAGGTGTTACCTCGAAACTGGTCCGGTCCTCGGATGCTTGATTCCGTTCTGGGAAGGACATGGCTTTTGTAGTTCGGACTGGACTGTTCCCGTGGGGCACAGGGTCAGAGCTGATTTGCATATCGCCATTGTCTAACCCAGGGTGGTGTGGAGTGCAAAAAAACGATGGATTTGGGCCCAGATCTTTGGACTGGGGTGAATGTGTGACATTGATCCACATTCTGTCCATCACCTGTTTTGTTTGCAATTGCCGCCATAAGTGCGCTGGGGATGCTCAGACGTGGGTCCCAGGCACTCCACACCACTGGAGTCAAGCTAGCCGGGCTGATGAGAGGTGTTACCTCGAAACCGGTCCGGTCCTCGGATGCTTGATTCCGTTCTGGGAAGGACATGGCTTTTGTAGTTGGGACTGGACTGTTCCCATGGGGCACAGGGTCAGAGCTGATTTGCATTTCGCCATTGTCTAACCCAGGGTGGTGTGGAGTGCAAAAAAACGATGGATTTGGGCCCAGATCTTTGGACTGGGGTGAATGTGTGACATTGATCCACATTCTGTCCATCACCTGTTTTGTTTGCAATTGCCGCCATAAGTGCGCTGGGGATGCTCAGACGTGGGTCCCAGGCACTCCACACCACTGGAGTCAAGCTAGCCGGGCTGATGAGAGGTGTTACCTCGAAACCGGTCCGGTCCTCGGATGCTTGATTCCGTTCTGGGAAGGACATGGCTTTTGTAGTTGGGACTGGACTGTTCCCATGGGGCACAGGGTCAGAGCTGATTTGCATTTCGCCATTGTCTAACCCTGGGTGGTGTGGAGTGCAAAAAAACGATGGATTTGGGCCCAGATCTTTGGACTGGGGTGAATGTGTGACATTGATCCACATTCTGTCCATCACCTGTTTTGTTTGCAATTGCCGCCATAAGTGCGCTGGGGATGCTCAGACGTGGGTCCCAGGCACTCCACACCACTGGAGTCAAGCTAGCCGGGCTGATGAGAGGTGTTACCTCGAAACCGGTCCGGTCCTCGGATGCTTGATTCCGTTCTGGGAAGGACATGGCTTTTGTAGTTCGGACTGGACTGTTCCCATGGGGCACAGGGTCAGAGCTGATTTGCATATCGCCATTGTCTAACCCAGGGTGGTGTGGAGTGCAAAAAAACGATGGATTTGGGCCCAGATCTTTGGACTGGGGTGAATGTGTGACATTGATCCACATTCTGTCCATCACCTGTTTTGTTTGCAATTGCCGCCATAAGTGCGCTGCGGATGCTCAGACGTGGGTCCCAGGCACTCCACACCACTGGAGTCAAGCTAGCCGGGCTGATGAGAGGTGTTACCTCGAAACCGGTCCGGTCCTCGGATGCTTGATTCCGTTCTGGGAAGGACATGGCTTTTGTAGTTCGGACTGGACTGTTCCCATGGGGCACAGGGTCAGAGCTGATTTGCATATCGCCATTGTCTAACCCAGGGTGGTGTGGAGTGCAAAAAAACGATGGATTTGGGCCCAGATCTTTGGCTGGGGTGAATGTGTGACATTGATCCACATTCTGTCCATCACCTGTTTTGTTTGCAATTGCCGCCATAAGTGCGCTGGGGATGCTCAGACGTGGGTCCCAGGCACTCCACACCACTGGAGTCAAGCTAGCCGGGCTGATGAGAGGTGTTACCTCGAAACCGGTCCGGTCCTCGGATGCTTGATTCCGTTCTGGGAAGGACATGGCTTTTGTAGTTCGGACTGGACTGTTCCCATGGGGCACAGGGTCAGAGCTGATTTGCATATCGCCATTGTCTAACCCAGGGTGGTGTGGAGTGCAAAAAAACGATGGATTTGGGCCCAGATCTTTGTCCTGGGGTGAATGTGTGACATTGATCCACATTCTGTCCATCACCTGTTTTGTTTGCAATTGCCGCCATAAGTGCGCTGGGGATGCTCAGACGTGGGTCCCAGGCACTCCACACCACTGGAGTCAAGCTAGCCGGGCTGATGAGAGGTGTTACCTCGAAACCGGTCCGGTCCTCGGATGCTTGATTCCGTTCTGGGAAGGACATGGCTTTTGTAGTTCGGACTGGACTGTTCCCGTGGGGCACAGGGTCAGAGCTGATTTGCATATCGCCATTGTCTAACCCAGGGTGGTGTGGAGTGCAAAAAAACGATGGATTTGGGCCCAGATCTTTGGACTGGGGTGAATGTGTGACATTGATCCACATTCTGTCCATCACCTGTTTTGTTTGCAATTGCCGCCATAAGTGCGCTGGGGATGCTCAGACGTGGGTCCCAGGCACTCTACACCACTGGAGTCAAGCTAGCCGGGCTGATGAGAGGTGTTACCTCGAAACCGGTCCGGTCCTCGGATGCTTGATTCCGTTCTGGGAAGGACATGGCTTTTGTAGTTGGGACTGGACTGTTCCCATGGGGCACAGGGTCAGAGCTGATTTGCATTTCGCCATTGTCTAACCCAGGGTGGTGTGGAGTGCAAAAAAACGATGGATTTGGGCCCAGATCTTTGGACTGGGGTGAATGTGTGACATTGATCCACATTCTGTCCATCACCTGTTTTGTTTGCAATTGCCGCCATAAGTGCGCTGGGGATGCTCAGACGTGGGTCCCAGGCACTCCACACCACTGGAGTCAAGCTAGCCGGGCTGATGAGAGGTGTTACCTCAAAACCGGTCCGGTCCTCGGATGCTTGATTCCGTTCTGGGAAGGACATGGCTTTTGTAGTTGGGACTGGACTGTTCCCATGGGGCACAGGGTCAGAACTGATTTGCATTTCGCCATTGTCTAACCCTGGGTGGTGTGGAGTGCAAAAAAACGATGGATTTGGGCCCAGATCTTTGGACTGGGGTGAATGTGTGACATTGATCCACATTCTGTCCATCACCTGTTTTGTTTGCAATTGCCGCCATAAGTGCGCTGGGGATGCTCAGACGTGGGTCCCAGGGACTCCACACCACTGGAGTCAAGCTAGCCGGGCTGATGAGAGGTGTTACCTCGAAACCGGTCCGGTCCTCAGATGCTTGATTCCGTTCTGGGAAGGACATGGCTTTTGTAGTTCGGACTGGACTGTTCCCATGGGGCACAGGGTCAGAGCTGATTTGCATATCGCCATTGTCTAACCCAGGGTGGTGTGGAGTGCAAAAAAACGATGGATTTGGGCCCAGATCTTTGGACTGGGGTGAATGTGTGACATTGATCCACATTCTGTCCATCACCTGTTTTGTTTGCAATTGCCGCCATAAGTGCGCTGGGGATGCTCAGACGTGGGTCCCAGGCACTCCACACCACTGGAGTCAAGCTAGCCGGGCTGATGAGAGGTGTTACCTCGAAACCGGTCCGGTCCTCGGATGCTTGATTCCGTTCTGGGAAGGACATGGCTTTTGTAGTTCGGACTGGACTGTTCCCATGGGGCACAGGGTCAGAGCTGATTTGCATATCGCCATTGTCTAACCCAGGGTGGTGTGGAGTGCAAAAAAACGATGGATTTGGGCCCAGATCTTTGGACTGGGGTGAATGTGTGACATTGATCCACATTCTGTCCATCACCTGTTTTGTTTGCAATTGCCGCCATAAGTGCGCTGGGGATGCTCAGACGTGGGTCCCAGGCACTCCACACCACTGGAGTCAAGCTAGCCGGGCTGATGAGAGGTGTTACCTCGAAACCGGTCCGGTCCTCGGATGCTTGATTCCGTTCTGGGAAGGACATGGCTTTTGTAGTTCGGACTGGACTGTTCCCATGGGGCACAGGGTCAGAGCTGATTTGCATATCGCCATTGTCTAACCCAGGGTGGTGTGGAGTGCAAAAAAACGATGGATTTGGGCCCAGATCTTTGGACTGGGGTGAATGTGTGACATTGATCCACATTCTGTCCATCACCTGTTTTGTTTGCAATTGCCGCCATAAGTGCGCTGGGGATGCTCAGACGTGGGTCCCAGGCACTCCACACCACTGGAGTCAAGCTAGCCGGGCTGATGAGAGGTGTTACCTCGAAACCGGCCCGGTCCTCGGATTCTTGATTCCGTTCTGGGAAGGACATGGCTTTTGTAGTTGGGACTGGACTGTTCCCATGGGGCACAGGGTCAGAGCTGATTTGCATTTCGCCATTGTCTAACCCAGGGTGGTGTGGAGTGCAAAAAAACGATGGATTTGGGCCCAGATCTTTGGACTGGGGTGAATGTGTGACATTGATCCACATTCGGTCCATCACCTGTTTTGTTTGCAATTGCCGCCATAAGTGCGCTGGGGATGCTCAGACGTGGGTCCCAGGCACTCCACACCACTGGAGTCAAGCTAGCCGGGCTGATGAGAGGTGTTACCTCGAAACCGGCCCGGTCCTCGGATGCTTGATTCCGTTCTGGGAAGGACATGGCTTTTGTAGTTTGGACTGGACTGTTCCCATGGGGCACAGGGTCAGAGCTGATTTGCATATCGCCATTGTCTAACCCAGGGTGGTGTGGAGTGCAAAAAAACGATGGATTTGGGCCCAGATCTTTGGACTGGGGTGAATGTGTGACATTGATCCACATTCTGTCCATCACCTGTTTTGTTTGCAATTGCCGCCATAAGTGCGCTGGGGATGCTCAGACGTGGGTCCCAGGCACTCCACACCACTGGAGTCAAGCTAGCCGGGCTGATGAGCGGTGTTACCTCGAAACCGGTCCGGTCCTCGGATGCTTGATTCCGTTCTGGGAAGGACATGGCTTTTGTAGTTCGGACTGGACTGTTCCCATGGGGCACAGGGTCAGAGCTGATTTACATATCGCCATTGTCTAACCCAGGGTGGTGTGGAGTGCAAAAAAACGATGGATTTGGGCCCAGATCTTTGGACTGGGGTGAATGTGTGACATTGATCCACATTCTGTCCATCACCTGTTTTGTTTGCAATTGCCGCCATAAGTGCGCTGCGGATGCTCAGACGTGGGTCCCAGGCACTCAACACCACTGGAGTCAAGCTAGCCGGGCTGATGAGAGGTGTTACCTCGAAACCGGCCCGGTCCTCGGATGCTTGATTCCGTTCTGGGAAGGACATGGCTTTTGTAGTTCGGACTGGACTGTTCCCATGGGGCACAGGGTCAGAGCTGATTTGCATATCGCCATTGTCTAACCCAGGGTGGTGTGGAGTGCAAAAAAAAGATGGATTTGGGCCCAGATCTTTGGCTGGGGTGAATGTGTGACATTGATCCACATTCTGTCCATCACCTGTTTTGTTTGCAATTGCCGCCATAAGTGCGCTGGGGATGCTCAGACGTGGGTCCCAGGCACTCCACACCACTGGAGTCAAGCTAGCCGGGCTGATGAGAGGTGTTACCTCGAAAACGGTCCGGTCCTCGGATGCTTGATTCCGTTCTGGGAAGGACATGGCTTTTGTAGTTTCGGACTGGACTGTTCCCATGGGGCACAGGGTCAGAGCTGATTTGCATATCGCCATTGTCTAACCCAGGGTGGTGTGGAGTGCAAAAAAACGATGGATTTGGGCCCAGATCTTTGGACTGGGGTGAATGTGTGACATTGATCCACATTCTGTCCATCACCTGTTTTGTTTGCAATTGCCGCCATAAGTGCGCTGGGGATGCTCAGACGTGGGTCCCAGGCACTCCACACCACTGGAGTCAAGCGAGCCGGGCTGATGAGAGGTGTTACCTCGAAACCGGTCCGGTCCTCGGATGCTTGATTCCGTTCTGGGAAGGACATGGCTTTTGTAGTTCGGACTGGACTGTTCCCGTGGGGCACAGGGTCAGAGCTGATTTGCATATCGCCATTGTCTAACCCAGGGTGGTGTGGAGTGCAAAAAAACGATGGATTTGGGCCCAGATCTTTGGACTGGGGTGAATGTGTGACATTGATCCACATTCTGTCCATCACCTGTTTTGTTTGCAATTGCCCCCATAAGTGCGCTGGGGATGCTCAGACGTGGGTCCCAGGCACTCCACACCACTGGAGTCAAGCTAGCCGGGCTGATGAGAGGTGTTACCTCGAAACCGGTCCGGTCCTCGGATGCTTGATTCCGTTCTGGGAAGGACATGGCTTTTGTAGTTGGGACTGGACTGTTCCCATGGGGCACAGGGTCAGAGCTGATTTGCATTTCGCCATTGTCTAACCCTGGGTGGTGTGGAGTGCAAAAAAACGATGGATTTGGGCCCAGATCTTTGGACTGTGGTGAATGTGTGACATTGATCCACATTCTGTTCATCACCTGTTTTGTTTGCAATTGCCGCCATAAGTGCGCTGGGGATGCTCAGACGTGGGTCCCAGGCACTCCACACCACTGGAGTCAAGCTAGCCGGGCTGATGAGAGGTGTTACCTCAAAACCGGTCCGGTCCTCGGATGCTTGATTCCGTTCTGGGAAGGACATGGCTTTTGTAGTTCGGATTGGACTGTTCCCATGGGGCACAGGGTCAGAGCTGATTTGCATATCGCCATTGTCTAACCCAGGGTGGTGTGGAGTGCAAAAAAACGATGGATTTGGGCCCAGATCTTTGGACTGGGGTGAATGTGTGACATTGATCCACATTCTGTCCATCACCTGTTTTGATTGCAATTGCCGCCATAAGTGCGCTGGGGATGCTCAGACGTGGGTCCCAGGCACTCCACACCACTGGAGTCAAGCTAGCCGGGCTGATGAGCGGTGTTACCTCGAAACCGGTCCGGTCCTCGGATGCTTGATTCCGTTCTGGGAAGGACATGGCTTTTGTAGTTCGGACTGGACTGTTCCCATGGGGCACAGGGTCAGAGCTGATTTACATATCGCCATTGTCTAACCCAGGGTGGTGTGGAGTGCAAAAAAACGATGGATTTGGGCTCAGATCTTTGGACTGGGGTGAATGTGTGACATTGATCCACATTCTGTCCATCACCTGTTTTGTTTGCAATTGCCGCCATAAGTGCGCTGCGGATGCTCAGACGTGGGTCCCAGGCACTCAACACCACTGGAGTCAAGCTAGCCGGGCTGATGAGAGGTGTTACCTCGAAACCGGCCCGGTCCTCGGATGCTTGATTCCGTTCTGGGAAGGACATGGCTTTTGTAGTTCGGACTGGACTGTTCCCATGGGGCACAGGGTCAGAGCTGATTTGCATATCGCCATTGTCTAACCCAGGGTGGTGTGGAGTGCAAAAAAAAGATGGATTTGGGCCCAGATCTTTGGCTGGGGTGAATGTGTGACATTGATCCACATTCTGTCCATCACCTGTTTTGTTTGCAATTGCCGCCATAAGTGCGCTGGGGATGCTCAGACGTGGGTCCCAGGCACTCCACACCACTGGAGTCAAGCTAGCCGGGCTGATGAGAGGTGTTACCTCGAAAACGGTCCGGTCCTCGGATGCTTGATTCCGTTCTGGGAAGGACATGGCTTTTGTAGTTTCGGACTGGACTGTTCCCATGGGGCACAGGGTCAGAGCTGATTTGCATATCGCCATTGTCTAACTCAGGGTGGTGTGGAGTGCAAAAAAACGATGGATTTGGGCCCAGATCTTTGGACTGGGGTGAATGTGTGACATTGATCCACATTCTGTCCATCACCTGTTTTGTTTGCAATTGCCGCCATAAGTGCGCTGGGGATGCTCAGACGTGGGTCCCAGGCACTCCACACCACTGGAGTCAAGCGAGCCGGGCTGATGAGAGGTGTTACCTCGAAACCGGTCCGGTCCTCGGATGCTTGATTCCGTTCTGGGAAGGACATGGCTTTTGTAGTTCGGACTGGACTGTTCCCGTGGGGCACAGGGTCAGAGCTGATTTGCATATCGCCATTGTCTAACCCAGGGTGGTGTGGAGTGCAAAAAAACGATGGATTTGGGCCCAGATCTTTGGACTGGGGTGAATGTGTGACATTGATCCACATTCTGTCCATCACCTGTTTTGTTTGCAATTGCCCCCATAAGTGCGCTGGGGATGCTCAGACGTGGGTCCCAGGCACTCCACACCACTGGAGTCAAGCTAGCCGGGCTGATGAGAGGTGTTACCTCGAAACCGGTCCGGTCCTCGGATGCTTGATTCCGTTCTGGGAAGGACATGGCTTTTGTAGTTGGGACTGGACTGTTCCCATGGGGCACAGGGTCAGAGCTGATTTGCATTTCGCCATTGTCTAACCCTGGGTGGTGTGGAGTGCAAAAAAACGATGGATTTGGGCCCAGATCTTTGGACTGTGGTGAATGTGTGACATTGATCCACATTCTGTTCATCACCTGTTTTGTTTGCAATTGCCGCCATAAGTGCGCTGGGGATGCTCAGACGTGGGTCCCAGGCACTCCACACCACTGGAGTCAAGCTAGCCGGGCTGATGAGAGGTGTTACCTCAAAACCGGTCCGGTCCTCGGATGCTTGATTCCGTTCTGGGAAGGACATGGCTTTTGTAGTTCGGACTGGACTGTTCCCATGGGGCACAGGGTCAGAGCTGATTTGCATATCGCCATTGTCTAACCCAGGGTGGTGTGGAGTGCAAAAAAACGATGGATTTGGGCCCAGATCTTTGGACTGGGGTGAATGTGTGACATTGATCCACATTCTGTCCATCACCTGTTTTGTTTGCAATTGCCGCCATAAGTGCGCTGGGGATGCTCAGACGTGGGTCCCAGGCACTCCACACCACTGGAGTCAAGCTAGCCGGGCTGATGAGAGGTGTTACCTCGAAACCGGTCCGGTCCTCGGATGCTTGATTCCGTTCTGGGAAGGACATGGCTTTTGTAGTTTCGGACTGGACTGTTCCCATGGGGCACAGGGTCAGAGCTGATTTGCATATCGCCATTGTCTAACCCAGGGTGGTGTGGAGTGCAAAAAAACGATGGATTTGGGCCCAGATCTTTGGACTGGGGTGAATGTGTGACATTGATCCACATTCTGTCCATCACCTGTTTTGTTTGCAATTGCCGCCATAAGTGCGCTGGGGATGCTCAGACGTGGGTCCCAGGCACTCCACACCACTGGAGTCAAGCGAGCCGGGCTGATAAGAGGTGTTACCTCGAAACCGGTCCGGTCCTCGGATGCTTGATTCCGTTCTGGGAAGGACATGGCTTTTGTAGTTCGGACTGGACTGTTCCCGTGGGGCACAGGGTCAGAGCTGATTTGCATATCGCCATTGTCTAACCCAGGGTGGTGTGGAGTGCAAAAAAACGATGGATTTGGGCCCAGATCTTTGGACTGGGGTGAATGTGTGACATTGATCCACATTCTGTCCATCACCTGTTTTGTTTGCAATTGCCCCCATAAGTGCGCTGGGGATGCTCAGACGTGGGTCCCAGGCACTCCACACCACTGGAGTCAAGCTAGCCGGGCTGATGAGAGGTGTTACCTCGAAACCGGTCCGGTCCTCGGATGCTTGATTCCGTTCTGGGAAGGACATGGCTTTTGTAGTTGGGACTGGACTGTTCCCATGGGGCACAGGGTCAGAGCTGATTTGCATTTCGCCATTGTCTAACCCTGGGTGGTGTGGAGTGCAAAAAAACGATGGATTTGGGCCCAGATCTTTGGACTGTGGTGAATGTGTGACATTGATCCACATTCTGTTCATCACCTGTTTTGTTTGCAATTGCCGCCATAAGTGCGCTGGGGATGCTCAGACGTGGGTCCCAGGCACTCCACACCACTGGAGTCAAGCTAGCCGGGCTGATGAGAGGTGTTACCTCAAAACCGGTCCGGTCCTCGGATGCTTGATTCCGTTCTGGGAAGGACATGGCTTTTGTAGTTTGGACTGGACTGTTCCCATGGGGCACAGGGTCAGAGCTGATTTGCATATCGCCATTGTCTAACCCAGGGTGGTGTGGAGTGCAAAAAAACGATGGATTTGGGCCCAGATCTTTGGACTGGGGTGAATGTGTGACATTGATCCACATTCTGTCCATCACCTGTTTTGTTTGCAATTGCCGCCATAAGTGCGCTGGGGATGCTCAGACGTGGGTCCCAGGCACTCCACACCACTGGAGTCAAGCTAGCCGGGCTGATGAGAGGTGTTACCTCGAAACCAGTCCGGTCCTCGGATGCTTGATTCCATTCTGGGAAGGACATGGCTTTTGTAGTTCGGACTGGACTGTTCCCATGGGGCACAGGGTCAGAGCTGATTTGCATATCGCCATTGTCTAACCCAGGGTGGTGTGGAGTGCAAAAAAACAATGGATTTGGGCCCAGATCTTTGGACTGGGGTGAATGTGTGACATTGATCCACATTCTGTCCATCACCTGTTTTGTTTGCAATTGCCGCCATAAGTGCGCTGGGGATGCTCAGACGTGGGTCCCAGGCACTCCACACCACTGGAGTCAAGCTAGCCGGGCTGATGAGAGGTGTTACCTCGAAACCAGTGCGGTCCTCGGATGCTTGATTCCGTTCTGGGAAGGACATGGCTTTTGTAGTTCGGACTGGACTGTTCCCGTGGGGCACAGGGTCAGAGCTGATTTGCATATCGCCATTGTCTAACCCAGGGTGGTGTGGAGTGCAAAAAAACAATGGATTTGGGCCCAGATCTTTGGACTGGGGTGAATGTGTGACATTGATCCACATTCTGTCCATCACCTGTTTTGTTTGCAATTGCCGCCATAAGTGCGCTGGGGATGCTCAGACGTGGGTCCCAGGCACTCCACACCACTGGAGTCAAGCTAGCCGGGCTGATGAGAGGTGTTACCTCGAAACCGGTCCGGTCCTCGGATGCTTGATTCCGTTCTCGGAAGGACATGGCTTTTGTAGTTCGGACTGGACTGTTCCCATGGGGCACAGGGTCAGAGCTGATTTGCATATCGCCATTGTCTAACCCAGGGTGGTGTGGAGTGCAAAAAAACGATGGATTTGGGCCCAGATCTTTGGACTGGGGTGAATGTGTGACATTGATCCACATTCTGTCCATCACCTGTTTTGTTTGCCATTGCCGCCATAAGTGCGCTGGGGATGCTCAGACGTGGGTCCCAGGCACTCCACACCACTGGAGTCAAGCTAGCCGGGCTGAAGAGAGGTGTTACCTCGAAACCGGTCCGGTCCTCGGATGCTTGATTCCGTTCTGGGAAGGACATGGCTTTTGTAGTTCGGACTGGACTGTTCCCATGGGGCACAGGGTCAGAGCTGATTTGCATATCACCATTGTCTAACCCAGGGTGGTGTGGAGTGCAAAAAAAGATGGATTTGGGCCCAGATCTTTGGACTGGGGTGAATGTGTGACATTGATCCACATTCTGTCCATCACCTGTTTTGTTTGCAATTGCCGCCATAAGCGCGCTGGGGATGCTCAGACGTGGGTCCCAGGCACTCCACACCACTGGAGTCAAGCTAGCCGGGCTGATGAGAGGTGTTACCTCGAAACCGGTCCGGTCCTCGGATGCTTGATTCCGTTCTGGGAAGGACATGGCTTTTGTAGTTCGGACTGGACTGTTCCCATGGGGCACAGGGTCAGAGCTGATTTGCATATCGCCATTGTCTATCCCAGGGTGGTGTGGAGTGCAAAAAAACGATGGATTTGGGCCCAGATCTTTGGACTGGGGTGAATGTGTGACATTGATTCACATTCTGTCCATCACCTGTTTTGTTTGCAATTGCCGCCATAAGTGCGCTGGGGATGCTCAGACGTGGGTCCCAGGCACTCAACACCACTGAAGTCAAGCTAGCCGGGCTGATGAGAGGTGTTACCTCGAAACCGGCCCGGTCCTCGGATGCTTGATTCCGTTCTGGGAAGGACATGGCTTTTGTAGTTCGGACTGGACTGTTCCCATGGGGCACAGGGTCAGAGCTGATTTGCATATCGCCATTGTCTAACCCAGGGTGGTGTGGAGTGCAAAAAAACGATGGATTTGGGCCCAGATCTTTGGCTGGGGTGAATGTGTGACATTGATCCACATTCTGTCCATCACCTGTTTTGTTTGCAATTGCCGCCATAAGTGCGCTGGGGATGCTCACACGTGGGTCCCAGGCACTCCACACCACTGGAGTCAAGCTAGCCGGGCTGATGAGAGGTGTTACCTCGAAAACGGTCCGGTCCTCGGATGCTTGATTCCGTTCTGGGAAGGACATGGCTTTTGTAGTTTCGGACTGGACTGTTCCCATGGGGCACAGGGTCAGAGCTGATTTGCATATCGCCATTGTCTAACCCAGGGTGGTGTGGAGAGCAAAAAAACGATGGATTTGGGCCCAGATCTTTGGACTGGGGTGAATGTGTGACATTGATCAACATTCTGTCCATCACCTGTTTTGTTTGCAATTGCCGCCATAAGTGCGCTGGGGATGCTCAGACGTGGGTCCCAGGCACTCCACACCACTGGAGTCGAGCTAGCCGGGCTGATGAGAGGTGTTACCTCGAAACTGGTCCGGTCCTTGGATGCTTGATTCCGTTCTGGGAAGGACATGGCTTTTGTAGTTCGGACTGGACTGTTCCCATGGGGCACAGGGTCAGAGCTGATTTGCATATCGCCATTGTCTAACCCAGGGTGGTGTGGAGTGCAAAAAAACGATGGATTTGGGCCCAGATCTTTGGACTGGGGTGAATGTGTGACATTGATCCAATTCTGTCCGTCACCTGTTTTGTTTGCAAATGCCGCCATAAGTGCGCTGGGGATGCTCAGACGTGGGTCCCAGGCACTCCACACCACTGGAGTCAAGCTAGCCGGGCTGATGAGATGTGTTACCTCGAAACCGGTCCGGTCCTCTGATGCTTGATTCCGTTCTGGGAAGGACATGGCTTTTGTAGTTCAGACTGGACTGTTCCCATGGGGCACAGGGTCAGAGCTGATTTGCATATCGCCATTGTCTAACCCAGGGTGGTGTGGAGTGCAAAAAAACGATGGATTTGGGCCCAGATCTTTGGACTGGGGTGAATGTGTGACATTGATCCACATTCTGTCCATCACCTGTTTTGTTCGCAATTGCCGCCATAAGTGCGCTGGGGATGCTCAGACGTGGGTCCCAGGCACTACACACCACTGGAGTCAAGCTAGCCGGGCTGATGAGAGGTGTTACCTCGAAACCGGCCCGGTCCTCGGATGCTTGATTCCGTTCTGGGAAGGACATGGCTTTTGTAGTTCGGACTGGACTGTTCCCATGGGGCACAGGGTCAGAACTGATTTGCATATCGCCATTGTCTAACCCAGGGTGGTGTGGAGTGCAAAAAAACGATGGATTTGGGCCCAGATCTTTGGACTGGGGTGAATGTGTGACATTGATCCACATTCTGTCCATCACCTGTTTTGTTTGCAATTGCCGCCATAAGTGCGCTGGGGATGCTCAGACGTGGGTCCCAGGTACTCCACACCACTGGAGTCAAGCTAGCTGGGCTGATGAGAGGTGTTACCTCGAAACCGGTCCGGTCCTCGGATGCTTGATTCCGTTCTGGGAAGGACATGGCTTTTGTAGTTCGGACTGGACTGTTCCCATGGGGCACAGGGTCAGAGCTGATTTGCATTTCGCCATTGTCTAACCCAGGGTGGTGTGGAGTGCAAAAAAAGATGGATTTGGGCCCAGATCTTTGGACTGGGGTGAATGTGTGACATTGATCCACATTCTGTCCATCACCTGTTTTGTTTGCAATTGCCGCCATAAGTGCGCTGGGGATGCTCAGACGTGGGTCCCAGGCACTCCACACCACTGGAGTCAAGCTAGCCGGGCTGATGAGAGGTGTTACCTCGAAACCGGCCCGGTCCTCGGATGCTTGATTCCGTTCTGGGAAGGACATGGCTTTTGTAGTTCGGACTGGACTGTTCCCATGGGGCACAGGGTCAGAGCTGATTTGCATATAGCCATTGTCTAACCCAGGGTGGTGTGGAGTGCAAAAAAACGATGGATTTGGGCCCAGATCTTTGGACTGGGGTGAATGTGTGACATTGATCCACATTCTGTCCATCACCTGTTTTGTTCGCAATTGCCGCCATAAGTGCGCTGGGGATGCTCAGACATGGGTCCCAGGCACTCCACACCACTGGAGTCAAGCTAGCCGGGCTGATGAGTGGTGTTACCTCGAAACCGGCCCGGTCCTCGGATGCTTAATTCTGTTCTGGGAAGGACATGGCTTTTGTAGTTCGGACTGGACTGTTCCCATGGGGCACAGGGTCAGAGCTGATTTGCATATCGCCATTGTCTAACCCAGGGTGGTGTGGAGTGCAAAAAAACGATGGATTTGGGCCCAGATCTTTGGACTGGGGTGAATGTGTGACATTGATCCACATTCTGTCCATCACCTGTTTTGTTTGCAATTGCCGCCATAAGTGCGCTGGGGATGCTCAGACGTGGGTCCCAGGCACTCCACACCACTGGAGTCAAGCTAGCCGGGCTGATGAGAGGTGTTACCTCGAAACCGGTCCGGTCCTCGGATGCTTGATTCCGTTCTGGGAAGGACATGGTTTTTGTAGTTCGGACTGGACTGTTCCCATGGGGCACAGGGTCAGAGCTGATTTGCATATCGCCATTGTCTAACCCAGGGTGGTGTGGAGTGCAAAAAAACGATGGATTTGGGCCCAGATCTTTGGCTGGGGTGAATGTGTGACATTGATCCACATTCTGTCCATCACCTGTTTTGTTTGCAATTGCCGCCATAAGTGAGCTGGGGATGCTCAGACGTGGGTCCCAGGCACTCCACACCACTGGAGTCAAGCTAGCCGGGCTGATGAGAGGTGTTACCTCGAAAACGGTCCGGTCCTCGGATGCTTGATTCCGTTCTGGGAAGGACATGGCTTTTGTAGTTTCGGACTGGACTGTTCCCATGGGGCACAGGGTCAGAGCTGATTTGCATATCGCCATTGTCTAACCCAGGGTGTTGTGGAGTGCAAAAAAACGATGGATTTGGGCCCAGATCTTTGAACTGGGGTGAATGTGTGACATTGATCCACATTCTGTCCATCACCTGTTTTGTTTGCAATTGCTGCCATAAGTGCGCTGGGGATGCTCAGACGTGGGTCCCAGGCACTCCACACCACTGGAGTCAAGCTAGCCGGGCTGATGAGAGGTGTTACCTCGAAACCGGTCCGGTCCTCGGATGCTTGATTCCGTTCTGGGAAGGACATGGCTTTTGTAGTTCGGACTGGACTGTTCCCATGGGCACAGGGTCAGAGCTGATTTGCATATCGCCATTGTCTAACCCAGGGTGGTGTGGAGTGCAAAAAAACGATGGATTTGGGCCCAGATCTTTGGACTGGGGTGAATGTGTGACATTGATCCACATTCTGTCCATCACCTGTTTTGTTTGCAATTGCCGCCATAAGTGCGCTGGGGATGCTCAGACGTGGGTCCCAGGCACTCCACACCACTGGAGTCAAGCTAGCCGGGCTGATGAGAGGTGTTACCTCAAAACCGGTCCGGTCCTCGGATGCTTGATTCCGTTCTGGGAAGGACATGGCTTTTGTAGTTCGGACTGGACTGTTCCCATGGGGCACAGGGTCAGAGCTGATTTGCATATCGCCATTGTCTAACCCAGGGTGGTGTGGAGTGCAAAAAAACGATGGATTTGGGCCCAGATCTTTGGACTGGGGTGAATGTGTGACATTGATCCACATTCTGTCCATCACCTGTTTTGTTTGCAATTGCCGCCATAAGTGCGCTGGGGATGCTCAGACGTGGGTCCCAGGCACTCCACACCACTGGAGTCAAGCTAGCCGGGCTGATGAGAGGTGTTACCTCGAAACCGGTCCGGTCCTCGGATGCTTGATTCCGTTCTGGGAAGGACATGGCTTTTGTAGTTCGGACTGGACTGTTCCCATGGGGCACAGGGTCAGAGCTGATTTGCATATCGCCATTGTCTAACCCAGGGTGGTGTGGAGTGCAAAAAAACGATGGATTTGGGCCCAGATCTTTGGACTGGGGTGAATGTGTGACATTGATCCACATTCTGTCCATCACCTGTTTTGTTTGCAATTGCCGCCATAAGTGCGCTGGGGATGCTCAGACGTGGGTCCCAGGCACTCCACACCACTGGAGTCAAGCTAGCCGGGCTGATGAGAGGTGTTACCTCGAAACCGGTCCGGTCCTCGGATGCTTGATTCCGTTCTGGGAAGGACATGGCTTTTCTAGTTCGGACTGGACAGTTCCCGTGGGGCACAGGGTCAGAGCTGATTTGCATATCGCCATTGTCTAACCCAGGGTGGTGTGGAGTGCAAAAAAACAATGGATTTGGGCCCAGATCTTTGGACTGGGGTGAATGTGTGACATTGATCCACATTCTGTCCATCACCTGTTTTGTTTGCAATTGCCGCCATAAGTGCGCTGGGGATGCTCAGACGTGGGTCCCAGGCACTCCACACCACTGGAGTCAAGCTAGCCGGGCTGATGAGAGGTGTTACCTCGAAATCGGTCCGGTCCTCGGATGCTTGATTCCGTTCTGGGAAGGACATGGCTTTTGTAGTTGGGACTGGACTGTTCCCATGGGGCACAGGGTCAGAGCTGATTTGCATTTCGCCATTGTCTAACCCTGGGTGGTGTGGAGTGCAAAAAAACGATGGATTTGGGCCCAGATCTTTGGCTGGGGTGAATGTGTGACATTGATCCACATTCTGTCCATCACCTGTTTTGTTTGCAATTGCCGCCATAAGTGCGCTGGGGATGCTCAGACGTGGGTCCCAGGCACTCCACACCACTGGAGTCAAGCTAGCCGGGCTGATGAGAGGTGTTACCTCGAAACCGGTCCGGTCCTCGGATGCTTTATTCCGTTCTGGGAAGGACATGGCTTTTGTAGTTCGGACTGGACTGTTCCCATGGTGCACAGGGTCAGAGCTGATTTGCATATCGCCATTGTCTAACCCAGGGTGGTGTGGAGTGCAAAAAAACGATGGATTTGGGCCCAGATCTTTGGACTGGGGTGAATGTGTGACATTGATCCACATTCTGTCCATCACCTGTTTTGTTTGCAATTGCCGCCATAAGTGCGCTGGGGATGCTCAGACGTGGGTCCCAGGCACTCCACACCACTGGAGTCAAGCTAGCCGGGCTGATGAGAGGTGTTACCTCGAAACCGGCCCGGTCCTCGGATGCTTGATTCCGTTCTGGGAAGGACATGGCTTTTGTAGTTCGGACTGGACTGTTCCCATGGGGCACAGGGTCAGAGCTGATTTGCATATCGCCATTGTCTAACCCAGGGTGGTGTGGAGTGCAAAAAAACGATGGATTTGGGCCCAGATCTTTGGACTGGGGTGAATGTGTGACATTGATCCACATTCTGTCCATCACCTGTTTTGTTTGCAATTGCCGCCATAAGTGCGCTGGGGATGCTCAGACGTGGGTCCCAGGCACTCCACACCACTGGAGTCAAGCTAGCCGGGCTGATGAGAGGTGTTACCTCGAAAACCGTCCGGTCCTCGGATGCTTGATTCCGTTCTGGGAAGGACATGGCTTTTGTAGTTTCGGACTGGACTGTTCCCATGGGGCACAGGGTCAGAGCTGATTTGCATATCGCCATTGTCTAACCCAGGGTGTTGTGGAGTGCAAAAAAACGATGGATTTGGGCCCAGATCTTTGGACTGGGGTGAATGTGTGACATTGATGCACATTCTGTCCATCACCTGTTTTGTTTACAATTGCCGCCATAAGTGCGCTGGGGATGCTCAGACGTGGGTCCCAGGCACTCCACACCACTGGAGTCAAGCTAGCCGGGCTGATGAGAGGTGTTACCTCGAAACCGGTCCGGTCCTTGGATGCTTGATTCCGTTCTGGGAAGGACATGGCTTTTGTAGTTCGGACTGGACTGTTCCCATGGGCACAGGGTCAGAGCTGATTTGCATATCGCCATTGTCTAACCCAGGGTGGTGTGGAGTGCAAAAAAACGATGGATTTGGGCCCAGATCTTTGGACTGGGGTGAATGTGTGACATTGATCCACATTCTGTCCATCACCTGTTTTGTTTGCAATTGCCGCCATAAGTGCGCTGGGGATGCTCAGACGTGGGTCCCAGGCACTCCACACCACTGGAGTCAAGCTAGCCGGGCTGATGAGAGGTGTTACCTCGAAAACCGTCCGGTCCTCGGATGCTTGATTCCGTTCTGGGAAGGACATGGCTTTTGTAGTTTCGGACTGGACTGTTCCCATGGGGCACAGGGTCAGAGCTGATTTGCATATCGCCATTGTCTAACCCAGGGTGTTGTGGAGTGCAAAAAAACGATGGATTTGGGCCCAGATCTTTGGACTGGGGTGAATGTGTGACATTGATCCACATTCTGTCCATCACCTGTTTTGTTTGCAATTGCCGCCATAAGTGCGCTGGGGATGCTCAGACGTGGGTCCCAGGCACTCCACACCACTGGAGTCAAGCTAGCCGGGCTGATGAGAGGTGTTACCTCGAAACCGGTCCGGTCCTCGGATGCTTGATTCCGTTCTGGGAAGGACATGGTTTTTGTAGTTCGGACTGGACTGTTCCCATGGGGCACAGGGTCAGAGCTGATTTGCATATCGCCATTGTCTAACCCAGGGTGGTGTGGAGTGCAAAAAAACGATGGATTTGGGCCCAGATCTTTGGCTGGGGTGAATGTGTGACATTGATCCACATTCTGTCCATCACCTGTTTTGTTTGCAATTGCCGCCATAAGTGACCTGGGGATGCTCAGACGTGGGTCCCAGGCACTCCACACCACTGGAGTCAAGCTAGCCGGGCTGATGAGAGGTGTTACCTCGAAAACGGTCCGGTCCTCGGATGCTTGATTCCGTTCTGGGAAGGACATGGCTTTTGTAGTTTCGGACTGGACTGTTCCCATGGGGCACAGGGTCAGAGCTGATTTGCATATCGCCATTGTCTAACCCAGGGTGTTGTGGAGTGCATAAAAACGATGGATTTGGGCCCAGATCTTTGAACTGGGGTGAATGTGTGACATTGATCCACATTCTGTCCATCACCTGTTTTGTTTGCAATTGCTGCCATAAGTGCGCTGGGGATGCTCAGACGTGGGTCCCAGGCACTCCACACCACTGGAGTCAAGCTAGCCGGGCTGATGAGAGGTGTTACCTCGAAACCGGTCCGGTCCTCGGATGCTTGATTCCGTTCTGGGAAGGACATGGCTTTTGTAGTTCGGACTGGACTGTTCCCATGGGCACAGGGTCAGAGCTGATTTGCATATCGCCATTGTCTAACCCAGGGTGGTGTGGAGTGCAAAAAAACGATGGATTTGGGCCCAGATCTTTGGACTGGGGTGAATGTGTGACATTGATCCACATTCTGTCCATCACCTGTTTTGTTTGCAATTGCCGCCATAAGTGCGCTGGGGATGCTCAGACGTGGGTCCCAGGCACTCCACACCACTGGAGTCAAGCTAGCCGGGCTGATGAGAGGTGTTACCTCAAAACCGGTCCGGTCCTCGGATGCTTGATTCCGTTCTGGGAAGGACATGGCTTTTGTAGTTCGGACTGGACTGTTCCTATGGGGCACAGGGTCAGAGCTGATTTGCATATCGCCATTGTCTAACCCAGGGTGGTGTGGAGTGCAAAAAAACGATGGATTTGGGCCCAGATCTTTGGACTGGGGTGAATGTGTGACATTGATCCACATTCTGTCCATCACCTGTTTTGTTTGCAATTGCCGCCATAAGTGCGCTGGGGATGCTCAGACGTGGGTCCCAGGCACTCCACACCACTGGAGTCAAGCTAGCCGGGCTGATGAGAGGTGTTACCTCGAAACCGGTCCGGTCCTCGGATGCTTGATTCCGTTCTGGGAAGGACATGGCTTTTGTAGTTCGGACTGGACTGTTCCCGTGGGGCACAGGGTCAGAGCTGATTTGCATATCGCCATTGTCTAACCCAGGGTGGTGTGGAGTGCAAAAAAACAATGGATTTGGGCCCAGATCTTTGGACTGGGGTGAATGTGTGACATTGATCCACATTCTGTCCATCACCTGTTTTGTTTGCAATTGCCGCCATAAGTGCGCTGGGGATGCTCAGACGTGGGTCCCAGGCACTCCACACCACTGGAGTCAAGCTAGCCGGGCTGATGAGAGGTGTTACCTCGAAACCGGTCCGGTCCTCGGATGCTTGATTCCGTTCTGGGAAGGACATGGCTTTTGTAGTTGGGACTGGACTGTTCCCATGGGGCACAGGGTCAGAGCTGATTTGCATTTCGCCATTGTCTAACCCTGGGTGGTGTGGAGTGCAAAAAAACGATGGATTTGGGCCCAGATCTTTGGCTGGGGTGAATGTGTGACATTGATCCACATTCTGTCCATCACCTGTTTTGTTTGCAATTGCCGCCATAAGTGCGCTGGGGATGCTCAGACGTGGGTCCCAGGCACTCCACACCACTGGAGTCAAGCTAGCCGGGCTGATGAGAGGTGTTACCTCGAAACCGGTCCGGTCCTCGGATGCTTGATTCCGTTCTGGGAAGGACATGGCTTTTGTAGTTCGGACTGGACTGTTCCCATGGTGCACAGGGTCAGAGCTGATTTGCATATCGCCATTGTCTAACCCAGGGTGGTGTGGAGTGCAAAAAAACGATGGATTTGGGCCCAGATCTTTGGACTGGGGTGAATGTGTGACATTGATCCACATTCTGTCCATCACCTGTTTTGTTTGCAATTGCCGCCATAAGTGCGCTGGGGATGCTCAGACGTGGGTCCCAGGCACTCCACACCACTGGAGTCAAGCTAGCCGGGCTGATGAGAGGTGTTACCTCGAAACCGGTCCGGTCCTCGGATGCTTGATTCCGTTCTGGGAAGGACATGGCTTTTGTAGTTCGGACTGGACTGTTCCCATGGGGCACAGGGTCAGAGCTGATTTGCATATCGCCATTGTCTAACCCAGGGTGGTGTGGAGTGCAAAAAAACGATGGATTTGGGCCCAGATCTTTGGACTGGGGTGAATGTGTGACATTGATCCACATTCTGTCCATCACCTGTTTTGTTTGCAATTGCCGCCATAAGTGCGCTGGGGATGCTCAGACGTGGGTCCCAGGCACTCCACACCACTGGAGTCAAGCTAGCCGGGCTGATGAGAGGTGTTACCTCGAAAACCGTCCGGTCCTCGGATGCTTGATTCCGTTCTGGGAAGGACATGGCTTTTGTAGTTTCGGACTGGACTGTTCCCATGGGGCACAGGGTCAGAGCTGATTTGCATATCGCCATTGTCTAACCCAGGGTGTTGTGGAGTGCAAAAAAACGATGGATTTGGGCCCAGATCTTTGGACTGGGGTGAATGTGTGACATTGATGCACATTCTGTCCATCACCTGTTTTGTTTACAATTGCCGCCATAAGTGCGCTGGGGATGCTCAGACGTGGGTCCCAGGCACTCCACACCACTGGAGTCAAGCTAGCCGGGCTGATGAGAGGTGTTACCTCGAAACCGATCCGGTCCTTGGATGCTTGATTCCGTTCTGGGAAGGACATGGCTTTTGTAGTTCGGACTGGACTGTTCCCATGGGCACAGGGTCAGAGCTGATTTGCATATCGCCATTGTCTAACCCAGGGTGGTGTGGAGTGCAAAAAAACGATGGATTTGGGCCCAGATCTTTGGACTGGGGTGAATGTGTGACATTGATCCACATTCTGTCCATCACCTGTTTTGTTTGCAATTGCCGCCATAAGTGCGCTGGGGATGCTCAGACGTGGGTCCCAGGCACTCCACACCACTGGAGTCAAGCTAGCCGGGCTGATGAGAGGTGTTACCTCGAAACCGGTCCGGTCCTCGGATGCTTGATTCCGTTCTGGGAAGGACATGGCTTTTGTAGTTCGGACTGGACTGTTCCCATGGGGCACAGGGTCAGAGCTGATTTGCATATCGCCATTGTCTAACCCAGGGTGGTGTGGAGTGCAAAAAAACGATGGATTTGGGCCCAGATCTTTGGCTGGGGTGAATGTGTGACATTGATCCACATTCTGTCCATCACCTGTTTTGTTTGCAATTGCCGCCATAAGTGCGCTGGGGATGCTCAGACGTGGGTCCCAGGCACTCCACACCACTGGAGTCAAGCTAGCCGGGCTGATGAGAGGTGTTACCTCGAAAACCGTCCGGTCCTCGGATGCTTGATTCCGTTCTGGGAAGGACATGGCTTTTGTAGTTTCGGACTGGACTGTTCCCATGGGGCACAGGGTCAGAGCTGATTTGCATATCGCCATTGTCTAACCCAGGGTGTTGTGGAGTGCAAAAAAACGATGGATTTGGGCCCAGATCTTTGGACTGGGGTGAATGTGTGACATTGATGCACATTCTGTCCATCACCTGTTTTGTTTACAATTGCCGCCATAAGTGCGCTGGGGATGCTCAGACGTGGGTCCCAGGCACTCCACACCACTGGAGTCAAGCTAGCCGGGCTGATGAGAGGTGTTACCTCGAAACCGGTCCGGTCCTTGGATGCTTGATTCCGTTCTGGGAAGGACATGGCTTTTGTAGTTCGGACTGGACTGTTCCCATGGGCACAGGGTCAGAGCTGATTTGCATATCGCCATTGTCTAACCCAGGGTGGTGTGGAGTGCAAAAAAACGATGGATTTGGGCCCAGATCTTTGGACTGGGGTGAATGTGTGACATTGATCCACATTCTGTCCATCACCTGTTTTGTTTGCAATTGCCGCCATAAGTGCGCTGGGGATGCTCAGACGTGGGTCCCAGGCACTCCACACCACTGGAGTCAAGCTAGCCGGGCTGATGAGAGGTGTTACCTCGAAACCGGTCCGGTCCTCGGATGCTTGATTCCGTTCTGGGAAGGACATGGCTTTTGTAGTTCGGACTGGACTGTTCCCATGGGGCACAGGGTCAGAGCTGATTTGCATATCGCCATTGTCTAACCCAGGGTGGTGTGGAGTGCAAAAAAACGATAGATTTGGGCCCAGATCTTTGGACTGGGGTGAATGTGTGACATTGATCCACATTCTGTCCATCACCTGTTTTGTTTGCAATTGCCGCCATAAGTGCGCTGGGGATGCTCAGACGTGGGTCCCAGGCACTCCACACCACTGGAGTCAAGCTAGCCGGGCTGATGAGAGGTGTTACCTCGAAACCGGTCCGGTCCTCGGATGCTTGATTCCGTTCTGGGAAGGACATGGCTTTTGTAGTTCGGACTGGACTGTTCCCATGGGGCACAGGGTCAGAGCTGATTTGCATATCGCCATTGTCTAACCCAGGGTGGTGTGGAGTGCAAAAAAACGATGGATTTGGGCCCAGATCTTTGGACCTGGGTGAATGTGTGACATTAATCCACATTCTGTCCATCACCTGTTTTGTTTGCAATTGCCGCCATAAGTGCGCTGGGGATGCTCAGACGTGGGTCCCAGTCACTCCACACCACTGGAGTCAAGCTAGCCGGGCTGATGAGAGGTGTTACCTCGAAACCGGTCCGGTCCTCGGATGCTTGATTCCGTTCTGGGAAGGACATGACTTTTGTAGTTCGGACTGGACTGTTCCCATGGGGCACAGGGTCAGAGCTGATTTGCATATCGCCATTGTCTAACCCAGGGTGGTGTGGAGTGCAAAAAAACGATGGATTTGGGCCCAGATCTTTGGACTCGGGTGAATGTGTGACATTGATCCACATTCTGTCCATCACCTGTTTTGTTTGCAATTGCCGCCATAAGTGCGCTGGGGATGCTCAGACGTGGGTCCCAGGCACTCCACACCACTGGAGTCAAGCTAGCCGGGCTGATGAGAGGTGTTACCTCGAAACCGGTCCGGTCCTCGGATGCTTGATTCCGTTCTGGGAAGGACATGGCTTTTGTAGTTCGGACTGGACTGTTCCCATGGGGCACAGGGTCAGAGCTGATTTGCATATCGCCATTGTCTAACCCAGGGTGGTGTGGAGTGCAAAAAAGCGATGGATTTGGGCCCAGATCTTTGGACTGGGGTGAATGTGTGACATTGATCCACATTCTGTCCATCACCTGTTTTGTTTGCAATTGCTGCCATAAGTGCGCTGGGGATGCTCAGACGTGGGTCCCAGGCACTCCACACCACTGGAGTCAAGCTAGCCGGGCTGATGAGAGGTGTTATCTCGAAACCGGTCCGGTCCTCGGATGCTTGATTCCCTTCTGGGAAGGACATGGCTTTTGTAGTTCGGACTGGACTGTTCCCATGGGGCACAGGGTCAGAGCTGATTTGCATATCGCCATTGTCTAACCGAGGGTGGTGTCGAGTGCAAAAAAACGATGGATTTGGGCCCAGATCTTTGGACTGGGGTGAATGTGTGACATTGATCCACATTCTGTCCATCACCTGTTTTGTTTGCAATTGCCGCCATAAGTGCGCTGGGGATGCTCAGACGTGGGTCCCAGGCACTCCACACCACTGGAGTCAAGCTAGCCGGGCTGATGAGAGGTGTTACCTCGAAACCGGCCCGGTCCTCGGATGCTTGATTCCGTTCTGGGAAGGACATGGCTTTTGTAGTTCGGACTGGACTGTTCCCATGGGGCACAGGGTCAGAGCTGATTTGCATATCGCCATTGTCTAACCCAGGGTGGTGTGGAGTGCAAAAAAACGATGGATTTGGGCCCAGATCTTTGGACTGGGGTGAATGTGTGACATTGATCCACATTCTGTCCATCACCTGTTTTGTTTGCAATTGCCGCCATAAGTGCGCTGGGGATGCTCAGACGTGGGTCCCAGGCACTCCACACCACTGGAGTCAAGCTAGCCGGGCTGATGAGAGGTGTTACCTCGAAACCGGTCCGGTCCTCGGATGCTTGATTCCGTTCTGGGAAGGACATGGCTTTTGTAGTTCGGACTGGACTGTTCCCATGGGGCACAGGGTCAGAGCTGATTTGCATATCGCCATTGTCTAACCCAGGGTGGTGTGGAGTGCAAAAAAACGATGGATTTGGGCCCAGATCTTTGGACTGGGGTGAATGTGTGACATTGATCCACATTCTGTCCATCACCTGTTTTGTTTGCAGTTCAAAAGATATGGCAGTTAAAAAAAAAATGTTGACCACTTTTGAAGATTTGACATTGTAACGTGTGATCATTCTGGCTGGAGTGACCATCGGTGCAATTTAAGACTCATAGGTTGTCGGTATTAGTAATTGAAGTCTATCTATTTTGTCCGTTTTAAGAGATGCCTGATGTAAAATATTAGGGGAATATCCTCTGGTCTCAAACCTCTGTAAGGCCTCTTCTCTTGCCTTTTCGTACTCTCCGGAGGCTGTGCAGTTCCTTTTTAGGCGGAGGAGTTCCCCATAAGGGATGTTGTTAATCATACTCCTCGGATGGGCACTCCTAGCATGCAACACAGTGTCTCCCGCTGTAGGTTTTCTGTATAGGCGGGTCAGATTTCTAGAGTTCCCTATGTAGACCTCTACGTCTAGATAGCAGACACTAGTGTTGCTGATATAGCCACTGAATTTTAAGTTTAGGTTGTTATAATTAAGGAAGGCTTCATATTCTTCAGCAACGAGTCGGGTGCTCTTCCACACGATGAACAGGTCATCAACGTAGCAGGCCCATAATACGATATGATCCATCCATCATTCGGGTTTATCCCTCCAGGCCGCTTGCTTCTCCTACCAGCCAACGAAAAGATTCACATAGCTGGGGCAAAACACATGCCCATCGCCGTTCCACGCTGCTGTTTATAACGTTCGCCTGAAAAGATGAAGATGTTGTTTTAAAAGGCAAAAAGTGAGCATTGCCAACAGCATTTTATTATGTTTCATATACCTCAGGGGTCGCTTGTTGAGAAACCATTTAATAGCCTCCACACCATCCTTATGATTAATGCAGGTGTAGAGGCTGGTGATGTCTAATGTTATGAGAAGCATGTCTTCCTCCCAACTAACACCCTCAATGATTCTCAAAAAGTCGCCAACATCCTTGATGTAAGAACTGAGATCGCTGACCCATGGTGCCAAAAAGGAGTCTATCTAGGTGGAACAATTCTCTAACAGACTATTGATAGAAGCAACAATAGATATACCTGGTAGTCTACTGGCATTTTTATTAATTTTGAGGAGGTGATAGAAAGTGGGGATTACAGGATATTCACAGAGTAAAAACGTGTATTTGTCTGTGTCAATCATACCCTCCTCCCTCCATGCCATTAGAAGTTGATGGAAAGTCTTAATACAATTTGGTTAAACAGTTTTGTTTGTTGGCAGATAGCAATCTTTGCCTTCAAGTTGGCTTAAGGCTTCTGCAGCATAATGCTCACGAGAAAAAGCAACAATGTTGCCACCCTTATCAGAGGGCTTTATTTTTATTGAGTCATCATTTCTCAATGTTTGAAAAGCTTGCCATTGTTCAAATGGAATGTTGTAGTCCCTATTTATTTTATTAGAGTTATTTTTTCTTCAAGTCAGCGACAGCAGCGTCACTGAAGACACTGATAGCATCAAAAGCTGTTTGGGGTACTCTTCTTGATTTTCTCTTCAGGCCCCTTTTGTGTGATGCCTTCTATTTCCAGGGAGTTATCGTTATTTGGCTGTTGGTCGATATCAGTACTAGATTCCGATGTCTCTAGGAGTTGCAAGGTCAAAAGAGTGTCTAGGTTAGAACCAACGAGTAGATCCATTTCCTTGGTAATAGCGGTAGCTTGATATAAAGATGTTTGGGGACATAACAGGTGAATTTTTTGCAGCTTTAATTTGCGTGTGTATTTGAACAGGTCCACTCTAGTTTCAAAGAAATCAAAGTTAGTAGTGAGGCAGAAAGTTAATCCCAGTTGTAATACTTGCATTTCTGCATCGCTGAGCACTCTGTCTGAGAGGTTGATGACTGTTTTAGTTGTTACCATCTGCCTCGCTTTCCCTTGCTGCGGGGGACTCTGGAAGATGGTACCTCTTCCACTTCTTTTCTTGCCCCTTCTTGATTTTCGTTCCTTTTTTGCAGCTGAACTGGTGGATGTGTTCATTGCGGCGGTCTCTGGCGATTTTCCCGGATTAACCTATACTCTTGAAAATAAGTGGACCCTGTATATGAATCTCTGTCCTCTGCGGCTGTTTGTTTTTTTTTGAGATTTCCACCTCTGACTCTGAGGTGTTTTTGTTGCTTGTTGCCCCCATTTTCTGTTGGTTCAATTTTTTTCTGGGGATGTCATACTTGCGTGCAAACATCAGAACACGCCCAGAGAGATAGTCCTGTTCATCACGTTGAAACTTTGTCTGTTTACGATTGCGAATGCCACTTTCATAATCCTTGAGCCTCCTTATCATTGCTGTGTGTGTATATATATATATATATATTCTCTCCACCTAAACTTCTTTTTGCATAATTTATGTGCCACTCTATGTCCGAAAGGGTATAGTATTGACTTATACTGGGTGCTCCCTTTTGTCTGGACAAAGCTAATCCTCTCTGAAGAGCTGTTATGATAGCGAAACACTTGTCAAGAGTTGCTTTTATTCATTTCAAGTTAGCTTGGATGGTATTTTACCAATCCAAAGCTGTTATACTGTGCCTGGAGTGGTAAAAGGCTTTTGTCATCATACTACTCGAGGTAGATAGCACTGTTCTAATCCTTTGCCTAAAGACTTTACTGTAGAAATGGCAAAAGACTTTGGGGCAGATTTACAAGGAATTGCCAAGCAGCAACGCAAGCACTTTGGCTGCGTCACGCTGCGGCACTTCCGAAGCACTGGAATGCAACATATTTACAATATGTCGCATTCCTGTGCTCTCCCCTACGCTGGCGCACAAACTGCTGCCAGGCGCCGGCCCAGAAACACTTGTACCATGGTGCAAGTATACCTACGTCATGGGGAGATTGTTTTTGTGCTGGAAGGGGCACCTTCCTGCACAAAAACAATCACTACAGGCATTTTCTCCTTTCAATGCATGCTGTAGAATGCAGCATGCATTGAAAGAGGAAAAAACGAGGAGAATGAAAAAGTTCTCCTTGTTGCGCATCGCTATGAGGAGAAATGTTCAGACGATTCCTCGTAAATCTGGAAATGTGGCTTGTTCTATGGGTGTTGCGTGGGAACACCCACAGCAGCACCCATAGAACACCCCTTTCACGCAAAGTGTTGCGTTTAAAGGGGCTGTATGTACAAGGACAGGAAAAGCCACGCAGGGTGGCTTTTCCTGTCCGTGTAAATATGGAGCAGTAACATGCGTCACCAGTACGTCACAAAAAGTGACGTACTGGTGACGCAGGGGTCTTGTAAATCTGCCCCTTTGTCCCTTTCTATCTCAGCATGGATGGCACTGTGCTAATCCTCTGATTAAAAACCTTGATAGAAATACAGACATTTGAACTGAGAAAATTCAAAGTGTTGTTGGTGTTGTATGGTGCTCTATACAGGAGCTGCTCTCCACCTAAACTTGGAAACTACGCAGAGTCATCTGCTTCTTTTTGCATATATTATTTATATATATATATATATTCACAGAAAAAACCATAGGTTATAGTGGATATATAGTTAGGAATTTGCATTTACAAAACCTTGAAAATTTAATGAAAAAACCATTGGTTTTAGGCCATATATAGTTAGGGATTTGCATTTACAAAACCTTATTTTACTCGCATAAAACCATTGAAATTCCATATATAGTTATAAGCGCTAACTATATATCGCGCACCCGCAATCCACTGCTGATGATGTCACATATTACATCATTCATGACATGGTTAGTGACATCACTGATGACATCAGTGATGACATCTCAAATGACATCACTGATGACATCACTGATGACAACATGCAGTGACTGTATGTTTCTGTAAAGTTAAAATATCTCTTACATATTGAAGAATGAGTGGATATATAAGTGTCTGGATGAAGGATTTAGTAGGTGCATGACTGACTGTATGAGTGAGTGATTAAATGTGTCTCACTGAGTGCATGGGTTAGTGACTAAACTGTCTTAATTTGTACATCATTATGTCTGTTGTTCTGTAAACTGTTGCATGTGTTGATAAGTAGCTATATGAGTAACTATATGGGTTATTGATTGGTTGCCCAAGTATTTGTATGGGATACTGAGTGTGTGTGTAGGTGGCTGGGAGGTGTATGACTCTGTGCATAGATGTGTGAGCAGTTGATTCACTAGATGTATGGTTTCAAAAGTGCATGTGGAAACAGCTGTATGGGCGGTTGACTGTGTGCATGAGTGCATTGGAGAGTGAATGGATATCTCAGTGCTACATGTCAAAGTAAGTACATATGTAAAACACAGTACATGTGAGAGTTGACATATATAAATAACTGTGCATAAGAGCCAGTGAATGTGTGAGTGGCTGTATGGATCATTGTGAACTTGTATCAGGGATTGTATAATAGAGTAAATATGTGTTAGTATATGTTTGAATAAGTAAATTTTGTATAACTGTATAGTTGAGGAAATGGAGGTGTGATTGATTCTTTGCATGACTGACTAGGTGTGTGAGTAACTCCATGGATGAGTGACAGTCTGTGAGTGTCTGTTTACACTGATTGTATCTAAGGTTATATTAGAGTCTGAAGAGGTTCATCGTATTATCACATGAATGATATCATCAGTGATGTTATCAGTCATGTCAAATGAGATGTTTTCAGTGATGTCATCAGTGATGTCATTTGAGATGTCATCAGTGATGTCATCAGTGATGTCACTAACCATGTCATGAATGATGTAATATGTGACATCATCAGCAGTGGATTGCGGGTGCGCGATATATAGTTAGCGCTTATAACTATATATGGAATTTCAATGGTTTTATGCGAGTAAAATAAGGTTTTGTAAATGCAAATCCCTAACTATATATGGCCTAAAACCAATGGTTTTTTCATTGAATTTTCAAGGTTTTGTAAATGCAAATTCCTAACTATATATCCACTATAACCTATGGTTTTTTCTGTGAATTTCATTGGTTTTTTAATAGCAAATATGAAAAGCTTTAAAATGTCAAGTACGTGATAGATGAAAATTTTTTCGTATTTATGCACGCTGATGTGCTTTGAACGCTGCACCCCCCCCCTCCCCTCTTTTGTCTTAGTAGTACTCTCTCTTTGCAGATAGTGAACGGTAGTTAACGCAAGCCTTTCCCCCCTTTTTAATCCGTCGTGCCTGCTTGTCTCTCCATTTGATTGATTGTTGTCCAAGCATTTACTGTTTTAGAATTGGTTCTCTTTGGTTCATTCTCTATTTACAAACAAGCACAAAGTCGCAATACTCTGTTTAGTCTTTGCAGATAGTGAAAAATCGTGTAAAAAAAATAAAAGTAATCGAGCAAAATCAGTAGGCCACTAATTGGATCTCTTTTTGACCTCGCTAAAATAGAAATATTAGGAACAACCCTTCATGAGAAATACGAAAATAGTGAGATGAACTGAGCTCCACACCATGAGGGCTGCAAGACAGCTCGGCTCCATCACCCATCCCGCACAAAATAACGACAAACCCTATGCAAATATTAAAAATATAGACAACACACCAGCAAAGAAACAGGGTAAAACATTTTATTAAAAAACTATTTACATAACGTTGGTTTATAAGATGATATCAGTAGTGGACCGATGTGTGAATAGATCAAAAGCAGCACAAGGCTCCAAGATCCGGATGGCAAGCTCCTGGATGTTGGGTGCCATAGTTTAGAGTTCTGACTTTGGGCCTTTTTCAATGCCTGTGCTTTGTTGAATCAAAATGGCGCCTTGACACAAAGCTGACTCAAGCGTTGCTACTGATGCTATGCAGACCAAAACTGGTTTTCAGTTTGTACATTTTTCTAGATTTTTCAATCCAAGTTTGGTTGACTTTGTAGAACGATGGCTTCAAATTTTCAACATACGGTGTGGTGGCGCTGACTGGGAGGGGGCGCTTCCCTCCTGCCCCCTCCCCAAGTAAGATTTTCATACGTGAAAGTACGTTAATGGTTTTGGTCCCTGAGATGCTTCGATGTCACTGCCATTCTCAAATAGCATAAGTTCTGGATGTTGGGTGCCATAGTTAAGAGTTCTGAGCAGTGCTTGTTATACTGTCTGAAGCTTATTTCCACCTACTGCAGCTTCACTATTCTCAAAGTAAGTGAGTGTCGTTTATGGACCTGACTGCATAAGAAAACAATGTGATATGTTAGCTTCCTAAACAGCTTGACGGAGGCCCCTGAGGGGCGGTGTGATGGCCATGGACTCGGAGAAGACGCTTGGCTCCGACACCCTCCCCAAGTCTTATAGCACTGGTGTAGCCTGAGATCGCCCCCGACATAGGCGGCCGGCTCCCGGGGTCCTTTTGATGACTCTTCAATTCTGGACCTTGTCCCACAATCCGTTTGACCTGAAGACAAGCTGTAGTGGGGCGCCCCTTTACCGTTTTAGTTGCCATTCCGCCCGCTTTTGCTACACTGTGCCTCTTCCGCCATTCAGCTGTTTACCGCCCGCTCTTGCGACTACAGCGTCTCGCTCATCATGTAGTTGAGTTGCTCCCGCTCTTGCGGTGCAGCGATAGGCGGCTGCCACAGGACTCTCAAAATGGCGGCCGGCTCTTCGGTTTTGGGCCTGGTCCACTAAAATGGCCCTGGGACACCTTGGAACTCGGACGCTTCCCTGATAGGGCTTGGGTCCCATTCTCGAAAAGCGTCCCCTCAGCCGTGAAGATTCTACAAAAGTCTTGGGGGCCTCCGACTCCCGCAGGCTTCTGGTGGGGAGCGGCTGCCATGATTGCTCGTGGAATGCCCACGACGGAGCTACGAGATGGTAGTGGTCTCATGCTGACGCCAGCTTTAGTCTGAAACATCCAGAAACACTGTAGACTACCAATTCGATCAGTTCCGGTAGCGCCCCAACATGACCCGGAAGAGAAGAACTTGCCCTCCCCTCTTTGACTGATGGTTCTTGTTGCCTGTCCCCTCTGTTGTCATTTAACAGAACTTTTTGGACTGCTGAAAGGGGTTGTGTTCTGAACGCTGGTTGGTGGAGACATTTTGACTATATTCTTGACCTACGTTGTCGCGTAATGCGTTATATGACACGCCGCGTTAGCGCACCCGGAAGTGATCTGAGGCGCGGCGCGCAGCGCGTAACGTAAGCATAACAGGTCATGTGACTTGTTAATAAAACTTTTCATTGGTTCATTTTACTTTTGTTAATTTAATGATGAAAAGCGTGGTCATATGACCTAAAAATTACGCTTTTTATTGTTTTCGAACAATATTTTTTTTTCAAACATATGTTATAATATTCCAGGCTAATGTACTTTCCCGGAAAATTTACAACTGTCTTGTAAGTAAAATATATTCCTTTTTCGAGAAAAAGGGCGTTTCTTCCTTCCATGACGGAGCCGTTGAGTAAAAGAGATTCGGCCTGCTGTCTTAGTCGCCGATACGCCTGATTATCAGATTCTTATCGATCACTTTATGTTGCAGACATGAAAAACACAACTGCCCTTGACCATTTATCTTTACTGCGTTCCTACATATTATACCTTTTATCCGTCATGTAATTGGACTGCTTTATTTCACTTGCCTTTTACTGATTCGAAAACAGTGACTAAAAGTAAAAACTTTACCAATGTAAATACTACTACCGTGTTTTGTTTTAAAAACCTTTATTGTGAAAATGTCAGTATACAAATACGGGCCTATAACCACGTGGGCCGGCCACGGAGCAAACTGAAATCGTATATGATGAGGACACATTTACACTGTAGAGGAACGTAACGAGCGGGCCATTAGGTTGCAAGAACTAAGGTGTCTAACAGTTGCGGAATCGGTGGACATACATTTTGTAATTAAAATAGGACAGGGCCACTTACAATAACATTTTCTAGATATACATTTGCGGGCAAGGAGTTACGAGTCCCATTTATACCGGCGCCATTTTGGGCGAGGCCGGGCAGGTCCAAGATATAGTCAAAATGTCTCCACCAACCATCGGCCAGACCAGAACCCCTTTCGGCCCTTTATGCTACAAGATGGTGTCTTCCATTCAGAAAATATTGTTGGCAGCATTTTGAAAGGAAACAGAAACAGCCGTTCTCCTAGTGAGTTTCACATTGTTACATTTAGGAAGAATGTTGAAGAGTAGTATGTGGAAAATCTGAAGCCATTTTTCTACAAACTCTCAATCAGACTTGGATGGAAAAAAAAACCTGAAGAATGTACAAACTGAAAACCAATTTTTGTCTGTATAGCATCAACAGTAACGCTTGAGTCAGCTTTGTGTCAAGCCGCCATTTTCATTCACTCAATAGCGTCCCCCTACACACATTCAGGGACCTGGTCGTGTCTTCAGATGAAACGGATTGTAGGAAAAGAAGCAGAAAGGAAAAGGAAAAAAGTTCAGCTGGACACCACCTTCGGCAATAGTGAAGCTGCAAAAGGTGCAAATAAGCTTCAGACAGTCTTCAACTTACTCTGATTCTTATAATAAACTTCAGATAGTCTTACAAGCACTGCTCAGAACTCTCAACTGAGGCACTCAACATCCAGGACTTGCCATTCGGATCTTGGCGCCTTGTGCTGGTTCCGACCTATTCACACATCGGTCCACTACTGACATCACCTCATAAGCCAACGGGGCACCCCACGCCGACTTTCGGCGCAGCATTGTAGGATGGCCACACCAGTGCGGCAACTTGCTGGACACAACATCGGGGCCATCCAGATCTCGGCGCGTTCGACTCACTGTACCGCAACAGTGACCGCAACTCAGCTGGACACGCCGTCTTTCGGCGCAGCATTGTAGGATGGCCACACCAGTGCGGCAATTTGCTGGACACCACCTCGGTGCCATCCGGATCTCGGCGCGTTCGAGTCACTTTACCGCAACAGTGACCGCAATTCAGCTGGACACGCCGTCTTTCGGCGCAGCATTGTAGGATGGCCACACCAGTGCGGCAATTTGCTGGACACCACCTCGGTGACATCCGGATCTCGGCGCGTTGTGCTGCCTTCGGCCTATTCGCACATCGGTCCGCTACTGACGCCGCCTCACGTGCCAACGGATTTTCTACGCTTTTTGTAGCCCTATGCCGCATAACAGGTCATGTGACTTGTTTATAAAACTTTTCATTGGTTCATTTTACTTTTGGTTTCCTAAAGATGGAAGGCTTGGTCATATGACCTGAAAATAACACTTTTCATTGGTTTAGAACATTTTTTTTTCCCAAACGATGAAAGCCCCACCTTGTTTCTGGATCATTCAGACTGAAGCTGGCGTCAGCATGAGAGCACCACCATCTCGTGGCTCCGTCGTGGTCATTCCGCGAGCAATCATGGCAGCCGCTCCCCACCGGAAGCCTGCGGGAGTCGGGGGCCCCCAAGACTTTTGTAGAATCTTCACGGCTGAGGGGACGCTTTTCGAGAATGGAGCCCAAGCCCTAGCAGGCAAGCGTCCGAGTTCCAAGGTGTCCCAGGGCCATTTCAGTGGACCAGGCCCAAAACCGAGGAGCCGTCCGCCATTTTAAGAGCCATGTGGCAGCCGCCTATCGCTGCACTGCAAGAGTGGAAGCAACTCAACAACATGGTGAGCGAGACGCTGTAGCCGCAAGAGCGAGCGCAACTCAGCTAGATGGCCGCCACCTGGGGAGGCCCATTCACGCCGCCTCCCCCACCCCCGGGCCGCCGCACGCCAATTTTCGGAGCAGCATTGTAGGATACCAAAACCAGTGCGGCAGTTTACTGGACATCACCTGGGTGCCTGTCGTACATGTTGTGTCAGCCATGTGACACTGGACACAGTCCCATCAACATCTCAACGCGTTCTGCTGCCTTGGGACTATTCGCACAACAGACCGCTACTGACGAGGCCTCCCCCCGCACCACCCGGGACGCCCCACGCTGTTTTTCTGTGCTGCATTGTAGGATCCCAAAACCAGTGCGGCACCCAGGCGACATCACCTGGGTGCCGTCCAGAACTCTGCACGTTGTGCTGCCTTGGGACTATTCGCACAAAAGACAGCTTCTAACCATTGTTGCTTTTTGTGTTGAAAAATGTTTAAATGTTTTTAGTTTTTGTTCCGTTCGTTATAGTTAATAGTTAATAAAGTTTTATAATCTTACTTTGTTGGAGTGTTATCTATTTTTTTAAAAACGGGTGAATGGGGCCTTGAATCGGGTTATTGTCATGTGTGGGCTTTGGAAGTGTGCTGCTGCAGGATCGGACATTTCAAACTCAAATGCACGTTCTTTTTCTTACCTTTCCGAAGCATGGAGCGCAATAGCAGGCAGAGAAAGGGTGATGCACGTGTTGAACACTACCTGACCTGGCAAGTTGCTGGCAGTGCCCCCCCCCCCCCCCGCCCGCTCCTGAAAGAGGACACACACACACCGCCGCCCGAGTACTTCACAAATCTTTAAAAGACCATGCGCTTGTTCATGAGGCTTAAATGGTTTATCACCTCTTCTAGAACCCCTGCATCGACCCTCTGACGTTTCCTGGAAAAATTACCATGTAACACAATACCAAGCCCTGTCAGCTGAAACCCCCAAGGAATCGTGGGGCATATTATCAAGGGGGTTTATCTCCGCTTTTTTGGCTTTAAAAGCCAAGAAAGCGGAGATAAAAATATCTCCCTATTACCAAGCTGTCGCTAACACCAGTTAGTGACAGCTAAAAGGAGATAGCGACCATCTTGGGCCCCGCTTTGCATGTCAGTGATACTTATCACTAATGACATGCAAAGTGGCGTGCCAAGATGTTAGCGACTGGAAACAGTCCCTAACATCGCTATCTTCTATTACCAACTTTTGGAGATATTCGCGCTAAGCGCGAATATCTCCAAAATCTAACACCTGCCCTGAGCAGTTCTTAGCCATGTTATCCAATGGGAGGTGGATAACATGGCTAAGAGCATTTGCTCGATAATACATGAATATCGCTGACTTTTCTGCGATAATAGCAAGGTTTATCTGCGATAAAAATCGCCGATGTGCGGCGATAATTTTTGTCTCTAAACAAGTTAGAGACAAAAATTATCGCTAGTTGTTCGTAATATGCCCCCGGGTTTTTGCTTGCAGAAATCGGGAGGCGGGAGACTAGCACTGAAATCAGTAGTCATACGCCTGAATCGGGAGGGTTGGCATGTCTGAATTCTCTACAGCTGGGGCCATAAACTACATCCGCAGGGGTAGGTGATAGCCTAGGTCCGGCCTGGACAATCGGACACAGAGGAAGAGGAGTGTCAGAGGGTGCGGTAGTGAATAGGGTGAAAGAGAGGTGTCGGGAGGGCACAGGGTGTGATTCTCAGAGAAGAGCAGCGCAGATGGGGGGAAGTATATGGCCCATGCATGAGAGAGAGAGCGGGGATGACCAGTGCGTGGGGGAGATGCTTGCGAGGGTGGGGAGCCATGCTGAGGATCGGCGGCGTGCAGAGAGTGGGCCTGGTCAAGGCATCTAAAATGACTGCCGTGCACGACAAAATTGTGGCATTGGACAAAAAGGCAAAATGGCGCAGACAATGTTTTTCAATAAGGATTCATTTATAACAAAATATTTACTCGCAGTGACAAAATGGTGGTCAACACTTCCTGATTTCCATCGAATCGAACGTTAACAAACGTCACGCAGCAAAAAAAAAAAAAAAAAAAAAAAAAAGCTCACGCACAGAGCAGTTTTTAACCATGTTATCCAATGGAAGGTGGATAACACGGCTAAGAGCATTTGCTGGATAATGCATGAATATCGCTGACTTTTCAACGATACTCATGCATTGTGGCCGATGTGCGGCGATAATTTTTGTCTCTAAACAATTAAAACGAAGCACAAAATGGCGAATTCCCGTTTCGCTACCAGTTTGCGGCCCAGTTCGCGGCCCGTGAAGCGCTTCTACCGTGAAAAATCATTTTTTTTTTCTTTTCCCCACGGGACCCTTTAATAACCCCAACAACATTCCTAGGGGGTCAAGAGGGGGATACCTTGCCCCCTTTCATTAAATTCCCCTTTCGTTTTTCACCTCTTCTTCTCTCTCGATCCTACCGAGAGACAAGATGGCGGCCGCTCCGGACTGTCACGCAGCAAAAAAAAAAAAAGCTCACGCACAGCCGCTGGAAGAGATGTATCAACATATATCAGCCTCCTCAGCCACCCTCAGGAAACATAGGGGATTAGGATACGTCTCCCGCACCCCCTTATACCTAATAATTTAATTAACGAAGCACAAAATGGCGAATTCCCGTTTCGCTACCAGTTTGCGGCCCAGTTCGCGGCCCGTGAAGCGCTTCTACCGTGAAAAATCATTTTTTTTTTCTTTTCCCCACGGGACCCTTTAATAACCCCAACATTCCTAGGGGGTCAAGAGGGGGATACCTTGCCCCCTTTCATTAAATTCCCCTTTTGTTTTTCACCTCTTCTTCTCTCTCGATCCTACCGAGAGACAAGATGGCGGCCGCTCCGGACTGTTTAGAATGTTGACAGACACCGGAGAGCCAATCAGCTTTCTGCGCGCAAAGTTCCGAAACGCGAAAAGTAAGCGAACCGGATCGCTGCCCGGAGCGCTGTTACAGATATATATCTTGATTTAAACGTTAATTTCTCAAAATTCACTGAAGCACATATATTGAGACCTAGCAAAGGCACATCGGGCTAACAGTCCCTACAATTTTGCCAAGTTTCGTGCAAATCCATTCAGCCGTTCGAGCTAAAAGTGAGTCCAACCGCCCTATGGAAAACTCAATGTAAAAAACGCGTTTTGGGACCCCCCTTTTTTCTCAGCCCCCCCTTGACGAAACCCCACCAAATTTTCAGGGGCTGCTCAGAAACAAAATGTGCCATTTCAGCCGATTCCGTCCACAAACGCCAAAGTTATTAGACATAGAATTTTCAGAAATGCCATAGGGAATTAATCCTAACTATATATACCTACTGGCGATAGCCAGTAGGTAATATATATATATATATATATATATATATATATATATATATATATATATATATATATATATATATGTATATATATATATATATGTATATATATATATGTATATATATATATGTATATATATATATATATATATATATATATATATATATATATAGCCGTGAGGAGTGGTTCCAAGACGACACAGCGTGTTGTCTGTATCGGACAGTTAGACCAGACCACTTTGTCAAGGGTAGTATACAGTGGCGTTCATGAGAAGGTGGTTTGTGAGGCATAACCCACTTGGTCAAAATTGTGTGGGTCAGCAGTGGAGCCAACTGGGGCGGATGGCAGCAATGCAAGTACCATCATGCAATTCTCACAAACACCTGTGAAGGCGGACTTTAAAAATATAAATTGTGGCATGTGACTGCCATAACAGCTGATGACTAAGGAGGCCTGTGAGCAAGGACGCAATGCCCGAAATGCGTAAGGCCACTGATGTTTCCTGGCTCCATCCTTGTAACGCTGCAACCTTCAATAAAGATGGGGTAACCTACCTGATGTGCGGCTCCACTCGAGGGCAACCTTTTCTATCAATATATATATATATATATATCAGTGAGCAAGGGCACAGCCAGTGCCCGAAACGCGTCTGATGAGGCTTGCACCCTTTGCACAAGAATGAAATAAATCACCATTTATAACTTAAGTCTGTCTCCGGCATTGAACTTTCGTGTCCGTGTATTTGTCTGTGCCGTAGCGCATGGGAGGCGAATTGGATCTAATATATATATATATATATATATATATATATATATATATATATATTACTTGTACTTATTTTGAATTTCTACACAATTTTTACACACAGGGTGTTTTAATAAGAGTTATCTATTTATGATTATACTTGCTTGGATTATCAAATGCTTTTATCATGAATTTTAATTTAAGCAAAATGTGGTTTTAACCCAATTGTTGAAAATATTGAGATAAGGCAAATTTGTTTACAAGTTGGTTTTTCATGCACATTGTCACTTTTTCTTCCTCTAGACAAAACATAGGTCATAATTAATCTTTTGCACTTTTAGGACATGCACTGTTTGCACTTTAAAAATAGCACTTTAAGATCTTACCCATCCATCAGTTTGATCTCATTGAACAATCTATAAATTCTAACTATTTAAAGATGGAAACTTTTTTAACATACTCCCCTCCCCTTTTTTCTTGTTCCCCTCTAGATACAAATATTTGATGGATTTATACAGAGACTGCAGATGAAAACTTGTATATTCAAGTGATTCTATTTCTTATGCAAATGTATTTATACGGACATATAGACACTTTAGTTATATTTTGAATGTGTCTTTTATTTCCATGATCATGTGACACATGGAGGAGGTGGTAAAGTTTGGGTGTTATGTGCACTATAAAAATAGAAAATGTACAAAACAAAAGTTGCATGTTAACAAGGGCTCTGGGAGCCCGAAACGCGTTATGCACTCTCGCACAACTTGAGCAAATAAAAGAAGAAACTTAACATCTGGTCCTGTGGTCTGTCTCCTGGTTTTTCGTGTCTGGATGCAAGGAGTTTTTCGAGGATATATATATATATATATATATATATATATTTTTTTTTCCGAACAAAAAGATTTCAATCAAGAAGACGCCGCACACCACTTAAAGGTTACTCTGTGGTTTAATTCTCCTGTAGGTTCCCCACCTACGCGTTTCGGACAAACACTGTCCCTGATCACGGTAAAACAACTTTTGTTTAAGTGGTGTGCGGCATCTTCTTGATTGAAGTCTTTTTGTTGGAAAAACATTAATGCGAGGTTGTCCCAAACCACGCCGCCAGCACCAGCTAGACAGCTGCTCCCCCCGCTAGGGACATTTGCTCGTGGATATATATATATATATATATATATATATATATATATATATATATATATATATATATATATATTCCGCACGTCCTACTCACTCAGAATACACATAGATACATATTGGCTTTCTACATGTTAGGTAAAGACTGCCCAATATCAGTTGTTGTATTTAAGGATATATTACCCCTTTTAAATAAAGTACATTTGGTATGCAGTATTGAAAATATGAATTCAAAATTTCAAAGTTTCATCAAACCTGTGGTACTGCGATGGGCACCTGCTTCGCCCCCATCTATGCGAATTTGCATATGGGCTGGTGGGAGGAGCAGGTGATCCGGAAGCAGTACCAAACAGAATGGGAGAATAACATCCTCCATTGGAGTCGTTTTATTGATGACTTATTTGTTGTCTGGAAAGGCTCTATATTAGATCTTAACCTCTTTCTGGCTAAAATACAGCATAACAGTTTGAATCTCAAGTTCACCAGTACCTCTAGCACTGAATCTGTCAACTTCTTAGACCTTACTGTTTATGTGAAAGATTGTAAAATACAAACCAAGATATATAGGAAAGAGACCTCTGGAAACACTGTGCTTCATGCCAGTAGCTTCCATCCAACATGTCTGGTTAACAGTATCCCCTATGGGGAGGGTCTTAGAGTCTTGAGAAATTGTAGTGATCCACAAGACAGAGAAAATGCCTTAAGTGATTTACAGCAACGCTTTAAGCAGAGAAGGTACAGTGATAACTGTCTGAAGACATCTTTCAATAAAGTCAGACAGAAGACCAGAGAGGAAGTTCTCTTCAAAGACAAAAAGATGAACAAACAGGAAGTGAATGAATGCAGGGTAATCACGAACTACAATAAATTGCATGGCTCTGTGAGGAAGATATTAAGCAGGCATTGGCATGTCATTAAAAATGACCCAATTATTGGTCCTACTCTAACCACCAGACCTCTGATTACCTTTAGAAAGGCAAGATCTTTCAAACAGATGTTAGTCAAAAATATGCTGACTAAGGTGAAAAAGAAAAAAACAAAAAGTAAAATGAGCGATTGGTTGGCCAGAAAAGATGGGTTCCTTAAGTGTAGAAAATGCAAGGCTTGTGAACATGGGAAAAATACCAGTACATACAAACCAGGCCTCTCAAACAGAATGAAAAGAATTAAAGGACAATTTGACTGCAAAACGGAATTTTCGATTTATGTTTTGTGCTGTGGATGTAATCTACAGTATGTTGGTAGTACAATTAAACCCGTCCACCAACGGATACTACAACATTTGAGGGCGATAAAAAACACTGGCAGGTCATATCCAGTCGCCCGACACTTCGAAAAAGTCCATGAGAAAAATGTGAGCAGTCTGTCCTACTTTGTAATTGATTCCGTGCCCTTGAATGAGAGAGGGGGGGATAGGGTGAAAAAACTACGCAAACTGGAGTCATGGTACATAGTTGAATTAAATACAAAAAGCCCGTATGGATTGAACATTGAAGAAGATCTATACACTCACCTATGAATTGTTATATGACTTTAAAACTCATTTTTTGTGGTTTACTTGACTTCCTGCATAGCAAAGTTCATTTTCAACAGGAGAAAAGTTGTAGAAATACACAGAATTGTTTTTAGAGATGTGTTCGTACAGTTATTGAATAGAACTAATTGGGTTGGCCCACTTGGGCTTTATTCTTTGATTAATATCTAGTGACTCTTCTAAGCACAAGGGAGTATTTATCAGACTATATTGTCTTTGGATGTTGATTATTGATTATGAATTGCCAATAGAAGCGGTACTGGTGAATCAAAAAGCCCACTTGGGCTGAATGAGTTTTCCATGAAACTGTGTTAATGTCCCTATTTTGGGATGGAGGATTGGGTATTTTAGAAGGATTCATTTATTGTTTCTTATCCATTCTTTCACTGTTTTTTACCGCTTTAAACAGAGGCTTTATTTATGTATATTGCACTTCGATTTATTTACCCAAATGACATTGTGATTTACTCTACTAATTTAATGTTGTTTACGAAGAGAATCCATGCAAACAACTCTTTTAGTTCTATGATTTTGTCAATCACGTGATGCATCACGTGAGTACTGAGCACTTTAAATGTTTGTATGTTTGAAACAAAACTTTATCGTGACCAAGCCTGCTGGGTCAGGCGAAACGCGTCGTAAGCGACTTAAGCAATAAAGAGAAGGTTCTTCCACTACGCTGTGTCGTCTCCTTCGATTACTGGTTCGAAGTTTTGAGTGATATATATATATATATATATATATATATATATATATATATATATATATATATATATATATATATATATATATTCCGCAAGTCCTACTCGCTCAGAATACACATAGATACATATTGGCTTTCTACATGTTAGGTAAAGACTGCCCAATATCAGTTGTTGTATTTAAGGATATATTACCCCTTTTAAATAAAGTACATTTGGTATGCAGTATTGAAAATATGAATTCAAAATTTCAAAGTTTTTTTTCACCTTCATTTATAACAGACCCTCCTGGCAAAAGATCATCGGAGAAGGACTTGGGCATAGAAGGCTGTGAGGTGGGCACGAAAGCCATCTACCACCAGCGAGGAGGAGGTAGCCCACACAAGCAGCAGGAGTGCACATGCCTGGAAACTAACAAGATCGGTCCAAATAACGACTCTTGGTCGAGGCTATAGAGCAAACTGTGAGGATATGGGTTATGGGCAGTTCAGGGTGGACTGTTCCCATGAGGCACAGGGTCAAGACTGATTTGCATATGGCTATGTCTGAACTGGGGTGGTGTGGTGAGCAAAATAACAATGGATTAAACCCAGATCTGTGACTGGGGTGAATGTTTTGCCAATGTGCAACATTCCATCCATCATCTTGTGTGTTTTGCTGTTCATCCTATTATGGACACCCCAGCCAGGAGGAGGCAGATATTGGGCTCCTCCTGTCCATGGGAAAGACCAATGAGTGAGGTCTGAAGAAGAGGCCCCCCCACCATCTGGGTCTGAAACCTACACCTTCCTATCACTAAGGCCTCCAGTTGCACCCCCTGAACTGGCCTTGTCTCCTACTCCTAAGACCATCTTGAACAACAGCAGCAGTTGAAAGAGACTTTAGCCTCAGACACGCCATATCCCTCTTGTGTAGCCCCATCCCTTCCCCTAGATTATGTGCTCTCAAGGAGATCCTGAGGACAATCAGAGAGATTCTGGGAGTAATCTCTCCGGATATCTGGATCTTAGTTAGAGCGATCCAGATACTGTTGTATTTCTATCTAGAACACTAATGCGATATTCCCGATTCATGACCTTATGTGGTTATAATAAATAGTATCCTTATAAAGGCATAAGAATCACATCCATATTCAGTAATAGCACATGTAGTCAAAAGCACGGCAAGACTACTCCCATAGACTCCTAGAAAGCACAACGCGTTCTTTAGACAAACCAAGCATCCAGCAGCCCGGGAATCCCCCCCTGCTCTTGTTTTGATTTGCACAAGAACTCCTGGAGTCCAGAAAGAACTGTTAGTTCTCTGTGACGTCTTATGTCCAACCTTACGTCAAACCCGGCACCTTTCAGGTATAAATATACCAACGTTGCCTTAAGCAAACACACAGTGGTGTGGAGCAGAGCGGTTATCTACTTATCCGAAGCCCAGCTGATGCGAGAGCCAAAGGAAGCCGCCCCTCCCCTTTGACCCGCTGGAGAAACTGCCTTTTCTCACGATGAGAAAATCCAGCTCCGTTGTTCCCGAGTCACCCTCACGGGTTGCTGGGAGATCGAGTCCTGAGAAACGAGATACAAGACCTCCTTCATTCTATAACCAAGGTACGGAGCTGATTAAAACCTTAGAGAGAATTCATGATTCCGATACTTGGCAAATAACTTAACTTTAACTTAAAACTGCTACTTACTTACTCCTTCCCACGTATTAGGCTTAGGTCAGGTACACCGGGGTAGGCGTATCTTAGAAGGACCAGTTGAGTTTGTTAGTCAATGTTTTTATGTATGTATATATTTTATCCATTTTAAGTATCATATGGCTAAGGAACCATATCAATGCTTTTACAGTATTATTTCATAATACTACTTTTACTGTACGCACTTTACTTTATAATAAGTATTGCAATTGTGGCAATTCATTTCACTTACATGAGAAAGAAGACTGCTCAATAAAATAATACCTTTTATTTAAAACGCCCGTCTCTCTATTTCTCTGCAATCTGGTGGAACTAAGCATGCACGACTGACTGTGTGAAATAGCTGTCTATTGTTTTCACACGACTCTAGAGATACACTCTTTAATTTAAGGGAGCAAAGTTGTCATGTTTATGCGGTTGTCAGAAACTGAATCCCTTCTTGTCTAATCAGGGAAGTTCACTCCTACCTGTTCATTCGAGAAAGTTTCTAGTGACCTCTGAGCTAGCTGGCAAACCTAAATTAAGTCTAACATAGTCAGTAGAGACCTAGATGACCTAAGTCCTACGTTTACACTGCCGTTTATGTTATTCCGATGCGCAGAGCCTATTGCTAGAATAACAGCTCAACTCATAGCGGATGACACAACCATCCAAGAAAATGACCCGAATGCTATACTCATTCCGGTCAATATAAGAAGAACTATAACTCTTAAACTTATAGAAAATGGACTATCACCAAGAGGTGGTACGGTCATATTCATGATAGAGGCACATGAATATCAGCAGACAGAGGTATTTTATTCATGGATACATTTTACAGCAGCACACGCTGTGACAAAAGATTTCCACTATTACAAAATAGAGGAACCTCCGGATATATACACTCCTTTTGAGGGCGTTGAAATCCCACTAACATACCAAGAGCACCTGCTCCTATTTAAAGGCGCCCTAAAACATCAAAATCACATCACCAGGCACGGTCCACTAGGTAGACCAGGAGCCACGTGGCCAGTTCTAGCCAGCTACACACCACACCCAGACATTGATAAAATGTCGGACCGGGAACTTTTAGCTCAGTTAAAACTTTTAATTAAAATACATAGACAATTGGTCCAATATGTCATGCGGACTTCAACAGTCCAACCAACAATTAACATCCCACAGCTGACCCCTCTTCAGGGGAAAACAAACAAAATTACACCACAGAACATACAATCATGTCTTGGTAAAACACCCATAAAACGGGAACAAATCCCATTCTGGTTAGCTCAAAAAATAACTCAAATAGAGGCAGTATTTCCTAATACTACACCTCAGGAAAAACACAGAATTCTGACTATCTGCCTCCCAATGGGGGTCGCACCACATGTGAAGGACTGTGACACTTGGGGCACGGTCTTTGCTTCCATCTACACAAAAACACATGGTGTTCCGTCTATGGAGGTCATACCAGATGTACTAAGACAAATTCAAAACGAATACGGTCCAGAACCTGCTTTAACTCTGGGTATGAAATTACTAAAAGACTTTAAGCAGGTATCGGCTATATTATTGGCCAACATAAGAGGAGAAGCAGCATGTGTGGCAATCCGCCAGAAATTGAAGGAGACAGATATAACAGACCAACCATTTGAACTCACCAGAATCATAGAAAAATCCTATGAAGAACTAGGAAGAGATAGTTTGGGTGGGAAACCAGTAATAACCCAACTAACTGAAAATCCTGAAAAAACATTTATTAAAAATAATCTAAATACTCCAAAAAAGAGTTGGAATGGTAATAAACAATCCACTCCCAAGGAAAAATTATTCCAGTCCAGAGGAGGGTCTCCTCAACGGAGAGAAAGATCTCTTGGCCGAGGAGGCAAGTTTCCCCAAAGGGAACCCTCTGAAAAAAGATATAATCTTAGAGATAGGGATAAAATAAGAAAACCTGACAGATATCAAGACATTGATACACGTCCCTCTCGATACTTCTCAATCAATTCTTCTCGATCTTCCTCGGAAAGAAGAGGACGGTCAGAACACAAGGAATAGCACGCCAAGTCCAAAGACAAAGAACCTGCTCATCAAAGTAAAAAATCACAATTTCCCAGAAAAAAGGTAGCAAGTATCAAAATTAAACATGCCGAGAATTCTGAGGACACAACTGAAAAATGGAGAGTGGGCCCAGACAATGCTAGACAGCACAGCGGAAGTGACCATAGCTCGCAAGATCCTGATGAATCTTCTGGAGACAGTGGACACGAATTAATACATTCAGGTGGAAACTGCAGATACACGAGTTAGTGTAACCCATAAACTACATGAAATAACATTACGTATAGAGGGGGATAAAACTAGGAAAATAAAAGGTCTCTTTTGGGAGAAACTTTCAAAAGGCTATGACATCCTGTTAGCTGAAAAAGACTGGCCACCAGAGTTTGTCAGGGAGTGCCCTCATGGTGAAGAAATGATTATGCCTGCCTTCTCAAATCATATTCCAATTCATACAAAATACACATTGGCAAGAAAATGGGCAGTGGCCCAAGCCCCTACATTATACAAAAATCATGGAGGATGGGATGAGGACTCACCTCACCACAAAATCCAGTTAAAAAATCAACCCACTGCACAAAGGCAGTACCCAGTTAAACAAGAAGCTAAAAAGCAAGTCAGGGAGATCTTAGATCAACGTGAATATCAAGGGGTGATTGAAAAATGCACCTCTCAAATGAACAATCCTTTGTTTCCTGTCTCCAAGCCAGACGATTCATATCGTCTAGTTTTGGACTACAGACATTTAAACTCCTGCTGCAAAACGTTTGCAGTACAAAACTCACACAGTGCAGCACTAATGAACAACATCGTGCGCAAAAATATAAAACGACATTAGATATCTCTAATGAATTCTTCTGTCAAAACATTGCACCTGAAAGCAGGTATTTGACCGCTTTCTCAATAATGGGGTCGCAAAAACAATTTTGCTGATTCCCACAGGGATTCAAGAATAGCCCAGGATTATTCTCAGCAAGGGTAACAGAATTACTACAAATATATGACGATGAGGCATTATCATATGTAGATGACATCTATCTTACAGACGATGACCTGGAGACTCACTTAAAAAGAGTGAACACCATAATTCTTGGGTTCGCATCAGAGGGTTACAAATTCAACTTTAAATAGTCAAGAATTGCCCATCTAACAGTCCTATTTTGAGGATATGATTTATCAAGTGATGGCAAAAGCCTGGCAGACAACTTCTTAGAGAAGTGTGCAGTACTCCAAGCACCAAAAATGCTGAAAAATTTACAATCAATACTAGGCTTCCTGAATTTCGGTAGAACATACATTCTAAGTTAAACCTCTCTATGAATTAATAAAACCTGATTTTAAACCAATACATTGGACTCAAAAACACACAGAAATGTTGAGATCATTACAAACAGACATGTTAACTAAAACAAAATTACAAACTCGCAACATTGTAGGCAACCTTGTAATCCGAGTCATCCCAGGAAGATGCAGGTTCACGTACCTGACCTCTAATGAGGGAGAAACGGTACCTATAGCTTACAAATCACATTTGTACACTCAAGCTGAAATGAAATTCAGTTCTACAGAAAAAATTCTGACTGCGGTTCAAACTGCTGTAGCAAAAGAAAGAGCCCTCGCACAAGGTAAACGTATAATAATCGTTACACCAGTACCTGTCCTAGAAGCAGTAACAAGGGCAAGCATTCCTAATGCTAAAGCTCTACATCCGAGATGGATCCAATGGTTTAATTCTCTTGCTGCAACAGACGTAGTGTATGAATTTGATCCTAATTTAAAAACACAAGAATTTCTCCAATATGAATACGAATGTCCTCTGCCGACCGAAATCCTGCCTCTGGATCATTACGGCTGTATAATATATACAGACGGATCAGTACAACCCGCGGTTGGGGGTAAACAAGCATATAGTGCTGCGTGCGCGATAGTTAAAGGTCGTTGGCACGAAGGTAAATTTAGACCACTGATCACTAAAACCCAATCTCTAGGAGATTGTACAGCTCAGCGAGCTGAACTTTTGGCTTGAAAATACCGATCACGAATTCCCCACACTAATAGTGTGCGATTCATATTACTGCGTTCAATCTTACAATGAATACTTGCAGAACTGGGTTCAAAATGGCTTCAAAGATGCAAAAGGTGGCACAATCAAGCATAAAACGCTATGGGAACAAGTAGTTCTTTTACAGAAAGAACTACAAAAGACTCACGTAATACATACATTGAGTCATCAACGTGATGGCGTTCACGTTGTAGGGAATTCATTGGCTGATGAAGCAGCGAAGGCAGCTGTGCAAACGGCTTCCGTAGCTGCTATCACCTGGTCAAAAACAAAAATAGACAGCAATATAATGCAAGCTGTCAGTGCTTCAGTAAAAGATGATAGAAAAACACTCCCAAAAGGCTTTCCAGTAAAGTACTCATACATAACTGATGCGAATAATGTTCCATGTGCTCGAATCCCTGAGTGGGGGATGGGCAATTCCAAACATGGAACACCGATTAGGACTTATTTTAGCGGCACACGAAGGGCTAACGTCTGCACATGCTGGTATTTCCGCCACAACATTGTTATTAAAACAGAGATATTGGTGGCCGGGCATGAGAAAACAAACTAAAAATTATGTTCTAGAATGTGAAATATGCCAAAGAATGAAAGTATCGACAGTAAAACGACCAGTGCAGACGCCCCTTCTAATCTCAGATAAACCTGTGTTTACCTGGACCACTGTGGTCCCTTACAAAGGGATGGCAACTATAAATGTATAATGGTCGCAGTGGATTCCTGCACGAGATTCATTTGGATGTGGCCCCAGCGCTCGGCTGACGCCAGAACTGTTATAAAAGATTTGCGAGTCTTTATCGGCACATACGCAATTGGCATGCTACATTCTGACCAGGGTCCTGCGTTTAGCTCTCCAGCTTACAAAGAGGCCATGACCAGAATGGGCATTGCATTGCAGCACTCTTCTCCCTTCCATCCTGAGGGAAATGAGGTAGTGGAAAGAAAAAAAGTGACATAAAGCAATCTATAACGGCAAGGATATTAGGTTCGGGTGATGGGTGGGTCAAACATTTAATAAGTGTCCAACGTAGTCTTAATAACCTGCCAAGAAATTCTCTAAAAGGTTTCAGTCCGTATGAACTTATGTTTGGTACTAGAATGATTATCCAGGATCTGGATCGTCAGACTTCAGTGGAAGAAGAAAAACCTTTTGATATAAAAGATTGTTTGGCTGTTTTACAGGACTTGAATGAAACAAGAAAAAGTCTAAGTAACAAAGTTTAAGCCAACAACCACTGAAGAACCACCTGTCCCAGCAAGACCTGTCTTGATTTCAAAGATTGGGGATCTGATCAGAGAAAAGATCGCGGTAAAGAAGGAATTTGGGCTGTCTTACAGAAAAGCAGTACCTGTCTTAACTGTCAGTGGAACAAGATCAGTAGTACTACCGCCACTTGCTGGTAAAAAGGAAAACAGAATTGTTTCCATCGATCTGGTGAAACCACAATCATGTGGCCGATAATAAGTAGTAGGCCCAGTGGACTCCCCAGAAATAGCAGAAGACCAAACGTTGCTACAATCCAAGAGGTTCAAACTGAAAGACTAATCAAATTCGATAAACCTGCAGTAAATAAAAAGGGACTATGCAACAAAGCCATGGAACCGGTGCCTCTTGAAACCCAAATTGCAACAATTCGTGATGATACACCAATCTACAACGATGTAGCATCAGAATGTACAAACATAACAAAAGAAAATTCAAAGATCAATGGAAATCCTGAAGCAATCCCACCAATTGACAGAACAGCATCTGGCTATTTTATCAACTTTGATGACTTTTCCGATGATCCAAGTGAACATGGAGACAAGCCAGCAACAAAAACTTTCAAAGAAAAAATAACCGAGCTTTTTTACCAACTAAAAGAGACATATCTGATTTCACCATGGATTGAATTTTGGACTGTGTTAGGTGTACTTTTCCTCCTGCTTTGGCTCATCATGGTTTCATGCTTGGGTAAATTCATTGATGGAAAATATAGCACAATGGACAGAGCAAGTCATAACATCAACTTGGTCCTAAAGTCTCATAAATCCTCTCACATCGAGAAAAGAGAACTATCCTCAGTGAACATCACAGCCAATCCAATACCTGGGGGTATAGCATGGGACACAACTGACTATGATATTTATGGCCCGATTGAGCTCTTGAAGTATCCACACCAGTTTAAGGTTTCCTTAAGTGACTTTGTGATACCAAGTTCTTTTTCTGATGATTGGGACTTTGAAAATACTAATAATATGATGTCAGACTTAGTAATGTCAGCTAAATTTACAGAACATGATTATTTACAGGGTTCATGAAGAATTATACTTTTACAATCACTATGGTCATCACTATTTGCATAAATCTGCATAACCTAGAAATGTTTTTACTTATAATCAATGGGAACATTGTCCAACTCCATCAAAAGGAAGTTCAAAGACATTTTTTGAGAACTGTCCATATTTCTCAGGGTTTAACAACAGTGATCCAGAAACGTTTTATTTTAAAATATGAAATAAGACAGGAATGAAAACAATGTTAACAGTAAGGTTAAAGATAAAAAATAATGACGTTATGTTCTAATCAACATAACGTCATTATTTTTTATCTTTAACCTTACTGATAAACAAATCAGTTTGGCACAAAAAGGAGCAGATTATACGATTCTGAGCATTGAAAACTTGAGAGATTACCATTGACAATGTCAGAGAGACCTGTCATTGAATGGATAATACACGGAACAATTACAATTCCGATAACAACTTTCCAGTTTAAATATTGCCAAGAATATATACCAGCAGGCCAGTATGAAAGGTTGGATAAAAGATTCATCAAATCAACCTGGGATTTACCGTACACAGACAAATGTTGTAGTGAAGGGAAAAAGGAGGTATTCCTTAGTGGCAATAAAAAATCACTAAGCGGTACACTACTGTGTCAAGATATTAACTTGCATGGAGCCTGCAAAGGGTCTTCGAATAACCTTTCATGTCATCTACAAGGCACTCCTGCAACACAGATAGAACCATTTTTCAGACCACTTTCTAACGGTAGCTACGTTTTAATAAATTACCACAGCTGTTGTGGAATGGTGCCAGGAGTATGCTATCTCGTAACTTTTACTTCCAGGGTCGTTTGCTGTATGCAAGTATTGTATCCAAACAGCAATCCAGACATGGAGGCGGCAATATGGCCTTATGTGAATATCTCTTCTATTCGAATTGATACTTTAAGCAGAAAGAAGTCTATTCTTTTACAGACGACTGTGCCGTTGACCTCGTCCAAAGAAACGTATGATCTGCAAGTTGCAAGGACAACATCAGAGATACATACCCTTTTATCGGCAAATTGCCCCGTGCATTTCGTAGAAATGTTAAGCCAAATTTTAAACATGTCTGATACCAGTGGCATCGCACATGTATTTAAGACAATTTTTTTGGGGCTGTTAGCACCGTTTGAAACAGTTCTGGGCATCTTCCCGAATTTTGTCCATTCTGTCTTTGGCGGCCTACCTTTAATTTTGGGTCCCGTGGCAGGAATTTTATTTTTGTTCCTTCTGCTCCGATATGGCAAGCCAATCCACAGACAAGACTCCAGCAACGATGGAAGAAACAATCCTAGCAATACGATACCGAGACCGTATCACTAAGGTCCTCGGATTGGCCCGGCTAAGAGATCTGAGTACAACTTGGTTTCTTTCATTCAGACCAATCTGGCAAGATTGCATCTTACCTGTGCTTCAATGTCTGCTATGCGGAGAGGAATGCGTGTTGGACATCTGTCTTACACTACCATCAGCAGCACCAATGGATATCCAATGGATATCGATACTTTTCTAGGTCCGGTAACGACTCATGCAACGTGTTATCCCCAGCGGCTACCTATTCTGATGACGGCATTCGTTGAGACTTCACCATTACGAGTAGGTGGCGGTGAAGTACGAGAGGAAGGCAGCACCAAACAGGTACAACCTTCTGTGAGCATTGCTGATTCAAACATCGATTATAGCAATCACGCAGAGAACTGCACAGTTGCAGTATTTTCAAACTTGGTCGAACTTTCACCTGATGTTGTAGACCAATTTTTTGCAAGCCTGTCTGATATGATGTTCTCCCCTGAACAACGAGAATAACTTTTAAAAACAACATGCACACAGCGTTCCCTGAACTCTGAATTTGGCCTTCAGTTCTATTAAACAAAGCAGACTGAAAACATTTGGAACTATTTTTCCCCTGAAAACGAAATTATTTTTTCTTTCAAATCAAAAACATTTACCATATTTTTTTTTCCTGGCACATGGTACTTTGCTTAAAGTAGAACTATTCTTAGAGAACAGAGCTTCTATTTTTAGAGACATTAGAGACAATATTTTACCCCAGCCTCTAGCACATGTACAGTATCGCATAAATATGTGATGAAATGGTCTCGACCTTCTCTTCTGTATACAGAGCCATTTCATGTGTAGATTTAATTTTTAATTTTCGCAATTCGTTCAGCTGATATATATGCATTTAACTGAATGATAACCTTGCTTAAGCGTACAGTACCAGATACTCATTTTTCGTGTATAAACCATACACCATTTCAAATGCAAATATGTATTTTGGGGTGGGTTGAAAAACACACATGCATCATATGTTTTGATATTGCTTACTTTTAGTAATGATGGACATTAATACGTGGAGTGGGTGTTGTATTTCTATCTAGGACCCTAATTCGATATTCCTGATTCATGCCCTTATGTGGTTATAATAAATAGTATCATTATAAAGGCATAAGAATCATATCCATATTCAGTAATAGCACATGCAGTCAAAAGCACGGCAAGGCTACTTCCATAGACTCCTAGAAAGCACAACGCGTTCTTTACACAAAGCAAGCCTCCAGCAGCCCGGGAATCCCCCCCTGCTCTTGTTTTGATTTGCACAAGAACTCCTGGAGTCCAGAAAGAACTGTTAGTTCTCAGTGACGTCCAACCTTACGTCAAACCCGGCACCTTTCAGGTATAAATATACCAACGTTGCCTTAAGCAAACACACAGTGGTGTGGAGCAGAGTGGTTATCTACTTATCCGAAGCCCAGCTGATGCGAGAGCCGAAGGAAGCCGCCCCTCCCCTTTGACGCGCTGGAGAAACTGCCTTTTCTCAAGCTGAGAAAATCCAGCTCCGGTGTTCCCGAGTCACCCTCGCGGGTTGCTGGGAGATCGAGTCCTGAGAAACGAGATACAAGACCTCCTTCATTCTATAACCAAGGTACGGAGCTGATTAAAACCTTAGAGAGAATTCTTGATTCTGATACTTGGCAAATAACTTAACTTTAACTTAAAACTGCTACTTACTTACTCCTTCCCACGTATTAGGCTTAGGTCAGGTACACCGGGATAGGCGTATCTTAGAAGGACCAGTTGAGTTTGTTAGTCAATGTTTTTATGTATGTATATATTTTATCCATTTTAAGTATCATATGGCTAAGAAACTATATCAATGCTTTTACTTATAATAAGTATTGCATTTGTGGCAATTCATTTCTCTTGCATGAGAAAGAAGACTGCTCAATAAAATAACACCTTTTATGGAAAACGCCCGTCTCTCTATTTCTCTGCAATCTGGTGGAACTAAGCATGCACGACTGACTGAGTGAAATAGCTGTCTATTGTTTTAACACGACTCTAGAGATACACTCTTTAATCTGAGGGAGCAAAGTTGTCATGTTTATGCGGATGTCAGAAACTGAATCCCTTCTTGTCTAATCAGGGAAGTTCACTCCTCCCTGTTCATTCGAGAAAGTTTCTAGTGACCTCTGAGCTAGCTGGCAGACCTAAATTAAGTCTAACATAGTCATTAGAGACCTAGATGACCTAGTTCCTACGTCTACACTGCTGTTTATGTTATTCCAATGCGCAGCACCTATTGGGAAAATAGGAACTACACTACAATACTCCAAGAGATGGCCACTGAACAGCTAAAAACATTATGTGGCCTTATGACCTCCATGATAGTAGATCTAATATTGCATCTGCAACCGCCCCCTTCCCCAACTCCTGTTGCCCCATCTCAAAGTTTATCTGTCATCCCTGTTTCACCTGCTACCACTGTGTTTCGTTCTTCCCATGTGGTGTATTGCACTGTCACGGCCATCCGTTTATTGTCCATGTCAGTGGAGGACTTGACCTTCATTGTAGAGAAAAGTAAGATTGAGGGTGGCCAGGAACTTTTGCCACCGAACTAGCAACATGTCTTGGACGCATCCCTTTGACTTGGGTAATTACTTTATTATAGTTTTGCAAAGTGGACTTTGTTTATAAACTTTATGTTTTTGGACACAAATTAAGAATTTTTTTATGGACCTATTTTATTTGACTGGTTATGGGCTTTTTATTTTAATTGGCCCACTTTGTATATGGACTTGCCATAACATTCCTGACATGTATTTCTTATTTACCAACCCCCCTCCAGTTTTGCATTTTCCCTCTGAAGTATAACCCAATTTTATTTAATTTTGCCTACTCCCAAGGACAGTTTACAATTTTCCACAAAATAATATTCTTAAAAAAACAATTTTTATCAACAATCTATAAAACAAATGTTAATGCTTTTCTTGATTTTTTGAAAAATATTTGCAGATTATTGCATTGTATGTCAAAATAAATGTTAAGTTATTTAGACAACAGCATAATGACATTTGTAAATACAATACACCTAAAAGGAATCTAAAGAACAGAACATAAGTAACACTTTCCAATATTGTAACTACAACATCAAACATTCAACACAGATGAAAGATAGACACAGGTTTTTCTGAAAAAAGGATATCATGTTTTATTTTTCCAAAAGGTTTTTAGTGTATGTGTTTCAACTAAAGGTGAGACATTTCACAAAAGAAATGGTATTTTGGGGGTTATCCTACTATACCTATTCAATACTAGTAGTGAGATAAACATGAATGAGAGCGTGCTTGTCTTATGGGTGGTTGAGTTGGTGGTGATGTTGAAATGTGAGTTGATGGAGATGGTGTAGGTGTAGGTGTAGGTGGAAGTGGTGCAGGTGGTTGTGGCAGAGGTGTGAGATAGGTAGCTTGTATGTCCTTCACAGGTTGATGGGCCTCATTAGAATTTTGTACATGCATTGGCCGTAATGAATGGCACTTGAATATTTTGCTTATTTCCTCTATCATCATCACGGCCAGGGCATGTTGTCCTAAACCTTTGAATATGTTCTCAGTGCTTCTCAGTGCATCTTTGCCATGTCTTGGTAACAATTTGCAATGTTATCCAAGGCACAGGTCTGCCTGTCAATTATGTGTGGAGTCTTTAATGGGAGAAAGCTATCTCATGAAAAAAGGTCCCAATTGCATCTATATCCAGTTGCACATTAGACTGTTGTGGATAAAATGATACTTACAGAGATCAGCATTAGACCATGTCAACCCCCATTCACGCATGGGCATCTGACAAGGACAGCAGTTTGTCCAACATGGAGCGGGGTACCTTCTAGACGGTCATGTGGGGACAAAGATTTGTGGATAATCTGGGATACCTGTAAGTCACATGGGGTGTTCTCTCCCTCATATGAAGGAGAGATGATCAACAATGACTCTTCATAGGAAGAGTGTAAAGAAGATTATACAGAGGTACTGTGAGAAGTTGGGTTGTTTGTTGACAGGGGTGTTGTTAAACCTGCTATAGCAACAGCCACAATCCGGATAAGAGTTAACCACAAAGTCAGTAAGTAAACCTGTGCTTAACCCTCTGGTAGCTTGGCAAACAAACTGTCAGGCTTAACTTAGAGGCAATGTGTAACGTATTTATACAGCACACAAACAGAATTAAGTGAAAAAACAACACAAGAAAATCCTACACCAAGTTTGAAAAATAGAGCTAATTGAATACATTATTTTACACCAAAACGACAAAAATCCAAGTCGTTATGAAAAGTTTAAGGTAAAAACTAGTTCCTAAAAGATCAAAGTGCCAACCGCGGATATCTAGTCACAGGACACCAGGTCAAAGTTAAAAAATATGGCCGATTGCAATGGATAGCGAGCTGGATACAAAAAGGGAATTGGGCCCAGTCACCACTTACCATACACTTCAGCAAAAAGTTGCCTGAGAAAGTCGAGGCAAGGCTACAGACAGTATCCTAGAAGGAGGAGCTATCTTCGCGAAGCTGCTGGACAAAGTTGCAGTGAAGATTAGTCTCTTTTTTGGAACTAAAAAATATCCAGTTGGATGAAGATGGAGGCAATGAGAGTTCCATGTGGCTGGATATCCCTTGGCAGAGGACTGCTGAACGGGATTTGCTGTTGCAGAGAAGAAAGTAGCAGGAGCTGTTGTGAAGTCAGGCTGACCGGCTATGCACTCGCGGTGGATAGAAAAGCAGGTTAGCACAGTCTCATCTCAGTTCTCAGAACAGTTTTTTAGCCAAAAATGTTTTCACAAATTGTGGATTTTGGGTATCTGGGCACCTATAGCACCCCACCAAGAGTCCAGGACTGGAAAAGCACCTATTGGGGGGACTCACTCAGGCTGGGTCCAGGTGCAGGTTCAAGATGGTTGGAGCCTTTTATGTCCCTGAGGCTCTGATCTGGAGGCTAGCTAACTACGCCTTGGAGTACTCTAGTAGTACTGGGTGCAGCAGTGAAACAGGGTTGAAGTAGCAGGGCTGTACTCTGAGGGTTCAAGGCAGGCTTCAGGCAGCAGAGCAGTATTTTCAGGTACAGTTCACAGTGGCCACAGCAACAGGAAGTCCTCTGAAAGCCCTTCCGCAGACCCAGAAAGTGAACTGATGAGTGGGACTGAGGGTCCTATTTTTATTCATGGTGCCTTCTGTGAAGACGGAAAAGCTTCTAGAGAATTCCATTTGAAGTGCTTGCAGTTTCATGCCTCCCCTGCTTGGCTCCTAGCTGGCTGCACGAGCAATTCAATACTGACAAGTCCTTTTTGTGAAGGCAGCACACAGCCTATTCAGTTGCAAGTGGGGCTGTGACCACCTCCGCTATCCCCGTCCTGCCAGTGATGGCCCATCCAGACACACCTAATCCTTCTATTGTATGGCTGTCTGGGAGGAATAACCAAAGTCCAACAACTGCATACTACACCCAGGCATGTTCTCCATGAACAGGCTGCAGGCACAAATAATTACTAGGGTAGGAAAATGCCAACTTTCTATAAGTGGTATTTTCACAACGATAACTTAAAATGTACTATTCCAAATTACAATTTTGTTGACATCAATTATGAAAGGTTCACCTGTTACCAATCAAATGTTAGCACTTATTAAATATAATAAGGCAACCCAATGTTATCCTATGGGAGAGGTAGGCCTCACAATAGCGAAAAATTAGTTTAGAAAGGTTTCACTACCAGGACATGTAAAACTCAAACATACATATCCAACCTTTTAAATACAATGCACCCTGCCCTAGGGGGCTACCTGGGACCTATCTTAGAGGAGACTTCTATGTAATAAAATGGGAGTTTAAGGCTTGGCAAAGGGGCTTTTTGCCACGTAGAAATGGAAGTTTAAAACTGCATTCAGGATGCAATGGCAGACCTGGACATGTTTTAAAGGGTTACTTAAGTACTGCAGGTCCACTAGTACCCAGTCGCGGTCCGTAGTGGGATGACCTGCAGGGTGGTGACGTGGGGAGGTGGAGGGGCAGGGTTGGGCGTGGTAATGTATGGATTACGGAGTTTTACAGGTAAGTAAACATATAAATAAATAAAACGAATTTCATTGCGTGCACTGCATCACCAAATGAGATGCAGTGCGTGCAACGAAATTCGTTTTATTTATTTATTTGTTTACTTACCTGTAAAACTCCTTTATCCATACATTACTACCCCCTACCCTGCTCCTCCCCCTCACCACGTCACTGCCCTTCAGGTCATCCCACTACCGACCGCGGCTGCTAGTACCATTTAATTTACAGGCCCTGGGTATGTGGTAAACGACTTTACTAGGGACATTTAAGTAAATTAAATACGCCAATCAACTGTAAGCCAATTTTACCATATTTTAGGGACTGGGCACAAGCACTTTTAGCAATGGTTTGCAGTGGTAAAGTGTACAGAGATATAATAGAAGCAAAAACGAATTAAAAAAATAGGAGAGCAAAGACAAAACATTTGGGGGAAGACCACCCTATTAGTTGAGAGCTGTGTGGAGGTGAGTATTGCATAGGTAGAACAGTATCCATGATTTTTTGGCTAATGGCTGGGGACTAGCAATCCTGAGAACTGATATTGGAGGAAAATTACTGTCCGACTGTGAAATGGACTTAGTGGAGATGCTCTATGTGGGGGAATAATGTCAATTTTCTCATGTATTCTGTGTGGGGGGAATGTCTTTGTCCTCATCTTGAAGTTGGTGTTGCCAAGGTATCTCCTGATCTTGCAGCTATAGAGTGAAGAATTGTGTTCAATGTGTATTGTCAGTCTATAAAAGTGATCATGACCACAAATGCTGGTTTATTAAAATCAAGAAGAATAGATGGATTCATTGAACGAAAAAATTAATATTTAAAAAAGACAGTAACATTTCATATAATAAAATAATAGTGAAATGATTAATGTTGAGATACAGAAGTTAAAATCAGAGGTTCCCAGACTTACCTGACTGACGGATGGTAGAGGGCCTAATAGCTGCTGCCAGGATTTTCCCTGATGCCATTGGCGTGGATGATTGCAAGGTGGACAACAAGCCCTGTTGTATGACAGAAGCTGACAGGAGAGAAATAGAGAGAGTCATACATATGGGAGTAACCCATCCTAAATCTTTAATGAAGATGATATTTTGAAGCTTTAAATACAAAGTGCAGTTAGACCCACAAAGATTCTTCTCCTGCCACTTAAGACAAGGCCTAATGGAGATCTTCTAGTGCTTCCCATACAATGGCAAGTATCAAATTGTATATGTTAACCCACGATAACTTTACATATTGACTGGGTGCAAATAGGGATGTGTGTCAATAAACATATATCTACCCTGTAAGTAACAAAAATGTTAGACCGAAAGCCAAAAGAGCAGACATTTAATTTAGCAATCTCTATAGCTCTGAGGCGCCTATCAGGGTTTTTGGGGCAACACTAGGAACAGAAGTAGCTATTATGGTGTATATGTATATAATACTGACAGTCACCGCCTGTCAGGAGGCTGCCTTCTGTGTTCAACTGAAGGTGAATGAAGGCAGCCCATGTAGTTGCTTGTCGTGTTTTACCACACTGTCTGTGAAATGTGTCTTCCTCTTCCGAAATAGTGTCTGCATTCTTGATGCAGATTTAGGTGGCTGCAGGATGTGAAAGATGAAGAGGAAAAAAGCAGATCCCATGATGTGGCAGTATTTACGTTGTTGGAAGAAAATTGGTGTCAGGTGTTTATCATTTTGTTCAAGTGAATAGAATCCCCTATACTCTTCCATGTGGACTTATCTCTCATGAGGAGGTTTATGCCCTTTTTGCAGATGTGTTGCTTTGGGTGCAGAGGTCTCCTCCAAGTGTGCAGGGCAAATATTATGGTTGTAGTTACTAGTCATAACTTTGCAGTCGTAAATGGCATTTATGCAGACTACAAACTGTAAGAGCAAATTTGATTTGAGTACATGGGCACATTTTTATTTACATTTGTGAATAAATCCTACTGTCTTTGATATTAGCTTCTTCTATGCTCCCTTCATGATACCAGTAAACTTCCTGGAAGGGACCTCACTAATATTAGAACATTGGAATGTGGAGCACTCCATTGAAGACAATGGAGTGCTCCATGCATCTACTGGCCGGTAAACGCCCGCAAAGCAACATTCCAATGTTTTCATAAAGGCTTCTCTGAGCCCGAGGGGATTTAAACCCCCTCGGGCTCTGAGAGGCCTTTGTTTTATTTGTTAGAACATTCTGCCCTCTAGTGGCAAAATGTTCTAATACCTTATAGCCCTTCGTAGCTGGGCTATACCAGCTATTAAAATCCTGCTCTTTTGTTAAAGACCCTAACCTTGGGCTCGGGCCTTTAACGCTGGAGCGGGCCGTAGCGGGCTAATATAGCCTTATAGCCCGCTACGGCAGGCATAAGGCTATATTAGCTACCAGATCCAAATTGATACGGTTCATTCTGAAGTTAGCTTAATGAGCTGTACAGGGGAGACTACATTAACAGTCAGCCACAATTGTGTCCCCCCAGAAGCATAATTAATCACAAATGAGTATTTCTGGAGCCTTGAGTCAGTGTAGCTATCCTTTCAGCTAAGCTCCACCCAGCATCAGGTGAAAGAATGGCAACTAAATATGACCAAACTTTATTTCAAAGGGACCATCTGAGATATATCTTTTTTAATTCTCCATGGCACACAAACACTAATAATTCCTTTCCGGTATCTCACATTCCCAGCTTCCTAGAAAAGACAACACTCATAACATACATGCTGGTATCCATCATGATGGGACTTTTTTATTCCGCACACAAAGAGGTTTTGGAGTGGGAGCATACATGATGTCCAGTTTTATTTGTTCACAGGCACCTATTTAATTTTCTCCCAAATCAAACTTCACATCTTTCCTCAACAATAATTTCTCTTTACTGTCAGTTAAAACCATTGAAAGCTCCCTTGTCTAAGGAGTTTTATGTGCTATAATGCTTTTTCCCAAAATTATCTGGTACAAGTTAACTACTTCTTGTGGATAAAGTTTACAATGTTCTTTTTTAATGTAAGACTATTGATTTGTATTCTTATGCACACTTCAACAGTATGCCTTTTATGCGAATTTACATCTGTAGACAAATTAAAGCTATCATCTTGGAATCCATAATTATTGGATTATGACTTGTCTGTGCGCCTGCCTTGATTTTTGGCGTATGTGCTGGCAGTTGTGCATGGAAGATTGCACAACTCCTCGTGTGCAATGACCACATCAAGGCGCTACCCTATTGGTCTGTGTTGCTGATTGGTGAAACGGCGTGGACTGAGCACAGATGTCCGGACTAGTAGATGAATTGGCTCTCCCTTGTGTTCTTTGAACTCAACAATGGCGTACTCTTGAAACAAATTGCACATGAAGCTGCGCTCACATTCATGGACGAGTAACTACGTTCCTGCAGCCACATCTGATTGTCACCCACAGCACAGGTCCCCACACCTTGTTGCATCTTGGGGAATGCTCACATATCCTCCCACAACAGTGGAAATGTCTGCCTTCACCTGGACTCAGAATGCATGTGTGTGGAACTACGCGTGTGTACACACACCTGTGCAAGGTGATGCAGTCCCATGGGCGGAGCAGCAAAGCGTCGTTTGGCAACGTTCCCAATTCGGACATACTGCTGGGGGGAGAGTACACACATGGCAATGTAGTACAATATGTGACCTTGTAGGACCCTTTCTTCTGCTCACTGTCAGCAGAGCAGACAGTTGGCACAGTCCAGTGGGACAGCACTATGCCGATCCCATGGTCTGTGAGTCGTGTCCCCTGACACGGGGCGAAGAGGAGACGCCAAACATCACATGACTCATCCAGCAAAGCAAGGTGGGCTGAGCCCGTTGCCATCCGTAATGATTTGTGTACATTTTTGTTCTCTATTGGAACCTTTGTCTACATTCGTAGACTACTTCTTGAGACCGATCGTGAAAGAAATGTCAACCTTCCTTCAGGACATTAAGGATGTCCTCAGGCTACTTCCGGATGTTGAGTTTAACTATGAAACTGATGTGCTTGTCTCGTTCGATGTAGAATCTCTCTACACCTCTATTCCTCAGGATGAGACACTGGATGCCATTGCATCACTCTTGGCAGAGAGAGATCTAGATTCAAAAACTCCCGCGCATTTCATCATGGCGTGTGCTCAGATCGCTATGAAAGTGAATTTCTTCAAATTCGAGAACACCATCTACCTTCAGATTGCAGGCACCAGTATGGGCAGCATTTTTGCTCCGAGCTTAGCGAACCTTTATGTTCATGGTTTCGAACAAGAACATGTTTTAACTGCTACGAATCCCTATCGAGAGTCAATACGCCTTTGGAGGCGATATATTGGTGACATTTTGGTCGTCTGGCAGGGGGAAGTAGCAGCGATTGATGGCTTCCTTACCTGGTTGAATAGCCGGAACAATTTTTTCAAATTTACAGTGGAGGTCAACATACAGAAATTGGCATTTCTGGACTTGCTGATTGTGGACACTCCAATAGGATTAGAAACAGAACTGTACACTAAACCATTGGCAAGGAATTCGCTATTAAGCTATGATAGCTTTCATCCGCAGGCTCTGAGGGATAATCTTCCTTTTGGCCAGTTTCTGCCGATTCGCAGAAACTGTTCGACAAAAGAAAGTTTTTAAAAACATTAACATCACAATTGTGTGTAAGGAAATATCTGCCAAAGTTGGTCCGACGCTCCGCAAAACCGGCTATTAACAACAATAGAGAGGCTTTACTGGACCCACGTAAACCGAAGGGAGAACTGTCAAGGCTAACCTTTGTAAACACCTACAGTACAGTGTCAAACGCAGTAAAGAAGAGTGCACTGGAAAATACTCAACATCGGTAATGAAAAAATCCAGAGCCACTTTTCTCTTTCAAAAGAAGCACCAATTTGCGTGATCAGTTGGTTCATACCAGACCAAGGATTGCCCAGGCACAGACGACAGACATGTTGTGGGGGCTTCCTCCTGTTCAAGGTCATTTTCCATGCGGATCCCGCGCTGTTTATCCCCAAACTCGGAAATCCAAATCAATTGATATTGGAACAGGAAGACCATGGGTGCAGAAGAATTTTACAAATTGTAATAGCGAAAAAGTCAAATATCTGATTACATGCCTGTGTCAGCTTAACTATGTGGGCATGACGTCCCGCAAGGTCAAACTGCGTATAATGGAGCATATGAGCACGGTGAGGTGTGAGAGACAAGCCACCAGATTGACAATCAGTTTCTTGAGGCTAATCATCGACCAGTGGATTTTACATGGAGAGTCTTGGAACAACCACATATTCCAGAACATGTCACAGACATTTCTAAGTTCCTACTTCTTAGAGAACAGAAATGTGTGTTCAAGTTAAACAGTGACAAAGCATGGGCGAATTTTGCGAATCTCGCGTTCGCGAATTTTGCGGATTTGCGAATCTCGCAATCCGCAAAATCCGCGAATTCTCGCGAATTTGCGGATTTTTTTTTTTGTGTTTGCGCGGGTTTCTGCCAGTTCGCGAGGGTTTTGTACAATGTCGCAAATTGCGAACTTACCTGTCGGGTCGCAAGTTTCGCGAACTTGTTGTTTATACGTGTCCAGCCTGTTTGGGACACTCTTCTTCATCACTTCCACTCTCTGTCACCACTGCCACTCTCTGACTACTCATGCCACCCTCTGGCCCACCCATGCCACCCTCTGTTTCATCACAGCACCCTCTGGTTGTCCAGTCAGTGTACATTATTGTGGCAACGCAAGCACACCTTCCCTGCCTCAAGTGACCTGAATTAATTTGGGGCTGATTAATGTGTCACAGAATATTTTTTTAGCTGGCACCTGCTTCCTTAGTGCTTCCTGATTAGTGAACTTTTGCACTTGCTAAGTGCTTTCATTGTTGCAAAATTAGTTACAACACCTGCCCTGCCCCAACTGACAATAATGAATTAGGGGCTGATTAATGGATTTGAACTGTCAGCCTGGCTCCTGCTTGTCTCCCTTAGCTGTAATTCAGGACCTTTGTGGCATATGTGTAACTATTCTGAGGTTCAGAGCAGGGTCACATAATAGTTGCAACTGGCAACTGAACTCTGGAGGGGCCCCTCAGCAAGCACTACAGGAAATGGCTACTAATGATGAGCCTGAACTTTTGAACCTGGTAAGTAGTTTCAGTTTTGATAAGATCGTATTTCTGCAATTTTGCACTTATTCGCGGGGCGCGAAGTTGTACTGGGAAGCCGCGAACTCACGCGAACAGTGCGAGCAGTGCGAGCAAAATCCGCTGCTCGCGGATTTGCGGATTTTGCGGGAGATTCGCGAATCTCGCGGATTGCGAATTTACCGAAAATCCGCAAAATCCGCGAGCGAAACGGATTTTCCGCCCACACCTAGCTTGAATGACGCCCATACCGTGGGTTATGTTATAACAAGTCTCTGTATAATAAGGACCATATTCAACAGAGAATGTCAGATTTCTCACGATTATCTTATGGTCTGACTGGATATGATCAGGGTCACAAAGGTTCTCTGGTCTATCCTATTACAACCTGCAAAAGGGACAGATACATATATGAGATAATCCCTTTGGTGGTTCTTTTTGACTTGATGAGGGTCTCCATATGCTTTTTCCTCTAAGAAGACACTTATAGTTCTGAAGGCACGATTATAGTGTAGGAAGAATAGAGTTTCCACATGTTTTCTCTCCATGAGAAGACTCAAACACTTTTATAGGCATGACAACAGTGTAGGAAGGAGAAAGCTAGGGGCGGAACCATCTTGCCAGTTGCCTGATCTTTGAACTACACATTGCCATGTGGCTCAAATTTGATTACAGTGGAGTCAATGTTGGCATATATCTCTATAAAGCAGTGTATCTTTTAGTAATGCCATCACTTTAGGAAATGATAGCGAGAAACTATATTTCCCATGGTTAGTGGTGACGTTTCCGTCTTCCCACTACAGTACCCATGATTCTTAGGGTGACTTTTTTAGGAATGGTCTTGTTTCATTTATGAAATCTGGTGGGGCATTAGTGAGATAAGGTCACACCGGTTCTGACCATTCGTTAAATACTTTTGGTGTAGAAAAATTCTCAAAATATGCAAACAATGAAGGAATCAACATTTTCTTCTTTCATTGAGCCTGTTGTCCGGCCACTAATACTACATCACCCATGATTCCCTGGTCGCCTTTCCATGATGTCATCACGCCGAGGGGCATCATGTTGAAAGGAAACGCAGTGAAAATATATGGAGCAGGCGGCCATCCGGTCAGTACCTCTCCGACAGTTCGGCTGACCATCCTGAGGTACAGACGGACAGGTAAACCTCCAGTGCTGCAGCATAGTGTCTATGGAGCTATTAAGATTTTTCGATGCACAGTTGTTGTTATTGCTCTTTCTGGGGCACAATTTTATGCTACAAGCGGGATGTCTGTGAATATTTACAAGTTGGTGAAGGGCCAGGCTGTCACGGAAATTGGGTCCTGATGCACACACGCACAGACACTACTAGATAAGTGTTAAACAACGTCATCTTACAGGGGGTGCTCGCTGTGTAAAAGTATTAAGGCAATCAATAGTTTGGGGGACCCAATGTACCCTTGGAGGCTTCGGCGACAATGTAAATGGTAAAAGGAGCCTACAAGGGATTTAACTCACAACAGTCTCAAGTTATTCAAAGATAAATCAGGGAGTTACTCCTAACGGAACAAACGCCAAAGTGTCATTAGACAACAATAAACACAAAGAAGAAATCTTAACATAAGAAACGCGGGAGAGCCTACTAATTTGTAATATATATCTTATTTTATATATTTTTTGTTGAAAAAAGAGTACATGTAAATAAAATCATTCAGCACAGAGTCATGGAGAGAGGTAAAAATCAAATTGTCCTAACAATACATAACTGTACAACTATTCCAATTAAATCATAAGCAACAAATCTCTTGATGAGAATGTGTATTGCTCCAGTATGACAACATTTCTTGGGACTAGAGGATAAGGTCGACGTTTCGGTCTACATGTACTCTTTTTTCAATAAAAAATATATAAAACAAGATATATTTTTCACTGTTGTGAGTTAAACCCGTTGTAGGCTCCTTTTACCATTTATAAAGTACTAGCAGCCCGTCCCGACGTTGTCCGGGTATGAATTGCTGCCGGCCAGTAGTATATTGTTTTGTAGGATTTCGTTTTGATAGCATTTCTTATCTGTGACAGGCCTGTGAAACGCTCCGATTCACAGTGCACTGCTGATGCAGTCAAGAGTGCGTGTTCAGTAGTGTGTGAACTCGAGTTTCCCTACTTTATTTTTCCTTGCAATATTTTATAGGGCAAACTCGACAACATGGCATGAGCACAATTTACATTACAGAAGAACACATTAATTTGTGGTAGGCACGGGGAGACAAAGCAATTTGCCTGGAATCACAGGATGTTGAGCTGATGCCGAGATTCGAACGTAGCTCCCCAGCTCTAAAGTTCGCAATTCTAGAACTTGTGACGGGAGGTGTGTCTAAAAGTGTATGTCGTGCTGGCCATCAATGAGAGAGACCTGTGCATTTTTCAAATGGGTGGTGAAAAAATATGAGTATGTTGCTGGAGATGTGGGCCGCCGTGCCACCAATGTACTTACATTGGGGAGGGTAAACACCCATTATTCCGCAACTTTCTATCCGCATACCATCACTCCGCATACTTTCATTGCGAAAGTACCATGACTCCGCAATGCCATTATAACGCATGACATTACATTTTATATGCATTTACCACGCATAGATTTACAACAAAATTCGTTGTAAAGGCATGACTGTTAAAAGCATGTTTTTTTTCTGTTTGGATAAGGTAAGTATTGGTATAAGGGTATATGTTTGGGGGTACTGAGGTCTATATTTTGGGGTGTTTGGGTATTTTAAGGGTTCAGATATAGTTTTGGGTTATGGGGTACAGGGGTAGTTTTAGGGTTCAGGGATAGGTATGGGTTTGGGGGTACAGGGGTATTTGTAGGGTTCAGGGCTAGGTTTGGGTTTTGGGGTATTTTTAGGGTTCAGGGGTAGGTTTGGGTTTGGGGTACAGGGGTATTTTAAGGGTTCAGGGCTAGGTTTGGGTTTTGGGGTACAGGGGTATTTTTAGGGTTCAGGGCTAGGTTTGGGTTTTGGGCTACAGGGGTATTTTTAAGGTTCAGGGGTAGGTTTGGGTTTTGGGGTACAGGGGTATTTTTAGGGTTCAGGGCTAGGTTTGGGTTTTGGGGTACAGGGGTATTTTTAGGGTTCAGGGGTAGGTTTGGGTTTTGAGGTACAGGGGTATTTATAGGGTTCAGGGCTAGGTTTGGGTTTTGGGGTACGGAGGTATTTTTAGGGTTTAGGGATAGGTTTGGGTTTTGGGGTACAGGGTATATTTATAGGGTTAAGATGGGTTAGTGTTTAAGGCTGTTGGGGTATTTTAAGGAGTAAGGGTGGGTTGTGAATATGGGGTGCAGGGGTATTTAAAGGGAGCAGGGTGGATTAGCACACAATAGGAGACATGGCATGAAGGGCGGAACGTACCACACACCCCCAGCGTTTGTCATGCCCCCAGCACATGCCCACAGCACAACGCAGACACGCCCACAAGGGACTACTTTGCTGGCACGGTTCTTTTACCTTTTAAATGTATATTGTGGGCATCTGCATAGCCTATGTCCCTCTGCTGCAACTGCCCTTTCCAACGCTGTATTGGGTGTTGTGATTGGTGCTGTGGTTCCTGAGATTACCCGCCTCAAAGGTTTGGCCTCTCTCTTTATTATATTAGTATGGATTAAGGCAGCATTTTATTTGATGTGCAGTTGTGGTTATCTTTCCTTCTTTCCTTTTTGGGTACGTACGCGTTTACGTTATAAGTACGATGTCTGTTAACATATTTAGGCTAGTGATGGGCCATGGAGTACTGGGCCTTTATTTGTACACGCTCAGATTAAACTGAACAACTTTGTCTAACAGACGATGCTCGCGGGTATTTAAAGGGATCGCGAAAACAATATGCGCGCTATGATAAAGTTTAATAAATGTTTTAGACCAATCGTTTAAGCTGCTTTGCACAACATGTGTTCAATTTGAAATATGTGACTTAAAACCGATCTCTTAATGCTATGAGTTGTAATGCCATGCAATACATTAGTGCAGGTCTGGCTAAAGGTGGGATCAGAAAATATGTGTTTCCCCTAGCTCATTCTATGGAAACTTACTTAGAACTCTTTGGCCATTTGCGGTAAATGTGTGAAACTATCAGTCTAGGAAATGACTGGAAGAAAAGCTGGAGTTGTGTTTTACAAACTAGAGGTGGTAATAAATCTTGTAAGCCTCAATGAGCTGTTTTTTAACTCTGTGGGACTTGATGTGGACGTGTGTTGTTTATAGTATAATGATAAAGATTTGGGTTGTCAGGAAAGGTAGAGGAACAAATCAATTAACTCCATCGCTGCTAGCGATATTTTCCTCCTGTGCTGGATTTTTCAAAAGTCCATCATGTATGACGAGCTGGGCTCGTCATCAGTGTGCGAGGAGGCTACACCATGACGAGCCCAGCTCGTCATGAGCCTGGAAGGGGTTAAGGATTTGTTCTTTCCTTTCTAGAGTGGTGCCTCCTTTTTCCCGATAGGTTGCCAGGTGTGGTGAGGTAGCCTCCTTGCAAGTACATAGGGGCCGATTATGATCGCGGACGGACTTGCGTCCGTCCGCGATCATTGAGGAGGAGGGGACGTCCGCATGGGCTGGGCTGCGGAGTCCCCTCCTGTGCGATTAGGATGTGACCGCCAGGGTGGCGGTCACATCCTCTATTTTTAACATTGCGGCGTGTGCGGATTCAAGCTGCACCCGCGGCAATGTTAAAAATGCACGCATTGCATTTGCATGTAGAAAGAGGCAGGCACCGCGCGGTGCCTGCCGCTTTCTGCATACAAATGCAGGGGGGTACCATAGGTACCCCCCATGTGCACCCCCCACCCCCCCTTCACCTAGGGGGCCCGCAACGGGCCCCTGCAGTGAAGTTACACATGCTTTTCCACGGCGGAAAAGCCGCCGCGGAAAAGCATGTTTGCAGGCATATACTAATCTGGCGGACGGTGTCTGAGAGACACCGTCACCAGATTAGTGCTTTTCCTCCGCGGTTGTAAGCCAACCGCGGAGGAAAAGCTGCGGAGGGAAACCGGGACCCACCAGCCATCCTAATGTGGCGGTGGGTCTTTGGTGGGTCCGCTGCGGATTTTCCGCATCCTCCGGGCCGGCGGTGGCTTCCGCCGGCCCGGGTCCAGGTGCAGGTTCAAGATGGTTGGAGCCTTTTATGTCCCTGAGGCTCTGATCTGGAGGCTAGCTAACTACCCCTTGGAGTACTCTAGTAGTACTGGGTGCAGCAGTGAAACAGGGTTGAAGAAGCAGGGCTGTACTCTGAGGGTTCAGGCAGGCTTCAGGCAGCAGAGCAGTATTTTCAGGTACAGTTCACAGTGGCCACAGCAACAGGAAGTCCTCTGAAAGCCCTTCCGCAGACCCAGAAAGTGAACTGATGAGTGGGACTGAGGGTCCTATTTTTATTCATGGTGCCTTCTGTGAAGACGGAAAAGCTTCTAGAGAATTCCATTTGAAGTGCTTGCAGTTTCATGCCTCCCCTGCTTGGCTCCTAGCTGGCTGCACGAGCAATTCAATACTGACAAGTCCTTTTTGTGAAGGCAGCACACAGCCTATTCAGTTGCAAGTGGGGCTGTGACCACCTCCGCTATCCCCGTCCTGCCAGTGATGGCCCATCCAGACACACCTAATCCTTCTATTGTATGGCTGTCTGGGAGGAATAACCAAAGTCCAACAACTGCATACTACACCCAGGCATGTGCCCCATGAACAGGCTGCAGGCACAAATAATTACTAGGGTAGGAAAATGCCAACTTTCTATAAGTGGTATTTTCACAACGATAACTTAAAATGTACTATTCCAAATTACAATTTTGTTGACATCAATTATGAAAGGTTCACCTGTTACCAATCAAATGTTAGCACTTATTAAATATAATAAGGCAACCCAATGTTATCCTATGGGAGAGGTAGGCCTCACAATAGCGAAAAATTAGTTTAGAAAGGTTTCACTACCAGGACATGTAAAACTCAAACATACATATCCAACCTTTTAAATACAATGCTCCCTGCCCTAGGGGGCTACCTGGGACCTATCTTAGAGGAGACTTCTATGTAATAAAATGGGAGTTTAAGGCTTGGCAAAGGGGCTTTTTGCCACGTAGAAATGGAAGTTTAAAACTGCATTCAGGATGCAATGGCAGACCTGGACATTTTTTAAAGGGTTACTTAAGTACTGCAGGTCCACTAGTACCCAGTCGCGGTCCGTAGTGGGATGACCTGCAGGGTGGTGACGTGGGGAGGTGGAGGGGCAGGGTTGGGCGTGGTAATGTATGGATTACGGAGTTTTACAGGTAAGTAAACATATAAATAAATAAAACGAATTTCATTGCGTGCACTGCATCACCAAATGAGATGCAGTGCGTGCAACGAAATTCGTTTTATTTATTTATTTGTTTACTTACCTGTAAAACTCCTTTATCCATACATTACTACCCCCCACCCTGCCCCTCCCCCTCACCACGTCACTGCCCTTCAGGTCTTCCCACTACCGACCGCGGCTGCTAGTACCATTTAATTTACAGGCCCTGGGTATGTGGTAAACGACTTTACTAGGGACATTTAAGTAAATTAAATACGCCAATCAACTGTAAGCCAATTTTACCATATTTTAGGGACTGGGCACAAGCACTTTTAGCAATGGTTTGCAGTGGTAAAGTGTACAGAGATATAATAGAAGCAAAAACGAATTAAAAAAATAGGAGAGCAAAGACAAAACATTTGGGGGAAGACCACCCTATTAGTTGAGAGCTGTGTGGAGGTGAGTATTGCATAGGTAGAACAGTATCCATGATTTTTTGGCTAATGGCTGGGGACTAGCAATCCTGAGAACTGATATTGGAGGAAAATTACTGTCCGACTGTGAAATGGACTTAGTGGAGATGCTCTATGTGGGGGAATAATGTCTATTTTCTCATGTATTCTGTGTGGGGGGAATGTCTTTGTCCTCATCTTGAAGTTGGTGTTGCCAAGGTATCTCCTGATCTTGCAGCTATAGAGTGAAGAATTGTGTTCAATGTGTATTGTCAGTCTATAAAAGTGATCATGACCACAAATGCTGGTTTATTAAAATCAAGAAGAATAGATGGATTCATTGAACGAAATAATTAATATTTAAAAAAGACAGTAACATTTCATATAATAAAATAATAGTGAAATGATTAATGTTGAGATACAGAAGTTAAAATCAGAGGTTCCCAGACTTACCTGACTGACGGATGGTAGAGGGCCTAATAGCTGCTGCCAGGATTTTCCCTGATGCCATTGGCGTGGATGATTGCAAGGTGGACAACAAGCCCTGTTGTATGACAGAAGCTGACAGGAGAGAAAGAGAGAGAGTCATACATATGGGAGTAACCCATCCTAAATCTTTAATGAAGATGATATTTTGAAGCTTTAAATACAAAGTGCAGTTAGACCCACAAAGATTCTTCTCCTGCCACTTAAGACAAGGCCTAATGGAGATCTTCTAGTGCTTCCCATACAATGGCAAGTATCAAATTGTATATGTTAACCCACGATAACTTTACATATTGACTGGGTGCAAATACGGATGTGTGTCAATAAACATATATCTACCCTGTAAGTAACAAAGAAGTTAGACCGAAAGCCAAAAGAGCAGACATTTAATTTAGCAATCTCTATAGCTCTGAGGCGCCAATCAGGGTTTTTGGGGCAACACTACGAACAGAAGTAGCTATTATGGTGTATATGTATATAATACTGACAGTCACCGCCTGTCAGGAGGCTGCCTTCTGTGTTCAACTGAAGGTGAATGAAGGCAGCCCATGTAGTTGCTTGTCGTGTTTTACCACACTGTCTGTGAAATGTGTCTTCCTCTTCCGAAATAGTGTCTGCATTCTTGATGCAGACTTAGGTGGCTGCAGGATGTGAAAGATGAAGAGGAAAAAAGCAGATCCCATGATGTGGCAGTATTTACGTTGTTGGAAGAAAATTGGTGTCAGGTGTTTATCATTTTGTTCAAGTGAATAGAATCCCCTATACTCTTCCATGTGGACTTATCTCTCATGAGGAGGTTTATGCCCTTGTTGCAGATGTGTTGCTTTGGGTGCAGAGGTCTCCTCCAAGTGTGCAGGGCAAATAATATGGTTGTAGTTACTAGTCATAACTTTGCAGTCGTAAATGGCATTTATGCAGACTACAAACTGTAAGAGCAAATTCGATTTGAGTACATGGGCACATTTTTATTTACATTTGTGAATAGATCCTACTGTTCTGATATTAGCTTCTTCTATGCTCCCTTCATGATACCAGTAAACTTCCTGGAAGGGACCTCACTAATATTAGAACATTGGAATGTGGAGCACTCCATTGAAGACAATGGAGTGCTCCATGCATCTACTGGCCGGTAAAGGCCCGCAAAGCAACATTCCAATGTTTTCATAAAGGCTTCTCTGAGCCCGAGGGGATTTAAACCCCCTCGGGCTCTGAGAGGCCTTTGTTTTATTTGTTAGAACATTCTGCCCTCTAGTGGCAAAATGTTCTAATACCTTATAGCCCTTCGTAGCTGGGCTATACCAGCTATTAAAGTCCCGCTCTTTTGTTAAAGACCCTAACCTTGGGCTCGGGCCTTTAACGCTGGAGCAGGCCTTTAATAGCTGGTATAGCCCGTTGCGGCAGGCATAAGGCTATATTACCTACCACATCCAAATTGATACGGTTCATTCTGAAGTTAGCTTAATGAGCTGTACAGGAGAGACTAAATTAACAGTCAGCCACAATTGTGTCCCCCCAGAAGCATAATTAATCACAAATGAGTATTTCTGGAGCCTTGAGACAGTGTAGCTATCCTTTCAGCTAAGCTCCACCCAGCATCAGGTGAAAGAATGGCAACTAAAAGTTTATGACCAAACTTTATTTTAAAGGGACCATCTGAGATATATTTTTTTTAATTCTCCATGGCACACAAACACTAATAATTCCTTTCCGGTATCTCACATTCCCAGCTTCCTAGAAAAGACAACACTCATAACATACATACTGGTATCCATCATGATGGGACTTTTTTATTCCGCACACAAAGAGGTTTTGGAGTGGGAGCATACATGATGTCCAGTTTTATTTGTTCACAGGCACCTATTTAATTTTCTCCCAAATCAAACTTCACATCTTTCCTCAACAATAATTTCTCTTTACTGTCAGTTAAAACCATTGAAAGCTCCCTTGTCTAAGGAGTTTTATGTGCTATAATGCTTTTTCCAAAAATTATCTGGTACAAGTTAACTACTTCTTGTGGATAAAGTTTACAATGTTCTTTTTTAATGTAAGACCATTGATTTGTATTCTTATGCACACTTCAACAGTATGCCTTGTATGCGAATTTACATCTATAGACAAATTAAAGCTATCATCTTGGAATCCATAATTATTGGATTATGACTTGTCTGTGAGCCCCATGTACGCCCACGAACAGGAGTGTCACCGGGATACCAGTGCATGGGATGCCTTGATTTTTGGCGTATGTGCTGGCAGTTGTGCATGGAAGATTGCACAACTCCTCGTGTGCAATGACCACATCAAGGCGCTACCCTATTGGTCTGTGTTGCTGATTGGTGAAACGGCGTGGACTGAGCACAGATGTCCGGACCAGTAGATGGATTGGCTCTCCCTTGTGTTCTTTGAACTCGACAATGGCGTACTCTTGGAACAAATTGCACATGAAGCTGCGCTCGCATTCATGGACGAGTAACTATGTTCCTGCAGCCACATCTGATTGTCACCCACAGCACAGGTCCTCACACCTTGTTGCATCTTGGGGAATGCTCACATATCCTCCCACAACAGTGGAAATGTCTGCCTTCGCCTGGACTCAGAATGCATGTGTGTGGAACTACGCGTGTGTACACACACCTGTGCAAGGTGATGCAGTCCCATGGGCGGAGCAGCAAAGCGTCGTTTGGCAATGTTCCCAATTTGGACATACTGCTGGGGGGAGAGTACACACATGGCAATGTAGTACAATATGTGACCTTGTAGGACCCTTTCACCTGCTCACTGTCAGCAGAGCAGGCAGTCAGCGCAGTCCAGTGGGACAGCACTATGCCGATCCCATGGGCTGTGAGTCGTGTCCCCTGACACGGCGCGAAGAGGAGACGCCAAACATCACATGACTCGTCCAGCAAAGCAAGGTGGGCTGAGCCCGTTGCCATCCGTAATGATTTGTGTACATTTTTGTTCTCTATTGGAACCTTTGTCTACATTCGTAGACTACTTCTTGAGACCGATCGTGAAAGAAATGTCAACCTTCCTTCAGGACATTAAGGATGTCCTCAGGCTACTTCCGGATGTTGAGTTTAACTATGAAACTGATGTGCTTGTCTCGTTCGATGTAGAATCTCTCTACACCTTTATCCCCCAGGATGAGACACTGGATGCCATTGCATCACTCTTGGCAGAGAGAGATCTAGATTCAATAACTCCCGCGCATTTCATCATGGCGTGTGCTCAGATCGCTATGAAAGAGAATTTCTTCAAATTCGAGAACACCATCTACCTTCAGATTGCAGGCACCAGTATGGGCAGCATTTTTGCTCCGAGCTTAGCGAACCTTTATGTTCATGGTTTCAAACAAGAACATGGTTTAACTGCTACGAATCCCTATCGAGAGTCAATACGCCTTTGGAGGCGATATATTGGTGACATTTTGGCCGTCTGGCGGGGGGAAGTAGCAGCGATTGATGGCTTCCTTACCTGGTTGAATAGCCGGAACAATTTTTTCAAATTTACAGTGGAGGTCAACATACAAAAATTGGCATTTCTGGACTTGCTGATTGTGGCCACTCCAATGGGATTAGAAACAGAACTGTACACTAAACCATTGGAAAGGAATTCGCTATAAAGCTATGATAGCTTTCATCCGCAGGCTCTGAGGGATAATCTTCCTTTTGGCCAGTTTCTGCGGATTCGGAGAAACTGTTCGACAAAAGAAAGTTTTTAAAAACATTAACATCACAATTGTGTGCAAGGAAATATCTGCCAAAGTTGGTCCGACGCTCCGCAAAACCGGCTATTAACAACAATAGAGAGGCTATACTGGACCCACGTAAACCGAAGGGAGAACTGTCAAGGCTAACCTTTGTAAACACCTACAGTACAGTGTCAAACGCAGTAAAGAAGAGTGCACTGGAAAATACTCAACATCGGTAATGAAAAAATCCAGAGCCACTTTTCTCTTTCAAAAGAAGCACCAATTTGCGTGATCAATTGGTTCATACCAGACCAAGGATTGCCCAGGCACAGACGACAGACATGTTGTGGGGGATTCCTCCTGTTCAAGGTCAGTTTCCATGCGGATCCTGCGCTGTTTATCCCCAAACTCGGAAATCTAAATCAATTGATATTGGAACAGGAAGACCATGGATGCAGAAGAATTTTACAAATTGTAATAGGGAAAAAGTCAAATATCTGATTACATGCCCGTGTCAGCTTAACTATTTGGGCATGACGACCCGCAAGGTCAAACTGCGTATAATGGAGCATATGGGCACGGTGAGGTGTGAGAGACAAGCCACCAGATTGACAAGTCATTTTCTTGAGGCTAATCATCGACCAGTGGATTTTACATGGAGAGTCTTGGAACAACCACATATTCCAGAACATGTCACAGACATTTCTAAGTTCCTACTTCTTAGAGAACAGAAATGTGTGTTCAAGTTAAACAGTGACAAAGCAGGCTTGAATGACGCCCGTACCGTGGGTTATGTTATAACAAGTCTCTGTATAATAAGGACCATATTCAACAGAGAATGTCAGATTTCTCACGATTATCTTATGGTCTGACTGGATATGATCAGGGTTACAAAGGTTCTCTGGTCTATCCTATTACAACCTGCAAAAGGGACAGATACATATATGAGATAATCCCTTTGGTGGCTCTTTTTGACTTAATGAGGTTCTCCATATGCTTTTTCCTCTAAGAAGACACTTATAGTTCTGAAGGCAGGATTATAGTGTAGGAAGAATAGAGTTTCCACATGTTTTCTCCCCATGAGAAGACTCAAACACTTTTATAGGCATGACAACAGTGTAGGAAGGAGAAAGCTAGGGGCGGAACCATCTTGCCAGTTGCCCGATCTTTGAACTACACATTGCCGTGTGGCTCAAATTTGATTACAGTGGAGTCAATGTTGGCATATATCTCTATATAGCAGTGTATCTTTTAGTAATGCCATCACTTTAGGAAATGATAGCGAGAAACTATATTTCCCATGGTTATTGGTGACGTTTCTGTCTTCCCACTACAGTACCCATGATTCTTAGGGTGACTTTTTTAGGAATGGTCTTGTTTCATTTATGAAATCTGGTGGGGCATTAGTGAGATAAGGTCACACCGGTTCTGACTATTCGTTAAATACTTTTGATGTAGAAAAATTCTCAAAATAAGCAAACAATGAAGGAATCGACATTTTCTTCTTTCATTGAGCCTGTTGTCCGGCCACTAATACTACATCACCCATGATTCCCTGGTCGCCTTTCGATGATGTCATCACGCCGAGGGGCATCATGTTGAAAGGAAACGCAGTGAAAATATATGGAGCAGGCGGCCATCCGGACAGTACCTCTCCGACAGCTCGGCTGACCATCCTGAGGTACAGACGGACAGGTAAACCTCCAGTGCTGCAACATAGTGTCTATGGAGCTATTAAGATTTTTTCGATGCACAGTCGTTGTTATTGCTCTTTCTTGGGCACGATTTTATGCTACAAGCGGGATGTCTGTGAATATTTACCAGTTGGTGAAGGGCCAGGCTGTCACAGAAATTGGGTCCTGATGCACACACGCACAGACACTACTAGATAAGTGTTAAACAATGTCATCTTACAGGCGGTGCTCGCTGTGTAAAAGTATTAAGGCAATCAATAGTTTGGGGAACCCAATGTACCCTTGTAGGCTTGGGCGACAATGTAAATGGTAAAAGGAGCCTACAAGGGATTTAACTCACAACAGTCTCAAGTTATTCAAAGATAAATCAGGGAGTTACTCCTAACGGAACAAACGCCAAAGTGTCATTAGACAACAATAAACACAAAGAAGAAATCTTAACATAAGAAGCACGGGAGAGCCTAGTAATTTGTAATATATATCTTGTTTTATATATTTTTTGTTGAAAAAAGAGTACATGTAGATAAAATCATTCAGCACAGAGTCATGGAGAGAGGTAAAAATCAAATTGTCCTAACAATACATAACTGTACAACTATTCCAATTAAATCATAAGCAACAAATCTCTTGATGAGAATGTGTATTGCTCCAGTATGACAACATTTCTTGGGAATAGAGGACAAGGTCAACGTTTCGGTCTACATGTACTCTTTTTTCAACAAAAAATATATAAAACAAGATATATTTTTCACTGTTGTGAGTTAAATCCGTTGTAGGCTCCTTTTACCATTTATAAAGTACTGGCAGCCCGTCCCGACGTTGTCCGGGTATGAATTGCTGCCGGCCAGTATTATATTGTTTTGTAGGATTTCGTTTTGATAGCATTTCTTATCTGTGACAGGCCTGTAAAAACGCTCCGAATCACAGTGCACTGCTGATGCAGTCAAGAGTGAGTGTTCAGTAGTGTGTGAACTCGAGTTTCCCTACTTTATTTTTCCTTGCAATATTATATAGGGCGAACTCGACAACATGGCATGAGCACAATTTACATTACAGAAGAACACATTCATTTGTGGTAGGCACGGGGAGACAAAGCGATTTGCCTGGAATCACAGGATGTTGAACTGATGCCGAGATTCGAACGTAGCTCCCCAGCTCTAAAGTTCTCAATTCTAGAACTTGTGACGGGAGGTGTGTCTAAAAGTGTATGTCGGTGCTGGCCATCAATGAGAGAGACCTGTGCATTTTTCAAATGGGTGGTGAAAAAATATGAGTATGTTGCTGGAGATGTGGGCCGCCGTGCCACCAATGTACTTACATTGGGGAGGGTAAACACCCATTATTCCGCAACTTTCTATCCGCATACCATCACTCCGCATACTTTCATTGCGAAAGTACCATGAATCCGCAATGCCATTATAACGCATGGCATTACATTTTATATGCTTTTACCACGCATACATTTACAACGAAATTCGTTGTAAAGGCATGACTGTTAAAAGCATGTTTTTTTTCTGTTTGGATAAGGTAAGTATGGGTATAAGGGTATATGTTTTGGGGTACTGAGGTCTATATTTTGGGGTGTTTGGGTATTTTAAGGGTTCAGATATAGTTTTGGGTTATGGGGTACAGAGGTAGTTTTAGGGTTCAGGGATAGGTATGGGTTTGGGGATACAGGGGTATTTGTAGGGTTCAGGGCTAGGTTTGGGTTTTGGGGTATTTTTAGGGTTCAGGGGTAGGTTTGGGTTTGGGGTACAGGGGTATTTTAGGGGTTCAGGGCTAGGTTTGGGTTTTGGGGTACAGGGGTATTTTTAGGGTTCAGGGCTAGGTTTGGGTTTTGGGGTACAGGGGTATTTCTAAGGTGCAGGGGTAGGTTTGGGTTTTGGGGTACAGGGGTATTTTAAGGGTTCAGGGCTAGGTTTGGGTTTTGGGGTACAAGGGTATTTTAGGGTTCAGGGGTAGGTTTGGGTTTTGGGGTACAGTGGTATTTTTAGGGTTCAGGGCTAGGTTTGGGTTTTGGGGTACAGGGGTATTTTTAGGGTTCAGGGGTAGGTTTGGGTTTTGAGGTACAGGGATATTTATAGGGTTCAGGGCTAGGTTTGGGTTTTGGGGTACGGAGGTATTTTTAGGGTTTAGGGATAGGTTTGGGTTTTGGGGTACAGGGTATATTTATAGGGTTAAGATGGGTTAGTGTTTAAGGCTGTTAGGGTATTTTAAGGAGTAAGGGTGGGTTATGAATATGGGGTGCAGGGGTATTTAAAGGGAGCAGGGTGGGATTAGCACACAATAGGAGACATGGCATGAAGGGCGGAACGTACCACACGCCCCCAGCGTTTGTCACGCCCCCAGCACATGCCCACAGCACAACACAGACACGCCCACAAGGGACTACTATGCTGGCACGGTTCTTTTACCTTTTAAATGTATATGGTGGGCGTCTGCATAGCCTATGTCCTTCTGCTGCAACTGCCCTTTCCAACGCTGTATTGGGTGTTGTGATTGGTGCTGTAGTTCTTGAGATTACCCGCCTCAAAGGTTTGGGCTCTCTCTTTATTATATTAGTATGGATTAAGGCAGCATTTTATTTGATGCGCAGTTGTGGTTATCTTTCCTTCTTTCCTTTTTGGGTACGCGCAGGGCAGTTTCTACCATTAGGCTGGACTAGGCAGCCGCCTAGGGCAGCAAAAGGAGCAGGGCGGCAAAATAACCTAGAAACGGCCCTGCGTGAGGTGCAGAAGAGGGCAGGGGTCACTGTCATTAAGCCCCTCTCTCAAGGTGCAGGGATTCTGAGCACTGCCAAGGGAGTGTACATGTGAGGCGCAGTAAGGGACTAACCAATTACGCCACTATCAGAGTGCAGAGTGCAGAGTGCAGGGACCCTCATACTGGCCAGGGTGGCAAAGTGCTTGGCAGAGGTCTTCTTCCGGTCATGCTCCTTGTGCACGCGCTCAGCCCGGGGTCCCTCTTTTGTCTCAGTTATTCGCATTCATTATTAAGAGGCGCCGGAAACAAATGTGTCAGAAATCCAGCAGAAAAAGTGGGTCGGTGGCCGGGACAGGCTCGGCACGGACAGGGATGAAAGAGCTCTGCGCCACTCTGGAGCTGCGCGGCATCAGTAATTCAGTGCGCCAAGAAGATTATACCAGTGGATCAGGAGTGAGCAGCCAGGTGCTTGCTACTGGTGTTTTCTCGTTTTGGGGCGCTGTTAATGATGTTAATAATATGCTACTAATTCCCAAATGGTTTTAGCAAGTAAGTGCTTATCCACACTTTGGCCAAGTATTGTAGTTTTTGCATTAGGTGGAGATTGTTCGTGCTATGATTAAAGTAAAGTAACTTTTATAGCTTTGTTCTAGGTAGCACCCAAAATTTCCAACTGTGTAATTTCCACGTATAATGTGATGGAGCAATAGTGTTTTAAGGCACCTTCAGAATGATGAGAAGCAATATATACACGTAAAAACATGGTAATTGCTTTAACAATTATTAAATAACGTGTTATGATACTTTTTTCATAATATTAATTAAAAGGAATGCAAAAAGTGTCAAAACATGTTTTGTTAATTCAGTAAATCACTTTATCGAAATATGTTTATCACATCCCCAGTACTAAGTAAACTATTACTTTTATTGTAAAAATAGTGTAAAAAAGGGAAATAAAATATTTTTTTATTGTAAATTATTTTCTAACAAATATCGAAGTATTTTATTATGGCGAGAGTTATAAAAATAACAATGTGAAAGTACATTCGATTGTAGTAACTGTAACACCAAACAAATGACAAAGGTGGGTGATACTTTTATTGGTATACTACTAAACAGGCGAAATGAAATGGGAAGGCAGGAGTTTTGTAAGAGCCACAACAAAGTGAAATTCCACTTTCATTTAAAGGAGCAGAAGATATTCACTGTCGGATGCTTGATAGTAGGCATAGTGTGTAAATAAATATAATATTCACTGATGCATATACAGCCTGAATTATTAGTAATAATATTAATTATTTATTCATGCTTGCCTTGAATACATTTCTCCTTCCCAAGTTGATTATTGAAATTAAATGTTACTGCATGAATCTATTTACCAATTGCATCTTAAAGTTGGTGAATTCATAGCTCAAACAGATGGACCTTTAGAAAGCGCCTCATGAAACCCAAGTTCAGGCTCTGCAAACTAGCTTCTCATGCACTAGTGCACTGACTGACCCTCTTCTTTCTGGTCACTTGATCGAGTAAAGACTATATCATGTGATGTCAAAGAACGCCGCTACCCCCACCCACCCAACCATCCCCATCCCGTCCTTTTGCCACCGGCAAACAAAAATAATACAGTTATTTTCATATAGCGCTTTACACGATGTGTATACAGTTTCCAAAGGCTGCAAATAACAGGTTTCACGATTGCTCTATTCACCTACCTCGGCAGGATGGAAGACCGAGTGTGCTTAGCAAGGATTAGGAACTTGTAGCTGATGAGTGCAAGGGAGTGGTGGCATTTTTCAATTCTCGCCTAGGGCGGCAAAACACCTAGAAACGGCCCTGGGTACGCGTTTACGTTATAAGTACGATGTCTGTTAACATATTTAGGCTAGTGATGGGCCATGGAGTACTGGGCCTTTATTTGTACACGCTCAGATTAAACTGAACAACCTTGTCTAACAGACGGTTCTCGCAGGTATTTAAAGGGATCGCGAAAACAATATGCGCGCTATGATAAAGTTTAATAAATGTTTTAGACCAATCGTTTAAGCTGCTTTGCACAACATGTGTTCAATTTGAAATATGTGACTTAAAACCGATCTCTTAATGCTATGAGTTGTAATGCCATGCAATACATTAGTGCAGGTCTGGCTAAAGGTGGGATCAGCAAATATGTGTTTCCCCTAGCTCATTCTATGGAAACTTACTTAGAACTCTTTGGCCATTTGCGGTAAATGTGTGAAACTATCAGTCTAGGAAATGACTGGAAGAAAAGCTGGAGTTGTGTTTTACAAACTAGAGGTGGTAATAAATCTTGTAAGCCTCAATGAGCTGTTTTTTAACTCTGTGGGACTTGATGTGGACGTGTGTTGTTTGTAGTATAATGATAAAGATTTGGGTTGTCAGGAAAGGTAGAGGAACAAATCAATTAAGGTTTTGTTCTTTCCTTTCTAGAGTGGTGCCTCCTTTTTCCTGATAGGTTGCTAGGTGTGGTGAGGTAGCCTCCTTGCAAGTACTAGGTAAGAATATATAGGCTTAGATCCATTGCTGGAGTACGATAGCTGGCAATGTTTATGCCACTATTTAATGAATTCTGGTAACACTTTATTCTCTGTTGATTAACACTCAATGAGATGCACATTGTTCTTTATTTTTGCAGATACCTTCAGATATATGGTTCTTGCAGAGGAAGGAATGTACACCCCATTAAAGAGGGGATTTGGTTGTATCGTTTCCAACCATTTTTATTGTATCAGTTTTTATAACATATTTTTGCACTTTTCACACTTTTGCAGTAGCAATTATTGGGTGGGTCCTGACGAAGGCACTAGACAGAACGGTGTCTGAGTGTGCCGTAACATGTTGACCACTTTGTATCTTTAGACAGCTATATGTTTAAACTGTCTTTTTGCACTGTTTTTAATTTGATTGGCAGGAGACAATAATAAATATAGGGTCTGTCGTAACTCAATTTTAACTTCACTTATCACCTATGCACTGCACATAGTTCCCATACATTCAATTACTCTCGTCTGATAGGTTAGCAAGTTAGAACTGCTATATGAAAAACATCCTCGGGCTCCCCGATCACTATGATAGGGTTCTAGCCCTTAGTGTCACTAGAGTGATTTTATGAGGAGACCCAGATGATGAAGTATATGTCACCAGGTTGGTGAGTGATGGGAATCCGGAAATGTATTGATTACTTTTCCTTTCTTTTGCGACGTCTGTCTCATTGTTGTGTTTTCTTTCTAGATTTTATAGTGTTTAGTACAATGTTATAGACCCTTGGTTACTCCAGGTATGTGAGTATTGTTGGTTGGGGCAAGGTATCCAGACTGTTCTCTAAATATTGCTTCTGACCCTACCGAAGGTATTTGTGTTTTTTTTTCAAATTTTTGTGTGCAAAGTGACGTTCTGTTGTCACATGTGATGGAGGACAGCACTTCTGGCCTGCTCCCGATGTTGTCACTTGTACACACAGCCCAATTTAATACATGGACGTGTGCCTACTCTTAGGGGTTGCGAGTTTGTTGTTCAATGCAATGACGCCGCAGCTAGTTCACATCTGCACAGTCATCAAATTGGCCATGTGGCTCAGGGTCAGACATGCGCATTTATGTCATTTACCATGTACCTTCTTGTGCAATTAATGTCCCTACATCCATCCATACTTTCATACTTGAGTGAACATAGACATGACACATCTGTGTGATTTCGAATGTTTTATTCACATTCTGGAGAATGCGGAGCTGGAGCTGTACATGGTCATGTCAAGCCCACATTACATGGTAGCTCAGTGGTGGCCCAACCAGAGTCCTCTGGGGAATGAAAAGTGAATTGGAAGAGGGAGAGTGCAGTCTGCAGAATTGGTAACCAGTGAAGATATGGCAGCCCAAGTCGCGGTCCAGGTGAATGTCGCAGAGTGTTCTGGGGGACAGTGGAAGGTGCTATCCCAGGCCATGATGCATAGGGCTGAACCAGGCAGGGACAGACCATATGGCGGGGATGGATGCTAATACCTCCTTCATCACACAATCTTTACCATCCACATCTTACTCTGATACATCTTCTGTTTCAGGTGTGTGTGGTGGTGTTATGGCTGCATCACTGTGTGCCACTGACACATCAGAGTGCAAAGGTGATTGGGCTGCATCACTGTGTGCCACTGACACATCAGGGTGAGAAGGTGATTGGGCTGCATCACTGTGTGCTACGTGTGTGTCAAAGTTCCCGCTGCAGTTATATGGGGCAGGCTCAGTGGCAGCAATGGCAAGACGAGGCACTGCAAGGCATGGAAGATCCCAGCTACATCTCGCTGGTGTTCAGCCGTGGCAACCATACTTCCAGCCAGCATCGGCTCCATGGTCTCCATTATCCTGCACTTCTGTGCCAACTCTGTGCTATCTTCGCTGGTGCCTGTCTGACTAGACAGTTCTTGTATCCAAGTAATGGCCCCAGTGATGTCAGCCAAGGATTGTCGGGGAGCATGGTGCAGACAATGGGTGTCTGTTAGGGATTGTAAGTGGTCCCTGATGGGACTCAGACACCCACGTACGGCATAGAGTTTGGCTGCCACAAGCTTGAAACCCACCCGCAGCTGATCACCCATCTCCTCCTGGCAACCCTACACACGGCGTTGGAATTCCATGTATTGGTCGGGGGTCCTGGTGGACAGCTGTGGTGGTGTATGTTTCCTACTGTGTTGTCTGTGCAGAGGGTAGGGTCACCTCAAGGCAGCTGGGCTGCCCTACTCCTGGGGGTGGGGTGCGGAGTCTGTCCATTAGCCGTTGGAGGGTGTCTGAGCATATGTGCAGGTTGTCCTCTTCATCATCACTGAAGAGATTTGTGGTCTGCTCTGCAGTAGGTGTTGATTGTTTCTCTGCAATGTAGAAGGGAAATGCAGGTTAACTGAGTGTCCCATCTATGTTGACGCTTTGTAGATGTTTACATACAGACTGCATGACAATGTACATTGTGACTGTATTGGTGGAGCTAGCTATTTGATGGCAGACAATGGACATTTCAACTACATGACGGATGTGTGGTCGTACTCGCGCATTATCATCTCACATTGTCATGCAATGTCAGATGTGAGTAGTCAGTTACCACGCACAATCGGAACCTGTTGTGACCTCTGTCCTGTGGTGTAGGTGTTGCATTTTGGACCACATTGCCGTCAATGTTGATGTGCTGTGATTGCTATGTGTGTGTGCTGCATTGTGGGAGAGTCGACCCTGCAGCTCAGATTTCGCAGAACGTTATCCCTTTGAGGTGGTGTGCCTTTGACTTGTGTGCTTTTCGGGGGCTGGGATGTTTGCGACCTGGGTCATTTGTGCTCTTGGACAGGTTTTGTGGTCTTGTGCATTGTTTGTCTGCTGATGTGTTATGGACGTCATGGGTTGTAGGTGCATGTGGATGTGTCAGAGTGTGACCTGCTCCTTCATGGATGTGATCCACCCTGGGCCACCTCAATGTCGAATCGTGCACCATGTCAATTATTGTGACTGCAGCCATGCTATCGGTCATGCAGTGTCACTTGCAAAGTCAGTGTGGCTCACAGAGCCGCTGCTTTTCGGGATTCTGCACATGTGCATGGGTGGGTTGTGGCATTGGTGATATGGAGGGGGCCCATTTGTGCACATTGTGGATGGGGCCCTACTTGGTGTTTCTAAGCGTGCTGCAGTGTGCTACGGGTATCAGGGACATGTTCCACTATCATTGTGCATGGGAAGTGTGCTACACATGTTTGTGCATGTGTGCCATTGTGCCCATCTCCCTCCCACCCCCAGTCCCTGGTGGTTACGCACCCTGTTCCTGTTGGGTCAGGTCATATCGAGCTGTGTCCAGACCCCCAACTCCTTGCACAGTTTCCACACTGGTGAATGTGGCCACCTTTTCCTCCAGCTCATCCAGCTCCTCCTGTGGCGCAGGACTCCTACCTCCAATCGCCTTTGTTGCCTTCCTGTTCGTGGTGACTTTCTGTTTGATCTGGATTTGCACGTCATGCCATTGCCTCTTGACCTCCTCCATTGACCTCTTCGACACTCCGACTGCATTGACGTTGTTGACGATGGACTGCTATATTTTGGTTTGTGTTGTCAATGACGCAGTGAAGGTGACGAACAGTTGTCGATAGTGTTCGGTCACCTCTGTGACGATGATCAGGTCTTCCTGCGGCCAGATCCCTGTCTTCCTCTTCCTCTTCTTCTTGCCCTTCCCCGAACACGGGGTTCCTGACTGGTCCTCCGTGGGGCTTGTGGGTTTCGGGTTGTCCTCTGCACTCGGTCTGGGTGCATCCATGGTGCTACACACTTTGCTTGTGTTTTGATGTGTTTTTTTGTTGCTTTTATAGTGCATATTACCGCATGACGCGTGGGAATTGCTGGCCTGTCGCTGGTTGTCGCTGATTTTTGTATCGCGATTTGGGGCATTGCAACTTTTTGGGCATTTGTGTTTCTCATTTTTTGTGTGTCGTGTTGATTTTTATGCGGTCATTTGGCGCGTCATCCTGCTGCTATCGCATGGTGCCTCCGGGTTGGGAATTGAACGTTAAGACAGTGTTTTTTTGTTGCGATAGACTGCGATATGCAAAGTTACGTTAAGCTAAATTTGCGATGTTCATCACACGTTCTTGAGAATATCCCCCCCAGGCTTTTCTTTTGGTCTGCCGTTTGAAAAGGACTAAAAGTTGTCAGGACACACTAACAATTTCAAGTGAACAGGGCGGACAGATAGCAATATTGTGTATCATTTCAAATGAGATTAATTTCTGCTATTACAGAGGTGGAAAAGATCAGGTTTTATATCGTAATCATAAGCCTTTATTTCATTTTTTCCAAATACTAAATTAAACTGTTGAGTTAGCCAGCATGTGTGCAGCTCATAGGCCTACGATTCAGAAAAGGGGGTGGTGATGAACAGAGTGTCTGAATTAAGCAGACCACTCTTACCCAGTCTAAAGATCAGGGCTTGATTCATCACCGTTATTTAGCTCACTGCACCATCCCAGCTCAGAACCTGGCTATATGCAAATCAGTCCGTCCCTGGCCCAGTGCATCATGGGAACAGGGCAGACTAAACTACCAAGCCAATTCTTCACCAGAAAGGAGACAAGCTTCCGGGGACCGGTTTCTGGCATTTCAGCCGTCGTCGGCCCAGCTTGCTTGAATCCTGATGGTGCAGTGAGCAAGGTACTCATGTCTGAGTATACCCTGCCACACCTATAGTGGCCAAAAACGATTCAGAAAAGGGGGTGGTGATGAGCAGAGTGTCTGAATTAAGCAGTCCACTCTCACCCAGTCCAAAGATCAGGTCTTGCTCATAGGCCTGGCACTTTTTCAAGGCTGTGTATAGTTTGATTTATCAAATAAAATAGTCCAAATAAAATAGACATACCATAATTATGGAAAAAAATAATGACAGATGAAGACAAACGTAAAAGGAACAAGAAAACAAATGGAATAAACAGTTTAATACGTTGATCCTCTCTGTAAATATATACCCACAACATTGATGAGGTTTACACTGCAAGCTGTGCCACAAACGCCTTGTGTACTCAAAGAGGTTGTAATAGTATGGAGTAATAAAGCTAATCATTTCCATGTATTAGTGCATGTAAGGGTTAAGGTGCCCATGTTCATGAGGATGATACTGTAATAAGGATGCTAATAATGATGTCTGGAAGTATCCCAATATCTCCATATTTCAGATATAAACCCTGGGTGCTGCATATTAATGTGAGGCTTGTATATTTAATTTACACCTAATGGAAACTCAAGTCATTACAGGAAGAAAGTTGTGGAGTCAGTAGAATCAGTCTTTCCACTGAGAGTGAAAGTAAAATCAACAGTCACACCTACTAAACCACTTTATTACTGAATGAGGTATGCACTGCTGAGTTAAAAAGGCTAGTAGCTTAAGCATAAGCTACCAGCCTTTTTAGCTCTGCATTGTTTTGCCACGTATAGGAGCTATGCTCTAAGCTCCTTGCTCTGCACCTATTTTCTTTAAACTTTTTCTTCATCTGTTTCACAAATTCTGGAAAAAGAATGGCTACCTATGATGAGAAAGGGGCTAAGTATTTGGTAAATATCTGACCAATTTCCCCGAGGGTGTTCGCCCGTGAGGTGCCTTCCTCTCTGCCACACATTTTTTTCTGTTTCAATTGTTCATGTGTGGGTGTATGTATGGTCTTATTTAGGGCTGACATCATAGGTTGCGCCGAGTTGAATACATAGTGAACCCCCCTTATTAGCATTCACAAACAAGGTGTTTGGTTGGGCCAGTGGGGCATTAGAGACAATAGATACCTAAACATAGAATTAAGAAGAGGTATATTCAGAATTTTACAATAGAAGATTCTATATTTATATTATATATTTATATTTATATATTTATATATATTTATATTTATATGCTTCTATAGCGCCTGAATAGATCCCCGAAGGGATATCTCCGCGCTCAGTGGAGCTTCTAGTGGAGAATGTTCTAGCGCTCAGCTTCTAGTGGAGAATGTTCTCATGCCCGTTAGATAATTGCTAACTTGAGTCCTGGGTACAGGGAATTTTTTGGTTTGAATTTCATTGAGTGGAGGGCTTTCCCTAATAGTACCCGTTTTTCCCTCTAAGCTCCCCTTGCTATTATATATTATACACCTAAGCCAGGCAGAACTCACCACCACTCTAGTCAGGATAAGGGAGTTACACACCCAAGTAGTTGTTACATTTTGTGTCCTAATTTTGCATTTTTAGTTCCATAGTGGGATGTGGGTTAATAGGGGAATAGGGTCGGAAGTTATTTAATTGCCTCAAATTGTAAAGCGCTCTGATATCCTTCAGGATCAAGTTTGCTCTATATAAAACTTTATAAATAAATAAATAAAATAAATGCTGCATCAAATGATAAACCTCAAGATTATTTCTATACCTCAGGCTCCCTGGGATATTGGTAAAGCTCTCACAATCCTGGAAGTGAAACATAAACAAGATTGATCTAATTGATATGACGTGGCTTTTGCATAAAGCTCACTGCCTTCTCTGATAAATAAGCCTACATTCTGTTTTGTGAGTGCATGCTCTCTATTTCTGATATACATTCAAGGCTTTTTATTAAAATGTAATATTGGAATTCTGTCAATGGTAGCAAGTGGGTTAAACTTAATGTGGTCCTGTATATAAATGCAGCAATCAGCACTTTCTCGAGGTCTTTACGGAATGTACAGAAATGAAGGGACTAACACTAGCATTAAATGTACCTCACTGTAGACTATACCTTTGAATTCTTTTCTCCTGTAATTAAAATTAAAACACCAGGAGAGAGATATAACACTAATCCATGGTCAAAGCGTTTCTACCTAATTCATGAGCCTAAAGTAAGCGCAAAGCATTCTTCAGGGCATAGGTCCCTAACCTGCACTTCTCATAGTAACGACCTTAATGTAAGTAGTGTTAAAGCTAGGTGTAGTGAAAAAGATATATAAGAGAAGTAAATAGAAAATATTATACATAACCTAAGTTTTGGTTCTGATGTACAGGTGAATATCGGAACTCTCTAGATCCAGCTTGTTACTCCATCTCTGGCAACTTTAGCAAACCAATTGTATGTATAACAGAGAAGAATGTTTGAGGTTTTCCGCATAACTTTCCAAGTTCCTCAATGGACTGTCCTTCATTTCTTCAAACTACATTGTGTTAGTTACCCCACTCACTTGTATCTATTTATCCTAATCAAATATATCAAATGTCCTGTAAAATATCGCTTTATACTGGAAGCTGAGTAGACCAGAGCCACATGCCTTGGCCTATAACAAGGATGAGGGCCTTCAACAACAGGTATAGTCAGCAGAAGGCCTACACTGCAATTAGAGCATTCCACCCACTGAGAGTAGAATGCTTTAAATTTAAAAGGTGAGAAACAGAAAGACAAACATTGAAATATTGGAACAGCCATATTGGCCCTGAGCCACTAAGTTGTCTTCAATGGAGCGCTCAACATTACAATGTTCCAATAAGATTAATGTAACCCTTAACATAGATCACATGAGACGGGAAGAGGACAGGTGAAGTGGAAAAGTGGGGCCACAAGAGAATAAAAGAGGGGGGAACCATTCAGGAAATGGTGATTTGTGGTTGTTAGCGTCTCATTGATGGCAGTGTAAATATAGTAATGTAATTATGCTGGTAGACGAGCAGGTATATTTGTTTTTTGCCTTTAGACATGGAGGCGACATAATAATATTTACTGTTGCATTATTTCCAAGATTACCACAAATCATGCCAGCAGCAAACACATATTCATTAACCCTGGGCGTAGGACTACGCTACGCTCGCGCAGCGTGCATTGTTTGTGCAACTACGCGCTACGCGAATTGCACGTAGCACAGTGCAAAAACATGTAGCGGGCATTTTTTGCTTGCTCGCGGTATTCAACGTCAATTTGGCAACCGCGAGCGAGCAAAATAACATCCCGGCAAGACTTTTTCTTCGTTCGCGATCAGCAACATCAATCTGCCGATCGCGAGCGTGGAAAATAAACCTCCCGATGACATTCTCAATGCGGGGAAGTCAGGTTTCTCATTGCGAGGGGTCGCGTATGCTCGCGATGAGAAACTACCAGTACGCGTTTAGAAAACTGCAGCTCGAGTACAAATCTACTCGAGCGGCATAAAATGACCGCTTGCACTGTGCAAGATGCGGTTTGCACTGATTGCACAGTGCGGACAAGCATCCGGCACTGTGCATCAGTGCGAACAGCATTTTCCCTAACGCACTACGTAGTTTGCCTAGCTACGCATAGCTTGCATAGTGCAAAGTGCACTTAGCGAAGCTATGCATAGCGCTTCTACGCAAACTACGCTTAGGGTTAATATTCATGCGGTCCCCTCCTCCCAAAGACCACAGAGACATCATGTTGCAGTTTGTAAATTGCCATGATTATTGTTTGTTGATGTAAAACTGATTGCTTTGAAAATAAAGAGTCAGATTGGAGTTTGTGAGCGCCCACAAATGTACACCCTTTTGTTGGTTATTACAATCTTAAAAATCTAACCACACCTTGATCCTCTCTCTTCCCACCCACTGCAAGGGAGTTACAACTGTGCATGTCTTTGCAGCTGTGGTATAAAAACCCGGTTACAGCTGCCAGGACTCCTTTAGGCATTTTTTGGCTGTAGACATACTTTTGTGGCCGAAAATGCCTTTGTGAATTGCCCCTAAAATGTTCAGGCATATTAAGTGAGCCAGCTTTTTCTCCATTACGGGATGTTCAGCTGAGGCATTTTCAGGGAGATTTGCTGCTATTTACATCTAAACCCATAGATCTACACAAAAGTCGAAGTTTGGTGCTAGATTTAACCCCTTGGCTGTTGGGGTCATTTTCCTGCTGTGCTGGGGGGCGGGGGCGCGCACAGCACCCCGGTGCTCATGACGAGCTCAGCTCGTCATGAGCTACAGTGCTCCTGTGCTCATGACAAGCTGAGCTCGTCACGGCCACACCCGTTTCCTTAGAATGCTCATCACAGCAGGGAAATTATCCCAGCGTGCAAGCGTTCTAATGGCCATGACAAGCTCAGCTCGTCATCAGCACACGACCCCAAGGCTTGTAGGTTATAGGCAGGGCCGGCGCTAGGCAAGGGCAGTGTGGGCAGCTGCCCAGGGCTTGCACTCAGCCCACCAGCATGAGGCCCCGCACTGATGCATGTCCTGTTGTTTCCCTGTCGAAACACTAAAAACGTGTCTTCTTGCAATTAGGGTCCTTGGGACCCTCCCTGGGCCTCTCATGAATGGTGTCTGGAGGCCTAGGGGAGGAAGACGCTTTCTCTTGTCCCGATTGCAAGGAGACCATTCATAGACACTGCAGGATGCCCATTGTCCAGCATTTTAGCACCCCATAGTTTTAACTTTTAGCCCACAAGCATTTCTCACACCTATTGGGTTGAAGGTGTGAGAAAAGCTTGTGGCCTGAAAGTTAAAACTGTGGAGGCGCTAAAATGCTGGACTATGGGTCTCCTGCAGTGTCTCTGAATAGTCTCCTTACAAAGGGTCACTTGTGTAAAGTAGAGGGGCCTCGCACATTCCCTTTTGGCACAGGGCCTCGCAAATCCTAGAACCGGCCCTGGTTATAGGCACCAACCCTACCTAGCCCATGGATCTGTTGTATGCATGCCCTCCCATTCACTTGGAAGTTGAAAGGGAAGGTTTCCACAGCAATGTCTGTGGATAAAGTTGCGACTTTTCAAAGGTCTTGTCGGCTACCATTAAGCCTGTTGCGCAATTATTTTTGGTAAACTGTAAATGTATTTGTTTAGCTCCTAAGACCCCTGACGAGCAGGCGCGGCTGGTACAGGTAAGAGCAATGGGTAGCTAGAACATGAGCCAAGTCAACAAAATGTTTGGCGTGTACATTGTGCAACAAACGTCATGCAAGGAGAGTCTCTTTGAAATTTTAAAAAACGTGTATTCCTTTAACATTTGGAAGCATTTGAATTTAGTGAATTGGATTATAACAATGCACTGAATGGAATTTATTAGCAGTGATAGTTTCTACATGTACACTCAGAAACTTTCATGACCCAGCCCTCCCCCATCTTCTATTCTATTAATGGTCTAAGAGCCGTATATATACATATGCCCATATTGTTGCTATAGTTGGAGCAGCATTGGAGTCTATTAAGCCATATACAAGAGATGTTTTTATGCTGGAAACATCCTGAAGTGAATTATTTCAAGATCCTCTCAAATGTGAATATCAAGGAACAGGTGGCACAGTGAAGTAAAGTAGTTGCCTAGGATCCCACAATTTGGTCAGTCTTGGAGCCAAGTCTGAATCCATGTTTCCTAGTTACACATTGTGCAAACCAGCCACAGAATGTGGCTCCATATATCTCCCACTTAACATCAAAGGATAATACTAAACATATTGCATGATAAATGAAGTTGACACAAGAATTCTTTCTAGAAAAAAGTGCAAATTTAGGTTGAGAGACGGCCTCAGAACTCTATATGAACATTAATATCACCAGCTCCCTCTGACTTAACAAAGAGCACGGCTTCAACACAGAGTTACTAATCTTCAGTATTGCAAAGGCGAAGGGTAGATCTAGGCTGCACACATGGCACTTAAGATGGGCTGACTGGGGTCTTTAAATGTTTGATTATCTACTGGATGGGAGTGGTGGTTTACAAGATGATCATGAAGAGGCTCTGAGGCACGCTGAAAGTGCTCAACGAGTTGTAATGCTAGTGATTTTTCAAATCATTCGATCACAAAACACACTGAAAAGTCACTGGCATGATGTACCTCTCTTTGCATTTTGACAGCACTACATGTCATTGTGAGTCTCAGTCTTCTCAACACCCCTCCCATCTGGGAGTAAAAGCAAATGTAGGAAGAACGTGGTTAGGCGTCTGCTGTGCTCCTGGGGTGGAAATAGTGCAAGGGGTGGAATGCTTGGAGAATGAGGTGTGGGAGCTCCAAGTAGAAGGCCCATAACATTGGCTTGTTTTTGCTCTATAAATCAATCAATCAAGGAATTGTAAGCACGCTACTCACTCGTGAGGGTCTCAAGGCGCTGGGGGTGAGGGGGGTGCGCAGATATGTAGTGTTTAGCTGAAGAGCCAGGCCTTGAGGGTCTTCCTGAAGGTGTTCAAGGAGGGGACGTGTCTGATGTCTGCCTGTAGCTCATTTCAGGTCTTGGCTGCAATGTGAGAGAAGGATCTTCCGACTGCTCTGGCTCTGTGTATGCGCAGGGTTTCGGACAGTGCGAGGTTGGAAAATCGGAGGTTTCTTTTGGGCACATGGAAGTGGATTCTGTCGGTGAGGTATTTGGGAACGTTGTTGTGTAGGCATTTTTAGGCGTGAGTGTGGATTTTGAAAGTGACTTTTTTCTCCACGAGGAGCCTGTGAAGACTTCCTAGGTGTTGACTGATGTGTTCGTGTCGGGGATGCCGAGGACGAGTCCGGTGGCGGTGTTCTGTATTGTCTGGAGTTTGCGGAGTAGGGACTTGTTGATGCCGGCGTAGAGTGCGTTTCCATAGTCCACTCTTCTGGTGATGAGTGCGTGGGTGACTGCCTTCCTTGACTAAGGGGGGATGCACTTGAAAGTCTTGCGGAGGATGCAGAGGGTGTTGAAGCAGCTGGAGGTGACGGCGTTGACCTGTCGGGTCATGGTGAGTGATGAGTCGAGTACGATGCCAAGGTTCTTGGTGTGGTCTGAGGGGGTAGGTGGGCTTCCGAGGGCGGTCGGCCACCAGGTGCTCTCCCATGCAGAAGGGGTGGTACCGAGGAAGAGGACTTCTGTCTTCTCGGCGTTGAGCTTCAGGCAGCTGTTGGTCATCCAGACTGCAACGTCTTACATTCCTTTCTGGAAGTTGGATTTGGCAGTGGTGGGGTCTTTGGTGAGGGAGAGGATGAGCTGGGTGTCATTGGCGTAGGATACAATGTTGAGGCCGTGTAGTTGGACGATGGCTGCAAGGGGGGCCATGTAGATGTTGAAGAGGGTGGGGCTCAGGGATGAACCCTGTGGGACCCCGTAGATGATTTTCGTGGGGTCAGAGAAGAAGGGTGGTAGTCTGATCCTTTGGCTTCTTCTGGTGAGGAATGATCAGATCCAGTCCAGGGCGGTTCCTTGTATGCCTGCGTTGTGTAGTCTGGCGACTAGTGTGCGGTGGGAGAGGGTGTCGAAGGCCGCTGATAGGTCGAGTAGGAACAGGGCTGCAGAGTGGCTTTGGTCCAGGAGGGTGCGGATGTCGTCTGTGGTGGCAAGTAGGGTGGTCTCTGTGTTGTGGTTGCTTCGGTATCTGGATTGGGATGGGACGATGATGGCGTTCTCTTCAATGACTCGTGTCCGTTTCCTGTTGACTGTTTTCTCTGCAACTTTAGCGGAGAAGGGGAGGAGTGAGATGGGCTGATAGTTCTTGAGGTCAGTGGGGTTAACTGTGGGCATCTTGATCAGAGGTCTGCTTTCTGCACACTTCCAGTCGTCTGTGAAGGTGCCTGTTTTGAAGGTGGTGTGGTGTAGTTTGGTTGCGATGGCGGTCGCGGCTCTGTCGTAGATGTGAGCGGGGCAGGGGTCGGTGGGGGCCCCCGACTGGATGCTTTTCATGGTTGAGGCGGTGTTTTCGGCCGTGATCGGTGTCCAGTTGGAGATGGTGGGCTGGCTGGTGTTTCTGGGGGGCGGGGGGTCCATGGAGCCTGGTGGATGGTTGATGAAGTTGTCTTAGAGGTTTTTGATCTTGAGGTGGAAAGTGGTTCCAAGCTTGTCGCAGAGGTCTTGGGATGGGGTGATGTCTGGGGCTTCGCTGTGTGGGTGGGTGAATTCTTGGATGACACTGAACATTTCCTTGGAGTTGGCCAGGATTTTGTTGTGGATGAAGTTCCTCTTGGTGACTCTGATCTGGTTGTGGTAGTCCGTCATGGCGTCCTTGTTGGTATTGTGTTTTTTCGGTTGTCTTGGTGTTTCTCAGTTCTTCTCCAGGCATATGCAGGTGCGTCCGGCTTCTTGGAGAGCGGTGGTGAACTAGGCAGCTTTTCTGGGGCGTTTTCTGTCGGGGTTGCGCAGTGGGGAGAGCTCGTCTGCACAGTCGGAGATCCAGGTATGGAGTTCTCTGGCTGCGTCGTTTGCACCGGGTGCCCAGGTGTGGTTGTCTCGGTGAGGGTGGAGTTAAGTTGCTCATCTGTAACCTTGCTCCAGTTCCTTCGTGGGGGGCGTGGGGCTGGTTTGTGTGCCTTGGGTTCGTTGATGGTGAAGTGCACGCAGTGGTGGTCGGTCCATGGCGGGTCTGTTGTGTGGCTGAATTGGATGCTGTTTCCTGCCGCGATGATGGGGTTTAGGGTGTGTCCTGCTCTGTAGGTCGGTGTGTTGATGAATTGTTTAAGTCCGATGCTGGGGAGGTTGTCACAAAGGATATTGGAGTTGGGGCCGCTGGCGTTGTCGAGGTGGAAGTTCAGATCTCCAATGAGTATGTAGTTTGTTGTGGCGATGGCGTGGGGTGCGATGAAGTCGGTGATGGTGGTGGCGAAGGGTGTTCGGGGCCAGGTGGTCTGCAGACGAGGGTTTGGGGGTGGTCTGGATCTGGAAGTGCAGGTGTTCGGCAGAGGGGAAGGTTTCGCTGGTGGTGGTGAGGCAGAGGGTGCTATTGTTGGTGATGGCGAGGCCCCCTCCTGGGTGGTTGGGGCGGTCTTTCCTCTGGAACTTGTATCCATCTGGAATGGAGGTGCTGATGTCGGGATGAAGGATGCGTTAGTCTAGGTCTCTGAGGAAAAGGCCATGTCGGGCGAGAGAGAGTCAAGTAGGTTCCAGATTTCCATGGCATGTTTGTGTACTGAGCGTATGTTGAGGAGGATGCATGTTAGGGTGTCACCGGTGCTGGCGTCTGCGGTGTTGGAGGCCAGAGTGGCAGTGAGTGTCTGGTGGCAGTGGAGGCAGAAGAACTGGCCGTGGGTCGTGTTTGGCAAGGTCTGTTCGCATTCTCTAAGTCGTCCAGGGTTGAGTGCAAGGAGGGTGGTGGTGTCGTAGCAGGGGGTATTGGGAGGTCCAGGGTTCCTGGCGCTGGCCGCAGTCGGGTCGCTGACGGGCGCAGATAGGATTGCCTTTGGCGCACCGGTGGCGAGCCTGCTGCACGTGACAGCGCAGCAGCCACCATTAAGTAGGGGAGGTGGGAGGGAGGAGAGGCTGGGAGGCGGAAGCGGTTGAATTCCCGGGGGTAATTCCAGGGGGAAGAGGCCGCAGGGGCAGCAGCGACAAAAGGAACAGGCAGGCATGAGAAAATAAAAACAGTGGTGGAATTAGAGCAAGACACAGATGGGCACATTAACAGTGGCACAACAAGGAACAATTAAGAATAAAAAGGCTGAGAAAGGTGACAATGGTTGCAGGAAGTCTGGTCCCAGTTGGAGCGTAGCAGGCAGCACAGTGGTGCTTACTGGAAGCACCTGGTGGGCTAGTTGGCCCCCAGGGTCCCTCTGGATTGAAGGGGGATTATTTCCCCAATTTAAAACGTGCCACAGGGCGTGTTGGCACACGTCACCTCAGGCCCCATCCCCTCCCTTCACCACTGTGTAAACGTGCCCCGTGGCTGTTCTAAGTTGAGACATTAAGTCCCCTTGAATCCTAAGGGTCCCTTGGGTCAAACTAGCCCACTAAGTACCTCTAGCAAGCACCACAGAGCTGCGTTGCAGAGAGGTGTAAAAAGAGCTATGGCCTCTGAACACCTGTCTGCAAAGCATCTCCCTGAGCATACTGGAGATACCTGTTGGTCTAGTTGGCCCACAGGGACCCTCAGTAACCCTCAGTATTGGAAGAGAATTAATTCCCTAACTTACAACTCGCCACGGGGCCTGTTTGCACAATAGTGAAGGAAGGGTGACATGTCTGCAAACATACCCTGTGGCACATTTTAAGTTTGAGAATTAATTCTTCCTCAATCCTGAGTGTCCCTGGGGGGCAAATAGCCCACCAGGTACCTCCAGTATGCGCCAGAAAGCTGCATTGCAGAGAGGTGTTCGGAGGCCACACCCCTTTTTACAACATTCAGCAACGCAGCTCCGTGGCGCTTACTGGGAGGTACCTGGTGGGCTACTTGGCCCCCAGGGACCCTCAGGATTCAATGGGAATTAATCCCCCAACTTAAAACGCACCTCGGGCGGGTTTGAACAGTGGTGAAGGGAGGGGGAAGTGCCTGAGGTGACATATGTGCAAACATGCCCTGTGGCACATTTCAAGTTGGGGTGTTCAGAAGCACGCCCCTTTGTACAACACTCTGCAACGCAGCTCTGTGGCGCTTAATCAGCCTTAATCTGCCCCGAAGACCCCTTCCCCCGGGGCATAGCCTTTTTTTTTTTATATGTCATTATTATGGAGGGGGGCTGCGTTGCCCCCCTCCTCAGGCCACTTGGGACCCCATCCCCCGGGGCCGGCCTTTATTTTAATAATAACTATTGGGGTTTTTTTATTTCGGGGAGGGGGGCCACGCGGCCCCTGCCTCCCGGGCCACTTGTAGCCCCAGGGACCCCATCCCCCGGGCCTGGCCCTCTCCGTTGGGGACTGTGGGGGGTCCCCAATTCCCCCATGGTCCCGCCGGCTTCCCGCGTCTCTCAGGAGCTGGTATTGCTTTTCCACATGAGGAGCTGCTAAGATGCAGCTCCCCATGTGGAAAAGCTATTTGGTTTGCATTTTGAAACAGGGAGCAGGTTTCCCTGCTCTCTCTTTCAAAATCCAAACCAAGTTTGCTATGGCCAAACTACTATGTCCCGGGGGTGGGCACTGCGGGACACTGCAGAGGCCGGCCCTGGGGGGTGGCGGTCCCCAGGGTCACACCAAGGCTCCAGTTGGGGGGCCACGCCACCCCCTTCCACAATTTACAAAACCCCAGGTGTGGTGGTCAGCAGGGCTGCGGGGTCCGTCACGTACCCCCCAATTTTACTATTTAGTGCCCTGGGGTTGGGGGTCCCCGGGGCCCCTCTGAGCCACCCATTACATAACAATATTGCCCCCGGGGCTTGGCCACCCCCAGGGGCTAAATAGCAAAGAAGTGTGGGACCCAGCACTTCATTTTTTTTTCTCTGCAGGATCTGCGCACCCTGAGCGGATTTTACCGATGTTTAAAAAAAAAAAATTCGGGGAGGCCCTAGGGTTCTTGTTGGACCTCCTAAGCAGGCCTAGGGGGTCAGGGTGTTTCTACCCTGCCCCCTTTTTGCGTTTTGCGCCTTAGTTTAACTGATTTCTTGTGCCTCGGTTCTACCGAGGCACAAGATAGCTGCCAACACTTCCTGGTTTGGAGTGTTGACAGCCAATTAGCATAAAGCTTGTGATCGGGAGGGTGCCCTGATCCTGCGCGGCCATAGATATCTCTATCTTTATTCCTTAATTTCTCAAAAACTACTGAACGGATTTATACCATTTTTAAAAAGGTTGCTTTCTGAGCCAAGCAGTACCTTTTTGCCAAATTTGGTGTAATTCCGTTCAGCAGTTTTTGCTATAAGTGACTAAAGTTTCCTGTGGGCAAATTATTTTTTCACCACTATTTTTTGAATTTCTCAGGAACTAATGAACGGATTTATACCATTTAATAAAAGGGCGCTTTCTGAACTAAGGGTGTAATTCCGTTCAGCAGTATGGGCTGTAGCCGTGTCTAAAATGTCCTATGGGAAATAACATTGGGAAAATGCGTTTTGGGAGCCCCATTTTTTCGCAGCCCCCGCTTGACGAATCACCCCCAAACTTTCACGATAGGAGCGGACCGGAGCTGCACGTAAGTTTTGACAATTTTGCAAAGATTCGTCAACCGGCGCCAAAGTTATTGCAAATAGAATGTTGCGGATTTCCTATGGAAAATATGTCCTAACTATAACTACCTACTGGCAATATATATATATATATATATATATATATATATATATATATATATATATATATATATATATATATATATATATATATATATATATTTTCTCCAGTCCTGACCAAAACAATAGCAATCAGGCGCTGACTCCGTGGGGTCATGTTCAGAAACAAGTATTTTATTTTCTTAGTGCATTAGGATTGACGCGTTTCGACGGTCAAAGCCGCCTTGCTCACAACACAGAGCAAACAATGAGTCATTGCTTTTAAACATGTCAACATTTGATTGGACATCAGAGTGGTTTCCCCGTAGTCATGGTTACCAGTTGCAAACTCACTGGAAAACTACAGCGTTTTATGTAGTGTAACTGCTCTTACCTATTAACAGCAGCCTAAAGGTTAAACCACATATAATTCATGCTATTTGAATAATGGACAATTTATATCATTGCCGATTGTGAATTTTTAGCCAAAAAACATTACATCCTTCGCAATTATCAAGAGAATGCATGTAAACTATATATCACAGTGTGTTTAAACCAAATAAACCAGTTCAATCTGCCGTGTAAGTACAAAAACCCTGGTTGTACTTAATTTTACAAAATACTGGGTCTAGTGCCCGTTTTATAAACACAAACCTTGAAATTCACGGGGTTCATTGTGTGTGTTTAACACACATAATTGTTTTTTAGAACAATTTTAAAACAATTTTAGAATTGAGCCCAAGTGGGCAATGGCAACACATTGTATGATCAGTAATACATAAACATTACATTGAGCTAATTGTTAATTTCACAAAATAGCAATGTTAAAACAGTGAGAAATTAATAGATATCGAGGACAACCAAAAAATAAATTCTGTGGGCATATACGAATACATTACAATTCAGATAGATGACATGTAAGATATATATATATAATTACATTCTAATCTCTGTTACCGGAGGAATGGTTTGGGAGCTTACTGGATCAAATTCTGTTTTACATTATTAAGGGAATCATAAATGTACACTAAGTGCTTCATCTGCATTAAGGCCATGCGGCGTCTTACTGTCTAGGAGAATGATGTATCGTGATTCCAATCTCCTAAGGGCTAATTGTCTGTTTCCCCCTCTGGCGCTTTTTCTCACATGGTCTATTACAAAATATTTTATGTTGTCTGCATTGCCTTCGTGTGTCATGTTAATATGCCTCGCCACTGGATACGTAGGGTCGTTGTTTTTTATGGCCCTAAGGTGTTGGAGCACTCTTACGTGGACCGGGTGTATTGTACTACCCACGTATTGTTTATTACAGCTGCACTGCAATACATAGACTGCGAAGTCTGTTTTACATGAGTAATTTGCTCGTATCTCTAGTGGGGTTTTTCTGTATGGCACATTTACCTGGGTAACATTGGTGCCATACTGACACGCTTTGCACTTAGTGCACTTAAAGAAACCATTTTTAGTTTTTAGCCATGGCAGTTCTTTCTTTTTCAACACTGGGGCATTGTCAACTAGCTCTTCCCTCATACTTTTCGCTTTCCTAAAAGTGAGTTGTGGATTCTTGGTACAGCATTTGCCTATTATCGGATCATTCCGAACTATAGGCCAATGTCTGTAAATTATGTTTCTCACTTGTTTATGGTAAGCATTATATCCTGTAATGAGACGTGGGATTCCTGTGTTGGACTCAGATTTAGGTTTTGCAGTTTTGACTTTGAACAGTAGTTCTTTTCTGTCTTTTGGGTCACATTTTTGTTCTGCCTTTTCTAGTATTTGTTCTGAATATCCCCTTAGTTTTAATCTGTTAAACAGTGCAGTTTTAGAGTGTTTATAAGAGGTGGCTGTACTGCAGTTTCTTTTCATGCGGAGACACTCTGCATATGGTATGCTGTCAATTAGGTTTGGTGGGTGAAAACTGGAAGCATGCAGGATGGTGTTACCTGCAGTCGGTTTGCGATAGGTGTTGGTTTCGATTTCATTGTCTACGGCTAACAATTCCAGATCTAAAAAATGTATCCTATTAGTACTTGTGTCACAAGTAAATTTTAGGTTTAGACTGTTTTCATTGAGCCTTTCAGCAAACTCTCGGGCACTGGATTCACTGCCTTTCCAAATTAGGAAGATGTCGTCTATATACCGACAGTAAAATATTACATTTTCTGTCATTTCCTCCATATGTTTCACCCTGAGTACTTGCTCCTCCCACCAGCCCATATGCAAATTAGCATAGCTGGGGGCGAAGCAAGTACCCATGGCCGTCCCCTGTATCTGTTTGTACAGTAATTTATCAAAACTGAATGTGTTGTTTTCCAAACACCACTCAACCATTTGGAGTAACATTTGTGTATGTTTATACAAATCTAGGCTGCGGCCTCCCAAAAAGTGTCTTATAGCATTCAGTCCATCTCGGTGTCTTATGCTTGTGTATAGACTTTGAACATCAAGTGTGACAAAAACATAATCCGAGTCCCATTTGATATCATAGATTTTTTTCAAAAAATCACCACTGTCTCTCGTGTAAGAGGGTAGGTCCTTTACAAAGGGTTGTAGGAAGGAGTCCACAAATCTACTTGTGTTTTCGAAAAGACCTCCAATGGCGGAGATTATTGGTCTTCCCGGTGGGCAAGTCGAGTTCTTATGCACTTTCGGGATTAGGTACAGGTTCGGCGTAATGGGGTAATTGTTCCGTAGGAACTCAAATTAATTCTTCGAAATTATCCCCGCTGCTTTCCAGTCATACAGACTTCTGTGATATCTTTCTTTTATGTTGATGATGTTTGTTTCACTAATCCTTTGGTAGCATTCTCTGTCGGACAGTTGTGATAGCGCTTCAGCATTATACATCTCCAGTGGCCAGAGAACTACGTTACCGCCTTTGTCCGACCAGCGCACAACTACATCGCTTCTCTCTCTTATTTTAGTCATGACCTTTTCATAAGCCAGTCTTTCATTTGCATGTGATTTGTTGAAATCATTGCTACTTGACCATGATAGGGTTTTGAGATCACTGGTGACTTTTTCAGAGAAAATGTCTATGCAGTCTTTTGGCATAATTGGACAAAATGTAGATTTTGGCTTAAAATCCGTCTTTGATGAACTCCCAATGCTTACACCTGCATGCTCTGCTGCTTCCTGGGTGTCCATTATTTCACTCGTTTCATCTTTGTCCAGTTCTGCCATTGCCCTGATAAAAGCCATATCGTCGACTTGCCAATTTGTGGTTCCTAGTGAAACTTTCTCCGTATTGTTCATCTCTCTGGTGTTGAAGAAATGTTTTTTTAGTTTCAGTTTTCTTGTAAACTGATGCAGATCTATCCGAGTCTGAGTGTAATTGAAGTTTGTCCGTTTACAATAGGTTAATCCTAATGATAAGGTTTCTTCTTCTTCTTTGGTCAGAGCCATGTTTGTTAGATTAATGACTGTGTTTTTGTCTTGCATGTTTTCCTCAAGTTGTGTTTCCATTATCTTCTGTTGTATCGTCTGTAGTTCTGTTTCTTTGTATTGTCTTTTTGCTGTTTTGCATTTGCTCCATCTCCTGTTTTTTCGTTTCCTGCTTTTCGTGAGGTTGCAGCCTTGTCTTGTGTCGAGTTCCTTCGGCCCCGCAGTGGCCTTAGGGTTCTCAGTCTTTCCTCGCGTAAAAAATCTAACTCGCCTACAGGGGTGGGTATTTCTTCATCTGCCATCGTCGTTCCCGATGTACCGGGTTCTGATTCGGCTCCAGAACTTACTTCCGATTCTTCTGGTGTTCTGTAGTCTTCTGTGTTTGAGGTGGTTTGCTTTTTCTTTCTGTAGTTATCATACTTTTTTGCAAACGTGTAGATCCGACCTTTAGTATAATCTGCGCGGTCTCTCTGAAATTTTTCAGCTTTACGGTCTTTTATTGTTTGCTCATATTTGCTCACACGCGTTTTCATGTCAGCCATTTGTTTGGTTATAAAATCTTGGTCTTCTTGTTTATCCAAATCCTGGGCAATGTTGGATAATTGCGCCAAAAGTTTTTCTCTATCTGATGTCGCATATTTTATCAAGATTTCCAACATATTTTTAGATGACTGTGCATTATTATTGGCCCATTCTTCCAACATTTTTGGGTCCGGATTGTCATATGTTGGGGCAAGAAGAATTCTTAGGCCTCTGGGTACCCTGTTAACCTCCAGGTACCTGCGCAAAGAAGTACACTCCCACCACTTAGAGATTTCTTGTTTGCGAAGTCTTTCATATTCTCTAAGTAGTGTTTTCACATCAGATTCTTTTGTTGACGGTTTGTTTTTGTCACTGCTACTTCCCTTTCCAGTGCTGGATTTTTTATCTACATCTTCAATGATGTCACGCGCTGTCTCCATGCGCTCCCTTTCCCAATCCTCCGCCATCCTGCACTCGTTCTAAGATAATTTATAGTCGTTTCTGACACCCACTGTCCGTTTTGGTCTTACTGACAAGTTCCGCTTCGGACTACCTCTCCCATAAGCCACCTGTACGGATGTTAGCGCGCTCGCTCACAGCACTTGCAGGCTTACCTGGATTCTCCGATGCCCTCCAGCACACAAAGTATCCCGCTCACTCTGTTCGTGCCGATCGCTCACGCAGGCTCTTTCCGATCGTTTGGCTTGGGGGGCGCTTCCCTTTCTTCTCCTCGAAGAAATACCAAATCGTTCTGCCCGTTGAGGAAAAGTGCTCCAAATCGAGGTGGGTCAGCGTGCGGGGCTCAGGCTTCTCCCGTAATACTTTCTCCAGTCCTGACCAAAACAATATATATATATATATATGGCGGCAGTGCTGGGCAAGAAAAAGCAATAAAAACTATTCAGCACGCAACTGGGTTCGCCTCGTCTCTTTGGAAAAGGAATTCCAGTGGTGTGAGTCGAGAACAAGGAGATATATATATATATATATATATATATATATATATATATATATAGTCTTAATATGGGTAGAGTCCTGGGTAGAGTCACACTCAGTAAAATGGTTCTGTTACACTGCTGTCTCTATGCTCTCCAAAATGCCATTCATGAAATTCCAGTAGCTACCGTCCATAAACGTAACAGTCTTCTAGTGTCCCTAGTATGGGTGCAGGTAAGCGCAGCTGAGTTAAACTAGATATTCTGAAGCTGGACACAGACCTTGGAGGACTTAGGTTGCCAGACCTATGGCTGTATTCTTTTGCGGATCTTTTGCAATATGCGGCCCAGTGGTGTTCCAATGATCTGAATATGGAGAAGAATCTCCTATGCACATGGGGACCTTAAATAGATCTTCCACAGTGCCTTATGTTTGGAGCAAGTTTTCCGAAAGACCATCGTTTTATTGTTATGCTTGGCTCCTGCCCCTCTGTTGGCTGTAGATCATTTGTGAGATCCAATCTGTGATGGATCTGATTAAATGATTTGCAAGTGACTGTAATACTGCTGGCGCATTCTGTACGATGGAGGAGGCTCAAGATGTGTTTGGTCAATTCCTTCACTATGCCAAGGTATCCTGTACGATCTGCGAATCTGGATGGATTTCCCTGCCGAATCTCAGATGTTACAGACCATACTAGACCCTGAGTCACCTCGGGGCTTAATATCATGCATTTACAAAGCTCATTAAGGGGGATTGACATGTTGAAGTGTCAGGGGTTCAGGACAGATTGACAGAGGCTCTGCTGGAGCTTCTTACAGAAAGGCACCTGGTAGAGAGCATTTGCTCAAGTTAAGGAAGTGGCCAGTAATGCAAGGTTCAAAATCACACCATTTTACAATTTACATCAGGCCTACCTGACCTCACAGCGATTGCATAGGATCAAGGGAGCTTATACTGATGCATGCCCCCACCGAGGATTAGCCCCAGTGTCCTTTCATCATATGACATAGGACTGCAGGGAGGCGATCTTGAGGACATTAAGCGACGTCATGCAGGTGCCAGTGGAGACCTCAGTCACTCATTGTTTGCTTGGAGTGCTACCGAAACCTCGATGGGGAGCCCGGGTGAACCATAGATTTGCCCTCCTGGGATGGACCAACCGATGGGTGGCCATCCACTGGATACAGCCTGCGCCCCCGGCGAGCAGCAAATGGTTAGCATTTTGCAAGAATGGGGTATGGTGGAGGAGAGACAGTTGCAGGCAGTGCGTACTGATAAGCATGCAAAGCAAGATCTGGAATTGTAGCAGAACATGCTTAATAGCCTGTTTGAAGTAGATTTACCAAAGGCTTCTTCCGCTTCCAGAGACCCAGAAAAGGAGCCATCCAGCACGGGGAGTTTGAATGCTGTGTCCGAAGCCGAACCTCAATGAGTCACTCTGCCTGTATGTGCTTATGGTGTACCAATAGAGTTGAGATGGAGGTGCTGTGGCCACATCCACCCCCAAACCCCTTCTCCCACAACGCTTTCCTCTGCCCCACTTTGTACCAAGTAAAAGCCTGTAAAATATCCCTCTTTACCCTCCCTCCCATTTTATTCACAGGTGTCACTGAACAGAGTGGTGATGTGGGGTCATTTTGGGAAGGCCCATCTAATGACCCTTAAATTACCAAAATTTGTAGGTAGCCTAATTTTCTAAAACTTGGCAGGACCCTGCATTCAGACTGGTATGAACTCAAGGATTGCTTGTCACAGCTGATTTACACCTTAGGGTTTGGTTGAATTGCTGGCACAATGTTTGCTCTAATTGTTTTGTGGGCAAGAGTTGGGGAGATCAATTCCTTGTACATGCGGAACAGTTGGGTGGATGAGTTTATTGTGTCTACAATGAGATATTAGAAGAGAGCATTAGTGGCCCGATGCATGCACCAATGTAACCTGAAAGTGAATTTTTTGCCCTTTTGGTTCTACAGAAATTGAGATTTGGTCAATCCCCAATAAAGAGTCCTTCTCTATTGTTTTAGTTGGTGAATGTCTTTGGTGATCATCAATTTTCATTCCAGCTGCCTGGTCTTGTGTCTAGAGGTCACTAGGCATGCAGCGAGAGGAAGATAAGCGAATCAAATGATTGGGTAACTTGCCCTCAGGTGGGTAAGGATTTCCGTGGGTGATGCCATGGTAAGGCCGACAAATTGTGGTCAGCCCCCAAATGCCGTGCAGATCTCAGAAATGTTTATTTATTGTCAGTAGGGTCACATGTTTAAGGGTGCAGATTACCTACAAGTTCTTTACAAATTAGGGGGCATATTACCAAGGGCCCTTATCGCCGCTTTAGCTGGACTTTTTCCCGCTAAAGCGGCGATAATTTGATCGCCATATTACCAAGCTGTCGCTAACACCAGTTAGCGACAGCTAATAGGCGATAGCGAGCATCTTGGGGCCCGCTTTGCATGTCAGCGATATTTATCACTAATGACATGCAAAGTGGGCGCGCCAAGATGTTAGCGACTGAAAACAGTTGCCAACATCGCTATCTCCTATTACCTACAAAGGCGTCGTTTTGGAAATATTCGCGCTAAGCGCGAATATCTCTAAAAGCTAACACCTGCCCAGAGCAGTTCTTAGCCATGTTATCCAATGGGAGGTGGATAACATGGCTAAGAGCATTGTCACGATAATGTGTGAATATCGCTGTATTTCCAGCGATATTCACGCATTTCGAATGATTTTTATTATTTCTGAGATAAACCTTGATGATAGCAAGGTATCTCAGCGATAAAAATCGTCATAGCGCAGCGATAAAATTATTCCAGCTAACACTGCTTAGCGATAAATATCGCTATTTCTAAGTAATATGCCCCTAGCTTCCCTGAAATTGCTGTCTCCAATTGGCCAGATATCGCAAGTTCTTCACTACTGTACTTATGTAAGTCATTTTTGGTTGTGCGCAAAACTGTGTGCAATGGAGCAGGATGTTAATCTTTCATGTTATTTTTATAACCCTTTTTTTCTGTTGCAGATAACATTCCATTTATCATTTTAGAGGAAGTGCGCATAAGCAGATATGACAGCCGTGGAATATTGCTCACCCCCAGAACACTGAGAAAATAAACATTTCACTGACAGATCCAGGAAGAAGAAGGATCACGGTTCACAGCTAAAACGAGCATTTTGTTACAAACAGAAGGGGGATCCTTGCCAATCATTAAGTTGTCTATGTTTATTGCATCACCAATGTCTGTGAGATGAGATAAAGTTATTATACACGTGTCTGTGCCTTTGAAGAAGTATTTTCAATGGTGGAATCAAGAAGGCAGTTCCGGGTCCACAGACACATCATATAGCGGAAAAAAACAATTTTATGACCATACTTTAATTGCCCCAATAAAAAAGTTAAGAAAGTATAAATTACAGAAAAATACAATTAAATCCACCTGATTCCCACCACATTAGGATTTTTTAAATGCATCCCTGATTGGTCAACTAGCTAGACTGGGGTACACATTCCTAATAGACGGCATCTCATAACATTTGAACTTGCACGTTCCATATGTATTAATCATAGTAAAACAGTTAGCCTTTTGGTAAAGCTCCAGTTAGTCCTTGAAACATCTTTCTTTTCACAGATAGATCCACAGGTCACGTCACAAGATCGTTGATCTTTTCGTAGCTAGGAGGAGGAGTGACAATCATGCCAGTGTGGTCATCTCTATGGTCCAGATGCTGGTGTGGCCAATGATGTAGGTTTCTCAGAAGGGCACTGTCTGATAGGCTGCGTTTATGACTCCCCGGGTGCCAGTCATTCCCAGTAAGTGTTTCGTAAAGGGGTGGGAGGTTCTCCATGTTCACAACATGGTTTGGTGGGAAAAGTTGAGCGTTTTCAGCAAGGCTGCAGCGTGTTGCCTCTTCGTACGATGGTATAGTGTTGGTTCCAGCATTGCTGAAATGGACAAAGAAAATCTGAAGTTAAAGTCTGAGTATCAACCTTCTTCTTTACAATAGGAACGAATTCCCAAAGACTCACTACTTTCTACCCCTTGTAATCTGATTGAAGGTGTTAGGAAGTGTTCAAGTCAGGCTAATAAGAATGATATACTACAAAGGTCTACTAGCAAAGAGAGAACAACGATAACAATGCTGCATTGCACACAGTGCAGTGTGAGAGGAGTTGCTGAGTGATATACTCATTTTCCCAATTTGTTCAAGGAGAAATGTTTGTCACTGAAATTGTCCAAATCCTTTCTTTGTTCCCATACCACCAAATAAAATAATCTAAATATATGAGAAACATTTCTTGGTGTGGTCCTCCATTAAAAATATGGGCAGAGACATGAATATGTTTAATGAACACCATAGCTGCTCAGCTGGGACGCTAAAAGATATCACCAAATAATTTTTTTTTCTGCAGTCAAGTTCACTGATCATCACTCAGACGTTATTCTATTTATTATTCAGGTCATACGCAAATACTTGTTTGGACATTAAAGCACAAATGTATAACGTTTTGTGTGGAGTTTGCTTTTGTTTTCTAATGCAAACTCAATGCAAAATGTTCAGGTGGGATTTACAATCCAACGCGAATCGCGATTTATGCTTGATTGTAACCCAAAGTGACGCAATATTGTACAATGCATGACCATTCCATGGGAGGTGCCTGGTCATTCCAATGCAACCACCCATAAGTTCTGATGCAAATTGCTATCTACTAAGAATTGTAGACCGGGATTTGCACCAAAATCCTGCACCTCTTCGAGCCAGACACAACGAGGAGAAACGCTTTAATTTCTCTTTACTTTTGCTCCTTACATGTGTGCTGCATTGTACAGCACACATACAATATGGAGAAAACATTAAAGCATAGTTTTTGCACTGGAAAGTGTCCCGTCAATACAAAAGCTATGCTTCAAACAACACAGACACTTTTTCACTAAGGTACAAGGGTGTCTACGTTGACGCATGTCTGCGTATAGTGCACCAGTGCAGGGAGAGTGCAGCAGTTTTACTTGCTGCCCTGCGTGACTTCTATGTAAATCTGTGCCTAAATTCCTCCAGGGATAACACATGGAGGTCAGGGCCTGTGTGCACATTTTTGTAAGCTCAGCCACGAATATACACACTATTCTTCAGCATGCAACTCTTTGTTTTTATGTGTTAAATAGATTGAAGTAAAGCCCCTAAGGTCCGGCTCTATTTTATGTAGGCCCTGACTCCATCTTAGGTCACGGAGGTCACTATCTTCCCAAAATTATACAATGGAATTCGCCATTTTTGCAGAATCATTATCATCTCTGCCATTAGACGCAGATATCGTCTGACCTTATCTTTCTAAGAACTGTGTAAGTGTCAAGTTATTTGATTAATGACATAGATACAACATTTGATGCTACATTCGTCTGGGACAAATGTCTACTTTTCACCATGTCAAGTTTAAATAAGAACAAATACAGACATATAGCCGAAATAATATAGTCTGAATTGACGTCCTTTTACTGTACATGTTAATAAGGAAACATCTGGGACGTACACCTTGATGCACATAATCTATGTCATACATTCCTAAACGTAGGCCTAGAAATTCTAATTTCTGATAAGATTTAGTATATAAGGGCTGCCACTTGACCACTTGTCAGAAGGGGTCCTTTGTCCAGATTATCCCATGAGATTCTTTCAGAGAGAGCCTCACCTACTGCCAGCACACTTTGCACTTTGCATATGATTCATCTTGCTTGAAGCCTGAAGCCGATAAAGTATAGTCTTGGAGGAAGACTGATACCACAGAGTAGTGTTCACTCTATGCAGGGAACACTGGGGCATATTACCAAGCATAAGCTATAATTATCACTTTGCTTGGTTAGCAGCAATAATTTTATCGCTGTGCTTCGCCGATTTTTATCGCTTAGGAGCCTTGCTATTATCAAGGTTTATCTCCTAAGCGATATAAATTGGCCGAAATGCATGAATATCGCTGAAAAGTCAGCGATATTCATGCATTATCGAGCTAACGCTCTTAGCCATGTTACCACCTACCATTACATAACATGGCTAAGAACTGCTCAGGGCAGACGTTTGCTTTTGGAGATCTTCGCGCTTAGCGCAAATATTTCCAAAAGTTGGTAATCGGAGATAGCGATGTTAGCGACTGTTTTCACTCACTAACATCTTGGCACGCCCACTTTGCATGTCATTAGCGATAATTATCGCTGACATGCAAAGTGGGCCCCTAAATGCCCGCTATCACCTACAAGCTGTCGCTAACTGGTGATAGCGACAACTTGGTAATTGGGCGATTAAATTATCGCCGCATTATCGGGAAAAAGTCCCGCTAATGCGGCGATAATGGCCCTTGGTAATATGCCCCACTGTCTTCACGACTCTGCTGATAAAAGACAGCCTTCGCTGTTAACAAGGTATAGTGTGCATTTCTTCTCCCTAAGAAGCTCTAGAGTGCAAGTTGCTCTGCCTTCCATACTTTCTAAATGTTGCGCATGGAAGTAAGAATTAATGTGTCAGGTTTTAGATGACAACTAAACATTCTAGAAATGTTCATTTTATTCTTGTTGTTTATAACTTGTCTTCTTGCTGATTTTCATAATATTCTGTGTAGTTATTTCAGATGTACTGAGAAACAAATTGTTCCTGTAGTGATAAATACTTTTTACTTAAAACTGTTTATTCTTCTTAGTGAGTGCAATGGCATTGTAAATAGCGAAATAGGCCTGTTACTGTTATCATGGTGCCCTCAATCCCTTCATAGAGATTGTTAGTAACCCAAAAGCAATAACTCAATTTCACTAACACATTGAATAGTGTTCTGCAATGCTACAATAACCTGTCTTTCACATTCATCATTGCGTTGAACCAAGATCACTTGTGTCAGCCATGGGTGGGAAAGCACGCCTTGTAGAGCTACGCCAAAGTTGTTGCTCACGCAACAAGATGGTTGATGCGATGTTTAGCCAACTGTGTAGGGTGCCTTCAGAATGCAGTGTTGAACGGCTGACCTTCAGATCTCACTTCCAACATCGTTTTTCATAGAAACCACTTGCTTTAGCTCCAGTGTTGCTAGTTTTTAACAGAATTCCTGTTACTGCCCTTCTCTAAGTGAGGTCAATAGTCGTATTCTATAATGATGTCCTTATAAGTCACTTCACACTGTAATCTTCGACAACGTTGGTGGTGGCCCACTTCTCAAATAACACAAGAAGTCTGCTTCTCTTAGTATTACCACAACCAGATGTTTCTTGTATTTTGGCCCAAAAGTACTACTATAAGTGTGCACTGCATGGTGCCAAAGTATCAACTATAAATCTATAAGGTGCAGACCTTTGCTAAAGTTATTTGTAACATTTGCATCAAAGGGTCCTTATTAATGGGAAGGGGGCTTTTAACACAAGTATAGAAATCTCTGGTTGCCCACCCAAGCTCTTGTTAAGAAACGTGCACCAGACTCAGGTCTATGGAATGAAGAAGGTGAATGTAAATCACCCAGGGATGGATAATATCTTACACAGCTACGTCAAATTTAGGATAGCGCAAGAAGGTATGACCTCAGTTGAGAAATGTGTCCCTTTACAAATGTAGTCCGGTGTTGCCCGGTCCAGTGTCTGTCAGCTCCTCCGGGTACTTCAGTTGCTCCTTTATGGCTAGGGGGTAACTCGGTGCACCCAGATAAAGTAACAAGTACCACTGCTGCTCTTGCTGGCCTCTATTCAGCATCACTGTGAGTCACTATGCGTAGAAGGATTCTGCTAACACCAGGTTTGAAGAACACAGAGGAATTGCCTCTACGTCGCCTGCTCTATAGCACAGCCCACAGTTTTATGAACAAAGCGGTACAGTGGAAAATACTTTCTTATGGTGCATCAAGTCAAACAAGTATATGCATACAGTGTTTACAAAGTTAAATTAAAGATTATGCATTTACTGCACTTCAAATGCATATATTGGCTTACTTACAGATTTGCCTAAAGCATGAGCACATCCTTCTGTATATCGAAGTTAATTAAACAGTATTAAAAAATATCTGATTCGAGGACCAATTGTACATGTACATAAATCACGATTTAAGATTTTCGCACCTGTAGCTCATGTATAGTGATACCAATCTTTACTCGTAGCTCTAAGCATTAAGACCTTCAAGGTTAAATGTGATGGTAGCATTCGAACAATCATCATATTAGATGGTGAGTTACTGGCTTAGTTTGACTTGACAACATAGTAATATCTTCATAGATATCCCCTAAATCCATGAAGAAGTGGAAGTAGTGTAATATGGAACAATGCTGTTTTGAGTCAACTGTGGTTGAGCTTTTCTGGGGACACAACTACGATCAGAAAACTGAAAATAGTGACTGGAATGCCCACTAATCGAAATGTTCATAGATTAAACTGCATTGTATTAAATATTGAGGAGTCCACATGCTTTTCTCAACATCAGACAGTCGTGGGAATGTCCTAAGGGTAGCCAGTGGCAGCAGCTGCTACCAGTGACAGTGCCTTAGTACCCATGGTCATATCATCGGAGAAATAAAGAACACAGTGCGGCGTAAGTCCGGTTTACCTTCTGTTTTTGCTTCTCCTTACCTTTGCTTCTCCTTACCTCCTTACCTGTGAGCAGCAAATACGAGTCTGCTGAAGTGCCAAGAATGATACAAGGAGTCTTTACTGTGAAGTCACCAGGGGACAAAGCGGGCGTGATGCCACATACTCTACCCCTGGCCTTTGGTGAATCAGCACCAAAGGAGACATTGATATAAAGGTAAGAACAGTTTAAACAATATTATCCACCAACATTAGGAATAGAGACGAGTTGATATTTGGAATGGTCCGGTGGTGTCTCTCCACTAACCTGTTTGCCAGTTTTTCACTGAGTTCCCTGCTGATGTAATGCAGCTCTCGAGGGAGGTGATACTGATATCTTAACCTCACTGTACGGGAGTTTTCTTTCACTGACCACAGGAGCCCAAAAAGAAGGAGGAGCCCCCCAAATCCGCAACAGAAGAAGCTGACAGACCTGAGAAGAGAGTTGGAGGAAGTATGGGCTGCTGGGGTCACGGGTACGCCCTCCCTCTCAGGTTCTGCCCTAGAGGTATTACTGGCCAGGAGGGCCGTCTCTCCATCACTCCACCAGGCAAAGCATAGGGTTCCAGTTACCAGGAGGACAGTCCCTGTGATGGTGACTCCATGCCGAAAAGATGACGTCATTGTGAGCCTACTTCTTCCAAAAGCCTAACTATGAGACAAGGGCACATGCAGCTGGGCTGGCATCATGCTGAGATGAGAAGCATGTATTGGCAGAGGGTCATCATGTACTCAATGTTCTTCTCCGGAGTAGCCAACCAATGCCGTCACCCAAAATAGAGAGAATTCTTTGATCACTACCATCTTCAGCTTTGGGTCACTACCATCCTCAGCCTTCTGTGCTCTTGGCAGAAATGTTCACATTCTCTGCAAAAAAAGAAACCAGTTCTTAGATTGAGAGAGCTTCAAAATATCTATTTATTGATTTTGCTAGTCATCATAACAAAGTTGTACATTGCTGATATGATAAGCAAAGGTGTTAATGAAGGGAGTCCTACTGAACTCAATGGGCGTCAGCATACCTGGGCCGTTCTAACACAACACTGTGCTATTATTATTCAATTCAGTAATACTTACATCTTACTTGTGCATCATTCGCAAAACATTTGGCAAATAACAGCAAACCTAAACAAAATATGATTTTAGTTTTATTCGCTCACTATGTATTGTTTGATGTCACAGACCAACATCTGGGAAAGTCTGAGAACCAGAGAGAAGCCGATCAAGAGAAATCATACAAGGAGCACATCTCATATCCGGATCGGGCCACCACACACAGACCTGTGACACCAGCCACATGCCCACCTGTGGCCTTTTGCTATGTATGCCATGTCATCGTCCACACATGTTTGGTTGATCTCTCAGGTTACCTTCCTAAATTAGGGAGTTCTGGTCCAGCCTGAATTCTGTAAGTGGTACCTGATTCAGAGAGATCTGGACTAAGCTATTATCAATGCCTACACTCCTGCTGAGGCCCTTGCATTTTGCAGAGCTGTAGCTCCTGAAACTGCTGCCAACAAGAGTCTGTTACCCGTAAGCGGCACCCACTCAACATTACTCAACCCTTAAACTAAGGGCATATCAGCAACAGCCGGCGATAATTATCGCTAAGCGTTTTTAGCGTGAGGATAATTATCGCTGAATTTTATCGTAGAGATAGTGCGCTTTCTGCGACGCTTATCTACCAACCGATAAAAATCCAAGTGATAGCTGATGAATGCGCGATTATTGCTGGAAATCCAGCGATGTTCGCACAGCCATTGATGATAGCTCGGTGATAGGGCAGGGCAGACTTAGCCATAATATCCACCTTCCATTGGATATAACGGCTAAGTCAGATTAAAAGCAGGCGTAAGAAAAGTAGCGATAAGCGTCGTTTGCACGACTTTTCTTATCGCTCTGCAGGTTCGCGTGAAGCTAGATAATTGGAGAAATATCGGTTAGCGGCATTTCTCACATTATTTTGGGAAGGAACGACCACTTTGCATCTCATTATAGATGCAAAGCTAGGCGTACAGGAAACAGGCGCTGAGACATTTATTCACGCGATAGCGTGACCTTGCTGATAAAGCAATACAATTTTCAGCGCTTTTCGCCCGAAAACGGGCGCTAAAGCGGCGATAAGTTTATTCCAGCGCCTTGATGATATGCCCCTAAATACTTCTCGATTCAGAAAAGGGGGTGGTGATGAACAGAGTGTCTGAATTAAGCAGACCACTCTTACCCAGTCCAAAGATCAGGGCTAGATCCATCACCGTTATTTATCTCACTGAACCATCCCAGCTCAGAACCTGGCTATATGCAAATCAGTCTGTCCCTGACCCAGTGCATCATGGGAACAGGGCAGACTAAACTACCAAGCCAATTCTTCACCAGAAAGGAGACAAGCTACCGGGGACCGGTTTCTGGCATTTCAGCCTTCTTCGGCCCGGCTTGCTTGAATCCTGATGGTGCAGTGAGAAAGGGACTCATGTCTGAGTATACCCTGCCACACCTGTAGTGGCCAAAAACGATTCAGAAAAGGGGGTGGTGATGAACAGAGTGTCTGAATTAAGCAGACCACTCTTACCCAGTCCAAAGATCAGGGCTTGATCCATCACCGTTATTTATCTCACTGCACCATCCCAGCTCAGAACCTGGCTATATGCAAATCAGTCTGTCCCTGGCCCAGTGCATCATGGGAACAGGGCAGACTAAACTACCAAGCCAATTCTTCACCAGAAAGGAGACAAGCTACCGGGGACCGGTTTCTGGCATTTCAGCCTTCTTCGGCCCGGCTTGCTTGAATCCTGATGGTGCAGTGAGAAAGGGACTCATGCCTTTACCAAGATCAGTGTTTACTGATGGCTAAGCGCTGAAGCAACATGGCACATTGATCTTGAGCTCCTGCCAAAGCCGGTGAGTCAGCCCATATCTGGCACGATCCTGAGCGAGGAGAGGATGTCAGTGCCCCAGTAGATACCCCTGGGAGCCTGAGGAGTGATTTTCTGTCGTGGGGCCCTGGGTACCACCGCTCCATAGAGGAAGAAGCCCAGCTGTGAAAGCCGCTACGGTCCATATCAAGAATGGCAAAGAGGTGTAGCTCCAGTCGCTGAACCTGGGCCTGCACTTGGCGTGAACGAGGTGTCAAATAGTCCAGTGGGGCCAGCAGATTGCTAGGCCGTACTGATCCAGGGCTTGTGGGTAGCGTAGCCCTGCCTATGAGACCGGGGCACCCATTAAAGTACAAATGAAGAGAGTGTCTGCAGGCCGGAACCCAAAGTGGAGTCATTGCAGCGTGGTTCCTGTAAAGTAGGGATAGGCGCGCTGACACAAGGAGAGGCCTCCAAGGATAGCGACGGAGAAGAGAGTGGCCAACGTTGGCAGCATAGCCATCGGAGCACAGAGGTCATGAAAGACTATCCTTATCTGGCTGCACAGCAACACAAACCTCAGCTAGCTGCCGGTAATATTCCATTGTACTTCCCTACCAAGGAGTGCAGTAAGGTGGGGGTGGCCTAAAGAGGGGCCCCAAGTGAGGGCTAGAATGGACTGTTGTGCCCCGGCTACCGACCGGCCGGCTGCTTCTGATACTAACAGATTGCTGACCTGGTCTGGATTTGGCCAGTATTCCATTCCAGAAGGTGGTGCCGGCCCACTAGGGAATGACAGACCCCCATGCCCAGGGACCAAGAGGCCATGGTGGAGCCTGTGATGCACCCTACGAACTTGTCCTGAGAGGCTGGTGGACTGGGACACAATAGTACGTGACAAAGGTCAGAAGTATGCATTTCGCACTCCAACATTGGGTGGTGATCAAGTACATGGAGACCCCCCTGGGCGGCAGCAGAAGACCCCCTCGAGTCGTCCCTGATAGACTTATTGTTGAAGGAGACCGCAAGCTGCTTGCATGCCCATGCTGAGTATAAGGAGAGGAGGTCCAGAACGAATAATGTGCAATTAGTGGGCATACCTGAGAAAGAGGAAGGCAAGAAAGTGGAAATTGTGTTGAACATCTGCTCTGGTCCTTTGTCTAACCACAGCAGCTGTTGGCGCAATTTGTAGTAGAGCTGGCTGATCCAGGGTAGGGAGTGATGCCTAGGCCTGCGGTGAGGCAACGACAGATCATTGCGAGACTTCAGAACTATTGAGACCGGGAAGCTATACTGCATGCCTTTAGACTGAATTGGCTCCTTCGGGTGGAGACCACATGGTAATGATCTGTCCAGATTTCATCCAGGAGGGTACAGCACAGAACCTTTGGTAAGGCAAAAAAGAAGCTGCGGAAATGAAGTCTATCATAGATGATGCTGTTCCCTGCAAAGTCCTGGCAGAAGTGAAAGCCTGTGCTTTTACACCCCCAGCGAAGTGTGTGAATATTTTGAGGGCTGGAGGCCAGTGGTCAGGGGAGGGGGTGGAAAAGAGACACCTGGCCGAAATTGGATTGGAGACACCGATTCCCGGTGGTGGATATTATGGACCGGCAGCGGAGGTAGAAGGATGGAAAATCCCAGGCTGGGAACCTAAAGACGGACACATAAGGCTCCTCCCCAGAGGGGAGACAAATTGGCTGATTGGCCAGAGATGGGAGACTTTTTGTTGGTGGTACACAGACTCAGCACACTAAGACACCCAAGGATAAGAGTGGTGCAGACTATTATTATTCGTTGAGTTGTAGTTTATAGGGAATTTGTGACAGACACCTTGAGCATTGGGGAAAGGGTAGGTTAGAACCCACCGCATGAGGTAGTTGGGTGGGGAGAGTCAGAGATGGTCCCCCTTGAGTAACTAAAAGAGCATTATGAGATGGCAGAGTCTCAGAGATTCCGATATCTGCAGATCAGACACGTCCTTAGTAAGAACACTGGACACATTGGGACAATAGAGAAAGAAACTCCGCTAGAATATAGGCTGCTAGGGGCCCCACTTCACGGCCATGGGGTGTCCATTGTTTAAGCAATGTTTTTTAGGAACAGAATGAAGCCGCTGCATGGGTTGAAGTACATATGGGAATGGGCCATGGTTGTCATGGAGGATGCGGACTGGGCTGAGGCATGCAGATACCTAAGGGAAGTGGCAATCCAGGTGGGGTTTCTCCTTATCCAGCTTAAAATTCTAAACAGGGCAAGGACAGACTCGCTATCAACAAATGCTTGAGGGGCAGTGGATAGAAAGGGTCCCTGGTCCACGCATGGGACTGCACAAGACTGAGGTGTACTGACGGACAATCCAGGGACATATGGGAATGGTAGCGGCAAGTCCAATTGATCTATTGGCACAATTGGTGTGCTTGGGTATTTAGGGGGAACATCACCATAACAATACTCCCTTCTGTTTTGCAATATTGCATGGGTTGTGGCTAAGAGAGATATTATACAGGCATGAGGTGCAGGTAGGCCATTGACTCAACAAGATGGGCGCAAAATAAGAACTGAAGTATGCTAGTCGAAAGATTAGTGTGTCAATCGCGGGCTGTCCGAGGAAGTTTGATAAAGTGTGGGGTCCATGGTTGAAGTTAAGAGAGCAGGGGGTGTTCAGAAGCTGGATGGCTGGTCACCTGGGAAGACGGGGAAGGCATGGGTCTGGGTAAGGGGAGTTGGGGCAAGCAAAGTGATTACTTCCTGTTGATTATGGGTGATTTATATGAAGCAGTGTACCTTCCGAAGATGCCACGTTATACTCAGGTTCATCATTGTCTGTCTAGTAGAATGTTCTTTTCAAATTAAATAAAATGCGTTTAAAAAAAAAGAGATTGGTGTTTACTTTTTTTCTCTTATGGCAAAGTGAGACGGTTCTAGGTTAGAGAATTTCGTAAAGTTAACTATCTACCAATTTTGCTGGGGTACAGGGAGAGTGAAAGAAAAGGCTATAGGATGTCGGTTTTTCATAACACAAACCACATTTAAACATCTTTAAACGAACTGTACAAATATTTCTAAATATATCAGCAGTTAAAAAAGCACAAATAAAGCACTTTTTTCTAATTCTAAAGAATGATGGACAGAATGATTCTAATAGGACCAAAACAAATCAAAGCACTTTACTTGGTGATATGGAAATGATAAATATTTGCGGAACTCTATTTCCACGCATTATTTTCTGCTATATTGTTTTATCATTGAAACTGCACGTCAGTGCAAAATTGGGGCCATTTCAATGGAAAGTGAGCTGTTTGTAAATGACACTACTCTACCACACCTGCTTGCGTGATATATTTGTGACAGTGCGCTCCAAAATGTACCACGGACTACATAATACACTGTTACCACTCTTCTGCAGAATGGGCATGCCTCAGTTGCTATTACTTGTGCTTTTTGTGACGCTTGGATTTTTCACCATCTGTATGACTTCAGTGATCTAACATTGATAGCACCACACCCACTATGAAAATTGTTTAAGCACCACTGCACATACCAGCCGCGGTCGGTAGTAGGTGTAACTGCAGGGCGGTGACGTGGGGATGGGCATGGTGGGGGGTAGTAATGTATGGATTACGGACTTTAACAGGTAAGTAAACATATAAATAAATAAAACGAATTTCGTTGCATGCACTGCATCACCAAATGTGATGCTGTGCGTGCAACAAAATTCGTTTTATTTATTTATATGCTTACTTACCTGTTAAAGTCCATAATCCATACATTACTACCCCCCACCCTGTCCCTCCTCCTCCCCACGTCACCGCCCTGCAGTTATACCTACTACCGGCCGTAGCTGGCACATACACTTTATTCAATACTTCTCCCACACACTCTATCAACCACCACTATTTTCTCTAGTTATTTACCAGACACCAGCTATGCATCCTCCCACATACTACATATCACCACTATGGGTTTCAATCCAATGCCTTCGAGCTATTGTGGAGACACCAGTGGCCCACTGACCACACACTAAATGTTTCTTCCTCACACCCTCATTTCACTATTTAGAATGGTACTCAGGAGCTGTACTGTGGCTATCAGCTGTGCATCACTTACATTCTACATATTTCTTCCCCTAGCCCCTAGCCCTTAGATCCAATATTCTACCTCCAATTCAACACACTGAAGCCATACTGAGAACATCAGTCATGCACCCACTCCATACAGAATAAGTTATCCTCACTTCATCAACTATCCAAGTCTTCAGTCCATACTATGGTGCCATATAATGGTAAACTGCATAATAACCATATTTTACCAATACATTTAAAAATGTTCACCAATGGTTTAAAGATGAGAGACTAACTTAGTACTCTAAGCTTAACTATGAACTGGCTCTCTGAAGTGGGCTAAAACAACATGTTAGCACTATATAACACATTAAAGCTGTGTATTATTTGATTGTTAATGACCTTATGCAACGCTACCTTCAAGGCATTGCTAAGTAATGGTAGACACTAATAAAATGAGCTGTGTTTCAATACTTTACATTTGGTAATTACTCTATGTACGCTGAGGCTGCAGGAGGCATGTGTGGGCTCATGCCAGTAGCGAGCTATAGTTTTCAAACCTTGCGGTGGTGCCACCATACTTCACAATCGGTAGTTACTGTACACATAGATGCTTCTGGAGGTGCACATAGATTCAGGCCAGCATTGGTGTGGTAGTTTTGTGGTGTAAAAAGAGTCCAGTAGATTGTTAGAGAATGCCCTGATTGCTTACCGCTAACTCTTCTTCATCACAGTCTTGAGTGATTGAGGTGCCTCAGCCTTCTGCTTATTATTTTTAATGTTTTTTTTTAATTCTTGCTCTTTTCTGCCCGGGACAAAGAGTATGGGCGGAAAATCCGTTCCGCTCGCGGATTTTGCGGATTTTCGGGAAATTCGCAATCCGCGAGATTCGCGAATCTCCCGCAAAATCCGCAAATCCGCGAGCAGCGGATTTTGCTCGCACTGCTCGCACTGTTCGCGTGAGTTCGCGCCCCGCGAATAAGTGCAAAATTGCAGAAATACGATCTTAGCAAAACTGAAAGTAACTACTTACCAGGTTCAAAAGTTCAGGCTCATCATTAGTAGCCATTTCCTGTAGTGCTTCCTGAGGGGCCCCTCCAGAGTTCAGTTGCCAGTTGAAACTATTATGTGACCCTGCTCTGAACCTCAGAATAGTTACACATATGCCACAAAGGTCCTGAATTACAGCTAAGGGAGACAAGCAGGAGCCAGGCTGGAAGTTAAAATCCATTAATCAGCCCCTAATTCATTATTGTCAGTTGGGGCAGGGCAGGTGTTGTAACTAATTTTGCAACAATGAAAGCACTTAGCAAGTGCAAAAGATCACTAATCAGGGCGCACTAAGGAAGCAGGTGCCAGCTAAAAAAATATTCTGTGACACATTAATCAGCCCCAAATTAATTCAGGTCACTTGAGGCAGGGAAGGTGTGCTTTGCTTTGCCGAAAATAATGTACACTGGACAACCAGAGGGTGTGGTGATGAAACAGAGGGTGGCATGGGTGGGCCAGAGGGTGGCATGAGTAGTCAGAGAGTGGCAGTGGTGACAGAGAGTGGCAGTGATGAAGAAGAGTGTCCCAAACAGGCTGGACACGTAGAAACAACAAGTTCGCAAAACTTGCGACCCGACAGGTAAGTTCGCAAATTGCGAAATTGTAAAAACCCTCGCGAACTGGCAGAAACACGGGCGAACACAAAAAAAAAAAACGCAAATTTGCGGGAATTCACGGATTTTGCGGATTGCGAATCCGCAAATCCGCAAAATTCGCGAACGCGAGATCCGCAAAATTCGCCCATGCTTAAAAGCATAGGTCCCACAACTTCCTGTGTGTCTTCTAATTAAGTAGTGCACTGAGGTCTAACCTTCTGGCAGTGAGTGAGGTGAGTAGGAGTGTGAGAAGGAATAGAAGGATTATTTAAAAGAAGATCACCAGGAAGTGATTATGGAATTACAATCTCATCCCTCTTCCATTTACTTGAACTTGCATGTTTAATGAATCTGATAGGCAATAAAATATTGCACCATTACTAAGCGCTTTCGTCTGAAGGACCCAGTGGGTCGAAGGCTTTTGAAGGTATCAAGAGAGACCCTGTTGACCACCTCACAAGCATGTGTTGGAGAATTATTTTGCCTCCATTCCAGAAGAAGGAATCCTTGTGCAGAAAGGTACCTAAACAGAAAAGGGAAGGGCCACCCAAACTTCTGCATGCACTGTACACTACTGATGCCCATCAGGACCCATGCTATCAGTGTATGGTGATAAGATTCGGTCCGTTCCCTACAATCATAGATTGAAACGATGGTATACGCTCCAAAAGTGTACAGTGCAAATAAATGTAGCCTACCATCCAACACTGAAGAAAAGCAAGAACGCACCCTATGAGGAAGGTTCACAGTGGAGAAAGGGCAATGCCACATCCTTTATTTAAGTGAAAATGGAAAACGAACTCTGTAAAAAAAAGAGAAGAGGAACGTGGAACTCAATAACTGAATAATCAATAACTACAAAGGAGCATCACTGAAAAGCTTGAAAAGAGCATTTTGGTGGACCTGGAACTGAAAGAAAAATCCCAGAAAGGGACGAGGTATTAGATCCCAGGTCTGGTGGAATTCAAGTGTTGAAGAATACAGGAGAAACAGACTTCGACTGTATGCAAATAAACTATGTCAAGCATTAAGAAGCGTAGGACCTTAACAGGTAGCTTGACACTTTATGGACCTTCAGGAACAAAACTGTGCCTATCAAAAAACGCTAGGTTGGAGAGCCACATACATAGTTATCAAGGAGACGAGACACTTTTTAATAATATCCTTTATCTGTTGGCTAACTGTTTCAGAGACAAGACCCTAAGTCTCATGAGTAGCAATGACCGGGGGAATGTACAGGTAAACACGTTAGACTGAAGGAGGAGGAACACCAACATTCTTGTGCCAGGAGCTCATCGGTCAGAGAGGGACAAACAAAAATTACGCTAGCCGACTCCCTCTGATTCGCCTCATTTGGACTGGACCATCAGTATTGTACAAACAGAGGGGAAAAAAAGAGGAGGGTCTCGGGCTACGTGGGTAACAGGACCTCCATACCCCATGCGAAGAGTCATGCAGGCAGAACGGCAATGGTTTGAAGTACAAAAGGGTCCGGTAAGTAAGAGTTCCATTCCTTGATGAGGGATGGGATGTTCTCCGTGTATGGTGTCCCAGAATGTGAAGAGGAAGTCACAGTCCTGGGGCACTGGAGACTGCATGCTCAGGACATCTCTGACAAGTGATTTGAAGTCAATTCAAGTGCATAGATGCACAAACATAAATGAGGCCTGAGGGGAATGCGCTTGTGAAGCAGAGTTCATGAATTAGAGAGAGGGTCTAGGATTCTTAATGCAGGATCCAGGTAAAGACGGTCTGAGACCAAGATGAAGTTAAAGTGATATTTATTTAGTGGAAAGGAAGATCCCAACCATCTCCCAACAACTTGGATCACAACTGCCCTTACATTTCAAAACTAAACATTCCAGACCCACCTTTGACACAATAGCCTGACATCAATGACATTCCACTGTCACTAAAGCCCCCCTCTTAGATTCCAAGCCCAGATACCAGTGAGGGCAAATTACTAGATTTGGGGAGTTTATAATGACACAGATGCTACTCAATGGCCCCTGACCCTGCTTCTAACCTGAAGCCTGGGTCTGAAAAAGGTAGAGGGAGGTGAAAAGAAGTAGGACACAAACTGTTGCTACTACTTCATGTTTCTTGAGTGAAAAGCAAGTGAACCCTTGCAGTCCTCAGCCGCTTACTTGACATGTTGCCCATGGGGCAGCCCAAACAATTTCTGACCCAAAAATAGTATAGTGGGGAAAAGGTTCTCAATCAGAATTGGTACCTGGCAGCCACATCCAACACTGAAAAAAACGATTTAGAAGTTATCACATCAAATTGCATGCCAAAGAAATATTGAATTTCCTTTTGCATCATGTCCTAACTAAATAGGTTCACAATAAGACCCCATCTCAAATGTCCCTTGCAGTGCCTGGCAGTCCTTCCTAAAAAGCAGTGCAGTGTGGGCAGTGTAAACATCGATTCAGTATGAAAGGTTAGTGGATTCACAAAGATTCCGCTCACATTCCCCATGGGTCACACTAGTTGGCCTCTACAGAAGGAACCAAGATGGAGCCAGAAGTGAGTAAATCCTTATTTAGTAAGTTAGTGATAAACCTCCGAGGGATGCTGCCAGGACCCTTATCTTGGCACAGATACATTTCAGGCTGTTTCCATTCATGAGGGCTCAAGTCTTTGAAAACCTAGAACACTGAAACAGAATAGACAGGTCCTGCCTTGTAGCAGGTATGGCGCCAGAACACTGTAGAGTAAATATAGTCTGAGAAAAATGGTGTCCAAAATATCGATTACAAAATATCCCCCCATTGGAGTTAGTTTTAGTTTTAAATAATTTGTATTAGTTTCATTAAATAGACCCTAGTGCAATAGTGACATATAATACAGACTATAAAAGATGCGCACTATATATACAATAATTTGCTTTAAAAAGGAGATGTACACACATAATTATAATAAATAGATTAAAAGATAGATTAAAAAAGAGAAATACTAGATAACTATAATTAATAGATTAAAAGTTATAATCAATATATCTCAGATAACATGCATCCACAATCGTAGGTCCACTAAAACTACTACAATTACACTATAACATCAACCCCCCAACCCAGTTACCCCAAATCAAGAAAAGCAGTCATAAATAAAGTGGCAAAATATTCCATACGAATAAGTACATCACAGTAGTACCCATTATCAGCTAATGTATCTGAATTAAACTAGAATTCCCTTCTTTCACCAACAAGAACTCAGGGAGCTATTCAACACATCTGTATCTACTTCCGAGGTCAACAAACTATCCACCAGGTGCTCCCAAACTTTAACCTTTTCAATTTTTCCTCACCCTCTTTTTATCTCACAAAAGTAAACAACACAGCACTCTCCAAACTTAGCCATTTCCTTACGCCATCTAGTAATTTGAGACCATGCGTTGATTTCCAGTGCATAGTCAATTCTCATTTTGGCAGAAGCAAACCTAAATCAGTAAACCCAGAAGTAGTTTTCATATTTTTGGGGCAAGGAGGCACACCAAGGGTGTACTAGGGATATCCATAAGGGTATTCCATAGAAACAGCGGTCTCTAACCTGAATCAGCGCATCACTGAAGCGCTTGACCAAACGGCCCCACTCTGCCGCAAATCCACATGTGCTCGGAAAGAACGTTCAGCCCCATGGTTCAGTGCTGAGCTGAGGCTAACAAAGGCGGACTGTAGGCGGGCAGAAAAAGTCTGGAGGGTGTCTTATGATAACCAGGCCAGGGAATTGTTTCTGGAAAAAAGGCGCCTTCACCATAGGCTGATAAAAAAGTCTAAGGCAGCCTACTATGCAGGACAAATCCAGGGGGCGGAAAATTCGGCCAAAGAACTCTTCGGCATCTATAAATCTTTGACCTCGGTAAATGCACCTACAGAGCCGGAGAGTTGCTCAACGGAGTCATGTGACCGGATTGCCGAATATTTCTCCGCTAAAGTAGAGAAGATCTACTCGACTTTCCCTAATCCGCCGACAGGGTCTGACCTTGAGGTAGCATTGGGGGACACGGAGACGGCAGGGCATATTACACACTTCCGGACCCCTCCTCTCGAGGAATTAGTAGTGGTGTGCCGCTCTGTCAAATCAGGGTCCCCGTGGGACCCGGTGTCACCAAAACGCTTGGCAGATAGTCTGGAAGTCCTGGAGCCTTATATAAGGCACGTCCTCGACATCTCTTTCGGATCGGGAAAGCTGCCTGAGGGGTGGAAACAGGCGGTGGTGCTCCCGCTCCGGAAGAAACCCCACTTAGGCTTCGAGGTACTGGAGAATCTGAGGCCCATCTCCCTCCTGCCTTTTCTGTCCAAAGTGGTGGAAAAGGTGGTCAATACCCAAATTATGAAGCACGTGGAAGAGAGGGGACTGCTCCATGCGACGCAGTTTGGCTTTAGGCCACGACATTCTACCGAGTCCGCCCTTCTTATGGCCACGGAACATCTGAGAGAGGGTGTGGATGCAGGCCAAACTATGGCTTTGATCCTGTTGGACCTCAGCGCGGCGTTCGACACTGTAGCGCATAACATCTTGCTACAGTGTCTGAACAGAGGTGGCATCTCTGGCACCGCGCTGAGATGGATCCAAGATTTCCTCAAGGGGAGAAGCTTTCGAGTCAGGCAAGGAGACTGCTATTCAAAGGGGGTGCCTCTGGGCCAAGGCGTGCCGCAGGGCTCGTCATTGAGCCCAACCCTCTTTAATATGTATGTCGCGCCTGTTGCCTCGATTGTGGAGAGCCATGGCCTCCAACTGGTCTCATATGCCGACGATACGCAGCTGGTGATCTCCCTATCGCACGCGCCCTGTCTTGCTGCCGATGGCTTCCGTTCGTGCATGAAAGATCTTGCCGAATGGATGGCCATCAATTGTTTGAAGCTTAATGGCAGCAAGACAGAGGTGCTGGTGGTGGGGAGAGCCCAGTCTGCCTGGTCGTCTGCATGGTGGCCATCCTGCCTTGGACCAACCCCAACCCCCTGCCAAGAGGCACGCAATCTGGGGGGGTGGTTTGATGCGGGTCTTACTTTTGGCCCCCAGATAAATCGGGTGGTGGGAGTCTGTTTCGGGATTCTGAAGAAATTGAGAAAGGTCCTTGACTTACTCCCGATTGATGCCCGTCAAACCCTGGTTCATGCTCTGGTGACAGCTAGGTCGGACTATGGGAACCTGCTGTACCTGGGAGCTCCAGAAAAAAGCATGGCACGCCTGCAAGTGCTGCAGAATGCGGCAGCGCGTTTGATTCTCAGACTGCCTAAAAGGGCGCCTTCCAAGGCGGCCCTCCAGCAGTTACACTGGCTCCCTGTGAGGAGAAGAGTGGAATACAAAGCCCTCTGCACCTGTCATCGCATCTTGAATGGCAGGGCACCCGACCCTCTGACTAAATTGATCGAAGTGTACCAACCAACACGTGCGCTTAGATCCACAGGGGGCGGCCTACTGAGGATCCCGAGAATCAAGAAAGCCCGCATGGGAGGTAGGTCCTTTAGATGCCTAGCGGCAACTAATTGGAATAAACTGCCAGCGGACTTGCGCCTGGAACCGGAGGAGGCTAGGTTCCGAGCGAAACTTAAAACATTCCTCTACACTAAATAATTGTCCGCTCAGTTTTTGTGTCCCCTGCCTGCTGCCTCTCCCACTTTCAGCGCGTGGACACGCCGGTGTGCGTAACGCAGCGCTCTACAAATGTCCCAATAATAATAATAATAATAATATTCCATTAATACTAATAAAGGCCAGGACCATACCATATGGAATATTTCTGCCCCCAACTCCCAGCATCCAGGGCATTTTGCAGCACCAGTCACATAGAACCTGTTAATCCTGCCAGGTGTTAGATAAGCTCTATGCAGGATATATACATTAATTAATTTGAACCTAGCCTTTCTAGAGACACCTAGTATATGTGCTTCAATCCTCTCACAGTCCACATCATTAATTAGAAGCTCTAAGTCTCTCTCCCATTTTTTTTCAAATCAGCAAAAGGAGAAAGAATATTTGCACAAATCGTACAATATAGATAAGTGACCGCTCTTACAGACCTCGTTGTTGTACAGAGCAGTTGACATACCTAATGCATGGCAGGTTCAGAATCTCCATTTCTCCAGTAATTCCTTATTGTTGCAACCAATACCCTGTGTAATAAAAATTGTCCTCCAGGTATATCAAATTCTTCAGTCAGGTATTCAAAGCTAAGCAATATTCCACCCCGTTATAAATCCCCAACATGGTTAACCCCAAAGGTAGTCCACCTTTCAATCCCTGCTAACGCTCCTACCTGGGCTACTATTTTTATCCTTTTTAATGGCATATCAGGCGAATAGGGTACCTGGACCTGGGTTTGTTGCAGGCAATGCCGCCAGCACTGCTGTATTACTACATAGAATTTCTATCATTATCATCCCCCCATTGGAGTTAATAATAGAAATTCTATACCTGAAGGGGAGATATTTTTGTAAATTATACTTAGGTTACAATATTAATATCCAATTATATTTTTGCTCATGGTATTCTGACATCCAACCGTGTAGCAATGTACAAACCAAATCCCTCTGGAAGTGGATGGAAATATTGTCTCCTGAAACTCCAGTTTCTTTTGTAGATAGGCCACCACCTGTTCCAGAATTTTCTTCTAGTATATTTTCCTGAAGCCTTAGCCTCCAGCATATATCTTCACCAGGTTAACAGGAACTTCAGAATCGAGTCTCTGATGTTTGGGGGCAGTTTTGTTGTGGATTCAGCAGGCGTATACTGCCTCAATGTGACCTTAGTCAATAGATGTAGACGTGGAACAAGCACAAGAACCACAGAAAACTAAGGTACAGAGCCATTAGCTGGAATGAAAGTGTTAGGTAGTTAAAATACTCTTACTACACCAAGGAGCTTAGGGGATTACTGGAACAGGTCGTCCCTCTCTCTAAATACTCGCAACAACACAGGACCTGTTCCCTTTGGTGCTACAATTATACCTAGTCAAACCCTCCTATATACATTTCAGGATTGGGCAATAGCCAGCATTTTAAGCTATTTGCTTTTCTAGACCAAAGTTCACCACTTTCTAGTTATTCATTAAAAAGAGAGTGCACTGTCCCCCCTTATATCTCTATAAACTTCTCCCCACCCTGCTGACAGACTAGAGTGAGAAGCAAGCAGGAGGAAAGGCTGGAACAAAAGAATAGTGCGGAAAAGAGTGGTGTCACCTCACGGGAGTAACACCATGGAGGCTCTGCAGGAAGGTACTCGCCTGCCGCCTAGGTTCTCATCATTAGCGTACGCCACTCATACAGAAAATGTGAAAGAAAATGAGCTAGTGAGGGTGCTAGGGCAACAGTACCTGCATGTGCCCCAGGATTGGTGCACAGCAAGGCTGAACCCAACAGAGTGAAGAGAGGTGACGAAGATAATGCCACCCCTCTTAGTGAAAGTTAAAAGATGAGTTCTAACTCGCTGGCTCTCTTGACTTTATTCTTGGCTGCGAGTTTACTCGTATTAAAACGCCGACATGTTTCGGTGCCAACTAGAAAAACTTACGGAAACTTCTTCAGGGCTTGGGTCTGTCACTTCGCACTGCACCCATTCACTGGTGTTCCGTATCACCTGCTGTGGAAGGCATACCTATACCTCCATTTTGGCAGTATCTGTATCCCTTGTTATAGGTAATTTTGCATCGAGCTGCTCCCGTCAGTCTCGCGAGTTAAGCTGGAACCGGGCGTTGTCTCCATCACACTTCAAAATGATAGAAAATGTGCCTCATTTTTACTTTCCTAACTGCTGAATGTGTACAATTCATTTACAGGTATTTAAAGGTTGTTGGGTGATAAGAGAAAATGACATCCAATATATTTTCCTTTCATGACATCAAATATATTGTCCTTTCACATAACATGTACCATGGCAAGACTGTCATATAATTCACTTGACTTTTCTTTCTCTGACTGGAAAGTGAGGGGAGTTTGCAAACACCTGTCCCCACGTTAAAAAAAAACAAAAGCAGCAATTTGTCATAAAACATAGCCTTACATTGGACCTCTGACCTTGAAACACAGAAAATCCTTACGATAAATGCAGAATTAAAATGCATTATTTATTGCTTGAACTTTGGTGACCCATGAAAATTCATCTGGCGACCCTCCAGTGGGTCGTGCCCCGCACTTTGAGAAACACTGCTTTAGATGTTCCTACAAGCATTGGCAATGCTAAAAGGTCACAAATTGGCCCCCAGCCCTTTGGCACTGTCAAGGCTTTTTTTTCTTTGCTTTCGTTTTTACAAATCTTTATTACTGAGGGAGCTGCCAGTCCTTGCCAATATAAAACAAAGATAAAAATGACAAAAAGCAGTGGGCTGCCCTTGCCCCATGCTGTAGGCAATGGTGGGCGGAATACAAAAGTGAATGACACACTGACAAACCAATAGATGAAGGTGGCTGGCACCAGATATGAAAGTGTTGCCAAATAGGGACATATACCTGGCACTTCATTATGTAAAATTTTATTCTAATCAAAGCAACACTGATTAAAAATGCCACCGCATTTCATCATATCCTGGTTTGTAGAAGGCAAACCTGTCGGGCAAGTTTGTTCCCCTTCATTTTTGTTTCCACAGTTGCCGACATCTTTTCCTTGGCTGTTGATAATTTACAGGAATATCTTCAGCCGCGTACTCTTCTAAACATTCCCAAAAGCATTTTCAAAATCTCCATCTAATTACTCATATGATCTCTGGAAAAAGGTATGCTAATGCGTTAAATCATACAGAAATTCGCATGTTGTCAGGATCTACGTCTCAATACGGACGTCTTAAGTTAATTTAGCAGGAACGTGCTGCGTCTAAAACAGGATGCGGTCATGGCTACTTGCAGGCAGTGCCATATGTACCCTTAAAGTTCGAAACAGGACAGCACATGCGAGTCTTGGCAGCAACAGAGAGACAGTTAAATCTCCATCCTCCAGTGGAAAAGAAACATTGTCGGGTGCCTGCCTATTTTTATAATCCAGGGCAAAGCACTTGCCCTCACCCTGGAATCTCACCCAGCCCCTTGCATTCCTGAATATGTCATCATCTCTCCTCACAAGTACGCCTCGAAACAACATTGCTCCTTTCCACAACTTAGAATACATTTCAAATAGCTGAGTCCTGAGGTGCATGCATGTGTTACTTAAAACGACATCATATTTATAATTTCATTATAATTGAATATGTTATGTATTTATTTAAATTACAATGAGTTGGGTGCTTTACATAGCGCTGGGCGGCGCCTCACAATTACTTCAGAGCTCGCAAACTTGTCAAAAATAAAGTTGTGTGGTGCTGACCACTTTCATTTGAGAGAATGGCGGGATGCCATTTTCGAGTTTTTTTGGGCATATCACAAAAAAGCAAACTGAAGCTAGAACCTTATTTGTTGCCATACACCTAAATACAAGGGTCTCCAACATTCTCTGTAATAGGAGCTACTTCTCTTAAATGAAAATCATCCCGAGCTACTGATATTGTTAGTGTTGTAAAAGTGACACACCAGACAAGATTACACCAGCGTCTATCTAATGCTAGACTGTCAGCTGGCCCCCTCAGCACATCGGGCAGAATTGCCAGGAGTAAAAAAGGTTTTATCAATTTCAAATTGCTGTCCTTGGGAAATAGATAAGAGCCATAGTTCCAATGTACCTTGCAAAAACGCCATGATATTACAGCACATGATTTATGACTGAACTATCAGCTTTAAATATAGTTTCGAAGTTGAGCCGTTTTTCTCCAAACATCAATTGATGAGTTCTGAAAATGCACACTTTTTGATGTCGAATGCAGACTCTCAATTTTGGTATGCATATATTAATCCAGCCAAAGCTTCTCGTTTTGAAGACTGGACTGCACGCAGGACAACTACTGGTAGCTCATGAGCTACTTGTTGGAGAAGCCTGCCTTAATATCATTTCTACTACTATTATAAATGAATGTGATTTCAGGTCTGTGCTCACTTTCATAATTAAAAGTATTTTTTGTGAGTGTTCAATACATTAATTGAAAAAACATGACATAGGTAACCACATCTCCACCCCTGCACGGATATCCGCACCCTATATTTTGGGATGATCTACAAGTAGTAAAAGACCACCAAGAAACTCACCACCAGTCCTGACAATGCTTCTTGAGGGCTTACTTATTGGTCCACTAACAGCCAATAACACAGCTAAAGGTTGATGTGTGTTGCCCTGCCACCGTTGGGGTGTCTACTATGCTGTACATCCACATTAATGTCTGGGACCTTGGAGAAGGCCTGTGCTGGCCTGGGTGCGAGAGAAGGTACTGAAGGGCATGGCCAGGGATTGCGAAAAGTACAGCTTTGACCTGCCTTATCGCCTGATGCCTATGTTTGATTGCTTCAAGCAAGACTCAAGTACTCTCAATATTTAAATAAGGATCAATGCAATCTGGTGATCGGGTGGAAGCATTGATTACCAGCTACTGTTTGAAGTTGGATTTTGTAGGAGAAGAGATGATTAATATCTGAAGCCAAAGAAAGACGCCTGCATCTGGAATGAAGGAAAAATGACTGAGTGAGAAAGCATGAAGCTGGGCTAAGAAACAATGGTTTCACAGGTGGAGGTGATAGAGCGAGTGTGATCAGATATCCGGTACATTATCCTACAGTATAAACAGTGGCACTGGCAGTGGTTAAAACAACAGCTTTAAGTCTCTGCTCTGGGAATTTTCTATAGGTGCACAGTTGATCTAAACCTTGGCACAGCACATTTCCAGTTGTATTGATGATAGTGTTTCTGAAATGACGGCACTCCAAGAGATCAGATTCAGTGGCTCCGCTGGGCCGACCGATGTGCAGTTTGACTCTGTCCTTTGTGGTGGAGGATGGGCACTATAATCCTTTTTCCTTGTAGGCCACAGTTTGGCAATGGCCTACCAGGCAGGAGAGCCAAGACCATAGAGAACAGAAGGGCTGGACAGAAAACCCGTAGGCTCACTCAAGACACTTGCAGGAGGTTTCCCCATGTAACTCCCCGGCCACACCTTTCTCTGTAACTATGGCTGGAGATGGCGAGGAGACGCCTGAATGTTGGCCTACTTAACTCCAGTGAGATAGTAAGCGGGTGATCCATTCTGGGTCACCACTTTAGAGCTCCAAACGCAGTGGTTGAGTTAGGACCCCGATCCAGATGTCCATGGGGGTCTGCCTAAGACCTGGCATGCATCGAAGTGACAAACATTGAATTCCTCTCACTTGGGTGTTTGCTATGCTTGTTCGATTCTGCTAACTTCTGCTGAATGGAGGACAGCAATACCCTCCCACCGGCTCACATGGTCCATGGCCTTGCTGCATATATCTTCAGGTTCCCTTATTTCCTTCCTGTTTCAAGGTGTCGAATGTTGGCAATTATTGCACCTGGGCACCAATCCAGTGCCATGGTTTTTCAATGTTCCTCATTTGACTGCCCCAATTAATGCAGCCTTCTCTCAGTGCCCATTATAGGAGAAGAAACACCCCCCCCCCCCACCCCACCGCCCCCATTCGGGAAGCAAATACACACTTTGCTGTTTAAATATGTTATGAGGGAAAAGGTCCTTTGTGAAAACAAATGGGAAAGTACCAGAATGGTGTTAATTCGAACTGAGCAGCTGTGCAGTACCACATGCTATTGTAAGTTTATTTGTATATTTTATGTAGAAACTAACATAGCTCAACTGATATTTAGATCTTGTTACTATTTCTGGTGCTTTTTGGTTTAGCTTTGCAAATGTTGCTTGGGACATCCATATGCCAAGGGCTAATGAGGGAATGTGGACGATAGTGTTTCTGATCAGTGACTTGGTTTTGGGAAAATGGTCTTTGGCCCTGCACCATATTCATTATATGGTATCTGCTGCTTTTTAATGGCCAGCCGCTGGTAGAAACCAAGGGGCATATTTACGAGATTTGTCACACAGCTCAGCGCAGATAGTCACCTTGCTGTGCTGCCTGACAGAGGAAGGGAATGAATCTAAAAGAATATGGTTCATTCCTGACTTTTCCCCTGTGCTGCTGTCGTTTTGGCTGCCTGGTGCCAATGCAGGCACACTTGCACCATGCAAGGCTGCCTGTGTTGCATGCAGGATTGTTTCTATGCGGAAAGGTGCACCTTCCTGCACAAATACAATCCAGAGAGGCATATTCCTCTATCTATTCCACTAGAGGAAGAACCGCAGAGAAATAAAGATATGTCTCTTCGTTACACCTCTCCTTGGAAGGCAGGGGTATCTTTTTGGCTCATTCCAAGGTTTACCAGTTCTGGAAAATCTGGGAAGGCATTAAACACCATGGGCATTGCACAGGAACACCCACGCGCCGCCCATGGAACGCCGCCCTAGCGCAGAGTCAGGGACCACAGCGGTTTGTGCAGCACTGCACGGCGTTACTTTACTCGAGATTTAGGAGGTTACTCAAGGCCGAGCACGCTGGCCTCGCGTGGCTTCATAAATCTCATTTTTGCGACACAACTGGGGTCCCAAATATGCCCCTAAGTGCTGTTATGAGGCTTATTAATATTTTGTAAGACTATGGTAATAAAAATGAACGTCATACAGGGGTCGCACTTGCAAGCCCGGGCCTTCCCTTTGCGACCTCTGGTGCCATCCTTGCAACCTGCAAGTGCAGCAGGGCCTTCAAATGGCTGTGAAGGTGAGCTTATTTGCGAGCCAAGGAACACCTGATCATCTGGAGACATGTGGGCGCAGTAAGACACTGGTGGCTCCTCAAGCACTCAATACGAAGATAAATTTTCTACGATCCAGCAATATGCCAGATGTGAAAATAAAGTCTCTACACGGAAATGAAAACCAAAAAGCAGTGTGTGCTAAAGAAAGGCAAAAGAGAATGCCTTTAAAATAACAGGCCTCTTTCCTGCCTGAGTTCTTAACATTTCTCCCTCACTTTTTAATATTTATATGATTTCAAATAGTTTTGTTTTTCTTTTCCACCTTTCTGTTTTCCCAGGCATGAGTTTCAGCAGCTGCCCCATCCCAAGCTGGTCACTCAATTTGAAGTACCTGAAACTCGGCAAATGCACACTAACCTGTCTATTTTTGAACTTAGATCCTGAATGAGTTATGCTAAAAACTCAGGCAGATGATGTACTTAGAAATGCACAGTTATCAAGAACTTCTGCTAATCATTTTGGAGATAAAGTTATTTTAAACGTTATCCTGTTTTAACCACTTAAACTGTTTCGGCGTGCCTCACATTAACATCTGTAAACTGATTCATTAAAGTTCACACCTTCTTCTGCAACACCTCCCTATAAAGTTGTTATTACATTATGTTCAGCTTAGCCAATGATACTGACCCAGCGTGCTTTTACATTCACCATTCCTCACACATACGCACAAGTATTCCTTACGCAAGAGTACACTCATCATAAATATGCATGGTGCACTGGAAAGTGTCACTGTATTGCACAATGGTTCCTGGATTTTCTGGAGACAGAGAGACCTCTAGACTCTACTTTGATGCTACTCTCATTACACGGGACCTTATTCCACTAAACCTATACTGAGTATGTGAGTGTGAGTATGTGTGTGTGTGTGTGCGTGTGTGTGTGTGTGTGCGTGTGTGTGCGTGTGTTTGTGTGCGTGTGTGTGTGTGTGTGTTTGTGTGTGTGCGTGTGTGTGCGCAATATGCATCTGGCAGTGAGTACAGGTAACATTTTTGGTTGTATTTGTACATAAGGTATTAGTGTAGTATATGAGCATATATATGTGTGTCTGACATTCCTATATGTTTAACATGTATGCCTGTACAAGGAAGGGTGTGTGTGTCAGATGCAGTCTCGGATTTATTCTTGCCTTTCTGGTACACATCCTGTTTCTCCTGTTAGAAATCCATGATTACAACTGACACAATGAAAAGAAAAAAACTTGGAAAGAACAAACTAATCATACATGGAATAAGGATACTTGACAGCTTATTGAGAAAGAGCGTGTGTGTGTGTCTGTGTGCGTGTGTGCTTGTGACGTTCCTTCTTTGGGTGTGTGGATCTATATGAAAGTAATACAAAAGAATTCTATTTTTTTATTTAGTTTGTTATGTTTATTCTCTTGCAGTGAAAGTGTTGACATGATAAACATATAACGTCTGTTAATGTAGAGGTTAACCTTTGACTGGCACAGTTCATGCATGCAAATTGCACTGTGCTGTTACTACTGCTAGATCTGGCCATGTGCACTTAACACCGAGATTAAAGTGCTGGATTTTTATTTACCAAATCGCTGAATACTGAAAGCCTAAATCTTTAAGATCCAAGTGGACGAACACCCTAGCCAGCGACAATAAAACAAAAGCCCAGGACAGTATACATGATTTTTTGTGTAAATCGAGCAATCTGGAAATCCTAAATGTGACAAATATTAGACCCAGAGTGTGCATTTTTTAAATTTATTTATATTTATTTTATTTGGGGGGTTGCATAGCGCCAGAATCGAGTCCGGGGAGTATCTCTGCACTTTGGATGCGTATCAATTACATATGCAGAAACTGTGGATTTTAAAAACAGAACAAGGCGGTTTTAAGTATTTTTCTAAAAAGAAGGTGGTTCGAACATTCTCTTAAATGAAGGGGGAGTTAATCCCAGTATGGCGGGCCAAGGTATGAGAGAGCTTTTCCTGCTAATCCCGCTCTCCTGATTCTGGGGACTTTCAACAAGTGTTTAGTACTAGAACGTAAGGATCTTGAGGGATGATAGAGGGTGAACTTTTCTGACAAATAGCCTGGGCCAAGATTAAACAATGCCTTGAGGATGCTACAACAGATTTTAAATTGTATCAGTTGACGTATGGGTAACCAATGAAGTTTTAAAAGCAACGGGGTGGGAAGCTGATCTGGGAGGCATGTTCAAGACCAGTTGTGACGCCGTATTCTGAACCACTTGAAGTTTACTAATCGAGGTTTCATTGGCAGAGAGCAATAGACCGATACAACAGTTTAGGCGACTCAAAATGAGTTCCTGAGTCAAGGTCCTTCGAACAGAGTCTGGGAGTAAATGAAAGGCTCGTCGAAGTAGGTCCAGAGTATGGAAACATGTGACAAATGTCTGGCCAATATGTTCCTTAAAAGTAAGGGTCTAGTCTAGACGGACTCCTAAGTTCTTAACGGAGGTTTTGGGAATGGGAGGCTTTCCAAGATTAATAGGCCACCAATTAGGTGACCATAGTATGGGAGCCTCTCCAAAAAGTAAAAGTTCAGTTTTCCCAACATTACATTGAAGGACGTTATTCCTCATCCATTGTGAGATGGCATTCATGCCCAAAGCGAAGGTCTCCTGAAAAATGGGAGTGAATTTACCGAAAGGGAAAAGTAGCTGCGTATCGTCAGCATATGATATCGGAATAAACCCATATTTTCTTAGAACATTAGCCAAGGGAGCCACATAGATATTAAATAAAGTAGGGATCAGACAAGAGCCTGTGGGACTCACTTGGAAAGTTCCATGGGTGCCGAACGATATGGGCCTAGATTAACCGTATGAGATCGGCCAGATAGAAAGCTTGACAACCACTGAAAGGCGGAGTCTCTTAATCCCATTTCCCTCAGCCTACTGAGCAATATTTGATGGGAGACCGTGTTGAATGCGGCGGATAGGTCCAATAGCCCCAGAATCATAGAATGGCCCTTGTTCTGATGTTATCTGTGACTACTAGCAGGGCTGATTCGGTGCTATATTTAGGCCTGAAGCCTGACTGAGAGGAGTCTAGGCATCCTGAGAGTTCGACCTGGTTTGAGAGATGTTTGTTGACATGTCTCTCTATCAATTTACTCAGAAATGGTAAGAGCGAAATGGGACGATGGTTTGTCAGATCAGTCAGAAGGGCCTTAGTGTTCTTACGAATCGGCATTATCTGTGCAGCTTTCCATTCCGATGGAACATAACCTTCCTTTATTGACAGATTAAGAAGGTGTTTCAATCAATGGAGATAGTTGAGGAATAAGTGTACTGGCTACTCTAGCAGGAATAAAGTCACAAGATGAACCGGACTTCACTTGATGCATTAGGGCCTCTACGTCTGCTGTAGTTAGTGGGGGGAAATTCTTGAGCAACGTAGAAGGAATTAACTCTAATATGTCTGTAATTGCAGTGCAACACATGTATGATTAGTCCGTTGATGGCATGTGAATTCAAAAAGTATTCTACTGTTTCCTAAAGAAAATAATTCAGAAGAGGGCAAGGATAGGGTAAAGTAGATTGAAGCCTTCCATTCAGCCAGGAGGTTCTCCATGGAGTGGTCAATGCCTGAATGGGAAGCTCCACTACTATTCTACTTTATCCATCTGAAATATGATTTCCTCTGCACCGGAATTAAATATTAAGAGGTCATGAAGCCTGACTCTAATGACAAATTAAGTATTCATCCATCTATTCTCATAGTCATTCTGCAGGATTAAAAGACAACTCTGCCCGGCACCTGTACGAGTGAAATTTTGCTCAATGAAATACAGAATGCCACAGTACATACAAGAGTCATAATCCCATCCAGTTTTTTTTATTTCTTACCTAATAATGACAAAAGTTCCCTACTTAGTCATGTGCTACCATTGCTTTCTCAGTACTATTGCCCTAAGGCGCCTTTTTAGGCGAAGTTCTTAAAATAATGCAAATTAAAGACTACTAATCTCAAATTGTCAGCCAAATTCATGTATGTTTATGACACTTGGCTCTACACTGTCTCCAGCGTAAGCCTTGCTTTTACACTACTATTCTTACTATGTTTTCTTTAAACAGGCATTTTATGAAATAATGTAATGTATTCTTTATCCTACCACTCATGATGAGAGGGCATAAAAGACATTGGCCACCTTTGTTGTGAAAACAATTTCCAGGGTTACTCCTAATTCAGCATCCTACTGCTTTATATCTCACTGTCAAGCTCAAAGAATACACTTGCAGTAAAATACAGCTTCAGTTCCAATACTACTAAGCAACAATCATCAGTGCATGCTCACATAGGTGCCCTATCAGTCACCAATCGTGAATGGGTTCTTTGGGCTGCCACTAATCACTTACAGATGCTGTAGACATGCAGACTTGTGCCATCAACCATATAGTAATGCCCAGGGCACACACATATTTGCCATCCAACAATAGGTAATTCGCAGGTTGTGCCAAGATAGTTTTTTTGCTATTGGTCACGATGCCACGACTTTCACTTTGGCCACTGGATGGGTAAAAAGGACACTGAAGTCTTCCCTTACCCATCGCCACAGAGGGGCTATGAATTAAATAGCTGTTGATATTGCACTCTTTCTTCCCCGTTGTATCTCTACAGAAGGGCTAGCGATTAATGGCTCAAGAAGCCGGCATTAATGTACTGACCCATGTTTCCGTCTTTCCCTCTATAACCAAGCCCATGTATGCCAATCTGTGTTTGTGTGTGTCTGAGTGCGCTCCGGCGTGCAAGTCTTCGTTTGTTAATCTTTGTGCAAGGGGCCACATTCAGGGCTAAAAGAAAGGACACCTGTATATGTATTGGTCTGTATGTGATAATATCAATAAGAATTATGGCCTATGTATGCATGGATGTTTGTAGGTGTTTTGATCTATATGTATGCATTTTTGGATGATCTATGTCAATATATACATGGATGTAGTGTGCTGCTCTCTGCATGCACTACTCAGAAGCCAACCTTATTGGCTTTGTCAATGCGTGTTCATTAATGGTACCTCTTATCTGCCGACAGAGTTCATCCAGGGCATTTGACCGTAAGGGACAGCCTTCAGAGTCACTCGCTACTATGTGAACAAATAAACAGACGGTGGAGTTTAGCACACACATGCTCCCTGGGAAACCAGGAAGTAGTTAACACATCTAATAGACATAGAAACAGTAGCCAGGGGCGGATACATTACCTAACAGCAACGTGTTTCAGACAGAAAAACAGAAGGACACCAAGATTATTTATTTTAGGCTGTCGTGTGTATTATTGTTTACTTCTTCCCTATTGGTTGGGGAGGGTCGGGCGGGGGCTTGTATTTCTATGCTGATAACGGGGTTCGAAGTGGCCAATCTTGGTGGCATTCAGCGATGTATTCATTCAATGCATGGACTGAGTGTGGCTTCACTGACACGTCTGTAGGCGCTCTGGGTCGGTCCTTTTGGCTGCAGTTCCGAGCCGGGCTGACCTGATACTATTTTATTTCATACACCACTCATTCCAGTGTGGTGCTGGGGCACTTTACATCAGCCTTACATATTATACAGAGACAATATAGCATAAAATGTGTAAATAAATGTACAGGAAATGGTGCATATAACAATGAGGGTTACACCGCATAGGGATCACATAATACCTTTACTGGTCGGCATTATATGTTAAGAGTCCAAGGTACTATCAAGGTAGGATGCGTTACAACGACTCTGGAGATGGTATGGGCATTAACACCCACATTGGTTTTGATTTCCATGTCGTCCCTGGAGCGAGTACCGTCCCTACACGGCCCTCGCGGACCCCAAGTCCCTACAGCCCCATGGACCAGCTGAGGGCAATGCGTGCCCAACAGGGGGCGTTCGGCGCCATTACCTCCTGCTGGGCTGACCTTTGCCCTAGACGCCGCCTGCACGGCACCGAGGATGCTCTCCGAGGCTTCCATTCCTGCTTCGAACAATGGACTGCGCCCAGCAGCACGGGCAGGTCCCCGCGCCGTGCAGAAACAATGCTCCCGGAGACAGCACGCTGTAATTTACCGCCTTCCAAGTACTAGCTCTAGAGCGCGCGCAGCAGGAGGGAACAAGGAAGTTAGCACTTGCAGAACAGCGCCCCTCAAAATGTACATAGATGATGACATAATCTAGCGAGAAGGTACAATTAGGGTTGGTCTGACCTATATGGCAACCAGTAAGTGCCCGACGAACTAGTCTGACAGGTCACAGTGTGGGATCGTTTTTTAGCTCTTCATGTGCCTGTTTTATGGTGTGATGGACTGTTTTTTCTGTTGATTTCTCTGATATTAGCACTAATATTTCCTGCAGCAGGCACACATCCATATTCTCCCATACTTTGCAAAACACCTTTCAAGGTTTAAAACCTGCCATGATTTGCAAATGTGGGCCACTTTTTTCTGCTACTTGATTCACTCATGGGTGCCCTGTTTTATGTGATGCCCAGGGTCTATTTCTGTACCAGTCTGATCCTGTGTACAATAACAGAAAGCGCCAATTTAGGAGAAAAATGTATCCGTTCTTAGCACTGAGTTTTGGTTAGAGAACTAATGGGAGGTTGGGACCACTGCAGGTAATGAGGGGGATCTTGCTAGATCCCGGATCCAGTTGCTTTTATTGAGCCGAATCAGGGATCTGGGCTGGCCGCAGTGAAATATGCCAGAATTTACCTTGCTGTGATTTGCCAACAGCCAGACACATTCAGCAGAGCCCACTTCCATTCAGAGCAGCAGTGAGGGGTCTTTTGTTATGTTCACTTACAACTGGGGCAAAAACAAAGGCCTTTTTTAACACCCTCTTTTTTTGGCCCTCGTAAACACTCTTTTTTGGAGTACAGCCAGGCTCGAAGCTACCTGGAGTTTAACACCTGGATGTCAGTGCAATGAAGGGAAACAATATCAATTTAAGTTCTTAGGAAAAGCTATGGTTTGGAGGCAGGTTTTTGACTTTGTTTACCCCATGTATATAAGACGTAAGCATTCACTCTAAGAATGTCAGGTGTATACGTATGTATGAGTAAGTACCACAATAATAATTGAAATAGTGCTTACTATTTTATTTTATACGCCACTCATTCCAGTGTGGTGCTGGGGCACTTTACATCAGCCTTACATAATATACAGAGACAATATAGCATAGGAATGTGTAAATAAATGTACAGGAAATGGTGCATATAACAATGAGGGTTACACAGTATAGGTATCACATAATGCCTTTACTGGTAGGCATTATATGTTAAGAGTCCAAGGTAGGGAGAAACACAAAGTCAGGATTTAAACGTAATGCAGTGGTTGGGGTTCTCTGTACTAATAAGACTTTGCACCTACCCAAGGGACCTCTTTTTAGCAGCCTCAAAATAATGACTGAATAAGAAAAAAAAGCAATATGGTTCTAAACCCATGCCTGGCGTGCTGCATGCAACTCATTGATGCTGGTTCAAAACTCACTGCTCTGTAAGAAGGATTGCAATTCATGAAAGCAAGTAAAAAAAAGCATTTGTGTGAAAGACAGAAACCAACTCACCTATATACATAAAATAAAATGGATAATCCTCATGTTAAATGATGAGTTTCACAGTAGGCCCATTAACCTGCTACTCTACTTTAGGGGGCAGATGTATCAAGTCTTTTGCGATTCGCAAAAGGCTTTTTAGCATTTTTTGACACGTATTAATAAATCGCAAAGTAAGGAATCGCAAAAATTTGCGATTCCTTATTTTGCTTAAGCATTTGAGGAATCGCAAATTTTGCGATTCCTTAAATGCGATGTATGTAGCTTTTCCAAATTGCGATGTTGGTTTAAGAAATCGCAAATTACCACCAACTTGTAGTTGGTGGTAATTTGCGAATTCTTTTAAAAATGCCCGATTTGGCATTTGTGAAAGTGGCATGTGATGCACATACATGCCCATAGGGCATGTATGTGCACCATATGCACACACACATGTAGATTTCAGGGGTGCAGCAGGGTGTCTTTGAGACTCCCCTGCACCCTTGAAATTATTCTCAATTTGCGATTAGCAAATTGCGAATCGCAAATTGAGAATATTTTCACAATCATTCCTATGGGCCTACTGGCCCGTAGGAATGCATGGGAAATTATTCCTTAATTGCGAATTTGCAAAATGCGAATTCGCAAATAAGGAAGACTAAGAAATCACTAAAAAATAGCGATTTTCTACATACATTCCATTTTGTGATTTCTACATAGCGATTCCTTAAAAATCGCTATTTAGAAATCACAAAATGGAATCTTGTTACATCTGCCCCTAGGAGTCAAAATTGCGACTAGACAAAACAAATCTCTGTCCAGCAAGTGCATTTAGAACCAGAGTTAGGTTACCATTATTATTATCCTCTTAAAGATGATGGGCACACAAAGATTTCTGCAGCAGGTGCCTTAACTCTGTAAAATATTTTAAAATACAGCCACTTTGTGACCAATTAAATAGGTCACAACAGAATGACGGTCCCTTTTCTCCTTGTTGCCAATTTCTTTGCATCAGAGTTTTAAAAATATAAGTTTATAAGTTGACTGTTATACTCTGCTTTTCATAACTCCACCCCATGTGACCCCTCCCCTTTCTTTTGCCACCCCTTACCCACAATTTATTGGTTCCCATAGTAATTTTTTCCCATTTCCTGCACTGGTTGGGATCAAGGAAGCTCAACACTAGTTGGCCCTGTGTCGTGAGTTATGTGTTTAAACCTCGTCGGCTTTGCTTCCCACATCCCGCTAGCCTGGAAGCATGGCAGTATATTTAGAGACGGACGCCTCGATACGTCGCCTCCTTCCTGTCCAGCATTCAAACTGGGGACGGTACAAACACCAGTCAATGCACACTGTGGTCTAAGTAGGTTATTAGAGAGCATCGGCCAAGCTTCTACTGAAACAGACCCGTGCGCTTCCTAACACAGCGGGTAAAGGTGCCACAAACAAACCCCGTCTTCTGAATAACACAACTGACTATTCTTCTATTCTCTTCACTACTTACAACCACACATCACCGTTCAGTGCATAAATCACCGTTCTTATAAACATTTTCCTTTTTGATACAGACATCTTGCATGCTTTACTTCACCAAAATGAGCATTAAATATTTACATGTATATAACGGTGACAGGTGCTATTGTCCTACAAAGCACACTTGGGCAGCTGTGACAATATATATATATTTATATATATGTCGTAACTTTATGCATCCTGATATAAACATAGCAATTGTTCACATACCATACATTCACACATATGGTCAGAGTTACATTATACGATATTTGCACAAATTTGCATCGAAGCACACGCTCACACAACTCTAGCTCGAAATGTTTACATCAATATGCACCTTCGGATACAGGTCCTACTCACATTTTTGTAAACCAATAGACTTCAAAAATGAAGTTGTAACAACATGAAATGCTTTAAACTACAATAAAAGGGGGCTTTTTGAGGAGGTGTGGATTTAAAAAAACACTTTGGGGCAGATTTATGTTAACTGGCGCATCCCGAGGGATGCGCCAGTTAACATGCGCCACAGCTCCGCCACCCATGGTGCGCTGCATTTATGAAGCAGCGCACCATGGGGCAAAAACGGCACAGATGCGTCACGCATCTGTGCCGTAAAAGTGACGCATTGCTGGAGTTGTGTCCCAAGCGCGACGCAGCTCCAGCAAGGCTCGGGGGTGCCCCATCTGACCAATGCTGCGTCAAGCCTTATGCCTGCTCCAAGCAGGCGCAGGGTTTTGACGCAGCATTGGCCTAAAAGTGACTGAGTGAAATCTTATACATTTCACTCAGCCACTTTTGCGAGGCGCACCTGCCCCGGAACGCCCACCCTGCGCTGGAACGCCCACAAGCGGCGCAGGGCTTTACAACGTGACGCATCTGCCTAGATGCGTAACTTTGTAAATCGGTCGTAGGGATGCGCCACGTTTACGCCACAGTTGCGTGTCGCAAACGTGGCGCATACACAACATAAATCTGCCCTTTTGAACGCAGGCCCCTTGCCCTAATGTAGGTGTTCGGTCTGTTTGTGAGTGCCTCAAAGATAGCAGATCACGGTGTGCGCAGGATCACACGAGCTTGTTCAGGTATGAAACGGAGATTCTAGGTTCAGAGTCAACGATTCATTCCTACATGGCATCCCCTTACTATCACATCTACTGTGGTGCTTAAAGAGTGGCGAGGGGCCCAAATTGGGTAATTTCATTTATTTCTGTGCCGAGTCTTGTGTAGGTTTGTTGCATGTGCTGCTGCTATTATTTTTGTGTTGTCTGTAAACCGAGCAGTGCAGAATTTTTGGAAAGCGCCTAGAAGTAGCAAAAAGGCACATGCAACGCTTTACACAGTACAATAAATAAGCAATGCCCCTCATACCCTAAACCCTTCTAGACCCCAAGGAACGTGAGACCGAAAACACCCCACTGCAGAGCAGGCCGTGCCGCGAGCTTCACTGAACGGGTCACAGTACTGGGCCCCGCATTATTAAAGTTTGAGCTATTGGCGCTGCATCATTATTTGCAACGCCAGTAGCTCAAACTTTAACTACTGCGAGAACTATTGCATTGCAAATGCTTGTTGCATTTGCTTTAGAGCCATTAGCAGACACTATCTGAGAGGCTATTAATATAGCAGGGTTTATAGGATGTCCTATTCTAGCCATTATACAGAGATGATCTCCTAATATACACCAGCAAACAAGTTAGTTCAGGATCAAAAGTCGAATTGATCTAGAACTAATGTGGGGCAAATGTGAGACTGAGGGTAAAAGGCACCAAGGCAAGTGTAATTTCAGTGCAGGGAACACAAGGTGCCATACTGGACATCGCAATCAGAACTGCTGATGCACCTAGAGGGATTTGTTGCCAAGGGAAATAGATACCAAAGCCTGAGGCTCAGGTGTGGGCTGGTAGTGTTACACCAACGCTGGATAGGCCGAAAAGGGATCTCTTAAACTGAAATCAGCTGCCGTTGTCACTGATGGGTATTGTAGGGCTGGTGAAAATGGTAGCAATCTCACAACTTCTTTATATTATGCAAAAACCTCCCACTGCCTACCCACTTCTTTAAGCAGCAAACTTCCATGCTCCACGGGTTCCTATGGAACAACATGCTGCCTACGGTAGCTGTGGTCAAATGCTGTTTTGACTTTTGACGGCAGCCCTTTAAAAAAAGAAAAAAAAATGTGTACGTATTTACAGCCATGAAGAAGCTCTTTCTAGGGCGAAACACGTTGGCTGTACCTACTTGTCAGAAGAATCTACGAAATAAAGAATCTTTCTAGGTACACAAGAAACCAGTGAAAGAACTGGTATTGAACACTGAACTTTGACCGTCTAAATTGTGTTGCCTCACATCTTTCTGTCTAAATTTCTTTAGACATCGCCAGCTTCGTCGTGCATTGGGCGTATTTGCAATGGCCTGTGATAGAATCCTTTATAGAATTTAGTCTGCTGGATCCAATCTAACCCGATCCCAGTTACCAGATGAAATGATCTGTAGAGCCTATAGAACTATGGGAATAACCATGCCAGACACATTCCCCCTGCTGAGGATGACATGGGAGAGGGGCATAGGTTGCCTCGAGGGAGCAGAGCTCTCTTACAATTTTTCTATCTGCATGCGCATTTATCTCGCGACACAGGGCCATGGCATTTCTGAAGGACTCTTGCCCAGCATATCTAAGATGTCAGAAGGAAGAAAGGGATGGGGCATTCTGGGCGCTGTTGAGACCATGCTGCACGATAGTTCTGGTCAATGGTGTAACATTAGCCCCCCACAGTCCCCGGGGGCCCCCTCCTGCACTGTGCATGGGTGGTGGGTCCCTTGCCCGAGAGCTCCATAAGCTACTTGTCCCGGTCCCCCACATAGCACTGTTAGAACCTTAACATCAACAGACAGATGTATTCTTTTGTGGGGTCAGGCCTAGCAGCAGGGCCGGACTGCCGGTCTCCAGGCCAGGACTCCTATTAATGAAGAAAATAGTTTTTAAAGTGTGCCATGTTTGCAAGTCGGGGCAGATTTGAACTGGCAAAGACAGCTGTAGATGTGTTTTGCCAGGTGTGGGAGACTGCACGGACTGTGCTTGCTGCTGTCCATTCTTGTTTTGATATTAGGGGCATCAACAGTAAACACCGGCCCAGCAGACCATAAATCAGGCCCACGAACAGTCAAAAAGAAGAACGCCCACCCCCAGCCTGGTCAGAGCAACCCGTCGGGCACTGCCTGTCTGCCCTTGAGGCCAGTCCGGCCTCAGAGAAGGTAAAGCACAGGTACGGAGAGCGCCCGAGGCAATGAGCCAGGGAAGGTGGGAAACAGGATGGATCGATGGTGGACCGAGAAGCCGCTTTACGAGCCCCCGAAATATAGGGGGAGCACGGGTGTGTACAAGGGGGACCTGCAGGAAGAACTCCACTTTGCAAATATGGTTTCATCGTTTGATCTTCCATGCATCTCGTTTTCCATGCAACAGCTTTTGCTTCGCTGTGGTGGGATATCCAAAAACGTGGTTAGAAAACCACAAAAGGGTGCTGAAAACTGCCTCCATGTACAAACAACTATGACTATAAACAATTTTATATTTTATTTGAAAATTTGTGATATTCGGGGAGATTAGACAGTTCCCGGTCCTCAGTGCCCAGCTATCCAGCCCCTGCTCTTTTCCACTTCGGGTAAAAACATTTGTATGGCTAAGTGGCTTAGAACACCAATTCAAAGAGAAGCGATCACCCCCTCTCCCCCCCCCCCCCCCGCCTCCCACACCTCCACCCCCCCCCCCCCCCGCGTCCATTCGGTTCAGTACAGACAGCCGCTGCATCCCCGCGGTGTGGCAGGTCAGCCTCTGGTGCGCAGCTATCAATCGTGCAGCAGGTGCAGTGGCACAGGGACGAGAGGGTTCTCTGCACCTCAATAACAGCTATATCTTACTAACGTCCGGGAGGCACTTACCTTGTTTGCCGGGGTCATGGCTCTCTTGCTACCCTGTTGGTCAGCCCGCACACACGACCGGTAATGTCTGGGTGCACTTACCTGTCCGGTGCGTCTTCTTGGTCTTTGCACTGCTGTGGTCTGTCCGACAGCTTCAGAATCCCAGAATTCCATACTCTGTGACCTATAAACGCCCATGGTTTTGTAATTACAGAATTTCTCTGAACAGTTACCGGTCCCAGATACTCCATCCGTGTAGCTTATGGCTGGAGTGTTGTAGTGAGTGATTGTAGTCATCCCTGTGGGGTGATGGAGCAAGGGTGGAGTTTGGTGCCCGTGGACACGCACCCACCCCCGTGATGTGAACCTTCCAGCACATGGGTTACGGTAGCGACGGGCGGCGTGTCCCTGCCTTCGGGTACTTTCCTAACTTGCAATCACACTGTGGCCCGGCAGTGTGGGGTCGGCTGCTGGAAAACGGCGTTTACTCTTCAATGTCCCCCCACACGCCTGAGACCCTCCCACCCGGCAGCTGTACTTCTCCATGCACATAATGTCCCCGCACGGCTGCCCTCCAGCCTCCATGCACAGACATGTATGCCCATCCGCCCCCGCCCGACTCCACCTCGCCCGAGCAGCCCCCTCAGAGCCCACCACTTGCGGTTAGGAAAATGTGTTTGCCACCGGGGAAGAAAGTGAGGGGAAGAAAAGCGCACCCACCTCTCGGAGCGGCGCAGCAGCAGCCTCTCTGCAGCACACAATGCCGCTTCATGAAACTTGGCAGGCGGTTCTCGTTTGGGGAGGGCTGCGGTCCGTCCCTGTCCAGCCCTCCCTCACCACACCCCTTGAAGTGTACTGCGTGTAACTGATAGCGCTGGTAGCGCCTCCTCTGTCCTTCCATGGGGCTGGAAGGGGCTTTCCCCGCGTCTAATGCAACCCAGGTCTGCCGGGAACTTTAGCAGAATACAATGCACACAGCACCGATGTTCAACCTAGTTTAACCAGCCGACCGCAGTCACCGATACACACAGTACAGCAATACCATGGTACCCTGGAAATGCGAGGCGATCAAACAAATCCAGGAAATGCGCGGCGATTGAGGACTGAATTATATGGTTGAAGCACTAAATTATGTGGCAAAAAGGGAAGATATGTGGCATAATGTAACATATTCCGTGGTAGCCTTATGTTGCCGTTTTGTCACTTTAAATCAATAGTGCCTTGGCAACATTTTTACCTCTTTAACACTGTTTAACACCTGAATACAGGAAGCAGGGAAAAATAAATAAAGACAGGAAAAGAAATGTTTTTCTGTCTGTAGTTATCTGTAAAAATCAGTAAGGGAGTAGGGAGGGAGGGGGTTCGGGGTACCGTCGAGCTCTTTGCCAGGGCCAGTTTTCGGATGATTTTGTTACAGGGACGATTTTGAAGCTATGCTGCAAAAACGGCCCTGTAACAAAAACGGCCCCTGGGGTCCAAAACCGCCCCCACCAGTGCGGCGCACCGGGGGATTGCCCGGTGCCCGCTACGGCCAGTCCGGCCCAGCCAACAACTTTCACCTAACACACACTAGTGTGACTAGGAGTCCTGGGTTGGCTGGGAAAGACCCAGTTTTCAGCTTTTGTTCTGGCAAATTTTGTTTTATTTACCACATAGCCTATTTCCCAGAGAAGGCGACTGTAAATAGTGAGATGCACGTTTTTATGTGTTCTAAAGCAGAACAGAGCCCAAGGCAAAAAGCAGTTTAGTTCCCACAGATGATACTGTGAATAAGTTAGTTGAATTTAATTCCAAATAGCGCTTCTCTGTGTGTGTATGCTGGTAAACGCAAAAGCTGCCAATTCATTCATTCGCTGCACTATCGTCCATGCAAAGTTATAGTCCCATTTCTATGTTTGCGGATGTTGGAATGGAAAATGTGTACCCCTGCCCAACTGTAACTTTGTCTGGATCCCTAATGCTGATTTTTGTTATTAGGTAAACACAGATCATGCGTGTGAAACATGACGTAGTCCTATAGAAGGGATTGAAGTCTTAATGGACCGGGAGGGGCGTGTTTCGTAAACGTTTCTGCGACTTAAAGATGTATTCTAAGCAACAGCAAATTTTAAATTACTATTCTTCCTTGTCTAATAATAAGTCATACTATTTTTAACGTATCTCATCTAAGTGGCTGTCTGTCTGTATCAGTGTGTGAGTGAATATCTGAGCGACTGTTTGGGTATGTGAGTGACTTTATGTATGTGTTAGTGGGTATGTGAGCAGCTTTGTGGGTGAGTGGCCGTGTGAACACCTGTATTGGAGAGTGAGTGGTTGTGTGGGTGGATATATGGGTGAGTTAGTGGCTGTGTGAGGGACTACATAGGTTTTCGAGTGGCTGTATGGGTGAGGGAGTGGGTGAGTGAATAGCTGTTTGAGTGTGTGTGTAGGTTAGTGAATGGGTGTGAGTGGCTGTATTAGCGAGTGGATGTCTGTGCGAGTGGATGTAAGGGTGAGTGAGTGGGTGTTTGAGTGGTTGCATGGATGTGTGAATGGGTATAGAAGTGGTTCTGTGGGTGAGTGAGCAGCTGTGTGGGTGGGGAGTGGCTATATGGGTAAGTAAGTGAGTGTGAGTAGCTGTAGGGGTCTATGAGTGGGTGTGCAAGTGTCTGTAGGACTGGATGTGTGAGTGGCTGAAATGGTGATTGTTAGACCTGGCTTTTTCAGCAGGTTTATCCTCCTACATTTCGCATTTTGGCCTCCTGTTTCTGGCCTGTTTTTGTTGGTTTTATGACTCTGGGCACTTTACCACTGCTGATCGGTGCTAAAGTGCATATGCTCTCCCTGTCAATTGTTATGGATTGATGTTTCCATGATTGGCAGATTTGAATTACTAGTCAGTCCCTAGTACAGTGCCTTGTCTGTGCCCTGGACCTGTAAATCAAATGCTGCTAGTGGCCTTGCATATTTACAACAAGGGGTGGTGAGGGACAGAGTCTCTGAATTAAACAGAATACTCTCACCCAGTCAAGAGATCAGGGCTAGATCCAACACCGTTTTTTAGCTCACTGCACCATCCCAGTTTCAGAACCTGGCTGTATGCAAATTAGTCTGTTCCTGTCCCAGTGCATGATGGGAACAGGGCAAACCAAACTACAAAAGCCAATTCTTACACTGGGAAGGAAACAAGCTACCGGGGACCGGTTTCTGGCATTTCAGCCTCTTCGGCCCGGCTTGCGTGAATCCTGATGGTGCAATGAGCAAGGGACTCACATCTGAGCATACCCTTCCACGCTTAGGGTGGACAAAAATATTTACAACAAGGGGTGGTGAGGGACAGAGTCTCTGAATTAAACAGAATACTCTCACCCAGTCAAGAGATCAGGGCTAGATCCAACACCGTTTTTTAGCTCACTGCACCATCCCAGTTTCAGAACCTGGCTGTATGCAAATTAGTCTGTTCCTGTCCCAGTGCATGATGGGAACAGGGCAAACCAAACTACAAAAGCCAATTCTTACACTGGGAAGGAAACAAGCTACCGGGGACCGGTTTCTGGCATTTCAGCCTCTTCGGCCCGGCTTGCTTGAATCCTGATGGTGCAATGAGCAAGGGACTCACATCTGAGCATACCCTTCCACGCTTAGGGTGGACAAAAATATTTACAACAAGGGGTGGTGAGGGACAGAGTCTCTGAATTAAACAGAATACTCTCACCCAGTCAAGAGATCAGGGCTAGATCCAACACCGTTTTTTAGCTCACTGCACCATCCCAGTTTCAGAACCTGGCTGTATGCAAATTAGTCTGTTCCTGTCCCAGTGCATGATGGGAACAGGGCAAACCAAACTACAAAAGCCAATTCTTACACTGGGAAGGAAACAAGCTACCGGGGACCGGTTTCTGGCATTTCAGCCTCTTCGGCCCGGCTTGCTTGAATCCTGATGGTGCAATGAGCAAGGGACTCACATCTGAGCATACCCTTCCACGCTTAGGGTGGACAAAAATATTTACAACAAGGGGTGGTGAGGGACAGAGTCTCTGAATTAAACAGAATACTCTCACCCAGTCAAGAGATCAGGGCTAGATCCAACACCGTTTTTTAGCTCACTGCACCATCCCAGTTTCAGAACCTGGCTGTATGCAAATTAGTCTGTTCCTGTCCCAGTGCATGATGGGAACAGGGCAAACCAAACTACAAAAGCCAATTCTTACACTGGGAAGGAAACAAGCTACCGGGGACCGGTTTCTGGCATTTCAGCCTCTTCGGCCCGGCTTGCTTGAATCCTGATGGTGCAATGAGCAAGGGACTCACATCTGAGCATACCCTTCCACGCTTAGGGTGGACAAAAATATTTACAACAAGGGGTGGTGAGGGACAGAGTCTCTGAATTAAACAGAATACTCTCACCCAGTCAAGAGATCAGGGCTAGATCCAACACCGTTTTTTAGCTCACTGCACCATCCCAGTTTCAGAACCTGGCTGTATGCAAATTAGTCTGTTCCTGTCCCAGTGCATGATGGGAACAGGGCAAACCAAACTACAAAAGCCAATTCTTACACTGGGAAGGAAACAAGCTACCGGGGACCGGTTTCTGGCATTTCAGCCTCTTCGGCCCGGCTTGCTTGAATCCTGATGGTGCAATGAGCAAGGGACTCACATCTGAGCATACCCTTCCACGCTTAGGGTGGACAAAAATATTTACAACAAGGGGTGGTGAGGGACAGAGTCTCTGAATTAAACAGAATACTCTCACCCAGTCAAGAGATCAGGGCTAGATCCAACACCGTTTTTTAGCTCACTGCACCATCCCAGTTTCAGAACCTGGCTGTATGCAAATTAGTCTGTTCCTGTCCCAGTGCATGATGGGAACAGGGCAAACCAAACTACAAAAGCCAATTCTTACACTGGGAAGGAAACAAGCTACCGGGGACCGGTTTCTGGCATTTCAGCCTCTTCGGCCCGGCTTGCTTGAATCCTGATGGTGCAATGAGCAAGGGACTCACATCTGAGCATACCCTTCCACGCTTAGGGTGGACAAAAATATTTACAACAAGGGGTGGTGAGGGACAGAGTCTCTGAATTAAACAGAATACTCTCACCCAGTCAAGAGATCAGGGCTAGATCCAACACCGTTTTTTAGCTCACTGCACCATCCCAGTTTCAGAACCTGGCTGTATGCAAATTAGTCTGTTCCTGTCCCAGTGCATGATGGGAACAGGGCAAACCAAACTACAAAAGCCAATTCTTACACTGGGAAGGAAACAAGCTACCGGGGACCGGTTTCTGGCATTTCAGCCTCTTCGGCCCGGCTTGCTTGAATCCTGATGGTGCAATGAGCAAGGGACTCACATCTGAGCATACCCTTCCACGCTTAGGGTGGACAAAAATATTTACAACAAGGGGTGGTGAGGGACAGAGTCTCTGAATTAAACAGAATACTCTCACCCAGTCAAGAGATCAGGGCTAGATCCAACACCGTTTTTTAGCTCACTGCACCATCCCAGTTTCAGAACCTGGCTGTATGCAAATTAGTCTGTTCCTGTCCCAGTGCATGATGGGAACAGGGCAAACCAAACTACAAAAGCCAATTCTTACACTGGGAAGGAAACAAGCTCCCGGGGACACTCTGTTCATCACCACCCCCTTTTGTGAATCGATTTTGGCCACTATAGGTGTGGCAGGGTATACTCAGACATGAGTCCCTTTCTCACTGCTCCATCAGGATTCAAGCAAGCCGGGCCGAAGAGGCTGAAATGCCAGAAACCGGTCCCCGGTAGCTTGTCTCCTTTCTGGTAAAGAATTGGCTTGGTAGTTTAGTCTGCCCTGTTCCCATGATGCACTGGGCCAGGGACAGACTGATTTGCATATAGCCAGGTTCTGAGCTGGGATGGGGCAGTGAGATAAATAACGGTGATGGATCAAGCCCTGATCTTTGGACTGGGTAAGAGTGGTCTGCTCATTTCAGACACTCTGTTCATCACCACCCCCTTTTGTGAATCGATTTTGGCCACTATAGGTGTGGCAGGGTATACTCAGACATGAGTCCCTTTCTCACTGCTCCATCAGGATTCAAGCAAGCCGGGCCGAAGAGGCTGAAATGCCAGAAACCGGTCCCCGGTAGCTTGTCTCCTTTCTGGTAAAGAATTGGCTTGGTAGTTTAGTCTGCCCTGTTCCCATGATGCACTGGGCCAGGGACAGACTGATTTGCATATAGCCAGGTTCTGAGCTGGGATGGGGCAGTGAGATAAATAACGGTGATGGATCAAGCCCTGATCTTTGGACTGGGTAAGAGTGGTCTGCTCAATTCAGACACTCTGTTCATCACCACCCCCTTTTGTGAATCGATTTTGGCCACTATAGGTGTGGCAGGGTATACTCAGACATGAGTCCCTTTCTCACTGCTCCATCAGGATTCAAGCAAGCCGGGCCGAAGAGGCTGAAATGCCAGAAACCGGTCCCCGGTAGCTTGTCTCCTTTCTGGTAAAGAATTGGCTTGGTAGTTTAGTCTGCCCTGTTCCCATGATGCACTGGGCCAGGGACAGACTGATTTGCATATAGCCAGGTTCTGAGCTGGGATGGGGCAGTGAGATAAATAACGGTGATGGATCAAGCCCTGATCTTTGGACTGGGTAAGAGTGGTCTGCTCAATTCAGACACTCTGTTCATCACCACCCCCTTTTGTGAATCGATTTTGGCCACTATAGGTGTGGCAGGGTATACTCAGACATGAGTCCCTTTCTCACTGCTCCATCAGGATTCAAGCAAGCCGGGCCGAAGAGGCTGAAATGCCAGAAACCGGTCCCCGGTAGCTTGTCTCCTTTCTGGTAAAGAATTGGCTTGGTAGTTTAGTCTGCCCTGTTCCCATGATGCACTGGGCCAGGGACAGACTGATTTGCATATAGCCAGGTTCTGAGCTGGGATGGGGCAGTGAGATAAATAACGGTGATGGATCAAGCCCTGATCTTTGGACTGGGTAAGAGTGGTCTGCTCATTTCAGACACTCTGTTCATCACCACCCCCTTTTGTGAATCGATTTTGGCCACTATAGGTGTGGCAGGGTATACTCAGACATGAGTCCCTTTCTCACTGCTCCATCAGGATTCAAGCAAGCCGGGCCGAAGAGGCTGAAATGCCAGAAACCGGTCCCCGGTAGCTTGTCTCCTTTCTGGTAAAGAATTGGCTTGGTAGTTTAGTCTGCCCTGTTCCCATGATGCACTGGGCCAGGGACAGACTGATTTGCATATAGCCAGGTTCTGAGCTGGGATGGGGCAGTGAGATAAATAACGGTGATGGATCAAGCCCTGATCTTTGGACTGGGTAAGAGTGGTCTGCTCAATTCAGACACTCTGTTCATCACCACCCCCTTTTGTGAATCGATTTTGGCCACTATAGGTGTGGCAGGGTATACTCAGACATGAGTCCCTTTCTCACTGCTCCATCAGGATTCAAGCAAGCCGGGCCGAAGAGGCTGAAATGCCAGAAACCGGTCCCCGGTAGCTTGTCTCCTTTCTGGTAAAGAATTGGCTTGGTAGTTTAGTCTGCCCTGTTCCCATGATGCACTGGGCCAGGGACAGACTGATTTGCATATAGCCAGGTTCTGAGCTGGGATGGGGCAGTGAGATAAATAACGGTGATGGATCAAGCCCTGATCTTTGGACTGGGTAAGAGTGGTCTGCTCAATTCAGACACTCTGTTCATCACCACCCCCTTTTGTGAATCGATTTTGGCCACTATAGGTGTGGCAGGGTATACTCAGACATGAGTCCCTTTCTCACTGCTCCATCAGGATTCAAGCAAGCCGGGCCGAAGAGGCTGAAATGCCAGAAACCGGTCCCCGGTAGCTTGTCTCCTTTCTGGTAAAGAATTGGCTTGGTAGTTTAGTCTGCCCTGTTCCCATGATGCACTGGGCCAGGGACAGACTGATTTGCATATAGCCAGGTTCTGAGCTGGGATGGGGCAGTGAGATAAATAACGGTGATGGATCAAGCCCTGATCTTTGGACTGGGTAAGAGTGGTCTGCTCAATTCAGACACTCTGTTCATCACCACCCCCTTTTGTGAATCGATTTTGGCCACTATAGGTGTGGCAGGGTATACTCAGACATGAGTCCCTTTCTCACTGCTCCATCAGGATTCAAGCAAGCCGGGCCGAAGAGGCTGAAATGCCAGAAACCGGTCCCCGGTAGCTTGTCTCCTTTCTGGTAAAGAATTGGCTTGGTAGTTTAGTCTGCCCTGTTCCCATGATGCACTGGGCCAGGGACAGACTGATTTTCATATAGCCAGGTTCTGAGCTGGGATGGGGCAGTGAGATAAATAACGGTGATGGATCAAGCCCTGATCTTTGGACTGGGTAAGAGTGGTCTGCTCAATTCAGACACTCTGTTCATCACCACCCCCTTTTGTGAATCGATTTTGGCCACTATAGGTGTAGCAGGGTATACTCAGACATGAGTCCCTTTCTCACTGCTCCATCAGGATTCAAGCAAGCCGGGCCGAAGAGGCTGAAATGCCAGAAACCGGTCCCCGGTAGCTTGTCTCCTTTCTGGTAAAGAATTGGCTTGGTAGTTTAGTCTGCCCTGTTCCCATGATGCACTGGGCCAGGGACAGACTGATTTGCATATAGCCAGGTTCTGAGCTGGGATGGGGCAGTGAGATAAATAACGGTGATGGATCAAGCCCTGATCTTTGGACTGGGTAAGAGTGGTCTGCTCAATTCAGACACTCTGTTCATCACCACCCCCTTTTGTGAATCGATTTTGGCCACTATAGGTGTGGCAGGGTATACTCAGACATGAGTCCCTTTCTCACTGCTCCATCAGGATTCAAGCAAGCCGGGCCGAAGAGGCTGAAATGCCAGAAACCGGTCCCCGGTAGCTTGTCTCCTTTCTGGTAAAGAATTGGCTTGGTAGTTTAGTCTGCCCTGTTCCCATGATGCACTGGGCCAGGGACAGACTGATTTGCATATAGCCAGGTTCTGAGCTGGGATGGGGCAGTGAGATAAATAACGGTGATGGATCAAGCCCTGATCTTTGGACTGGGTAAGAGTGGTCTGCTCAATTCAGACACTCTGTTCATCACCACCCCCTTTTGTGAATCGATTTTGGCCACTATAGGTGTGGCAGGGTATACTCAGACATGAGTCCCTTTCTCACTGCTCCATCAGGATTCAAGCAAGCCGGGCCGAAGAGGCTGAAATGCCAGAAACCGGTCCCCGGTAGCTTGTCTCCTTTCTGGTAAAGAATTGGCTTGGTAGTTTAGTCTGCCCTGTTCCCATGATGCACTGGGCCAGGGACAGACTGATTTGCATATAGCCAGGTTCTGAGCTGGGATGGGGCAGTGAGATAAATAACGGTGATGGATCAAGCCCTGATCTTTGGACTGGGTAAGAGTGGTCTGCTCAATTCAGACACTCTGTTCATCACCACCCCCTTTTGTGAATCGATTTTGGCCACTATAGGTGTGGCAGGGTATACTCAGACATGAGTCCCTTTCTCACTGCTCCATCAGGATTCAAGCAAGCCGGGCCGAAGAGGCTGAAATGCCAGAAACCGGTCCCCGGTAGCTTGTCTCCTTTCTGGTAAAGAATTGGCTTGGTAGTTTAGTCTGCCCTGTTCCCATGATGCACTGGGCCAGGGACAGACTGATTTGCATATAGCCAGGTTCTGAGCTGGGATGGGGCAGTGAGATAAATAACGGTGATGGATCAAGCCCTGATCTTTGGACTGGGTAAGAGTGGTCTGCTCAATTCAGACACTCTGTTCATCACCACCCCCTTTTGTGAATCGATTTTGGCCACTATAGGTGTGGCAGGGTATACTCAGACATGAGTCCCTTTCTCACTGCTCCATCAGGATTCAAGCAAGCCGGGCCGAAGAGGCTGAAATGCCAGAAACCGGTCCCCGGTAGCTTGTCTCCTTTCTGGTAAAGAATTGGCTTGGTAGTTTAGTCTGCCCTGTTCCCATGATGCACTGGGCCAGGGACAGACTGATTTGCATATAGCCAGGTTCTGAGCTGGGATGGGGCAGTGAGATAAATAACGGTGATGGATCAAGCCCTGATCTTTGGACTGGGTAAGAGTGGTCTGCTCAATTCAGACACTCTGTTCATCACCACCCCCTTTTGTGAATCGATTTTGGCCACTATAGGTGTGGCAGGGTATACTCAGACATGAGTCCCTTTCTCACTGCTCCATCAGGATTCAAGCAAGCCGGGCCGAAGAGGCTGAAATGCCAGAAACCGGTCCCCGGTAGCTTGTCTCCTTTCTGGTAAAGAATTGGCTTGGTAGTTTAGTCTGCCCTGTTCCCATGATGCACTGGGCCAGGGACAGACTGATTTGCATATAGCCAGGTTCTGAGCTGGGATGGGGCAGTGAGATAAATAACGGTGATGGATCAAGCCCTGATCTTTGGACTGGGTAAGAGTGGTCTGCTCAATTCAGACACTCTGTTCATCACCACCCCCTTTTGTGAATCGATTTTGGCCACTATAGGTGTGGCAGGGTATACTCAGACATGAGTCCCTTTCTCACTGCTCCATCAGGATTCAAGCAAGCCGGGCCGAAGAGGCTGAAATGCCAGAAACCGGTCCCCGGTAGCTTGTCTCCTTTCTGGTAAAGAATTGGCTTGGTAGTTTAGTCTGCCCTGTTCCCATGATGCACTGGGCCAGGGACAGACTGATTTGCATATAGCCAGGTTCTGAGCTGGGATGGGGCAGTGAGATAAATAACGGTGATGGATCAAGCCCTGATCTTTGGACTGGGTAAGAGTGGTCTGCTCAATTCAGACACTCTGTTCATCACCACCCCCTTTTGTGAATCGCTAGTGGCCTTGCAGCACTGATTGTGCCACCCACAACAGCAGCCTGTAAATGTAACTCTGGCCTGCCATTGCAGAGCCTGTGCGCAGTTTATCACAGCAGGTCGACTTGGCAAATGCACCCACTTGCCAGGCCCTAACCATCCCTTTTCTTACATGTTAGTCACCCCTACCGTAAGCTCAAGGTACCCCCGTGGGCAGGGTGCAGTCTATGTGAAAGGTAGAACTTAACCTAGTGTGTGTGGCATGTCCTGATAGTGAATTACTGACAATTTCGTTTTTCTCTATTGCAAGGCTACCTGTTCCCATAGGATAGAATGGGGAGTTTGTTTATAACATCTTATAAACATAACTACCACTTGGAAAAAAGGTAGGAAAATAAAGTTTAGTATGCCTGAACTCAGAATGCTAAAATGCATCTTTTAGTGAGGGTGATTTTTACATTGTGTTTGAAAACACCACTTTTAGAAAGTAGGTATTTTCTTGCCTAACCACCCATGTGCCTCTGCTAGGTTTGTGTATTGCATGTCTAGCTTTTGGATGACAGGGGCTAGAGGGGAGAACTGGCTCCAGAGAGCCAGATGAGTCAGGGATGGGCTGAATAGACCTGCGCTGCATTTAGAGTAGGGGGGTGAGATTTCCTTTCAACTGCATTGGGCCAGGTCTGCCGTCAACAATGCTATCTCCACCTACTGCCAGGAAGCTGCACCAGTGAGGACATAACTGGTTTTGGCTGGATACAGACACTCTCTGCCTTCAGAGAACAAAGGATTCTTGAGTATAAAAAGAGGGGCCCAGACCCCAGACTTTTAGATAATTTCTGGGAATCAAGAGGAACCTTTGCCAAGGAGAAGAGCCGGAAAAGCAGAGAAGGAAAGCTGCCGCTGTGATGTTTGCTGTCTGGGATTGGCCTGCAGTGGCTACTTGCTGCCAAGGAAAGGGGAAAAGGACTTTACTGTTTGCTGTGTCCCCTGCTTGAAAGAAGATCTCCGAAGGGCTTGAAATTGAGCTTGCCTCCTGTTGTGATGTCTCAGGGACACAAAGACTTAGGGGCCTATTAGGATGACGGGCGGACTTTGTCCGCTCGTTATCCTAGCGGGGAATGGGACCGCCCGCCATAAGGGCGGGGGTCCCGTGGAGGGTATTAGAATATTCATATCAAAAAAGTTGGAGGGAAGAGGATAAAGAGTCCATTCATTTCCCCTAGACAAATTTCTATTAATCAGAAACGGAGAATGGACACTAGTTTCTACAAAACCATTAGCTTTTTTATCGAAAACCCTCATAGACTTCCTGGTATTATCGTTGCGGTATATCTTTTTTCCGCCCCATCAGGAGTCATGGCATAGTCATTGGGTGATCGATTGACGTGCTGAATGCCTGCCTCACCCGAGGCTACTTCTGGTATCTGTAGAAGTGTCCAGAGATCAAAAAACTAAAAAATAGTGTCTAATCAAAAAGTGAAAATTTAATGTAAATAGTTAGGCACTATTATTAAAAAAGGGGTTTCTGATATGTAGGTAGTCGAGTTATAGAGCTACCATATCTTTTTTTATAGAAGGTGTGTCGACATGTTTCAGCTCGCTGGGCCCACCAGGGTCTAAGGAGCTTTCGTCAGGACAAGTGACAAATAAACAGACAAACATAGAAAAAAATATAATTCGAAAGTTCTCACTCACACCATTTATACGAATCTATGAGCCTCATTGTGTGCTCACACAATGAGGCTCATAGATTCGTATATGTTTGCCGTCTTACCCGGTCATAACACTGACCTATGTAACAGTTGTTGTTGGTTTTTTCCACAGCATGGGAATTCCGAATGCTATTTTGACCTACACACAAATGGTGTGAGTGAGAACTTTCGAATTATATTTTTTTCTATGTTTGTCTGTTTATTTGTCACTTGTCCTGACGAAAGCTCCTTCGACCCTGGTGGGCCCAGCTTTGTTTATGTAAATGAAGGGGGGTACCCTCATGTGCACCCCCCACCTCTCCTTCACTCTGGGGGCCCGCAGGGGGCCCCCAGAGTGAAGACCGCATGCCGCCAAGGAAAGGCAGCCGATTTGGGCCATCCTAATATGGCTGGCGGTGTCTATTAGACACGCCACCATATTAATCCTTTTCCGCCCCGGCCGCAAGGCGACCGGGGCGGAAAAGCGGCGGACGGTCTTTCCGTCCGCCACGGTCCCCCCGCCATTCTAATATGGCGGGGGGGATTCAGGACAGGATTTCGGGCGGATTGTCCCCGCCAGGCCGCCGGTGGCTACCGCCAGCCTGGCGGGGGCAATCGCCCGACATCCTAATGGGCTCCTTAATTTCTTCTGTCTTTCTGGATCTGCTGTTTCAGCTGCCACAGAAGGAAATTGCAACACTGACTTGGGCGTGCGACGCCGTAACCTGCACCAAAGCCGTGGGCACCACTCGTGAAGAGCACGATGCACCGCCCTGACTTGCACGGTAGGCTTGCTGTCTGCTGACGCCATACCATCGGCTCCGAAGCCATCACCGAGGCAGCTGCCTGCACTAAAGCGGAGGACACCGCTCGTGACGTCAACGATGCATCGTCCGACTTGCACCATAGCCCGACTTCACTGACGCTGGTGCTTCATCAACGCTATCTTAGAACCTGTTGGTGAATACATAAAATTCTTTATCAATGATGTTGTCCCTGTCCTAGACACGAATGTGAGAGACACTACATACCTGATCAACCTTACTGAAGGATCAGAATACAGTCCTGCAGAGGATATTCTAGTAACACTAGATATACAATCCTTGTAAACGTACATCCCTCAAAATGAAAGCATTGAGGTAATAAAAAGAGTCCTTGACACACGTACTGCACCCTGCTATGTTCCTACGGCATTCATCACTACTCTAGAAATTGCACTAACCACCAACTAGTTTATGTTGAACTCAACATACTACCAATAGGGCTCAGGAACATCTATGGAGGCCATTTTTGCTTCAAATCTAGCGAATCTGTTAATTGGTAACCTGGAACAAAAATATATCTTCACCAGAGATAACCCATTCCATGAGAACATAAAATGCTGGAAGTGTAACATTGACGACATCTTTTTGATCTGGAAAGGCACGGAAGACAGGCTTCAACTGTTTATGGCATATTTACATAGCTATCAATCCTCCCTCACCTTTACCTACAATGTGGATAAAGAAAGGATCCTTTTTCTAGATCTGGAGATAAAGAATACAAATAATGAATTGATTGTGAGACTATATAGGAAACCCACAGAATGAAATACACTACTACAATACAAAAGTTTCCACCCTCGAGCTCTAAAGGACGGACTCCCTTATGGCCAATTTTTGAGATTGCGTAGATATTGCACTGATAAGGAAGATTTCTTTTGAGAAGGAAACATACTAAGTTGCAAGCTAAGAGAAAGAGGATACCCAAAAAGGCTAGTCAAATCATCTATGAAAAGAGCCTAGTACAGCCCACAAGAAGAAATACTTAAACCTAAACAAAAGTCCCCCTGTCACAACAACATTTGTGTGACTACCTTTTGCCCACATACCACACAAATTGCCAAAAACATCAAGCGTCATTTGCCCACGCTGAATACTATGCATATTTAAGAAAATTCTAATGTTCTCATACAGAAAAGAAAGAAACCTTAAAGTTTACCTACTACACTCTGACATCAGCATTCACAAACAGGAGGGCGTTCTTGTAAACATGTGGGGATTACCATATGTTAAAGGTCACTTCAAATTTGGTAGATGTATAGCCTGCCAATATACTACCAACACTAAGAAATTTGTACATGGAAAGATCAAAATGGCCCTACAGGACCGTACAAGTTGTTCTACCTCACACGTAATTTACTGCATTTGGTGTCTGTGTTACCTAACATACATAGGTCAGACATCGCAAACCAGTGAAGGTACATACTAACAGAAAATGCCCCATCAGTACAACTTTACAAACACCAGACCCACACAGCTGACGAATTGCATTGGCAAATCATTGAAAAAGCCAAAATCTTCCCTAGAGGTGGAGAGTTGTAAATGAGTTTGCTGTCTCTAGAGTGTAAATGGATTGATAAATGTAACTCAATTCGACAAGGGTTAAATAATCTGGAAAAATGGCACAAGTTTATTAGTCTGAATTGAGTATTTACCTGCCTACCTCAGAAACAGAAAAAAGTTTCTAGATACTCGTCCCCAGCTATAAATGTATTAGGCTGTTCCAATTGCTCTGGATGTTAACATGTCATCAGTGGGAAAATTAATTTTTGTGAATTGCCTCTACATTCTAGTCAATGTTAACCCATACGCAATCCTATGTTCACTTATACCGTGCAAATTCACATGAATCATTTTTTGTTAATGTTTCATGTGTGGTATGCACAGTCTGGGTATATAGCTCCTGTCTCGATCTGTCTATCTTCCTGAGTAACGCTGTACAACATAACAGACGCTTACTAACTAGCTATAAAGACAGGTAGAATCCCTGGCAGATTTATATCGTGCACCAGCCACTTAAAGTAAATGTCTGTGGCCATCCAACATGTATAACAACACTCCTCTCTAGTACATTAGCTTATGCCATTTGTTGTAGGATCATGACTAGTCAGAAATTAAATGAACCACTAAATCTGCTTTTCACAATAGGGCATATGGATTATTTGGCCACTTTTTCCTCCGTAAAATGGCCGCCAGTTTCGACTGGTTATCGCTACGGAGTTACTACCCTTGCACAACTTGTTTGGTACAAAGCGTCTCCTTCCTCTATTTGTATCACTGTGAAACGGAGCTTGCCTGACGGGTAGGAGCAGTTACTCTCCTCAGGTACTGCCAAATGGAATTCTCCAATGGCTTTGTGATTAGAGTAAGTAGTGACCCCCTATATGGCATACACTGTTTCCTTCCTCTTTGTACTAATTATGACATTATGCTCCTTAGATTCTTTGATCACGAGCTTCTGTTTCACCGAACTGTGGTGAGCCACTTATTTAAGTACTCCACACGTTGGGTTCCACAATTAAAGGGGATTTGCATCTGATGCATCCGTAGGACCGCATTGGTATATACGGATCGGGTTCTCACCCAGAAGTAATTAATGATAATCCAATCAACATGGTGAGTTTTAAAACCCCTCCTAAGACCATGTTTGTACTTTGATCGTGACCAGACAGGTTAATCAATACCGCCTCCTGTTTCTAGGTCCTGAACCCTAAGAGCACATACCCGATGAAATCACACCAGACTCATTCCTGTCCAACGGTCTACCTTGAGAAGTACAGTCTTGAAGCCCTGTGGATCAAAAAAATGAATTTTCACTCTACATGGCAAGTTACAAATCCTCCGCTGTCACCATTGATATGCTCTCATCCAGAATGGACAAGCTAATTTTAACCGCCTACACCGCCCACTTCTAGGTATTGATACTAATGCATATATACACTCACCCTCAATTACTGGATGAAAGGGGGATGACTATTGGTAATTAAGAAAGACTTATGCCTAAGTGATTCAGCGCTTACTACAGGGGCTAAAGTGCCTCTAGGTAAGCATTTCTCTTGCATATAATCCTTTAAGTTGCCCTTGCACATTATTTCACATACCCCACTAATTTTAATTAGCACTTTGCAGCCCTCAGGAATTTTTTGTCCTGAAGAGGCCCCCACATCCATAGCGCGGTCAAAACTTTGTCGCCAAACATGATGGATAGTCTTGAAAGCACTAGAAAAGACCCTGCTCCTTGATCTGAAACAGTGAATCAGAATCACAAAAGACATCCTTCTTATTCCAATAGCCTATTTCTTAAAAAAAAGTACAGTCACTTCATGTTTTAATGCAAGCTAGGTATGTCCACTTCACTGGGTCACAAATGTCACTAATTCTCAATTCCTTAACTCCTGTGTATGCATTATAAATATTCCTTGTGGTGTGTGAGCGAGTGTTTCATAAAGATTTCTGTAATTATAAATAAATACATTACTAATTTCGGCTGAAGTGAGTGTTAATCAATATATTCCTTGGGCTACTTTCTTACAATAAATTAGCTAAATATTACAAATATTGAATTAATTTAGATAACTGGATTTTATCACATTGACTCTTTCAGGCTTATGATTAAATCGGATCACTGACATAATATTGATTACCCAAATATCCCCATGCACAGATATCTACACAAAAATATTGATAGCCGAAATATTGTCATCCTCTCTTTATATTGTAAATGATTAAAATATGAAAAAAATATAATAATGACCGGATGACTGGGTGAGAATTGCGCAGAGTTGAGGAACAGTAAATAGCACTCCAAGAAGAATAGCTCAAAGGATAAGGTAATGGTCATCCACCATTAACCAACCAGTAGGAAAGATTCTCTACCTTATGAACAAAAACAAATATATCCTGAGCTTAAATCCATACAAGTGAATGTCCTTATTAAATCAGAACAGAATAGACGATCTTCTTTTCATTTTTCATTTATTCTTCAATATTCCAAACAAGAATTAGAAATCTTTACTAACAGAAAGCGAGCAAGTAGTAAATCTCAATGGAAAAGTTTCCCAAAATCAATGTATTTGTAAGAGCAAAATGTTCATGAGGTAAGGTATGGCCTCTCCATTAATATCTCCAATCCCAAACTCATATGTAGTCAATCTGTGTCATTAACGATGTTCTCTCAGTGAAAAAACCAGCATGTTGCCTACACGCCGGTTTTTCCCATGATTTTGGGAAACTTTTCCATCGAGATTTACTACTTGCTCTTACTACTTACTTACTGTCCCATCAAGTAGCAGGGAGGGAAAATCAAAGCAAACCCAAGCAAAGGGATGGTATACCCACACATGTAGAGTGTTAAAAACAAGGCTGGTAGAAGCGGTAAAATCCAATTCCTCATCCAGAGTGAAAGAGGCAAGGAGATTGTACTCTAGGTGAATCTCTCTTGCAAAGAGGGAATGGGAGGAAACATTTTGGGAGGACCTGCTAGTAGCTAGTAGAAACAAAGACTCAAGAGGGTTCTGGCTACTTGTGGGGAAGCGTAGCAAGCCCGATGACACCCTAAGGACTTGTAATATCCCCTCCTAGAGTTGGGCCAATCATTTTGGGGCACTTTATGCCCTTGGAGAAGGGGCTCCCTTTGAAACTGTTCTTCTAGCACCCTCCCCTGAGCCAGCTATCCTAGATCTGTTTACCCCTCAGGAGGTTGAGACTGTCATTCAGTGGCTGGCAGCCTGGAAGGCGGCAGGACCGGACGGCGTGGGGGAAAATAATATCAGCAGTACTTAACGATATTATGAAGGGTGGGCCGGTCCCTGATTCCTGGAAAGGGGCAGTGGTAGTTCCCATCTTTAAAAAAGGTTGCAGGAATAGCCCTGGGAACTACAGGCCCATTAGTCTCATTGACTCTTCGCAGAAAGTAGCGGGAAAGGTGCTCCTGGGGCGTATTCTGCATTGGGTCGATGAAAATAGAATACTCTCCGATTATCAAGCTGGGTTCCGTACAGGAACAGGAACCGTGGAGCAGGCGTTTAGATTGGCCCTTATTAACTGGAAGGTGGTGGTACTGGGCAAGGGCAGTCTTTACCTAGCGTTTATTGACTTGAAGACTGCCTTTGACCTAGTACCATGGGGGCGGTTGTGGGAGGTTTTACACAACCTGGGGATGCCTCCCTATATGTTATCTCTGCTTATCAACCTGCATGAAGGTAACTTTGCCCAGGTACGGTGGGGGAGCAATGGCGAGACCACGGAGAAGATCCCAGTGTTAAGGGGTGTGAGACAAGGGTGTGTGTTGGCCCCCACCCTGTTTTCGTTGTATGTTAACGGGGTGGTTGACCATCTTCAGAAGGAACCGGCTGACGCCCCTTGTTTGGGGGGTGTACGAGTGCCGACTCTGCTTTTTGCGGACGACACTCTTCTAATTTCGAAAACCCCCCAAGGATTGCAGAAACTACTCAACCGCTTCCAGAACTTTTGTGACGCTCGAGGTCTTGTCATTAATGTAGACAAAACGAAGTACCTAATTCTACATCCCCTGAGGAAGCTCGGAAGCCCTCCTGTTCTCAACTCTATACCCCTGGAGAGAGTTTCTCAATTTGATTATCTGGGCCTTCGTTTAACAGATAGCATGAGCTGGTCCACGCACATAGACAAAATGCTTCTAAGTCACAAGAGAGTGGGTGGCGCCCTGTTGAGAGAATTTCGGGAGTCACCCAGACATAGAATAGCGCCAGTCCTCAAAATATACAAGGCTAAAGGTGTTTCGTCGGCCCTATACGGGGCGGAGATATGGGGACATGAAAACCTGGACTCATTGGAAAAAGCTGAGAATAGGTTTCTGAAGGACCTCCTTTGTCTCCCCTTAAGTACACCAACAGTTCCCGTACTACTAGATACGGGCTGCAAGAGCATTAAAAACCAAGCACGTTTACGCCCGCTCTTATTGTGGTCCCGGATCTGGAGGGTGGAGGAACTGAAATCCTATGCAAACGGTTTAACTGAGATAATGAATATGGCCAGCTGGGCCAAAATCAAATGGCTGAGGGACACCAAGAAACTGTTATATGACCTTAGCCTTGGTGAACATTGGAGCGCAAAAACATCACCCCCAAAAGATGTCTTGAAGAAACTCTACTGGGATTGGGCTGCGGGTCAGCTAATCATGAACTCTTCCCATTGTAAATCCACGAGATCTTTTTTGCTCCTAAAGGACATGACAAGATACGAATCCTATTTTGATTTTATCACCTTCCCAGCCGACAGGGCACTGTATTTTAAATTTAGAGTGGGCATTCTCCCAATTGGGACTTTAATATCGAAATGGAAATCTGGTGCTCCTCTGTCTCCGTTTTGTGCCCATTGTCCCACTAGACCTGAAACGGTGGCTCACATTATGTTTGAGTGCCCGGACTACCTAAAACCAAGGAAGTACTGGCTCAAGCCCCTTTTTTCCAACATGGGAACACGCAGTCACCTGGTTGCCCTTCGCATTTTAATGTCAGATACCTCCCCCGTTATTGTTTGTGGTGTCTCCAAATTTTTAAAACAATTTTGGCTGATTCGCTCCAAGAGGCTGTCAATTTCTGTTTAATTGTACTCTTAATTAATTTATTCGGGAGCTTACCCAGTTCTTAACTTTTTAATGATGTATGTACTGACTAGCTGCATGTCTTGAAATGTTTTTATTGTATGTAATTGCTTTCAAGATATCTGTACATCGAAAAAAAGCTTACAACCAACCAACTACTTGCTCGCTTTCTGTTAGTAAAGATTTCTAATTCTTGGCAGCCCTGACAAAGTCTATGGTTGACACCAAGAAAGACGAAACACGTGTTGGCTAGGACCAATTGTGGAATATTGAAGAATAAATGAAAAATGAAAAAAAGATAGTCTATTGTGTTCTGATTTAATAAGGACATTCACTTGTATGGATTTAAGCTCAGGATATATTTGTATGAAAAAAATATCAATGAGAAAAATATTGATGTACAAAATATAGTACTTTTATGTATCAAAAATAATATTTTATAAACTAAATAATAAAATTAACTTAAAACACGTATTTAGATGTAATGTACATTTTAACAAATATAAGAAATAAATGTAAATTTTTTTAAACATACAGATATAAAAAGTAATATTAAATGTATATTTACTTTAAAACTATTAATAAACTAAGAATTGTCATTTATTTTAAAATGTTATGAATATATAATAATTTACAAATAAATATATATGTACATACACCTAGAACATACAATCTAATAAAAAAAATGATATAAATTAAAACATTAAAATACTTAATAATTTTTAAACTCACATTTTGCACTCAATTGAATGCAACAGTAGGGAAAATGCTGGATAGCGTAGGGGTAAAAATTACTATTCCCACTCCAGTGAGTGCAACAGTAGGGAAAGTGTTGGATAGCGGAGGGGAAAAAATACTATTCCCACTCCAGTGAGTGCAACAGTAGGGAAAGTGTTGGATAGCGTATGGGTAAAAATCACTATTCCCATTCCAATTACTGCAACATTAGAGAAAGTGTTGGATAGCGGAGGGGTACAAATTACTATTCCCACTCCAGTGAGTGCAACAGTAGGGAAAGTGTTGGATAGCGGAGGGGAAAAAATACTATTCCCACTCCAGTGAGTGCAACAGTAGGGAAAGTGTTGGATAGCGTATGGGTAAAAATCACTATTCCCATTCCAATTACTGCAACATTAGAGAAAGTGTTGGATAGCGGAGGGGTACAAATTACTATTCCCACTCCAGTGAGTGCAACAGTAGGGAAAGTGTTGGATAGCGGAGAGGTAAACATTACTATTCCCACTCCAGTGAATGCAAGCTTAGAGAAAGTGTTGGTTAGCGGAGGGGAAACATTAACTATTCCCACTCCAGTGAGTGCAACAGTAGGGAAAATGTTGGGTAGCCGAGGAGTAAAAATTACTATTCCCACTTCAGTGAGTACAACAGTAGGGAAAGTGTTGGATAGCGTAGGGGTAAAAATTACTATTACCACTCCAGTGCATGCAACAGTAGAGAAAGTGTGGATAGCGGAGGGGAAACATTTACTATTCCCACTCCAGTGAGTGTAACAATAGGGAAAATGTTGGATAACACAGGGGTAAAAATTACTATTCCCACACCAGTGAGTGCAAAAGTAAGGAAAGTGTTGGACAGCGGAGGGGTACAAATTACGATTTCCACTCCAGTGAGTGCAACAGTAGGGAAAGTGTTGGACAGCAGAGGGGTAAAAATTACTATTCCCACTCCAGTAAGTGCTACAGTAGGGAAAGTGTTGGATAGCGGAGAGGTAAAAATTACTATTCACACTCCAGTGAGTGCAACAGTAGGAAAATTGTTGGATAGCGGAGGGGTACAAATTACTATTCCCATTCCAGTGAGTGCAACAGTAGGGAAAGTGTTGGATAGCGCAAATGTAAAAATTACTATTCCCACTCCAGTGAGTGCAACAGTAGGGAATGAGTTGGATAGCGGAGGGGTACAAATTACTATTCCCACTCCAGTGAGTGCAACAGTATCGAAAGTGTTGGATATAGAGGGGTAAAAAATAATATTCCCACTGAACTAAATACAAAATTAAAATCAAAATATCAACTACAATACAGAACATTTTAAGAACAGAAAAAGAAAGCATATAAAAAATAATGGAAATTTACCCATATAAAACCAAAATCCACACACAAAATAAAAGTAAACAATTACTATAAATATTTATCAATTAATGAATGAGTAATAGTGAGCCTTATAGACCAGGCACTGATAGAAAACACCCTCATTCTGTCTGATTCCGACATTAATACTGTCAGTGTTGAGGAGCATTAACAGGCCCCCTCTGATAAGAATATTCCAGGCACTTTTGGTGCATTTAACATCACTGACAGCTTACCTAATACTCCCAAAAGTGGGTCTAAACGTGGCCGAGGTCGCGGACGAAAAAAGAAGGCAGATTTAAATAAGGTCGGTATTTTAGAAGGGAGGATTGAAGCTGCGGAAGGGGCTAATAAATCATTCAAGACGAAACCTTCCTCTTACTTAAATACTGAATTCAAGCCCAAAACCCCAGGTGTGAAGGCCAAAACTGAAGAGAAGATCAAGGATTTTAAAGCGTTACTCCCTGCAGGCTCCAAATTAACACCCTCACTCCGCGCCTATTTTAAAGCCATTCCACAGATCTTACATCTTTCTGAAGGCTCAAACAATCAAGATATGGCGTCGACATCAGAGGGTAAAACCATATTGGCTGGTCAATCTGCCATATTAATGGATGCATCGTTTTCCGAGGAGTCGGATCAAGCTGGAAAACTCCCTGGTCAAATAATGGAAATGGAAATGGCTGCAACCACTGATGTAGAAGATAGCTTGCAAAGATCGCAAAGATCGCAAAGATCGTTAGATCAAGGAAGAGAGTCAGGTCAGTCTCTGTTTCAATCGACGCAGCAATTGAATGAACCTCAAGATCCTACTACAGTTTATCTTGAAGAAGCTGAAGAATTGGATTCTACCGACTTGCGTGGCACGTCTAGGGGTCCAGTTGAGGATGATTCTGTAAATTCTGTTCAACCCGATATTAACTCCTTACTGGTCCCACCTTTAACCTCTCAAGCTCCGATGACGGCAACCTCTGTATTAGAGATGTTCTCAGCTCTCACTCTGGAGATAAGGAAGGGATTCGCCGAATCTTCTGCCAATCAACTAGAGTTCAAACATTATTGTGAATCACTTGATAATAAAATCGAAGGTCTCACTATAAGAACTGGAGTGTTAGAAGAAACAGTTGGCATTCACTCAGTCTATCTGGATCAGGCAAGGCAGGATATTAAAAAACTTACAAAGGAAGATCAGGCTCTTAGCGAGAGGATGGAGACCCTTGAAAATAATGCAAGAAGGGGAAATATCCGCATTTTGAATGTTCCAGAAGGCTCTGAAGGGTCAGATATAAAACAATATATTGTCTCATTACTGAAGGAAGCATTGTCATTAGAAGACACTCCAGCAGACATTCAGAGGGTACACAGAGACCCTTTCAGACTAAACCCAGAGAGATCTAAACTGCGTAAGATTTTGGTCAATTTCCACACTTACGTCCTAAAGGAACGTATCTTAAATATGGCCTTGAAACAAAAGTCTTTGTCTGGGAAAGGCTTTACTTTCTTGATAAGATCAGACCTGTCCCGAACAACACTTGAAACACAATGGGAATTTGGGAAGCGTCTGGATGCTTTTAGAGGATTGGGCGCAACAGCACAGCTGATGTTTCCGGCAGCTCTTAAAGTAATGCACAATAATAAGATGTACAACATCAGGTCGGTGCAAGCAGCAGATGAGTTGTTAATGGATCTGGGTAAAACGGCCTGTTAGGTTTAATGGTTAATGTTGACCCAAATAACCAGTAATGAGCCACCAATGGTTTTGGGCAATGGCTTTGGGCGAAAAGAACCGCAGGCTTTAATGTTAGACGCCTTCCTCTTTCTTTCTCAATTGCCTAAGTAAGTTCTGGTCTGTAATTTTTTCATATTCTTAATTTTGAATATAAAGGAGCAGAGGCACATGTGCTCAAATGTACTATATATGCACTAAATAATCATTAGTTAAAGATCTTATAGCTGCAATTAAATGTTTTAGAAATCTCTTCACTCACTTAGGTCTACTTACCTGAATAGATAGCGGTTAGACTTTTCTGTAGGAGATCAACCGGTGGGGCACTATCTACTGGACTTTGTTCCGGTTAGATAATGCAAGGGTTCTTCACGGGGGGGGGGCTCTCACCTTGAGCGGGTGAGTGCACAGGGGTGGCAAAAATATAAAAAAGTACTCAATAACCAGTATAGAAGTTTTTGGAGCTGTAACTCATGTTTCACATATCTCACATATCTTATATATAATTGTTGGACGCAAGCATTTAACAGTATCATAATTATCTCTTTCTGGTATTACGCTAATCATGTTGTCTTATCGGTTAAGAGATGAGTAGTATAGGTTTCCTTTCCTGGAACGCCAATGGCCTCCGCACCAAGCCCCGAGCTAGTAGAATTCTGCAATATCTGAAAGATTCGGATGTGCAGGTCATGGTGTTGCAGGAAACACATCTTACGCATTCTGAATTGTTGGTAATAACTAAAAAGAATAGATGGATTGATTTTATGGTCTCTACCACACAAACATCTCACACAAGAGGGGTTGCGATCATTTTCAAAAAAGGAGCTAAAGCTAAGCTAATCTCACAGGTCGTAGATTCTTCTGGCAGATGGGCTATAGCCTCAGTTCTTATGGCTGGGGTTTCAATTAGAATAGTCGGCTATTATGGTCCGAATCAGGACGACCCTTCTATATTGGAAACAATCTTTTCGCAGTTACTTTCTATTTCTGGCCTATAATTTGAGCCGGCGACTTTAACATTGTGTTGGTCCCCATCTTGGACAAGTCCCCTAATAATCGTTCCATGGTTTTGTCTAAAACTAGATCTTTTTTACTAGATGTTATGAGAAAGCAAGGGTTCGTTGACGTTTGGCGACAAAGGTCAGGAAACCAACAGGGGGTTTCTTATAGGAATTATAAATATCACCATACATCAAGGATTGACTATATTTTAACGACTCAAAGACTGGTCGATTCTGTTAAAATAATAGAATACCTCCCTTTGCATCTTTCAGATCACTCTGCTGTTAAATTGGTGATGGGATTGGGTAGTAAAAAAACCCCGACTGTTTGGTCTTTTGATCGTTCCCTACTCACTAATGAGGAGGATATTTTGTTCCTAAAGACAGAGACACGCAACTTTTTTCTAACTAATAATGGTACAGCCTCTGATGGAATTATTTGGGACTCATTTAAGGCAACATTGAGAGGGTTGATTGTTGCCAAAGTAGCCTTTCGGAGAAAGAGTTACAACGAAATGACTTCTTCTATAGAATCAGATATGGCTTGTGTTCAACATGAAATCGACCTAAATAGTAGATCTTCGAGGTCGATATTAGATCCCCTACATAACAAATTGGCGACCTTGAGGGGTACTCTGGCATCGACCTTGAGTTTGAGGGTCCAACAGAGATGGGAAGTCAGCAAGTTGGCCCACTTCGAATATAGTGAAGGTGCTGGCAAACTGCTGGCTTGGAAGACCAAAGTAGATCAGGTCCGGAACAACATTGCATCTATAAAAATAGGTACCACTAATCTCTCTTCAGATGATGATATCAGGAAGGCATTTAGGGAATTTTTCCAGGTAATATATAAAGAAGACAAAGTGATATCGGTTGAGTCTGTCAAGAGCTGGTTGAATAATATTACTCTACCTTCCCTTTCTCTTGAACAATCCCAATACTTGGATAGCCCCATTACAGAGAGTGAGGTGATATCAGCAATTAAGAAATCTAAGAAGGGGAAAGCGTCGGGACCCGATGGCCTTCCGGCTGAGCTATATAAGATCTTAGACTCAGAAATCGCTCCTTTCCTTACAAAGTTGTTTAACCGAATTCTTTTAGAAGGAATGTCTCCTCCAGAATCTTGGGATGGTGCCTCTATTACCCTCATCTTAAAACCAGGTAAACCTAAGGAAGAATGTGGGTCGTATAGGCCAATATCCATTTTGAACGTGGGTTATAAAATCTTTACCACAGTTTTATCGTCAAGATTGGCCAATACCGCACCATCTGTCCTTCATTTGGATTAAAAGGGGTTCTTAAAGGGCAGACAATTATATGAACTGACCTTTGATTTAATTGATGCCATAGATATAGCAACATCTAATAAGCTCCCATTGGCAGCCCTAACACTGGACGCAACCAAGGCCTTCGACAGGGTCAATTGGGTATACCTGTCGGAGGCCTTGGCCAAGTTTGGTGTGGGGGATAGTTTTCGTAGGGCGATCAGCCTCTTGTATAGCAACCCTTCTGCATCCCTTCTCGTTAATGGAGACTTATCAAGCCCTTTTTTTATCACTAGAGGAACCCGACAGGGGTACCCGCTCTCCCCTTACTTTTTGATTTTTACATCGAGCCTTTTGCGCAATATCTAAGGGAGGAGGTCTCCATCAAACCTTTCCAGTATCAAGGCTGGACGAGGAAGGTGCCATAGTGAATTGGCTTTTGCTTTTGGACAGGTGTCGGGGTATGAGATAAACGCAGCCAAAACAGAAATGCTTATCTGGAATGATGAGAATCCACCTGTAGAACCCCATCCCGGCACCTCAATGCGTTATTTAGGTTTAACAATTGTAAAAGATATAAACAAAATAGTCCAAGTTAATTTGTCCACAGTACTTAAAGACTGCCGTAAGCTTCTCCAATCCTGGTCACATCTCCCTCTCTCACTAATAGGTAGGGTCAATCTTATCAAAATGTCTATTCTGCCAAAGATCTCTTTTTTATTTAATACCATTCCCTTATACTTTGATCAAAATATCTTAGCCAAATTTCAATCAAACGTTTCATCTTTTATTTGGCACAACCATCTTCCACGTATCGCTTGGAAAAAACTAAGACGGCGACGTGAAAAGGGTGGGTTGGCGGCTCCAGATTTACAAATCTATGCTTGGGCCTTTCAATTATCCCACTCAAGGATGTTGTTGAAGAATCCCGAAGCCTCGGTGGTGGGCAGGATGTATGCAGCAATGTTGGAGGGTGAAAATATCAATCATTCTAGTTTTCTTTTTAAGTTTGGAAATCCTAAGTTTTAAAAAAAAATTAAACTGAAGACTCAACAGGGTCTTGCTCGAACATGGGCTGAAATCATGAAATCTATAAAAGTAAATTACTTTTGCGAAAAAACCCTGTTGTGGGACTTGCCTGAAAGTCCTGTCTGGCTTGATGACATCTTGGCAGTTCCTCTGAGGGAGGCGGGCATGGAGGTTTGGGGGGACCTTTTCTACGAGGGAGATTTATTTTCATGGGAATATCTGCAAGCCAAGGTTGGTCCTAATTTTTCACGCTTCAAATATATCCAGATTTATAGTTGGACTGCAGCCTATAAAGCATCTTCAGCCTATAAAAATAAGTTTAAACTTGGTGGACATAGCCCTTTTATCTCGGACTTACTAAACAGAGGTCCAGAAAAGAAAGAAATATCTAGATGGTATAACTCTATTATGGAGGAGGCAGATGGAGACTTTGTCTTGCCAGAGTCATTATGGGGTTCTGTTCTGGTGGATTTGAATTTACAAACTCTTTGGAAGTCTTCTTTCGAGCTTCTTTGGAGCATTGTCAAGCCATCATGGCTTTGCAGAAATCACATCTTTACCCTTTATAGGGCGTACTACTCCCCCTCAAGACTCTCTAAATTTGCAGGCGGACAGCCAGTGTCTTGCGCAAAGTGTGGTTTGACTGCTGCTTCGGATACTCATATGTTCTTGGAATGCCCGGTACTAACAGTATTTTGGCAGGATATCAGCAATTGCCTTACTGAGTCTCTAGGAAGACCTGTCACAATGGATTTGTCTCTGATTATTTTTGGAGTCTTGGAAGGAGTACAACACCTACCCAGATGTTTAGTTTTTTATTCCATCCTGCTCGCAAGAAGAGAGATCTGCATGAAATGGAAGGACTCCTCACCTCCCACCTTTAGAGATTGGCAAAACTCTGTATTGCAGACCTCAGTCACAGATTTGGCCAGATCTGGTAATCGCAGAAAAAGGGCATTTTGGCACCTACTAACGTGGTTTCAGTGATGTATTCGGGTTTTTTTTTCCCCGAGTCCAATGATTGATCTCCTAAGGTGCACTTTTATTCTGCACCATTGGAACAGCTGCTACCCGGTTCATGCCCGGCTCCCATTTGGCTGCGAAAACTACCCCAAGATTTGCTGCGGGTTGGCAAATTAAGGACTTAGTGCCTCTTTGGATTACGGTGGAAGACTGTGGGATAGTCGGCCTTTAAGATATGTGTCCCCTCCAGTTTTTTCAGTTAAACTGAGTCCGTTATTCTCCGTTGATTCCTTTTGGCACTTTGTCTACATGGTGGTTATGAGGACAAAAAAAAACAAAAAAAAAAAAACAATTAATTATTAATACATTTTAAATAAATTACTTCCTACCCTATTCCCCTATAAACCCCACCAACCATTCCTAAAAATTACAAAATTAACATAATTATTTACCAATTAATTATTTAATAAATTAATTATTAATATATACAAATTAATATTGAATGTATTAACATTAAATTACTTTCCACCTTATTTCCCTATAAACCTACAAAACCACTGCTACAAAAAATGATACAATTAACATACTTATCAATGAATTAATAATAATTAGCAACTAATTAATGATGAATTATTAATGAATGAATTACCACAATTAATAATATAACATCTAAATTAAATACTGATATATATAAAATATTAAATCATTTATTTTCAATGACTTCCCACCCTATTCCCTTATAAACCCACAACCCGCTCCGAAAAAAATAACACAATTAACATAATTACCAATTAACTAAAATTAAGAACCAATTAATAATTAATTAATAATAAATTAATTCCCACAATTGAGAATATAAAATCTAAATTAAATAAATACTAATAAGCAATAAAATTAATTCATTTATTATAATTACATTAATTCCCACCCTATTCCCCTATAAACCCTCAACCCGCTACAGAACTAAACGTAAAATTTAATTACCATGAAAATAATCACTACTAAAAATGTAACACTTATACAGAAAATGGATCACATACTTTCAAAATACATACTAAAATACATAACACTAATTTAAGCATCAATATTTTACACAACAATTTCTGCAAATGATATTACTGACTTCGATATTTTCAAAAACGATATTTCTTACCTTAAAGTTGATATTCTTGACCACAATATTCTTGCTGTCGATATTCCTGTATCATGATATTTCCAATTCGATATTTTTGTATGTCGGTATTTAAAACGTGATATTCTGTCTGTGCACCGAATAAATCATTTCACAAGTTAGTCGCTTGCAAAAATGATATACATTTTTTTTAAATGAGTTCCTTGTGAACAATTGTTCCTAGCTAAATAGCTGTTACCCAGTTCACATGGGCATTGCTCTTGGGTTTATGAAGCATCGGTTTCGGCAGTGGCGCGGCAATGCATGGAGATTCTTCTCCCACAGCGGTGCTGAGTCAGAATAACAGCCCCAAGAAGAACGATGCATAGATTTTCATGTAGTTGGGTTGCTTTTCCAGCTCCCAACAGCAGGAACAACCCCCAGAGGCTCCACACAATCACAGGCAACTCTTGTCAGAACTCCCTGCAAGGAAGTTCATGGGAACTGGGGGTGAAGGCTTTGTGCTCCTGCGACTTCAGAACAGGAGGCAAGCTATACTCAAGCCCTTGGAGATCTTTCTCAAGCAGGAGGACACAGCACACAGCAAGTCCTTCTCCTTTCCTTGGCAGAAACAGCTACTGCTGGCCAACCCCAGACACACAGAAAAGGGGCAGTACTTCTCCTATGTTTCTCCAGCTCTTCTCCTTGGCAAAGGTTCCTCTTGATTCCAGACGTAGTCTAATCTCTGGGGTTTTTGGTCTAATACTTATACCCCAAAATGTATTTTTTCTCTTTGTGCAAGGGTCTCTGAGCCCAGTCCAAACCAGTTCTATCCTCACTGGTGAAGTATAACCACAGGGGGTGGAGACAGCATTGTGCAAGGAGACAGGCCCTATTCAGGTTTAAGGTGATGCTCTTTGGGTTAAAGAATGCTTTTGGCACTTTTCAGCGCCTGATGAACAATGTAGGAAGAGTTGGTTGTGGCCAACTTGGATGATACTGCAGTGTTAAGCAATTTTTTGAAGGACTACCTGAGGCACCTTGATCATGTGTTGGCCAGGATACAGGAAGTGAAAGTGACTATCAAGGCAACTAAGGGGCCCATTAGGATGGCGGGCGGATTTCCCCCGCCAGGCTGGAGGTAGCAACCGCCGGCCTGGCGGGGGCAATCCGCCCACCATCCGCACCTATATTCCCCCCAGCCATATTAGTATGGAGGGGGGACCACGGCGGATGGAAAGACCGTCCGCCGCTTTTCCGCCCCGGTCGCCTTGCGGCCGGGCGGAAAAGGATTAATAAGGTGGCGGTGTCTACTAGACACCGCCAGCCATATTACGATGGGCTTAGTTAGATGCCTTTCCGTGGCGGCATCGCATGCAGTCTTTACTCTGGGTGCCCCCTGCGGGCCCCCAGAGTGAAGTGAGGTGGGGGGTGCACACAGGGGGTACCTGTGGTACCCCCCAGCATTTGCATACATGAAGCGGTAGGCACCGCGCTGTGCCTGCTGCTTCGTGTATGCAAATGCATACATGCATTTTTTAGCATTGTGGCGGGCGGTGCAGAGAGCACCGCCCGCTCCAATGTTAAAAATGAGGGATGCGCCCGCCACTGTGGCGGGCGCATCCTAATCCCCACCACGGGACCCCCGCCCCTATGGCGGGCGGTCCCAATCCCCGTGAGGATGGCGGGCGGGCAAAGTCCGCCCGCCATCCTAATGACCTCCTAAGTGTCAAGTGGGGCAGTCCTCTGTAGTGTACATTGGGCAAGATATGGGCATGGGGAGATTCACCCACTGGATGCTAAGATTCAGTCTGCAATGGAGTGGGAGGTAACTACTACCCATAATGAAGTGAGGGCCTTTTTAAGACTCCCTAGGTATTAAAGGGACAATCTGGCTAACTATGAAAATATAGTTGCCCCATTGACTGCTTTGACCCCTAAGAAGCCGCCCAGGAAAGTAAATGTCTGTTAAAAAGCATTTGAGGAACTGAAGAAGGCACTGTACACAGCAGCAGTATTGAAAAAAACTTGACAACAGTTAGCCTTACATTTTAAAGATGGATACCTCTGACAATGAGCTGGAGCAGTGTTTGCTCAACTGCATGACAAAGGTAGAGAGCATCCAGGTAACCTCTATTATTAGGAGATTACTACCCAGAGAGCAGAACTGGGACGCTATGGAGAGGGAGTGCTTCATCATAGTGTGGGCTTTGCATAAGATCCACCCATGTTTGCTTGGCACTGGGTGTGTGATGCAAATAGATCATAAGCCACTGAAATGGTTGATGGCTTTGAAGGGAGAGAATTCCAAGTTGTTGAGATGGTCTTTTTCTTTGCAAGGGTGAGACTTTGTGGTGGAGCACAGAGCCGGATTGAGGCACGGGAATGCTGATGGACTTTCCCACAGGCCTCTTACTCCTGATGTCCCAGGACCTGCCCTATTATGGATCCTGAGCAACTGGGCCAAGTATCCCTTCTGCACTTGACTCTTAGTGGTAGCTGTGAATGAGCAGTCAAAGGCTTCCTCGATGGGAAGTGTAGACACAGATTAGTGAACACAATTTATAATTCAAAGTGCGATCAGCTATGGCAATAAATGAATGTCCTGTAAAATACTTATTTTTAATGAAAAATAAGTATTTTTGTCTAACTTCACCCACTCGAAGAAGTAAGCAACAAAACAATTTCCTTGAGGTCAAGACACTAGTGTTTCTCTGGAAAATTCCTGTTCCATCCTCGTCCTTGCAATGTGGTTGGGGTTATTCCCCATTAACTGATAGCCATATCCAGGGAACACTCATTAGCAGGTCTTATTCAAAAGTTTCCCTTTGACTCTTAGGCATTCATCAAAAGTGTCTATTGTGCCGCAGCACCTTCAGCAGCAAGTCCCTGGTGCCCAACAGGCCAGATTCAAGTCTTACCCTCTCATGTAGCACGGAAGCGTTCATCGTCTCAGCGGGTTCCCTAACAGCGGCCAACTGCAAGTTCTGGTTTAGTACGGAGAAGTCAAGTTGCTTGTGGTACGTGCGGAAGCAGCCCACCAGGTGCAGGCTTTCTCCTGAGCAGCGCAGCCAGCTTTCCCCTTTGATTGGAGATACTCCTACGCTTTGTAGATGGGGTAAGTCTGTCTTCCCCACACGGGAGGGGGTGATCTTCTGCGCCCTACTGGGGGCCGGCGATGGCCCCGGGACCTCCTCGGCGTCTTCCCAAAGTACTTGGGTTGATTGGGGGCAGATCTCGATGTGCTGCTTCTACCTGCTGGTCGCAGCTTCTATTCTTCACGGAAATGGCCTGATCTTTTGGCAAGCACAGTACCAACAGCCCTTCCTGGGTTATCACAGTACTCGTGGACAAAGTGCAGACTCCTCCGTTGCCATCACCCTTACTAAGGCAGCCACTCCTGGTACACAGGGTTTTAGCTAAGGCATCCATGAGTCATGGTGCTCTTGTCAGCACTATCAGTTCAACGGTTGCCCCTTCTGGCATATGGGGTCACCACAATGAGGCAGTATGGGCTTGGCGCTCCCCACACGGTGCTCAATGAATGACTCAGTCTACAGCAACCCTCTTCTGGCATATAGAGAGTCACTGAATTGCTCCTACACATAGGCAATTACTTGATTGGTGCTCAGCCTTGCACTCTCCTCTTCCTCACAGGATGCACTGGTCTTGTCAAGCAATCCAGGGCGGTTGATCTTTCCTTCCGTGGGTGATGTCCTCTAACCCAGCAGGGAGACTAGCAAGCCTTGGCCCCCAGTCTTGGTAACAGGCAGACGTCTTACAGAGCTTTCCCTTCTCACACAGCCTGTCTTGTTACTTGGCAGATGATAAGTTTGGGTTTTCAACCTCCCCGCGGGGGGCGGAGTCCAAGATGGCGGAGTGAGGACTCTGCTTGCGGCGAACTAGGAGCTCTCTCCCTCCTCATGGCGATATCGGCTATGCTATGCTAACAGATCTTCCAAAAACCTCCCAACCCTGATAGCCGGACCCAACAAAATTTAACTCAAAGAAGCAGGGCGGCGAAGAGCAGTGAAATTGCGCTGAGCATACGGAGCACAAATATCAACTGAGACGGGTGAGACGGAGACGGAGCGAGCGGCAAATGCGGACACAATGCCTCAGTCTGACTCACCGTGCTGGCTGTCTGCTCGATGAGTTACAGTGAAAACATCGGATACGTTTTCAGAGTCCGCTTTTTGGACCCTCCACAGTGTCCTTGACGGTGTAAGCGAGAGAGCTCTCTCAGCGGCATCGGCTGGGCAGGGCGTTACTGATCGGCAGCTTCAGTGCTACGTGTCGATTATCGCTGCTCTGTTTTTTGGGTTTTTTTTTCAACTGAGGGAAAAAAAAAAACGCTGGAAACTCCGTTACAACTGTGTTGCAACTGTTGCAATTATCTCTCTCTTCACAGTCAAAGGCTGACGGATGCTGTGGCATACTACACAGATCTGGCGAGCTGTGAAGGTCTGGCTCGAGAGGAGGCTCACTCACTCTGGGTTCATTGCGTTTGGCTTGGCCAAACCAAGGCTTTCAACCTCAATTGTAATCACAACTACAGAAGACATGTCACCCAAACACCCTCCGCGAACCACTCGAAATACCGAAAACTCAACAACAGCCGCGGCGGCGGCAGCAACGATTACTGTACCTGTACCTGTATCTTTACCCACGGCAGTAGACTTAACGGCAGCCCCGACCCCGGCCTTTGCCCCTGGCTCAGCCCCAGCCCCACCTCAACAGTCTGCAGTGATCACAGTGACCAAGACGCTGGGGGTTGCTGAGAAATTGGCAGTGAGCGTGAAGGTGAAAGAAACGGAAACGGAAGCAGAAATGGCAATGCAAGTTTCTTCAGCCCAAGGAGCGAAAGATAACCCCGATAAAGCCGCTATTATCAAGGGGAGTGATAAGAAGATGGCAGGTAAGACGGTCCTGCGCCCTCCTTTACATAATTGTGGAACAGTTCCTAAAAAAATAATGTCAAAAAAATATATAGATACTACAGATGCCAATGAAAGTGCTAAAGCCGGGACAAATATAGGGGAGGTTGGAGGTTCATTCAACAAAAATGATAATAACGATAACACTCCTACCCTGACTCCTACCCTGACTGAAGGCAATAAGGCTCAAGAGATAATAGAGTTGGAAAGCCCCGAGACAATCATTGGGCTAGAAGTGGCAAATGAGGTGTTAAACGAGAGAATCCTATCATCAAACACCGCTAAACCATTATTTTCGGCAAGGACGGAAACTACCATAGGCAATGGCAAAAATACTATGGAAGAGTTTAACTGTCTTGCCACTGAATCTATGAGTAATCACGGGAGGGAACAATTTCTGGAACTTAATGAGGAACATCTCTCTTCTGAGGACTGTGAATATGACACAGAGGAGGAATTAGACAAACCTGCGAATAAGACCTTGAATAAGCTACCTCCACGGAAACGCAGAGGCAAGGCTAAGACAACTCATAAGAAAAAAGGTAGAACTTTGACCAACATGGTAGCAGGAGTAATCCCCTTGAGTACAAAAAAAACTGCTATTGACAAAAGCCCTTTAAGAAAGTGGATGGAGGCTAAGGGATTGGTTAAAAACATGACTTTAAGGCTCTCAGGGGGCAGCCCTACAGACAATGACAATGGGATACAGCAGCTTCAGGAAAATGGGTCTTATTCAATGACGCTAACTCCTAATCTTATCATTAACGAACTGGCTAGCGAACAAATCAAAGGGGGAAATGAAGTCCACGTAGTTGCATCCCTACCGGATCCAGCAGCCTCGGTAGACCTGGGTTCGGACTCTGAACTAAACCAATCTTATGCTGAAAGCAGGCAGGGAAAACCAACGGAAGTGACCAAGTCGGGCAATACTGACCACCCCCAGCTAGACGCCATCCTAAATCTTCTTGTAAATCAAAGGGCAGAGTCAGAGGCACATTATCAGCAGTTAAAAAACGATAATATAAGACTGCAAACTTCAATAACTGATATAGCCTCCATACTAAAGGGAGTCACACAGGAGATAACGGAGCTCCAACAGCGCACAGTTTTGGTTGAAGAAAGAACGCAAAGGGTTGACGCCAATGTGGAGCGACATGACACAGTACTAACCCAGCTACAGTGGAAAGTGGATGACCTGGAAAACCGCTTAAGAAGATCGAATCTCAAAGTGTATGGAGTCCCGGAAGGGGCAGAGGGGTCCGACCCGAGGGCCTTTTTGGTGAAACTGATGCCCCGAGCATTCCCTGAACTTTCTGACTGGGACTGGGACTCCCAAATTCAAAGAGCACATAGGCTTCCACTTGGCCAAAAACGCCCTAATAGTAAATTCTCACGCCCGTTTTTGATTTATTTTGGCAATTTTCTGCTACGACAAGCGGTGTGGCAAAAAGCTAAACCCAATACTCCAATAACTATTGACAACTTTACTATCTTTGGGCGCTCGGACTTAAGCAAAGCTACGATGGATAAGAGATGGGAAATGCGCAAATTAATTGACACAATTAATAAACTGGGTGGCTCAGCATATTTGCAGGAGCCAGCTCGACTAAAAGTGATCATGAAAGGACATACAAACTTCTTTTATGAAGTGCAGGAAGCGCAGGCATTTTTAACCAGTGTCAATAAGAGCAAATAGCCACAGAGTCGAAATGAAAGGAGGCGGTCTATAACTATTTCTGCATTTTGGAAACACAGAGGGGGGGGGGGATAAAAAAAAGGAAAAAAAAAATTGAAAAGAAAAAGGGAAGAAGAAGGGAAAAAAAAGAGGGGGGGACGGAACTAACACAATTAGCAGACATAAAGTCTTTAAAGGTGAAGGGGGGGGGACTGTCCTAGGTTCCCAGCCGCAAGTGCTGCCTCATCAACGGCAGCAGTAGGTAAGGGGGAGGAGGGGGAGGGTAGGTCTTCGCAGTTCGGGGGGGTGTGTGTGGGGTGGATGGGTGGAGGAAGGGCTGGGGGAAAAAAGAATAAAACAGGGGGTTTTCAACCTCCCCTTCTTATAGTCCATTTCCAGACACCAAATGTGATTTAGAGTCTGAGTCTTTGAAGTTTTATGTTCTGCTTCTTTTGAAGTATACACTTTTCTCTCTCTTTCTTCTTCAAAAGATGTCTGTCACTGCAGGAAAGACTACAAAGCCGATAGTCCCACAACACAGGCCATGGGAGGGCCTAGAGTTCACACCAGGATGTCAGCCATACACAATCAATACACAATCTGTCTGGTGTATTCGTCTATGCCTCATGACTTTACCAGGCAGGCCTGGTGTTGCCGTACGAAATATAAAGAACACACAACTTATTTTGGCAATATAGTATTAAGTTGAATCATGTGCGTGGAAGGTCAGACAGCTCTGTGGAACGTGAATCTCAGCTTCGACTTACAATAGGCGGGCAGGTTCTTTTATACACTTGTAAGCTTAATAAGTCATACATTTGTATACTCTATCATGCATTTACTTAAGCACAACATTATATCAAAAGTAATACTTTCTACAAAAAAGCTAATCAGATGTTTATTAAATGTGATACATGTGCACATGTTATTTTGGTTATGCTTCTACACCACCTCTTGTACTACCAGTTTTCCTTGGCTTGTCTCTTTGAAGCATAGCAATACTCTTCTTCCTACATGTCTACTGCTCTACAAGGCTTAATCTACCAACTATCCTGTGCCTCTGTGCTACTGTATCTACATATTTTCTCAGAGACGTGTTCTAGCAATGCATGCCTGTAACTTTCCATTTCTGCTATGTCTAATTATATTTCTCTATTCTACTGAAGCTTGTCTCTACCTCCTTCCCCCTAGTACCTGACTCAATTTTGTGCTGTTTTCCTATTCTACTGTAGCAGATAGCCTAGGCCTATATTTCTCTTCTAATACATACATCTGCACACAACTTTCTGCTGATGCTTGCATTGACATGAGTGGGCCTTCTTCATTTTCTATATTTATTATAGCATTGGCCTTCCTAAAATGAAACCCAGGGTCCTCCATGTAATGTATCATTGCAGGCCCCATTTTTCCTCAGGGCACATACACAGACAATACACACTGTCCATTAGTATCTCCTCCATGTGTTGTACCATCCCTGGTATGCACACATCCAGTGCACACAATCTCTGTGTGCACTGCACAGTACGGTATCCTTTCTGTATTGTGCCATGGTGCGCTATTTGCAAACAAACTGATTGCTATAACACACACTCACCATGGGCGTGCTGCACAACACTTTACCCATCATGAATTGTACTTCTCGCAAACACACATGCACCCAGCAGATCCTTTCATTGAGCGCATATGGTATAGCACATCTCTCATGTAATATATTCCTCACAGGCATGCATACAGTCAGTACATGCACTAGCCATACATGCACTGCACAGCACTGTTCTGCCCCTGTACAGTACCCTTCCCAGGTACACATACATCCAGCACAGTCATTATTCCTGCATAGCGTAGCACAATATATCTACCTGATGTAGGCCAAGGGTGAGTTAAGCACACAGCAGCAGATCCTTTGAAAAGCTGAGTAAGCCATACCCTGCAAATGTCTCAGAGAACCTAATTACCCAACTCCTCACCGACCTCCTCAGCAATTACCAGCTCCTCAAAGTCATGCAGTTTGGATTTAGCCACAATCACAGTACAGAAACAGCACTAATTGTCACCATAGTTGACATCAGTGGTGATCCTTAACAGAGGAGGCACAGCAGCTCTCATTTTCCTGGACCTCTCTGCAATATTTGACATGGTATCACACCCCATCCTCACCAGGCACGTGCATGAGATTGGCATTCCAGGACCCTTTCGCCCACGGATCTTTTCCTTCTTAACAGATCAAACACAAGCTGTCACCCTGCCACCTTACTCATCGGAAGCCCGCAAAGTCCTCTGGCGAGTCCCACTAAGTTCATCACTCCGCCCCACCCTCTTCAATGCATACATGATCCTTCTGGCCAATGCCATCCACACATACGACATCAACATCCTCTGCTATGCAAATGACAAGTAGCACATACTCTTCCTCTTGGAAAATACCCCAAATACAAGAAACAAGTTCAGCACCTGCACGACCAAAGTTGCTAACTGGATGAAAACCAACTGTCTCAAGCCCAACGCGGACAAGACACACGTATTGATCTTCATCAAGAACAACTCACCATTGGACTCCCAACTGGTGGCCGGCTGAATTCAGACCCACACCTACACCAAGAACCCTAGCCAGGAACCTCGGAATAATCATCAATAGCTGACTGAATATGACTGCACAAGTCAAAGCTGTCACAGCAGCCTGCTTCCACAGCCTGACGATGCAGAGGAAGATCAAATGGCCCCCAGGCAACACAAGAACAACTGTAACTCATGCCCTAGTCACCAGCAAGTTGGACTTTGGGAACACCTTGATGCCGGGATCACCAAGCAACTCACTAGAAGATTACAGACCATCTATAACTCGGCATCCAGACTCATCCCCAACATTCGACTCAGAACTCACACTACACCACACCTCAGAGAGCTACACTGGCTTCCAATACACTAACATGCTCAATTCAAACTCCACACACGGACATTCAAGGCACTCTGCTACTCAGGCCCCAACTACCTGTAAAGTCACATCTCCTTCCATTAACCATGCAGACACCTCTGCTCTGTAGGACTATTGTTCATTAACATCCCACACATACACAGAACCAGATCAGGTGGATGAGCGTTCTCTTACATTGCTCCTAAAGTATGGAAAGACCTCCCTCTCCACATCAGTCTCCTCCTTTATTCTTGAATTCCGCAAGAAGCTGAATATTTGGCTTTTCATTTAACCAACCTACCATACGTAGGGTTAGGGACACACACCTGCTCAGCGCCAGTATATCATTGAGGGTGATAGCAGGCTTTACAAAAACACATAACACAACAAACAGATTTCCACAAATACCATGACCAATAATAGATCCTCCTTAACTGGGAGATATCTTCTCATAGGTCTCTTAAAACAAAGGTATGTAAGACAATATTGTCAGTCAGTTATCAGGAAAAAATTGAAAGGGATATTGAATTAGCACCTCAGAGATAGCGGGTAGGAAAGTACTCCTTTTGGCATTGTTACCCCCCACTTTTTGCCTGACTCTGAGGCATCTCTGACTGAATGTGCACTGGGTTCCTGCTAACCAGGTTCCCAGTGCCTATGGTCTTTCCCAAAACTGTACCTTTGTTTCCATAATTGGCACACCTCCGGCACACATGTATGTCTCTTGTATAAGGTACCAGTGGTACCAAAGGCCTTGAGACCAGTTAGGGTCTCTAAGAGCTGAAGAATGTATTGTGCCACCCTAAGAGACTCCTCACCAAACACATGCACATTGCCACTGCAGACTGCGTGTTTTGGTGCAGATATAAGTGAAGAGTCAACCTGGCACACATCCCTGTGTGCCATACCTACCAGCACTGCAAGAGGCATGGGTAAGACACCCCTACAGCAGGCCTTACAGCCCTAAGGCAGGGTGCCTTTACCTCTTGTGAGGGCATAATGGCATGAGCAGATAAGTCCATTCTTAGACATTATACGTGCACAGTGAAGCTATACTGAGAACATGGGCTGGGAGCTTGTCAATACGAGTTCCACAACTCCATAATGGCTTCACATAATTCCCCAGATATTTGGTACCAAACATCTCAGATTAATGAACCCACACTGATGCCAGTGCTGGATCCATTAATATATGCACTAAGGCACCTCAGAGGTGCCCCCTAAAATTCCCGACCAAACTACTAGTGTGTGCCTGACTAGTCTGCACCAGCCTGCCACTTCTAGACATGTTTCTGCCCTCCTGCGGTGAGAGCCTTTTGCTCTCGTGGGTCAGAAACAAAGCCTCCTCTGGGTGGAGGTGCTTCACACCTATCCTCAAGCAAAAACAGCATTGAAGGGCAGTGAGCCTCAAAGATTTTCCGTCCTTTGTTATGCTGCTCAGGGCCTCTCCAGCTAGTAGAGATGCCTGCCCCCAACCAAGCCCCACATTTGGCGGCAAGGCAGCAAGGCTGCGGGAAAATTAGTAAGCAGGAAAGGTGTGTCCCCTCATAGCCAGAACCAACCCTAAGGTGGCCTGAGCTGAAATGACTCCTTTGAAAATCATCCAAATTATTTTGGAGTATTTTAGCCAATAGGGATAGGTGTATGCCCCTTCTTCAGAGAAAGTTGACATACAAAGAGTGTAGTCCCCCTAAAGGTAAGTAGCCATTTGGCTACTACCTCATGACCGCTGGAATGCCCCTAACACTACTAGTATTTAGGGTTACCCCATAACCTTAATCCTCAGATTACCGACGACCCACGAAAAAGAAGACAAAGAAGAGCTGATCCCTGCACGACAAGGAACTCCAGCGGCTGCCGTGGTCCCAGCCCCACCAGCATGTCTGCAAGCTTCGCACAACTCGTCCTGCAGACCAGCGACCTCCAAAACCCTGTTAGGACTGCCTGCCTTCAACGAAGACTCTTAATCTCCTGTGGACAGCGGACCTATCCAAAATGAAGTTTCAAGACCAAGTTCTGCCTGTAGAACAACAAAGTCGACCACCCCTGCATCCGACGACCACGGCCCGAGTCCAAGAGACCAACCAGTCCAGAAAAGGTTCCCCAGCAATCCTGAGCCAGAGTCCCTCATGGGTTGACCCCTGCCAGACTCCACGTCGATATCTGGAGCCTCTGCACGATGACCCCCCCACAACTCCATTGGTAAGTTGACTTCGGATGCCAAAGGACACCCCTGCACCCAGAGCCCCTGAGCCATGGGGAGATATAAAGACAGTGTCTAGATGCCCCAGCACATCTCAGCCTACCTGTGCAGCTGTAGGTTTCCATCGATCGGCCTTTCTCCAAGTTCGAGATTCCCCATTGGTTTGCATTGGCCGTCTGACGCTGTGTTTGAACTCTGCACCCAGCCACCCATGTGCCGCTGAGGGTGTCAGTTTGGTGCTGCCTTGTGGCCCCCCTGTGCTTGCCTTAACCCCTGGAGACTGGGTTCCAAAACCATGCTATTTACTTGCAGGTCGTACCACTTTTTGATTGCCTCCCTTTCTCCATTGGAAACCATTGGCACCAGGCCCTGAGTTTGACCTCTGCAGCCGGCTGCCCCAGTGCCCCTTGTGGTGCAGCTTTGTTACTTTCCTGAACCTTGCCTGGTACTGATTCTTGATCCAAAAGCGTAATACTGTAAATCGTTTACTTACCTGCAAATTGCTGATAGTGTTTCCTCCCACAGGATAATTGTACTGGTTGAACAATTGTATCCACTTTTGATATGGAAAAACCGTGATATTGCAAAACTTATTTTACTGCAACAAGGTATCTTTGGTTTTATAAAAAAAAAATACAAAAAGTAATATTTTTACAAAGAATCGCTCTTGGATTTAGTCACTGAGTGTGTGTAATCATTTATTGCCTGTGTGTGTACAACAAATGCTTAATACAGCCCTCTGATAATACTAACTGCTAGCTCACACTACCACAAAAGTGAGCACTAGTATGATCTATTTTAGCCTCTTTAAAGCCTCTGTGAATCCACTGGACTCTGTGCACACTATACCTTATTTTGGTATAGTATATGCAGAGCTATCTTCTGATATCTTGCCTCTGGTCTTAGTCCATTCATTAAAGCCAGATTTTTAAAACTGCACTCAGAGCAAAAAGATTTACTTGACAGTAAAGGAAACTGGAGGTACCCAAAAAATATTAGATGCTCCTGTAATTTAGATGAGCAGCACATGTTAAATGTAGTCTCCATATGCAGAGGGTCGATGCACTGAGGTTGCAATAACTGCACATCGCTTTCAAAGAAGGAAAGAAGTTTTCTAATTGTGCTAGGGTGTGTAAGATTTATGCTTGCATCATTAAAGTTCTTTAATAATGAGTAGCAAACAAACTCCAGCCAGACATCTAATCCAGGTCCTGCAGTTGAGGCCCACAGCAGGTCTAATGTGCATGTGAGGTTTTAATGCCATTAATTTTATCTGTGAATCTATGTTTTATATTGTGTGTGTGTTTGCATTGTCTTAGCTTAGTTAGGTTGTAACCAAAAATGCAGCATCAAATGTTATCTATTTGTCTTAAAAGCCAAAGTCAATATCAAATCTAGCTATATCTTTCAAACTCTTTGCTAGCTGCTGGGACGGAAAAGTCCCTGTGCCCTGAGTGCCTAAGTATGCTGTTGACTGGACGCTTAACACTGATTTTTTGTTTTCATAGGCAAACATGGATCATGCGTGTGCACCATGACATTTGCCTGTCTAATGGTATGCAGTCTTGTTAGACCAGGAGGGGTGCTCAACGTGCTACCCTCATAGTGGTGGAAGGCTACTACTTTCACCAGGAGTTAAGCAGTATGACATGATTGTTGCAGCATACCATGTGGTGATGAGTAGAAGTGAACAGTTATATTGTTACCCTGTGTCACTGGAGTGAGGCCTACAGGTCACTCACCTTTTTAAAGTTCAGCTGCTGTGTGTTTAACTCACCCTATGCCTACATCAGTTAGATGAAAAAGTGCTGCACAGCGCAGGAGTGGCAACTAGGCGCTGGGTGTATACGTGTCTGGGAAGGGTAAAATACAACGATAGAGCAGTGATGTGCAATGTAAGCATGGTGAACGAATGGACTGAGTGTACACGTATCTGCAAGTATTATAGTACATTAAAGCTATAGTGCTAGGCACTGCATGCATGGTGAGTTCATGTATTGGGTGCATGCATACCAGCAAGAAGTACATTACATAAAGGTTATAGTGCAGCACGCACATGGTGAATCTGTGTGCTGGCTGCATGTGTGCTTGCCAACGGCAACATAGAAAAGGCTGCAGTACTGAACAGTGTGTGCAGAGTAGATGTATGTACTGATTGTATGTGTATCGGTGGTGGCACAACACAAGGAGGTAGCAGTGCTGGATAGTGTGTGTGCTGTGTACATACACTGAGTGCAGGTATGCCTTTCGGGGTACACTAGCGGCCCACCCCGACGTTGTCCGGGGATGAAAATGAAAGTCTAGAAAGTTCTTTTTTACCTGTGTAGTCGAGCAGTGCATACACAGTAACGCTAGGTGTCCATTGCAGCCAAACATGTGCCTCCGCTTGTCCAGCCAGTGTGAGGAAGCGCCACAGTGATAAGTGCCTCTGCAGCGCCAACGTTTAGCGTGTGTGGATTCAGTTTTGCTCCTTGGCTTCACACTGTCCAACAGCGGTCACGCGATGCTGTGCGTGTGTCACCAACAGTCTGTGACTTTTTTAATAGGGCCCCAGCAATGCTCAAGTGCCTCTGCACTCGCAGATGAATGCGGAGAAGTTCCATCTGTGTGGGCACTCAGAATCCGTCAATCGTTTGCGCGTTTCCGCTCTGAAGGTGAGCTTGTGCTCTGCGGTTTTGTATCCTTGCTGCGAGAGGCGAAAGTGTGTGTCCGCTCCCGCCGACGGCCCTGATCGGTCCTGGCATGCACAATACGCACTCCACAAACACGCCGTGGTGCACTTAGACGCCACACACTGCCCAGAACGCTATCCCCCACACGACACGCCCACTTTAAGCACACTCCCATCGCTTTACAGCACAACGCCCACAACAGACTACTTTTTCCCTAATGGTCTTTTTCCCTTGTAATGTATATGTTGGGCTGGTGTATAGCCTATGTCCATCTGCTTATACTCGCCGTTCCGAATCTGTATGCGGTGTTCGGTTGGCGCTGTGGTTCCGGAGCTTACCCGCCTCAACGGTTTGGGCTCTCTCTTTATAATATTAGTATGGATTACAATGAGGACCCTGGGTTCCAATTTGGGAGTCCCAGGCCTGCCTGGTGAAAATGAGGAGTAGAGGAATTCCGCCAGACAGATTTGTGTATTTCTGCATTCCTGTGAACTGAGTGGAGCCCACTGGAGGAGGGACTGCGATACTCTCCCCTTACACGTCAAAGGGTGCTCTTTGATTCAGTGAGAGGTCACAAGAAATGGGCCTGGACACATCCCAGGAAAGATATGGAACTGATAAGGGAATCATAAAGACTAGGGATGGGAGCCGGGATTAATCCTTTGATGCATATATCACTGTAGCCGATATCCAGGTGTGAACTTTAGTCACTTCCATGGCCTGTGTTGTGGGATTATCAGCTTTGGAAACAGTCTTTCAAGAGAAAGAGGGAGAGGAAAATGATACACTTCAAAAGAAAGAAGCAGAACCCCAACATAAATCTTCAAGAATCCAGACCCTAAATCACATTTGGTGTCTGGAAATGGGCAACAGAAGTGGAGGTTGAAACATTTATCATCTTCAACACATCCAGACTGACTGAATGAGATGGGGAAGCTCTGCAAGACTTCTGACTGTGACTAGGATTAGGGGCCATATGCCAGCAGAGGGCTGCCATGAAGATAACCGTGAGCTGAATGCCATGCAGGAAGATTGAAACCTGTACAGCATCAATGCAACGACTCTGTATACCAGGGGGAGCAGCCATGAAAATTATTGCTACCAGCAAGTGCCAAGACCCGTACAGGCCTTAGTGGTCCCCTGTATGCTGGGGGGAGATGCGGTATAGATTGCTATGAAGTGAAGACCAGTGCCTTGGTTACAGTTTAAGTTTAAGTTTGACCTGTCACTCGCAATACTGAAAACTGTAACCTGTGGATCAAAACAAGCACTGGGAACGTCCCCGACCTGTCCTGTGGGCTGAGGTGAATGCAGAGTGCCATGCCACATCGCTGGGACCAGATTGGGAGCTCCAGGATCAACCACCCTCTTCAGCTGGGAAGCGCTGAACATACCATGCCAGCAACAGCACAGGATCACCTCTGAGCACTGCTGGAGTTGGCTGTGCACACCCTGGGAGAGCCTGTGCCTGCGGGGTATCAATCAATTAATCAATCAATCAAATGTTTGCTAAGCGCTACTGCTCACCCATAAGGGTCTCAAGGTCCTAGGGGTGGGGGGTGCAGCATCCATTCCATCAAGGAGGGGGTCTGTCGAAGAGCCAGGTTTTGATGCTTCTTGCGAAGATGGGGAGCGATGTTGTCTGTCTGAGGTGGAGGGGAAGGGAGTTCCAGGCTTTGGCTGCGAGGAAGGAGAAGGAGCGTCCTCCCGATCTGGTCTTTCTGGTGCAGGGTACCACGGCGTAGGAGAGTTGGGCTGATCATAGGGTCCTTTGGGGTGCGTGGAATTTGAGTTGGCTGTTCAGGTATGCTGCTTGTGCAGTGGAGGGCCGTGTGTGCGTTGGTGAGTATCATGAAGGTGATTCTTGCCTCGACGGAGAGCCAGTGGAGTGTGCGCAGGTGCTGGGAGATGTGGCAGTGTTTTGGTAGGTTGAGGACCAGTCTTACGGCGGCGTTCTGGTTGTTCTGTAGCTTGCGGGTGAGGTTTTTGTCTATTCTGGCATAGAGTGCGTTGCCATAGTCGAGTTTGCTGGTGACCAGGGTGTGCGTTGGTGACGGTCTTTCTGTGTTCAAGGGGGATCCATTTGAAGGTCTTACGAAGGAGGCGGAAGGCGTGGAAGCAGGAGGACAAGATGGAGTTGGTGGTCCATTTTGAGTCCAGGATGATTCCCAGGTTGCGTGCATGGTCCGTGCGGGTTGGCGGGTTACCGAAGGCGGGGGGCCACCAGGTGTAGCTCCAGGCGTCGGGGTTTAAGCCCATGAGGAGTACTTCTGTTTTTTTGGTGTTTAGTTGTAGGCAGCTGTTTTTCATCCATTTGACAACGGCTTCCATACCTTCTCGAAAGTTGTGTCTTGCGGTGTTGGGTTGGATAGGGAGAGGATGAGTTGGGTGTCGTCTGCATATGACACAATGCTGAATCCATAGGTTCTGACGATGGGGCCGAGTGGAGCCATGTAGATGTTGAAGAGCGTCGAGCTGAGGGAGGATCCCTGGGGGACTGCTGGATGTCCTGCTTGCAGCCCGACTCAACAGAGCTGGATTGAAGCATTGAAGCATTGTGAGTGCCCACGGTCAGTGCACCCACTGAGACGCTTGCTTGCTGCTAGAGTAGATAAGACTTGTTACGGGCCATCTGGGCAATAGGGAATTGACCGCTAAAGGTTCTACGGCCCCAAAGATGCCTTTGACTACTTTCTAAAAGTCGGAGTGAACATTTGAGTAAGGTGTACTAGTGGCCATTCCCTGGATGCAGTCACCAGTGAATGGGGAATAGTCTCAACCACATTATTGGAACCGGTGGGGCAGGGATTTGACAGCAAAACACTGAAAACGCTACCTCAAGGGGATTGCCTTATTGCTTATGAGTATTGTGACACTCCTTTGAATACATAGAGCTAGAAATAAAATACTTCTTTATATTATAAAAGTTAGCATTTGACTGGACGTGTCCATTAACCTGTAGCTGCACTTCCATCCTGAGGGAGCATTGGCCTGCTATCCATAGCTGCCACTGAGAGTCAAGTACAGAAGTGGTACTTGGCCTAATTGCTCAGGATCTATAGTAGGTTGGCCCGAGACTTCAGGAGTAAAAGGCCGCAACCAAACAATTGTGCCCAGTAACCACTGCATGCCCTATGGTCCTTTGAAAGGGGGTCTGACATTAGCCTTAAAGCTTTTCAAAGGAACTATGCTATGCTATGCTGTGCTATAGGATTTATAAAGTGCATGGCGACCGAAGTCATCCCAGCACTAGTGGACGGAAGTACCACTACAGCTACTACTATAGGCCAAAAGTGTCAATTAAGGATCAGCTCCTAAAAAGCCATTTCCTTAGGGATGTTTGGAAGCTCAGCTCACTGTTCATAAAGTGAATGGCTAGAGGGACAGCATTCCACTGCTTTGCCACGTTAAAGCCAAAAGATCGTCCTCCACTTTGATCCCTTCTGACAGTGGGGACAGTTACTAAAAGTAAATTGGAGGATCTAAGAAGCCTATTGAGGGAATATGGGGTGACCAGCTGGCGGAAGATTTGAGGACCACTCGGCTAGTTTGGAGAAATTTCATGTGACCAATCCAACCGGCCTTTCAGAGGCACTCACAAGTCAAGAGACCTTCCAGTATCACTGAGAACAAAACCGTCTCTAGCAGCATAGTGTATTGCAATACACTGGAATGAGAACTTGTCTGCAGCCCTTTCATAAGACTAAGGGGCATATTTACAATAACTGGCGCATCCCTGCAAATCAGCAGGGATGCACCAGTTATTGTGCGCCACAGCTCCGCCATTATGGATGCGCCGCATTTACAATGCGGCACACCATACAGGCAAAAACGGCAGAGATGTGTGATGCATCTGTGCCGTAAAAGTGACGCATTGCTGGAGTTAGGTCGCAAGTGCGATGTAGCTCCAGCAATGCTCTGGGAGCCCTATCTAGTTAATGCTGCATCAATCCTTACGCCTGCTACAGGCAGGCGCAGTGTTTTGACGCAGCATGGGCCTAAAAGTGACTGAGTGAAATCTTGTAGATTTCACTCAGCCACTTTTAGGAGGCGTTCCTGCGCCGGAACGCCCCCCCCCCCCCCCCACCCCCCTCCGCCCCCGCCGAACAGGAACGCCTACATTTGGCGCAGGGCATTACAACGTGACGCATCTCCCAGATGCGTCACGTTGTAAGTACCCCCGCACCATGGAGCAGGATTTGCTCCACCGCTGCGTCACAAAAGTGATGCAACGGCAGCGTAAATGATGCACAAGGGGCTTGTAAATCTGCCCCTAAGAGTGTGTCCCTGCAAGCCAGCAGGACCTAGGGAAGGCTGACTTACTCTCTGACTTCTGCTGCCTGGTTTGAAACCAGCTCTGTTCAGCCTAATTAGACACTGGACAAAGGAGCGTTTTTCCCGCAGAACAAAATAGGGACATATTTAATGAAAAACTCATGACTGACAATTAATTTCCTTATAACTGTGCCTTTCTATGCCCCGTGTTCACCCATGCGAAGCCCGCATCGGGATTTTCCGATGCATGCCTTTGAAGGTCTTATTTTTAAAGAAAACACACCTCCTGCTGGCAGATACCTTTGGTTCAGCCCCATCCTGCTAGGCAGCCGGATTCGTTTATTATTAACCAATGATGCGCGTCCTGGGTGACTTTCATTTGGCATCCAGGGGGTGGTCCAAAGGACGCTGCTCAAGGTTTTGCCAACCGGTTTTGGAACTGAAAGTTCAGTGTTTGTGTGCAAACAGTGCATTCCGTGCAAATCAGGAACTGGGGCGACGTCCAATAGCCTGACGTGCAAGCAAGGCCGCATCTGCAATGTTTACAGTGCGGGGCTGAAGCTTTTGGAAAAAATCTGCACCTTTATCTGATGGGGCATCTGATTGTGAAGCACACACTAGGGTTCAGCTTTGCACAGTGTATAAAATGTGAAAAACAAGTACACTTAAATATTCTTCTTCTGCTGCTCTCTTCCCAAACTCTTTGGCGGGTGACCATAGCAACATGGTGTTGTTTTCCTTGGAGTTGAGCAATTCAAATGTTTCAGTTTAAAATCATGCCAGATTGCAGTGCATCATCGCCAATGGGCGGATTACTTTTTTATGGCTATTGTGTTGCTTGAATAAGAAAGGTCTCTAATTAAATTATAGCCTGCTGCCAAGTGTTGTACCAGTAGTTAATGACCTCTACTCGAATTATAAGTCCGACCCACAGGCGAGGGTCTATAACGAGGGAAAGGGCTTTTTATGACAGGCATATCACAAGCCAGAATTGCTAAAATGTTAAATTTCTAAAAAAAAAAAAAACACAAGTGCCAGGGACCTTGTCAGGAGGGCAGTTCAGGTTCCACCACCCATTGCCCCAACCAGTACTGCCATTGATAGTATCAACACAACTAACCATCATACTCCCACAAGTGTGACAATTTAGTCTTTAATATTCATTAAACATGACCAATACTTACCGCCCAATCTATTCTTATAGCTTTGGGTGGCAGGTATTAGCCATTTTAATGTATACTGTTGTTGTGATCATCACAAAAGTAGACAAACAGTGCCACCATGTGGCAGGCTGTCATAAGTGCCAGTGCTGACAACCAGAAACCATTGGCTCAAATTAAGCACTGATAAGAACATTCCACCCACTGAGTGTGGGGGTGTTCTAAATGAAAAATGAAGAAATAAAAGCAGAATCATTGAAATGTTGGAGAAGGATGTCTATACCACCCATGACCTACCTGGTCCTTCTACCTGACCACAGTCCTTACGAATGTGCTTTGGGCGGGCAGCCGACCAACAGGAGGTGTGCCCCCCAGGGAATTTGGGACAAGGGTGGTTAAGCCCCGACCACATTGGGCTTCGTTGAGTTGTGTTTCATTGGGCTTCATGCCCAATATATAACCAGCCATGTAAGGTGAGTGGCCACCATTTTGGTAGGTGACATGGTGGCCAACAATTGTTAGTCAAGAAAACGTTTTTAGGTCTCGAGTGCGTAGTTATCTGTGGGATAGAAGATTGGATAATGCAAGAAGCCATGTGCCTGCTCGCTGAGGCATGTCACATTGATCTACTTTCCCTGGAGTGTGTGTCGTCACGCGCCCATTGAGGCATGCAGCAAGCAGAGTGGCATCGCGATCCTCATGTGCTCACCACCGTGTTGCGGTTGTGCAGTGAGCAGTGGTGCACAGGTAAGCTCAGGGGCCGCTCAGTTATCAGAAGAGCAGCCCGAGAGGATAGCGTGGTGCGCATGATGGGAGAGGCATAGCGCGCGGGCCCACGTTGGTTTTTATAGTGGGGTAGGGAGCGGGGCTCAATCCAGTCCTGCGAAGGTGTTTACAGAGGCGGGCAGGGAAACTGGCATTGTGCCGCTAAGCAGTACGTCTCGCTCAGACAAGGAATTAAGGGGGCATATTATCAAGAACAGGAGATAAAATTATCGCCGCTTTATCGGCAGAAAACTGCTGATAAAGCGGCGATAATGGGCTTGATAATATGCTCTATGGAATTCCAATCGAAGCCCAAGTTAGATGTGAAGACATCTAACATGGGCTTCAATTGGAATTCCATAGAGCATATTATCAAGCCCATTATCGCCGCTTTATCAGCAGTTTTCTGCCGATAAAGCGGCGATAATTTTATCTCCTGTTCTTGATAATATGCCCCTAAGTCTGCTGACTGGGGAAGGGGGGATAGGAGAGAAGCCCCTGACAGTGCAAGGGAGGTGGAAGGAAGGAGGTAAAGGGATGAGCTGTCTGCCAAAGGGCAGCAGACTGAGAGGTGGGAGGTGAGAGTTCATGGGGCTGCTTCCCAGTACTTATAAGGGATGAAGGGAGGGTTGAAAATAAGAGTGGAGGGGGCAATGAAGGCTGAGGAGAGAGTAGTGAAGCGGCCTCCAATATCCTTAGTTGCAGGGGGTAATTGGAGTGGGCCCCCAGAGTCTTACAGGGCTTTTGGAGTGAGAAGGGTGGGTGGGCGCAGTTTCTGGACAAAAAGAAGTGATACGAAGCTGGATGATGGTAAGGGGGAGTTTCTGCGGGGTGGTGTCCAACAGTACGTGGAGGGGCTCGTCGGCATTAATCGTGGCCACTTTGGAGTGGAGCCATGAAGAACCCACGGGGGTAGAGGAGGTTAACAGTGGGCCTGGTGCAGGAGCGGGGATTCCGCTGTAAGGTCGGGCCTACCTGGATGACTTACGCACAGAGTTCTTTTAGGGGCCAGGGCGTTCAGGAGGCAGGGCGCTCTATGGGAGGAGAAAACAAGGAGCACATGGCCACAGGGGTGGAAGGGCAGGACCAGGACAGTTGGTTGTGTGGGGATGGAGGTTGGGGGGGAGCAAAGACGGGCAGATGGATGTGGGTGCCCAGCCAGTGAGGAGGAGGGTGAGGGGGACATTAATGACGGCATGCCGGACCTGCCTTTTCTTTTTCAGAGCCAGCCACAAGGAGGACATGCTGACTTGGGAGAGTCTTATGCGGCTCACAGACCCTGAGGGGACGAGATGGTAGGGTCTAGGGCGGCCAGCTGGGTAGCATCATGGGACAGTGACAACACTGCCACACAAAGGTTTGGAATGGCTTCGGTACTGCAACAGCGGGATGGGTCAAGGCGGCCTCTCAGGCAAGCGAGTAGCGGTATCGTACAGCGTCCGTCAAGGGGTCAAGGCAGGAGGGCTCACTATGGCACCCTGCTTGCCCTCACAGAGAGTCTTCCGTGTAAAAAGAAAGGTGGATGACATGTTTGCTGACAAGGCCACGGTGCCATGATCTAGGTGAAGAACAGTTAGATTATGATGAAAGGAGTGTAGAAAAAGGGGAAATAGTGGAAGAGTTGCAGGGGAATGCGGACATTTGGTGGGCTAGGGGTGCACAGGGGGAATCTCATGATGCACTTCATCATAGCTTGTTCCAGGCTTGTCACTAGAGAATGGGGACACGTTGGACGGAATCAAATGGTAGAGCCCCTTCACAACTGGTTGGGTGGCTGGATCCAAGGAAGAGGCAGGTAAGGATGCCAAGGGCACAGACATTATACTGCACACAAACAAGTTGTCCATAGGGGTGCATGCAAGGGATAGAACTGAGGGAAGGACATCAGTTTTGAGGAAGGGTCGATATGTAAACGACTTAGGGGTGGGCACAGATGGGCAGGTGGACATTGCTAAAGATGTCGGGAAGTCCCAGGAGTACAGTCAGGATGTGAAGGCATGAGATGCAACGGCGACGGGAATGTAGGAAGCCCTGCAAGGGAAGGCAGAGGAGAAGTACCCAAGGAAACGACAGGGGGATGGCACGAAGGCTAAAGAGATAACGATTAAGAAACTACTGTATATGGAGATAGCAAAGCCGCTGGAAGTGCATTTGATGCTAGTGACCAAGGAAAAAATATGGAAATTGGATTATGCGGAGCTGTTCAAGCTCCTTCACAGAGAATTATGTGACAAAGAGATGTCCAAAGAAGAAGTAGAGTTGTATAGACAGTCGAGGGTGCAGACGACTATAGAGAACTAGTCAGCTGCCTTTCTGATTCTTGCAAGTGTATATTGTGAAAAATATCCTGAGCGATGTGTATCATTATTTAAATACATTGATGTAATTCACAGGGTACATGTCGCATATGGAGGATACGCCAGGGTGCATTATGATGAAGAGTTCAGGGCCAGAATGACATTGATCACATAGGCCAAGTGGTGGGAAATTGATACCGACTTATATCAACAGACTATGGCGTTAGTCAAGTTTGACAAGATGACGTACTCAGCAAGTGGATTGCCGTTGGTGTATTGGCCCTTTCAGCCTGGCCCTATTCAAGGGGGTGGGGTTTGCGACCAAGGCACAGGGTGGAACAATGGTGGGGATGTGTTGGGACTTCAATAAAGGGTCTTGCACTAGAGACTACATATGTCCCAAGTGTTCAGGAAGACATTCCCTAGTACAGTGCTATTGGGCGGGAAGTAATGCACAGCGGACACAGGCAGGACAGTGGAACCAGCAAGAGGACTATACTGGACAGGAAGACAATGTAAACAGCAGGGGGCAGGTGCATATGTACATGTGGGGAAAAGGCGTGTACGTCAATTAAGGGTGACCGCCTTGGCAATTGGTTACAGCATTATAAGGACATATGGCATGTGAAGTAGTTGATTGATGGTTTACGGGAGGGGTTTTGTTAGGGATACAGAGGCCCAAGGGACACTAGAAGAGTGGACAGTTTGAAATCGGTGGTGATGCATAAACAAGTTGTGAGAAAAAAATTGGCTAAAGAAGTGCAGGAGGGTAGGATGGCGGGACCCTTTGAGCAATGGCCCCCGCCCAACTTGATTGTATCACCAATTGATGTGGTGCGAAAGAAAGAACGAGGGCAATTCCAGCTCATACAGCACTAGTAGTGGCCGGAAGGAAGCTCAGTTAACCATTGTATCTGTGATGAGGATACGTCGGTGACATATTCCTCACTGGATGTGGCCATGTCATTGGTGGAGCAGATCGGGAAGGGCAAACTCATGGCAAACTGTGACATTAAGTCAGTTTTCGGCTGTCAAGCAGTTCATCCAGATGATTTTCAGTTGCTTAGCATACTGTTTGCGGGACATTGGCACATGGATAAGGCATTACCGATCGGCTTTGCAACATCATGTGCACTGTTTGAGCGGTTTAGCTTCTTCCTCAGTGTTTTTTTTTCATCACACATGGTGAAGAAGACTGTTACGCACTATATGGACGATTTCTTTTTTGTGGGGATGCCCGGTTCTATGGACTGTCGGCAGCAGTGGACAAGTTTTCAAGAGCTCATGACCGACATGGGGTACAGCTGGCTCTGGAGAAAATGGTGGGGTCAACAACAGTGCCTTTGTTCTTAGTTATTGAGCTTGATTCTGTGTCTATGGAGGCGCACCTCCCGGTTGAAAAAAAGGTTAAAATGCAACTGTTACTTGGGGTTATGCTTGACAAACAAAAGTTGACCATCAAGGAGGTACAGGTCTTGCTGGGACATTTGAACTTTGCATTTGAAATGTGAACTTTGCAAAGTCTCCTTATGCTTTGCAGCATAAGGAGACTTTATCTGCAGACATTTGGGTAGTCCTTGGCAGGGTTGTCAGTGCAGCATCATCACATGCACCTGTCAGCTGGTACATGGGAAGACCTGCGCATTTGACGCAGGTTCTTGGATGAATTCAATGAAATTCCAATGATGACACCTACAGATTAGGAGTGGAACATCAAGATATACTCTGAAGTGTCTGGGGGCATAGGTTTTGGACATTACTGGCAAGACAGATGGTGCGCGGAACAATGACTAGTGGCCTGGAATCACAGGGGTAGGAGCATTGTCTTCCTTGAATTCTTCCCCTTAGTGGTACCATTGATCTTATGTGGGGAAGGATCTTGCACATCGGAAGGTTTTATTCAGAGTTGATAATATGTCAGTGGTGCATGTAGTGAGCAGGCAGTCAGCAAGAGATGAACAGGTACTCAAACTGCTGGGGGTTTTCGTGATGTGTTGTTTTAAACATGATGTGGCCTTTAAGGCTAAACATGTGCCAGGTTTGGACAATGACATTGCAGACGCTTTGTCTCCTTCACTTTGGTAGAGATTCCATGGGCTGGCCACAGAGGCAGACAAAGTCAAGTCGATGGTACCAGCACACATATGGAGCGTAGGAGAAAGAGGATGCTGATGTTGGTGGTAGGGTCTCAAGCCGTATCCATCAAGAAACATACGCTGTGGCCTGGGAAGAGTTTGAGGCAGGAGGGGAAAAGCGGAGGACAGAACATTGGGACAGGGAAGATGATGTAGTTGAGCACATCATCATGCTGATTGGCAGGGGTCTCTCGGGGTCACCATATCAGGCAAACTGGCTGAAATTGCTGTTATGGGCAAGCCTTTATGGGGATACCCACCTACGGCTGGGGAATTGGGTAGGGGAATGTTAGAGGGATGGCCTAGGGAGAGGGGTCAGCAGCCTCGGCTGCAAAAGCCATTATCAAAGAGGTTGCTTGGGAAAATAATAATTGTGTTTACCACAAATATGTAGGGACAGGGGAGAATGTGTGATTTTTTCAACCCTAATGTCGTGGATATTGTTGGGGCTTTTAGGGTATCAGAGCCGTTGAGTAGGAAAGGGATCCCGGAGCTGGAGTGGGCAGATGTAGTACATGTGGTAGGTGGGTTATAACTGTATATCCAACAACCCTAAACAGGTCATCCGGCTCTGGGAAAGACAGTTCAACTCCTGGTGTTCCTGTCCCGGGACTTGTGCCCGGTGCAGTGGGGTGCAGAATGGAGGGTAGTCAGAGGGTCAGAAAGGGGGAAAAAGTTGTGTCATGTACATGGAGCTCTGGTGACTGTTCATCAGTTGCTTTGGGTCATAGGAAAGGCATTGGCAAGCATCGGGAAACACCCAGAGGACTTTGGGAGGCATTCCTTTCGATTCGGAGCGGCCACAGAAGCAACACAGAGGAACTGGGGTTATGCGGTTGGGACTCTCATCGTCAGATTGCTTCCGGCGTTATGTGTGAAGAGAACAGATATGGGGGTTATGAATAGTGCCAGTGCGGTATCTCACATTTGTGTTCTTTACAGGTGAAGTAGCTTAGCCGGTGGCAATTGATTTATAGGTATGGGCGGCGAACTCCGTTCTGCCGGCAGAGTTCAATGAGTTTTGCCACTCTGTGCTCCGCTTGGAGCGTGGAGTTTTTGGCAAAAACTATGCCTACCACCAGCTCACCACCATTAGTTCAACCTTATTTGAATGTAAGTTAAGTGGGAAATGTATTCCCACGTGTTTTGGTAAATCTCCCTACTATTCATTCTCAATGTTGCCATGAGTCACAAGTGTTATCAAAGTTGCCACGAGAATTATAATCCCACTATTGTAGATATCCGCAGTGGGGCGCTGACACCGATCAGCTCAGCCAGGCCCAAAGCACCTTGCGCAGGGCCCTTGCGCGCTCCTTAAATGTGTCCTCATTTTGCCGGTACTGGTGCAAGCAGAGCACACGAAGCAAGGCACTGTCTACCAGCTGTTTTGCAGACCGGACGTGACCGCAACCAAAGAGCCTTCATAGAAAGGTGAAAGGATACTGCATACTGCCTGAACTATATGAAACAGTATACCAGCTGATGCTTGATACGTAAAACGACAACAAACATACTTTTTGCATATTTCTGTACAGCTCTTTGGAGAGACACTCTACACTTGGGCTGTTCCAGTCTATCGTTTATTATTACTTACGTTAGTTGTGTTGGCGGGGAATACTATTTCTTTCGCCTCCTCCAAGCTCACAAATGGATCAGCACCGGAGCTTAGTTTTTGGGGAAGAGGTGCATCGCCCCCTTATATTATAACCGAGAGCTGCACACTGCCTGCCATGTGTTGGGCTCTGGAATGTCACTGGGTGGATGCTTGTGGGATCGTGAGGGCTCTGGGAAGGAATGGGGAGTGCCGGTGGTGCGGCAGTTGCTGCCGGGGGTTGGAGACTATCAATCAATCAAAGACATTTATAGAGCGCACTACCTACCCGTAGGGTCTCGAGGCGCTGGGGGGGAGGAGGGGGGGTGCTGCTACTGCTCGAACAGCCAGGTCTTGAGCTTCTTCCTGAAGGAGAGGTGGTCTTGGGTCAGGCGCAGGTCGGCCGGGAGGGAGTTCCTGGTCTTGGCGGCCAGGTAGGAGAAGGACCTTCCTCCTGTAGTGGCTCTACGGATGTGTGGGACGGCGGCGAGGGCGTGGCTGGCGGATCGGAGGTGGCGTTTGGGAGCTTAGAAGTTGATTCGGTTGTTGAGGTAGCTCGGGCCTTGGTCGTGGAGAGCTTTGTGTGCGTGGGTAAGGAGGCGGAAGGTGATTCTCTTGTTGACCGGGAGCCAGTGCAGGTCTCTTAGGTGTCCGGAGATGTGGCTGTGTCGTGGGATGTCGAGGATGAGTCTGGCTGAGGCGTTCTGGATGCGCTGGAGTCTCTTCTGGATCTTGGCAGTGGTGCCGGCGTAGAGTGCGTTGCCGTAGTCTAGTCGGCTGGTGACGAGGGCCTGGGTGACGGTCTTCCTGGTCTCTGTGGGGATCCACCAGAAGATCTTCCGAAGCATGCGCAGGATGTTGAAGCACGACGAGGAGACGGCGTTGAATTGCTTGGTCATGGAGAGGGAGGAGTCCAGGATGAAACCCAGGTTGCGTGCGTGGTCCGTCGGTTTGGGTGCGGTGCCCAGGGTGGGGGGCCACCAGGAGTCGTCCCAGGCGGAGGGTGAGGAGCCCAGGATGAGGACCTCCGTCTTATCTGAGTTCAGCTTCAGGCGGCTCGTCGTCATCCACTCGGCTACTTCTCTCATCCCTTCATGCAGGTTGGCTCTGGCGGCGGCGGGGTCGTTGGTCAGGGAGAGGATCAGCTGGGTGTCGTCGGCGTAGGAGATTATGTTGAGATTGTGTTGGCGTGCGATGGCCGCGAGGGGGCTCATGTAGACGTTGAAGAGAGTCGGGCTCAGTGAGGATCCTTGAGGGACGCCGCAGATGACTTTGGTGGCCTCTGACGTGTACGGTGGTAGGCGGACTCTTTGTGATCTTCCGTCGAGAAAGGAGACGATCCATTCTAGCGCCTTCTTCTGGATTCCGACGTTGCTGAGGCGCTGCACTAGGGTACGGTGGCAGACCGTGTCGAAAGCCGCGGAGAGGTCTAGGAGGATGAGGGCCGCTGTTTCCCCGTTGTCCATCAGGGCTCGGATGTCGTCAGTGGCGGCGATGAGGGCGGTCTCGGTGCTGTGGTTGGCACGGAATCCGGACTGCGATGGGTCGAGGGATCCATTCGTCTCGAGGAAGTTGGCCAGCTGTTTGTTGACGGTCTTCTCGACGGCTTTGACTGGAAACGGGAGACTATCGGATAATTTAAAGAAGTGTCAAACCTACCTTTTCGTGTGAACTTCTCTTCACTGGCGAAGAGTTGTCTGGTAGCTCCACCACCCTTTGTGAAGCATCGGAGCCGTGCTGTGCCTACGTTAACCAAACACAACTGTTTCCATGCTGTTTGGACGTTCTGGTTTTACGAGGCATTTCCTGGGTGAGCGGAGAGCTGAGTGGAGAGCCTGAAGTGCGGAGAACTGAGCAGAAAGCCTGGAATGCGTGATAGTAGGCCGCGAACAGGAGTACGATCCTTGTTGGTGAGTCTATGTATTCCTGAGGCCTACGCATCCTCATATTGCGGTTACTGTCTCGCGGATGCTGCGGCTCGTGCTCTCGCTCATCTCTGCCTACATACGTCAGCCTTACCCGCACGTCAGACGCACACCTCACGTTGCACGTCTGACGCATCTGTCATCTTGGATCGGGTGGTGTAATGCAGAGCACATTTAGTGATGCACACACCTGTAATTAGGTAAATAAAATTAAAAAAACACTTTTTTTAAAAATACTCATTTCAATATCCTCATTATTATTTTAGCACATACTAATTTCGCCCTGTGTGTTCTTCTGGGATAATATTATCACAATCATTTATAGCAGGGTATTGCTATTTTATGGCTGATTACTAGATTGTGTGGCGCAAGCTATACATTGCATTGGGCAGCAACTCACCCACGCATGGCCATGGATCGCGTTATGGCACCTCCACCTTTTTTACAAGTAAATGTACATGTATTTATATAGCGCAAATCGCCCACATCGCAGGCATCTATGCGCTTGCTTAGGGAACATGTCCTGGTATTCCCCTGTGAGATACCCCGGCAGGGTATCCACAAGGTGAAAGCCAGGCATCCCGCCGCGAGGGGCTGTTGTGGAGATTAAGCAAGCTATTGCCCAGAGTCGCAGAGTGTGAACCCACGAGTCGAGTAGGCACCGGAGCGAGAATTATCGAGTCCGTGGAATTATTGAGCCCAACCCGCGTCGAGGCGGGGAATTGAACCCTGGTCCAGGGCCGATCTCAGCTTCCGGGTCTGCCGCCTCTAACCCCTGAGCCACACTTCTCCACGCAGGTACTCCGCCATTACAGTGACAGCAATGCAAAGATACTTTTGATTCCTACCTAGAAGCTATTGATGGTGACACTTTTACTGCAAAAAAGAAAAAAAGTTTTGTTGATCTACAACTTAGGCTCGGAGGGCAGAAACATTTAAAAAACGTTACAGTTGGAACTGGTAAGCACCCGTGTGAGTGGTGGTGACGAAGGGGACTATCGAATTATTGATGATTATGCTTCCATAGTCAAAACGTTGGACAAAAGCATCAATCCTAAAAGGAATGTTGTACTTGAGCGTCATAAATTTTTATGTGCTCAGATTGCCGATGAATCGATTGATGACTTTTGGCAGCCCTCAGGACTTTAGTTGTCACTTGCAACTACAGACAAGTAAGGGATGAAATAATCTGAGATCAACGTATTGAAAGAACTTACAACAGATAGATCCAAGAGAAACATTTGGCTTCTGATGATCCCGACCTAGAGACTGCTCTTTCTTTAGCCAGGAGTTTTGAACATTCTCAATTCTGAGTAAAAGAAATGAGTACTTCACCTAGGGAGATTAAATTATTGAATGCTAAACCTAGTTTTAAAGTTCTTATGGGGTCTAATACCAATCTGGTGCGTCTCATGTTACAACCTAAAGCTAAACGTGAACAAGTAGAGGTTGCATGTTTCCGTTGTGGAAGCACATCACATTTAGGGATCGCTAAGTTTCGGTTTGCGTTAAATCAAACATGCTTTAACTGTGGCAAAAGGGGGCATTTTGCTCAAATGTGTAAAGCCAGTTCTTTAAAAAAAAAAGTCCTGCACAGATGGTGAAAGCAATTGCACAAGATATGATTTATTCTGATGAAGAATGTCATGAGTTATTGATGTTGTCCTCTTCTCCCTCACATTCTGAAGGCTTGGTGGAAATATCTTACATGGTAGGGGCCCACAAGAGGAAATCTCCAGCGTGTAAAGTAAATGTCAATGGGAAGTGTATTGAGTTTCTAGCCGATTCAGGTTCCCCTTTCACGCTTATTAATGTGAAGGATTTTGGGGAGTTGGATGGCATTCAGTTGCAACAATGCAACATCAGAATTTTTGCTTATGGTGGGAAAAAAGTAGAAGTGGTGGGGAAGTTTTTAGCTGACCTTGCTTTTGGTGAAGATTTGGATAATGGTCCTTGTCAAGGAAGGTGCAAATTTGTTGGGGTGGGATGAACAAGGTGCTGTTGGCACCATTTTGGGCCCCAATCATCCTGACATGGTGATATCTAGCAGAGCTGTCAACCAAATCTATAGTTTATCCCCACCATGTAGTGGCAGTGTGGTTGCCCAGGTTCCAAGCAACAAATGGATTCAAGATTACCTGGAAGTGTTTAAGGGAGAGCTTGGGAAATTAAAAGAGTTTCAGCATCGCATTGTGTTAAAGGATGGTGCTAGACCTATGGCTCACAAAGTACATAAGGTACCCTTAAGCCTCTGGAAGGAAATCAAATGCGAACTGGAATGATTGTGTGCGATGGGAGTAATTGAGCCCATTGAAGGCTCTGAATGGGTGGCTCCTATTGTTTTAGCATGCAAGTCTGACAAGTCTCTGAGGATGTGTGTGGACTTGATGGATCTCAATTCCAACATTTGGATTGATCGCCAACCCCTGCTGAACATTAATGAGATGTTGGTTACTTTGGAGGGTGGCAAGTTTTTCACATCCTTGGACATTTCTTCAGCTTATTATCAAATAGAACTATGTAAGGAGTCAAGACATTTCACGTCTTTTGTTACTCCCGAGGGAGCCTATCGCTACAAACAAATGCCTTTTGGTCTTGCCTCGGCTTCTGCAGTGTTTCAGCGTTTAATGAACAATTTGTTCAAGGACACTATAGGAGTTGTGTTTGTCCAAGACTACATTTTGTTTCATGGTAAGACAGAGTTGGAACATGATGATCGAGTTAGGCGTGTTTTAGACATTGTCAGGTCTAGTGGCCTTACTTTGAGAAAAGACAAATGCAGGTTTCTTCAAGAGGGTGTCTATTATCTTGGTCACCATATTTTCAGTAAGGGTGTTGAACCTAAACTGAAAATAATGGAGACCATTCAAAATGCACCCACACCTAAGAACAAAGACCAGCTTCACTCCTTTTTGGGGCTTGTAGAATACTACGCCAAATTTGTGAGCAACTTTTCCAGCAAAACTGGGTCTATGCGGGGTCTCTTGAAAAAGAATGTCAAGTATTTGTGGGAAGATGATTGTGGTGACAATTTTGAATCGATGAAGCATGCCATTTTCCATGCCCGCCCTCTTAAATTGTTTAACATTAACGACCAATGCATCGTGTCCACAGACACAAGTAATGTGAGTTTGGGTGCTGTCCTTTTGCAGAAAAGAGCAGATTGTCATGAGGAAACGATTGCTTTAGCTTCTAAAACATTAAGGGGCGTCCCTTTGCCTTTGCCTTTGTCAAGAACCAAGCCGTGAGCCGTGAGAACCGTGACCCGTGGTTAAAGCTGAGTGCAAGCTGCCCACGAGTGCCATCAAGCCAACAAGCCGCCTCCAAGCCTCCAAGCCCCGGTGCGTACAGCATCTCGGAGCACCGCGGCTGTAGCAGAAGCAAGCTGCCCACGAGCGCCTTCAAGCCGCCTCCAAGCCGCGTTGCGCACAGCGTCTCGGAGCACCGCGGCTGTAGCAGTAACAGAAGCCGAAAGCGGCGGAGCCTCTCTGATCTCTTTGATCTCCAAGCCTTTAAACCGCGGTGTGATCTACACGTCGGAGCTCCGCGGCTTCACCGAGTAAGAGCTGCAAAAGTCGGCGCTTTGAGCAAGAGAGCCCGATCCAGTTCGTGTTTTACTGAGCTGACCTGCAGAAAGCTGTTGGAGCTGTTGATTGAAGCCCGTCTGCAGTAGCCTGTCCGTAACCGCTGCACATCGACGGCATCACGGTGAGCTGGTGAGCCAGGGGCTGGGCTACCTTCTTCAGCAACAGCGGTAAGCCCTGTGGATTTCTTGTGACATTTTGTGTCACTCTGCACGGCGGCGGTAAACTTAGGCAGGAGAATGTCAGGATCACGTCTCCTCACCGCAAGCAGCAAGCAGCAAGGAGCGGTGGGGGGAAAGGGTTGTGAGTGGCTGGGCGCGGGCTACTTTAATGGAAGTGAAAATCGGGCACTAATCCGATACCAACCCGGTATCACTACTGTGTCCTGACACAACATCAGAAAATTAACTCCAGACCCAGGGCAATACTTGACCTTACTAAATACCTGGTAAATCTGCCCTTCAAAAGTGTCTTTTAAAGCAGCACTTACCAGAACTAGCACGATATACCTCGCTAGTCTCCGCAAAAACGTAACAGCACCTCGCTATCCTCCCTGACGGCAGCTATTCCTATTAGAGGGGTAGATAGGCTTGGGAGGTGGGGGAGTGCAGGTGGAGTGAGACTGGAGGTACAGTGATAGAGCTGGCACAACGGACATCAGGATACCAAGTCACTAAGGTATCAGTCTGCTAGGTTTTCTACCTAATAGATCTAAAGAATGAGATCTGGAAAACTGCGTCTCAATATAAGTGCAAGATCAAGAAAAGACGAAGAAGACCAGATCCAGGGCCCAAATAAGCCAAGTAAAAAAAGGAAGAGGATGGCACAACAAAGAAAGAGACTAGTGTCGGCACCTGAGCTATCAACCCCTAGCTCAAAACAACGTAATATAGGGATTCAAAAATTCTTTTCTCCTAAGGACCTCATGACGTCAATTCATGGGCAAACGCAGGAACAAGCCCTCCAATCAAGCCCGACCACACCGGCACCATATGTAAAGGAGGATGTGCAACGCCAATCAAATAGTACAAAGGAGAAGAACAAGGATTCACAGGACACTCACAGTGAGAGTTGTCCTATTAACAAATTATCTGACAAGAAACAAATCTCTCAGTCTCCAGACAAACAAAAATGCAACACTGGCTGCGGCAATCTCATTGTGGCAATAGCCCAAATAAATAAGAACGCTTCCCAATCTCATGAAAGTGATAAGGAAATAAAGTCCATGGACCAGGGCAAAGTGGAAGAAGTATAAGCATGGGCGGAAAATCCGTTACGCTCGCGGATTTTGCGGATTTTTGGGAAATTCGCAATCCGCAAGATTTGCGAATTTCCCGCAAAATCCGCAAATTCGCACGCAGCGGATTTTTTTGGCGGCGCGCGGCGTTGGTGATACAATTTTTGCGGCGCGCGGCGTTTATCATCGTTTGCCGAGTTGTTTTTTTCGATAGTTTGCGAGTGCTGCGCCATTTTGGATCTTGCTGTGTGATCCCGCGGGAATTGGCGAGCGCGATTACGTCATCGCAGCTTGCCAGCGATAGTTTGTCAACGCGAGTACGGCGAGATCACGTCTCGCGGTACTTCGCAATTGCGAGATTTGAGGTGCGGCGAGCAAAAATATAAATTTGCAATTCTGCACAAGAAATCCACCAGCAAGCAGCATAAACCTTCTAGAAATGATGATTTTTATCTGAATAACTCCTTAGTTTGACATTTGCCTGCACTTTTTTAGCGAGGAGTCCATTTTGGGGAGGGGGGCAGGGGGGTGGGAGGAAGGAAGTGCCCCACAGTCTTCAACTTCCTGTTCCTGTTCAGCAGGCTCCTCCCAGTGCTTTGTCCATCTCCTGGTCACTTTTCATTTGGGTCTGGAGCTGGAAGGATTACTTTTTGTGGATGCTGCTGGATATTTGGATTTGAGGCCTTTTTGACTTTCTTTGGATCACTGTTGGATTAGAAATTTTACAAGTAAGTTTGTTTGGGGCATTACAGTTGCTGCAATTAAAGTTTTGGAATTTTCGATTTTTGGGCTGTTTTGGGGCCTTTTGCCCAGGGGTACTCAGTGGTGGGTGGACTGAGTCTTTCTGTGGGTTGTCTTGAACTTAAACATCATGGAGGCCATGGATGAATTGGGATTGTGCTGATTTTTCTGTGTTTTTCGATTTTTGACCTGTTGTTGGGGCCTTGACCAGGGGTAGTGAGTGGTGCATGGGCCTAGTCTTTCTGTGGGCTGTCTTGAACTTAAACATCATGGAGGGCATGGATGGAATGGGATTGTGCTGATTTTTCTGTGTTTTTCGATTTTTGACCTGTTGTTGGGGCCTTGACCAGGGGTAGTGAGTGGTGCATGGGCCTAGTCTTTCTGTGGGGTGTCTTGAATTTAAACATCATGGAGGGCATGGATGGAATGGGATTGTGCTGATTTTGCAGTGTTTTTCGATTTTTGGGGGTGTTCATGGGGACAGGCCATGTGGGTGGGGGCCATTTTGAGTGCTGGTACAGGCAGGCCCTGGCCATGTGCTAGGAGGCAAGTGGCCATTTTGAATGTAGGCTTTGTTGTTAGGCCTCCAACCATTTTGCCTACTTTTCAACCTTTATTTATGGCCAGGGGTAGTGAGTCTTGCATGGGCCTAGTCTTTCTGTGGGTTGTCTTGAATTTAAACATCATGGAGGCCATGGATGGAATGGGATTGTGCTGATTTTGCAGTGTTTTTCGATTTTTGGGGGTGTTCATGGGGAGGGACATGCCATGTGGCTGGTGGCCATTTTGAGTGCAGCTACAGGCACTGGCCATGTGCTGGCAGGCAAGTGGCCATTTTGAATGCAGGCTTTGTTGTTAGGCCTCCAACCATTTTGCCTACTTTTCAACCTTTATTTATGGCCAGGGGTAGTGAGTCTTGCATGGGCCTAGTCTTTCTGTGGGTTGTCTTGAATTTAAACATCATGGAGGCCATGGATGGAATGGGATTGTGCTGATTTTGCAGTGTTTTTCGATTTTTGGGGGTGTTCATGGGGAGGGACATGCCATGTGGCTGGTGGCCATTTTGAGTGCAGCTACAGGCACTGGCCATGTGCTGGCAGGCAAGTGGCCATTTTGAATGCAGGCTTTGTTGTTAGGCCTCCAACCATTTTGCCTACTTTTCAACCTTTATTTATGCCCAGGGGTAGTGAGTCTTGCATGGGCCTAGTCTTTCTGTGGGTTGTCTTGAATTTAAACATCATGGAGGCCATGGATGGAATGGGATTGTGTAGATTTTTCAGTGATTTTCGTTTTTTGGGCCTGTACTTGTGGCCTTTTCACCAGGGGTATTTGAGTCTGGCATGGGCCTAGTCTTTCTGTGGGCTGTCTTGAACTTAAACATCATGGAGGGCATGGATGGAATGGGATTGCGCTGATTTTTCTGTGTTTTTCGATTTTTGACCTGTTGTTGGGGCCTTGACCAGGGGTAGTGAGTGGTGCATGGGCCTAGTCTTTCTGTGGGGTGTCTTGAATTTAAACATCATGGAGGGCATGGATGGAATGGGATTGTGCTGATTTTGCAGTGTTTTTCGATTTTTGGGGGTGTTCATGGGGACTGGCCATGTAGGTGGGGGCCATTTTGAGTGCTGGTACAGGCAGGCCCTGGCCATGTGCTAGGAGGCAAGTGGCCATTTTGAATGCAGGCTTTGTTGTTAGGCCTCCAACCATTTTGCCTACTTTTCAACCTTTATTTATGGCCAGGGGTAGTGAGTCTTGCATGGGCCTAGTCTTTCTGTGGGTTGTCTTGAATTTAAACATCATGGAGGCCATGGATGGAATGGGATTGTGCTGATTTTGCAGTGTTTTTCGATTTTTGGGGGTGTTCATGGGGAGGGAAATGCCATGTGGCTGGTGGCCATTTTGAGTGCAGCTACAGGCACTGGCCATGTGCTGGCAGGCAAGTGGCCATTTTGAATGCAGGCTTTGTTGTTAGGCCTCCAACCATTTTGCCTACTTTTCAACCTTTATTTATGCCCAGGGGTAGTGAGTCTTGCATGGGCCTAGTCTTTCTGTGGGTTGTCTTGAATTTAAACATCATGGAGGCCATGGATGGAATGGGATTGTGCAGATTTTTCAGTGATTTTCGTTTTTTGGGCCTGTACTTGTGGCCTTTTCACCAGGGGTATTTGAGTCTGGCATGGGCCTAGTCTTTCTGTGGGCTGTCTTGAACTTAAACATCATGGAGGGCATGGATGGAATGGGATTGTGCTGACTTTTCTGTGTTTTTCGATTTTTTACCTGTTGTTGGGGCCTTGACCAGGGGTAGTGAGTGGTGCATGGGCCTAGTCTTTCTGTGGGGTGTCTTGAATTTAAACATCATGGAGGGCATGGATGGAATGGGATTGTGCTGATTTTGCAGTGTTTTTCGATTTTTGGGGGTGTTCATGGGGACAGGCCATGTGGGTGGGGGCCATTTTGAGTGCTGGTACAGGCAGGCCCTGGCCATGTGCTAGGAGGCAAGTGGCCATTTTGAATACAGGCTTTGTTGTTAGGCCTCCAACCATTTTGCCTACTTTACAACCTTTATTTATGCCCAGGGGTAGTGAGTCTTGCATGGGCCTAGTCTTTCTGTGGGTTGTCTTGAATTTAAACATCATGGAGGCCATGGATGGAATGGGATTGTGCTGATTTTGCAGTGTTTTTCGATTTTTTTGTGCTCTATAACTGAACTGATGTTCCTCTGTCTTCCATTTTTTTTAGGTGCACAAGACTCAAGAGAACCACCAGTGCCAGGAAGAAGTCCTGCAGCGGTGTGTGTGTGCAGCATAACGTCACGCGACGTCACGTCTGGCCTCAGACAACTCTACAATTCGTGCAACTGCGGCCTGCTGTCTGACTTGCTCTGAAGAAGATGGCCCCAAAGAAAGTTCTCCGTAGCTCCTCTAGCAAGAAAGTTGCTAGTAAGGAGCAGAAGAAGCAAGTTACCAAGGAGGCTGGTGTGCCACCCGCCACGTTTTTTGGGAGAAAAAAAAAAAGTACGCCTGCAGCAGCAGGATCTGCTGGGGACCAAGCTGGGAGCAGCACCCCTGCTCCATTGGGTTCAGTGCCTCCACCACCACGCCAACTTAAGTCAAAGCTCTTGAGTGCTTCAGAGGCAGTCAGTGTACTTCTCCAATCACCATCGACCAGTGATGTTGGCTCATCGCAAGAAAGTAGCAGCAATGTCCCTGAATCAACACAGGTTGTTGTAACTCATCTGACAAGTGTTGAACAACCACAGCCGCAACAACAACACCATGTGCAAGTACACGCCCAAGTACATGTGGAAGGAGAGGCAGCAAAAGGAGATGCGCAAGCAAAGGTGCATGGAGGTTCACAAGTGCCCACAATAGTTGTTCCTCCCGAAGTAGGGGCACAGCAGGAAATCGACAATGAACCCGAGGTATCATTGGAAGCCACTCCTCCTGATGATCATTCATTGTCTTCCACATCCCTAGCAAGGAAAAGATCAAGGGGGGTGTCTACATCTTCTTCAAGCCCACCTCGTTCTGATGCAAGTGATCTGTCTTGGGAACCACAACTGCGGTCTGACAGTGAGGCACACCATGATCTGACACCGGTACCTAAGCGTAAAAGGAAGGTCGTCCAAAAACTCAAACCTATGGAGTGTGATGAGGCTCAACAAGAAGTGACAGATACTGCTGGTGATGAAGCCTCTCACGATGACGACGAGCCAGTCATCACAAAGGTCACTGCAGCCCCACCGGGCATGCAGCAAAGAGACATTTTGACCCTATCCCGAGAAGCTGCTGAGCGTGATGATGATGTCGGCGAGGAGGCAATGGAAATGGAATCATTAGATTTGGAGTTAAGTAGTACACCAAAACCTACCGCTTCCATATTTCTTCCTCGCAAGAAGGTACCCACCTCGTCCTCGACCTCAATTCGTGGTGGTGAAAGTGCAAAACGTACTGAAGTTCGGCAATCCACATCCTCCACTTCATCTGGCATTAGCAGCAGGACCACCACCACCAGTATCGCCGCCTCCTCCGGCCCCCAAAGACATTTCAAGTCTCCAGTTTGGGACTTCTTTAGTGTTTGCCCAAAAATGGAAAACGTAGCCATTTGTAGCCTTTGTAAGGTTCGAGTTGGTCGTGGTAAGCTTGGTTCTAACTATGGTACCGGAGGCCAGAGAGGTCATCTTAAGAGAGCGCACCCTGTCCAATGGCTTCCGCACCTAGAGGCGTTTATGCAAGGCAGAATTGCACGTAATGAAAACGTTGATTTTTCATCTGATGATGACGAGGAGGAAGAAGACGATTCAAACACTTCACTTACACCCAGTTCCCGTGTCAGCAGCACACCCCATGGGAGCCACACTAAGAGTGTGGGAGAGAGTGAGACATCAATGCGGAAAAGTTCATCAGCGAGCGTAACTGGGTCGAAGAGATCATCATCCCGTAAATCCTTGGTCCGGGGCAACATTAAAAAGATGTTGTTTACAGAAGCGCAATATGAACGCAACCACCCAATGACCCGTCTGTATAACACTAAGCTGGCTAAAATGCTAGCTCTCGACCTTCTCCCTTTTTCTTTTGTAGAAGGGGTTGGTTTTCTAGAATTAGTGACAGCGCTCTGCCCTAAATGGAAGGTTCCTAGCCGGTTCTATTTTGCCCGAGTTGCGGTTCCAGCACTACATGAAGATGTTCTGAAGGTGATTGGGGCAGCTTTGCAGAAGAGTGCTGTTCACACTATACATCTGACAACAGACATGTGGACCAGTGGCGCAGGCGCTGATTACATGTGCATCACTGCACACTGGGTCTCTTTTTCAGGGGCTAAATCAAAGCTAAACGCAGGTGTTGACACGAACATTGTTTTTAAAGGTGCTCGGAAACATGCAACACTAGCCATGTTTGGTTTGGAGAAACGTCACACAGCAGAAAACATTTTGGATGTCTTTAACACAAAGGTCCTTAACTGGCTGTCCCCACTAAAACGCAAGGTTGGTTATGTTTCCACGGACAATGGCGCCAATATAGTTAAGGCCATGAGGGACGGTTACTATTTCAGAGTGCCGTGTTTGGCGCACTATATAAACCTGGTTGTCCAAAAATTCTTGGGTAATAAAGGCAGTGCAGCGTACAGTGTATTGGACACCTGCCGAAAAATGTGCAAGCATTTCAGCCATTCTTTTAAGGCCCGGAAGCAGCTGAGGAGCCTGCTATATCAACGTCAAATGCCAGTGAAAGCACTCATCCAGGAGGTGGTAACACGTTGGAACTCAACCTTCTACATGCTTGAGCGTCTGTATGAGCAGTATACGTAACTCGATCAATATTTCCTTAAAGAGGGTACAGAGGAGCTGAGGATGGGTGGGCCGCAATGGAACATAGTTGAAAGCCTGACACGCATGCTTCGTCCTTTTGAGTTCTTCACGCGTGCAGTCAGCAAGGAGGACTCTAATTTGGGAAAAGCTATCCCATTGTTGTACATGCTGGAGGACCAACTGAAGGAGGTGTGTTCTGTGTTTGGAAAAGATAAAAACCAAGACTCTTTGCTTCTGGCTGAGCAATTATTAGAGCTCCTACAAGGTGATGAACGTCTTAAAAAGATCCACTCAGAACAGCATTACATTTGTGCTACTATTCTGGATCCACGCTACAAAAAGGCGCTGGCAGGCCAAGCATTCTTTCCTTTTGATGATGAACATGTTCCAAAGTACAAACGTTGGCTAGCCTTGTCAGCCAAGAAGTTTGAAACAGAACGGCTGGAAATTGAAGGAAATGGCAGTACATCAGCAGGCCATCCCCAGTCAAAACAATCCACTTCTGCACCTGTGGCTGTGGCACAAGTGACCTCTCAGCCGTTAAAGACACCGGCAACCGGATCATCTGCACGAAAGACAACAGAAACATTGGAGGCTGAAGAGGATTGGCTAGCTCTGCGTGGGTTTGGTTCTCAAAAGGTCAGAGGCACAGCAAGAGCTAAGCAAAGTGGAGGAACCTTGGATGAGGACCTTGAGTCGATGGTGAAGGACTATCTGAATGACTCAACAGAGGTCTATGTTAATTCTGACCCATTGGCGTATTGGCATGGGAAAAAAGAATTGTGGCCACAGCTCACCAACCTGGCTTTAAACTACTTGTCTTGCCCACTCGCAAGCGTGTCTTCTGAACGGGTTTTCAGTGCGGCTGGTGGGATTGTAACTCCCAAACGGAGCCGCCTCTCGCCCAAAAATGTGGAGAGGTTAACAATGATCAAGATGAATCAGCACCTCATACCACCAGATTTCAGAGTACGAGAGAGCGTGCCGGATGAAGAGGAGGTGGCCAGCAACATAGATGAGGGAATTTCTACTCTGTCAGGTGACACTGAGCTCACCCTGCCTGAATTCGCAGAGTATGATGACGAAGCCTTATTCTTATTCCTGGACCGTGATACCGAGCCCTGAAAATGAGACAACGAATCAATAACTTTCTTTTTCATCCTTATTCACTTTTATTCCTGTGTGTCTGTCTTTCTTTGTTGTGCACAGTTAATATAATTCAAACTTTAATCAGATAATCACAAAAACAAGCCCATCAGCAGAACTGTCTTCACTTGTTTGCGAATTGATTTGAAGGTGCCGCAGTCTGCATTCCTCAGGTTCAGAAGTTCCGAAGAACATGCTCCTCTATCCTCCTCCTCCAGACTCCTATTTCCATCAAAGCAGAGGGCTGGTTTGCGCCCAATGAAGAAAGACTCAGCACTTGTGGGGGTGTTGTTCTACCTCTTTGCAGGTGAGTTGACGGGTCTCTGGGGCCATTTCTGGGAAGCACTAAAAGTGGTTTGGACCAAATCCGAGGCGGAATTTTTTTTGTGTTTTTGATGACTTGCTTGCCTTTGAGGTGCTCTTAGGGGGGGTTCCGTCTGTTTGTGGGTGAGTTTCATGGTCTGGGAGCATTGCTGGGACACTCTAATCTTGATTGCATTTGCTTTTCAGGAAATCCGTTGTGCCAACCCCGACTTATGGCCTAGCTACGCAGCGCGTTTGGACCGAAGGCCCAGAAATATTGCAAGTATGAGATTTTGCTTTTGGCCTGTTTGGGGGTGTTATGCTTCCTGGCGGGTGGGTTGGCGGGTCTTGGGGCATTCCTGGGAAGGTCTAATACCGGGTAGAAGTGGTTGGGACAAAATCCAGGCCGATTTTTTTTTGGCTATTTCTGACATTTTGCTCTATGTAGCGTTTTCGGGGGCCTGTTTGGGGGGCTTCCTGGTGTTTGTGGGTGAGTTTCGTGGTCTGGGAGCACTGCTGGGACACTCTAATCTTGATTGCATTTGCTTTTCAGGAAATCCGTCGTGGCAACCCCGACTTATGGCCTAGCTACGCAGTGCGTTTGGACCGAAGGCCCAGAAATATTGCAAGTATGAGATTTTGCTTTTGGCCTGTTTGGGGGTGTTATGCTTCTTGGCGGGTGGGTTGGCGGGTCTTGGGGCATTCCTGGGAAGGTCTAATACCGGGTAGAAGTGGTTGGGACAAAATCCAGGCCGATTCTTTTTTTGGCTATTTCTGACATTTTACTCTATGTAGCGTTTTTGGGGGCCTGTTTGGGGGGCTTCCTGGTGTTTGTGGGTGAGTTTCGTGGTCTGGGAGCACTGCTGGCTATATATACTTTACTTTGCAAGAGGTTTGAAGCAAATCCATGGTGGCAGAGGGGAGTTAGGGCCTAGCTTCAGAGCGCGCGCGGAGTGATTTGGGAAATTTGTGAAAAATTGACTAAGTCCCCATTTTTGTACTTTTGCTCTGTGGCTGTTTGGGGGTCTTCTACTCGTTTTCTCCTGGGTTGACGGCTCTGGGGCCATTGCTGGGAAGCTCTAATACCGGATAAAAGTGTTATGGACCAAATCCCAGGCGGAATTTTTTTTGTGTTTTTGATGACTTGCTTGCCTTTGAGGTGCTCTTAGGGGGGGGTTACGTCTGTTTGTGGGTGAGTTTCGTGGTCTGGGAGCATTGCTGGGACACTCTAATCTTGATTGCATTTGCTTTTCAGGAAATCCGTTGTGCCAACCCCGACTTATGGCCTAGCTACGCAGCGCGTTTGGACCGAAGGCCCAGAAATATTGCAAGTATGAGATTTTGCTTTTGGCCTGTTTGGGGGTGTTATGCTTCTTGGCGGGTGGGTTGGCGGGTCTTGGGGCATTCCTGGGAAGGTCTAATACCGGGTAGAAGTGGTTGGGACAAAATCCAGGCCGATTTTTTTTTTGGCTATTTCTGACATTTTGCTCTATGTAGCGTTTTCGGGGGGCTTCCTGGTGTTTGTGGGTGAGTTTCGTGGTCTGGGAGTACTGCTGGCTATATATACTTTACTTTGCAAGAGGTTTGAAGCAAATCCATGGTGGCAGAGGGGAGTTAGGGCCTAGCTGCAGAGCGCGCGCGGAGTGATTTGGGAAATTTGTGAAAAATTGACTAAGTCCCCATTTTTGTACTTTTGCTCTTTGGCTGTTTGGGGGTCTTCTACTCGTTTTCTCCTGGGTTGACGGCTCTGGGGCCATTGCTGGGAAGCTCTAATACCGGATAAAAGTGTTTTGGACCAAATCCCAGGCGGAATTTTTTGTGTGTTTTTGATGACTTGCTTGCCTTTGAGGTGCTCTTAGGGGGGGTTACGTCTGTTTGTGGGTGAGTTTCGTGGTCTGGGAGCATTGCTGGGACACTCTAATCTTGATTGCATTTGCTTTTCAGGAAATCCGTTGTGCCAACCCCGACTTATGGCCTAGCTACGCAGCGCGTTTGGACCGAAGGCCCAGAAATATTGCAAGTATGAGATTTTGCTTTTGGCCTGTTTGGGGGTGTTATGCTTCTTGGCGGGTGGGTTGGCGGGTCTTGGGGCATTCCTGGGAAGGTCTAATACCGGGTAGAAGTGGTTGGGACAAAATCCTCGCGGAAAAGCCTTTTGGCACTTTTTGTAACTTAGGGTTCGTTAGAGTTAGCCCTAGCAGCAGGATTGCATGTGTTTCGGGGTGTTCTAGATTATTCCAACTGAGTTCTGGGGTCTTAGAGCACTCGTGAGAATGTGTAATTTTGGTTGCAAGTCATTTGAAGAAAATCCAAGGTGGGAAAGGGGGGATTTGGCATAGTTAAAGAAAGCCTTTGCCACTATTCCTAACTTAGGGTTCGTTAGGGTTAGCAGTATTTCTATTGCATGTGTTTGAGTGGGGGGGATTTCGAGTCTTGGAGCGATGCTGGCTATGGCTACTTTTGCTTGGTTGCTTGCAAGTGGTTTCAATGCAATCCACGGTGGGTAATGGGTAATTAGGAAGGGGGTACTTCGGCCTACTTTTACTTTCAAAGTAAGTTTTGTCACCAGTTTTCTGCTAGGCCTCGTTTTTTGAGATTTGATTGGGGGTCTTCTACATTTTTGCGACTGGCTTTAGTAAGGGTCTGGGTGAGAGCACTGCTAGGAAGATCTAATTTTGTTCTAAAACACAGTTTACAGTACACCTAGCTTGAGGGGCAAGATCCGCTACATTAATTTGCCCATACTTATTTATCCTTCAAAAGGTGACTCAGAGTACGCACTTTCAAAAATATTGTACTGTCTACTAGGAAAATCAAATTGTGACTTTTTGCACTCCACAGCCTACCTACCTTATATTTATTTATCAGTGGTGTTGTAATATTATATCACTTCCTGTTTTTCGTTGAATAATTACAGGCCGGGTTTCAGTCTCTGTAATGGGGAAAAAAGGATGGAGTCAGGCTTCACAGTAGCGAGCCACAATTCAGCATCAGGCAGGCAGTGGACAGGGTGTCTTCTGGTGACCAACTTCGATGGACGAAGCGTCGGCTGCAATGGAGGAGTGCCGCTAATAAGAGGATTTTTTTTCTGCAGGCAACTTACTTACCACTTCCAACAGGACAACTACAACCACATAGATACAGTATCCCTTGCCTTTTTCTCTGACTGTGACTGCATTTCTTGGATCTCTCTCTGCTTCTAAATTGATCCCTTAACACATCTCTTAGTCCACTCCACTATCACATCTGCACCACACATAGTCATTTGTAAGTGCTCCTACGTAATTCGCAAGTCGCAGCACGCCCCAGGCCGTAGAGGACTGGGATGGCCCCAATGATGAAGCATGTCACCAAGGGGCAACCCTGGTGAGTGAGGGGACACCTAGAAAAAAAGCAATTTCTCCTTTTCTATCTACTATACCTTCCAGACCAACCCCACTGAGTGTTGTTGTGAATGGATTTATAGTGACCAGCAAGGCTCTCGGGTATCTGGCTACAGAGACCTTAGGTTGAATATCGTTATCAATAATTACACACAGGCCCTGTACTGTCGCATTCTTTCTTCCACAGTTGTCGAATGTACTACTTACTTTTCACTGACATGCATGCAGTAGTGCATGCACTTTCAAAGATTGATGGATAGGTTTGTACCCAAAGAATTGTTTATGTTCCATTGTTTGTCTATGCTGTGCTTTTTTTTACAGGGTGTCTTCTGGTGACCAACATCGATGGACTAAGCGTCGGCTGCAATGGAGGAGTGCCGCTAAAAGGAGGATTTTTTTTTCTGCAGGCAACTTACTTACCACTTCCAACAGGACCACTACAACCACATAGATACAGTATCCCTTGCCTTTTTCTCTGACTGTGACTGCATTTCTTGGATCTCTCTCTGCTTCTAAATTGATCCCTTAACACATCACTTAGTCCACTCCACTATCACATCTGCACCACACATAGTCATTTGTAAGTGCTCCTACGTAATTCGCAAGTCGCAGCACGCCCCAGGCCGTAGAGGACTGGGATGGCCCCAATGATGAAGCATGTCACCAAGGGGCAACCCTGGGAGTGAGGGGACACCTAGAAAAAAAGCAATTTCTCCTTTTCTATCTACTATACCTTCCAGACAAACCCCATTGAGTGTTGTTGTGAATGGATTTATAGTGACCAGCAAGGCTCTCAGGTATCTGGCTACAGAGACCTTATGTTGAATATAGTTATCAATATTTCCACCCACGCCCTGTACTGTCGCATTCTTTCTTCCACAGTTGTCGAAAGTACTACTTACTTTTAACTGACATGCATGCAGTAGTGTATGCACTTTCAAAGATTGATGGATAGGTTTGTACCCAAAGATTTGTTTATGTTCACAATTGTTCGTCCATGCTGTACTACTTTTTCTTGTCTCCCAAAACCTTTCCCAAAAACCCCCGTACCCATCCATTTTTCAAACCCTAACCCTCTTCCCCCGGGCGGTGTGGTTTTGATTGATGTGTGACTAAATTACAGCAATAAATCCACACACTTGCTGGGGAGGATAAGGTGATAGCAACAGGCTGGTGAAGAAATCCGAGGATATAGTCTTACTCTGCTTGACAAAGACCCATGGCTAATGTCAAAGAACTTCAACCGAATTAGTTATACTTTAACATTTGTTAGGCTACAACGTGGCACTGTTCTAGTGTACTTCTGTCACCTGCTATATTCTGTATTGTACCTTTGTATTGCTCAGGAGGACAAACCAGATTTCATTTTCTTTTTTTTCATAGGCAAGCAACTGCCACTGTGTCACACCACTAGTACCACCGCTATGAGGAAATTTTATCCGCCCAGGATTGCAAACCTTATTTGCTGTTTCCCGTGGAGCCAGCCCTGGGCCTAGCCCTACTTGCAAACAGAAATTACAGGTAAGATAGGCATTTGGTTGGAGGTAGTATAATGGAGTATTAGGAGAGACGAGAGATTTGATTGACGGTAGTACTACTAAAGTCCTAGGACTATTCAGGAAAACAAACTTACTGTTATGTTAAACCCCCACCCACCAGACTCAAAAGCAGTAAAAAACAGGTATGGTCAGATAAAGTTTCAAAAAGTATATTTTTATAGCCCTAACAAAAGAATCTCCCGCAAGACCCTCCCTAACCCCAACGATTGTCCTTCAAAAGTCCCCAAAAATCACAACTCCCAATTCCCACCCCCCAAAAGTCTCTAAAAAAGGGGCAAGGGACACTATGGCAGGGTGCTGTTGGAATTAGCAGCCAGGGCATCATGCTCCTTGCGGAGGGTGGCAAGTTCGAAGCGGAGGCCCTCCACCACGTTCTTATAATTATGGACCTCCTGCTCCAGGTAGGACAGTCTGAGGGATAAGCGGCGCCGGTGTGCCTTGCAAATCCTGTGAGGGGCAGCTGCTTTCTTTGCTGCTGGGCGGTGGCGTTTGGCTTTGGTAGCCCAGCTCCGTACCGCTGGAGCACTGCGCTGGCTGGCAGCCCGCACGGAGGAGGATGCAGCTGTCCCAGTGGACGTTGTTGTTGTACCAGACTGCGTCTCCTCCTCCTCCAGGGCCACCAGCCGCCGATATTCAGCAACAGTGGCATCCAGCCTCCGTTGCCGGGCCATTCGAGCCAGCTCCTTCCTCCTTGATGGTGTCTTGGATTTGGAAGGAGCAACTACATGAAAAAAGAAAGACATAGTCTGTAACCAATGCTCCTTAAGATTAACACAAAATGATTGAGCAGAAAGTTGTCACAGTACAAGTAGCAAATAGAAAGCACAGTGCATAACTATTGAGGACAGTATCTATGTAACCTCCGACTTCTTCATCCTTGCTCTAACATTAGTGGGAGTTTAAGGAACAAATTCTACGAGCACTATGGACTTCTATTACAGTCGACTATGACAGTACACCACTCTTATTCTTCTTCTTCTCTCTTGTTTAGGAAAATTGGTACGTTATCTTATGCAAGCCGGCATAATGCCAGCGCAGTGAACTTGCACCCGAGAAAAACAGACGCACACCATGGTGAGTGAGACAGACTTGCGTTACTGTACCGGTCCAGTACATGCAGGTGGTGAAGCTCTTACTTTTCTATTACGGGTGGCACTGAGAATACTCTGTTAAAAGGGCTACTGCTTAATTAATTTAGCTTTCACCCTACAGTGCAAATGAGTATTAGAAAAGGAAAATGAAGAAGCTAAATTATCTGATTATCTATCACTTCACATGGGATGTATTTGATGACATATGGGATGACTTTAGGTGCTTTGCTTATTATTGAGTGAACAGTGATACCCCCACACATGAATGACGTACTACTACTAAACTAAAGTTATTAAGGGAGGTAGGGAGTGTCCACCGTAATAACTGGATATATGCTGTGCTTGCAGTTGCAATACAAACTACTGCTACTATTCATGGTAGTCTTTGGACAACGTTACAACTTCTTTTCCTTGCCTTTCCTACACTGGAACGGACGTGCGGGTGCGGTGTTACATGCTCTTCAAAGTAACACTTAGTTCATCCAGTGACCGTCTACTCTCTCTAGATTCACATATGCTATCTAAGAGTCAGATAGTACCATGGATGATCCAGGCATCCATCCATTCAAAGTATATTGCGCACATACAGTTTCTGTCTCACCCACCCAGGCTGTTCTCCTTCCACCCATCCTTGCTTCATCATTCACCCAGCCATGCACCATACCATTTTCTTACCTTCCCAGCCACCTCGGGGACCAAGCAAACACATATCATTCTTCTTTGCCAGTCATCATTACATTTCTCGTGCTTCCACACTTACTTACACCCTTCTTTCGCTTTTCGTTCATCCCATCCATCAAGTTCACCTCAGATCTGATTGGGATTCTTCTCGCCAAAAACTTCACAGCTAAGTCGAAGTACATTTAGAGGAGGCTACTACCTGCTTTTTTTATAATACACCCGTGCAGAAAGCACACTCTGCAGTCTTCAATCTCAATGACTAAGGAATGTATAGCTTACCTCTGCCCGCCACCACCGTGTGAACCCTCACAGGCATGTCCTTTTCCGGCACTTGCACCGCCTCCTCCCCAGAGTTGTCCTCCTCGTCCAATGCCACCACCACCTCCGCGCTGGCCCCGTCTCCAGATGTTCCACCTACAAAGTACATTTAATAATGTTAGAATACACCACTCACTACTATATAATATTTGGTCTAGGAGGAAGAAAGAAATGTGAAAAAAAGTGTACAATTTAATAATTTTTGACTGTGTACTCTAGAGTAAAAATGTCCCTTTTTCCAGGGAAGGCTGTTGTCTTGCTGCACTTTTTGGCACAACTGATGAATGTTTGCTTTTTACTTTTTAACACGCACCACTTTTTCTCCTAACAGACAGAACCTTGACTTCTAAGAACACGAGCAGGATCAAGTTCAAACCAGGTGAGAGCTCGGCTCGACCACAAGAAATGTGTCCAATTAATCGTCAGCACTAAGCACTTTTCCATTTTCAGTTACACGTTCACTTTTATGACAAACTTGAATTTAATAAATGTGTTTACTTTTAATAAAGCTTTTAAACTTAAATAGACTCTGTGGTTTTTGGTCCTCCAGACTAGAGTGGATGAGCTAAAGGTTTTCGAATTTTTGCAAGCATGAGTCCGTGCCTCTGCCATCGGTGACTTTGGGAGCTAAATGACTCTGCCACACTATCTAGTCAGTAAGGAGATTGGGGGTTCAACTACAAAGTCTGTTATCACTGAGGTATGTGGAAAGTCTAACAGTTACAGCACCTATTATAATTGATAAGCTAAGCGATGCATTATTTAGTGTCCATAGTTCTGTTTGTGCAGATTTGTCCCTGCAACAGTAGTAGAATGGATTGTCCTCCTATCCAAACCAAATGTAAAGTAGTATCTTATTATTTCTTGGTGGTGGTCATTCACCTTTTTATTGTTGGCAATGGTCAAAGCATAAACATTTAGAATACTTGAAAAGACATTATGGACAATCCCAGAGGACTACACTCAGTGCATAGAGCTATTGCTGACTAGAATGGGAGTCCAATGGAAATGCCAAATGTGCAATCTTAGTTAGCTACACAGACAGACTAATAAGAATAATCTAGTAATACCACACGGAGTCATAGTCGAGGCAGGATAAGAATTTAGATCCTGTCTACAAGAAGATCAAAGACGATTTAGAAAAAATCGAATGAGGAACGCTAGGAAAAAATAAGTACTCTATATTAAAATTAAAACTTACTGGGGCCAGCAAAGGAGCCCTCGACTGCCCGGTCCTGGCCTGCATCGACAACAGCACCCTCCTCCTCCTCCTCCTGTGTCATCCTCTTGCCCCTGGGGGAAGCTGATGTACAACATGAAAGAAAGAAAAACAGAAAACATGGATGATATTTCTCAACCAAATCAAAGATTTAAAAAAGAACTAACAAAGTAACAAAATATTTTTGCGAAATAGCAAATAGGGAACGACTCCACGGGATATATTATTGACCAATCTCATGTGGTCGACTACGTCATTACTTTAGTATTGCTTGATTTGCGGACCGTCGAATTGGAAACTACCCTATGTAACTCACTAAACAAAGTACTAAAAAGGTTTGCCTAGGATTGGCAGGCAGCAGTCCGCAGCACGCAAAGTGACAGCCAAAGTCCATCGTGATTGAAGATCAGCGACAACACTAAAGTTTCCTACTACATTCACCAGTCATTAAAATACTCAAACTATTTATCCACCACCACTATTTCTTCTTATCGCCATGTCTACAAAGGAAGGACTGGACTTGAGTCTGTAGGGGCTGATTTAGAAGGCCCTTGCGGCTCTTTTGCTCCATTGTTGCGTGACTTTTGTGACGCAGCGACAGCACAAAAGAGGCGCAATGGTGCGGCGTATATTAACAACGTGACGCATCTGGGAGATGCATCACGTTGTAAAGCCCTGCGCCAATAGGGGTGTTCCGGCGCAAGGGAGGGCGTTCCTGCGCAGGAACGCATCCTAAAAGTGGCTGAGGGAAATCTACAAGATTTCAATCAGTCACTTTGAGGACAATGATGCGTGACTCAAACCCTGCGCCTGCTTGAAGCAGACGTACGGCTTGACGCAGCATTGGGGAGATAGGGCACCCCAGAGAATTGATGGAGCTGCACCATCGTTGCGACGCAACTCCAGCAATGCGCCGCCTTTACGGCACAGATGCGTAACGCTTTGGTGACGTTTTGGGCCCATGGCGCGCCGCATTGTAAATACGGCGCACCATGGGTGATGGTGGCGTGACGCACAATTACTGGCGCATCCCTGCAACTTTGCAGGGATGCGCCGGTAATTAAAAATCTGAACCTTAGTGTGTAGCATTACGCAGTTCTTTCAACTACACTCATACATAATTTCACAGGCCAATGAAATGAACACAAAATCTAAAACAAATAAGCATAGTAGCAACACTACTGAGAAGAAGGAGAGCAGTGTACCTGAAATGCACAGAAGATTTTGAAATAAAATTTACCTACAATGTAATGAGCAGCATTATTGCTCTTGGTAAAAAACAAAAATTTGCAATATAATAACACAGCAGGAGAAAACATAGTAGTAAAGACATAGCTACTACTACTCACCAAGCCCGGGGATCTCAAGGCCAAGGAGGTCGAGCAGATCTCGCTCACGGGTCAGGACATCCGTCCAGCGGTGGGTGGCCTGGTTGTAGGTGCGCCAGACCCGAGAGTGGTGGTAAATGGCCTGGCACACCTTCTCCCACCGCTTCCGGCGCTCCCGGGCCCCGTACCCGGCACTGATCTTGCCGCCTCCCATGATGGTCCTGGGGAGGCGGCGCTGAACATAAAAAATGAGTTGGGCCACCTCCTCCGGGGTAAAGATCTCCTGTGGCATCACTAGCTCCCCCCTCAAACGCCCGCACGGGAGCCGGACACGGGGTGCGGGACCCTTCCCCTTCTCGGGATGCTTCCCGGCTCCCTTCACCATGGTCTGGGCGGAAAGGAATAAAGAAAATAGAATAGGGAAGAGAAGAAAAGAAAAGAGTTTACAAAAGTAGTTTAAAATTAACCAAAAGTAGCAGTAAACACAAAAATATAGGGCTAGAAAAATAGAGGGATAGATAATAAGTAAAATAGATAAAAAAAAAACTTCAAACAAGCAAAGGATGGCAGAGATTGACAGAGGATACAAAGACCATGCCCAGCAATGAATGAGAAACAAGATGGCCGCGCCCGTTCACGACCGCGCGGGTAAGTTCGCGCGCGATTTTCCTTGCGAACACGCGCAAGACTGTACTGGCAAGCCGCGGACTTTGCGAGATTACACTTCGCGCCCGGAAACGGAAATACGTCAGGCAAACAAGATGGCTGCGCCCTTGAACGACCTCGAGGGTAACTTTGCGTCTTGCGCTACGAGCGGCTCGCAAAAACGCACAAAACCTTGCCAACTAACACGCCGCAAAAAAAACAAATTGCATATTCGCACGAATTTGCGGCTTCCGAATCCGATCTCGCGCGTGTTCGCACCCCGCGAACCCCGCGAAATTGCAGAAAAACGAGTTTTTCAAAACTGAAAGCACTCGGCAGGGGCAAGAGTTCAAACTCATCATTAGTAACAATTCCCGGTAGTGCTTCCTGACTGGGGCCCCTCCAGAATTCAGTTGCTAGTTGCAACAATTGTATGACCCTGCTCTGACCCTCACAGCAGGCTCATACAATAGCTACAAGTAGGCCACAAAGAAGGTCCTGGGGAAAAAAAATGCACTGCAACAGAAAGCAAAATTACAGATAAGGAAGCAGGTGCCAGACTGGAATTTTAAAACAGTGACACATTAATAAACTAACCCCAAATTAATTCATCTCAGTTGAAGCAGGGCTGGTGTGCTTGCTTTTCCCCCCCATAATCTACAGTAATGATGAACCAGAGGGTGGCATTGATGTAACAGAGGGTTGTAGTGGTGAAACAGAGGGTGCTGGGAACCTGTGATGATGAACCAGACGTAGAAACAACATAATTCGCGACCGTTGCGCGACGAAATGTAAGTTCGCAATTGCGAACTGGTACGAAACCCTCGCGAACTGGCAGAAATCCTTGCGAACACAAAAAAAAAAATCCGCAAATTCGCAAGAATTCGCGGATTTTGCGGATTGCAAGTTCGCAAATCCGCAAAATTCGCGAACGCGAGATTCGCAAAATTCGCCCATGCTTAAAGAAGTAATACCAAGGAATAAATCGGTGGCGGGTCAAACTGCCGCACAGGAAGACTCATGGCCAACTTCCTTCTCCCTACCTGACGACATAAGCTTGGACATACAAACAGGAACGGAAAACATCAACCAACCCCAGTTACAAGTTCATCTAAAACCCAGCCGAGGTACACATGACACCTTCAGATCTCAAGATCATGTGAAAAATGGACCAGGGTGTAACGGAAGACTGGAATCTACACCTTTACACCCAAACGTCAACCCCCACGAATGGGACAAAGACCGAAATAAAAATATAGGAAGGAGCAACAACATTCTAAACCAGGAATCTCCAATTACGATATCTTCAATGAGCAGGACAGACGAAGATTTAGATGTCCAGGTAACATCGCCCAAAGAAGAAGACAAGACCCCATGGAGTAAAACGCTTCTAAACACCTTAGAGCAGGCAATCAAAGCTCTGAACTTCCAGTCGGATAAAATGGACGTTCAAATCGATTTAATAAATCTCATAGCGAGCCATATCTCTGGCATAAACATCAGGCTGGACCACATGGCAACCCTACTTCAAGGGAGGGCTGACAAGGGACTTTGTACAGAGATTATCCAGCCAAGCTGTGTTTGTGGCAAACTAGTGGATAATATGTCAAATTTACCATTAATATTAAATGACATACTAAGGGCGGTCCAGTCATCAATGGATATAAAACATAACTCCAAAACTCTGAGCAACATTGAGTCAATAAAATCAGATGTGGGAATTGGAAGCCAACTCATAGTAAGAGATTCCACTCAAAACAGCTATGTGAAGGAAGAAATAAGCAAGCAGTGTAAAGAAAAACCTGACAACGATCCAGGTCAAAAAGAGGAAGCACAACACGCAATGACCCAGTCTAAAGATAAGCTAACAAAAAGACAAAGGAAGCGCGCAAGGAAAGGGAGGGTTCAACTTAAATTCCAACCTTCAACAGATATTCATACCTATCCCATCTTTCATCACACCGCTAATAGGAAACAGAAACCAGCACCTGAAGTAATTGCATCAAAACACATCAACACGCCCCTGGTCCAACCAAACCAGTCAAATGCTGTGAATGAGACCAGCCTGAGTATAGAATCTTCACCCCTCCAAACCTCCTCAAAACCAAACCATATACAATGGATTACACAACCGAAAAGTCAAATAAAGAAAAAAGAAAACTCCCCAAGAACTCAGGATAAAGATAAGGCGAAAGAGGAGTCTGATGAAAGGGTCTTAACTAATGAAGTCAGTGTAAATCACACAGCAATGATCCACCAGACAGATGAAATGCAATCACTCCAGGTCAAATCATCAAACCAGGAATTAAGGCACCAAAACGGCCCAATCTTCGTGGATACTGAACAAAATATAACAGATAAATACAAGCATAGTCAACCTATAAAAAGAGCAGATGAAAAGGAAAACAAAAGAACACCAATAAAAATAAATTTAAACGAAGATGGACGAACCTGCAGTACTTACCAACCAAACAAACAAACAAGGCGCATACATATACCACAAAACCCGATCATCGATAAAAACACGGACAGGATTAATGAACCAACCACCTATCTGAGAAGAACAGATGGTCCATACGAAGATCTAATAATAAAAACACTAAGTCAAGGGAGAAGAATAATTACAAAAGGGGAAACAACAGTAAATTCAAACCCAGAAGAAGACACACAAGCTAAAACGAGCTCACAATTACAAGCAGAAACAAATAATAAACTGTCATTTATACCGGAATACCAGACATCAGGACCACAAGATTTTCTGAATAGAGGTAACATAATGAGGCTATTAAGAGAAATTCCAGAATTGAATGACATAGAATCTCAAGATCTCTTGTCAGTAGAATTTAGGTGCACCAAAAATTTGTCAGAGGTAGAAGAGTCCTTAACCACCTGGTCAACTAAAGAAATAGTTGATAGAATACTTGAAATGAGTTTGTCTTTTGAAGCCTGGGGCATTACACTGAGGCGAGACGATCGGAAAAAATATCCTTTTCCACTTTTAAAATCTTTAACCTTATGTAAAAAGACAAAGGCTGAGGGGAACAGCCAAAAATCATGTTGAAAAGGAGCGTGTGCGGTATCTCCGCAAAAAAATACACCACAAAATAGACACGAAAATGCAGCGGCTCAAAGAGGCACCCGTGAACAGGCAACAGATTGGACCTGGGTGGCTTCGGCTTTGAGCAAAAAATGCTCCTAACAAGACGAGTCATTTAGAAAAAGATATCATGTTACTCCCACGGTCAACAGCTGATAATCAAGAGGAATCTATTGCTGCAAATCCGCACACGATCAGCCTCTGTTCCTGGAACGCACATGGTTTCAACAGCTTGTGCCATGACCACGAAACTGCAAACTTCTTGGATCAACATGACTTAATACTGCTACAAGAAACCTGGAACCTGCGCCAAATCTCCATCCCGGGATACATCGAATTTCACGTCCTCGCCGAAAAACCCTCTAACTTTGGACATCCTAGAGGAGGCTTATCAACGTATATCGCCCAACAACACAGATGGCATACTGAAGAAGTAGACACTATGGTTAACTGGATACAAGTAATAAAACTCACGGAGAATTTGGTCGCCGGTACAGGCTCTTGTAATCTACTATTGCTCAACGTTTATGTTCATCCGGAAAAGAAGGAAAAAAACGAAAAACTGATTACTCTACTCACCTTGATCAGGGCCTTGCAAATCACTCATGAAACGTATTCCATGATTATATCAGGTGATTTTAATAGCAACCTAACAAAAGATGACAAGATAACGCAAGCTCTTGAAGAACTGGGCCTTTTTATTCTAAATAAGAAAGTCAGTGGGAATAGTGGTATACCTATAACCTTTCTAAGCGGTAACCGAAAGTCAACAATAGACTTCACAATATTGAGCAACAGCCTGTTACCAACGGTGAGTGCTTTTTCAGTGGATCAACGTGTGGAAAGTGACCATTTCCCTCTAATTAGCAAAATGATAATGTTGGTTACCAAGACGGAAAAACAAAATACCATCATCCAGTATACTGAAAAATTTAATCTACGTAAACTAAAATGGAGAGGAAAGGATATAAAACCAACAATGGACAAAATCAAAAACGAACTGCTTAGTTTAACAACAGAAGAAAAGGGAAATCTGGTAAAAACATGGGAACACCTATGCGAAGCAGTAACAAGTAATCCCCCACGTACAAATCAAAACCCAATAAGATTCAATACTGGCAAAAAGCCTTGGTACACTACTACCCTGAGGGAAGAAAAAAGAAAAATTGCACGTGAAGTCCGCAAACAGGCATTATTGATAAAAAGTGGAAAAAAATCAAATAAATCGGAATTGAAAGTTATGCGAAAAAAATATAAGATCATGCTAAGGAGCGCAAAAACACTGTACCAAGAGGAAATGTGGACTAACTTACTAATAGCTAGTAAACACAAAAACGGCAGTAAATTTTGGGGTATTATCAATAAACTGACAAGGGGGAATACCCTAAAACAGGAGGCAGGTATTGGAGAAAGTATATGGACCCAGCACGTTGAAAACATGTTCAGCGACAGGACGGGAGGTGAAAAAAGGCACTGTAATCCGGAGTGCAAAGTATGCACTAGAAACTGCGAACATGCAGAAAATTTGCTGGGAAAAGGAGTTAATGCTCCAGGAGACAAGCTGAAGCAATCGTTGGGTAGTGGAAACGAGATCAACCCCAAAAACTCACAGTTTAGTAAATCAGAAAAAATAGTGAATGCCGTGACCGACACCCTAGTAACAACAGACCAGCTTAAAGACAAAATAAAACGCCTGAGAAAAGAGGGTGCAGCGGGTCCAAACGGGCTCCCAAATGCTATTTTTAAATATTCGCCTGAATTTTGGGCAGAATATTTAACTCCACTCTTCAATGCAATCTTCAACCAGAACAAGCCACCAAGATCCTGGAATGGGAGCATAATTCACCCCATTTTTAAACAAGGTGACCACAACGAGCCGGGGAACTACAGGCTGATATCGCTAATGGATGTTGAGGCAAAACTATATGGATCATGTCTATTATCACTCCTTCAGGACTGGATGGAAGATACGAACATAATACCAATGTTCCAAACTGGTTTCCGGCCAAGGACGGGTACACTGACAAACTTGACAACCCTGGCGCTCTTGAAGGAAAAAGCTGCAAAAAGGGGGACGAGACTGTATGCTTGCTTTATAGACCTTCGAGCAGCCTTTGATAAAGTGAACAGATCCCGGCTATGGGAAAAACTAAGATCATGGGGTATCCTGAAGAAGTTATTGGAGGCAATTATAGTCCTGCACAGCAACACCTGGGCTCGAGTAAAACTGGGAGACGGTAGCAGCGTAACGGCCGAAATAAGAACACAACAGGGCCTAAAACAAGGCTGTGTACATGCCCCAAGTTTATTCAACCTGTACATGGCAGATATTGTCAACCACATGGAGATTGGGGAATGCCATCCACCCCACATGTCAAAAATCCCAATTCCCTTCCTGCAGTATGCAGACGATATTGTTGTTCTGAGCCAAACCCCAATAGGGTTGCAAAGATCGATCAATAACTTGACAACCTATTTGGAGCACGAATGCTTGGAACTGAATAAAGAAAAAACTAAGGTTGTCCGCATTGTGGATCCTAAAAAGCAAATATTCAAATGGTATGCAAATAGCTCCCCAATAAAGGAGGAAACCTCATACAAATACTTAGGTTTGAAATTGGGGCGAGGGCCGACGAACAAAGAACATAAAACCGAGCTAAAAGCAAAAACACAGTCTCTGATCTACGCATACCGGCAATTACAAAATAAACTAAGTTGTCCAAATTATTCACACCTGCTGAAAGTGATCAAAGCTCAAACCCTACCATCCTTATCATACGCACTGGCCACCTGGTGTGGCAAAGAAGCAGGGCTGTTAAACAGCCTACAAACAAAAGTATACAAGGCAGTACTAAACCTTCCAAAATCATCAGCTCCGGCGCAGGTTCGCCTAGAATTTGGCCTTCTAAATCAAAAGTTTCGCAGTATGGGAACCTTTGTGAAACGCTGCCATAAAATACGCACGTCAGAAGCCAATACATTGGACAACCTGTGCTGGAAAGAAATTGAAACTCAACAGAAACAGCAAGTTCCAAACAGTTGGGGAGGCTACCTGTCTCAATCCCTAATCTGCATAGGAATTGAAGAATCCTGGGACATGAATCCAGACAGATCCACTTTTGACAAAATTGTAAATAATGCGGTCAAATGGGAATCCTATCTGGAAGACAAGATAATTACCGCAAAAAGACGACACGGGTGGACCGTGATAAATTCATATACCGGGATAAAACCGCAGTCCTACCTAGAAAGCTACTTTAACAATTCGTTAAAACAAAGATATATAAAACATCGATTAGGTCTACAGTTCTCAAAGGACCTGCTACCAGCCTGGAAAAACTGCCACACCGACCCCCATTGTCGCCTATGTGGATATCGAAATGAAACACTCCCGCACTTACTATGTGTGTGCCCGGCACTTAAGGCCTTGAGGAGACGGCTTTTAAAGAACATTTTTAACAAATTGAATATTCGGACTTGTAGGCAAGCCGTAATCCAATGGCTAGATGGATCATGTCCTATGCTGGCCTGTAGGGGGGTCAAATATATGATGAAAGCCCAATCTCTCCTACAGCAAGCTGACATTGGAATTATACCACCAACCTGAAATAACTGACTCTTACTTGCCACTTACAGTTTTATTTGCCAATATTTTAAAATGTGTTTTATGTCCCAAGTTGATCTAGATGCATTTTGTAATGATTTTTAATAATTTTATACAATAAAAATTGACTTGACTTAAGGGGCACTGAAAGTACCTATTCAACCATCGAAAAGGAAGCTTTAGCCTTGTGGTGTCCAACATTTCAGGAACAATGTGTGCCTCACAAAACTGAATTTTGGTGCAGGGTGGCAATCATACGTATTGGTTATTAATAAAGCTCCGCCCCATATACATTAGCTAGGGTGTAGCGGAACTCCTCGGAATTCCACTGAGTTTTTATTCAACTCAGTGTAATTCCTCGTTGTGCAAGTCTGCAAGCTCTGCCCACCCTTATCTATTTGTCGATATGGATCGTGGGACATTTATTTATAAAATGGGCTGAAAAACAAGTACCTTGGGCGGGATGACAAGCTATTTACAGTAAAGTTGCATGGAAAGGATGGTATGAAGTGACAGGAATTGTTGCCATATTTGAACAAGCATATGCATAGGCAAAAATGTCCTGACATTCTTGTGTTACATCTAGGTGAAAATTACTAATTGGTTTGTAAGGGCCTTGCTCTGTTAAAGGAGATGTAGAGGAAAATGTGGAGATTAGTAGACATTGGAAGGGCACATTTGTGATATTGGCGGAGTTTGTTCCATGGCAACACTGGAGGGGGTGGCTAAGCTAGCCGCCATTGACAAAGCCAGCTGTAGGATCAACAGGGATTTGACGGTTTTTGCAAGGAGGCGAGGTTCTGCAGGGTGGACCATCCTGAGTTGAGATTCGAGGCACCATATTTTTTCAGAGGGGATGGGGTCTATGTATCAAAGTATAGGATGGAGCTCTACCAGGTTCAGGTAAGAGAAATGCTTGAATCAGCCAGTGGTGGCCGGCATGACTCATGTGTAGGGGGATCGCGCGGGGAGGGTTTAGCGCTGGGGGGGTTTGAGGACAGTGCAATAAAGTTGAGAGAGTCCAAGTAGTTTAGATAAGCACGTATAGTTTATTCAGCCCCAGCCAACAGTCAGCTAACAACTGACAATCCTGGAATTAACAGTCATGGGAACCTTGGTGACATATGGTTCTAAACACTAGGTTCCAACATGGAACCAGAATATCTAGAAAGGCAAGTCATCACACTTCTCCCTCTTAAACATTAAACAGGTTTACACATCCAGCAATGAAGAAGGCAACAGAAGGATAAAGAAACAAAAGAAGAAACTACCTAGACATAATCTCGCAAGTGAACAGGAGGCCTGCATACTCTCACACTCTTGCGAGGATAATTAGCGTGCAGATCAGGAACAGCAACAACATCATCATATTTCCCTTTACCCCCAAAATGAGAAACACGACTATTGTTCCAGATGCGACCATCCTCCGTCTTTACAGCATTTTAGAAAATTTTCACAGTGGTTCTAGGAACAGAAAACTTCGACCAGTTTTGACAGCCAACAGGAGCCCTGATCTTCACTATCTCCCCCACCACAAACTTTGAAACCTTAGCTGAATTTTTTCTATCCACATATATTTTCCTTTTCCTCTGTAGTTCCAATTCCCTTTCTCTCCATGCCCCCACCTCATTATTTTTTACACCTTTGTCTGCAATCATCCAGGCAGGACATAAGCAAGTGTTAGGTGCTCTACCCTTGAAAAGTTCAAACAGAGTTTTTCCTGTAGTTGAGTGAGGAGCGAATCGATATGCTGAAATTCTATTCTGTAACTCCTTTCTCCAGTCCAAATTGTTGACCCTTGCCAATTGAATGCTTTCCTTCAAAGTTTTGTTGAGTCTCTCCAAAGCACCATTTGCCTCAGGGTGATACAAAGAAATTCTCTTGTGAACAATTCCACACTTACTGAGGTACTCCTCAACTTTCCCTGAACAAAATTGTGGTCCGTTGTCAGAAAGAATGGAGTTGTAATCTCCCTTACCAAACTAACCTCAACCCATCTAGAATACAAATCCAATAGAACCAACATAAATGGAGTTTGGTGCTCACCATGTAAAGGCCCCACAATATCCACGGCAATTTCATCCCAAGGGGACCTAGGCATCCTTCTGCAAACCATAGGAGAAGACCTCGTCCTCAAGACTTTATCACTTGCCTGACAAGAAGAGCAATCTCTTACAGTGCGCTCCACCAACAAATCGATACCAGGCCACCAGAAGTCCATACTAATGCGTTCTTTCGTCTTTGAAATACCCAAGTGACCCTCATGAGACATGTCAACCAGAATACTTCTGAGATTAACTGGTGGAACTAACCTAGTCCCTCTCATGAGTAAGCCATCCACCACTGCCAACTCATCGGCAATCAAAGACCAAGGTTTCTTTAAAGAACGAGACCTACCACCTTCCAGCAATTTAATGACCTCCTTCAACTCCTCATCCTTGCCCAGCTCTTCTCTCCAATCATCTTCTTTCACCGCCCCCAAGGTAACGTCACACACCTTTAAATCACCCTCAAAATCGTCGGCCAAGGCTTCCTCACCATTCCCTACCACATCCACCAACCTTGACAGACAATCTGCCGAGACATTAGTTTTACCTGGTATGTACTCAAACTTGAACACAAACTCCTGCAACGAAATTACCCATCGCCTAATTCTTGCCGAGATGGAGTCTAGCCCCTTTTTTTCGAAGACCTCCTTTAGTGGTTTGTGATCAGACCTGACGGTGAAGGAGGAACCCCACACAAACTTCCTGAATTTATTCACAGCCCAATATATACCTAGTGCCTCTTTCTCTATGACAGAGTAATTCAACTCCGCCCCCTTCAAACACCTCAAAGCACAAGCTATCAGGACCTCCTTGTCCTTCCTCACCTGTAACAACAAAGCACCCAGACCCTTGCTGCTAGCATCCGTTACAATAAACGTCGGATCCCCAGGAACAAACGCCTGCAAATTTGGTGCATTCCTCAGATCCATCTTCACCTGATCAAACTCCCTGCTACACTCTTCAGTCCAATTAAACACAGCATTCTTGCACATGATTTTCCTCAGATTAACAGTCTTATCTGCAAAATTTCTGACAAACTTATTGTAAAATTCCGCCATGCCCAAAAACGAGGAAGCTTCTTCTTTTGAGCACGGTTCCTTCAACTTCTCAATTGTTTCTACAAGATCCTTTTTTGGAGAAATGCCCTTCCTTGAGATGTGGTGGCCCAAATAATCTAGCTCATTGACACCAAACTTGCACTTGCTTTGACGCAGAGTTAAACCAACTTCCAACATTTTCTTCAACACAAGGCAAACCCTCTCATCATGTTCCTGCTCGTTCTTACCAGAAATGAGAACATCATCCTGATAACACCTTACCCCGGTATTCCTTTGAACAGATCTTCCATAATTCTCTGGAATACCGAGGCTGCTGAAACCAGCCCAAAAGGCATTCTTAAGAACTTAAATGCACCCATTGGAGTAATGAAACTAGTAAGCTCTTGACACTCTTCTTTCAGCGGAACTTGGTGATAGGCTGAAGCCATATCTAAGGTGGTAAAATAGCATGCCCCATCTAATGTAGAAACCAACTCCTCTATGTTTGGTAAAGGGTACTTGTCAACTATTACCTCTTTATTTAAGGCCCGAAGATCAACACACAGCCGAATCTCATTATTGGGCTTCCTCGCGACCACAATTGGTGCGAGCCACTCAGTTGCTTCCACTGGTTGTATAACGCCAGTCGACAACAACTTCTCAATCTCTTTACCCACAGCATCTTTTACACAAATTGGAATGCGCCTTGCGTTAGCAGCAACAGGTACTGCACCCAACTTCAGCTTTATGTTGTGGTTGTACCCCTTTATGCATCCTAGTTTTTCACTAAACAACTCTTTAAAGTTCTTTATAAACTTGTTCTCCACATTGTCTACAGCCTGTACTTGAATAACTGGATGAGCATTTGGATTGAGACTCACGCCCAACCTTGCTTGATGGGACCAACTCAACAAGTTGTCTCCCCTGTTTACCACATACACTTTTGCTTCTGTATACCTTCCCTTATATTCAATGCAGTCAAAAAAGTAACCCATTATTTTTATGGGATGTTCTTGATAACCTGTTGGTCTTATATCCGGTTTACACAAAGACTTATTCTTTCCGAGCGTATTCTCAAACACTTCGTTTGAAATAAAGGTGACATGTGAGCAAGAATCAAATTTCATCAACACACGTGCTTCTCCTATCAACACATAATCAGAAGGATGTTCAACCACATCATCATTAATCTGAAAGCTAACTAACTTGGTCTCGGTCTTCGTTTCTCTCCCTACTCTTGTTCTGCAATTTCTACCAATGTGTCCCTTTCTTCCACACACATTGCAATTGAATTTAAGGGCAGGACACTCTCTCGCATTTGCCATATGCCCATACCTTCCACATCTGTAACAAGTTCCTTGAAAAGGAGTTGTGAATTTCTTACTTGTCTGTGTTTTAGAAATACCACCATCAACCTCCCCTTTCAATTTTTCCTCTTCACACACTTCTTTTTTTCTCTTCTCATCCACTCTCTTTACAGCTTGACACACCACTTCTTGTGTTGAAGAACTACCTGGCTTTTCATCCTTTTTCTCCTTGCTAAGTTCACCCACACATTTTAACATGTGTTCAACCCTTTTTGCAATACCAACCACTTCCTCTAGTGCAGGTTCATCCTTTAACCACAACTCTTCCCTTATTTTATCACTCACGCACCTCAAGACAAACTGATCCCTAATCCGTTCCTCTACCAAAACCCCAAACTTGCAACTTGATGCCAACTTTCTTTGCGCAGTAATGTAGTCCTCAACACTCTCTTCCTTGCCTTGTTCACGTAACCCGAAATAGTACCTCTCCATGATGGTACTCACTTTGGGAAGATAGTGTAAGTCTAACTGCCTAGCACATATCTCATACTCATTCAATCCTCTTTGATCTGCCTGTGAAAGAACTGGAAGTGTCTCCAGAATCTCCTGACCTTCTCCTCCCAAACAATGCATTAATAATGCATGCTTCCTTTCGCCACTCAAGTTCGCACCACACACTCTTGCATAGTTTTCAAATATCTTCTTCCACTTTTTCCACCTAATCAGTGGTTCCCCAGGTTCCATCAGAAAGAAAGGAGGGGCAGTTACATTCTGCATCTTGCTACAACCTTAATATACCTTGACTTTTCCTACTTTTATAATTCACCATTAAAGTACCGCCACCCTTCCCTGATATGGTGTGCCTATCACCGTTGATAGGCTTCCAGTCACACACTCGGTTGCAATTGTTTAGTCTCACCAACACCTCTAGTCGCTTTTCCAGCTTATGCCCCTTAGTCAGTCCAAAAGAGCTCCTTTGACTTCACGCCTTCTTCCTTTCCTCTTTTCTCTTTTTATCAACAGGTCTGTTTTTCACATATAGACTTCCATGATGTTATCTCCCAAAATACAGATTTTCCTGTCAAAACGCCGAATTTCCTGCCTTCCTCGTTGTCTTCTTCTTTTTAAATTCGAAAAACGACAAAAAAAAAAATTCAAAATGGCCGGCACCAACTCCAGATCTGCATTCGGTCTTTTTTCATAAGACGATTGGCCTTTTTTTTTTTTAGACCAACCCAAAATGGCCGCCACACAACGATCAGACTTCTTTCCACGGTTGATCGGGCTTGTTTCTTTTTCTTATTAAAACGCTCCCATTCAAAGATGTCTGCCACTTTCCTCCAACAAATAGTCTTTTTCCTATGGGAATTTACCCACAAAAATCGACGTCACTCTCAGACTCCGTTTTTTCTGCTTTTCCTTATTAAATCAAAGAAAAGAGTCTACCTTTGCCGATTTTCGCCGCGTTTTCGTCTATCTCTTCCACATTTACAGCGCAATCTTCGTTTTGCTGTAATCTTCCTCTGAGGATGCCACTCCGCTTTCCTTCTACCACACAGCAGCCAAGTGAGTGTTTTCCTCTTCTTTTCAGTTTACACCTGTTGTTGAGGCTGACTTGCACACGTAGGCCTTTCCTCAAACGTCGCCAGTGTAATAAAGTTGAGAGAGTCCAAGTAGTTTAGATAAGCAAGTATAGTTTATTCAGCCCCAGCCAACAGTCAGCTAACAACTGACAATCCTGGAATTACCAGTCATGGGAACCTTGGTGACATATGGTTCTAAACACTAGGTTCCAACATGGAACCAGAATATCTAGAAAGGCAAGTCATCACAGACAGGTTTAATTTTTATTATTAAAAAATATATAACTAACCTTAGCCATCCTGATCCAGTCCCATGTCACGTCTCCTTCTCTCTCTGCTCCTCGCATTAAGCAGGCAGCCTCCCTCTCCTCCCCTAACCCAATCACAACGCTGCAATGGCAGTGTTGCGATTGGTGGGGACGGCGCCCAGCCAGGTGCCTATGGGGAGGCATGCAGGCTACTTGGAGAAAATGGCAGAGTGCACATGAAGGCCGACCAAAAATTCAGGGCCCGCAACACTGGACTAGCCACTCCTCCCCTGCCCTGTTGCAGGACCGCCCACCGACTGTCCCCAAACAAACCCTTCTTCTGCTTTCTCGCAGTGCGAGAAGCAGTAACATAAAATGGTATATATATTTTATGTTACTGCTTCGCGCACTGCAAGAAAGCAGTCGGGCGACGCACCTCAACCCACATGGAGGAGCTACCCCTGGAGTCAGCGCTGTTGGGGTCGGCAGTAAAGGGAGATTACTAGGGGGGTGGGTAAAAAATGGGAGTTTAAGGATAAGTCTTTTCTTAGGGGTGGTAGACAATTTCACTTGCTATAGTTTTAAGATGATGGTGGTGAACATAAGGGAAACAGGACAATGGGGGCGGGTGGTGGTAATGAAGTTAAACCTGGAGGAAACAAAGGTAAAGTTAAGAGTTAGGATACGTGGATAGTTAGATGATAATAGATGTAGTTTAAAATGTTTATCGAGGTAAACGTTGATAATTCAATGCCTCAGTATGAGTTACACTTGCAAGATAAAGATGTTAAGGGAAGGCGGATATTTAGGGGTTGGAGGTAGGGGTGGTTAGGTGAAGTGCTATATAGTGAGGTCTAGTTTTGTGAGGCTAAGGCCTAGGGTGAATTTATTGTTATGTGCACCTGTCTTCAATAAAGCAGCCCTTTTCACACTAAAATGCGAGTATGTGGTCTGTGCTGCCCCTTTTGGTCCAAATGAGCTACTCTTTGGCTCGTGGACAAAATGTACCACTCCCAAATAAAAAGAAAATAAACATCTTACTCCAAATATGTCCTTACAGGAAGTGATTATAGATGACCCCATGTAGGTGGAGCTCTGCTGCAATACTTCCTGTGTTTTTTTTTCATCTATGCTACTTGAACTGGATTTGCCTTATCCAGTTCACAGGTCCACGTTTCAGTTAAGTGTTTTTCCTTTTATTTCTGTTGTGTATGTGATTATTTCAGCTTGCCCAAGCAGCTGATTATGTTATGTAAAGCATGCTGCCCCCCTCCTGAGGAAGCAGCCCCTGTTTACCAGGGGGAACGTCCGCTCTGTCTCAACATGAGTTCTTGCATACTGCCTCTGTCACTGAGCGATCAGAGGCTGCCTATGGGTGTTAAAGAAATCCACAGCATCACTGATGCTGGGCGGTTCACTCCCTTCCTTGCAGTGCCCTGGAGGAAGATTATATTTATTGCCTTTCCTGTTTGGAAGGCTTTGTATCTTACCAAATGTTGTGCCATTTGGCAGTGCAAGTGGTTCCGCTTTTATTGTCGATGGTGAGAGTCAGCGGTGACCTACTGGTTGTGGTTATTGTCTCTCAATGACAGCGAGCACCATATTTCACAGTCAGTTTGTATAATGGGCGTATGTCAAGCTCCCACGTCTGCGTTGCAAGGAAACAAGGCAAAAGCAACACTGGAAGTTCATTTTAGGTTGAGCCTAGCGCAGCACACATGCGCTGCTCTATGGGAGGCTTCATTGAATCACTCTAAACTTTTCTGTGTGGATCTGACTCCCCCCACGGATTTGGTTGGCTGTTGGCTGTGTTAATTTTAAATGAGAGGCTGCAAATGGGTAATGGCGGGTGCATGTCCCACCTTTTTTGCAAATGTTTACTTCCACAGCGTTTTCCTTGCAGGAGCGAGCAACGGTGCGCAGAGTGGCAGCTGCATTCCTTACATTCCTTGCAGCACGCATGCGCGCTCGCACTACTTGTGGACCTGTTCTTCTCATTGCTATATTCTATGCGCCATTAATGGACGGCCATGTTGAAGTCAGGAACTTCCTCTTTATTTCCACCAATAGGTGTTATGTTTCTATGATGGCTGTGTTGTTCAGGCACGTGCCCTGTCTTGATTCATTTCATTTGCTCTTTTGGTTTTCTGGCTTTGTCTGTCGTCGGTCATAGTTTGGAGTAGCTGGGTGTTGGAGGTCTTATCTTATTTTGTTTCTTGGTGCGGTTTGTTCTTGAGAGAGAGAGAGGATGGGGCGATGAACAGCGAGATTGAAGATAGTCTTTACTCCCGATGTAGCATGCAGGTTTTGAGATATGTGTTGTTGAAGCTTCACGCGCACCTTTCTCACTATTCTGATACTGCGCCGCCATTATTGGGTTGTCTCGAAGTGTAATTTCTTTTGAGACATTCAGCTTTCCTGAACTTCACCAGTGGTTACAGCCAGGACTGCTCTTTAGACGTCTCCATAACACGTTGAACCTGTTAAAATATCGCTGTGTTGAATAATGGCTGCTTAATGAACGTTTTTGAAAGAAACATGGTTTGACCTTTAATTAACTATTATTGATGTGGGTGGGGATATCTCTTTCTGACACAGAAAAGTATTTTTATTAAATAGGATTTTTATGTGAATTACACACACACATATATTTTATTGTGGCTTTAATATACAGATTTATGGTGTATTACTCGGCGATGGTTATTTTTTAAAACGTGAGTTTTTTTCTCCTTTCGTTAGGATGAAAGTATCTTTGCGCTTCTTTGCGTTCAGACCCGGGGCAGGCGTCATCCAAACATTTTGACAGAGAGAATGGCTTTAACACATTTCTGATGTGTAGGGAGGGGTAGTGGAGGCTCGAACGAGGATGTTAATCCCATAATCCATTATAGTATATGTGAGGGTTTAAATAACATATTGGCACACGTTATAATACAGTGATATCTTTCATTGCCACTTAGTGTCGTAAAAAGCTTTAGCTGGCTTGGTTGTGATAGAGGAAGCCTTTTACTACTAACAACTGGAAATGGCTCTATCTTTAACTGCACAATTGCAAATAGGAAATGTGTTTTTTGTGTGTGTTTCTTTCGTGTTATTTTGTGGACGAGTGCTTTAAGAACTGTATGACTCTAGGATGTAGTGAAGAATACATCTCAGTCTGATATGTTTTTTGAGAGGGGGCACTGTAACTCCTATTGTAAAAACTATTTCGACATGGAGTCCATGAATCAGTAATTATTTGGTATCTAAGCAGATTTGGATAATTGGATATGTTTGTAGGGGGTAACGTGGCAAAAAAGAGATTTCTGCTTAGTCAGATCACTGCTGAGGTGTGTGCCAAAGAGATATTGGGAAGCTATCAAAAACGGCTGGTAGAGTTTAGTTAGGGTCTAGAAAACAAGGAGCATCAAGAGACCTGAAGAGGATTAAAACCAGTTCCCATCCTCCAGTATGTGATATTAAGACGAGATAATGAGTGGGGCAATCAATAGTGTTAAATGCAGTACACCAATAGAAAATAATGAATTATTGTGGAGAGGTGATGGACATTCTTTATCAACAAATTAACATATTTTTTCAGTTTTCATTACTATAACTATCAGTATTTTAGAAAAAAATGGGTTTAATACAGGAAAGCAAAATCAAGATCTGTTTCAAATTGGGGTTTTGCTGATCTGGATGGACTGTTTCTTTTGACACCCGGCTAGCGATCACTTTTGGGAGAGTCTTACTGTCTAGCATTCGGCAGTAATACAAGCCTATATGATTAACCCGATGAAGCTTCCTTGCTTATAGAGCAAACACAGTACTTGTGGCCTCCTGTCAAAAAATATAAGTATTTTCTGTAGGTATAACTGCCTGGCACAGCAGATGTAATGGGGCCATAATCTGAGGAGATAGAATGCAGAACGTGGACAGAAACAGGTTTCAGTGGGGGTCCTTTGTAAAATCACATAATTTCCTAGTTGCTCATTTTTTGTGTTATGTGAACAAAATCCAAAGAGAAAATACACTAGAATCAAATCATTCCAGTGTTCTGGGATTACATATAACACAACATGAAGGATGCACAAAATCTCCAAGTAAAACCCAGCCTTTTTTCCCTGCGTTTAAATTCAGGCACTTCTTTGACGTGTAGGTGATTAGTCTTCAGGATGCAGCCTCTCAAGCGTAACAAGTCCTTCTATTTGTCCCCTTAGACACAGTACAGTTTGGTTATTGATGTACATGTGCAAAGGGGGAATGAATGTCATGGAACTGGCTAGGGATATGTGTGTGTTTATGTTATCTTATATCTCACGGGAGAGGGCTCTGAAAGAAGCTTAAAGGAAGAGGCCAAGGAAAGCAGCTAATGGTATGTAGCAGGCCAGCCACTGTCTTACTAAACAAGTTATTGTTCCCGAACACAAGACAGATAAGTATTTCACTCGTACAGAGCGACCCGTTAGTCACCTGTAAACTATCAAGGTTCCTGGTATGGAATGCCACTCTAAAGTCTAGTAAAACTGGGGTTACTTGCTGTGAGAGATTACAATTAATCCCATTAACCAACAGTTAACAATAACTAATATTAACCAAAATAAATCAGGATTAACCACTTACCTTGGGTAGGGAGTAGCCGGCTACCCGCAGCAAAGCGCTTATATGACTCTACAGATGTAGTAAGCGCTATATAAATGCAATTACAATACAATTTGAAAATTGTTCGTTTATGATGATTTATTTAAAAAATACACTCTTCGTAGTAAGGTAGGATTAACTTTTATGAGCATTCATTTTATTACAAAAATAGATTTCAGAGCAGCAATTTCACAAGCACAGTAGTTTTTAACTCGTCTTTCAAACAGCACAAAAGCAGAAACACAAACGTTTCTCATTCACACACTATTGGTTTGTGGCCTCTTGGTTAGAAAATCCAGGACTGAATAACTGCGGCCTTTACGCCACAGAGCTATCTTGGGAACCATATAATATTGTCAACGCTACTGCATACTGGAGGGGAAACAGCCATTACAAAGCAGCTGTGACCACACATAGCCTGTACCGTGTACCAGTGGCACGAAACTATCTTATATATATTTGAAAATCAGATTACTTGAACTAGTGTGTAGCAGTTGTATAGCTCTTCACTTCCTGGCTGCACAACACCCAGGAACATGTGCTGTATGGCTAAACACTTATAAGGTCCCAAAGGCGAGACCTATTGGCTATGCCAAGGTATAGGTGTGGCAAAGAAGAAGAAGTCAACTTCTAAGGAAACATCAAGGTACCCCAGCTGTTGCAGAGAAACCTGCTGAGCCTGCAGCAGGGCAAGATTGGGATGTTTTACAGATATTGATAAATAAGACTGTTGAGGCGGTGTAGTAAGGATGTACAAAAACATCATTCTATGTATCCTGGTACACGGATGTAGACAGCATCACGTATCCACAGCACCGACTTATGCCCACATTCCATGTCACAAATTTTAGTTGACAAATGTTTAGATTTTTGTAAGTCTTGGGGTCTAGAATTAAACGTAAACAAGACTAAATTTATGGTGCCAGGCAACGGTGTGAGGAAAAAAACGGTCATCCGAGTTGATAATGAGGCATTGGAACGGGTAGATACGTTTGATTATCTAGGGGTGCATCTCATGGAGAATTTGAAGAGGCTGGGTCAGTTAAACAAGAGCAGCCTTTTAATTGAGCACAGGTCAAGCGCCATTATAAGTTGTGCTGGGCATATTTTGCGAAGTATCTCTACGCGAAGCTACGCAAAGTGCACTTTGCACTATACGAGCTTCGCGTAGCACTACGCGAACTGCGTAGTACCCTGTTTGTACTGTGCAAAATGCCATTTTTTAATGATTGCACAGTGAGGACAAGTATCCGGCACTGTGCAATCATTGAAAACAGCATCTTGCACAGTGCAAGCTGTAGTTTTCTGCCGCTCGAGTAGATTTTTACTCGAGCGGCAGCTTTCTCAACGCAGACTGGTAGTTTCTCTCCGTGAGCGGTCGCGAGCATACGCGACCACTCGCAATGAGAAACCTGACCTCCCCGCGTTGAGAATCTCGCCGGGAGGTTTATTTTCCACGCTTGCGATCGGCAACTTGATGTTGCTAATCGCGAACAAGGAAAAAATCTCACTGGGATGTCATTTTGCTTGCTGGCGGTCACCTTCCTGACGTTGAGGACCGCGAGCAAGAAAAAAATGACAGCTGCACTATGCTACACTACGCGTGTTTGCACTGTGCTACGTGCAGTTTGCGTCGTGGGAAGTAGTGGAAACTTCGCAAACTACGCGAGCGTAGTGTAGTGCTTTGCCCAGGGTTTATTATTAGGATGCACAAGCAAACAGTCTCACAAGTAGTGTCGCCTGCTAAAAATTTATTGTGCCAATGCCCAAGGGGCTGCACTCTATGGCGCAAAGAAATAGGTCTGGTTTTTACCAAGCTCACCTTTTATTCCATTGTACTTTGAGCTGGGGTTAAAAGGAATAGCAGTCGTAGCTGCATTAAAAATACTAGTTTACCAGATTCGCCTTTGGAGCACGCCCAAACTCGTCGATTACAAGGACTCACTCACAGAAATATTGAGGATGCCAGGTGCTAGGATGCTCCCCTGGGTTAATTTTGTATGTATGTGGCTGGGGAAGCTGGGTTTACATAGCTATTGGGCTGGCCCAACAGGAATCAATACAGCTGATATGAATGTATTGAAGGCTACTAATTGGGGACATATTTACAAGGAATATATAAATAGGAGCTCAGCAGGTTCCTTAACCAATGCGTTCCTAGAACACAAACTTACATATTTTTTTGAGCGTTACTTAGATCTAATACCGTCCTCCTTAGCCAAGAGCCTGTACTTACAATTCCGTTTCAGTACTCTTCCTATAAGATCGCTCAACCATTAATGGGGCAAAGAACAGGGAATCATACCTTGCCCTATGCGTGGTCAGGGTGATTAGAACGAATCGACCTTATTTTTTTTCTTCTGCCAGTATCTGATTTCTCGTTGTAAGTGGATTCGCCCCATATGCCGTGACATTGGAATAACCCGATATCAGGTAGCTTTCAGGATTTTTAAAACTGACACTTTTTAACTTATAACTGTATTGCTTCTAAAGCACAGGTCACTTTATACTCTGGTATGACCTGATTACGTGTGAGTTTCAATGTTTTGTTGAATTAACTGAATGGAATATATGCTATGTGTTTTCAACCATTTTAAACATATGATGTATTTTTGCTCAATTTGTAATCTACACCCACCCTGGCATTGACACATGTGATGAGACTGGTACTCTATCTGTTGCACTTTTTGCTATGTGCTCATAGTCGTTATCTACATTGCACTTTTTTAAGCACAGGTTGCTTTATATTTTTTATACCTTGGGAGGATCGAATAATCATGGGATCAGTGACATTCTGGGACGTGCTATGTAATTAAGAAATTGGAATGCTTGTTTGTGTCGTCTAACTTTTTTTATACAACATAGTTTTTAATGTTTTATTATGGATGTACACTTTGATGGTTGTAATAACCAAATAACGTTTATATATGTATGTAACATACAAAGTTTTCTAACATTTAGGTTTTCTGAAAATTCTTCCAAAAGCACTCATCTTACCTTCACAACCACTTTAATTATTTTTCTTCTCCTCCTGATGAGCCATTACATTCCCTTCCACACTCTCATGCACCACTTTCACCCATAGCTCTGCTATTCTCCTCCAAATCATTGCCTTGTGACACCTCCAACCACCAATACCTGTTCCTCCCTCCACTCTCCAAACCACTTTTAATAATTCTTTCATTGTCACTGTCACTCAGGGAAGAGCAATGCAGCTCAAATGTCAAATAGTGCCATTTTCCTGTTCAACAGTATTCTTCATAACAATTGAATTTGCTTTTTACTTTAGCCACTTTCCTGAGCGACTTTACACGTTCTCATTCACCTTTTTTTAAATGTACTTCTTTTACTTCATGTTTAGCATCAAAGTGAGTTGTATTCCTTTCTTGTGAGGCCAAAATACACTTTCTCATATCATTCGCTCCCCAATTCAATTTCTTACTCCTATTCATCCACCCAGGATTCACCTTAGAATAGTAAACAGCCTCTCACGAGCCCAAACAAACTTTACCCAACTTTCTCATGTGGAGCCATCCTTTATGTTCATATCATCCTTTTTAGGCCCCTCGCCTAGCGTTGCAGTGCGCAGCACTGCCCGCGCAGCGCGAGACCTCTTGTAAGGGGCGTTTGAGAGCTAACCACACGCTCGTGCGTGTGTTCAGGTTTTCGCCACCACCATTGGCTTTATTTATTTATTTTTAACAAAAATAAGGCACCTAATTGGGCAAAGGTGGGCGCATGTCCCGCCTTTGCTCCGCCCATTCCCATCTGCGTCTAGGACGCACATCAGTGCGTGGCACAGATGACAGGCTCCCTCGGCCCCCCCGCTCCTCTGTGGTGCGCGTGCACCACTATTTTTGATTCCTGGCCCTGCATACCACTTAAACGAGGTGTCAATAATCATGAACCATAGAAAGCGTGTCTCGGCCCTCTTTAGGAAGCCGTGTTTACTTGAAGCCTGCCTGGTTCATGTCATGTGACAGGGTCTTGCAGGACAGCTTGTGCCAAAGAGCTGAGCCCAGCTGATGCGCTGAGGCCAAAGAAGCTGCAGATAAGTTGGCAAAGCTGTCATTTTCAAAGTTGCCTAAAGCGCTGAGCATTAGATGCTTCGTCTTCATTCGAGCACCAAGGAGGCAGCCCTAGAAGGACGAGCCCCCAGCCAAAGTAGATGTCTGCTTCGGAGCGCGAGCCACACTGCTGCAGCCTGCCAGGGGGTGTGTGTTACAGTGAGCGTGTGTGTGCGTGCGCCTGCAGTGATGTCACAACACTGTACTCGGAGCTCTCCGCCGAGGCGAGCGTGTGCTCCGAGCACACGGAGCCAGGCAGAGCAGCTCAGTGCAGAGCGGGCCAACTCTTTTTACAAACCGGACCGCCTCCCTGTCCGACGATGGATTCTGGGATTTCCCAAAGAGCTCGGGAAGGCTGCAAGTTCAGTAGGTGAGGACGAGTTCGGAGTCTGGGCTACTGCCCGTCAAATCTTGCATTTCGAGCAGTGTCTTCCAAAGAGCGCTTGGGGTATCAGAGCCATGTTTATTTAGTATATTTACAGGCAGTGGGAACCTTAATTTAAATTAAAACTGGGGGTCTTTATTCTATTATATAGAAAACAAATGTATCATGCTTGCCATTGTGCCTGCGGGCTGCATCCTCTCTGCCTTAGCTGTGACAGTAATTTTTCAAATGCAGGAATCACTGCTGGTGTGTCCATATTATCGAGGTGCTCGAATGTTGACCTGTGCACCTGAGTGTGAATTTTATCTTGGCTGGTTCAGATAGTCGATAACCCAGGCATTCACCCCCCTTCCCCACCCCATCACCATCACTCTCTACAATATTACAGCCATTTAGAGTACATCATTGCTGCTTCCTTCTAATGTCAATCCACTTATATTTACATCAGTAGGGTTCCACAATACATGGTGTGTGTCCTTGTTACATTAATTTTATTTAATTATCTGGGTGGGAGTGAATTATATACCTATATTATAAGTTGGCTTCATTGATACATTTGTAAATCAGACACTGCAAACATAGTCATACACTATCTGAAAAGGCTAAAAGTGAAATTACAGTTTTTTTCACACAATGTAGATGTTTGTAAGTTTGTGGGCTCAAAGGCTGTGTTCAGTGTAGGAGTGGCTGCAGCGTAATTTTAGGCCCCAAAGCTGTGCGCACAACCAAATAAAGTGTGTTCAATGTTTATAAAGAAAAAATGATATTAAAGTGGGAGTAATAGAGGATCCCATGACTTTTATATTGTCTCGCACATAAGCATATCTCATTTTTAAAAACTGTCCGTTTTCCAGGTAGTGTGTGTTGTGAATGCATTTCTTTGTCCAATTCTATAATCTCACCCAGAAGCAACAGATTAGCATGAGACATGTATGTACAATATTTAAGGCAAATACCTTACTCACTGGCATGTGGCTGATATAATATTGGTGGTGCATGTTATCAATAAGTCACAAAGAAAAATAGCTGTGCAACTCGAGTATACTGTAGTTGCCACAGAACATTTTGTATGTTTTTTCCACAATTTTATCTGATTTCTTGCAACTGAGAGGGAAAACTTTATTAGTGATTTAGAATACACCTTTTATTTAGGGAACGGAGTGAGGGATGGAACACTGCCTCTTCCATCCAGTCTATTCTCAAATCAATCCAATTGTATGAAGTCATTGGCTGCCTATATCTTCGAAAAAACGAATACGTGTCCTCTTTGCTGTAGAGCTAGTGAAATAGACTTATTGTCTTTTCTTGTTGTGGTTCACAATTACAAAAAATCTGTTGCGATAGGTACCTACCTGTAAGAGTAATCTTTGCATGCCTCCAAGTAATTTATTTTTACCTAAATACTCACTGGGAAGTGTTAGCTGGCTGGGCCTGTCCTTGTCTTCATTAGAAGGCTTTGGGTTCAATGATTTGCTTTATGGCACTCATTCTCCAATCTTTGCTCGATGGAAATTTCTGGTGGAAGGAAGTTCCGGATTCTGAGGACTGTGCCAGAAAAGGATTGCGCGTATGTGCTGCTTTTCATGAACTTTGAACTTTCCAGTTGCAGGGAGTAAGCGGGTTCCCCGAACATGGTGAAACTGTATGATAGTTATTTAGGTGTGCCTAAATGTACAGATTTATGTATCCGACATGCTAGCTTTAGCATGCTTTTATGGGAAGCCACTGGAGAGATACAAGAGATAGAGTAATGTGAATGAAGTATCTCATACCAGTTGCCTGTCTTTCTGCTGTGTTGTGGGGTGCTCTGAGCAGAGCCAGGAGATTGTGATGTACTAATGAAGGTAGCAATTCCACAGTCTAGTCTGGGTAGTCCAAGGCTTGTTTTATGTGTTGTCTCTATAGCTTACATCGTAATCACATACCTTTTGTTTACCAAATACGCACTCCCATTGTTCTGTCATCCGTGTGTGCATTTTGTGCTATAGCGGCATACTTTGGTCTCGCATTACTGAAAATTACAGCTATTGGTGTTGCATTATTATTTGCAACGCCAAAAGCTCAAACGTTTACTAATGTGAGACCTATTGCATTGCAGATGCTTGTTAATTTATACTCCCAAATTTTCTTTCTCTTGGTCGCCAACTGTATTATTCCTTTGACTACGCGATTAGCCCTTTCCAACACAGAATTTTCCCTGGGATGATATAATGCAGTGAATCTCTGTTCTATGCCAGCTAACTTGATAAACGTTCTCAATTCTCCAAATTTGAATTGTACTCGATTGTCCGTCAATATAGACGCTGGAAATCCTTCCCTAAGAAATACATCCTCCAGAAACCTGATCGCTACATTTGTCTTTACATTTTCAACCACCTCCGCCTCAATCCACCATGAGAACATATGTACAAGAAACACCATGTACATATATGTGCAATCACACCATGTAACAGGACCCATAATGTCCAATGCTATCTCGCCCCATGGCATTTTAGGACATCCCAATGAGGACATTGGTGGATTTAATGTCTTCTGAGATTTGTCTGCACTTTCACAGTCAATACTCTCTCTCACACAATTCTTTTCGTTTCTAAGTCCACTCTGGGTCACCAATTCAACATTTTCATACTATGTATGATACTCGTAATGCCAGAATGTCCTTCATGATGAAATGGAAATAATCCTCTGTCTAGTACCACTAGGTGGAATACATTTATCACCTCTGCACACAAACATGTCATCGGCACTTAATTCATCTTGTACCTCCAAGAATGCATTAATTTCTCCACTTACACCACTTTTACTTGAAATACCCCAACCATTCACAATCTTGTTCTTCACCTCTTTCAGGACCCCATCCTTGCTGTACGATTCCACCCACACCTCGTTTTGTATACTATTGGCACCACCTTTTGTTAAGATCCCAGCAACACAAGATTCATTTCAGTGATCTCTTCTTAAGAAATTAGTTGCAACATTTTTAACTCCAGGAACATATTGCACATCATACAAAAATATTGTAGTCCCATATTTAATCTAGCAATTATTTCTGACACTCTGGACAGACCCTCAGTGGTAAACAATTTAGTTAAAGGTTTATGATCTGTCCTCAACATGAATTTCCTTCCTCAAATGAGCTTACAAAAATGTTCTACCGCCCACACACATGCCAATGTCACCCTCTCTATCACGGAGTACTTCTCCTTTGCGGGAGACAAAGAGGCGGAGGCAAATGCACCGAGCGGGGTAACTGTACCCATTCATTCTTTTGGATCAACATACTGCCTAGCCCTGTCACACTCGCATAAGTGGTAACATATGTGTCTGCACTAGGATCAAACCCCTGCAACATAGGAGCATTTGCAATTTCTTGCTTGATATCTTGAAATGATTTTTGACAATTTTTGCCCCATACTTGTCTTGTTTTTAAATGAAAGGGTATATTTCATGAGTCTTGTGTGAGAAATGTTTGACACATTTTGAATACAATTTGGCTAATCCTAGAAAAATCTCAGCTCATCCTTGGATTTCCAGAATAGAGAATTTACAATAGCCTCTACTAGCTTCTTTTTTGCTTGATCCCTTCATTATTGATTACATGGACCAAATACTCGACCTTCCTCTCTGCAAATCTGCTCTTACTGCCCTCTGCTCATAATCCTCGTTCTTCCAAGATACATAATACTTTCCTCAGTACCTCATAATTTCTGCTTACCAATCACTACAATGTCATCCTAGAAGAAATTAACCTCAGGAATATGTCTCAGCAATTGTGCCACAAGCCTGTGAAGCACGGCTTCGGCCGAAGATAATCCGCACGGCCTGTTTCTGAATTGATAACAGCCGAATGGTGTACAGAATGTAGTGAGATGTCTGCTGTTGTGATCCAACACCACCTGGTGGTAAGCTGCAGACAATTCCAATGTGGAAAACCATCTCTCTTTTCTGATCAAATAAATCCTTTCATCAATAAGAGGCAGTGGGAACTGATCCACCACAATATTGTTATTCAGTGCCCTTAAGTCCACACACAAGCGCACCTTACCATTGGATTTCATGCTACGACCAATGGAGAAACCCATTCAGACTGCTCCACAGGTTCAATGATCTGTAACTCTAGTAATTTATTTAACTCTTTTTGCACTTTATCCCTAACAATGAAAGGAATACCACAGACTTTATGAATTTTGGGCATGGCTCCCTCCTTAAGGCAGATGCAATGAGTAAAACCTTTATTTACCTGATTTTCTGTACGAGCCAAGAGAAAGCCATGAATATAGCAAAGGGGCATGTCAAGAAATATCGGAGAATGTGGGGGAAATGGCTGGGGGCTGTGGAAGGTCCAGATTGACCGGATTCCAGCTTTTACTAGGTGTTTTTTAAGGGGATTGTGATTGGGGGTTACAGCAATGATGTGAATGAATTATATCTGTGATTCTCGTGCTCTGGCTGATTTGTTCTTTCTATGTTTTTAAAATGAATAAAATTTGCTCATAAAAAAAATCAATTGATTTTCTCTCGAAAACCCATGGAAACTCCTCTAAAACTCACCTTTTAGTGTCTTCTTCTATACACATACTCCTAATACCTGGTCAATGATAATAATATTCAGAATTATACTCAATTTATTTTGATCCTTACAGCCCAAGACTGAAGGTCCATCCTTGGCAACAGCCTGCCTGTTTTTAAACCTAAAGACTAATTGCCTGAACCCCATCATGTCTATCCTCTCTCCAGTACAGCTCTCAGGAGAAATATCCGGCGGTTCAATAGATCAACTATATTACTGATGAAGAATGTCTGCCAGACACTTTCATCAATGATAGTGTATGGGGACTCTGAGTCAGCCGCTACCCGTAAAGAGACTCCACCAAACGATACCCAAAACAAAGGTTTACTTGTACCTTCCCCTGCAATGTTCAGCACCACTTTTTCCCCCTTTATGATTAACCATCTCCTCAACCACATCACTGTCCTATGAGGACTCTTCCTATCAACTCTCTGTCAGGCACATTACATTTGTGGTACTTTTTTATCTGTTTTCTCTTACATACTCTAGCATAATGTCCTATTATGCCACATTCTAAACATTTAGCAGATTTAGCTGGACACCTCTCAAACCTAGTTGAATGTGATGTACTACCACACCTGAAAGACACAATATTAAAGTTATGTGCTTGTTCTACATTGTTCCCATTCCATATACTCTCTTTGGTCTACAAATCACCCAGCAGTCTGTACGATCTTCTGTTTTCCCTCCGATACTTTATTCATGGCATATACCACTTTCTTAACCTGAGCAAAAGTTGCTTTAGCACACAGCTCAGAAAGCTCTGCCTTCTTGACAATCGTTATAATGTCTTTCAGGGTCCCCTCGCCTCCCACCCACAACCTCTCCTATATGGACTATTTCTTGGCACACATTACAATTTGGTCGCAAAAAAGTTTTTCATGCACATTTAGAAATTTACCTGAGGTCGCCAGTTAAAAAAAAATAAACATATTCTTCAATGCTCTCATGCTTCTCCTGTTTCCTTCAACAGAACGCATGACGCTTTACTACAGTGCATACAGTGGGTAAACATTTTTATTCAGATCCTGGATTGCACTCTTAAAAACATCTGTATCACCTCCACTTCTGTCAGGTTTCTGTAATTGGTTATAGTTCATAATCCTTCTGGCCCTAAGTAGTACATTAGGATTTTGTTTTACCTCTCAGCGGTGAACAAATCACTACTATCTTCTATGTTTACTAAATAGTTTTAAAAATATTTCTTCCACTCACTCCACTGTATAGGTGGTCCCCAGGAGCTGCTAAGAATTCTTTTGGTGAACCCAAATGCACAAGATGTGCAACCCCACCACGTGCAGCTACTGTAGGTTCACTAGACAACATATTGGCAAGACATAAGTGCCACCCAATGCATAGGAATTACCCTTTAACACCATTTTGTAACTTGCAGTGCTGCATACATCCTTGCATACTTATTAAACACTGCTCTTGCTGGGTAATTAACACTTCATACTTCATTGCACAACAGTCACAGCCCTCCTGCTGTTGAACAGAATGCAGGGACAGGTATTGTGCTTCGATCATATTTCCTCTACTTCCAACACTAAGGAGAAAATCATAAATTAATATGCATGCTGATTTTTTCTTTCTCTGTTAATGTGTATGCCATAGAACACAATTATATCCTTCCCAAAGATGTAAAATGGCCGCCTCCGCGTCGTCAAGTATTGTTTTCCACAGGAATTAGGGCTTGGTCTATAAACTTGTGTACATCGTTTCACAATTGTTTCTTAAGGAAATTCACCTCGCTGTATGTGCTGCAGGTTCAGGAGTACAGGAATCATCAGCATGCGCCTCAGGCAATTTAAGCATCACACACTCAGCAACAGTATGTCTTTTAAACGCTTACAGAGACTGTGTAACCGTTGCTTCCTCTTAATTCCTTTAATCCAAATGCTTCTTCGGCATGCACAAAATCTAGTCTTTTCATCCAGCACAGTTTGCTGTGCTTGATGGGGTGATAAAAAAATACTCTAACCCCCTGGAGAGAGTCCTACTTCAAATAGTCTTTCAACAGTTCCACATTCTGATATTTGCTTCCGGTCCAAGTGCCGATAATTGCTCCCACTCCTTGCCAAAATATTATAGTAAGGATGTACACAAACATCTAATCATAAATTCTTTATTTTATGTATCTTGGTATAAGGATGTACACTGCATCACGTATCCACAGCATAGCACCAACACCGACTGATGCCCTCATTTCATGTCACACTTTTTATATAAGAACTCCCCTAACATTCTACACCTTCTATAGTATTACATATTTCATTTAAAGGGTCTATACTCTATACCTACCCCCTACTACAGACAGTTTTTGTGGCTTCTGAGGGTCAAGTTCCATTTTAGATCCCTAAACCTTCAACTTTAGCTGATCCTGATTCACACCACTCAGAGGACAAGATCAGAGGTCTCTATATTCAGGGTTCAGATTTAAAGGATGCTCTCACTCATATCAGGGAGACTCTTGCCATCCCTGATTCTGGACCCCTGAAATAGGACAGTGATTTTACAGCAATTATAGAAAAAAGTAACACAAGAATATTACGATCCATAAGGCTGTTCATGGTCTCCTTTTGAGGGAATGGTTAGACATAGAGAAGACGGAATTATCAAGATTTCTGGGCAAGAGATACTCCCTTCAGAACTTCACTGACGAATTTCCCTATGCTGTGAAGGTCAACTCCTTGATGGTGGGTCTAGCCTCCAATGGCATCATTATCTCGAAGTTTTCGGTCAAACATGCTGATTCCATTAATGAACTTTGCAATTTGAGCTGGGCTTACAGCAAACTATACAGTCCAGTCTTTACTGCATGATTTTCAAGTCTTGGCAGAGTAACTCCAAAATGTTACTTCCAGATTATTGTTGATGGAGTAGAATTCCTCTATGATCTAACATTTGATTCTCTTTTGGTGGCTGCTTCAGCTGCTGGGCTGGTTTTTACGGCCCAGCACCATATCTGGATTAAGATTTGGAAAGCAGAGTACTCCCAGAAGGCTCTACTGTCTCATCTCTCCTTTCAGCAAAGTTATTTCATTCCCAATTGGAGGAGTTCATAAAAACGTTGGCTGAAGACTGTAAACTATCAACACTGGTAAAGCCTCCATTTAAGAGAAGAGAATTTGGTTTTCATAGAGCATGTTGTGGTGTTACATCAGGGAAAGAAACCAATCAGGAGACAAATTCCTGCATCAAAACCCTGACCCTCCTCTTCTGCTGCAGCCAATCCTTCAGCATAACAATCCAGAGGTAGTTGGGAGTCAAATCCATTCTTTTATTTCATCTTGAGAGGCAGATGTGATGAACACCTGGGTGATCCAGCTGGTGAAAGGGAGTTACAGAATAAACTTCTTTTCCCCTCCAGTCAATATCCTTAGTGAAACTCTAACTCCGCTCAATACAGAAAAGAGGCAAGCTTTGGAGAGAGGAATTTGCGATCACCTGAGCAAGAGAGCAACCATCCCAGTACCAAAGAACGAGTGGGGCCACTTGCTAATGTTTTTAGTACAAAAATCTTCAGGAGATCTTCGGCCCATCTTGTATCTCAAGGATGTGTACCTCTTCATTCCTCATCAGAGATTCAAGATGATGAGTTTACAAAATATAATATCTCAAATTTCTCCTGGCATGTTGATGGCCTTGATTGACCTTCTGGATGCCTATTTGCACATCCCAATGCACCCATCCTCACAAAGGTTTCTTAGATTTTATGCCTTAGGAAACACTTCCAATTCTATGTTCTTCTTCTTTTTGGACTCTCTTGAGCACCTAGAGTCTTTACCAAGACCTTGGCACCCTTGTTTGGGAGCCTTCATTCCTTGGGATTGTTAGTATTTCCATACTTGGACCATCAGCTAATCTGTGCTCATTCTTTTTCCAAGGGAATGCAAGCAGTTCATCTTGTCTGTGACAGCAAGAATTTCTCATCAATGCCAAATATTGAAACTGGTGCCTTCACAAGAGATCTATTTCATTGGTATCCCATTCAACACACAAGTCTGGAGATAGTCTTTCTGCCTCCAGATCGTCAACGGAAGCTCATAACCCGATTTGAGAACCTGCTGAGTGGTCAACAAGTCTCAGCAAGTAAATGGTTGAGGGTGCAGGGGAACATGTCAGCCTCACAATTAAAAAAAATATATACTTTATTATTATTTGCGTCAAACATAGCGGATTACAATCATGTATATTTTGTAGTTCAAATATTATACATGGCAGTGCCACAGAGTACATCACATATATGTACCCTTCGCTTCTCCACAATACCCATGAGAGTTAACTTTACAGTACATAAAAATTTTCCCCAGTAGAGCATCATCTGTGTTTGTCATTCACTCAGTTCCAGATTGGATTCCTCGGGAGGCGGGCGCATATGTTCCCTCAAAATGTGTTCCATTTCCTACACACTCGCATCCATTTTCGTGGACACACTCTATGAATAAATACTGCTTTCTCCGCTATCATAGCGCTGTCTAAGTCACGACAACACTGTTGCTGAGAAGAGACCTTCTGTGCCCCCCAGTGTTGAGCAATATTTCGTTTGGCTAGTGTAATACCCAGGGTTGCCCAGTCTTGCTCCGCATGGTTGAGGTCTGTTGGTTCCCACACATTGAGTAGGCATCTCCTTGGTTCCGGGGAGACATTGAATACACATACTCGAGTGATCGTGGCCATGACCACCCTCCAATATTGTGTGATGTGGGGACAATCCCATAATGTGTGATAAAAGGAGCCTGCTAACCCACAACCCAGAAGACACAGCGGTGTATCAGTCCTCCCTATTTTGTAGAGTGTTGTTCTGGTGTAGTATGATCTGTGCAATATTTTAAGTTGCACGAGTTTTAGTCCGGAGGGGATCGCCACCTCCCGCGGTGACGCCAGCGCCTCCTGCCAGTCATGCTCGTTCATCTCTTCCACCTCAGTTTGCCATTTTTCTCTAAGATTGTGTGTGGGATCTTTCTGATGATTAACCAATTTGCGATATGTTAGAGAAATAGCTTTTTTGGTTAGACAGTCCATTAGTGATCGATCCTCGAGTGGCGAGGATTCGGGGAGGTCAGTTCCCGGAGGTCTGGCCTTCATCAGTGCATGTTTGATTTACATGTATCGGTATTGCTCCATCCCTGCCATCTGATACATTGCCTGTAGCTGAGCAAAAGTGACTACTGCCCCCTTTTTCCACAGGTACCCAACCTTAGATATGCCGATTAGATCCCATCGGGAGAAACCCTTACTTGTGCGCAGCTTGCCCAACCTAGGGGTGTCCCAGAGTGGCGTGGGTTGTGTTATCACTCCCTTCCAACCAAGCGCGCTGTGCTATAAACCAGACATGCACAGTGTGTGCTGTGGGGCAGATCAGTGCATGTTTCTGAGATTTATTATATAGGTCACCCAGGATTCCGTCCGTGCCAAGAGTGTGCCTGTCCATACGTAATCCTGGCTTCTCCTGTGGAGCGTGAAGCCATTGATTAACCACTGTGAGCTGAGAGGCCTAATAGTATAATTGAATGTTGGGCAGGGTGGTTCCGCCGTCATACCAACCCCGTACTAGCTTGCACATTGGTATTCGTGGGGGCTTGCCTTGCACAGGAGGTGACCCACCCCCACCCCAATGGACTTGAAGTAGGAGTGAGAGACTAGGGCAGGTGTGTTTTGTAGAGTGTATTAAAACCTGGGGAGAGCCATCATTTTGAACAGAGCCGTCCTCCCCAAGAGCGTCAACGGCAGGGAGTGCCACCATTTCACATCACTACAGAGTCTTTTCAGGGGAGGCAGGAGATTACGTTCAAAGAATTGTATGGGGTGTGGTGTGAAGTGTATGCCCAGGTATTTAAACCATCTTCTGCGCTCTGTATCTCAACACCCCAGGGCAGGCGTGGAGGAGGGCCCTTAAGTATATATAACACTGATTTTGCGCAGTAAATGGAATAGCCGTAGACTCTGCCCTAGGACTCATAGATGTCAAGCAAGCATGAGAGGGACCGTCTAGGGTTCACAAGATGTCATCTGCTTAGAGGGAAATGCGGTCTTCCCAACCCTCTGCCTACTGCTGCCCACATATTACTGTATCCCTCCTTATCCATGCCGCAATGGCTCGAGCACTAAAGCAAACAGGAGGGGGGATAGGGGAAAATCCCTGCCTGGTCCCATTCCCCAAGGGAATGTCCTCCGAGAGCGGCCCGTTGACCACCACCTGTGTCAGTGGTTGTGCGTACAGTAGTTGAAACTAGGCTCAAAATTTGGGCCTGAAACCAATGTGCTGCAGCACCGCAAAAAGAAAGGGCCATTCCACTCGGTCAAAGGCCATACTAGCATCTAGTGAGAGAATGACTGCCTCCTCCTGGATGGTAGGTATTTTAGCCAGCACGCAATGAAGTCTCCGGAGGTTCATCGCCTTGTTCCTACCCGGAATAAAGCCAAATTTGGTCGGGGTGTACCAGGGTCGTGAGGTAGGGCTGTAGCCTGGCCGCCAGTGTTTTAGCAAGTATTTTTGCTTCTGCGTTAAGGAGCGAAATTGGTCGGTAGGAGGTCCATGTATGTGGGGGTTTACCTACTTTTGGAATCACTATAAGTGTTGCTATTCGCTGGTCTCTAGGGAGTGTTCCTATCTCTAGGCTGGATTCATACATTCTCAACAGATGCGGCACCAGCGTGTCCGCCTCTTTTTTACATAGTTCCATGGGAATACCGTTGGGACCCAGTGCCTTCCCCGGTAGGAGCCCTCTAATGGCTGCAGTGATTTCATATATCGTGAGATCTGCCTCCAATGCCTGTATGTCCTGTGGTGTCAGCCTTGGCAGACGTATGTCACTATTAAAGGCCAAATTCTCCTCTAAGGATGTCGTTGCCACGGGGGTGTATACTTTTTAGTAGTGGTGTGCGAATGCTGCGATTATGTCGTTTGGATCCGTTATTGTCTCTCCCGTGAGCAAGTGGAGCTTTGCTACCCAGAGACAGGCTTGTTCTTTTTTATCTAACCAGGCCAGGAGTCTGCCTGCCTTGTTCCCAACTTCATAGATGGTCTACTGTGTTTTCGTGGTCCTTGCCTTAGCTTCCTCCCATACGTGGTCTCTATAGGCTTGTTTTGCAAAGCTGAGGGAGTGGCCGTGTTATCATTAGGGTCTGCGGCATGCGTGCTCTCTGCCCGGCTGACCGCCTGTCCGATTTCCCACACCTGCTGTGCTTTGTCCCGTTTGTGGGCTGTGATCAGGGAGATAGCTTGTCCGTGGACAACTGTTTTATATGCATCCCATAGGATGATGGGGGAGGTCACTGATTGCATACTTTCTTGAAAATAGTGCCCAAAGGTCTTGTGTAGGCCTTTCCATATTTCGGGTCTTTGAGGTACACAGGATGTAAAGGATATGTACGTCTCCTCCCCATGAGGTGTGATGTGTATGTCATTAACACAGGGGCATGATCCGATATACCTCTAGGCTATTATGTGGCCCCGAGTGGTAGGTGTACTGGCGTTCTTTGAGGTAGCGTGTACGCCACATGTCCACTAGTCCGAATGCGTCAAGGAATTCCTGGAGGGGTGACAAAGTAGTCCCCTGTTCCCTTGGCGGGTGTCTGTCCCATGTGGCATCTATTGTAGCATTAAACTCGCCCCCTATGATTAATTCCCCAGGCGGTAGTGCTAGTAGAAAAGTACCAAGGGCTGGGAGGGCGAGATTGTCGAGCGCCAGAGGAATGTACATGGTGACAAGATTGTATGCACGCCCTTCCCATTGACAGGACTGTGCTGTGAAGCACACCTGATCGTCTGTCCATGTCCCGGTTATTACCAGAGGGCAGCTTCTTCGGATCAAGATCCCCACCCCCCTGGATCCCGATGTAAATTTGAAGTGTACTGCCATTTTAAAACCCCATCTATCCAATGCTTTAGTGGCTGTGTCCACTAGGTGTGATTCTTGTATGAAGGCGACTGATGGAGTGTGTCTCTTAAGATATTGTAATACCAATCCCCTCTTTATTTTATTGCACAGATCATTTACATTCCAGGATACTACAGTTAGAGGGGAGCTCAGTGTGTGTGTGTTCTCAGGCTGCGAGTGCGGAAGGCCAGATGTTACGGCCCCCTGGGTATGAGAACGATCGGTCGACATCGGAGCATATTTGGTGGTGTACCAACTCTGTAAGGCACTATCACTATGGCAAATTGCATCAGCTGTAGGTGTTCTCTTGTGAATGACGTAAAGTTAACAAACTTAAACACGAACTGATCCTCTCCCTCCACCCCCCTCCCTGCTCTCCTGCTAGACGGATTCCCAACTACCCGCCACCCTAACAGTGCAGAGTGCTTCAATCCCTTGAACAGTACTTGCGTGTGGGAGGGAGTGAAGTCCGAGACATCCTTTGAAAATCCCCTTGCCCTAAGACATACCAAGTATATGTAGTACGTATCAGTTCATGTATAATCAGGTTTCCATTGTAGCATCCCAGCCTATGTCCCAGAACAGCTGGCCTCGTTTAGTTACCCAGTGCTGTCCATGTTCGCATACCTAATCTCGCTGCAATCGTCCAGTAGATCCCTCTGTTGGTGTGTGACCTTAACTGCTGGATGCTGCCTAACTTCATCTTCCAGCCTCCTCCCGGTATGGGTCATTTTCCCCACCTTCGTCTCTTGGCTTCAGCGAGGGCTCCCTCATCGGATACCGTTGTTATTGTTTCGCCAGTCGTCGTGAGCTTCGTACATGCCGCCAGCCCTCAAGCCAGTCATGGGCTTCCTCAGGCGCATCGAAGAAACAAGTGTTTTCCATCAGCCACCCCCTGCAGCTTTGCAGGGAACAACATTGAGTAGGTGATTTCTCTGTGCCTGAGTTCCTGTTTTACTTCAAGGAAGCTCCTTCTCTTCTTGGTGACTGCTGCTGTGTAATCCGGGAAAAAGGAGACCACTGAGTTCTCTATACACAATGGTGGGGCCACCCGTGCTGTCTGCAGTATGGCATCTCGCGGAAGTTAAAGATAGGAGCCAAAATGGGTCTGAGGGAGCCACTGGCTTGGGCCTGCCCCCTGGTACTCTGTGAGCCCTCTCGACTGAGAAAAAACTAGAGAGTCCTCTTGGCTGAAGCCGTGTCTTGATAAGCTCTTCTATTTACAGGTCTGTTGCCAGTCCTCCGTCGCTTTCTGGAATGCCCGTAATTCTGACATTATTGCGCCAAGAACGTCCTTCTTGGTCGTCAAGCTACGCCGCCATCAGCTTGTCTTCTGCTTCTAACTGGCTGACTTTCTGTTGCAGGGTGTTAGTGTCTTTGGCGAGGGACGCCATTACATTTTCGACCTGTTACTCTTTTGGCCATTTTCTGAAAGTCGGCGCGAAGGAACGAGACGTCCGCTGAGATTGATCCCACTGTTGTCTGGACGCTGGTGAGGGCAGACATAATATCCTGTAGTGTGACTTCAGACTGACCCTCAGGCATGGGGGTCGGTTCTTTTGAGGCAGTTCTTTCGGCCATGGCCGGGTAGTCTTTAGAGTATGCATACTTGTCTAGTTTGAGCTGCTGTGTTGTACACTGTCCTCTGACCCCCAGTAGTATCTGGTTGAGTCGAAGTGCGGGGCAGTACTCGCTGCTGCCTGCCCTGTGACTATGCGTCACATTTGGCCTTTCGGTTTTCCCGCCACGTGATGAAAGCATTGGTAGTGGGGGGTAGCAACGTAGGTCCCTGGCCTGGTCTGGGGGAAACCTGAGTGAGGGTTGTGCCCGGTAGTGGTCAGCGTCTCCTCAAATCCTTAGGGCCTGGAATGGGCGCCATGGCGAGGGTCCGGCTAGCGGTGTTATTGGTCTCGCCTGCTGTAGAAGCCGCAGTTGGTGATCTGTAGTGGGACAAACGCACCGCGTGCGGTCTCAGGGCCACTCTGTGCCCGCACACATATCACAGGCTTTCTTCCCAGGTCTGCGTTTGTCACCGTTTGTTCTGCTGATAAGCTGAAGTCTGTGGACAGGGATGGAACCCCCCCTTCCGCCCCCGGGTACATCTGTTCCTGTAGGGTGGTAGTCAGGGTGGTAGTCAGCAAGTGTTTGGGCACTCCGGCGCAATTCCGCTGAGGCCGCAGCTCACACTTTGTCTCTTGCCTCCCCGAGCCGGCACCTGGGCCCCACACCTTCTTCTCGGCTCTCTGATAGCAAGGCACTCTGGGGTGGGCCGGTCGTTTTCCTGCCGGTGTATTTTGAAAGAATTACATCACCTGCCATTTCTGATGCGGCCGCCGCGACCCGAGTGCTCTCCTACTGGGTTGTGGTGCTAAGCGAGGCCGCTACTCCATCCACGTGGGTAGGCCTCTTCGTGGACGCACTCCTAGGATCGTGCAGGATAGATGTTTCAGCCTCCAAGTGAGGTCGGAGGGTGCCCCACACGTTCCGATACTAAAATGTAGTCCTTGGGGTCAAGTTGCTGTGTCGGATTGCTAGGGTATTTCTCTGTGGTTTCTGAGCTCCTCTAGGCTGCGGTCATTACGCTTGGCTGCCCTGTACACCTCAACCTCACTATTTGTAGTCCCTTGGGCTAGCCTCCACTGATTTAATTTGGTAAATCATCTCCTTTCCATGTAGAATTCCAGCTCTCAGTATTTAGCAGTCCCGGTTCAGGTATCTCCAGAGATAATACAGAAGTTGCAGTGGTGGCTGACACAGTTGTACCTGAACAAGGGTGTTCTCCTTTCTCTCCCTTGCCCGCTGACCATCACAACAGATGCCCTGGCTTCCTTGGTTAGTCCATCTGGCAGTCCAGCCCCCTTGGATCTTCCCTGTAGCTCCTTCCCCCACTCACTACCCCGGTCTTACAGAGGCTTCTCTTCACAGAGTCTATTCAACGTTACAGAAAGGGTAGTGTCCCTTAAAGTTAATGAGAGGTATTGGGGGAATTATTTAAAATGATATTCCGCCAGAGTTCTTCATCCGGTTTCATGCGAAGGGGATATTTTCTAGAGATCCTGCTGGATGGGTTTCTTTTGGGTTTCAGAGGCAACTCTCCCTAGTCAGTGGGTGGCTATTAAGGCAAAGGCACTTCTTTATCCACAATTTGAATTTTGGCTTCCTACCTTTTACAAAGTGTTCACCTTAAAAGACCAGTAATCCATTCCCTGGTAACTCCACGCGACCTACCCCTTGTACTGACTAGCCCTCAAGGTTCTTCTTCTGAGCCTCTCTCCATCAGTTTCTTTAAAGTTTCTCACTCCGAAAGTTTTTATTTTTCTAGTTTCCATAGCTTCTGGACGGAAATTTTGGGAGACAGCCATCACAACGCGGGCTTTACACCGCGCTACCATTACGACGCAGCCATCACAACGCAAGTCGTTACAACGACTTGCGCTGGATGGCGCTATATTCTAAGGAATAGTATGATTACTATTCCAACACCTTCCCTACTGTTACGTAGGCTGGAGTTGGAATAGTAAATTATACTATTCCTAAATCCAGCGCCTACAGCGCAAGTTGTTGTAACGACTTGCGTTGTGATGGATGCGTTGTAATGGCAGCGCGGTGTAAAGCATGCGTTGTCATGACATACATCCGAAATTTGGACATATTAGGGCTCTTCTGTTTCATGAAACATTTCTTAAATTTTTTCAGGATAAGGTAATTCTCCGTCCATACCCCTCCTTCATTCCAAAGGTTTCCTCATCCTTTCATGCATTCCAAGATTTGATTCTTTCTGCTTTTTTTCCACCACCATCCCTAGGCCAGGAGATTTCATGGTATACTCTGGATTTGGTAAGGGCTCTGACCATTTACCTAGAGAGAACTTCTTCTTTTCGGAAGACAGATTTTTGTTGGTTTCATTTGGCATTGACAAAACAGGTCTGTGCCCTTAAGTTTCCATGCTTAGTCGCTGGATTAAGGCTAATTTATTTAGATTGCCAAACATCTGGCATTTATCTTCCAGAAGGTATACATGGTCGTTCAACAAGGGTTGAGTATTGATTTCTTGAACTGCTTTTAAAGGGGTTCACTCAAAGACATTTGTGCAGCAGCAGTTCGGTCTCTGCCTCACACTTTCATTTCTCATTATTATTTGAAAGTGGGTGATATCTTTCCTTCCTCTTTCAAGACAGCAGTTTTCCCCACAGTACAGTAAAATGTATGGTGGTGTTTTTTCTTTTGACAAATTGTTGAAATACATTTACTGGAGTTTACCACTAGGTTATTTGACCTCTGTTGCTCCATTGTTATTGGTGCACCGCAAAGACGAGCACTTTTTACATGTCACTAAAACAACTGATACTTGACACATAAAATGAACGTGCACTTTACACATGAGGCCTATGTGTCGTTATGATTTTAACTTACGTTACACCTGACACTACGGATGCAGAGTCTTTAATTTAGAATTCATAGGTCTCACATAGAATGTTTTACTAATGACGAGAGAAATGCATTTGACAATTAATATTGAACCCCCCATAACGCAGGGATTCTGCTATGATCCCATTAACACTTGAATTTTTCTATAGTAGGAGATGGAGTGTAGCGAGTTTCAGCAGACCATGGCCGAAACGGACCCCTGTGTTAAGTACACTGGGGAGGGGTGCCCAAACTAGGGATGGCGGTATCACCTTGGAAAATCGGTTTGGGGTTTTGTCCGACTTGAATGAATTTGATTGACTCCTGATGGCTGAAAGATCTGTAGATATGAAAGCAACAGAGTTTGGCAGAATGTATGGTCCCAAGGATCGGAGCAGGGCTCAAACTAACAAGGCCCCTATACCTCGAATAATCCCACTGGAGGGATCCCACCGTACAGGGCAGCCCTCAGAGAGCAGGGATCTGGGACAATTAATTTGCTCTGACCCAATTGGGGAAAATGACTGCCCAGAATCAGATGGGCTCCCTCCAGAGATGTACTGCCACATGCTCACTAACATAGAATATCAATCAGTGACTGAGGGCGTGACCCCAGTAGCTAAAATCCCGCAGGATCCATCTTGCATCTTACAAGGGGAGGCAGGGCTGGCTTTCCTTTCATGGAACCTTGCTGGAATTGACAATAAGATAACATCCCCAGAATGGTGTAGTTTTGTTGACCAGTATGACATCGTTTTTTTCAGGAATCCTGGTCAATGGTTCCAGTTTATCGCTTGGGGTTCCTTAATTTTCACGCTCCTGCCACTAAGAAATCTAAAGGCCGACCTGCTGGAGGTTTGATAATTTGGGTTCGCCAATCCTTATGTTGTAAGGTGCAACAAATTAGCCCACCATCGAACGATATTCTGTCAGTAAAAATCACATGGGCAAATGGTCAGGGGTGGCTATTTATAATATTTATGCAACGGGGACAGCAGGGGGACAAACATCTGAGGTGATCTCTGCTCTTGATCACCAGCTTGAGGCCCTCCCTACACAGTTGTCTATTATAGTAGGTGGAGATTTCAATACTACTTTTGAACCTATTGGGCAGGAGGAACAGTTTCTTGCTGATGAGGAGGACAGTAAATGGGGTGTCCCCCAGCTTGAATTACCTGCCGTAAGAAGATGGACAGCCGTAGCGATACAGCTCAAGGCCTTATGTTTAGTGAGAGGGCTTAGAGCAGCAAATGGGCGTACTACGTCCGACCGCCTGGGAGAAAATACATTTGATAATGGTAGGCATTCTAGTCGCATAGATTACTTTCTGGTGGATATAAGAGGATGGCACAGCCTGATAGATATGAGTGTTAAAATCAGGATGAAAAGTGACCACAATCCACTTTGCATGGAATTCCAATACAGAAGGGGACTAGAGAACTGAATCCGGGGTGTGGGAAAGCCACCCTGGACATCGTTGCCTCCATCAACATGCGTCACATTAAATGGGGTAGTTTTATTGAGAACCCTGATAAATTGGAGGTCCTTAAAAACATGGTTGTTGAAGAAGTGGTTAAATTAAATACTCACATTAGTAAGCTAGACTTTCCCCAAATAATGTATGAGGCCCATATCCACTTCTTCGCAAAACTCCAATAGATTTTTAGGAAAACCATTAAATTGGACAAGGGAAACAAAAAACAACCCAAGGAGGGGTGGTATAACAACGCTTGTAAATTAGCCCGTCAAAACTTGAGTGCAGAATTAAGGTCTAGGAATCCCTCAGGAGCGAGAAAGGCAAGGGAGACTTATAGGAAAGCCCAAAAAATAGCAAAAAACAGTGGGATGAGGAACAATGGCGTGATCTGAAATCAGCCTGTGGAGCAAAGGATTCAAAACAATTTTGGGCCATTGTGAAGTGGGATAGAGGAGGTGTAGCTGAACCCCCTCAAAACAATGTTGCCAAACAACTATGGGTAGATTTCTTCAGACCACAATATGCTCGTAATCGAGCTGAAGAAGACTGCCCACTACCCCCAACTATTTTTTATCAAAGTCAGCTCTTTACAGCTAAAGATGTCAGTATAGCATTAGACTGCGTGACCGGGGAAAGAGCCCCAGGCATGGGTGGCATCCCTGCTGACGTGTTTTCAAGTGATAGATCATCTTGGTGCCAGTACTTCGAGTGTTTAGCTAACTCTGTGGCTAGGGGTGCGCCAATCCCACCTTCATGGAAAGGCGCTGAAATAATTCCGGTTTTTAAAAAGGGTGACAAATTTCTACCCAGTAACTATAGACCCATCAGTCTTATAGACTCAGCCCAAAAACTTGTAGGTCGTCTAGTGCAAAATAAATTGCAAACATGGATAGAAGAACACAACATTCTGTCCCCATATCAAGCTGGTTTCCGGCCATGTACTAGTTCAATTGACCAGGTCTTTTACTTTATAGCACTTTACTGGAGGAATGTAGTCTTAACTAAGGGGACACTCTATACGGTCTTAGACCTGAAATCGGCTTTCGATTTAGTCCCCCGCTCAAAACTCTGGAGGGTTCTTGCTGAAGCAGGGACATCCCAGGAACTATTGACTCTCCTCGTCCGCCTGCATGAGAACAACAACGCCAGAATCAGATTGGGGGCACAGGGTGAGGTGACCGACTCATTTCCTGTCGAGCGTGGTGTTCGGCAGGTGTTCGGCAGGGGTGTGTACTGGCACCCACGCTGTTTTCTTTATACATCAACGGCATAGTGGATCATCTCAATCGTTCCCCCACTGATGCCCCCGTTTTGCCTGTGGCCCGCGTGCCAGTTCTCATGTTTGCGGACGATACGTTGATTGTTTCCCGGACCCCGAGCGGGCTCCAGAAGGCTGTGAATGCTTTTGGAGAATTTTGTCAACTGCATGGACTTGAGATAAACACATCAAAAACCAAGTTCATGTCCCTGAATCAGCAAAAAACCTTCAAAGGTACAATTAATTTTAATGGAACTCCACTAGAGCAGATAGAGGCATTTACGTATCTAGGAATATCTCTCCAGAGTAATATGGGTTGGAAAAGTCATATTGACATGGCTGCTCTAAAATTTCACCAGCTTGCGGGTGCCTTAGTGACAAAGCATAAAGCCTCCTTTACCAAGCCAATTACACCTGCCCTAGAGATCTACAATATGAAGGTTATAAGTGCCTCTTTGTATGGTTCAGAACTTTGGGGATTTAATAATTATTTGAACCAACTAACAACGGCAGAGAATAAATTTCTACGCTGCCTAATCGGGGTCCCCCAAAGTACTTCCACCATTCCGCTTTTATATGATCTTGGCAGGAAAATAATTGAGGATATAGCACGGTTACGGCCTCTACTTTATTGGAGGCGTATCTGGACAACTCCAGAATTAGCCCACTATGCCCTTGCACTAAAAAATATCATTAGGGCAGATCGCTTTCATTCTATCCAATGGCTTAAAGAGATATGGGGCCAATTATGAAAGTTGGAGCTTGACCACCTATGGGAAGATGCAGACGTCTCAAGATTACCATCGAAAATAATACTGAAAAAAAAGTACTGGGAAATGATTTGGATGTCCGCCCAGAGTCCATGTGCAAACACTAATCTAACAGGACGTTTCCTTGATTTTAAACCTCGCCCACTCTGTGAGGCTTATTGGGATATTATAGAGGGTCTGTTTGACCGAAAGCTGTATTTCCAATTTAGAACTGGAACTCTACCTGTAAAAGCCTTCAGCTATAAATGGTCAGAAATCCGGGATGACAAATGTCATAACTGTAAAGATTTGACTGAGAATGTAGCCCATATGTTGTTTGTATGCCCCCTTTACACAAATCTCCGTCGTAAGTGGATAAAACCAACGTGTATCAACTTGGGCACCCGGAGGTATATTGAGGCCCTAAGAATATTAGAGACTGACTGTTCACCCTGTATAGCGATTGCTGTTGCTAAATTTCTAAGGTGGGCTTGGATTATACGCACTTGCACTTTAAACTCTCTAGAAGTTAGCTAAAGAACTCTAAGACATCTAAAAACATATGATTGATCTTGTTCTATGTATAATTTTAGCTGTTTTTAAAATACTTTAAAAAAAAAACTTTTTAAACTCTATAAATGACAGCTATAAAGATTTAATAACTTTTTAACATTGTAATTTTTTGGCTCTGTAGTATTTATGTTTGTGATAGGATGTTTATTCTGCTTTTATGACATGCTGTCGAATAAAGCTTTGAAATTGAATTGGTATTAATAAACGATAGTCTAAAATGAGTGATTTAACTAATGAAGTGACTAGCATGTATTAATAAATCATATATGATGTATTACAACTAAAAGGATACGTGCTAGATTGACTAGTGAAACATTTTCAATGTGTATTTTACCCTAGGAACCATTCTCTGTACTTCATTGCTGAAGCTTTTAACTTGATTCATAAATGTGTGCAGATTCGTCTGTGCAACTGCTAGAAATGTCATTCTTAGCTTTAAATGATTATTATATGTGTAGGATGTTAGTATAGGTTGAATAAAAACTGTCATCAATGTATGTTTAAATGTTACATGTATGTACTTTCAAATGTAGTTCCCAAGTATACTTATGTAACTATTAGTTGGTGGTAAATAACGAATTCCTTTTAAAAAACGATTTTTTGCTTTTTATTCAGTGCCATGTGGCAGACATACATGCCCTTAGGGTATGTCTGTGTGCCACATGTGCTCCCATGCACTATTCAGGGGTGCAACAGGGTGTCAATGTGACACCCTGCCACCCTTGAAAGGGTTCCCCTATTACCGATTTGGTATTTATCGATTTGGTATCTATCGAATCGGTAATTCCAATTCATTACTATGGGCCTCCAGCCTCCAGGCCCATAGGAATGAATGGGAATTACCGAATCGGTATTTACCGATTCGGTAAATACCGAATCGGTAAATACCGATTCTTAATTACCGAATCTTACCGATTCGGTAATTTTTATCGAAAAATTATCTACAACCCATTTACCTATTCTTAAATACTGAATCGGTAAAATTCTGTATTTAAGAATAGGTAAATTGAGATTACCTACATCTGGCCCCTAGTGTCTTAAGTTAGCAGAGTTTCACCAAAAGGTCTAAATATTTGTCTCTTACAAAACTACTATGTTTCTGAATTCCTGCTGACTATCTTTCTTTGCAGGTGTTCCCACAGTGTGTTAGCTTAAACTAGATAGATTTCTTGTAACAAGCAATAGATACATGTCTGATGACAGTTTCAACTATGAGCACACAAGAACCTGTAGATGAACAATGGACAGTTGTTCTAACCCCTGAGCGTGTGACCAAGATGGTGTTCCAATGACCAGTGTGAGATTTGTCTCCAATGTTTCATAATAATACCATGTGAATCCATACAGACATTGAAACAAATTAAGTGGACTTTTATTGATGATGCAACCAAACTGGAGTTGCAGACTGACTTTATCTGTTATAACTTATTGTTGCCCTGGCTAAGAGTACCTCAGATCACGAAGAGTGCTAAATGTAGATGGCAGATAACTTTGGACATTTACATTTACATTTACATTTACAATCCCTTATGCAGACCCTATGCAGAACCTTCTTTGGACTCCAACCTTAACCATATTTCCTAAATTCCAATTGCCCTTTAAATCGATTTTTAGAGACATTTCTTATGTCACGTTAAATTTCCCAAGTGTGGTTCCGACCAACACTTTCCTGACTCATGAAAGACTCCTGACCAAACTGCCACAATGCTATTGCTAATACTTCTTGCACTTGTTTGCCTGATTCCTGTTGTCTTTTGTAGATTTGTACTATGAGCACTACATGCCTTAGTCTCTCTCTAAGAGATTTAGATTGCTAGTACGTAGGAGGGACCAAGACAAATTTTATTCTGAGTATCTAATCTTGATGTTGTTAGTTTGCATTGCGGTTACAGAGCTGCTTGGATGTTTGATTTTAGTTAATCTAAATTTCTTTAGGATTCTTGGTCCCCCTGTTGCCATTCTATACCTATATAATCTGATTTTAAGAGTGATTTACTTAAATTAGATTACTAATTTTTAATAAATACCCTTGAACTTGGCCACCAATTTCTACTCCTCATTGTGTAGCCAAATTAGTTGCACTGTCAACCGAATTTGTTCGGTCAAGAAATGCTGACTCTCTTTCCCCACAGTGCGACTAAAAAAGTTAATCGGAGGACCAAGTTGTCAAGTAAGTAAGTGCTAGTAAATTATCTATTAAAGGAGATAAATCCTCAGTATCAGTTGGGCCCAAAAACCCAGGATCAAACCTGCTGGATAATTTTCAATGGTGCTTTCAACATTCAAGTCAAGTCACCGCAGATAAAGATATCTTCAAATCAGCCCTAAGATACAACTACCTGCAGGTTCAGAACACCAGGTGCACAGCTCTTGCAAGTCACATGGACTTCCACACTAGCAGCAGCAAGGAAATCTTTGCTATCATCAAAGACTTTACTGCACCTCCTGCCTCCTCCAGTAACATCACCCCATCACAAGACCTTTGTAGCAAGCTCTCTGGATTTTTCAAGAACAAAATCACCTCCATATACAGCACATTCGACCCTCAACCAAACCCTGTCACCATCGTAACAACTTTCCATCATGGCTGATGACCACACCGTGACCTTGTGGCCTACTGTCAACAACATTACAAATGCTGCGACCATGAAGTCCATCTGCTGGAGGCTCCATCTGGCCATTGCTACCAACACGCCTTCACCAAAGGACTCCTACTGATCAGTGAAGTAATAATACCCATCCTCAATGCCTCCCATGACTCAGCCATAATACTGGAACTATGCCACCATCATGCCCCTCTCCAAGAAACCATCTGCTGACCCAGCCATGCTTTTTAACTAGACACTTACTCCCTCCTACCATACCAACAAAGGTCTTAGAGAAACTAATCAAGTGTCACAATACATACCACCTCTGCAACCACCAGCTCCTCGGCGCTACGCAGTCTGTATTCAAGCCCAACCACAGTTCAGAAACAGCACTCATCGCCACTATAGAAGACATCCCCATGATCCTTGACAGAGGAGTTATGGCAGCCTAATTTCTCCTAGGCCTCTCTGCAGCGTATGACCCAGTTCGAATCCCAGCCTACGCCTACGGACTTCCTGAACAGATACGGCTCCACCCAACCGACACAAACCACAGACTGACTGCATGGAAACACCTCTCTACACAGAATACCACTTCCACTATGAAGTCCACCTGCTCCAGAACTCCCACAGACCCATGCAAGCACCACATCTTCAACCTGGAAAACCAAAGGAATGGCCAAGAACTCACCAACCTGCTCAACACCAGAATCATCACTGCAACATTTCCTGACGCCTAAACCCCCCCCCCCCGAAGTCAGATCAATACTCTAAAAACCCACTGCTGAGCCTTGTGAACTTAGAAACTGCTGGCCAATCTCCTAGCTCCCATTCCCAGCCAAGGTACTGGAAAACACTATCAACAAGCAACTCACAACGCACCTGGAGCAGAACCAGCTACTCTACACCTCCTAATCTGGCTTCCGCAGCAAAGAAAGAACCAAGATCGCTCTGATCGCCACCACCGATGATATCCAAACCCTTCTTGACTGAGGAGAAATAGCAGCATTGATCCTCCTTGACCTATCAGCAGACTTCAACACTGTATCCTACCACACGCTGATCGAAAGACTCCACTGCATCAACATCCAAGATTTATCACTCACTGGAAGAACACAGAGGGTCCGCCTGTCAAGGTCAAGCTACGTCGTCCCTTACCTTGGGCTGGACCAGGATTCTCTCTGGACGACGTAGAAGATTTCGCAGGGACGCAAGGAACCAACTTCCCAAAAGTCTCATTATAAACTCACTGATCTTTAATTACAGCTAGAATAGACTTAGACTTTAGGGTGGAAGGCCGGTACTGGACGTTGTGGAGAGGACGCTTGCTTGCTGTCGACCTGCGAAACAACAAGCAGGATGGACGTTAAAATTACTCTGGGCTTCTTCTATGACTTTCTTAAACTACCTTCTTTGAACTCCCCCTAGTAAGTCTGTCTCAATTCTAAACTACTAGTCTCCTACCTGCGATCAGCGAAGTTTAGACTTGGTCCAGTATTTCTTTCTTGTGAGGATAGATGTCGTCTGGTGAGTTGTGATGAAGCTCTCAGTCTTGGGGGGCAGAGAAAAAGGTAGGCCTGAAAGTAATGTAAATAAAAATCACTTAGCAACAATTTCAGTAAAATTCCTAAAAGAAGAATCCTTCCTCTTCTAGACGTACTTGCGAATGCTTTCTTTTCGTCCTGATAATACTTCAATCTTCTACTTGTGTCCAAACCTGTTGACTACACAAAAGAAGAGAACATACTTTTCCCTATGCAAATATCTCTAAAGGATTTTCTTTAAACCCCTTTTCTGAGCACTGAACACTTTACAATATTCTCTTGTAGTGTCCAACCTTTCTCCGAACTGAACACTTTACAATAATCTCTTGTAGTGTTCAACCTTTCAACCATTCACCAAACAATATTCAGTTACTGTGCACAATATGTTTGTAAATATCAAATAAACTAGATTTCTTTCTTGTAACATGAATCTTTTCTAAATGATTTGTTCCAAGTCTTTTTTCAGCTTTTGAGTCTTTGGAGATAAACTTTCAAAGTCTTTCTTGCGATGGGCGCCGGGATTTGAAATAAAAAAGTACTTATCTTTTGTTTAGATGTTCTTTATCCTGGGCAGGAATCAAGAAATGTCTATAATCCTAAAGAAGTCAATCCGGATTCGAATTCAGGGCCCCAAGGCGAAGCAGGATGAAGAGGCTTCCAACCGCGATGCTTCTTCAGCAGGATTCTCGAGGCAAAGCGAGTTCCAGAAGCCTGGGTGCGGTTTAAATAGTGGACCGCACCCAGGAAAGAAGTGCACCACAAGCAGCCGGGGACTGCAGCCAGAGGAAACAATGCGCGCTGAGCACTCGCGTGTCAAAGTCTTCAGAGCGGCTTAGATCGCACTAAGCTGTTGCGTGTGAGAGAAGTTCTGGTCAGACTAAAGAGCACGCTCACAGGCACTTCATAGTGAATGACAACCCTCACATTGGCAACAATAGCAATATGTACCAAATGATACCACAATAACGAACACCACATGAAATAATTTCACACCACAGGAAATAATCTCACATAGGCTGCATTAAATGTACATCTAGGAAAAAACACTACATACATACATTACGGTAGTGCAGGTGCACGGGATTGGGGCGGGATTTTTAAGTGTCCAAAAGAATCTCTACCTTGCTTAGGTAGGGGATTCATGACAGTACTCCCCTCTCAAGATCCCCCCCAAAACCGGTGAGGTAGGTTTTGGTTTCTCAGGAAATCTAATGTGAAAAGTTCTTACAATCTTAGGTGCATTCTTCAAGTGTTCTAAAGGTTCCCATGACCTTTCTTCAGGACCGTAGCCTTTCCAGTCTACTAAATAGAAAAGTCTTCCACAAACCCATTTAGAGTCTAAAATTGCCTTAACTTCAAATTCTGGATGACCTTCTATAAAAATAGAGGGTGGAGGTTGAACAAAACGAGTTCGAGGATGGAAAGGTTTCAGAAGAGACACATGAAATACCAGATGAATTTGATATTTTGAAGGAAGAATCAACTTGACACAAACTGGATTTATCACTTTATCAATAGTAAAAGGACCAATAAATTTAGGATTGAATTTACGATTTCCTTTTATTTTTAGATTTTTGGTACTCAACCAAACCATTTCTCCAGGTAGGTACTCGGGTTGTTTAGATCTATGTTTGTCAGCAAACCTCTTTTGACTTTCCTTGGCCTGAGCCAGATGGTATTTTGCTTTTTCCTGTATGGAAGACAAATTTGAAATGAAGTCTGAAATAGCTGGAACATCATTCTTTCCCTTTAAATCATTAGGAAAATTTTTGGGATGAAAACCAAGATTACAGAAGAATGGGGACATCCCTACGGAGGAATGTTCAACATTGTTGTAGGCAAATTCTAATGGACTCAGTAAATCCGACCACTCTTCGTCTATATCTTTTAACATACATCGAATAAACTGTTCAATAGTCTGGTTGGTACGTTCCGTTAGACCATCTGTTTGAGTATGGTAACTAGATGATAATTTAATTTCCATTTTTAAAAGAGAACTCTATTAATTTGTCCCACGCTGACATGCCATCAGATTAATGAGCTGAGATTCTAAATGATCATCTCTCTGGTGCACTTTGTCCATAAAATCTTTTGTAGATGTATTCCAGTTTTTAAAATGTGATTGACTACATATGATAGTCCAGACAAGTCACTTTCAAACAAAAGATGAAATATATAAGGGATACATTGTCGAAATCTTGAATCTTCTGCATATAGTCTTGTTGTTCGATATTCAGAAGCAGGAATCTGCACAGGACGTTCATCATATTGTCCTCCTTTTCCAGTTTGGAACAACAGTGGAAAACAACGAGCTTCCAAGCTCTCTTCCCATACACTCATGGGACGTCCTTTTGTTTTTTTTATTTGGAACAACTCAATAGGGTTCCCCATCACTTCTTTTGAATGAAGTGGATGCACACTGTAATGTTCATAGATTTCTTCACATCTTAACATGCCCACTTTTTCAATTTGTCCACTTGACATTTCAGTATCTTCTGTTAAAAGTATTTCTTCTTCTCCCATATAAACATTTTTATAGTACTCATTGTTTTTTATTAAATACACAGTTGCCTTCTGTACTTTCCTAACATCCACTAACCCCTGCCAGATTTTCTTGTTCTTTGTCGGCACACCATTAACAAGAAAAACTAGTGGTTCACTTTCTACACTCTCTACACCAATAGTTTCAATATTTTTCTTTAAATCTAACGTTAAATACACAACTCTTCCTTTTAATCCTCTTTGTAAATCTGAAGGAGGCAATTTACCTGTTTTAGGCTCCATACGAACAATAGCCACACACGGGTGCACACATTGAATGAGAATAGACTCATAGGTGTTTAAATCTATCAATTCTGGAGGAATAGCAACTAACTCTAAATTATTATGCACAGCTCTAGCGGGCATTTTATTCTCATAACAATATTTACAAATACGCTGATCAGAAACCAAATCAAAACAATTATCTACCAACAAATAAGTTGCAAATTCCTTCCACTTATCATTATTTTCTTTTTCACTTTTTAAATACAGATCAAAACTCCTAGTCTGATTTTTATAGTGAGTTCGCCAACAACAAATACAAGAAAAATTTGGCATTTTACCTGAAATCACCTTTTACTTTGTAATTTCACCTTTAAATTTTTGTGTACAACTATGTTCAACATTCTCTCCAGCCTTCATCAGCCAGGATAGCTTGACTTCAATGGCAAGAAGAGCACGGGACTCACATCTGAGCATACCCGTCCCACTCGGGGTGACAAATACAAAAACAACAGTTGATGGACAGAATGCAGAACAATGTCATACATTCACCCCAGTGCAGAGATCTGGCCCTAAATCCATAGTTTTTTTGCTCACCAAGCCACCCCAGTTCAGACACGGCCATATGCAAATCAGCCTTGACCCTGTGCCTCATGGGAACAGTCCAGCCCGAACTGCCAAGCCAAGTCTTCCCTGGACCTGAATGAAGCATCCTAGGACCGGTTTCTGGCTATAAGCCTTCATCAGCCAGGATAGCTTGACTCCAGTGGTGTGGAGAGCACGGGACTCACGTCTGAGCATACCCGTCCCACTCAGGGTGACAAATACAAAAACAACAGTTGATGGACAGAATGCAGAACAATGTCATACATTCACCCCAGTACAGAGATCTGGGCCTAAATCCATAGTTTATTTGCTCACCAAGCCACCCCAGTAAATCCGTTCCGCTCGCGGATATTGCGGATTTTCAGTAAATTCGCAATCCGCGAACTCTCGCGAATTTACCGAAAATCCGCAAATTCGCACGCAGCGGATTTTTTTTCTTGGTGATACAATATTGCGGCGTGCGGCGTTCACTTACCGTCATTCAGCGTTTGCCGAGTTGTTTTTCTCGATATTTTGCGAGTGCTGCGCCATTTTGGATCTTGCTGCGGGATCTTGCGGGAGTTTGGCGACCGCGATTACGTAATCTCGGCTTGCCACCTTGCACAGCACGCATCGCGAGAGTTCGCAATTGCGAACACGTAGATGCGGCGGGCAGCAACAATCTCGCACTCGTGAAATGCAGAATTTGAAATTCTGCACAAGAAATCCACCAGCAAGCAGCATAAACCTTCTGAAAATGATGATTTTTATCAGAATAACTCCTCAGGTTGACATTTGCCTGCACTTTTTTTTGCAAGGAGTCCATTTTTTGGGGGGGGGGGGAAGGAAGTGCCCCACAGTCTCCAACTTCCTGTTCCTGTCCAGCAGGCTCCTCCCAGTGCTTTCTTCATGTGCTGGTCACTTTCATTCGGATTCTTGACCTGGAAGGATTACTTTTTGTGGATGCTGCTGGATATTTGGATTTGAGGCCGTTTTGACTTTCTTTGGATCACTTTTGGATTAGAAATTTCACAAGTAAGTTTGTTTGGGGCATTACAGTTGCTGCAACTACAATTTAGGAATTTTCGATTTTTGGGCTGTTGTTGTGGCCTTTTGACCAGGGGTAGTGAGCGGTGCATGGGCCTAGTCTTTCTGTGGGGTGTCTTGAATTTAAACATCATGGAGGGCATGGATGGCATGGGATTGTGCGGATTTTTCTGTGTTTTTCGATTTTTTGGGGTGTTCATGGGGACAGGCCATGTGGGTGGGGGCCATTTTGAGTGCTGGTACAGGCAGGCCCTGGCCATGTGCTGGGAGGCAAGGGGCCATTTTGAATGCAGACAGTGTTCTCAGGGCTGCAACCATTTTGCCTAGCTTTCAACCATTATGCCCAGGGGTAGTGAGTGGTGCATGGGCCTAGTCTTTCTGTGGGGTGTCTTGAATTTAAACATCATGGAGGGCATGGATGGCATGGGATTGTGCTGATTTTTCTGTGTTTTTCGATTTTTGGGCTGTTGTTTGGGCTTTTTGACCAGGGGTACTGAGTGATGCATGGGCCTAGTCTTTCTGTGGGGTGTCTTGAATTTAAACATCATGGAGGGCTTGGATGGCATGGGATTGTGCTGATTTTTATGTGTTTTTTGAGTTTTTGGTGTGTATAACTGAACTGATGTTCCTCTGTCTTCCATTGCTTTTAGGTGCACAAGACTCAAGAGAACCACCAGTGCCAGGAAGAAGTCCTGCAGCGGTGTGTGTGTGCAGCATAACATCACGCAACGTCACGTCTGGCCACAGACAACCCTGTAACTCATGCAACTGCGGCCTGCTGTTCTGACCTCTGAAGAAGATGGCCCCAAAAAAAGTTCCCCGTAGCTCCTCTAGCAAGAAAGTTGCCAGTAAGGAGCAGAAGAAGCAGGTTACCAAGGAGACTGGTGTGCCGCCCGCCACATATTTTGGGAGTAAAAAAAAAAGTACGCCTGCAGCAGCAGCGGGATCTGCTGGGGACCAAGCTGGGAGCAGCACCCCCGCACCATTGGGCTCAGTGCCACCACCACCACACCAACTTAAGTCCAAGCCCTTAAGTGCTGCAGAGGCACTTAGTCTAGTTGTTCAATCACCATTGACCAGTGATGTTGGCTCATCGCAAAAAAGTAGCAGCAATGTCCCTCAATCAACACAGGTTGTTGTAACTCATCTGACGAGTGTTGAACAACCACAGCTGCAACAACAACCACATGTGCAAGTACAAGCCCAAGTACATGTGGAAGGAGAGGCAGTGCAAGGAGATGCGCAAGCAGAGGTGCATGGAGGGTCACAAGTGCCCACAATAGTTTTTCCTCCCGAAGTAGGGGCACATCTGGAAATCGACAATCAAGCCGAGGTATCATTTGAGGAAGCCACTCCTCCTGATGATCATTCATTGTCTTCCACATCCCTAGCAAGGAAAAGATCAAGGGTGGTGTCTACATCTTCTTCAATCCCACCTCCTTCTGATGATACGGATCAAACTTGGGAACCACCACTGCCGTCTGAGAGTGAGGCACACTCCCGGACACACTCATGGACCTTTCTCCTGCCACTCCTGCAAATTCAGCGGCAACGACAACATCTCCGCCACGACTACACCACAGATTCCCGACCCCAACCACCTACAATGCATCCTTCTCAACACCCGATCGGTGCACAGGCACGCCATCGACCTATGGAACCTACTAGACACCCTCTCTCCAGACGTCGCCTTCCTCACGGAAACATGGATGAATGCTTCCTCCGCTCCAGACATCACCATTGCCATCCCTGAAGACTACAAGATCACTCACAAAGACCGCACCGACCACACAGGAGGAGGAATCGCTATCGTCCACAAGAAATCAATCCGCATCTCAACCAGCTCTGACGCCAACCTCGCCAACTCCGAACACCTTCACTTCCAGATCCACACCGACCCCAAAACCACACTCAGAGGCACCCTCCTCTACAGACCACCAGGACCCCGCGCTAAATTCAGTGAAGACATCACGGACTTCATCACTCCACACGCGCTCCCCTCCAAAGACTACATCCTTCTGGGAGACCTCAACTTTCACCTTGAGAAGATCAACGACCGCAACACCGCCACCCTCGTGGACAACCTCGCCAACCTCGGACTTAAACAACTAGTCACCTCCCCCACCCACATCGCAGGTCACACACTCGACCCCATCTTCACTTCCAGCAATCATGTCTCCTTCAGCCACACTACGGATCTCCTATGGACCGACCACAGCTGCGTCCACTTCACCTACAACAAGCCGAAACCCATCAACCACTCCCAACCTACCCTGCAAAGAAACTGGAACAAAATCACCACGGACCAAATCTCCGCTTCGCTCCTTCGAAACTCCCCAGCCCTCTCCTCTAACGCCAACGAAGCCGCCGCCAACCTCACCCTATGGTTATCCAACACCGCCGACACCTTAGCACCACTGAAAAAACGTCAAAGCAAACCTGGCAGCAAGAAGGCCTCATGGTTTAACGATGATCTTAAGAAATCCAAGAAACTCTGCCGCTCCCTTGAAAAAGCCTGGAAAAAAGACCCAACCACCAGCACCAAGGACGCCTTCAAAAGCGCCACCCGCACTCACCACCAACTGATCCGTAAAGCCAAGAAAACAGCATTCAAAGATCGACTTGACAACAACTCCCACAACAGCAAGGAACTTTTCAACATCGTCAAGGAATTTTCCAACCCCTCGGCCAACTCCAACGACATCACCCCCTCTCAAACCCTCTGCGACTCCCTAGCCTCTTTTTTCCACAACAAGATTGCAGACATCCACAACAGCTTTGACAACCAACCCGGAAACCAACCCACCCTACCAGCTGCTGACCATCTTCCCCCCGTAAACACCCTTAACGCCTGGAACTCAATCTCCACTGAGGACACCATCCGCCTGATGAATTCCATCCACTCTGGATCCCCCACAGACCCATGCCCTCACCACATCTTCAACAAAGCAGACTCCGTCATAGCACCTCACCTCCGAGACGTCATCAACTGCTCCTTCAACTCCGCTACCTTCCCAGAAGACTGGAAACACGCCGAACTCACCGCCCTTCTGAAAAAACCAACAGCGGACCCCACCGAACTCAAAAACTACCGCCCCATCTCGCTCCTTCCATTCCCGGCAAAAGTCATCGAGAAAGCCGTCAACAACCAACTCGCCGCCTTCCTCGAAGCCAACAAATCCCTCGACCCCTCACAATCTGGCTTCCGAGCAAAACACAGCACCGAGACCGCCCTCATCGCAGCAACAGACGACATTCGAACTCTACTGGACAATGGAGACACAGTCGCCCTCATCCTCCTCGACCTCTCCGCAGCATTCGACACAGTCTGCCACAGCACCCTTCTACAACGCCTCAATAACATCGGAATCCAAGGAAAAGCACTTGAATGGATCACCTCGTTCCTCACCGGAAGAACCCAAAGAGTCCGCCTTCCTCCATTCAAGTCCGAGGCCTCTGAAGTCATCTGCGGCGTACCTCAAGGATCCTCACTCAGTCCCACCCTCTTCAACATATACATGAGCCCCCTCGCGGCCATCGCCCGCCAACACAACCTCAACATCATCTCTTACGCGGATGACACTCAACTGATCCTTTCTCTCACCAAGGACCCCTGCACCGCCAAAACTAACCTACACGAAGGAATGAAAAAAGTTGCCGAATGGATGAAACAAAGCCGTCTGAAACTGAACTCAGACAAAACAGAAGTCCTCATCCTAGGCACATCCCCCTCTGCCTGGGACGACTCCTGGTGGCCGGAAGCCCTCGGAAAAGCACCCATCCCGACAGACCACGCACGGAACCTTGGCGTCATCCTGGATTCTTCACTCTCAATGAACAGACAAGTCAGCGCCGTATCCTCATCCTGCTTCAACGTTCTTCGCATGCTCAGAAAAACATTCCGCTGGATCCCCCCCGAAACAAGGAAAACAGTCACCCACGCTCTGGTCACGAGCCGACTGGACTACGGAAACACCCTCTACGCAGGTACCACCTCTAAACTCCAGAAGAAACTCCAACGAATCCAAAACGCCTCAGCCAGGCTCATATTAGACATCCCACGTAACGAACACATCTCTGGTCACCTTAAAGACCTCCACTGGCTACCCGTCAATAAGAGGATCACTTTCCGACTGCTTACCCACGCACACAAATCACTCTACGACATCGGACCAGATTGCCTCAACTCTCGACTGTCCTTCTACACCCCCTCCCGCCAACTACGTTCTTCCAGCCAAGCCCTCGCCACTGTACCTCGCATCAACAAGACCACCATGGGAGGCAGATCCTTTTCATACCTGGCTGCTAAAACATGGAACTCACTCCCCGCTTACCTTCGCCTCACCCAGAACCACCTAGCGTTCAGAAAGCAGCTTAAAACGTGGATATTTGACAAATAATCCTCCTCCCCTTCCTAAGCGCCTTGAAACCCTCTGGGTATGTAGTGCGCTATACAAATTACTTGACTTGACTTGACTTGACTAGGAAGTTAAGCGTAAAAGGAAGGTTGTCGAAAGTCTCATAGTTATGGAGTGTGATGAGGCTCAACAAGAAGTGGCGGATACTCCTACTGATGAAGACTCTAACGACGACGACGCAGTCATCATAAAGGTCACTGCAGCCCCAGCGGGCATGCAGCAAACAGACATTTTGACCTACCGCTTCCATATTTCTTCCTCGCCAGAAGGGACCTCCATCCACCTCGACCTCAATTAGTGGTGGTGAAAGTGCACAATGTAGTAAAGTTCGGCAATCCACATCCTCCACTTTATCTGGCATTAGCAGCATGACCACCACCAGTATCGCCACCTCCTCCGGCCCCACAGACATTTCAAGTCCGCAGTTTGGGACTTCTTTAGTGTTTGCCCGAAAAAGGAAAACTTCGCCATTTGTAGCATTTGTAAGGTTGCAGTTAGTCGTGGTAAGTTTGGTACCAACTATGGTACCGGAGGCCAGAGAGGTCATCTTAAGAGACAGCACGCTGTCCATTGGTTTGCGCACCTAAAGGAGATCAAGGAAGCCCGAATTGCAAGTCAAGAAAACGTTGATGTTTCATCTGATGATGACGAGGAGGAAGAAGTGTCAAACACTTCACTTACACCCAGTACCCCTGTCAGCAGCACACCCCCTGTGAGCCACACTAAAAGTGTGGGAGAGAGTGAGACACCAATGCGAAAAAGTTCATCAGCGAGCGTAACTGGGTCGAAGAAGTCATCATCATCATCATCCCGTAAAAGCATGGTCCAGGCCAACATTAGAACCATGTTGTTTTCAGACGCGCCATATGATCGCAACCACCCACTGACGCGTCTGTATAACACTAAGCTGGCTAAAATGCTAGCTCTGGACCTTCCCCCTTTTTCTTTTGTAGAAGGGGTTGGTTTTCTAGAATTAGTGGCAGCGCTCTGCCCTAAATGGAAGGTTCCTAGCCGGTTCTATTTTGCCAGAGTTGCGGTTCCAGCACTACACCTCCAGCACTACAGTGCTGGAGGTGATTGGGGCAGCTTTGCAGAAGAGTGCTGTTCACACTATACATCTGACAACAGACATGTGGACCAGTGGCGCAGGCGCTGATTACATGTGCATCACTGCACACTGGGTCTCTTTTTCAGGGGTTAAAGCAAAGCTAAACGCAGGTGTTGACCCTGACCAAGTTTTTAAAGCTGCTCGGAAACATGCAACACTAGCCATGTTTGGCTTGGAGAAACGTCATACAGCAGAAAACATTTTGAATGAGTTTAACACAAAGGTCTTTCACTGGCTGTCCCCAAAAAAACGCCAGATTGGTTATGTTTCCACTGATAATGGCGCCAATGTAGTTAAGGCCATGGATCTGGGTCACTATTTCAGAGTGCCGTGTTTGGCGAACTGTATAAACCTGGTTGTTAAAAAATTCTTGAGTGATGAAGACAGTCCAGCATGCGAGTTAGTGGCCACCTGCCGAAGAATGTGCAACCATTTCAGCCATTCTTTTAAGGCCCGGAAGCATCTGAGGAGCCTGCTACATGAACGTCGAATGCCAGTGAAAGCACTCATCCAGGAGGTGCCAACACGTTGGAACTCAACCTTCTACATGCTTGAGCGTCTGTATGAGCAGTATACGGTACTCGATCACTATTTCTTAACACTGGGTACAGCTCAGAAGGACCTGAGGCTAGATGCGGTGCAATGGAACCTAGTTACAAGCCTGACAGACATGCTTCGTCGTTTTGAGGTCTTCACGCGTGCAGTCAGCAAGGAGGACTGTAATTTGGGAAAAGCTATCCCACTGTTGCGCATGCTGGAGCACCAACTGAAGGCGGTGTCTTCTATGTTTCAAAAAGATAAAAAAAAGCAAGACGCTTTTGTTTTGGCAGAGAAATTATTAGAGCGCCTACTTGGCGATGAACGTCTTAAAATGATCCACTCAGAACAGCATTACATTTGTGCTACTATTCTGGATCCACGCTACAAAAAGGGGCTGGCAGGCCGAGCATTATTTCCTTTTGATGATGAAGATGTTACAAAGTACAAACATTGGCTAGCCTTGTCAGCCATGAGGTTTGAAAGAGAACGGCAGCAAATTGAAGGAAAAGGCAGTACATCAGCATCAGCAGGCCATCCCCAGTCAAAAGAATCCACTTCTGCACCTGTGGCTGTGGCACAATTGACCTCTCAGCCGTTAAAGACACCGGCAACCGGATCATCTGCACCAGACACAACAGTAACATTGGGTGAAGAAGAGGATTGGCTAGCTTGGCTTGGGTTTGGTTCTCAAAAGGTCCCAGCAAAAAGTAAGCAAAGTGGAGGAACCTTGGAGAATCTTGAGTCGATGGTGCAGGACTATCTGAATGACTCAACAGAGGTCTATGTTAATGCTGACCCATTGGCGTATTGGCATGGGAAAAAAGAATTGTGGGCACAGCTCTCCAGCCTGGCTATAAACTACTTGTCTTGCCCATTCGCAAGCGTGTCTTCTAAACGTGTTTTCAGTGCTGCTGGTGGCATTGTAACTTCCAAACGGACCCGCCTCTCGCCCAAAAATGTGGAAAGGTTAACAATGATCAAGATAAATCAGCACCTCATACCACCAGATTACAAAGTACGAGAACACACGCCGGATGAAGACGAGGAGGACAGCAACTTAGATGAGGGAATTTCTTCTATGTTAGGTGACACTGACCTACTCCTGCCTGAATTTGCAGAGTATGAGGACGAACTCCTATTCTTATTCCCTGACACCGAGCCCTGAAAATGAGCCAATGAATCAATAACTTTCTTTTTCGTCCTTATTCACTTTTATTCCTGTGTGTCTGTCTTTCTTTGTTTTGCACAGTTAATATAATTAAAACTTTAATCACCTAATCACAAAAACAAGCCCATCAGCAGAACTGTCTTCACTTGTTTGCTTATTGATTTGAAGGTGCCGCAGTCTGCATTCCTCAGGTTCACCAGTTCACAAGAACATGCTCCTCTATCCTCCTCCTCCAGACTAATATTTCCCTCAAAGCAGTGGGCTGGATTACGCCCAATGAAGAAAGACTCTGCACTTGTGGGGGTGTTCTACTTCTTTGCGGGTGAGTTGGCGGGTCTTGGGGCATTGCTGGGAAGCTCTAAAAGTGGTTTGGGTTGGTGGATAAAAGTGGTTTGAACCAAATCGGAGGCAAATTTTGTTTGCGTTTTTGCTGACTTGCTTGCCTTTGAGGTGCTCTTTGGGGGGGTTCCGGGTGTTTGTTGGTGGGTTTTGGGGTCTGGGAGCACTGCTGGGACAGTCTAATTTCGATTGCATTTGCTTTTCAGGAAATCTGTGGGGGAAACGGGAGTTATGACCTAGCTGCACAGCGCGTTTGGACCGAAGGCCGATAAATATTGTAAGTATGAGATTTTCCTTTTTGGCTGTTTGGGGGTGTTGTGATTTTTTGAGGGTGGGTTGGCGGGTCTTGGGGCATTGCTGGGAAGGTCTAATACTGGATAGAAGTGGTTTGGACAAAATCCATGAGGAAAAAGTTTTTGCTATTTCTGACATTTCGCTCAATGTAGCATTTTCGGGGGCCTGTTTGGGGGGCTTCATGGTGTTTGTGGGTGGGTTTGGGTGTCTGGGAGCACTGCTGGCTATTGATACTTTTGATTGCAAGCGGTTTGAAGCAAATCCATGGTGGCAGAGGGGAGTTAGGGCCTAGCTGCAGAGCGCGCGCGGACTGATTTTGGAAATTGCCATGAAAATCACTAGGTCCCCATTTTTGTACTTTTGCTTTTTGGCTGTTTGGGGGTCTTCTACTAGTTTTCGCCTGGGTTGACGGCTCTGGGGCCATGCTGGGAAGCTCTAATACCGGATAAATGTGGTTTGGACCAAATCGGATGCAAATTTTTTTTGCTGGGACAGTCTAATTTTGATTGCATTTGCTTTTCGTGGTGGTAAACGGGAGTTATGACCTAGCAGCACAGCGCGTTTGGACCGAAGGCCGATAAATATTATAAGTATGAGATTTTCCTTTTTGGATGTTTGGGGGTGTTGTGCTTTTTTGCGGGTAGGTTGGCGGGTCTTGGGGCATTGCTGGGAAGGTCTAATACCGGATAGAAGTGGTTTGGACAAAACCCATGAGGAAAAAGTTTTTGCTATTTCTGACATTTCGCTCAATGTAGCATTTTCAGGGGCCTGTTTGGGGGGCTTCCTGGTGTTTGTGGGTGGGTTTCGGGGTCTGGGAGCACTGCTATCTATTGATACTTTTGATTGCAAGAGGTTTGAAGCAAATCCATGGTGGCAGAGGGAAGTTAGGGCCTAGCTGCAGAGCGCGCGCAGAGTGATTTTGGAAATTGCCATGAAAATGACTAAGTCCCCATTTTTGTACTTTTGCTTTTTGGCTGTTTGGGGGTCTTCTACTAGTTTTCGCCTGGATTGACGGCTTTGGGGCCATTGCTGGGAAGCTCTAATACCGGATAAAAGTGGTTTGGACCAAATCGGAGGCTACATTTTTTTTGCGGTTTTGCTGACTTGCTTGCCTTTGAGGTGCTCTTTGGGGGGGTTCCGGGTGTTTGTGGGTGGGTTTCGGGGTCTGGGAGCACTGCTGGCACAGTCTAATTTTGATTGCATTTGCTTTTCAGGAAATCCGTGGTGGAACACGGGAGTTATGACCTAGCTGCACAGCGCGTTTGGACTGAAGGCCGATAAATATTGTAAGTATGAGATTTTCCTTTTTGGCTGTTTGGGGGTGTTGTGCTTTTTTGCGGGTGGGTTGGCGGGTCTTGGGGCATTGCTGGGAAGGTCTATTACCGGATAAAACTGGTTTGGAGAAAATCCATGCGGAAAAGCCTTTTGGCACTTTTTATAACTTAGGGTTTGTTGGGGTTAGCCCTAGCAGCAGGATTGCATGTGTTTCGGGGTGTTCTAGATTTTTGCAACTGAGTTCTGGGGTCTTAGAGCACTCGTGGGAATGTGTAATTTTGGTTGCAAGTGATTTGAAGAAAATCCATGGTGGGAAAGGGGGGATTTTGCATAGGTAAAGAAAGCGTTTGCCACTATTCTTAACTTAGGGCTCGTTAGGGTTAGCAGTATTTGTATTGCATGTGTTTGGGTGGGGGCTGTTTGTGGGGGGGGTTTGCGAGTCTTGGAGCGATGCTGGGTATGGATACTTTTGCTTGCTTGCAAGTGGTTTGAATACAATCCACGGTGGGTAAGAGGGTATTTGGGCCTACTTTTACTTTCAAAGTAAGTTTTGTCACCAGTTTTCTACTAGGCCTCGTTTTTTGAGATCTGATTGGGGGTCTTCTACATTTTTGCGACTGGCTTTAGTAAGGGTCTGGGTGGGAGCACTGCTGGGAAGGTCTAATTTTGTTCTAAAACACAGTTTACAGTACACCTAGCTTGAGGGGAAAGATCCGCTACATTAATTTGCCCATACTTATTTATCCTTCAAAAGGAGACTCCGACAGAGTACGCACTTTCAAAAATATTGTACTGTCTATTAGGATACTCAAAGTGTGACTTTTTGCACTACACAGCGTACATACCTTATATTTATTTATCAGTGGTGTTCTAATATCACTTCCTGTTTTTCCATCAATAATTACAGGCCGGGTTTCAGTCTGTGCAATGGGAAAAAAGGATGAAGTCAGGCTTCACATTAGCGAGCAGGCAGTGGACAGGGTGTCTTCTGGTCACCAACATTGATGGACGAAGCGTCAGCTGGAATGGAGGAGTGCCGCTATTAAGAGGAATGGTTTGATGCGTGCAACTTACTTACCAAATTCAACAGGACAACTACAACAACATACAGATACAGTATCCATTATTTTCAAATTATTTTTTAAGTAATGTTATTGCTGTGAACTTCTATGAGTGTGACCCTGCATTTCTTGGATCTCTCTCTGCTTCTAAATTGATCCCTACAGCCATTCTATAGGTTTTACTTCGGCTATTTTTTAAACCTAATTTAATGTAAGAAGTGTTTCTCTGAGTGCAGAGATAGGCAAGTGAAAACGCTGCAGCCCTGTACTGTCGCATTCTGTCATTCACGGTTGTCGAAAGCACTACTTACTTTTCAGTAACAATGCATGCAGTAGTGCATGCACTTCCTTTATGTCACTTAAAAGATTTATGGTTAGCTTTGTACCCAAAGATTTCTTTATCTTCAATTATTGTTTGTCCATGCTGTGCTTTTTTTTTCTTCTCTCAACAAAACTTACCCAAAAAGAAACCCCCATTCCCATCCATTTTCCAAACCCTAACCCTCTTCCCCCGGGCTGTGTGGTTTTGATTGATGTGTGACTAAATGACAGCAATAATTCCACACACTTGCTGGGGAGGATAAGGTCATAGCAACAGGCTGGTGAAGGAATCCGAGGATATATTCTAGACTTACTAGGTTTCAGTACTATATCTTGTAGTAGTAGCCAATGTCAAAGAAATTCAACGCAAGTACTAGTTATACTTTCAATATTTTACCATTTGTTAGGCTACATAGTGGCACTGTTCTAGTGTACTGTCATCTGCTATATTCTCTATCGTACCGTTCTAATGCTACGGTAAGGACAAACAAGGTTTAATTTTCTTTTTTTTCAGATGCTGCAACTGCCACTGTGTAACACCACTAGTACCAACGCAATGATGACATTTCATCCGCCCAGGATTGCCATATCACCATTTGACGTGCAGCCAGCCCTGTGCCTAGCCCTATTTCCAAACACAAATTACAGGTAATATAAGCGGTTTGGGGGAGGAAGTATAATGGAGTATTAGGAGAGACGAGAGACTGACGCTAGTACTTGTAAAGTCCTAGGACTATTGAATTCACTTACTCTGTTAGAGGCACTTACTTTTGAAAACATTTGGGACAATTAATTACACAACTTGAATCAAGATGCCACTTAAGTGTCACCAAAACAAAGTTACTGTTAAACCCCCACCCACCAGCCTCAAAAGCAGTAAAAAAAGCACTTATGCTAAGATAGAGTTTAAAGTATATTTATATCCCTGACAAAAATAATCTCCCACAAGACCCAACCCACCCCCACTCCCTAACCCCAACGAATGTCCGTGAAAAGTCCAAAAAAAGTGAAAAAACCCAACTCCCAATTCCCACCCCCCAGAAGTCTTTAAAAAAGGGACAAGGGACAGTCTCCTCCTACTGCTGGCTGCTGCTGTTGAATTTCCGGGCCAGGTCGGAATGCTCCTTGCGGAGGGTCTCAAGCAGGGTTTTGGTGTTGAGCAGCTCCTGCTCGAGGTAGGAAACCATCAGGGGAAGGCGGTGCATATGTTTCTTTCAACTGCTGTGGGGGGCAGCTGATTTCTTCGCTCGGCGGTGGCGGGTGGCTGCGGTACCCCGGCTCCGTACCGCTGGAGACCTGCGCCGTCTGGGTGACCCAGGGAGCGCGGAGGAGGATGCAGCAGTCCCTGTAGATGTAGTGGTAGACTGCGTGTCCCCCTCCTCCTGGGCCACCAGCCGCCGATATTCAGCGACAGTGGCCTCCGTTGCCGGGCCCGTGTAGCCAGCTCCTTCTGGGTTGGTTTGGAAGGAGCATCTATATGAAGAAAGAAAGACATGGTCTGTAACCAATGCTCTTTAAGATTAACAAAAAATGATTCAGCAGAAAGTTGTGTCACAGTAGAACTAGCAACTTGCAAGTGCAGTACATAACTATTGTGGCCAGTATCTATCTAACCTCCCACTTCTTCACCCTTGCTCTAACATTAGTGGGAGTTTAAGGAATCAGTTCTACGAGCACTATGGACTCACTCCATTAGAGTCGACTATGACAGTACACCAGTCTTATTCTTCTTCTCTCTTGTTTAGCAAAATCGGTACGCTAACTTCTGCAAGCCGGCTTCATGCCAGCGCAGTCAACTTGCAACCGAGGAAAACAGACGCCCGCCATGATGAGTGAGACAGACTTGCGCTACGGTACCAGTCCAGTACATACAGGTGGTGATGCTCTTACTTTTCTATTACGGGTGGCACTGAGAATACACTGTTACAAGGGCTACTGCTTAATTAATTTAAGTTTCACCCTACAGTGCCAATGAATACTAGAAAAGGAAAATGAAGAAGATAAATAATCTGATTATCTATCACTGCACATGGTATGTATTTATTTACATATGGGATGACTTTAGGTGCTTTTCTTTTTATTGAGTGAACAGTGATTCATCCACACATGAATGACCGAGTTCTACTAAACCTATTAACAGAGGTAGTGAGTGGCCATCGTAATAGCCGGATATATGCTGTGCTTGCAATACAATCTACTGCTACTATGCATGGTAGTATTCGGACAAAATTACAACTTCTTTTCCTTGCCTTTCCTACACTGGGACGGACGTGCAGGTGCGGTGTTACATGCTCTTCAAAGTAACACTTAGTTCATCCAGTGACCGTCTACTCTCTCTCGATACACATATGCTATCTAAGAGTCAGATAGTACCATGATCCAGGCATCCATCCATTCAAACTATGGGGCAGATTAGGATTGCGGATTTCCCGCATCCTCCGGGCCGGCGGAATCCACCGCCGGCCCGGAGGATGAGGGAAATCCGCAGCGGACTGAAAAAGACCCCCCCCCAGATTAGGATGGCTGGGGGATCGTTTTTCAGTCCGCAGCTTTTCTGCCACGGTTGCCTCCCGTCCGCGGCGGAAAAGCACTAACATGGCTGACGGTGTCTATCAGACACCGCCAGCCATATTAGGATGTCTGGAGGAACACATGCCTTTACACGGCGGCATTTCCGACGTGCAAAGGCATACGGATTTTTGTATGGGGGCCCGTTGCGGGCCCCCAGAGGTGAAGGGGGGGTACACATGGGGGGTACCTATGGTACCCCCCTGCATTTGCCTGCACAAAGCGGCAGGCACCACGCGGTGCCTGCCGCTTTGTGCATGCAAATGCACAACTTACATTTTTATCATTGCCGCGGGTGCTGCTTCAAGCAGCACCCGCCACAATGATAAAAATACAGGATGTGACCGCCAGGGTGGCGGTCACATCCTAATTACCACAGAGGGACCGCCACTGCACCTGCAGATGGTCCCTCCTACTCTATGGTGGCGGACGGACTCAGGTCCGTCCGCCATCATAATAGGACCCTAAATGTCAATCATTCTTCTTCATGTCTCTCATCTGGACAAACCGTACGTTTTCTCATGGGTAGCAGCACACTATGCAGTCTGCAATCTCAATAAGTAAGGAATATAAGAGCTTACCACTGCCCGCCACTACCGTGGCAACCCGCACAGCAGTTTGGTCCGGCTCCGGCACTTGCACCGCCTCCTCCCCAGAGCTTCCCTCCTCCACCTCCGCGCAGGGCCCAGCACCAGATGTTCCACCTACAAAGTACATTTAAGAATGTTAGATGTCATAGACATACACCACTCACTAGAATTTTGTCTAGGAATGAAGAAATGTGAATACAGAAACCAATCTAATAATTTGTGACTGTCTACTCTAAAGTAAAATTTGCCAGTGAAGGGTCTTGTCTTGCTGCACTTTTTGGCACAACTGATGAATGCTTTCTTTTTAACACGCACCATTTTTCTCATAACAGACAGAAGCTTCACTTCTAAGAAAAAATCATCATCATCACCACTAGGACAGAGGGACCAACGATTCATCACCAAAAAGAAAAATTAAAGTTCAAACCAGGTGAGGGCTTGGCTCGCCCACAATAAATGTGTGAAATAAATCACTATTAGCACTTTTCCATTTTTAATCAACCGTTTCTGTTTTATGACAAGCTTGATTTTAATAAATATTTATACTTTTAATAAAGCTTTAAAACTTAAAGAGACTCTGTGGTTTTTGGTCATGAGTGAATGAGCAAAAGGTTTTGCAATTTGCAAGCATGAGCCCGTGCCTCTGACACTTCTGGACTCCATACTCTTGTCCTGCGTTGGATAATCATCATTGGGGATCAATCATCAATGAATTTGGGAGCTAAATGACTCTGCCACACTATCTATTCAGTAAGGAGATTGGGGGTTCTTCAAAGTCTGATATCACTGAGGTATGTGGAAAGTCTACCTGCACCTATTATAATTGATAAACAATGCACTATTTAGTGTCCATAGTTCTGTTTGTGCAGATTTGTCCCTGCAACAGTAGTAGAATGGATTGTCCTCCTATCCAAACCAAAAGTAAAGTAGTATCTTATTCTTTTTTGGTGGTCATTCACCTTTTTATTGTTGGCAATTGTCAAAGCATAAACATTTAGAAGACTTGAAAAGACATTATGGACAATCCCAGAGGACTGCACTCAGTGCATAGAGCTATTGCTGACTAGAATGGGAGTCCAATGGAATTGCCAAATGTGCAATCTTACTTAGCTACACAGACAGACTAATAAGAATAATCTAGTAATACCACAGGGAGTCATAGTCGAGGCAGGATAAGTATTTAGATGCAGTCTACAAGAAGATCAAAGACGATTTAGAAAAAATCGAATGAGGAACGCTAGGAAAAAATAGGTACTCTATATTAAACTTAAAACTTACCGGGGCCAGCAAAGGAGCCCTCACCTGACCGATCCTGTTCAGCAGCAGCAGCAGCCTCCTCCAATGCCCTCTTGCCCCTGGGGGGAGCTGATGTAAAACATGAAAGAAAGAAAGACCAGAAAACATGGATGATATTTGTCAACCAAATCAAACATTTCAAAAGAACAATAACAAAATATTTTGGCGAAATAGCAAATAGACAACTATTCCACAGGATATATTGACCGATCTCATGTGGTCTACTACGTTATTAGTATTGCTTGATTTGTGGACCGTCGACTTGGAAAGTTCTTATGTAAGCCACTAAACAAACTACTAAAAAGGTTCGCCTCGGACTGGCAGGCAGCAGTCCGCAGCACGCGAAGTGACAGACAAAGTCCATCGTGATTGCAAATCAGCGACAACACTAAAAAGTTTCCTATTACATTAACCAGTCATTAAAATACTCAAACTATCAATCCACCATCACTATTTCTTCTTATTGCCATGTGTGCAAAGGAAGGACTGGACTTGAGTCTGTAGGGGCTGATTTAGAAGCCCCTTGCGGCTCTTTTGCTCCATTGTTGCGTGACTTTTGTGACGCAGCGGCAGAACAAAAGAGGCGCCATGGTGCGGCGTACATTAACAGCGTGACGCATATGGGAGATGCATCACGTTGTAAAGCCCTGCACCATCAGAGGGCGTTCCGGCGCAAGGGAGGGCGTTCCTGCGCAGGAACGCATCCTAAAAGTGGCTGAGGGAAATCTACAAGATTTCAATCAGTCACTTTGAGGACAATGATGCGTGACTCAAACCCTGCGCCTGCGTGAAGCAGACGTACGGCTTGACGCAGCATTGGGGAGATAGGGCACCCCAGAGCATTGCTGGGGCTGCGCCATCGTTGCGACGCAACTCCAGCAATGCGCCGCTACTTTGCAGGGATGCGCCGGTAATTAAAAATCTGACCCTTAGTGTCTAGCATTATGCAGTTCTTTAAACTACACTCATACATAATTTCACAGGCCAATGAAATGAACACAAAATCGAAAACAAATAAGCATAGTAGCAACGCTTCTGAGAAGGAGAGCAGTGCACCTGAAATGCACAAAAGATTTGGAAATATAATTTACCTACAATGTAATCAGCGGCATTAATGCTCTTGGTAAAAAACAAACAATTGCAATATAATAACACACAGAGCAGGAGAAAACAGAGTAGTAAAGAAATATCTACTACTACTCACCAAGCCCGGGGATCTCAAGGCCGAGCAGGTCGAGCAGATCGCGTTCCCGGTCCAGGAGATCCGTCCAACGGTGGGTGGCCTGGTTGTAGGTGCGCCGGACCCGAGAGTGTTGGTACATGGCCCGGCACACCTTCTCCCACCGCTTCCGGCGTAGCGATCTTGCCGCCTGCCATGATGGTCCTGGGGAGGCGGCGCTGCACATAAAAAATTAGTGCGGCCACCTCCTCCACGCTGAAGATCTCCCGGGGTGTGACCTGCTCCCCCCTCAAACGCCCGCACGGGAGCCGGGCACGGGGTGCGGGACCCTTCCCCTTCTCATGATGCTTCCCGGCTCCCTTTACCATGGTCTGGGCAGAAAGGAAGCTAAATAATAAAGAAGAAATAGAATAGGGAAGAAGAAAAGAAAAGCGTTTAAAAAAGTAGTTTAGAATTAACCAAAAGTAGCAGAAAACACAGAAATATAGAGCTAGAAAAATAGAGGGATAGATAATAAGTAAAATAGATAAAAAAAAACTTCAAACAAGCAAATGATGGCAGAGATTCAGAGAGGATACAAAAAGCATGCCCAGAACCATAGCAATGAATGAGAAACAAGATGGCCGCGCCCGTTCACGACCGCGTGGGTAAGTTCGAGCGAGATTTTCCTTGCGATCACACGCGAAATTGTACTAGCGAGCCGCACACTTTGCGAGATTACACATCGCGCCCGGAAACGGAAATACGTCATGCAAACAAGATGGCCGCGCCCGTGAACGACCGTGAGGGTAACTTCGCGCCGTTGCGCTACAAGCGGCTCGCTAAAACGCACAAAACCTTGCGAACTAACACGCCGCAAAAAAAGAAATCGCATATTCAAACGGATTCGCGGTTTACGAATTCGATCTTGCGTAAGTTCGCGCCCCGCGAATCCAGCGAAATTGCAGAAAAACGAGTTTTGCAAAACTGAAAGCACTCAGCAGGTGCAAAAGTTCAAACTCATCATTAGTAACCATTCCCTGTAGTGCTTCCTGACTGGGGCCCCTCCAGAGTTCAGTTGCTAGTTGCAACAATTCTATGACCCTGCTCTGACCCTCACAGCAGGCTCATAGAATAGCTACAAGTAGGCCACAAAGGTCCTGGAAAAAAAATTGCACTGCAACAGAAAGCAAATTACAGATAAGGAAGCAGGTGCCAGACTGGAATTTTAAAACAGTGACACATGAATAAATCAACCCCAAATTAATTCATGCCAGTTGAAGCAGGGCAGGTGTGCTTGCTTTTCCCCCCCATAATCTACAGTGATGAACCAGAGGGTGGCATTGATGTACCAGAGGGTGGCATGGGTGGAACAGGGTGGCAGTGGTGAAACAGAGGGTGCTGTGAACCTGTGATGATGAACCAGACGTAGAAACAACATAGTCGCGACCGTTGCGAGCCGACAAGTAAGTTCGCAATTGCGAACTGGCACAAAACCCTCGCGAACTGGCAGAAACCCTTGCGAACACAAAAACAAATAAAAAATCCGCAAATTCGCGAGAATTCGCGGATTTTGCAGATTGCGAGTTCGCAAATTTGCGAACGCCAGATTCGCAAAATTCGCCCATGCTTAAACATAATCCCATCCCCTGAAACCCCAGAGAGACATCAGGGCAGGCAGTCTCCTCGGTTAGTGTGCCCCACCAACCCATGCGGCGCAGTGCCTCCCTCCAAATCTGAAATACAAGTTGGGTAGCCGGCCGTAGCCTCTTTCGCAGCCGCGCTGCGTAGAGAAGCACAAGCAGGGAGTCAGTGCCCATAAGATGGCGCGACTTGGCTATAACATTGACGTCATTTGACCAATTTGCATGACATTTTGCCAAAAAAGTGCAACAGTGTGTACTATTGATTGGGAAAGTTTGGGGGCGATCAGTGCAGTGGGAACCGAGAATTTGGGGCATGAAATAAGGTTGTATTTGTAATGTTAATTCCCATAGGAACCTTTAGCCACCTCCACAGCACGAGCCGCTAAACGGACTTACACCAAATTTGGCAGGGAGGTAGATGTTGGTTCAAGGAAGTGCCTTTTGATTATTTGGTGTAAATCCATTCAGTAGTTTTTGAGTAATTTAAGCCAAAAAATACAGTGATTTCTCTGGCCGCGAAGCCTTCACGAACAAAGACAAGCTTGAGCAGGGAAATGCACTGTTCTGATTGGCTGCCAAACACTTTAACCTGGAAATATTCGCAGTCATCTTGGGCCTCTGCTTGATGCCGAGTTCCAGAAAAAAAGTAAAAAATAAAGAAAAGGGGCAGGGTAGGAATACCCTGACAACCCAGATATGTTGTGGGGCTCCCAGAGGGACCTTGCCACATTTTAATAGCATTTGCGAATCTGCGGCAAAAAAATAAAAAAAGATGTGCAGTCTCCCACATGTCTTTTTTAAAGCCCCCGGGTTGACCAAATGAATTAAAGAAGTTGTTTTACAGCTCATGGATTGCAGTGCTTTCCTTGCCACAATATATATATATATATATATATATATATATATATATATATATATATATATATATATATAAAGAGAGAGAGAGAGAGAGAGAGAGACAGAGAGAGACAGAGAGAGAGAGAGAGAGAGAGAGAGAGAGAGAGAGAGAGAGAGAGAGAGAGATATATATATATATATATATATATATATATATATATATATATATATCCAAAGCACACTGGGTTCTGCCGGGACCTCCTCCCGTAGTCAGGTGGCGCGAAAATTCGGCAAACCCTCAGCCGAATGGTTTCAATGAAAATTCCAAAGTTCTGCCCATAAGCAAAGTCGCGCACTCAAGGAGATTCAGTTGTGAAAGTTTTTAATCACCGGATATCGCTACGCGTTTCGACACACCAAGGTGTCTTGATCACATATATGAAAACTTTGGAATTTTCATTTATATATATATATATATATATATATATGTCCACACAAGAAGGAGTTGCCCCCTCGGAAAAGCCCACAAAGGTAGGTTTAACTTCGTTTATTAACAGGAAGTTGCAGCACAGGTGAAATGGAGACCTCGCATTCAATGATTCAGATCGCCGACGCGTTTCGTGCATTCAAGCACTTCTTCATAGGCATACTGGTCCAAGCAGCGCAGAGCAGTGTGTGCACTAATTATAATTCACATCTGAGTCCCGCCCCTGTGGGCGTTAGCTCCTCGCAGAGCAGCATGGTCTCTGTAGTGCACAATTTGTAATCCTCCAGTGAGGTGCTCGTTGCGCTGCCCTGTTCACCTTGAATTGAAGCCCCAGTGGGTATGCAAAGTTCTAATTCACTCCGCGCTGCATGTAGCATCTTCCAAAAACAGCCTCCTTTCCATGACGGTGTTTGTTTGATGAAAACACCATCGGGCCGCTTTCATGCAGCGGGGCTTTTCCACGGCTGGGCCAGCCGTATTTATGTCCACACAAGAAGGAGTTGCCCCCTCGGAAAAGCCCACAAAGGTAGGTTTAACTTCGTTTATTAACAGGAAGTTGCAGCACAGGTGAAATGGAGACCTCGCATTCAATGATTCAGATCGCCGACGCGTTTCGTGCATTCAAGCACTTCTTCATAGGCATACTGGTCCAAGCAGCGCAGAGCAGTGTGTGCACTAATTATAATTCACATCTGAGTCCCGCCCCTGTGGGCGTTAGCTCCTCGCAGAGCAGCATGGTCTCTGTAGTGCACAATTTGTAATCCTCCAGTGAGGTGCTCGTTGCGCTGCCCTGTTCACCTTGAATTGAAGCCCCAGTGGGTATGCAAAGTTCTAATTCACTCCGCGCTGCATGTAGCATCTTCCAAAAACAGCCTCCTTTCCATGACGGTGTTTGTTTGATGAAAACACCATCGGGCCGCTTTCATGCAGCGGGGCTTTTCCACGGCTGGGCCAGCCGTATTTATGTCCACACAAGAAGGAGTTGCCCCCTCGGAAAAGCCCACAAAGGTAGGTTTAACTTCGTTTATTAACAGGAAGTTGCAGCACAGGTGAAATGGAGACCTCGCATTCAATGATTCAGATCGCCGACGCGTTTCGTGCATTCAAGCACTTCTTCATAGGCATACTGGTCCAAGCAGCGCAGAGCAGTGTGTGCACTAATTATAATTCACATCTGAGTCCCGCCCCTGTGGGCGTTAGCTCCTCGCAGAGCAGCATGGTCTCTGTAGTGCACAATTTGTAATCCTCCAGTGAGGTGCTCGTTGCGCTGCCCTGTTCACCTTGAATTGAAGCCCCAGTGGGTATGCAAAGTTCTAATTCACTCCGCGCTGCATGTAGCATCTTCCAAAAACAGCCTCCTTTCCATGACGGTGTTTGTTTGATGAAAACACCATCGGGCCGCTTTCATGCAGCGGGGCTTTTCCACGGCTGGGCCAGCCGTATTTATGTCCACACAAGAAGGAGTTGCCCCCTCGGAAAAGCCCACAAAGGTAGGTTTAACTTCGTTTATTAACAGGAAGTTGCAGCACAGGTGAAATGGAGACCTCGCATTCAATGATTCAGATCGCCGACGCGTTTCGTGCATTCAAGCACTTCTTCATAGGCATACTGGTCCAAGCAGCGCAGAGCAGTGTGTGCACTAATTATAATTCACATCTGAGTCCCGCCCCTGTGGGCGTTAGCTCCTCGCAGAGCAGCATGGTCTCTGTAGTGCACAATTTGTAATCCTCCAGTGAGGTGCTCGTTGCGCTGCCCTGTTCACCTTGAATTGAAGCCCCAGTGGGTATGCAAAGTTCTAATTCACTCCGCGCTGCATGTAGCATCTTCCAAAAACAGCCTCCTTTCCATGACGGTGTTTGTTTGATGAAAACACCATCGGGCCGCTTTCATGCAGCGGGGCTTTTCCACGGCTGGGCCAGCCGTATTTATGTCCACACAAGAAGGAGTTGCCCCCTCGGAAAAGCCCACAAAGGTAGGTTTAACTTCGTTTATTAACAGGAAGTTGCAGCACAGGTGAAATGGAGACCTCGCATTCAATGATTCAGATCGCCGACGCGTTTCGTGCATTCAAGCACTTCTTCATAGGCATACTGGTCCAAGCAGCGCAGAGCAGTGTGTGCACTAATTATAATTCACATCTGAGTCCCGCCCCTGTGGGCGTTAGCTCCTCGCAGAGCAGCATGGTCTCTGTAGTGCACAATTTGTAATCCTCCAGTGAGGTGCTCGTTGCGCTGCCCTGTTCACCTTGAATTGAAGCCCCAGTGGGTATGCAAAGTTCTAATTCACTCCGCGCTGCATGTAGCATCTTCCAAAAACAGCCTCCTTTCCATGACGGTGTTTGTTTGATGAAAACACCATCGGGCCGCTTTCATGCAGCGGGGCTTTTCCACGGCTGGGCCAGCCGTATTTATGTCCACACAAGAAGGAGTTGCCCCCTCGGAAAAGCCCACAAAGGTAGGTTTAACTTCGTTTATTAACAGGAAGTTGCAGCACAGGTGAAATGGAGACCTCGCATTCAATGATTCAGATCGCCGACGCGTTTCGTGCATTCAAGCACTTCTTCATAGGCATACTGGTCCAAGCAGCGCAGAGCAGTGTGTGCACTAATTATAATTCACATCTGAGTCCCGCCCCTGTGGGCGTTAGCTCCTCGCAGAGCAGCATGGTCTCTGTAGTGCACAATTTGTAATCCTCCAGTGAGGTGCTCGTTGCGCTGCCCTGTTCACCTTGAATTGAAGCCCCAGTGGGTATGCAAAGTTCTAATTCACTCCGCGCTGCATGTAGCATCTTCCAAAAACAGCCTCCTTTCCATGACGGTGTTTGTTTGATGAAAACACCATCGGGCCGCTTTCATGCAGCGGGGCTTTTCCACGGCTGGGCCAGCCGTATTTATGTCCACACAAGAAGGAGTTGCCCCCTCGGAATATATATATATCAGTTTCAGCTGGAGAGCTCAGAGATGACATGCACAATGCCAGTGTGCATTTAAACATGATTAAATAATATATAAGATAATTTGTTTATCAGTGCCATCTGCCAGGGCTGAGCAGCCTTCTGTGCAGGCAGCACTTCGCAGTGCAGAGGTGGTGGGGCACTACTCCACAGCCTCTGTTGAGAAGTCTACACTGATATTAACAAATAATGTTATAGTCAAATCTGACTCTTATCAAACCTTTTTGATCTTTATGAACACATTCAGCAATATGATATTGAAGAGATTGATTAAAATCATATAATCATATAATTCCCTTCCCCTCCACATCCGCTGCCTCGACAACCTTTCAGCTTTTCGTAAAGCTATCAAAACTCACCTCTTCCCCCCCCTGTAGGCCTCCTTTTTTCCCCTTCTCAGTTGGTTATGATATGGTTCTTAGCGCCGGGACGCCCCGTCGCTGGGGCAGCTGTCGCGCTCTACAAATTCATAACATAACATAACATAACAATACCATTAAGGCAATGATCACACATACACACACACAAACACACACATGCACACACACACACACACACTCATATATATATATATATATATATATATATATATATATATATATATATATATATATATATATATAGATATATTTATTTATATTTACTGTAATATCCAAATGTTGTCGGGATGTTATAGTTAGGTTCAGGTTTTACCCACACAAAAACATAGAATTTCTGCAGATATAGTTATACTTATGTTAAGAAACTAAAGCTCATGGCCTAAAGATACTTAACAGCATGAGTTATAGTTTCTTCAGATATGTGTAAGTACAAGTATAACTTTAACTGTTGAATTTCTATGGTTTTTTGTGGGTTAAACATGAGCCTAACTATAACATCCCTGTAACTTTTTTTTTTTGTGTGAATTTATACATATATATTTTAACATAAAGTAATATATATTTGAATTTACGACTACCTGCTCTTCCCTAGAGATACAAGTATTTTTTCTTTAATAACTCCAAAACTACTGAACAGATTTATACCAAATTACAAAAAGGGCTCTTTCAGGACCAAGAGCTAATTGTCTGACAAATTTGGTGTAAATTTGTTCTGCGGTTCGGCCTGTAGCCATGTCTAAAAATTGCAAAAGCCCCATGGTCATTGCATGGTGAAAAATAGTTATGCCCTCCCCCCATTTTCTCGGCCCCCGCTTGATAAATCACCCCAAAACTTTTGAAACAGAATTACGCAAAGTAGACCACTTTTATCAAAAAGAAATTGTGTTGATTTCTCAAACGGTGCCAAAGTTATTACCAAAATGAAAAATATTTAGTCTATGTGAAAAGTTGATCCTAACTATAAGTACCTACTGGCTATCATCAGTAGGTGAAATATATATTTCATGTTAATTAATCATTTTTATATTAGTCATTTTTAGGTCTCGGCTAGAAGCGAGCGAAGCTCGCTCTCGCCAGAGACCTATAGTTAGCGGCTCAGCTTCCGAGGAGAACAGCACCTGGCCGCGCGCAAGGCGATTTGCGTCGGCCACGCGCGTGCGAATGCGCTCACAGTGGCCAGGTGCTGTCCTCCTCGGAAGCTGAGCCGCTAGCTATACCTCCCGCTGCTTGCGCATGCGCCGTGCCCCGTGGAAGGTTTCGGGCTTACGCATGCGCCGTGCCCCTTCCTGCAGGACCGGCCGCGGCAGACCCGGGGCTGCGGCCGTCCACGGAGCGCGCGAGGATGATGTAAGTGTTTGTTTTCTTTCTTCGGCTACTCCTCTTGTTTTTATTACTAAAGCGATCTCTGTAATGAGCGCTAAAACATTATGAGGAAAACCCTCTTCCAAGAGAGATGGTCCCCTAATCTTGCCAATCAAGTGACAGCTTTTACACCACTTGCTGCTCTGGATATTTTATTATAATTTTGGTCCACACTGTGCAGAGGAATTTCAAGTTTGCCATTCCCAATGATAGTTTTGAAAAAAATACATCACAATTGTGTTTGGCGTGCATAGTGACCCTGGCGTTGGTGAGACTAGAGGTCACAAGTGACAGAGGAGGGTGACAGCGTATGACAGTCATTGGCCGGGTGACGGCTCACAGACGACCCCCTCTGACACCGGTCTGTTTACATAGCGCCTACTGCAAGCACTACCTGCCACTGGAAGTGAGCGCAAGACAGTGCAGGAATCTCCTCAGAGAGATCGGATTATTTGAACAGTTGGTTGTAGGCAGTGGTGGTTTATTCTCATGGCAGTTTAATCGCCGTGGTGACCGTGCCATTCCTCCTGGGGGTAACAGGGAGATGTGTGCCAAACGTGTACGGAAAGGCCGAATCACTGAGCCGCCTAGGGCAGAAAGGCAAGTCTCGGGGAGTTGACTCCCCAGCTCCTTAACGCAGCATTTGCCGTAGTTGTCCAGTGTCGGTCCTGTTTCCTCTGTGGAACGTTGTGATAAATGTCCTACAAAAAACACAATTTAGTAGCTGCATCCTTCCTGGTACTCAATCATCATAATATATAAAGCGCTCTTTCACATTTGGGTGAGGGCTGGCGCTATATCAAACAGCACTCCTCTCTCCACCCACCGCACTGGCTAGCCTCCTCCCCGGGCACACTTCACCTGCCCTCCCCCGTGGTTTACTTTCCATGCCTCGCCCGTCTCCCAGCACGGGCTCTCCCTTTTATCACGAGCCTTTCCCCCATCACTTCAGCAATACCTCCCTGCACCCTTTTTCATCTGCCAGCACTGGATCACTCTTCCACTCGCCGCTGGTTCTCACCCCTCTTGCTCCTCAGCCCTCGCTACCTCTCCCCCTCCCCGGACGCACTCTCCATTCTCTGCCCACAACCAGCTGTTACTCAGAACCCGACTCCGCTGTCACTCTATCTCCCGCCTATCTCTCACACTCCCCGGCACCGTCTTCCATCTCCCTTTCTTCTTCACCACAACCCCCCCTCCCCCCTTGAGAACAGGTTCCGAATGTAGCCTCTCCTTTGTCCGGTAATGGTATTTTCTCCTCTCATTTTTTTTTGCACTTACTTTGATTATTATTATTATTATTTTTCTCTCGCCCTGTTCTTTGATTACCCCCCCCCCCATCCTCCAGCATCGCTTCCTTCCACGCCCGTCATCCAGGAGTAGCTCGCTGTTTTTTCTCTCTCCCACATCTCCAAAACATCTATTGCCCCTCCTGCCACTCTCTCCTTTACTAGCTCGCGCTCCTTCACCCACCCTTTCCCCTCTGTCACCACATCTCCAGCCCCCCTCAGCAGGGTGATCAGTATGTGGGTGTCCAGGGCCCAGCTGTCGCTCTCTCTCCCGCCTATCTCTCACCCTCCCCGGCACCGACTCCAATCTCCCTTTCTACTCCACCACTGCCCCCCCCCCCTTGAGCACCGGTTTTTATTTATTTATTTATGCAATTTTATATAGCGCAGACTTTACCCGAAGGTGTCAGAGCGCTTCACAAAAGGACCAATAATGATACACGAGGAACAAAATACAAAATACAAAAGCAAACAATGGGTTTGGACTGTAGCCTCTCCTTTGTCCGGTAAGGGTATTTTCTCCTCTAATTTTTTTTGCACTTACTTTGATTATTTTTCTTTTGTCCTGTTCTTCGATCACTCCCCCCCCCATCCTCCTGCACCGCCCCCTTCCACGCCCGTCATCCAGGAGATGCTCGCTGTTTTATCTCTCTCCCACATCTCCAACACCTCTATTCCACCTCCTGTCACTCTCTCCAGCACTAGCTAGCGCTCCTTCACCCACCCTTTCCCCTCTGTCACCACATCTCCAGCCCCCTCAGCAGGGTGATCAGTATGTGGGTGTCCAGGGCCAGCAGTGTGTGAGTGTGCAGGGTGAGGTGAGTGTGCAGGGTGAGCAGAGTGTGAGTATGCATGAGGAGCAGTGTGAGTATGCAGGGTGAGCAGTGTTTGAGTATGCAGGGTGATCAGTATGTGAGTATGCAGGGTGATCAGTATGTGGGTGTCCAGGGCCATCAGTGTGTGAGTGTACAGACTGAGCAGTGTGTGAGTATGCAGGGTGATCAGTATGTGGGTGTTCAGGGCCAGCAGGGTGTGAGTGTGCAGGGTGATCAGCATGTCTGTGTGTGAGTGTGCAGAGTGAGCGAGTATGCAGGGTGATCAGTGTGTAAGTATGCAGGGTGAGCAGTATGTGAGTAGGCAGGGTGAGCAGTATGTGAGTATGCAGGGTGAGCAGTGCGTAAGTATGCACAGTGATCAGTATGTGAGTATGCAGGGTGATCAGTATGTGGGTGTCCAGGGCCAGCAGTGTGTGTGTGCAGGGTGAGCAGTGTGTGAGTATGCAGGGTGCACGCTTCCACCAGGCACACACACACCACCATCCGGCAGTGTACACTTCCACCAGGCACACACACCCCAGCCATCAGTGCACAATTTCTACATGCACACACATCACCAGCCATCAGTACACACATCAACTGTTAAAGCATCTACAATTAACTATTGTAGCAATCGCAGTATTGCACACTTTACTTTTAAACATAGTCATCTAAAGCGTAGCATGTCACCATTGCTACAATTCCAATCCAACCCACATAATTCCACTACACACCACATGCATACACTCCATAACACAAGGCAAAAAGACGTTGCCATTTACAATGCCATTTGCTCTAACTCAAATAATTCTGAGACCTATTGCATTTCCAATGCTTGTTATATTAAGAGTTTGGTTTTTTTCTATATTCATGGGGTTACTCACATATGTAATGTGTTTAAACTAAAGTATTTTCCCTACTCTTGCTTAGACTGCAATAGGAATAGCAAAATTAACCCCTCTGAAGGCAACACTTTCCCTACTGTTGTGCAGCTTGGAATGGGAATAGTAAAGTTAACCTCTCCGCCGAACGCTTTTCCTACTGTTGTTGAGACTGGAGTCAGAATAGAAAATGTCACCCCAACGTAGTCCAACTCTTTTGCTACTGTTCCTTAAACTGGACTGGGAATACTAAATGTAACCCCTCCGAAGTCCAACGCTTTCCCGAATATGGCATTGACTGGAGTAGGAATAGCATATCAATCTCCTCTGAAGTCCAACAGTTTCCCCAGTAATGTAGTGACTGGAGTCGTTGCATAAACTAGAGTGGGAATAATATATTTAATATTCTTAGACTTCAGTAGTTTTCATAATATTGGTTAATTAGATTGTTTAGCTTTTATTTATATTTCAAATTATTTATTTTTATTTGCAATTTTTTAAATTATTAATAGTGGTTTTAGTAAATATGTTTTTGGGGGGTTTAAATGTTTATATTTTATTTATTATCTACATTAGTTAGCATATTTCTTAATGCATTGTTTATATTTTTATGGGTTTATTATGTATATATTTATAGATATATATTTATGGATACGAAAAGGTTAGTATTGCCCAATTAATAATGCACTTCTTGGACCGGGTTCCCAAATGATGTAAGATAAAGGACATGATAAATTGAACACAGGTATGATAACAGGTATGATAGATAAATGAAAAAATCAGAAACTCTCTTGGTGGTGCATTATGGCCACTGGTCTTTCCTTCTTTACAAAAATATTACGAGGAGATTTCTGGCATGTTGGCAACTTCGCAACTTCGTGAAGTTACAAAGTAGTTCAACTAGGCACAACTTCACCAGTGGGAGAAAAATACTGCCCCAAAAAAGCTTTGTAGGAAATTGCTCCCGAAAAAAATGTTTGTATTTTTTTGCAGGGGAATTTTTACTAAAGAAGAAGGGTTTGTAGATGTTTTCTTCTGTGAAACCTGCTATGACAATATTGTAAAATTTTAGATGGTGAAGTTTTAAAAAATGTTTCAGAAGTTGTTAGAAGTACTTTTTGGTATATTCACCTCCTGCATGTCCTTGCTATGCTGAATATATAATTGTGTTTGTGTTTGTCGAAGTAACTTAGGCTGTCAGTTAGGGATTGCTGAGCCACAAAACTGCTTAAGTGACATCCGGCATGGTGCTGCTCATCTTGTGAATACAGGGTCCATGAATTTTGCCTTCCCTACAGCTTTGCTAGGCCATTTGTGATGAAAGTGCTTCATTCAACACAGCAGCAGCACTTGCAGGAAAAATGTAATGTCGGGATAGCTGGCATGTGGTGATTTATTCTGCAGAAATAAAGGTGGCTTCTAATTGGTTAGGGAGTTGTGATGCACCACTTGAGCATGCACAGTATACCTGTTACAGATTGTGTCCATGTGAGAAATACAATACTGAATTATGCCTTTACATATGTGCAATCCAGCAGCCCATCTGCAAACTCAATATTTACCTGCATGGCATAGTATGAATGGATTCTGGGTCAGGGATCTTGCCTCTCTATCCCCTCCCCTGTCAGTATCAGCTGAAGGGCTCAGGGCTGACATGCACAGTGCCAGTCTGGCTTAAAAAACTCATGAAAACGTGGTTGTTTTAATTGCTGCTTGAAAACCTTCTACCAGCTGTACACAAGCAGGATATATCCCGTGAGGATCAGTAGCGCTCTACACCAAGTCCCATATAACATAAAAACAGTGTGCATATAAACATTGTGTGACAATCTATAAGATACTTTTTTATCAGTGCCATCTGCCATTGATGATCAGCAGCCGCGGTGCGTCCATTGGGGCGTAGGGCCGTCGCCCCACTAGCCACACATGGACCCACCGTCGCGTTGAAGAGGACACTAAAATATTGCATGAATTTCATTGAATTATAAGCGGCGCTATCCACCGCCGCCGGGAATCTGGGACACACCCAACATATCCGAAGTGTGCAGGGGCAGGGGGGCTTGCCTGCTGCAGCTTGAGTGACAGTCCACACACTCAGCTGCAGCAGTCAGTAGTGCGCATTGTGCAAGTGAATTGTGGGGCTGAAACTTGCCCGAGCATGTACAAAAACTAGGCTGTGGAAGTTCCCCTTAGAGAGAGGGACCAGGGGATGCTGGTTTAGCCGGGTAGCAGCTCCCGGTGTTAAAAAAGGGCGACTGGGCAAGTAATGATTGTGCCCCCTAGCCAATCCTGGGGCTGGTCCACAGCAGGGCAATTGGATGCCGCGCGTGGGTGATGCAGCCTCACTGCATAATGGCCAATCACTGTGTGACTTCATGTGAAGCCATGCAGTGATTGGCCATTTGATTGGCGTGCCGCTGTGACGTCAGATCTTCTATGTGTCAGCATAGCTTGGGGCTCGCCTCGTGCGCAGGCAGCAGCAGACCGTGACTCCCGCCTGAGGCGCCTCACCACGACTTTCTGTCACTGTGCTGTGCCTGTGTTGCTGCTGTTATCGTCTCTGCTCCGCTCGTGTAATGTTAGTACCAGGTAAGTAAGGCCACAGTCGGTGCATACAGTTTAGTGTACTAAGTGTAGTATGTACAGTATAATGATAACATTATGAAATTGGCCTTGACTAAAATGGCGGAATGAGGCTACTGTGTTGGAAATAAAATGTATAGGGACTGTACTTATTCTGAATCTTGTCGGGCCTTTTTGCCTCTTTGGAGTGTCATCACGAGTGGGAAAAGTACAAGGACAGCAGGCGGAGGGGGCAGCAGCGAAAAGTGCTTACTGTAAAGGATGTCAGATATTGGCTTAATTAATGGCTTAAGGAAAAGATGAATGGATCTCAGGAGACTGGGGATGATTAGTGTATTCTGCTTTCAGCACACCGGCGGGCTCCGTGACGACACCCAGTGATCTGATGGAAAGCCATGTTACTTGTTACATTAAAATTTCGGATTATGGGATAAGACAGAAGCCGTGGCATTGGCAATTCGGAAGTACAGGGAAACGCTGGCAGAGATATCTATGTTCACAAAAGTCTGCCTTTCAGCATGCGTATATGTACTCAAAGCAGAACGGTGTGGCGCGATGCCTTCTTCAGGTCAGAACGGATATACAGTACACTTGGTGGTGGGTCCGCTGTTTATGTCATTTGTGGATTGCTGTGGGCTCTTCGATTAGTTGAGGCAGAGAGTCAGTGGGTTTAGTGTGCAGTCTGGACTGGTTCATCATGCCACCATCATGACACCAGTTGCTGCAAGTCCTATCTCATCAAGTTGGTGACCCTTTTAAATTTACTAATGGCAGATGAATGAAACTGTAAAGGGGACAGATGGGTCTTCAATCTGTGTGTGTCTCCTGACCATTTGATGACTGAGAATGTGCTAACGGAGGGGTCTCGTCATCGCTCCCTGCTTTGTTTCTTTTTCAAGCTCATCTACCTTTCATTTTCTCGACTGATTATCCTGTATTTGTTTCAGAAACACAATGGAATAGCTCTGTTACAGCACTGCTGCTGTATACTGTGGCATCATGCACTTCATGCAGGCAAATAAACAGGAAAATAACCCTGCCAACTGCAACTCCCTTTTAGTAAACAAACCAATTCTTATGGTGAAGGTTGCCCAGACTAAATATCACCAAGACACCATTACATTACCTCTCTAGCAAATCACAGGTTGTCCACTATTTCTGGAAAGAGCGCGGGAGGTGGGTGAGGCCCCTGAAGACTACTGAGGCCCAGAGGGAATTGGAAATTGAGAAGTAGACAGAAGGAGTGTTCAATGAAGAGGAGGAGTGCAGTGCAATATACCCAATTTGCATCTGCTATTCGTTTCCCTCCTGAAAGGGTGGTCTCTGCTGGCCTCTCGAAGCCAGTTCCATATTGTTTTAGTGTTAGCCCTAAATCACGGAATGTTCTTCCTCCATGATGCTTAATAAATTCCTCTAGGTTTCTTCTTTTGGACACCTTTTGCGGTTCAGGTACACTTGGCTGGAATGTAAGTTTTTGGGGAGACACTAGTGTGAAAGTTTTTTCATAGGTAATGTTATGTTGGTCCTTTTTCAGAATGATTTTGAAGGGAGCAGAGCAGCTTGAATTTAGGGAGACAGTGGAGAACCTTCAAGTTCAGGGAGACATGGCAGACCTTTTTCCGCATTAAGCATACTTGAGCTGCCTAATATTTAGAAACAAATTAATAGGCAAACTTAGAGTAGGGTAGCATTCTCCGTCCTTCCTCCCCTTATTTATTTTCTTCTTGTTCTATTACTTTTCCAATCTTGCCCTTTTTCTTCTTCCTTCATATTATTATCTCAAGCCCAATTTCTACAGCTGCTACATCCCAAATTGCCTCTACACCTGCCTATCTCCCACTTTTCACTCTCCCATTTCGCCTTCTCTCAAATCTTATCTTAGCTGGATTTTTATGTTTTTGTACAGTGGTCCATTGAATTCGCCATGCTTTAATTATTGCAGTAGTCTTTCAAGAAGTGTGCCATGACTGAGAAATTAACAAACCAAGGCACTAGACTGGTATGTGTATTTGCCAGTTTAGATAGTACAAAATTTACCTAATCCGAAAGGATAAAGTGCCCGAATCGGACAGGCTTGAATGGACACGTATTAGCGTGCATATGGTCCTGTAACAAGAGTGGACACGTATTAGCGTGCATATGGTCCTGTAACAAGAGGCAAGAGTCAATTGATGAGTTGGCATGATGCAACCAAATTGCCACCTGCTGGGGCGGGTCACAGGTAGTGGCTGTCTTTGGCCGCCATGTCCACCGTATCCACTATGTGGAATTGGAGCAAGGCCAGGCAACAATTGCTTCTATCTGCATAGAATAAAGACATACAGATTTCACAAAAGACATATAGACTGCATGCCTAGTAAGCAACTAAAAGGCCCAGAAGGGGAATATGAGGTGACCAAAGCTGAACATCACTGTAACACTGTGGAAGTGGCTGCCTGGCTGGGTGTGCTTGTGTCCCTGGATTGTGTCCCTGGATTGTGGTGGTTCCTTGATAGTTCACCCCCAGATATTCTGTGTTTGTCATACAGGTACACACAGACACAAATACACTCACACACAAATACACATACACACACACCAGCATCACAAAGAGAACACACACAAACATCACCCCCTAACAAACACCCACCATATTCAGTCTTGCACATGCAGCATTACTCCACAGCAACACACATGCCATGACAATAACTACCACAAGCACCACCACCAGTCACACACCCATCACAAACTCCATCACACACATACACACAGACAAACCAATCCTCATAACTCCACCATCTCTAACACTATATCAAACTCATTCTCTCTTTTGCACACACAGACCAGTACAAATTCCATATTACACGTGCATACATCAAAAAATCACTCAAACATACACCCACACACACACACTTCTCAACAATGCCCACTATCACACATCATGAAGACACAAAGATCGATATTTCCTTGTTTGTGTTGCTTCTCAAATCAAACCATGAAACCAATCTTTGATCGCTAACATTTGTCTGATCACATGTTCTGTAGGAACTCCAGCTCACAGTGCTTTGGCTTTGCCTTTTAGTAGATCGGCGTGTTCACGAGATGGCTCTGGTCAGGGCCGGACTGGGGCAAAAATAAGGCTGGGCGCCAACATCGAAGCTAAAAAAGGTGCGCCCTGTTTGGAAATCAAAGCACCTTTGAACTTATTAAGACAGGCTGTATGAGTATTTTCCAAGGTAAAGACTGCAAGGAGGATGTGACATAACTGAAGGCAATCTATGTTTTAATATCAGGTTACTCGCAGTGCATACATACGGAATACTAGTCCCAGCTGGCAGAAGTTCGCTGAGAATGTGTGGTTTGCATGTGGGAATCGTGAAGCAAGAGACTAGCCTTGAAATCGGTTTTCTCTCACCTGAATTGGGAGGGTTGGTATGCATTTTGTGTGCTTATACATACAATCCAAAGCATACTCATTTTTCAGGGCACACTCACACTGCAAAGCAGACTCACACAGGAACGCTTCCACTTATACTGAAAGGTATGCTCACATTGAAGAGGCAAACATATTGTAATGCATGCTCAATGCAGTTCGGGCAATCTCTTCATCTGCTAGCTAACAGAGGGAATAGAGCAGCTCTCATGGTTGAAATCCATGCCAAGTTATTGCCGCTGTTGAGCTTTTGCTGTCTAGTTGTTCTTACCATGGTGGCAGTTGTGGTTATTGTTGTCAGGAGCACGGAGAAAGCTCCATGGCAGGAAGGAGAGAGTGTAACAAACATGTTTTGCACTGACCTGCAAGAAAAGGTTCCCAACTGCTGTGCAACTTCTTCTACTCTTAGAGCTGAGATTTTCATGAAAGTCTTATAGTCTGAATTCAGCAGCGTAATAGGATGGAATGTATGAAGCTCTGTGGTTATACTGAATAAGCAGCTACCTATGGTATGCCATCTATTAATGTAATAACTGCACGTTCACAATTGCTTTATTAACCTTCCTGCTTTCTCAAATTTGCTTGAAAATGCACGATTTTTCTTCGTTTTTTTCAAAATTTTCTTGAGGGGGTAACCCCCCAAAGCCTCCTTTTGGGGTTCGGGCACACTCGCAGCGCTCGCTCGCAATGGTGCAGGATGCAAATCACTTTTCGCCTCACCACTTTCAAATGTCACCCACCGCCCCTGAGGATCAGCCTTCTGTGCAGGCAGCACACAGCAGCTCACAGGTGGTCCCCACTGCCTCTGTTGATAAGCCGACTCTGATTTTCACAAATAATGATATATTCAGGGAAGGAGTTGTACTCCGCGGAATCCTGCATAGTTAAAAAAAAAACTCTGTGAAATTCCATGGAGTTCGGCTCAGCTCACCCGAAGCTGAAAGATAGCTGATCTTGTCAAAGTACATCAAATAAAGTCTGAAGAGAAGAGGCGCGCGCTGTACAGCTGCAACTGTATGTATTTCCCCAGAACTCCGATCGGTTATCTATCCATCCATTACATTAAAATCTGCCTCTTATCAAACCTATTTGATCTTTATGAACAAGTTCAGCAATATGATATTGAAGAGATTGATTAAAATCGTATGATAGCCATTACGGCAATGATTACATTTAGGGCAGTAATCCTGTGTTAAGCACAAACTCCTGTTTGCTACAGAAACAGGATGACAACTCGGGGGGAAAATTCCTTCAGGCATGGGAGATTGTTCCAAAGAATGGGTGAAAATTATGTCATCAGAAAACAGCAGAAATCAGTCATAAACTGTGTGCAATTCCCTATCCATGGGGGTTGCAATTTCAAATCTAGTGCAAATTGCACACCTGCTTATTACACAAACTACTTTAATGGTAATTCCTGTGTGTGCAATTTGCACTAATGATTTCCACAGGTCAAACAATCACAAAACTAAGCAGAAAAACTGGCTTCTACATGGCACAGATCCCGATGTTTTTGTCTTTCTTCATGAAACACAATAATTTTGAGCAAATCACAATTGATGACCAAAGATAGTAACAATATTGGCTTTGTAGATTTGGCTTAAGGTAAGTGAATGTATAGTATAACCAGATAGGTTTGTTGCCTTACCGAAACATAGAGATTTAACAAATATTTCTACTTCAGATACCTTCATTTCTTTGTTGAGATCTACCTTATGTTTTTGAGGAAATTTACATTTCAATGCCTCAGTCAAAGGTTGGCTGAGTGGGAGCCCCAGAGTATATTGGGGCATGGTGACCCTTGCCGCCCAATATAAGCAGCTCATTTGTCCCAAAGAGGTGGAGAACGGCATGGTTTCTGCCAGCTCAGCATTGGACATCTCTGACTTGGAGCCCCGTCTGCCACAGGGCCACCGACAGTAGTGGCTGTGCGGGGTTACGGACAATTGAGGCATGACGAGGCTGAGAAGGAATATAGAAAATGTCCCTGATATAGCAGTCAGAAAACTCCCTGCATGATCGGGCCTTTTGTTTTTCATCTGCCGAGGTAACCCTTGTTTTGGGGGTTTCATTGTGCAGAAAAAAAAGAATGCCAAGTAGCAAGCTATAACATGGCTGCCTGCTCGGAATGTAACTCTCATTTAGGTAACTCTATAAAAAATACTCCCAAAAAAGGTTTTGTAGGAGATTCCTCCCCAAAAAACCTTCAGCGCTTGTTTGGCTCAACTTATGGTCCCTCCAACCTGATTTCCAAAGATACAAATGACTCTTCAATGAGTCACTTGTTTAGGTGCATGCACACCAATATGACTGATTCCCTATTGTATTGTTGAGGTACGAACTTTGCCTGTTGCACTGGAATCCAACAATGGGGAAACCCTGTGGTGGTGAACTATGAGCTCATATCACCAGGCAAGCTATTAGGGTAGTTGACGTGTGTTCATTTGTTAACCAGATAATAAGAAGACTCTGTTGGATTTGTCTTGGTACTTTCCATTGGGTTTTGTGACTGAGCAACCTTGCTGCAATTTAGGTATTTGTTGGCTTATTAGCTTTTCCCATTTCCTTCCTACGATAAAAGCATCACAATCACTTCTATTTAAGTGGGTTTGCTGAATTCCAACATGGATTTTGCCTCCTCACACAAAGAATGCATTGTTTAGGAAAGGAGGTCTATATTTTGTGTTCAAAATAGTTTATTACATTATATAATAAACAATGACAATACACAAAATAGCACTATAAAAAGTACCCCATGAGAATACATAGATATAAAGAACAACAATTAAATTTAAACAGGTACAATATAATATAGTATTAATATTACTAAAAATTAAAACGGAAGGAGAAGAAACAGGTATAAATATATTACTAATAATCATTAAAGTAGAGCTACTATCAAATAGAGACTAAAGCAATTATAATAACAATAAATAAGTAGAGAACGATATACTTTAAGAAGATAAGTAATAATCAATAGGTTTTCAAAATAAATGGTAGGATTTACAATTATGATTAATACCATTTAAAGATAAATGTGCTCCTCTTCTAGTAAAAATAACCCACGGCCACCAAACATGAACAGATAATAATGAAACATCTTTCCAACATGTTGTAATGGATTTTAAAGCAGCTGATAACAAAAAATTGAAAAGTTTACCTTCTAAGTCAGATAATTTTTGAGAAAGAAAAACAGATTTACAAATTAACAATTTAAATGAAATATCTTCATGGATATTAAGTATTTTTTTAATAACATCCCAAACTTCTGCCCAGAATTTAGAAACAGAAGGACAATCAAAAAGCATATGTTTGAACGACCCAATATGTAAATTACAATGCCAACAATTTGAAGTCGGAAGAAGTTTAGCTTGAAACAATTTCAATGGAGACCATAGACAATTATAAAAAATATAGGAATTTGATTGATAAAGCGAAACAGGTAACCGTCCTGAAATATTATAAGGCCAAATTGTTTTCCATGTATCGTGAAAGAGAGAGGTTGAAAGTTTATTATTCCAGGGGGTCTTAATTTTGACTTTACATTATTCTCCTTTTCATTCTGCTTACCTTTGTTCTATTTGTAGTGCAGTGTTTGTGAGGGCGCCGTTGTTTAAAGTCACATATGAAAAGGTATCTTTTAGGATCATCACAGACTAAGTAAAACAGAACAGAAGGGCATTGGCATATTTGGCCACAACAATTCCACTAAAATATGGTCATAACCTGGTAGATAGCTTAAAAAGACTAGTTAGGGCCTGATTTGTATCTCGGTGGAGGGGTTACTCCATCACAACAGTGACAGATATACCGTCCGCCTAAATATAAATCCCATAGGATATAACGGTGGACAGGATATCCGTCACTGTAGTGACAGAGTAACCCATCCACTGAGATCTAAATCAGGCCCTTAGTCTTGTTTAATACCCCTGGGTTATGAATCCATGGTCATGGTACCATGCATTCTTTATATGGTCTAAAACATTAATAGGAATTTGTAAAAGAATATTCGCAAAAGAAAACTAAAATCAATTTGACAGTCATTAAGAACTTAAGCCTTGAAATCAGTAAACAATATTCAGTCAGAGTAAGAAAGGACAAGCTACCAATAAAGACTGAATTGGTGCAGTCATATAAAAAGGGGTTTGCCACTGTTCAACTTTTGGAAAGTTCCAATGGATCATCTTGGGACCATGTTATAAGTTCAACACAATCTTGTGCTATGTCAGCACAGGTAATGCAGTTGAGACCAGTGTGGCCAAAGAAAGATGAATCAGATGTACTGAAAGGTGTTGGCGGTTCTGAGTGTAGAATTACCTTGAAAGGTGCACTGAAATATGCATTGCACTGCCCTTCCTATCCATATATCTGCTTGCCTGATGATCAGGTCTTGTTTAGATAGAGATAAACAAAAAGAGGAGTACCACCATAAAGAATCAAGAGAATTCCTAATGGGGTGTGTGACTGACAAAAGGAAAGAATTTATCTTTTTGTTAAAAACCCCTCACTCACCAGCCTAGTGGTGACATGCTTCATCATCGGGGCCCACCCTGGCGGCCTAGCGTCACCAGGGTGTGCTACAACACCTGAAATACAGTGGAGCGGGTTGTGAGTGTAAGTGCAAAAAAAGGGTATGTTAAAAATTGTCCTGGTTTAACTTAGTGGGAAGATACATTTTATTTACAAGCAACTGGACAATATTAAAAAAGTGGTGAGATACTACAAGGGTAGTTATGGTCAAAAGTATCTCTGTATGTGTACTGGTCTACATGTTTCAACCTTAGATGGAATATGCCAGGTTTTCGTCAGGACCAAAAACAAGGAAGTGGACGGTCTGTGCCCCCTAAAAGGCGCACCCAATCCTAATTCCTCGTGACCCAGTTAGCAAAACTCGCTAATGGTGAAAAGCTCAAGCCTCAGTGGGCGAGCGTGTGTAATAAAAATCAATAAGACTCCTATTCTAGTGTCTGTTGCATCGGAGGGCAGGGAGTGGTGTCACCACTTAATGAAACGTATTCGTTTTGTCGTGATGGAAGAGGCCAGTTACCTACATCTCTCCTCCACTGCCCCTGTTTAGATAGAACCATCCGATTCAGAGGGGTTTTCAGTCAATCCATCCTGTTAGGGAAAGGCATATAAGGCTTCACAATCTGTCCTGTCTTCTGCCAGGTATGCATCTTGCCAGAAACAGTAGAGATCCTAACAGTACCCTCCAATGACCCTCTATGAAAACGACACAGGAGGACTTCTGTGTTATTGACCAGAGCCTGGACCTCACTTGAATCAACAGTGGGTGAGCAGGAGCATAATAAGCAGAAAACCCCTTCACAGCAAATCTTTCCCAAGCATTTTCCCACCCATAAAATGATTTGGGGCTAGTCCTGAAAGTGGGATTAGAGCAATGGGCAATAGTTTGTGGAATATTAGTGTGTTGTGTTTTGTTGCATTATCTAATCTGATAGGAATACATATAAAGGGGTATTATGGCTTTGTTAGATCAGAGAAGAGTACCTGTCACAAATTCGCAGGCAATGATTGCAAATGACACAATTTTCAGAGCTTCTCTGAAGGTGACTTCTCCCTAATCATCCTATTAATGATGGGGAGTCCATTTTACAAATGTTGAACTAATCTCGCAAAAGATTCACTACTGAAATGGATTGTCATGGTGTGTGGAATATATAAGAGGAGGAAGACTGAATTCAAACTGCAGTGGGCTGATCTGTATTTTAGAGTTGATGGGAATATGCTGTGGAAGGTCTGATGGACCATACAGAACACCTTAAAGTCAATACATTGTATAGCACCTATAACCAGTGCAGTCACCACCATGCAAAAGAGACATGATTCCCTGCAACCCATTAACAGACGCACTGCATCCTTCCACAAATACCACAGAAGGGTGATCAAAAGGTGAGGCAAGGCGCGATATATCCAGGTTACGTAATTTAGATCGAACCTCATAAGAGCAATCACTGCATTTACTGAGGGGTCCCCCCATTTCACCCTCGACCCCTCAAGAGGTCTGTCCTCAGGGGGCGCACTGAGAGTGCACCATCTTTTTGTGGTGCACTCCAGTGCACCTCTTAAGGGCCTGTTAACCTCTGCGCCCATGTCTAATATGGTGCGGATGTTGAGAAGCAAAGAGACTCCCTCACTTGGGTGGGATCACACCCCCATGCAAATGAGGGAACACCCTTGCATGATAGCACTAGCGCTAAATGTGCGCTAGCACCATCAGTATTACAGAACGGCTGTACAAATGTTTGCTGCCTTCTCTGTAATACCGTTGTGCGCTGGTGGGAGGGGCAAAGTGGGCACACACGCCCTTTGTGCCCTTGAGGCAAAATGTATAATTCCGCCTCTGGTCCAGAGCACATAACAGCCTTAAATTGTCCCAGACCATCCGTCCATTAAAACATAATCTACATAACAATCTCACTGCTGAGTCTCTCACTGTCTATACACCCTACCAGCAGACCAACAATCTTCTACCAGCTCTCTATGTATTCCATGCATCCCAAGGGAGAAAATGGACACCCCAAAGTGGATAGTCCACAAAGAATAAAGCACCTCATGCAGAGTGCTCAGATCTACAGCAAGGTAGGATATGCCATGACATTCCTTTTAAACCAAGAGCATTTTCAATCATTACTTTTGGAAAAAGTGCTCTAAAATGCACCATTTGCCTGTTTGTCATGAAGCTCTTTAGGGGAGAACTCACTAGGTCCTTCTTGAGAATGGCATGCACACTTTGTTCGTACACTGAAATTCATGGTAGATGTTACACTCTAGCACTTTCAAAGATCACCAGCTGCCACTGATATAGTGTGCTAGATTTTACATAGTTTACTTGACCAACGCATGTTAGCGCCCTTTCAGTTATTTTTGGCAGATACGCAGGTCTTTGGGCTGTTGTGTGAACTAGCAGCACAACATTCAAGGCTCTACACTAATAATTAAAGTACACCTCTAAAAACACTCTGGATCATCCCGACCATAGCCTGAGGGACGGTGCTTAATTTGTGCTGGTCACTGCAGATGATGAGCAAAGGCACTTGTTTGACCAAGAGCGAGAGAGAGAGAGAGGTAGAGGAAGAAAAAAGAAGACGAAAAGAGAGAAAGGAGGGATGACTCAACCTCCAATAGTTAGATCAGGAGGCCGGAAGTGTGGGATGTTGGAGGAAAGATGCATGTGGTGAGTTGCAAACTTGGCAACCTTGCTATCAGCCGCCTCCGCATTGGGCAGCACCTATGGCGGTCTCCTAAGAAATTCTTAGGGCTCCTGCATCAAAGGCTGTGGGCAGTGGGCTGTGTCCATAGTGGAAGTGGGTTGTGCCATGGGTGTAAGTGGAAAGAAGTATCTTTAGTCTCTTTAGTTTGCCGGAATGGAATGACTTGGTCGAGGCGCACAAAATTTGTCTGTTCCAGGAGACCTGGAGTGTTGAACCGCTCCATCGGGTTGGATTTGTAACCCATTTTGTGCCTGCTGGGAAAGCTATACATGGGAAGGGACGTCCCTCGGGGGGTCTCCTCATCTGAGTAAGCATTTCCCTTAACTGCTGCATAACACCTAAGGAGGTTAACAGCCCAGATATATTATCAATCTTATTGAGAAATCCTAGTAGGGGCCTATCCCTTGTCTTATATAACGTCTATGCTAGAGGCACTAAAAAAGGGTCTACGTCATTGGTAATATCCACCCTTGAAGCACAACTTAGAGATCATGCTGAAGGTGACTACACCTTAGTAGCGGGCGATTTTAATTGTACCTATGAGCCACTCCCTATGGAGGACATCCCAGATCTAGGTGAGGATGACAGTAGATGGGGTATTCCAGTATTAACTATCCCCCCGATAAATAGATGGTCCCGTAGTGCAATCCAGCTAAATGCGCTAACACTAGAGTTCGGCTTAAGAGCTACGAACGGCCGCACAACTTCAGATCGCCTAGGTGCTCCTACATTCAACAGAGTTAATCATACCTCAAGGATTGATTATATCCTATTGGATTTAAAACTTTGGGGATTGGTACAGGATATGGTAGTCCTACCTACTGTGGAAAGCGACCATAACTTGCTTTCCCTATCTTTAAGCAATCCTTGGCCTAGCAATGCATTTGTAGCCCTACCCAAACGTACACACAAAACCACTGTCTCTTCCTGTGGAAGACGCTTAAAGTGGAATAAAATCTCCACCGATGTTGCCAAACTTTCCACTATTAATGAACTACTTCTGACCTCACAAATGGAATTAGATACTACCAACCTGGCCTTGTCAGCTGAAAAGGCAACATCCATTTTTGAGGCAGCTATCAAATCCATAGGGGGAAGTATTCCAGGGAAAGGGCTCTGCAGGGAGGAACTTGCCTCATTGTAAACCCAAGGGAAAGCATGATTGGTATACATCATCATGCAGATGGGCAAAGTCTCTTTTAATAGAGGCCGTTAAAGGTAAATCCCAACCCCTGATTCAGATAGCCAGGAATGAGCATAAGAGAACATTGGCACATGCAAAAAAAGAGTGGGAAGAGGAGTACTGGCGTACTCTTAAAGAGGCTAGCTTTAAAAAAGACCCAAAATGTTTCTGGGATATAATTAGAGCCAGAAATAGACCAGACAGTGATCTTATAACATGCAATATTCCAAGTCAGGCGTGGGTCAATCATTTTTCAAAGCTATATACTCGCCAAGACGGCCCTAATAACACTGTTGCATCTATTGTTGCTGAAGGGAGGGTAAAGACCTTAACTGCGATCCAATTGGATTGGGTGAACCACTCCGAAAGATTTGACTTCACAATAAAAGAAGTGGAGTATGCCATAAGTACCATCAGGCCCCAAAAAGCTGCTGGTCCGGATGGCATACCTGGGGACCTGCTGAGATCGGATATTCCGAAGTGGGGAAAATTCATCCACTGCCTACTCGCTGCCATCTGCAGGGGTGCGCCGATTCCCTCATCTTGGAAAGGGGCGGAGGTTGTCCCCATTTATAAAAAAGGTGCTAGAGATGATCCGTCTAATTATAGACCTATTAGTCTGCTGGACATTAGCCAAAAAGTAGTTGGTAAGGTCCCACTGGTCAGAATATTGGATTGGATAGATGAAAATAAAATCCTCTCTGATTACCAGGCAGGATTTAGAGTAGGTACTGGTACAATTGAACAAGCTTTCAGGTTGATGATGGTGTATTGGAAGGTTGTGGTTATAGGCAAAGGCAGTCTTTATCTCGCGTTTATCGATTTAAAGACTGCCTTTGACCTTGTAACGAGGGAGACCCTTTGGAGAGTCCTGGCCGACATGGGGTTGCCACACTACATTCTTTCATTACTTGTCAGGCTCCATGAAAATAGTTTTGCCCAGATAAGGTGGGGCTCAGAAGGTGAAAAAACTAGCAGTATCCCGGTCGAGAGAGGGGTCCGCTAGGGATGTGTGTTAGCTCCCACTCTCTTTTCCCTTTATATCAATGGGGTGGTCGAGCACCTTCGGAAACATCCTTCAGACGAACCATCCCTGGCTGGAGAGCGTATACCCACCCTTCTCTTTGCGGACGATACGCTTTTGATATTGAAAACCCCGATAGGCCTCCAAAGGCTTCTGAACAATTTTCAGTCCTTCTGTTCTGAACGGGGCCTGGTAATTAATACTGAGAAGACGAAATACCTTGTGCTGAACCTCCCATAAAAAACAGTACGCCCCCCTACTTTGAATGCAGAACCTTTGGGGAGGGTAGAAGTATTTAACTACCTAGGTATTCGTCTGTCTCATAAAATGCAATGGGCCCCTCATCTTGACAAAATGCTGCTAACCCATAAGCGACTAACAGGAGGCCTCTTGAAAGAACAACGCTCTTGTGTTACCAGACCTATAGCTGCTGTTCTTGAAATCTATACAGCCAAAGGGTTTAGTTCTGCTCTCTATGGGGCGGAGCTATGGGGCTCATCCATTACCAACGAATTGCCAAGATCCGAGAGGAAATTTTGCAGAGCGATTATGTCACTCCCGCAAGGCACCCCCATGGTCCCATTAATGCTGGATCTAGGATGTCGCCCTATTGATGACATCAATCAATCAATCAGGAACATTTATAGAGCGCACTACCTACCCGTAGGGTCTCAAGGCGCTTGGGGGGGGGGGGGGTGCCGCTACTGCTCGAACAGCCAGGTCTTGAGCTTCTTCCTGAAGGAGAGGTGGTCTTGGGTCAGGCGCAGGTCGGCCGGGAGGGAGTTCCAGGTCTTGGCAGCCAGGTAGGAGAAGGACCTTCCTCCTGCAGTGGCTCTACGGATGCGTGGGACGGTGGCGAGGGCGTGGCTGGCAGATCGGAGGTGGCGTTTGGGAGCGTAGAAGTTGATGCGGTTGTTGAGGTAGCTCGGGCCTTGATCGTGGAGAGCTTTGTGTGCGTGGGTAAGGAGGCGGAAGGTGATTCTCTTGTTGACCGGGAGCCAGTGCAGGTCTCTTAGGTGTCCGGAGATGTGGCTGTGTCGTGGGATGTCGAGGATGAGTCTGGCTGAGGCGTTCTGGATGCGCTGGAGTCTCTTCTGGACCTTGGCGGTGGTTCCGGCGTAGAGTGCGTTGCCGTAGTCCAGTCGGCTGGTGACGAGGGCCTGGGTGACGGTCTTCCTTGTCTCCGTGGGGATCCACCAGAAGATCTTCCGAAGCATGCGCAGGATGTTGAAGCACGACGAGGAGACGGCGTTGACTTGCCTGGTCATGGAGAGGGAGGAGTCCAGGATGAAGCCCAGGTTGCGTGCGTGGTTCGTTGGTTTGGGTGCGGTGCCCAGGGCGGGGGGCCACCAGGAGTCGTCCCAGGCGGAGGGCGAGGAGCCCAGGATGAGGACCTCCGTCTTATCTGAGTTCAGTTTCAGGCGGCTCGTCGTCATCCACTCGGCTACCTCTTTCATCCCTTCGTGCAGGTTGGCTCTGGCGGCGGCGGGGTCGTTGGTCAGGGAGAGGATCAGCTGGGTGTCGTCGGCGTAGGAGATTATGTTGAGGTTGTGTTGGCGTACGATGGCCGCGAGGGGGCTCATGTAGACGTTGAAGAGAGTAGGGCTCAGCGAGGATCCTTGAGGGACGCCGCAGATGACTTTGGTGGCCTCTGACTTGTACGGTGGTAGGCGGACTCTCTGTGTTCTTCCGTCGAGGAAGGAGACGATCCATTACAGTGCCTTCTCCTGGATTCCGACGTTGCTGAGGCGCTGCACTAGGGTGCGGTGGCAGACCGTGTCGAAAGCCGCGGAGAGGTCTAGGAGGATGAGGGCCGCTGTTTCTCCGTTGTCCATCAGGGCTCGGATGTCGTCGGTGGCGGCGATGAGGGCGGTCTCGGTGCTGTGGTTGGCACGGAATCCGGACTGCGATGGGTCAAGGGATTCATTCGTCTCGAGGAAGGCGGCCAGCTGCTTGTTGACGGTCTTCTCGATGACTTTGGCTGGGAACGGGAGAAGAGAGATGGGGCGGTAATTCTTGAGTTCGCTGGGGTCTGCTGTAGGTTTCTTTAGTAGAGCGCTGAGTTCGGCGTGCTTCCAGCTCTCGGGGAAGTTGGCGGTGTCGAATGAGGTGTTGATGATGTCCCGCAGGTGGGGTGCGATGACAGTGTCGGCTTTGTTGAAGACGTGGTGAGGGCAGGGGTCGGTCGGAGATCCGGAGTGGATGGAGTTCATCATGTGGACGGTGTCTTCGGTGTTGACCGGGGTCCAGGCGCGGAGGGTGGTGGTGGGTGGCGTTGCTGCGGTCGTGGTGTGCGTCGGTTGGGTGCTGAAGCTGTTGTGTATGTCCGCGATCTTGTTGTGGAAGTAGGAGGCGAGGGAGTTGCAGAGGTCTTGCGATGGGGTGATGTCGTTGTTTCCGGCGTTGGGGTTGGAGAGCTCTTTCACGATGTTGAAGAGTTCCTTGCAGTTGTGTGCGTTGTTGTCCAGTCGGTTCTTGAAAGCCGTTTTCTTGGCGGTGCGGATCAGTTGGTGGTGTTTCCGGGTGGCGAGCTTGAGGGTGGTCCTGTTGTCCGGCGTGTTGTCCGGCAAAACTTCGGCCACTTTTGCTATGGGCACTCCTGTGGCGAGTTCAGGAACTTGGCAAATATGCGCAAGGCCTTTCAGAAATTATGTCACTACCAGGGTGGCACAAAATCAAATGGCTGAGAGACATGAAAACTTTGCTATCCAACTTGGGCCTAAATGAAGCGTGGACAAACAGATCCTCTCCCCCAAAGGCAACCCTCAAGAACCTTTATTGGAATTGGATTGCGACACAACGGAATACTAACGATTCCCTGGGCAGACTCACTGAGGACTTTTTGAAATTCAAGGACCTACCAATACGGGAACTCTACTTAGACATTATTGAGGAACCTTTTGATAGGGCCCTTTATTTTAAATGTAGAGCAGGAACTCTCCCCTTGTATGCCTTCTCATCACGGTGGAAACCGCCTGCACAAACTACAGAGTTTTGCCCAGTATGCATAGACAGACCAGAGACAGTGGCGCATTTCATGTTTGAATGTGGAGAGTATACCTTACCAAGGAAGAAATGGCTTAAACATTTATGCCGTCAGTTAGGCACTAGGCACCATGCGGAGGCAATACGCATACTAATGTCTGATAGTTGCACTGTGTAAGCTTGCACCCTCGCTAAGTTTTTATCATGGGCTTGGTCCATTAGAGCTAAAAGGCTTAAATCAATTGTTTAATTCCTTCTTAAAATAATTTATGAAATGCTTCTTTTTAACGAATGCTGAAACTTTTTTAAATTGTTTGCATATAAAATTCCTTGTACTTTTGTTCACTTTGCTTTTTTTTTTTCAAATGAATTCATGTATTTTAAATGAAGCTTTTATGATAATTTTTATCGAAATAAAGCCATTTTGACTTGACTTGACTTTAGAAAAAGCTTCGACACCAGAACTTATTAAAATGATAAATAAAGCATTACGTTGCTTTATGGAACACTGCGCTTATCTGTGCTTATGTCCCACAATTGTTCATATTAACAATTGGTGGCATTTTTATCCGCTGCACTCACAATGGAACAGAGACTATGCTTGGAGCACTGACAATATTTTGGTTTAGAGCTATGCTGTGGGCTGAAAAAGACCCAGAAACATGATGCACGATAAGGAGCCCTCTACAGATTCATATTTGTTATAAATAACCTTCAGTCAGCTGATCCTTATTCCCAGAATCTCTTAAACTTGTTGGCAATGTCCACTGAAAAGCGCCCCCAGAAGAGAGCGCTCCAAATCCTGCCACGCATAATTCAAAATTAAATACATCTTACAGCAAGCGAAAAATGTAGCAAATGAAGGAGTTCAAGTCCAGATAATGTATGCATAAAATAAATATTCCCATTTGCCATATGTGAAACATTTACACTAGATGGTTTGCCCAAATTTTCATTAAAAAGATATGGTGATCTCCCATCTTACCAGAAACAGGCAGTAATGTTGACAAAAAGTGTTTTTTTAATGTGTTTGTTAACTAATACTTCCAGCCAGGAACACTGCGTGGTGTCCCTGAATATATGGCCTAACCCTCTGCAGTCAGGTTCAATGCATTGGGGAGAACAAACGCCTATTGTTAGGGGAAATGGTTTCATGCAGTGAGAGTGTGAGGGAGGAAGAACCAGGCACCTCCAGCTTCTCTCGATGAGTCCACTATGGGCAACAAAGACAGATATTCATTTAGCACCAACTATTCTAAAGTATTTAAAGTATTTTTAACCGGTTATGTGTGTGACTATGGCTTGTTGCAGTTAAATATTCTTTATATTTCTTAATGCTATGTTTTATTTTAACATCGCTATTTTACTGTAACTGCTTAATTACTGGTTTAAGCTTTCCAGGCTTCACAAAGTGCAACCTAGACTGCTTTCTTATAGACTGCAAGAGTTTAAGAATCTAGCTGCAGACTGGCATAGAATGTGCTCCTGGAGTTGGATCCAAGAGAACAAGGGAGCAGGAGCAGAGGCGCGTGACCCCGCCTCAAGGTAATTTTAATTACTTGTATTTTTATTCCCATCTATGTGAACCCTCCTCAACACAACCTCTGTGCCCCCCCCCCCCCCCCCATGCTCCTGTACTACCACCTGCGAGCCAAGCTGGCTGTCACTGGGAGAAATATAGAGCCCTGTACATGAAAGGGCGCGGCACTTGTGGCGGAGGCCCCGCACTCGTGGCAGGACCGCTGCAATGAGAAATCGGAATGCTAAGGTCCCGCCACGAGTGCGGGCCTCCTCCATGACTGTGAACCTCTGGCACGAGTGCCCTTTATGTATCAGGCCCATAGACTGTATCATGCCTGTTGATAAAGCTCTCAACTGGTTACCAGTGGAATCCTTGATCAAACTCAAAGTCCCTTGCACTTTGCATGAAGCTCCTAATAGAAAGGGACTGAAGTACACCAAGAGCCAGCGCAGTACTAACCAGGGGTGAGATTACAGAAGTACCACAGGGGCACAGTGCCTGGTTTCTGCATCTATTTATGCCCATAAATTACTTCTGAATTACAGATGAAGCCTCAGATCCTTGCACAACCTCTTCTTTAAAACTCTTGTCCTTCCAAACGATAATATTTTGCAAAACCATAACAAAACAAAATTAACATATTACTTACCTTCAGTAATGCCTTACCTGGTAGAGACTCTACCTAGCTGTAGATTTTGTACTTTAGAATATTCCTCCGGCATCAAAATGGACCTGAAAAATCTAGAGCAGTACCTCTGCACACTTGTAGGTGGTGTCGAACTATTCTGCATCAGGATCATAGGTGTCATCGGTACCAGAAGTGACATGCACGGTGCCTATATAGGTGCCACCCCAGCACAATAAAATGAGTTCCTTTCCATTCCAGTAGCACAGAGCCATGTCAGAGGGCTGATTGACCAGTATGCCGAAACTAAGGGTCTACAGGGATCTTTATAGGTAGGAAGACCAGTTTGCAGAAACAGGATGGTTAGGAGGGTCGGTAAGGAACCTGGCGCTGGATAGAGTTAGATATCCAGGATGGGAGCTCTGCGAGCTAAAGCAGTGGTCACAGTTTTGGGTCTAGAGGAATGAGCCCTCAAGCCATCACAGGATTGCTACTGGGCCAGTGCATAGCAGTTATTAATACAGAGTACAATCCATCCGGAGATGGTCCATTTCTGCACTACTTTCCCCTTGTTTGCTCCAGTGGACCCAATACAGAGCTTAAGGTCCACCTGGTGTTCTTTGGTGTGATTGATGTAGAACAACAATGCTCTATTTGGATCCAAGGGGTGGAATCTCTCCTCCTCCTTGAACGGGTGAGGTGAAGCAAAGAAGGTAGGCAGTGTGAGGCTTTGCATGACGTGGAAAGGTGTCATCATGTTCGGCAGAAAGAAAGTAAGGGTCAGAGAACCGGCGGCAGTCAGGGTAGGTCTTGGAGTCATGATCTGGCTACAGATACCATAAGCAAACTAGACATCTGCCTGTGACAGGCTCAACAAAGTTAAAACCCCTCAGTTTTCTTACGGGACATCCCCAAGGCACACTGGGAATGTAATTGCTAAAAAAAAAGTCAACCAAATTGTTGAAAAAAAAGCAGACAAAAAATTACTGAAGTAGCGCTTCCGGAACTGCACTGATAGCACGGAAGAAAATCAACTGATGTCAGAGTGCCTGGGTGTCGCCAATATAGGCACAGCACACATCACATCCAGCACAGACAACACCAATGATGTGGACGCAGATTTGATTGGTGCCACCTACCAGCGTGCAGAGGTACTGCTCAAGATTTTCCATAGCCAATCTGAGGCCTGGAGAATATTCTAAGGAAAGGAATCTGTAACTAGCAATTGTTATCAGATAAGCAGTGACAAGGCGAAAAGGAGCAACCAATGTCAAACCTGTTAGCTTTGCCAGCACTTGTTTGGTAGTTGGAAGCATACTTCTGGTCTGCACCAACAGTATATAAAATAGGAAAAGAAATTAGATAGCTCCCTGCGAGTATATTGCTGACACCCACATCTTGTTTGTGCACTGAGATATTGTGTCAAACCATGGATGTAACTGCCTCCTGCTCACATTTAATTATTTACTTGAGATCCTAGCACCTTCAGCATGCAGCTAGAGTACCTGTTCAGAGGCCATCACATTCCAGGTTCCCAGCAATGAAAGATTGCCTCCAAAATGGAGTTTACATTTGAGCGACTAGAAGCACCTTTGTTACTACAGAACTTACGTCTAAAGAGGTGCACCCAGGAGTTTGACTAATGGTTGAAAAATTGAAGTCATGTCCTTGCGGCTGCAATTGTTTACATCACTTCTGCCAATTTTTATTTAAGGGCATTCCGAGAAGATATGGCTATAGGTGTCATTTATTCTGCCTCCCCGCCAGCGCAGACCGTCCAAAGAACGAAAAAGTTTTTGGATTTTCCATGGAGAAATATGCCATCTGTAGAGAATTTTATGTGCAACTTTTTTGTTTGAACCCACAACACACATCGAAAATGTGGACTCAGAGCCAAACACATTCCTGTGTGTTCATAGTATATATATCATATTTTGGGAGGCTGAATGACATCACTTACAAGTAATAATCAGTCTTAAGACATCAGACACATAAGAATTAGAATTAAATCATTGGTAGTCTGGTGGGTGTGATATCATGGAATCCTCCTTATCCGGAATTAAGGCAAATTACACATAACTGGAAAATAATGGTCTCAACTAAGCTTGTTCTTATTTACATAATCAAGGAATTCCATATTTACATATCTTGGGGTTTGGCTGGCAGGTAAAGCCATGCTTATACCTCATTACTGTATTCCATTGCTTAGAGGATGCTTTATTTGTCCATGATTGCACAGGCGGTAACCTCGCTGTTAACAGTAGATGTGATATCAGGATTTCTGTATTGCTTCTCAAGGAACAGAAGTGCTCCCTGGTGACGTCACTCAAAAAGTACCCCAAAGTATTAAGGCGTGTCTGTTTCATTTTGAATTTTCAAGAGACCATCCTTCAAGATAAGCTATGTGTTTATGATGATCCACCAAATATAAATAATTGAAGTCGTGGAAACAAATTCCACAACTCATTTTTTCTGCTTTGATTAATACTGAAGAGACTCAAATGCATGTTTTTACTGTGTTGAATATAACACCGTTTTATAGTTGGCATGTGTTGTCCTAGTCCTGCTTTCAATTGTGTGGGAGGCGCAGAGCAGGCGGTTGTCTTTTCTCTTCCCTGCCTCTGCACAAGGAGATTCAAATGTGTCCTTGAGTCTTTCATTAAATTTAAGAAATGCAGTTAATTCTGTAGTCTTGGTTGCACTGTAGCATTTTAAAATGGATTATTTTCTGTTCATCTTGTTGCTGGAGAGGACAGATTTCAGTTATGTATAATTGAGTGCCATTTCCTTTGTCTAACTGGAGATGCTTTTTATATTTTAAATGTGCCTTTGTTTCTTTTGTGGGGCTTAATACAGAATTATTCAACAGATGTAGAGCAAGAATCATAATACCATGTGATGTGTTTTCTATTTTAGTATTGGGTAATAATATGTAGCTTTTTTCAGTTTATAAACTTTATTTTGATTTAAAAGAAATCACAAACGTTTTCACAGACGAACATCAAATCCGGGTTAAACATACCAAATTGTCAACTTGTAACCATACTTGTTTGTACAAGACATATACCAATTATAAAAATAAATATTAGATAATACACTAAAATATCCTCATTTGATTGTCAAGAACATGCATAATAAAAAGCACCTATAAAAATACCTAAGAAGAGCATCTAATCACAAATTAAATTCATCACATATTATAATAAAAGGGAAAGAACAATAAACAAATGGATGGTCTCATTTGGTAGACATAGAGATGGCTTTATCTAATCTCCTGTCCGTCCATCGAGTTACCCATACCCGTCCCAAAAATGTAGCTATCGCTATCATAATGGGACCCTCTACTGATGTTTTAAATAATCTAAAAGCCTCAATATATGACCTGGTACCCAGGGCAATACAAATGGGTTTCAACCAGCGTCGCCTCGAGTTGCTGTAAGCAGGGCATGCAAAAAGAATGTGAGGCACTGATTCTTCCTTATCTAGGCAGAAAGGGCAGTTGCTACTACTGCTATCTACTTTGAGCCATTTTGAAGTAAAGGCATTGGTGGGTAGAGTTCCTACTCTGAACTGATGGAATCGTTTTCTGTCCCTTGTACAAGTGATTTGGTCCCAATACATCTCCAATTTTGGTTCATGTTTAATCCCCAGGAAGATGCTAGACAAGGTGGATTTAGGGGGAACAGTATACCGTTTAAAATTGATCATATGCCAGTAGGCAGCCTTTAGCTCAACTTTACTTGGAAATGTGCTGACCGCTGGATCAGTCCACAAATGTCTTAGCCCCAGTTCACAGAGAATGTTTTTAACGCAACTAAACCATGCAATTTTTTTGTTTACATCCAGCTCCCGAGCTTCCATCAGGACCAAAGCTTAACTGGCCAGCTCTGTGGTCACCCAGAGCCTCCTCCAGTATATCAGTAACCTATAATGTGCAACATCCCTAATGGACTGTCAAACCAGATCTAAATATAAGGGGAGCAATGGGGTCAATTGCAGGAGGCCAATTACTGATCTTAAAAACGTATTTTGACCCACCACTAGTGATTCCAAATTTGCATACCCCCATCATTCTACTCCATATAGGATAGAGGAACTTATTCTGGAATTATAGATTTGGAGAATGGGAGCTACAGGTTTAGTGTAGGAACATCTATGCTCTTCGAGGAGCGCACCAGATAGTTGAGCATGTCTCTCCGATAGGCTGTCTATTTGCGGCTTCCAAATTATTTTTTTATCAATGTGTATCCCTAAATATGAAAATGTCTCGGCTTGCTCTAACGGGCCCTCCGACATTCTAACTTCACCGATGGATTTGTTTGAGCTCTGGAGAACCATACATTTTGTTTTGGCTACATTAACGACAAGATCATGGTCTGCATATAACTCCTCAAATCTCAATAGTGCACGTTGCAGTCCCTGTCTTGTTTTAGATAGAATAAGGGTGTCGTCGGCGAACATTAGAAGAGGGATCTTATTTCCTACCAAGGTCGGGGCATCCGCAGGGTAATTTTCAAAATATTTCAATACCCCATTTATGTATATTGAAAATAAGGTAGGAGCCAATACGCAGCCCTGCCTTACGCCCTTCTCTACGGGGAACTTCTCTGTTGTACTACCCGCCACCATCAGACTTGGGAAAAGTTATCAGTATGGAGTTTGATAACAAATGCCAAAATGTCCAAAGGCATCCCCAGTTTTAAAAGGCAGTGCCAATGTTTTGTACGGGGGACTAAATCAAACGCGGACCATAGGTCCACGAAGGCAGCATAGATTGAGCCTTTATCCAATGTGACGGTGCGCCAGTAGATAAGGACGAACCTCAAAACTTGATCCACTGTGCTAACGCCCTGTCAAAACCCTGCTTGTAAATCAGAAAGTATGCCACATTCTTCTAACCAAATCTGCATTCTGGCTAAGATCACCCTGGCTGATACCTTTTGAATGCAATCAATCAGGCTTAAAGGTCTCTAATTGCCTTGCTGGGAACGATCTCCCTTTTTAAAAATGGGGAGAATTACAGCACCTGCCAGGAACTAGGAATCGCAACTCCCTTATCAATAGCATTCATTAGCACTTGAATATACGTTGCCCATGAATCTATATCTTGTATAAAGAGATCTGCAGTAATGCAATCAAGTCCTGGAGCCCTACCCTTTGGGATCTGTCGGAGAGCATTTACTACCTCTTGCTTAGTGATATTGAAAGCGGGGGGAGATGGAGGGATTGTAAAAATAACCTGGGGTCCCGAACCCTTTTCAAACTGACTTTTGAAATGACGGACCCACAGATCCGGTTCCACATGGTTTGTTGGCACTTTCCTCGGGTCCCCACTCCCCCATTTTACCAGTTGCCAAAATTTCGTCATATCTCTCCCATTGCAGGCACTAAGCAAATCTGCCCAGTGTGCTTCATCCCACTCCCGTTTAGCTTGTAATTTAACTGCCTTATAAACCTGCCTCTTCTCTTTTATAAATATCTGTTCTTTATTCCTGATTGCCACTGCCAAAGACTTATAGGCCTTACAGCAATTCATGTTATACCAGGCCGCGGCCTTTTGGTTAGACATGGTAGGACCTTTTTTGCTCTTAGTTATAAAAATTTCTTTAAGTTGGTTAAAAAGATGCTTGTGTGCCCGACCAACTCCATCTAGATGGACCCCCTGTGCAGTATCGTCCTTGAGAACAGCTAGTGTGTTAACTACCAGATTGCTCAAATCTAGCAGTATCTCAGGGTGTGTGGCAACCTTGGCCCAATTAAGGCGTCTTGTGTCGTTAGACAATTGGCCTACTACAAAATCAACATGAGGTGGCAGTGCGTCAGCATACTTTATCTCCAATATCCGTAAGGGGACCAGGAGAGGATTATGGTCACTTTCTGGCCGTACTTCTACCTCCATGTCTAACAATTTTGGCCAAAACTCCTTATTTAAGATAAAATAATCAATTAGACTAGACCGATGTCCACTAATATATGTTGACATCCCCAATTTATCAGATACTGTACGACCATTTGCCGCCCTCAACCCATGCTCCAAGCAAAATATTTTCAATCGAATTTCAGCACTCGTCCATTTTTTTATGGGAGGAAGTTCCAGGGGTGGAATTGCCCATTGATCATCCTCCTCAATAGTAAAACTCCTGTCTTCAGAATCAACGGGTTCATAAGTGCAATTAAAATCCTCGGCAATTAAAATGTTGCTGTCACCTCTTTGATTAGTTAAAAAAACATCGAGCTGAGCTACAATGTTCGAAGCCTTGCCGCCTTGGAGACCCCTCGAATATACATTGACCTAATAACATTGATCGAATATACATATACCTTACTCGGTCATTTCAGGTAAACCGGTGCATTATCGGTGAGATCCCCCGGCGCCCTGCTCTGCCCTGCCCTCCATTTTGAGCTTCTTGTTGTTGTTGTTGTGCTCCGTCCCTTGAGCCCGCCACGCCCCCCCAGCTGAGCCGCCCTCGCCCCTCCCCCTCCACCATCCATATATGACAGGAGTTCCCGCGCGCAGCGTTCACGCGCAGCGACCGCGCCCAACCCGCGCCGAAGGTGCGCCAAAGGTAAGCCCGTCTACGCCCGTCCGCGCCTGGACCGCGCCCAGCGCCAGACCCCCTGCCCCTCGCGCTGCCCAACCCCCCCGCGTTACCTACGATGCCGCCACCCTCCTAGCCCTTAACCCCGGTCGCGCCCCCAACTGCGTCCAAGCCGCTCCTGGACGCACCCATGGACCGTTCTCCTGCTTCTCCTGCAAATTTAGCGGCACCGACAACTTCTCCGCTACGACCACACCACAGATTCCCGACCCCAACCACCTAGAATGCATCCTTCTCAACACCCGCTCGGTCCACAGGCACGCCATTGACCTTTGGAACCTACTAGACACCATCTCTCCTGACGTCGCCTTCCTAACGGAAACATGGATGAACGCTTCCTCCGCCCCTGACATCGCCATCGCTATCCCTGATGACTATAAGATCACACGCAAGGACCGCACCGACCATACAGGAGGAGGAATCGCTATCGTCCATAAGAAATCCATCCGCATCTCAACCAGCTCCGACGCCAACCTCGCTAACTCCGAACACCTTCACTTCCAGATCCACATCGACCCCAAGACCACACTCAGAGGCACCCTCCTCTACAGACCACCAGGACCCCGCGCAAAATTCAGTGAAGACATCACAGACTTCATCACCCCACACGCGCTCCCCTCCAAAGACTACATCCTTCTGGGAGACCTCAACTTCCACCTTGAAAAGATCAACGACCGCAACACCGCCACCCTCTTAGACAACCTCGCCAACCTCGGACTTAAACAACTGGTCACTTCCCCCACCCACATCGCAGGTCACACTCTCGACCCCATCTTCACCTCCAGCAATCATGTCTCCTTCAGCCACACTACGGATCTCCTCTGGACTGACCACAGCTGCGTTCACTTCACCTACAACAAGCCGAAACCCATCATCCACCTCCAACCAACTCTACAAAGAAACTGGAACAAAATCACCACAGAGCAGATCTCCACATCACTCCTTCAAACCTCCCCAGCCCTCTCTTCTAACGCCAACGAAGCCGCCTCCAACCTCACCCTCTGGTTATCCAACACCGCCGACACCTTAGCACCACTGAAAAAACGTCAACACAAACTTGGCATCAAAAAGGCCTCATGGTTCAACGACGACCTCAAGAAATCCAAGAAACTGTGCCGCTCCCTTGAAAAGGCCTGGAAAAAAGACCCATCCACCAGCAACAAGGACGCCTTCAAAAGCGCCATCCGTACTCACCACCAACTGATCCGAAAAGCCAAGAAAACAGCATTCAAAGATCGACTTGACAACAACGCCCACAACAGCAAGGAACTTTTCAACATCGTCAAGGAATTTTCCAACCCCTCGGCCAACTCCAACGACATCACCCCCTCTCAAACCCTCTGCGATTCCCTAGCCTCTTTTTTCCACAACAAGATTGCTGACATCCACAACAGCTTTGACAACCAACCCGGAAGCCAACCCACCCTACCATCAGCTGACCACCTTCCCCCCGTTAACACCCTTAACGCCTGGAACCCTATCTCCACTGAGGACACCATCCGCCTGATGAATTCCATCCACTCTGGATCCCCCACAGACCCATGCCCCCACCACATCTTCAACAAAGCAGACTCCGTCATAGCTCCGCACCTCCGAGACGTTATCAACTGCTCCTTCAACTCCGCTACCTTCCCAGAAGATTGGAAACACGCTGAACTCACCGCCCTTCTGAAAAAACCAACAGCAGACCCCACCGAACTCAAAAACTACCGCCCCATCTCGCTTCTTCCATTCCCGGCCAAAGTCATCGAGAAAGCTGTCAACAACCAGCTCGCCGCCTTCCTCGAAGCCAACAAATCACTCGACCCTTCACAATCTGGCTTCCGAGCCAAACACAGCACTGAGACCGCCCTCATCGCAGCAACAGACGACATTCGAACTCTACTGGACAATGGAGACACAGTCGCCCTCATCCTCCTCGACCTCTCTGCAGCCTTCGACACAGTCTGCCACAGCACCCTTTTACAACGCCTCAGAAACATCGGAATCCAAGGAAAGGCACTGGAATGGATCACCTCATTCCTCACCGGAAGAACCCAGAGAGTCCGCCTCCCACCATTCAAGTCCGAGGCCTCTGAAATCATCTGCGGCGTACCACAAGGATCCTCACTCAGTCCCACCCTCTTCAACGTATACATGAGCCTCCTCGCGGCCATCGCCCGCCAACACAACCTCAACATCATCTCTTACGCGGATGACACTCAACTGATCCTATCTCTCACCAAGGACCCCAGCACCGCTAAAACTAACCTACACAAAGGAATGAAAGAAGTCTCCGATTGGATGAAACAAAGCCGTCTGAAACTGAACTCAGACAAAACAGAAGTCCTCATTCTAGGTAAATCCCCCTCTGCATGGGACGACTCCTGGTGGCCGGAAGCCCTCGGAAATGCACCCATCCCGACAGACCACGCACGGAACCTTGGCGTCATCCTGGACTCTTCACTCTCAATGAACAGACAAGTCAGCGCCGTATCCTCTTCCTGCTTTAACATTCTTCGCATGCTCAGAAAAACTTTTCGCTGGATCCCCTCCGAAACAAGGAAAACAGTCACCCACGCCCTAGTCACGAGCCGACTGGACTACGGAAACACCCGCTACGCAGGTACCACCGCTAAACTCCAGAAGAAACTACAACGAATCCAAAACGCCTCAGCCAGGCTCATATTAGACATCCCACGCAACGAACACATCTCTGGTCACCTTAAAGACCTCCACTGGCTACCCGTCAATAAGAGGATCACTTTCCGACTGCTCACCCACGCACACAAATCACTCTACGACATCGGACCAGATTGCCTCAACTCTCGACTATCCTTCTACACCCCCTCCCGCCAACTTCGCTCTTCCAGCCAAGCCTTCGCCACTGTACCTCGCATCAACAAGACCACCATGGGAGGCAGATCCTTCTCATACCTGGCTGCCAAAACATGGAACTCACTCCCCGCTTACCTTCGCCTCACCCAGAATCACCTAGCGTTCAGAAAGCAGCTTAAAACGTGGATATTTGACAAATAATCCACCTTCCCTTCCTAAGCGCCTTGAAACCCTCTGGGTATGTAGTGCGCTATATAAATGTTATGACTTGACTTGACTTGACATTTATAAGCAAGACATCTAGGGTGCTACCCTGAGTTATCCTTATGATAATAATGTCTTCTGAATCGATGGCAATCTCTTCTGTCTTAAATTCCACTGTCTGCCTGATCCACAATGTCAAGCCCCCCTTCGGTCTGCCACTATCACCCCTTATGGTAGGTTTGGAATAATTGATATATCCTTCACAAAAAACCTGTTCAACTGCCCATGTCTCTTGGAAGCATATTATGTCCAGATTCTCAATATATTGGAGCTGTTCACTGGAAGCCATTTTGCTACTAAATCCCGCAATATTCCAGGAGATTAATTTTAGGACAGTACAGGGGTCAGTAGGTCCTCTACTTTGGTTTAAATCTCCTTGTAAAGGATTTAAAATACAAGGCACTAGGGCTTTATGTAACTTTTATGTCAAACCATAGTGACTGTGCAGTTTCTCTGTTTAAAATGCATAAAATCTCCATTTGTGGGACGAGCCAGAGATTTTTCTTTAATCCTTAGAGGAAGATGTCACGTTAAGCCTTACATCAATCAGAACTTCAAATATTTTCTCATGTACTTCTCTCCTACCTTTTATTGAGCAGTCCTTGTGACAGATTCTCTTAAACTCTTTTGTGCTAAACTGTATTTGGTTCTGGCTAATTACTAGGTTAGGGGTTAGCGTTCACTAACATTGCAGATTTACTTATGCTTGCATTTTGAGCATTTTGAATCGATTGACTAACTGATATATTTTTGCCATCTGTATTCTGATTTTGGTTACACTTTAATACAGCTTCATGGTTTGCACTTTGACCCTTGTCTCATGTGTAATTTCCTGTATGGATTTCCTATGTCAATTCAGAGTTATGTGAAATTGTGCTACGGATCTCATTTTTATAGACTCACACATAGCCTTGATCAATCAATCTGCCTTTTTTAATGCTGTAAAGCACTGTCATACCTAACCCTGAAATGTAGGTTAGGTGTAATGAGAAGATTTTCATTGGGATTTATGGCAACATCTATACTAGGTAATGGACCATCCACAGAAGATATTAGAAGCCTTCTCTAAGGACTGTGTGAAATGGGGAAATTTGCTGCTTTTTCCTAATATTTGAAACCTTGACTCTACCGAATTCTCCACTCACACTTTTTCTTCTCATTTTAACATATAGCTGGATAATTGGACCCGTCCATAGCCTTCAATTGCTCGCCCAAACCCACCAGGCCATATTAGACACTGGGTGTACACTCGGATTGAAATTTCTATTTCCCACATTGGATGTTAGTGGAGAGGGGAATTTAACATTTCTACCCTCCCAGACCCAGCATTTCAACATGCATTGTAGTGTTGAGGAACAGGTAATGTGCTGTGTGCTGTCCTGGCTCTTTTGCTGTTATCTACTGTCTGCTGCAGCTAATAGTTCTGGGACATTGCATCTTGCAAGGCTCAGTTTCCCCCTGGTTACCTCCCACTTATTAAGGGTCTGTCCTTTCAAGGGTTTCACGATGTCCCTGATCCACGTGCTAGACATGGATTGTGCAATGTCGCCATTTATGCCTCGTTCCACCCATAAAAGTAATGAGATATATATTTCTGTGAATTACAGTTCGCGTAATATAAACACAACTTTTATTACTCTAAATCCTTTTCTCTGAGTCACCAAGAGATCATATTGCACTCTTTGCTTCAGAGGAGCTTTATGGATTGTTTTCTTCTGGAATGGTTAATGTTATTCACATCATTGGTATTTAAATCACTCTGCTACAGTGTGGATAACCCTGTTGCGAAAGATGCCATGTATATGGCTAGATCTATATCTATGTATCCAGAGAACGACACTTCTCTCAATATTACCATTAGTATCACTGGCACTCTACTGGGAATGTAAATACAATATGGCGTTGCATGCATTCAGAATGGCTAATAACAATTTTACCTGAGCATTCCCATATTGTATACTTAGCCATCTTACTCAGTTGGACTCAGCAGAGCAAAATCTCTCCTTGTTGTCAAAGGGGCTGTTTCTTGGCACGCGGTTCCATTTCCCAATAGCTTGTGTTGAACAGTGATGTTAATAGAAAAACATTTCCTATTTTCTAATTATCCTTTCCCTCTTAATAATAATCTGAGCCACTTGGATGCAGATGGGTGACTCTACAGGCAGGGAAGTGCCTTTCTCTATGTATTCCTAGAGGTCAGAGGGTCACTGATCCGGGGTTATCGGGCTCAGAGGATACCAAGGATCTTCCTTCAAATGACAAACACAAGGGAGCTCTTTGCAACAATTCAAGGCACAACTCTGTCATAGAAACCTTAAGTGCCTATGCTTTAGGATCACGCTACTGCCGGTTCGTCGAATGCTGCAGTTAGTCAGTACCAAGAGAGCCTCGCGCTGATTCCATCACATGCCTCTTTCTTCCATCACCAGACACTTCCTCTCCCTGTAGCTAACTTTGCAGAGTTTTTTTCATTAATGCTTTTTCGATTTGTCACCGGTTTCCTATGTTTTACTTCCTCCTTCTATCTTCCTTTTCTGCTTTTGTCTCTTTTCCTCTGGGTCATCAATGTCAGGTGATGGAAAAATGTGTCCTGCTTTCCAAAAATGGCGGCAGGCCAGCAAACAACACGTGCACAAACTACGCACTGAGACTGTCTGCACGGTAAAAAGAAAGCAACATTGAACTTACAATACCTCAATTGTAGGTTTGTAAAAACACTTGCAGGTGACATTCAATGTGAAGTCTTTAGTCTATAGATGACTATCAGGCCTTTAATAGAAGACTCTGGCAGTCTGTCTTCACAGCGCCCGGATCTAAGCCCCTCTGTGGTGAACATGCAAAGCTTACAACAGCTGTGCACCTACACTGAAAGGGAAGGTGTCCAGGATGCTCTGCACTTGGGAGGCCCAGGCTGAGAGTCTGTCACTGTAATGTGTTTGGCTGTTTGTGTAGGAAGGGGAGTCTCCTGACTGCTTGGTTTGTTATAATGCCTCAACAAACATGCTTCGAGCAATCGCCCTCGACACCAGTGGTTTGTAATACCTGCATGAATGAATGAATGTGAATGAATGTCATTTATAAAGCACTCAGCTACTTCCACGAAGAGTCCCAGCGCTAGAAGAAAATCCATAGAGCAGAGAGGGGTAAATCTTTAGCATTCCCTAAAAAGATATGTTTCCAACTCTGTCTTCAAATCCTTCTCTGAGACTAGACCTCCCAGGGCTTTAGGGAGTAAATTCCATTTGCACAGATCCTCACATAAACACACGCACAACACTAGACAAATCTTTGCCTCCTTCCTTTGCACACTATTAGTAATAGATCCCCGGCTGTAATTTCTCTGAGCAAAAGCAAGTACCAGAGTCAAGCAGCTACAAATAGACAAGGCTCTCCACGTTGGCTTTTCAATTTTTAGTAGAACGCTTTTAGGTAGACAAGCAATCCCAATTACCAGTAGAATATGGCTGAAGGCTTTGCATTCCTACATTCTATCTGGCAGTGGTTCGTTGGAACAAGAATGGAAACGTTAATGAGCAGCGATACAGAGGGTGATCCTCTGTAGACACTCACCAGGATGGAAAACATTCTCAGATCCATTTGTGACCAGTAGAAAGGGATTGAGGGTGGTTGGAAGGAAGCCTTTCTGGCATGAAGAGGAGTCATCATTTCTGGCTTAGACCCCGAAGACATCCTCTTACTTGTGAAGAGTGATACCAAGGCTCCAAAAGCAGTTGCTTATAGTGCGGGTAAATATACCTCACTGTGTATTCTCAGGATGTATCTGTGAAGGTACATATTTACGTACTAGCAGTGTATGGGTGTTAGGCAATATGTCAGTGTTCTCCGTGTTAACTCAAGGAGCACAACAGTATCTTCCCAGACAGGCGTTCTGACCATACACCTGCACTCCCCAACCTAAACATGGTGGCATAAGCGAGCAGTAGGCTTTCTCTAGTATCCACTCTTAATATCACTGCAAAAGTCACCTTACTTTCACCTCACATCCCATGTCGCCTGCCCTGATGAAATAGCTGTCCCCTGATCCTAGTCATAAGTGGCCTGTAGTTCGTTGTTCATGGGAGGAGCCAGTCTTTGTATTTGTCGTGGCAGAAACAACATCTGTGTACATCATGGTGGATGTGGTACCTAGAGGCAGGACCATGGTTACCCAGTCAGGTATTCCCTCAGTAATGTCAACTAATAGTGCTAGCTGAAGTTGTTCACCTTGGTAAGCTGACGTAGGTTACGTCACGACCTTCATTCCAGTCCCCTACCTACTGCATTCTCCCTCTAATACCTTGCTCAACCCAACCTTTGTTATTTTTCTGGTTGTATTGAGCGTCATGATGTGGAATATCAGCAATGCTCTCTGACATCCTTTTCTAAAATACATTAAACGAAGAGCACCCGAAAGACACGATGACCTTATACAAAAGGAGGCAGCATGACTTATGCTAAATCTGGAAACTCTTTGAATTTACAGTAACAAATAGATTTATTCGGATTTATTCAGATTTTAAAGTGCACAAGCATTCTGTACTGGTCCCTGTGAGAAAATCTCCTCAAAGGATCGGGGAGTGGGTGTTCATGGTGGGGATGCATTGAAATGTGGGTGAAAGCAAAAAGAACAGATGTTTAGCGGAAAGCTGAACAAATCAAACATTCACCCCCAGATCTCTGTCCTGGGGTGAATGTTTGACAATGTTCAGCATTCCGTCCATCAATTGTTCTTTTTCATTTGTCACCCCGAGTGGGGCGGGTATCCCCAGCAGTGGGTCCGATGCTCTCCATTCCACTGGAGTCAAGCTAACCTAGCTGATGAGGGGTGATACCCCGAAACCGGTCCCAGGATGCTTGTTTACAGTACAGGGAGGACCTGGCCATGTAGTTTAGGCAAGACTGTTCCCATGGGAAGCAGGGTCAAGACTGATTTGCATATGACTGGGTCCAAACTAGAATGGCATGGTGAACAAAAAAAACTATGGATTTAGGCCCAGATCTCTGCACTAGTGGTGAATGTTTGACATTGTTCAGCACTCCGTTCATCATTTTTTTTTTTGCATTTGTCCCCTAGTGAGATAGGTATGCCCAGACGTGGATCCTGCAATCTCAGTGCCACTGGAGTCAAGCTAGCCTGGATAATATGGGGTGATATCCCGAAACCAGTCCCAGGATGCTTGTTTCCAGTCCAGGGAGGACCTGACCTGGCAGTTCGGGCTGCACTGTTCCCATGGGGAGCAGGGTCAAGACTGATTTGCATATGGCTGGGTACAACCTGAAATGGCATGATGAGCAAAGACACTAAGGATTTATGCCCAGATCTCTGTACTGGGGGTGAATGTTTGACCTTGTTCAGCCTTCCATCCATCAATTGCTCTTTTTGAAATGGTGAACATGTGCAAACTTTTTAAAAGTATATTTTCACCATGAATATGGTCGGAGTTTTACTTCTGTTAATGAAAGAAAAAGGCTGCTAGCCTTGGTGAGCTAGTCGAGAACAATGCAAAAGTTTGTGTTGGTGGAGGGTTAGGGATTTCAACATATGGAAACATTATCCCTGTGCAAAAAACTTTTGGGAGTGCAATGCAAATGCACTTTTTTCTAGGCAACAGCATAACTCGCGCTTAAGTGTACCATTATCACTCAGAATTAACTAAAAAATCCATATGATTACACTTGAATTAAGCGAGAAGAGTAATTCTGCATTTAGCGCTATTTCATAGGGCAAAAGTGCCATCTCGCGCACAAAATGGATGCGAAAATACATTTTACGGTAAGAAATTGCACTGAATGCAACAGAACACAAATAGTGAGTATGTGTTAAATGAGCTCTTGTGTTAGGATTTTTCCCCTAAATTGCTATTAATTACATGAGGAGTAATCACATAATTATAGGTAATTCCGCATCAAAGAATAACGCGGAATTACCCAAATGGCCTCAATTACTGGTATAATTGAAATTCCGACTACCCCTACTTGCTCCAAGGAGCTCCTTATATACAAGTATACACCTGCTACATTGCTCACACATAAATGCTTATGATTTCATGGGAAGCTACAACTGCCACAATTTTCCAAAGTTCAATTATTTAGAAAATTCTAAAATGTCTTTATTTATTTTAAGCTTAGGAGTAAACCTAGAGGAGTGAAATAACAATGTAGTTGAGTGTCATTGTAGAAGGCTATCTTGTCTCTAATCCTATCATGATCAGATAACTGAATGCCACTGCCAGTAGAGGTTGTCATGGAGATGGGCCTAACTGCCTTTTTTTGACTTCTCTTATTGGACACTTGACTTCCAGATACAATGAGTGGAAAATAGGGACATATTCCAAATATATATAATTTCTCTTTTCTCATGTACCTAGATGGGTGGTCACACGTGGTGTGTTTGTTTACAGTGGGTGCTCTACCATAAATTGGTCCATTACTTCCATGTCACCAGGAACACTGTGCTTCTAGTCCTGGCCTTTTGAACTTACAAATCAGTCGTACTACTCTAACAAACGCAATAGAACAAAACTGGAACTAGAACTCCCAAAATACACCAGATGGTTACGCGAAACAGAGAACTGGAAAACAATGTCCTTGAGGACGCATTGAGTAGGTCGATGATTGCAGTGCAATTCATTTCAGGTAAATGATCTTGGTTGTCAACTGGCCTCATGCCATGCTGAAGTGTGCCCGCCTATTATGCTCTATAACCAACACTACTAAGAATGCTGGCGCTTGTCATTTTCCTTCCCCATTATGGTTTGATCTATAAACATCCAACTTAAATATTTTGGGTGAAAAAATAGAAGTGACTGTCATCCTTAGATGGCAGTTATGAATTATTTTAGAAAAGGTTTTGGTGGACAGACTTTCTAGTTGTTATGTGTCAGATTGGTTGGAGCCCGGAAGCGCAAGGGTATCTAGACTATGTCAAGAGGGTCTGATCCATGCCAGATTTTCAAGATATCCACCTGAAATAAATGTACAGACCTTAAACACTCATGCTAGCATAGCAACCTATGTAAACATTTGAGCACAAACTCTAGTCCCTGCCGGAAAAGTGTATATTTTAAGCATTATTTTATCAGCTTTGGTGGATCCCAGACATGGTGTCTTTTACATTATTGTAAAGAGGGAATTAATAAAGTTCAGATAGAACAGTGTCTCCTCTAGGAAGTTCCGCAGGGTGTTTATTTAAGTAGCTCTGTGAACGCCTTGACCGAAGTCTGACCTCGATCCCCGCCATACAGAGCGACACTGGGAAATGCAATTAGAATTAGAAAATATGTATTTCTTGCCTTCAACCTTGAATGCGCACAGTGTGTTGGGCTAGACACACAACAACAGTGTGACGCAGCGGCCTGTGGGCTGCATCTCCCATTGTTATCAGCATAAAGCCCATGTTATTACAGCTCCATACACTATTACCAAAACAGGATTTCCTCTGGCGCAGACAGAAAGCGAGAGTCGCTTTAGCCCTTTGATGAGCGAGGGGAGCAGTGTATTTGCAATAAATTGTTATATTGGATTGTTTCGCCTTCCTGTTTAAAGGTAATATCCTTTTCAGGCAGAGGCAGAACCATTCTGTTAGGCTTCAGATTTACGCCACCTAGTGCCATTTCAACTGACTGTGAGAAAAACGTCCTACGGTGCGAGTGTGGGGCCGGGTTGTGCCATCTCTCAATACAATGAACATGTTTATATTCACACACAATGTAGGATGAATGGTTAAAGCCTCTTCTCCATAAAGAAATGATAAATATATATATATATATATATATATATATATATATATATATATATATATATATATATATATATATATATATATATATATATATATATATATGATATGTCCACTTGAGAGGCCACAAAATGAAGGTCACCAGCTGACTTAGGGACGCCATTTTCCAGTCCATTACCAATCTCATGCATTCTGGGAGTTGTAGTCTTGGTTAAATTGAACATCCCCAACCGTACTAACACATCTCAATCCAGGAATGGAACATGGTGTACATGATGACAAGCCATCTTGTAACCCTAGTTAAAATAGAATTTGTATGAGCAGTCCAAAGTGCATGAAACGTGCTTGGAACTAGTGCTGCTTACCTGTAACACTAAACACCTGATAAGGTAAGAAATGAACAAAAGCAGTTGTAAAAAGTGTAATGCACACTGAAATTGCAGGTCAGGTAAAGAGCTTTATTAGGGGATCCCCTCACCGAAAAGGCAGGAATGAAATGACATAGAATATCCCTGTGGTTTAATGCACCATCTCATAATAGGTCTAGAACCCTGCTGTGTCACAGTCAAAGGAGAAGAGGGTCCCCAAGACAATGCACGGGTAAGATGCCACAGCAGTCCAATCCACGGTAGTGTTATTAAGACCTTTCTATCAGATATCTGCAGTCATCCGACCTATGAAATGGACAATTACCCCTCCTGCCATTTAGGAGATGAATAATTTAAAAGACAAAGTCAGCAAATGTAACAATTATCTCCTAATCTCCTTCCATGTCCTATTTTTTTATGTGATGAGGGGAGGCACAACCACCTCCAGACAATCAACTTATATTTAAAAAGCTCTCTTTTCTAAAGAAATTCCTTGAAAAAAGGCATTTTACCACCATCCCTTAGTGAGTCCCACACCCTGAGTAGGATATGAAAGGGGATTTGCACTTCCTATCTGTGCGTTTTGCTGATCTTCTTCAGAAGGGCTGTCCCATGCCCCAGCAGGGCCAGAGTTGTCTCATTTCAAAGAATTAATATGTTGTGGTCACCAGTTTCGCTACGGCCATAGCAGTGAACACTGATGATGTAGGCCTTCGACTGACGTGACCAAATGACTACGCATACACAGTTGGTGGGTTACTGGGGTTCTGGCTCGACTATTCCCCAAGCCTGTTTATTTAATACTCACATCCCTATGTCACGGCCGTGACTATCGGGGCGGACGCACAGAGGGGGAGTCACAAGAGCACAACTTAGGCAGGTGAACACGTTAGCCTATTCATCTGGGATTACGTAACACTCCTCCTAAACCAGCAAAAAAAAGATAAAGCAACATAAAAATAACACAATGCTTGTGCAAAGAAAATATGCAGCTGGAAATACGTGTTCACTTCATAAAGTTAGTTCAATACGTTACAAAGTTCTTCAAAGAAGAGGACCTGGCTGGACAAGGTCGAAGCTGGTACCTCTCTGCACCTCCTCGTTGAACACCAACCTCGGGCCCCTGGGATTCCTCTGGGTGGGACGACAGGTCACTCTCGGGTGTCCCATGTGTTGACCCCTCCACCGGACAGGTCTCTCCTCTTCCAGACATCGACAGCCTTCGACCAGGATACTCAAGGCTGTCAAATCCTCCACCTGCTCCAGACTCATCATCTGCCACAAGTTCTGGTTCACTCGGGATCTCAAGATCACCCGTTTGACTGCTGCCAGGATCCCGGTAGGCCTTGAAAAATGATACATTCCTGGTTACGGTTGCTCCATCCTTCACCGCAGTGATCTTGGTCCCCTGCACCTTCTGGGACTGTCCAAGGTTCAAGTTAAAAAGGCAGACTAAACTTTCTTTTGTGATATTGATTCCTCACCATAACAGCATCTCCTACTTTTAGATAGCACAACCTCGATCCACGCCTCCAGGATACCCTCTCATTTCTCAGCTAGCATTTCTGCAGTCTTTCCGCCACCAGCTCTTGTTTGGCTGACACCACCTCTGGGTGTGGAATCACATATCCCACTGGCTGGTTCATGCACATGGTCATGGGACTTATTTGGGTGGTAGAGTGAGGAGTCATCCGATACTCTCTTAGAAAACCAGGAAAGGAATTACAAAAATATCACCAATGATTCTCTGGCCCCCATCATTGGCTCTGTCCATCTGCCATCAGACCCTGAGAAGGCAGCACAAAATCTGGCCAATTCCATCTCTGGTGCATTAGATACTCTAGCTCCTGCTATACGACGATACTCAGCGAGATGCAGGCCCTCTGCCCCCTGGTTCACTGAGCCTCTTAGGCTACTGAGACAAGGTTGCAGGAGACAGGAGAGAAAATGGAGGAAATCATGGGACTCTACTGACAGAGAGGCCCACAAGCAACTGTTGGGTGAATATAAAGCCGCAGTCATTAAAACAAAACAAGAATATTTCGCAGAACTCACTACCTCTCTCACTTCATCGAAGGAGCTGTTCAAGATAGTGGACTCCCTTTGTACATTACAAGTTCCAGACCCAGTGAAGGGTTCTCAGGAGTTCTGCGATAAGATCTCAACTTTTTTCTATAACAAAATCGATGAGATAGCTATCAACTTAGAAGCGCAGAAAAAATTACTTGGGACTAACACTATCCAGGCACTTACAAATCTAGAGGCCTGGCATAAAGACCCAACCAAGACTCTCTCCAATTTCCCACTGCTCACACTCGATAACTTAAATTCATTGCTGAATAGGACTAAATCCTCTTCCCCTTTGGATCCATGTCCTCTTAATGTGATGAAGGAGTGTAGGAATACACTGCTTCCTCCTTTATTGGAAGTAATGAATAGTGCCTTGTCACACGGGATCTTTCCGTCAGTCTGGAAGAAAGCCATTGTTAGGCCATTACTCAAAAAATCTTCACTTGACCCCACAATCCTGAAAAACTTTAGGCCCATATCTTTACTTTCTGCCCCCGCCAAAATGCTTGAGTCTTACCTGAATCTGCATCTGTCTGCTTTCCTGGACTCCTCTGGGTTTTTAGATCATACCCAGCATGGGTTCAGGAAACTCCATAGTACGGAGTCTGCACTTACTATGGTTACTGATAACATCAGAATGAAGGTAGATCAGGGTCAGACAACATTGCTGGTCTTACTCGATCTGACCGCAGCATTTGACACACTATCTCCCTCGATTCTAACATCTCGTCTGAGGGAGATGGGAGTGGAGGGGTCAGCCCTGGACCTCCTGTCCTCTTTTTTAGATCTTAGAAAACAGAGGATTATATTAGGAGATTACCTCTCCCCTGCTACATCTCTGCAATGTGGGGTTCCACAAGGGTCGGCCTTAAGCCCGACCCTATTTAACATTTATGTGGCCCCCCTAGCGAGATTGGTAAAAGCCCAGGGAATGGAAGTAGTGTCTTACGGACCCTCCAGGTTGACAGAACAGTGGCTACTTGCTGGGGAATTCTCAAAATTCTCCGCCGAATAGTGCACTATCTCTCCCCGCAAGCCAGGAAACAGACAGTGGTTGCATTGGTTGGTTCAAGACTGGACTACTGCAACTCACTGGATGCAGGGATTAATAAGGGACTAATAGAGCGACTTCAAATAGTACAAAATGCGGCTGCAAGATTCGTCCTGGACACTCCCCGATCCTCCTCGGCGACACTAGCCAGAAAGAAGCTACACTGGCTCCCTATAGAGCATCGTATCTCCTTTAAAATCATTTGCTTGGTGCACAGCGCTCTGAAAACTGAAACATCAGTTGGGCTGGGCTCACTTCTCTCCAGCTATGTCCCCAGCAGATGTCTGCGCTCACGGCAACAAAATCTTCTGGTTATCCCTCGGACCAAGAAGACCAGATGGGGAGGTAGAGCCTTCTCTACAGTCGCCCCCCGTCTCTGGAATGCACTCCCTTTGGAACTTAAGTCTCTATCTTCACTGCCCCTCTTTAAAAAGGCCCTGAAAACATGGTGTTTTAAGAAAGCCTACCAGTAATCAGCTCCTGGGACGGATAACCAATATTGAGATAGGCGCCTTGATGCCCTTTGGGGCTTAGTCTGCGCGTTATAAATTTTCTTTCATTTCATTTCATAGAGAGCACAATCCATCTCCTGCCTTTTCTCTAACGCAATCCAGGTAGCCTTGTTAAGAGTGCACATGAAACGCTCAGTCTCTCTGTTGGCCTGAGGCCATAAGGGTGTAACTTTTCAGTGACGGATTCCCCTGGACCTTAAGTATTCTGCAAAGTCTAGGCTCGAGAAGGGAGGGCCTTTATCAGTGCATAGTTCTTTTAGCAATCCATGGGTTTCCATATTCCTCTCCAATCGCGGAATGGTCTGGCTAGCCATGGTGGACTCCATAATCTCTACTTCAGGATATTTAGAGAAGCATATGATGCCTATCGGGAAGGCTTCCACAATCTGCGCTTGCTCGATACCAGGGAAAAGGTCAAATCACTTCAGTGATGATGGGCGCCCAGCGGATCATCCAGCCCCGCCGCTTGACAAAGTGAGCACCTACGCACAGCTTCTTCCACAAGGGCATCCAAACTTGGAAACCACAGCTTGCACCTTAGTCGGGTTTTCGTTTTGACAACCCCCTGATGAGCTAAGTGTGCCAAATCCACCACCCTCTGTTGCAGACATCCTGGGATCACCAATCTCAGGCCTCTCAAAAGGCACCATTCTGGGGATATTTTCAATTCGCCCCTCACATTATGAAGAGACAACAGTGTTGACCTAGATAGTTCTTTCGATCTGCCCATGGTCAGCCTGTCGGCCATTGACATGCCCGGGACCTGTAGAATATTTTCCCGTAGGTTTGTGGACGGACAGCCTTGAATAAATTGCGCTCTGATTTGTGCAACATTCCATCCATCAATTGTTGTTTTTGCATTTGTCACCCCGAGTGTGACGGGTATGCTCAGACATGAGTCCCCTGCTCTCCATTCCACTGGAATCAAGCTATCCTGGCTGATGAAGGCTGATAGCCAGAAACCGGTCCGAAGATGCTTGATTCCAGTCCAGGGAAGACATGGCTTGGCAGTTCGGGCTGGACTGTTCCCATGAGGCACAGGGTCAAGACTGATTTGCATATGGCCATGTCTGGTGGTGTGGTAAGCAAAATAACGATGGATTAAACCCAGATCTGTGACTGGGGGTGAATGTTTTGCCATTGTGCAACATTCCGTCCATCAATTGTTTTTGCATTTGTCACCCCGAGTGTGACGGGTATGCTCAGACGTGAGTCCCGTGCTCTCCATGCCACTGGAATCAAGCTATCCTGGCTGATGAAGGCTGATAGCCAGAAACCGGTCCTAGGATGCTTGATTCCGGTCCAGGGAAGACATGGCTTGGCAGTTCGGCTGGACTGTTCCCATGAGGCAGAGGGTCAAGACTGATTTGCATATGGTCATGTCTGAACTGGGGTGGTGTGATGAGCAAAATAAGGATCACTTAAACCCAGATCTGTGACTGGGGTGAATGTTTTGCCAATGTGCAACATCCGGTCCATCAATTGTTGTTTCTGATTTCATCTATGGCATCTGGCAAAGTGCAGGTGCTAGCTAAGCCTCTCAGTCGTGCATAAAACGTGTCAGCAGACTCTTCTGGCAACTACCTGGCGTGATGCAACAGAAAACGCTCATAGTCCGGGTTTGCCAGAGGTTCAAAATGTGTGGTTTGCATATAGGGCGGCTTCTGGATGAATGTCCAACCTTCCACTTTGGAGTGAGAAAGGATTGGTATGTGAGTACCATAACCTGGCTAATGTCATTAACGTCAATTATAAGCACCAGAAGTGCAGTATGTCATTATGTAAAACACCGTTTTATTATAATTGCTCTGGCGTGACAGCCTGCCTCTGGTGCCATTTGGAACAGGTGGAGGACAGTGCTGCATTGCTGGTTGGGTAACTCTCCGATCTGACGGGCAGTTAGCATCATCAGATGCCCATTCAGAGGAACGTTAACAGTAAAAGACTCCCTGGGAGCCCCTGGGATTCCTCTGGGTGGGACGACGGGTCACTCTCGGGTGTCCCATGTGTTGACCCCTCCAGCGGACAGGTCACTCCTCTTCCAGACATCGACAGCCTCCGACCAGGATACTCAAGGCTGTCAAATCCTCCACCTGCTCCAGACTCATCATCTGCCCCAAGTTCTGGCTCACTCGGGATCTCAAGATCACCCGTTTGACTGCTGCCAGGATCCCGGTAGGCCTTGAAAAATGATACATTCCTGGTTACGGTTGCTCCATCCTTCACCGCAGTGATCTTGGTCCCCTGCACCTTCTGGACTGTCCAAGGTTCAAGTTCAAAAGGCAGACTAAACTTTCTTTTGTGATATTGATTCCTCACCATAACAGCATCTCCTACTTTTAGATAGCTCAACCTCGATCCACGCCTCCAGGATACCCTCTCATTTCTCAGCTTGCATTTCTGCAGTCTTTCCGCCACCAGCTCTTGTTTGGCTTACACCACCTCGGGGTGTAGAATCACATCTCCCACTGGCTGGTTCATGCACATGGTCATGGGACTTATTTGGGTGCTAGAGTGAGGAGTCATCTGATACTCTCTTAGAAAACCATAGAGAGCACAATCCATCTCCTGTCTTTTCTCTAACGCAATCCAGGTAGCCTTGTTAAGAGTGCACATGAAACGCTCAGTCTCTCTGTTGGCCTGGGGCCATAAGGGTGTAACTTTTCAGTGACGGATTCCCCTGGACCTTAAGTATTCTGCAAAGTCTAGGCTCGAGAAGGGAGGGCCATTATCAGTCAATCTTTCCTTGTGTAGGATCTCCTTTTATAATAATAGACACACGTGGATAGAATGTATGTGTTAGACCTGGCATCCTTGGGGTGGTTGTCCCCCCTATCATTTTACCTTGAAATCTCATGTTTTGCTGCCCTCGTTTTTGCTGGCCTTAGCACTTTGCACATTTAACCACTGCTAACCAGTACTAAAGTGCTTGTTCTGACCCCTTAAAACATGGTAGAATTGGATTATACCCAAATGTCATATTTAATATACACTTTATGTGAAAAACTCTTAAACTCGTTTTTCACTATTGCAAGGCCTACCTCTCCCAAAGGATAACATTGGTGTTACCTTATTACATTTATTGAGCTGCAAATTCCAAATTGGAACAGGTAACCAATTTATGTTTGGGTTCTTTGGAATTGTTATGAAAAATCCTCTCTTATTTTATGGTAAAGTCAGATTTTAAATTACAATTGTGAAAATGCTACTTTTAGAAAGTTGCCCTGTGTCTGTCTTTGCCATTTAGTGCCTTCAGCGTTTCTCTGGGTCATATGTCTGAGTGTAGCTGACAGTTTGTCTTTGTGTATTCCTCCTAAACAGCCACACACAATAGAGAGCTTAAGCAACTGCCATCACTGGCAGGAGGGGAGGGTGGAACTGGTCACAGCACTACTTACACTTGAATAGGCTGTATCCTGCCTACACACAACGATCTACATACCACTGTAGTTAGTCTGGAGCCAGGGCAAGGTAGGCAGGAAACCTGTGCACTTCAAAGGGAAACCTCTAGAAGTGTTTCCCACTTCAAAGCAGACACCTGGTATAAATATTGAACCTTAGTCACCAACTCTTCAGTACACTTCTGGATCTGTGGATAATCTGCCAGGAAGAAGAACTGCCATGCCTCTTAAAGAACTGTCACTCTGCTTTGCTGCTGCTTTGTTGAATTGCTGCCCTGCTACCCTGCTTCCATACATCCTGATTCAGAGGGAGTGGGCTTACACCTGAAATCAGGACTCCCAGGATGACTCCAAAGGCTAGTCCACTGGCATCCTGTTCAGAGCCACTGGGACATAACAGGTTCCCAACCACCTGAACCAGCACCCAGATCCATCTCGAGTAAGCCCCTGACCCCCAAGTGCTGCCCCCCAGGTCCAGGATCCTTGGTGTGTTCTCAGTGGAGCTGAATTGAAGTTTTGAACTCTTCGCAACTGTGAACAGGCCATTTTAGCCAAAACCTTGTCACTCGCACTGCTCACCCAACGCAAATTCTGATATCCCACCCCTTCGGCTATAGCATCAACTGCTCACAGGAAGAGCATCACGAAGCTCCGGCCTGACCACCGACGACAGGATCTTCGCACTACATGAACAACCATCCACGATGCCCAGCCTGATCTTTGCACTGCAACGACAATCGTCCATGGCGCTTCCCTGCTCCTCGCAGCCCTCTCCATTGCTAACGGGACTCTTTGCTCTGGACTAAGAAGGTAACTTTTCAGCAAGATTAACCTGGTCCCTGTATTTGACCCACGCTCCATCGCGGTCTGCCGAAACTTGTGACTTGCTCCTGGTCTTGCGCTATTTTCACTTAAATCTTTGAAATTGCATATCTCTGGTTCTAATCATTGGAATTTTGTCATTTTGGTCTTGATTTATTTAATAAGTTTGCTATATTTTCTTAATTCATGTAAGATTTTTCTTGTGTTGTGTTTCACTTTATTACTGTTTGAAGTGCAGCATGAATGCATCACTTTACACATTGCCTCTAAGTTAAGCCTGACTGCTCTATGCCAAGCTACCAGAGGGTTGAGTACAGGTTAATTTGGTCTTTGCTTGAACCTCACCCTGACAAGGATTATGGTTGTTGCTTGAGTAGGGTTTCAACCCCCTCAACCTGTAACCCAATTTCTCTCATTGTTTGCAAAAATAACTTAATGAAGATGTTCTTCTATCCAAAAAGGTAAATAACTAAAAAATCCCACACTCAAGAGATCATATTCAGTCTAGAGTCTGTCGTTTAGTAAGGCAAGAATGTTTTTTCCAACTTTTTGTCCACTATATAGACACAAGCTTGGGTTCCTTGTACCGTGTGACAATTCAGAAATTAGACAGCTTATTATAACACAACTCACTTTATAAGTGGGTTTATAAGCATCCAACACTCATTTGCATTATGTTTTTCCCATTCTGCTTTGCCTACTCAAGGCACTATGCATTTTTCTCATTGGCCTACCCAAATCTACCACTGCTCCTTTACAAGCTATATTCCATGCTGCTGCCAGATGTGCTACAGACACTAAAAAATGTAATTATGTCACTTGCATCCAGAAACATTTCCATTGGTTGACACCGTCAACCATCGGGTCATAATCCAACGACTCAAGAACATTGGTGTCAAGGGCACAGCTCTTACCTGGTTTAAATCCTTCCTTGACCTCCCGCTCCTTTCAGGTCTGGGAGAATGACATTCGGTCCCCTGATACCCTCCTCCAGTGTGGCGTGCCTCAGGGCTCATCTTTAAGCCCGACATTATTTAATGTCTACATGTCCCCACTGGAGGAGGTGGTCAACCCGTTCGGGGTGAAAATAATCAGCTACGCTGATGACACACAATTAGTAGTGTCTTTATCTCACCTGAACCAAAAACCCTCAGACCTGTACAACTGCCTCATGGATGGACATCCAAGGTTGGATGAACAGTTCGGCACTAAAGCTCAATGGCTCAAAGACGGATATCCTTCTCCTTGGCCAGAAAGGGCTTTCCCTCGCGCATAATCTTTGGCCACCCTGCTTGGGTGAGCCTCCGGCCCCCAAGCCAGAGATTAAGAGCCTAGGAATCTGGCTTGAAAAAGACCTCTCTTTCAAGAAACAAGCCAAGAAAGTTGCCGGCACTTGCTTCGGGCTTCTTAAATCCATCTGGAAGATCTTGCCATTACTTCCACCTGTCGCTCAGAAACTGTTAATCCAAGGCCTTATTATGTCAAGGCTGGATTACAGTAATGAAAAACAATGGTTGAGGAGGGTCAAGGGGACTATATTTATAGACCATCCAAACTCAATACCCCTAATCAAACTGCAACGAACACAAAGAGTTGGAGGGTCTGTTAACCAACATAGCTGAGTCTAAGAGGTCCTGTTTAAGCGACCCTTTTGGATTGCACTAAACCAGACCAAGTGGTCACATGACACGAGTATATGATAGATATCCTATCAGCCCACCCATTTGGCGGAGGCTCGTCATGTAGGACGTCTAACCAGGGTGGTGAGTCCAAGCCCAAATGAATTGGCCAGACAGCACTCACTACTGGTTCATATTGTCAAAGTGTCCATGCCACAGAGTGGTGCTGAAAAAGTGCAGTGCAAAACAGGGAGTGAAAATAAGTGATGTTAAAATGACGGTCGAGGCAAAAGAAAATATTTTTATTAAAGATATTCACCAGGACGCCAGGTTAAAAAGAAGTGTAGAACAGTGTGAAAAAATCACTGTGATGCTTTGCTGTGTTATGGATTAGGCCAACATGTTTCTGCCAAAGGTGAAACTACACCGGCATTCTTCAGGGCCAGATACAGAGGATGTTGCTACTGCAAAGGTACACTCAAATATTTTGTGCAAAGTGAAAAAATGAAAAGGACAGACCAAATTATTTGTTAAAGAGCTGTCCAAACTACTGGAGTGGTCTTGTAGACCATCCTACCGTATCCTCCTGACCAATAGTTGATAGAGGATGAAATCCTGTGAATGGAAACAAAAAAACAACAAATATTGTTCGTTCTTAAATCATAATAGACTTGTCACGTTATAAGGACCATTTAATAGACTCAGCTGGGCTAGTCCCTATTAGAACGGCCACACAAAATAAAGGTTTCATTTAGAGTAAACCACCAGTCATTGCTGAACATTATTTTCAAACAAAATGTAGAAGACTTACCCAGCAGTATGTGGGAGTCGAGCCTCACCTCACCCGGCAACGGCTCGGAGATTGTGGCCCCGCTCTATGCACAGAACATAAAATAAAATAAAGCGTGTCATCCTGAGTGACTCAGAGGTCTGTAGTCAGTGTCAGGTTATACAATCTGTGCATATAAAAAACTGGTTGTATGACTGCCCTCACCGATCGCTGTCCCATGGAGATCAAGGAGAAGGTATAACTAATAGACAAAAATAGTGTCTAATCACTGACTGGCTAGGTCAACCAGGAGTGAATACCCCTATTAACCAAGTGATAATTATATAGTTGTCAGGTAATTGACCACTCCCAACCCTCACTCAGTCAAGAGATAGAAGTAAACTGTATGGCTCAGGGATGACTGCTAAAGGGTAGTGAGCCTGAGTAAGAGGACCTTAGCCCTATGCTCATCTGTAAGAGGACATAAACAGAACTAAGCTTGAACCTATACCCCTGATCTGATGGTAAAGAAGGAGGTAGAAAGAGCTCAGTCTTGAGGTTCAGCTGGTAAATAACGTCTGCCTAGAGGGAATTTAACCTCAGAATCAAAGTGCTTACGAAGGGACCCCCAGTAAGCCCACAGAACCTGAAGGAGCGTGCCACGATCTGTCTACTCACCTCTCCGTCGGTACCTCTCGGCTGACACCAAAGCCGAAGGGGAGGCAACGAGGAGAGGTGAGGCTCGTGTATTTATACCCCACCTGATTGGGGAACAGGCGACAGCTGTGATCCTATCGCTGTTGCCAATGTTACACGGAACTATGCTCTGCGCATGCGCGGCAAAGTGACACATCTCATCCCGCTGTGTGCTAAGCACCGAGCACGCGCGATGATGTGCAGCCAGCCACCGCGTGCGGGAGGTGTGTCTGGAGCAGCGCACGCATAGGGCATGCGCGAAGAAGACGGGCATGCCTAGGGTTCGGTGTAGAATCCTCCCTGGTGTGCGCATGCCCAGTTGTGTGTAAACAATACACAAAAATAGACTAGCGGAGGGCATAGCGGTACTGTGTTTAATTAACCCCTACCACCTATCCATGTCACCCGAGAGATTCTCAAATAGCGGCGACATTGAAGAAGCACCAAAAGCCGGCCCACACCTCAAGCGTAGTCATATATAATCACATCCCTGTAGCAAAACAGTACATACTCAATGGATAGTGAATACCAAGCGCTGCGCCCATATATAGTGCGGTAATGTACATGGCATCGGACCACAGTTGTTCAATATGCTGTGCAGATGTAGAGATAGTGAATATATAGAAGGCACACAATACCAGAATATTCATCCACATATAACGAATGGGTCTCAATCACGGTGAATATGATCACTATGAGTCAGGGGAGTTCTAGCCTATAGCATCAAAAGCTAGCTATACCCATGGCTTAAATTTAAAGGGTCGTTAATTTATAAGAGATGGCGTCCCTGGAGAATCCCAGATGGTCAAATGGACACCCAAGGTATGCTGTCATTCAACCCCGATATGTCAGTTTTCAATTTGAAAATCCACAGAAAGTGGTTCGTTAGACAGGTGGACTGTTTATTACACCGTATTGTGCTCTTATGTTCACTGCAACTCGGAGAGAGTGATCTACATGATCACATGCCCGTGTGGTCTGGCTTATATTGGACATACCACCAGGAAAGTGAAGCTTCGTGTCAGCGAACATAAGAGCACAATACGGTGTAATAAACAGTCCACCTGTCTAACGAACCACTTTCTGATCAAAAAGCATAAAGCTGATGACCTTAGGTGGGTTGTTTTGGAACAACCATTCATCCCACCACATATAACAGACGTCTCAAGGTTTCTTTTTATCAAGGAACAACGTTGGATTTTCAAATTGAAAACTGACATATCGGGGTTGAATGACAGCATACCTTGGGTGTCCATTTGACCATCTGGGATTCTCCAGGGACGCCATCTCTTATAAATTAACGACCCTGCACACTATTAGTTGGCTTTACTTACACTTCACATGATGTAGATCCTCTGCAGTGACTATATAAAGTGTAGCACACGTCAGAAATTTGTTAATTTTATTCCTACATGCCAACAGCACTAGGTTAGGCTCTGGTCGCTCCGTTTTTGAGTCCCTTTAAATTTAAGCCATGGGTATAGCTAGCTTTTGATGCTATAGGCTAGAACTCCCCTGACTCATAGTGATCATATTCACCGTGATTGAGACCCATTCGTTATATGTGGATGAATATTCTGGTATTGTGTGCCTTCTATATATTCACTATCTCTACATCTGCACAGCATATTGAACAACTGTGGTCCGATGCCATGTACATTACCGCACTATATATGGGCGCAGCGCTTGGTATTCACTATCCATTGAGTATGTACTGTTTTGCTACAGGGACGTGATTATATATGACTACGCTTGAGGTGTGTGCCGGCTTTTGGTGCTTCTTCAATGTCGCCGCTATTTGAGAATCTCTCGGGTGACATGGATAGGTGGTAGGGGTTAATTAAACACAGTACCGCTATGCCCTCCGCTAGTCTATTTTTGTGTATTGTTTACACACAACTGGGCATGCGCACACCAGGGACGATTCTACACCGAACCCTAGGCATGCCCGTCTTCTTCGTGCATGCCCTATGCGTGCGCTGCTCCAGACACACCTCCCGCACGCGGTGGCTGGCTGCACATCATCGCGCGTGCTCGGTGCTTAGCACACAGCGGGATGAGATGTGTCACTTTGCCGCGCATGCGCAGAGCATAGTTCCGTGTAACATTGGCAACAGCGATAGGATCACAGCTGTCGCCTGTTCCCCAATCAGGTGGGGTATAAATACACGAGCCTCACCTCTCCTCGTTGCCTCCCCTTCGGCTTTGGTGTCAGCCGAGAGGTACCGACGGAGAGGTGAGTAGACAGATCGTGGCGCGCTCCTTCAGGTTCTGTGGGCTTACTGGGGGTCCCTTCGTAAGCACTTTGATTCTGAGGTTAAATTCCCTCTAGGCAGACGTTATTTACCAGCTGAACCTCAAGACTGAGCTCTTTCTACCTCCTTCTTTACCATCAGATCAGGGGTATAGGTTCAAGCTTAGTTCTGTTTATGTCCTCTTACAGATGAGCATAGGGCTAAGGTCCTCTTACTCAGGCTCACTACCCTTTAGCAGTCATCCCTGAGCCATACAGTTTACTTCTATTTCTTGACTGAGTGAGGGTTGGGAGTGGTCAATTACCTGACAACTATATAATTATCACTTGGTTAATAGGGGTATTCACTCCTGGTTGACCTAGCCAGTCAGTGATTAGACACTATTTTTGTCTATTAGTTATACCTTCTCCTTGATCTCCATGGGACAGCGATCGGTGAGGGCAGTCATACAACCAGTTTTTTATATGCACAGATTGTATAACCTGACACTGACTACAGACCTCTGAGTCACTCAGGATGACACGCTTTATTTTATTTTATGTTCTGTGCATAGAGCGGGGCCTCAATCTCCGAGCCGTTGCCGGGTGAGGTGAGGCTCGACTCCCACATACTGCTGGGTAAGTCTTCTACATTTTGTTTGAAAATAATGTTCAGCAATGACTGGTGGTTTACTCTAAATGAAACCTTTATTTTGTGTGGCCGTTCTAATAGGGACTAGCCCAGCTGAGTCTATTAAATGGTCCTTATAACGTGACAAGTCTATTATGATTTAAGAACGAACAATATTTGTTGTTTTTTTGTTTCCATTCACAGGATTTCATCCTCTATCAACTATTGGTCAGGAGGATACGGTAGGATGGTCTACAAGACCACTCCAGTAGTTTGGACAGCTCTTTAACAAATAATTTGGTCTGTCCTTTTCATTTTTTCACTTTGCACAAAATATTTGAGTGTACCTTTGCAGTAGCAACATCCTCTGTATCTGGCCCTGAAGAATGCCGGTGTAGTTTCACCTTTGGCAGAAACATGTTGGCCTAATCCATAACACAGCAAAGCATCACAGTGATTTTTTCACACTGTTCTACACTTCTTTTTAACCTGGCGTCCTGGTGAATATCTTTAATAAAAATATTTTCTTTTGCCTCGACCGTCATTTTAACATCACTTATTTTCACTCCCTGTTTTGCACTGCACTTTTTCAGCACCACTCTGTGGCATGGACACTTTGACAATATGAACCAGTAGTGAGTGCTGTCTGGCCAATTCATTTGGGCTTGGACTCACCACCCTGGTTAGACGTCCTACATGACGAGGCTCCGCCAAATGGGTGGGCTGATAGGATATCTATCATATACTCGTGTTATATGACTACTTGGTCTGGTTTAGTGCAATCCAAAAGGGTCGCTTAAACAGGACCTCTTAGACTCAGCTATGTTGGTTAACAGACCCTCCAACTCTTTGTGTTCGTTGGATTACAGTAATACCATCTATCTGGGTGCCCCAGAAGCAACCTTTAACAAACTTCAAAGAATTCAGAACGCTGCTGCCCGGATTCTCACTAACACCCCGTTGAGATCCTCGGCCAAACCAGCTCTGAAATCCCTACATTGGCTCCCAGTAAGAGAGCGAGTTAAATTTAAAGCTCTCTGTCTGGCACACAAACTTCTTCAGGATAAAGGCCCCCCCATTCTAAGAAAATTCATAATACCATATAAAGCCGCAAGATCTCTCCGATCTGACCATGAACGCCTCATCACTATTCCCAGAGTGAAGAAGGCCCGCACTGGTGGAAGGCGTTTTTCTGTCAACACAGATCGCCTATGGAACTCCCTCCCTCTCGTTCTCAGGACTGAATCAGACTATCTCCGATTCAGGAAACAGTTAAAAACGCACCTCTTCCCTTGAATCTTCCCTTCCTTCGTCCCTGCCACTTCCCCTGTAACCCTCTTGTTGTAAGGATCTTAGCGCTGGGATACGTACGGGTGACTACGCGCTCTATAAAACCCAATTATAATTGGCTTCTCCTCAAAGCAAGGATCAAGATCAGAATTGTATTTCTAACATATACATCTACCTCTGATGATTTACCATCCTTCTTGAAAGAGGAATTGTAATTCACAATGAAATACAAGAAACAATAACAGACTTATCCTCAAAATACCTAAAACCAAGACTTTGAACTGTATTCCTGATCACATCAGACATAACCCAGAAACATACCGGACCCAGAGCTAGTGAAATTTCTGACAGAACTGACAACTCACTTCTTCAAAAAAGAATACTTTACTAACTAAGGACCGACAACCAACCTGTCTTACAGTAACTGCTTTCTTGATTAAACTAAGACAGCGGAATATTTGAATATTTTTCATGTAATGGGCTAACAATCATATATTAGATTAAAGTGTGCCCATGCATAAGCAGCTGATCACCAATGGATAACTGTGGGGCTTAGCTGCCCCTGGGCATGAAAAAAAGGGATTGAGAAACACAAAATAATCTGTTGAATCCGCTTAAGTTTTTTTGCTACAAAAGATGCTAAAGACATTGGATTGAGTGGCACAATTAACTAATGCTAACCTTTGAGTGACCTGCACATGAGCCTAACCTTTACCTAATCCCTTATATAGAGGGGGAAAGTAATTTTGGAATTTTGACCATAGCAGGAAGGAAGACAGTTAATGGGGATGAGTAGTGCCTGGTGGTTAAAGTACAACATATGAATCCTGTATCGCATATTACATGGATTGTATTAGGGCTGTATTCGTTCTGCTCTGAAATTCAAAATACTTTCTTTTTTATGAAGATAAGCACTGACCTAGACATTAAGTATTGTGTCTGTTGTTTGACTGCTGAGTTCTGTGCTCTTGTCCCCCACACTAGCACCCTGAGAAGCCTGTGACTGCTCGCCTTCACTACACAGACTGCCAAGTGTGGAAAGGGTTGTACTTGGTACAGTTTGCAGTGCCATAGTAGAGTGTGCCCCAGGATAGAAGCGGGAAGCGACCTTTGTCACCGCTGTTGGGGCGAAGTAGCCCCTGACTGCCCTGCGACACTCCCCCTTGCCCCCCCCCCACTAAACATGGCCTGACAACCTGCCATTCTATGTCATCTGGAGCATGGTTGTATGTCTGGAATCGTTCGACCAATGCTTCATTTTCTTTGGAGCAGTGAATCCTACCCTTTTTTGGCATATCATATGCTTGATTATGAACATTTCTGTAGTCTGTATACATAATAAGTGGCAAGGACATTTGATAGAATAAATAACATTGTTGATATTACAGTTATTAAAAATCAGTCTGTGCACCGTGGGTAAATGTCTTAGGGGCATATTTACAAGGAGTTAACGCCACCAGAACGTCACTTTTGTGATGTTCTGCTAGCGTTACCTCCTTCGCCTTATTTACAAGGTGGCGTTAAGCCAGTTAACGTTGCGTAACGCCACCTTGTAAATAATGCACCTATTCACGTACCACTTAGCATGAAAGGGGCGTGCAATGGGTATTGCAGTGGGAGTTCCTCAGCAACACCCATTGGTTTTTGATGCTGCCCCATATTTACAGGGTATGGGGCAGCGCCAAAAATACTGCCAGGGAATACCTGGTCTTAAGCAGGCGATACAAGGAGAAATGTTTTATTTCTCCTCATATTTTGTTCTTTCCAAGTGCATTCTGCAGCAGACATAGAAGGAGCAAATCACCTGTAAAGATTGTTTATGTGCAGAAGGTGTCCCTTTCTGCACATAAACGCAGGCACCCTATCAAAATGGCGCTAGGATTCTTGTGCTGGTGCTAGGCAACTTGTTTAGCGCTAGGGGTAACGCAGGGGTGCGCTGCATTAGGGGTTAAGGTAATAGGCCTAAGGGCAGTGGAAGACGTTGGGATAGGTTTAGGGACAGATAGGGGATGTGAGGGGGTTGGGGTAGTGTTTGTTAAGGGGCAGGGTTTTAGGCCTCAGGTGGAGGAGAAAGGGTAGTTTTTTTTTAGGGCTGATGGGAGGGCAGGGTAGTTTTTAGGGCTGGAGGGTTGGGGTAGTTTTGGGTTTGGGTTTTAGGCCAAAGGGCAGTGGAAGGGGTTGGGGTAGTTTTAGGGACAGCGAGGGGGATGAGAGGGTTGGCAGTGTTTGTTAACACCTTGCCTGCTCATGACGAGCTGAGCTCTTCATGAGGCACGGTGCGCCGGTGCTCATGACGAGCTCAGCTTGTCATGGGCCGTGGAATGCTCAGGTGCGGGGAGAATTCCCCTGCTGTGCTGAGTGTGAGAAGTTGGCCTGATATGCAGTGCTCACTATTCTAGTGATCACTATGCATCAGTCCAAACGACCCTTATGGTGATTGGTTGTAAGTCAACCTTAGACCAGCTATCCTAGTAGCGTGGATATGAGCAGTCTTCGGGCTAAACTCTAGAGGGCATGTTAAGCCAGCTGTTATACCATCACATACCCCTTGAACACCAAGTGAAAGGACACCACACAAGTGTTATGAAAATAAACAGTGTATTTATTAGAATCACAACAGCCCTGTACTCTTTATGAGGACAGGGTACTAAGCACACAACGAAACTCTTAGGAAAATACTTCAAGTGCACAATCTACACAAATGCCCGAGGGCACGGAAAGTTTAGTGTTCTCGGGCGAACCCGATAAGGTAAGTCGGAAGCGATAGGGACTCGGGACCCTTAGATAAGGAGGCTATGCGGGCACCGAAATGCCGAAGTTACCTAGCCCAGGGGCTGCGGCTGCACAAGTCTTTACAGACGTCGGGAGTCTTCGCTGACGAACCAGGAGCCGGAAGGAAGGAGTTGCTGGCCGGCGACCAGTGGAGATAGTTCGTAGAGATCCAAGCCTGGATCAGAGATGGATGACACCTGAAAGCAGAGGGGACCAAGTTCGTAACTACTAGCCAGTAGTCAGAGGGTACCAGGAGGGCACCGGATGATCGTCACCTCGACTAGGTGAGTAGGCGACGCTAGGCTCTGCAGTCTCACGGACCAGGAGGCGTTGTCGGCGACCAGGATGGAGGTGCGAGCTGTCCCACGAAGGTTGATGCTGTCGGCGTCGCTGGGCCCAGGATTGGGGCAACAAGCCTTGGCAAATTCAGGGCCACGTGGTGGACCTAAAATGGCGTTTTGAGTGGACCAGGAGGGTCCGGGGTGCTCCTCTCTCAGAAGGGAGCAAAGGCCAGTCTGGAGCAACCAGACCAGCAGCGTTGGTTGTTGGGCGTCGTCGAGAAGGCCACAAGCCAGCGGGCTAGTAGCCAGACAACGTGCTGAGCAGCAAAGAGCAGAAGGGCCCCACGCAGATCGTGGAGATGCAGGGAGGCTGAACTTCGGTGCTGGAGCTGCTCAGGGTCGGGGCTTCTCGGACCCCAGAGCACTCACCAGAGGATCCCTCGGCGGTCGTGCTGGTTAAGAAATCGTGCAGGTTTTGAAGATGGCCGGTCCCTCGAGGTCTCGTCGCACCCACGGATCTCAGCTGAGCTGACGATGTGGGTAGAGGTCAGAAATGCCAGGGAAGCCGGTTCTCGTCGAGCTGGGCAGTCGGATTCCTGAGGAAGAACGTACAGCAAACCGCAGAGTTCTTAGATGGTGCCTGCGGATGCAGGGTGACTACTCCTTAGCCACAAGGGAGAAATCTTGAGAAGAGTCGAGAGTTCCTTTCGTAGAAAGTATTCTTGATTCAAAGATGATCTAATTTGGAAGGGTCCCCGCTCCTGCCTTTATCCTAAAGAAAGGGGTGGGTACGCGACTAGGTCCTGCCCTAGGGGTGGGACCAGGAAGGGGGGTGGTTACACCCCTCTCCCATGCCGGACTTTCCCCAGGTCAGGGGCTGGGGTGCCCCTGGAACTGGTTCTAGCCGGCAGATGCGTAGTGAGCACCGGGGTGCCACTCCGCAGTCACCTTCCTGTAAAGCCCTGCCTACCCAGGATACACAAAACCCTGTCCGGGATGGTGCGAGCACCGCCCCGGACAGGAAACCCTTTGTCCAAGCTCTCCTCGCTGGAAGGACTCCCAGCAGCAGGAGGTCAGACTCGTGTCTGTGGTGGCAGCATCCATTTTGTGGAGCTGAGGCTTCAGTTAACTTTAACCGGGGTCTGCCTGTAGATTTTACTCTTGACGGGCAAGCTGTCACCAGTGTCAACCTCATGGGTACACCAATTGGTCTGACTGGGTGTTAGAGAGAACATATGCCGGAAGGATTGAAGAACTTGTTTACAATCCTTCTGTTGATGTTCAGAGAGGCTGCCACAAAAGACAACACCGTCTACTGATCCATCGTCAGGATTCTGAGTGAGCAGGTCTGGGAGAGGGTCACTCTCTTCCTCCTGTCCCTCATCTATGGCCATGAGCAAGCTCATGTCCGTCCTGTCGACATATGCTTTGAGCCGGTTAACATGGAGCACCCTGTGGGGGCTCCGGGGAGTTCCAAGGTCCACCAGGTAGGTGACCTCTCCCTTTTGCTCAAGAATCGTGTGGGGCCCAGACCATTTGTCTTTGAGTGCTGCTGGGGCCACTGGCTCCAACACCCACACCTTCTGTCCGGGCTAGTAAACAGTCAGGACAGCCTTTTGGTCATGCCAAGCTTTTTGGAGTTCTTGGCTGGCCTTAAGGTTTTCAGATGCCTTTTCCATGTACTCACCCATCCGCAAGCGGAGACCAATGACATAGTCCACTATGTTGGTTGCAGGCTTTTTGAGAGGTCTCTCCCATCCTTCCTTCACCAAACACAGGAGTCCTCTTACAGGATGCCCGTACAAAAGTTCAAAAGGGCTGTAGCCAACCCCCTTCTGTGGGACTTCTCTATAAGCGAATAAAAGGCAGGGAATCAGGACGTCCCATCTACGCAGGAGCTTTTCAGGTAGTCCATGAATCATCCCTTTTAGGGTCCTGTTGAACCGCTCAACAAGCCCATTGCATTGTGGATGATAGGGTGTGGTGAACTTGTAGTTGACACCACATTCCTTCCACATAGCAGTCAAGTAGCTCGACATGAAGTTTGCACCTCTGTCAGAGACAACCTCCTTAGGGAAGCCCACTCTGGAGAACACTCCAACTAGGGCTCTTGCCACAACAGGTGCTGTAGTGGTCCTAAGGGGAATAGCTTCAGGATACCTGGTGGCATGATCCACTACCACCAGTATAAACTTGTGCCCTGATGCTGTTGGGGGTTCCATTGGACCGACAATGTCAATCCCCACTCGTTCAAAGGGCACCCCCACCACAGGCATTGGTATAAGGGGGGCCTTTGTTGTGCCACCTGACTTACCATTGGCTTGGCAAGTGACACAGGAGCGACAAAACTCCCTGGTATCCTCGTTCATGTGAGGCCAGTGAAAGTGCGAGACAAGCCTGCCCCACGTCTTCGTCTGGCCTAAGTGTCCTGCTAAGGGAATCTCGTGGACCAAGGTAAGAAGGAAACCCCGCTGAGACAAGGGGATAACCAGCCTCCTGGTCCTGCCAGGCTTGGGGTCTCTTGCCTCAGTGTACAGGAGTCCATCCTCCCAGTATACCTTGTGGGTACCTGTGGCGTTCCCAGCAGCCTCAGCAGCAGCCTGCTGTCTGAGGGATTCAAGGGAAGGGCAGTCTAACTGGTCCTTCTCCAGGTCTTCTTGTGAGGGTCCCCCTGAGCCCAGAAACTCAACTTGCTCAAGTTCGAGTTCTTTAGGTTCAGTTTCCCGCAATTCCTGGAGGTCAGCCTCCTCTGAGACTTGATCCTCGACCTGGGGCAAGGGGGAAGGCGATGCCTTAACCCGACTGCTCTTCTTCTTGGGAGGTGTCTGGTCCATTGTTCCAGGATCCAGCACCGGTTCAGTGGGGCATCGTCTGACCTGTGACCTAGTCACAGCAAGCCCATGTGCTGGCAAGCCTAACATCTCCATGTGAGTCCGGTGCTCCACTTCTGACCATTGTGATGACTCCAAATCATTGCCCAACAAACAATCCACTGGGAGGTCTGAACTAACAACAACCTTTTTCTGGCCATTTACCCCTCCCCAGGAGAAAGCAACAATCGCCATACTATGACTGGTAGTGACGTTGCTGGCATTGGTCACCAGGAAATCTGTACCTGGCATGATCTGTCCAGGGTCCACAAAGTTAGGCGTCACCATGGTGACACTGGAACAAGTGTCCCTATAGGCCTGAGCCATTCTTCCATTGATTAAAGGCGTCTGTCGGTATTTGCCCAAGGTATTGGGACTGACATCAGGGGACATATCCACATCCCCTGTACAGACAAGGACAGCCTGAGTGAGTGTGCCAACTAGGTTGTCACACCCCTCAGAACCCAAGGTTAACCCAACTAGTCCCTTGGGAGGTGCACTGCTACTGCTGGCTGTACTAGGGGGCACAGGTGCCTTAGGGGCTGCAGTAGCAGGAGTCTGCCCTCCTTTCTTGGTGCACTCACTAAACCAGTGAGTTTTACTTTTACAGTATTGGCACCACCTTTTCGATTGGCCTTCTTGATTCTTCTTTTTCTGGGAAGCCTGACCCCCCCCCCTCTTTGGGTTGTTGGGGACCTGTCGAAGACTTCTGGTCATTTTGTTCCCCTTTAGAATCTTTACCCTTCTGGTCTGCTTTCTTCTGACCACCCTGGTTCTGGCCCTGGTTTTGCTTAACCCTTGTTCTGACCCATCTGTCTGCCTTCTTTCCCAATTCTTGGGGAGAGGTCAGATCCGAGTCGACAAGGTGCTGATGCAACAACTGGTTCTGACAATTGTTTAAAATCTGTTCTCGCATGATCAAATTATACAATCCTGTGTAATCAGTAACCTTACTGCCCAGCAACCAGCCCTCCAAAGCCTTAGTGGCACAATCGACAAAATCAGACCAGTCCTGAGACTGAGTTTTCTGGGTATCCCGGAACAGCAACCTGTACTGCTCAGTGGTTAGGCCGAACCCATCAATCAGTGTGTTCTTCAGGACCTGGTAATCATTAGCGTCCTCAGCTCTAGTAGTGAGGAGCTTATCTCTACCTTTACCTTCAAATGAGAGCCACAAGATAGCTGCCCACTGACTTTGGGGGACGCACTGTACAGTGCAGGCCCTCTCCAAAGCAGTAATCCATTTGTGGATGTCATCCCCTTGCTTAAAGGGGGGCACTATCTTACTCAGATGTCTAGTGTCTAAACTCCTGTTTTCCCGTGGGGGAATGCTGCCACCAGTGGGGTTTGTCCCACTCAATTCTTGCTCTCTAGCAAAGGCGAGTCTCTCTTTGGCCAGGGCAAGTTCTTCCCTTTCGATCCTCAGATTGACTTCCCGCACTTTAGCTTCGTACACTCTCCTCTGAGGGGATGTCATCCCTCTTTGAAAAGAGCCTCGAGAGCCATTGGTTCGAACGGATCTATTAGAGCCTCTCGACAGAGACCTAACTCGTCCATTCCCAATGTTAAGCTGGCCTGAGAGGGGCCCCAGGGGTCTCCTAGTACCATTCTCGTGCAGGCTTAAGTTGTCCCTAGTTAGCTGGATAACCACTACTGGACCTTTGTCTGCCTCGTCCTCAGATGGCTCCAGATCCTCATCCTCCTCTTCACCTTCTGCGGAGAGATGGATAAGGTCGGGGTCACCTAAGGTTCCCTCGAGGGGGGGCATATTCCCTTCTGGATGAGAAGGGTCTGTGTTACCAGCCCTCCTAGCATCATAAGTCTCCAAGAGACCAATCAGAAACGGAATGGTAGGGTTTGCACCCTGTTTTAGCTTCCGAGACGTACAGATTTGTCGCATCTCTTGGAAGCTAAGTGCAGCATATCTGGAAGTGACCTGTGGAAGGTCGACTGACACAAGGGGAGACTCAGTGTTTCCTCCTTTGTCTGACATGCTGCTTCTAGTGTGGTGTAAGTGATGCACCTACCTACACTATATGTTTACCTACTGATCCCTTGCTAAGAGTTGCAGCCAAGGTGTGCTAAGCCTTGAGGAGCTACAACAGCTGGTTCAGTAGAACTCAGAGTATTCTAAGCTAAGTTATATGTACCTGGAGTACTTATGCGATCTTTCACAAGATATTCTTAGGATACGCGTGGTAAAACAACAGCAAGCTCAAATCCCAACCGCTGCTTACCAATGTGAGAAGTTGGCCTGATATGCAGTGCTCACTATTCTAGTGATCACTATGCATCAGTCCAAACGACCCTTATGGTGATTGGTTGTAAGTCAACCTTAGACCAGCTATCCTAGTAGCGTGGATATGAGCAGTCTTCGGGCTAAACTCTAGAGGGCATGTTAAGCCAGCTGTTATACCATCACATACCCCTTGAACACCAAGTGAAAGGACACCACACAAGTGTTATGAAAATAAACAGTGTATTTATTAGAATCACAACAGCCCTGTACTCTTTATGAGGACAGGGTACTAAGCACACAACAAAACTCTTAGGAAAATACTTCAAGTGCACAATCTACACAAATGCCCGAGGGCACAGAAAGTTTAGTGTTCTCGGGCGAACCCGATAAGGTAAGTCGGAAGCGATAGGGACTCGGGACCCTTAGATAAGGAGGATATGCGGGCACCGAAATGCCGAAGTTACCTAGCCCAGGGGCTGCGGCTGCACAAGTCTTTACAGACGTCGGGAGTCTTCGCTGACGAACCAGGAGCCGGAAGGAAGGAGTTGCTGGCCGGCGACCAGTGGAGATAGTTCGTAGAGATCCAAGCCTGGATCAGAGATGGATGACACCTGAAAGCAGAGGGGACCAAGTTCGTAACTACTAGCCAGTAGTCAGAGGGTACCAGGAGGGGTGTGTTACTCTTACAACGCAACTATTACAACGTAATGCTGTTACAACGCAGCTATTACATCGCAAATACCATTACAATGCATGCCATTACAACGCATGGCATTACATAGCAGATGCTATTACAACGCATACCATTACATCGTAAGTATTGGTAAGTATTTAATTTTTTTTTTATTTTATTTAATATTTTATAATTGATTTAATTATTATTTATTATAACAAAAATATTTATTTCGTTTTTAAATATTATAAATTAAATATATTAATGTAAGTAATTTTTTAAATAAGTATGAGTATAGGAGTATATGTTTTGGGGTACTGATGTATAAGTTTTCGGGTGTTTGGGTATTTTTAGGTTTTAGGGCAGGGTTTGTGTTTTGGGGTACAGGGGTGTTTTTAGGTTTTAGGGCAGGGTTTGGGTTTTGGGGTACAGGGGTGTCTTTAGGTTTTAGGGTAGGGTTTGGGTTTTGGGGTACAGGGGTATTGTAGGGTTCAGGGGTAGGTTTGTGTTTTGGGATAATTAAATAATATTTAGCATTTTTAAATTAATTAAAATATATTTAATAAATTAAATTAATTTTATTTCATTAATTACATTTTTAAATTAAATTAATTATATTAATTAAATTATTTCAATTAATTTAATTTAATTTCAATTATTTAAATATGTTAATTAAATTAATTTCTTTATTTAAATTAAAATAAATTATTTCCTTTTTTATTAAAATTACATTTATTTAATAGATATTATTTTATTACATTAAATTAATGGCTATTTTAAAATGTATTTTAATTAAATTAATTAAATTAAATTAATTAAATTAATTTATTAACATTTTTTAAAAAAGGTATACTTACCTATACTTACGATGTAATGCCATGCGTTGTAGTAGCATCTGCGATGTAATGCCATGCATTGTAATGACATCCGTTGTAATGGATCCCGCGTTGTAAAATCTGCGTTGTAACGGAATGCGTTGTAACACAACGCGTTGTACTGACACCAATCCCCAGGAGGGCACCGGATGATCGTCACCTCGACTAGGTGAGTGGGCGACGCTAGGCTCTGCAGTCTCACGGACCAGGAGGCGTTGTCGGCGACCAGGATGGAGGTGCGAGCTGTCCCACGAAGGTTGATGCTGTCGGCGTCGCTGGGCCCAGGATTGGGGCAACAAGCCTTGGCAAATTCAGGGCCACGTGGTGGACCTAAAATGGCGTCTTGAGTGGACCAGGAGGGTCCGGGGTGCTCCTCTCTCAGAAGGGAGCAAAGGCCAGTCTGGAGCAACCAGACCAGCAGCGTTGGTTGTCGGGCGTCGTCGAGAAGGCCACAAGCCAGCGGGCTAGTAGCCAGACAACGTGCTGAGCAGCAAAGAGCAGAAGGGCCCCACGCAGATCGTGGAGATGCAGGGAGGCTGAACTTCGGTGCTGGAGCTGCTCAGGGTCGGGGCTTCTCGGACCCCAGAGCACTCACCAGAGGATCCCTCGGCGGTCGTGCTGGTTAAGAAATCGTGCAGGTTTTGAAGATGGCCGGTCCCTCGAGGTCTCGTCGCACACACGGATCTCAGCTGAGCTGACGATGTGGGTAGAGGTCAGAGGTGCCAGGGAAGCCGGTTCTCGTCGAGCTGGGCAGTCGGATTCCTGAGGAAGGACGTGCCGCAAACCACAGAGTTCTTAGATGGTGCCTGCGGATGCAGGGTGACTACTCCTTAGCCACAAGGGAGAAATCTTGAGAAGAGTCGAGAGTTCCTTTCGTAGAAAGTATTCTTGATTCAAAGATGATCTAATTTGGAAGGGTCCCCGCTCCTGCCTTTATCCTAAAGAAAGGGGTGGGTACGCGACTAGGTCCTGCCCTAGGGGTGGGACCAGGAAGGGGGGTGGTTACACCCCTCTCCCATGCCGGACTTTCCACAGGTCAGGGGCTGGGGTGCCCCTGGAACTGGTTCTAGCCAGCAGATGCGTAGTAAGCACCGGGGTGCCACTCCGCAGTCACCTTCCTGTAAAGCCCTGCCTACCCAGGATACACAAAACCCTGTCTGGGATGGTGCGAGCACCGCCCCGGACAGGAAACCCTTTGTCCAAGCTCTCCTCGCTGGAAGGACTCCCAGCAGCAGGAGGTCAGACTCGTGTCTGTGGTGGCAGCATCCATTTTGTGGAGCTGAGGCTTCAGTTAACTTTAACCGGGGTTCACAGTTACGTACATGTCGTGTCCCTCTAGAAGGGTGGAATGCTAACCCCATCGCCAGCATTGGTGAGGGGTCAGTATCCCGATTCGTATGACACCTTACTCGACATGTCTTGATAACGCGATACCGAAGTTAGCGATATGGTACGCGTTATCATGGAACAGCCATTGGGTCTTGGTTCCGCAAGCTGCAACCGGGCTCGGCTCATGCCAGAGCCCAATTCACACGATTTCACGCACTCTGCCTTCAGGATTGTCAAGGCCTGCCATAGGAGTGACTGATAGGAATTCGGGTGTCCATTTTAGGGTTAGGTATAGGTATACTATATCTAAAGCAAAGGGCGAGTACACCACCTTGCCCCAGCTGTCGTGCAGCCAGTTGTGTCAGATTTAGATGGCCATCCAGGGGTGGCATAATACATGCTTCAGCCCCTGGTAGGCCCTGGGTACACCGATGCCCTGAGTTACAGGGTCTGACAAGGTGGCCCAGTTCCAATTGGGTAATGCACCTAAGGTACACATGTCAATTTAGCGAGAGAACAGCTAGGCTGTGGGTCTGATTGGCAGGCCCACAGCCAGAGAAAGTCGTAAACCAGTGAAACAAAAGCAAAAAAATCTGGGTGATCATAGGATTGCAGACCCTACTCTCCTACATGACCCCCCCCCCAAACGTTGGGACAATAAACTAACCTTGACCAGGTGAGTCTTCTTGTTCTAAGTGGAAATACCTGGAGAGCCCATCTGCATTGCCATGATCAGTGCCAGGTCTATGCTCCACTGTGAAGTCCATCCCCTGTAGGGAAATGGACCACCTAAGCAGTTTGGGGTTTTCACCCTTCATCTGATTTAGCCATAAGAGGGGCTTATGGTCGGTCTGAATCTTGAAATGAGTGCCAAACAAGTATGGCCTCAGTTTCTTCAGGGCCCAAACCACAGCAAAGGCCTCCCTCTCAATAGCTGACCAATTTTTCTCTCTGGGGGTCAGCCGTCTGCTTATAAAAGCAATGGGCTGGTCATTACCATCAAAATTCAGTTGAGATAGAACAGCTCCCACACCCAACTCAGAAGCATCTGTTTGGACAATGAATGGTTTAGAGTAGTCTGGACTCTTGAGGATAGGTGCCGTGCACATGGCCTGTTTGAGGTCATCGAATGCTTTTTGACAGCTCGCTGTCCACTGAACCTTTTTTGGCATTTTCTTACTTGTCAGTTCATTAAGCGGAGTCACAATCGATCCGTAATTTCTGACAAACTCTCTGTATTAACCAGTCAGGCCCAAGAAAGATCGAACCTGAGTCTGGGTGGTTGGAGGAGCCCAGTCCCTGATTGACTGTATTTTGCTCTCCAGTGGTTGAACTTGGCCTCCACCTACAAGGTGGCCCAAGTATACAACCTGTGTCTGCCCTATCTGGCACTTGGTGGCCTTGATAGTGAGACCTGCGGCTTGCAGAGCCTCTAACACTTTCCTCAGGTGGACCAGGTGATCCTCCCAGGTGGAGCTAAAGACAGCAATATCGTCAAGATACGCCGCACAGAAGTCATCCAGCCCAGTGAGAACGTGATTCACCAACCTTTGGAAGGTGGCAGGTGCATTTTTCAAACCAAAGGGCATTACCACAAATTGATAATGGCCACCAGGGGTAGAAAATGCTGTCTTAGGCTTGGCGTCCTCAGCTAACCTGATTTGCCAGTACCCAGCTGTCAGGTCAAACGTACTTAAGTAGTTGGCAGAAGCCAATCTATCTATAAGCTCATCTGCCCTTGGTATTGGGTGGGCATCAGTCTTAGTGACTGCATTGAGACCCCTGTAGTCTACGCAGAACCTCATCTCTTTCTTACCACCTGGGGTGTGAGGCTTCGGCACTAGAACTACGGGACTAGCCCAAGGGCTATCCGAGCGTTCAATGACTCCCAACTCCAACATTTTCTGCACTTCAGTTTTGATGCAGTCTCTAACGTGATCGGGCTGCCTGTAGATTTTACTCTTGACGGGCAAGCTGTCACCAGTGTCAACCTCATGGGTACACCAATTGGTCTGACTGGGTGTTAGAGAGAACATATGCCGGAAGGATTGAAGAACTTGCTTACAATCCTTCTGTTGATGTTCAGAGAGGCTGCCACAAAAGACAACACCGTCTACTGATCCATCGTCAGGATTCTGAGTGAGCAGGTCTGGGAGAGGGTCACTCTCTTCCTCCTGTCCCTCATCTATGGCCATGAGCAAGCTCATGTCCGTCCTGTCGACATATGCTTTGAGCCGGTTAACATGGAGCACCCTGTGGGGGCTCCGGGGAGTTCCAAGGTCCACCAGGTAGGTGACCTCTCCCTTTTGCTCAAGAATCGTGTGGGGCCCAGACCATTTGTCTTTGAGTGCTGCTGGGGCCACTGGCTCCAACACCCACACCTTCTGTCCGGGCTAGTAAACAGTCAGGACAGCCTTTTGGTCATGCCAAGCTTTTTGGAGTTCTTGGCTGACCTTAAGGTTTTCAGATGCCTTTTCCATGTACTCAGCCATCCGCAAGCGGAGACCAATGACATAGTCCACTATGTTGGTTGCAGGCTTTTTGAGAGGTCTCTCCCATCCTTCCTTCACCAAACACAGGAGTCCTCTTACAGGATGCCCGTACAAAAGTTCAAAAGGGCTGTAGCCAACCCCCTTCTGTGGGACTTCTCTATAAGCGAATAAAAGGCAGGGAATCAGGACGTCCCATCTACGCAGGAGCTTTTCAGGTAGTCCATGAATCATCCCTTTTAGGGTCCTGTTGAACCGCTCAACAAGCCCATTGCATTGTGGATGATAGGGTGTGGTGAACTTGTAGTTGACACCACATTCCTTCCACATAGCAGTCAAGTAGCTCGACATGAAGTTTGCACCTCTGTCAGAGACAACCTCCTTAGGGAAGCCCACTCTGGAGAACACTCCAACTAGGGCTCTTGCCACAACAGGTGCTGTAGTGGTCCTAAGGGGAATAGCTTCAGGATACCTGGTGGCATGATCCACTACCACCAGTATAAACTTGTGCCCTGATGCTGTTGGGGGTTCCATTGGACCGACAATGTCAATCCCCCCTCGTTCAAAGGGCACCCCCACCACAGGCATTGGTATAAGGGGGGCCTTTGTTGTGCCACCTGACTTACCACTGGCTTGGCAAGTGACACAGGAGCGACAAAACTCCCTGGTATCCTCGTTCATGTGAGGCCAGTGAAAGTGCGAGACAAGCCTGTCCCACGTCTTCATCTGGCCTAAGTGTCCTGCTAAGGGAATCTCGTGGACCAAGGTAAGAAGGAAACCCCGCTGAGACAAGGGGATAACCAGCCTCCTGGTCATGCCAGGCTTGGGGTCTCTTGCCTCAGTGTACAGGAGTCCATCCTCCCAGTATACCTTGTGGGTACCTGTGGCGTTCCCAGCAGCCTCAGCAGCAGCCTGCTGTCTGAGGGATTCAAGGGAAGGGCAGTCTAACTGGTCCTTCCCCAGGTCTTCTTGTGAGGGTCCCCCTGAGCCCAGAAACTCAACTTGCTCAAGTTCGAGTTCTTTAGGTTCAGTTTCCCGCAATTCCTGGAGGTCAGCCTCCTCTGAGACTTGATCCTGGACCTGGGGCAAGGGGGAAGGCGATGCCTTAACCCGACTGCTCTTCTTCTTGGGAGGTGTCTGGTCCATTGTTCCAGGATCCAGCACCGGTTCAGTGGGGCATCATCTGACCTGTGACCTAGTCACAGCAAGCACATGTGCTGGCAAGCCTAACATCTCCATGTGAGTCCGGTGCTCCACTTCTGACCATTGTGATGACTCCAAATCATTGCCCAACAAACAATCCACTGGGAGGTCTGAACTAACAACAACCTTTTTCTGGCCATTTACCCCTCCCCAGGAGAAAGCAACAATCGCCATACTATGACTGGTAGTGACGTTGCTGGCATTGGTCACCAGGAAATCTGTACCTGGCATGAGCTGTCCAGGGTCCACAAAGTTAGGCGTCACCATGGTGACACTGGCACAAGTGTCCCTATAGGCCTGAGCCATTCTTCCATTGATTAAAGGCGTCTGTCGGTATTTGCCCAAGGTATTGGGACTGACATCAGGGGACATATCCACATCCCCTGTACAGACAAGGACAGCCTGAGTGAGTGTGCCAACTAGGTTGTCACACCCCTCAGAACCCAAGGTTAACCCAACTAGTCCCTTGGGAGGTGCACTGCTACTGCTGGCTGTACTAGGGGGCACAGGTGCCTTAGGGGCTGCAGTAGCAGGAGTCTGCCCTCCTTTCTTGGTGCACTCACTAAACCAGTGAGTTTTACTTTTACAGTATTGGCACCACCTTTTCGATTGGCCTTCTTGATTCTTCTTTTTCTGGGAAGCCTGACCCCCCCCCCTCTTTGGGTTGTTGGGAACCTGTCGAAGACTTCTTGTCATTTTGTTCCCCTTTAGAATCTTTACCCTTCTGGTCTGCTTTCTTCTGACCACCCTGGTTCTGGCCCTGGTTTTGCTTAACCCTTGTTCTGACCCATCTGTCTGCCTTCTTTCCCAATTCTTGGGGAGAGGTCAGATCCGAGTCGACAAGGTGCTGATGCAACAACTGGTTCTGACAATTGTTTAAAATCTGTTCTCGCATGATCAAATTATACAATCCTGTGTAATCAGTAACCTTACTGCCCAGCAAACAGCCCTCCAAAGCCTTAGTGGCACAATCGACAAAATCAGACCAGTCCTGAGACTGAGTTTTCTGGGTATCCCGGAACAGCAACCTGTACTGCTCAGTGGTTAGGCCGAACCCATCAATCAGTGTGTTCTTCAGGACCTGGTAATCGTTAGCGTCCTCAGCTCTAGTAGTGAGGAGCTTATCTCTACCTTTACCTTCAAAGGAGAGCCACAAGATAGCTGCCCACTGACTTTGGGGGACGCACTGTACAGTGCAGGCCCTCTCCAAAGCAGTAATCCATTTGTGGATGTCATCCCCTTGCTTAAAGGGGGGCACTATCTTACTCAGATGTCTAGTGTCTAAACTCCTGTTTTCCCGTGGGGGAATGCTGCCACCAGTGGGGTTTGTCCCACTCAATTCTTGCTCTCTAGCAAAGGCGAGTCTCTCTTTGGCCAGGGCAAGTTCTTCCCTGTCGATCCTCAGATTGACTTCCCGCACTTTAGCTTCGTACACTCTCCTCTGAGGGGATGTCATCCCTCTTTGAAAAGAGCCTCGAGAGCCATTGGTTCGAACGGATCTATTAGAGCCTCTCGACAGAGACCTAACTCGTCCATTCCCAATGTTAAGCTGGCCTGAGAGGGGCCCCAGGGGTCTCCTAGTACCATTCTCGTGCAGGCTTAAGTTGTCCCTAGTTAGCTGGATAACCACTACTGGACCTTTGTCTGCCTCGTCCTCAGATGGCTCCAGATCCTCATCCTCCTCTTCACCTTCTGCGGAGAGATGGATAAGGTCGGGGTCACCTAAGGTTCCCTCGAGGGGGGGCATATTCCCTTCTGGATGAGAAGGGTCTGTGTTACCAGCCCTCCTAGCATCATAAGTCTCCAAGAGACCAATCAGAAACGGAATGGTAGGGTTTGCACCCTGTTTTAGCTTCCGAGACGTACAGATTTGTCGCATCTCTTGGAAGCTAAGTGCAGCATATCTGGAAGTGACCTGTGGAAGGTCGACTGACACAAGGGGAGACTCAGTGTTTCCTCCTTTGTCTGACATGCTGCTTCTAGTGTGGTGTAAGTGATGCACCTACCTACACTATATGTTTACCTACTGATCCCTTGCTAAGAGTTGCAGCCAAGGTGTGCTAAGCCTTGAGGAGCTACAACAGCTGGTTCAGTAGAACTCAGAGTATTCTAAGCTAAGTTATATGTACCTGGAGTACTTATGCGATCTTTCACAAGATATTCTTAGGATACGCGTGGTAAAACAACAGCAAGCTCAAATCCCAACCGCTGCTTTCCAATGTGAGAAGTTGGCCTGATATGCAGTGCTCACTATTCTAGTGATCACTATGCATCAGTCCAAACGACCCTTATGGTGATTGGTTGTAAGTCAACATTAGACCAGCTATCCTAGTAGCGTGGATATGAGCAGTCTTCGGGCTAAACTCTAGAGGGCGTGTTAAGCCAGCTGTTATACCATCACATACCCCTTGAACACCAAGTGAAAGGACACCACACAAGTGTTATGAAAATAAACAGTGTATTTATTAGAATCACAACAGCCCTGTACTCTTTATGAGGACAGGGTACTAAGCACACAACGAAACTCTTAGGAAAATACTTCAAGTGCACAATCTACACAAATGCCCGAGGGCACAGAAAGTTTAGTTTTCTCGGGCGAACCCGATAAGGTAAGTCGGAAGCGATAGGGACTCGGGACCCTTAGATAAGGAGGATATGCGGGCACCGAAATGCCGAAGTTACCTAGCCCAGGGGCTGCGGCTGCACAAGTCTTTACAGACGTCGGGAGTCTTCGCTGACGAACCAGGAGCCGGAAGGAAGGAGTTGCTGGCCGGCGACCAGTGGAGATAGTTCGTAGAGATCCAAGCCTGGGTCAGAGACGGATGACACCTGAAAGCAGAGGGGACCAAGTTCGTAACTACTAGCCAGTAGTCAGAGGGTACCAGGAGGGCACCGGATGATCGTCACCTCGACTAGGTGAGTGGGCGACGCTAGGCTCTGCAGTCTCACGGACCAGGAGGCGTTGTCGGCGACCAGGATGGAGGTGCGAGCTGTCCCACGAAGGTTGATGCTGTCGGCGTCGCTGGGCCCAGGATTGGGGCAACAAGCCTTGGCAAATTCAGGGCCACGTGGTGGACCTAAAATGGCGTCTTAAGTGGACCAGGAGGGTCCGGGGTGCTCCTCTCTCAGAAGGGAGCAAAGGCCAGTCTGGAGCAACCAGACCAGCAGCGTTGGTTGTCGGGCGTCGTCGAGAAGGCCACAAGCCAGCGGGCTAGTAGCCAGACAACGTGCTGAGCAGCAAAGAGCAGAAGGGCCCCACGCAGATCGTGGAGATGCAGGGAGGCTGAACTTCGGTGCTGGAGCTGCTCAGGGTCCGGGCTTCTCGGACCCCAGAGTACTCACCAGAGGATCCCTCGGCGGTCGTGCTGGTTAAGAAATCATGCAGGTTTTGAAGATGGCCGGTCCCTCGAGGTCTCGTCGCACCCACGGATCTCAGCTGAGCTGACGATGTGGGTAGAGGTCAGAGGTGCCAGGGAAGCCGGTTCTCGTCGAGCTGGGCAGTCGGATTCCTGAGGAAGGACGTGCCGCAAACCGCAGAGTTCTTAGATGGTGCCTGCGGATGCAGGGTGACTACTCCTTAGCCACAAGGGAGAAATCTTGAGAAGAGTCGAGAGTTCCTTTCGTAGAAAGTATTCTTGATTCAAAGATGATCTAATTTGGAAGGGTCCCCGCTCCTGCCTTTATCCTAAAGAAAGGGGTGGGTACGCGACTAGGTCCTGCCCTAGGGGTGGGACCAGGAAGGGGGGTGGTTACACCCCTCTCCCATGCCGGACTTTCCACAGGTCAGGGGCTGGGGTGCCCCTGGAACTGGTTCTGGCCAGCAGATGCGTAGTAAGCACCGGGGTGCCACTCCGCAGTCACCTTCCTGTAAAGCCCTGCCTACCCAGGATACACAAAACCCTGTCTGGGATGGTGCGAGCACCGCCCCGGACAGGAAACCCTTTGTCCAAGCTCTCCTCGCTGGAAGGACTCCCAGCAGCAGGAGGTCAGACTTGTGTCTGTGGTGGCAGCATCCATTTTGTGGAGCTGAGGCTTCAGTTAACTTTAACCGGGGTTCACAGTTACGTACATGTCGTGTCCCTCTATAAGGGTGGAATGCTAACCCCGTCGCCAGCATTGGTGAGGGGTCAGTATCCCGATTCGTATGACACCTTACTCGACATGTCTTGATAACGCGATACCGAAGTTAGCGATATGGTACGCGTTATCATGGAACAGCCATTGGGTCTTGGTTCCGCAAGCTGCAACCGGGCTCGGCTCGTGCCAGAGCCCAATTCACACGATTCCACGCACTCTGCCTTCAGGATTGTCAAGGCCTGCCATAGGAGTGACTGATAGGAATTCGGGTGTCCATTTTAGGGTTAGATATAGGTATACTATATCTAAAGCAAAGGGCGAGTACGCCACCTTGCCCCAGCTGTCGTGCAGCCAGTTGTGTCAGATTTAGATGGCCATCCAGGGGTGGCATAGTACATGCTTCAGCCCCTGGTAGGCCCTGGGTACACCGATGCCCTGAGTTACAGGGTCTGACAAGGTGGCCCAGTTCCCATTGGGTAATGCACCTAAGGTACACATGTCAATTTAGCGAGAGAACAGCTAGGCTGTGGGTCTGATTGGCAGGCCCACAGCCAGAGAAAGTCGTAAACCAGTGAAACAAAAGCAAAAAAATCTGGGTGATCATAGGATTGCAGACCCTACTCTCCTACACTGAGCATTCCACGGCAGCCAATACACCTGTGACGAGCTGAACTCGTCATGAGCACAGGAGCACTGTAGCTCATGACGAGCTCAGCTTGTCATGAGCATGGGGGCGCTGTGCGCGCCCCTCTCCCCCCCAGCACAGCGGGGCAATTACCCCCGCAGCAAAGGGGTTAAGGGTTAGGCTCATTGTGGGGGTTGGGAGAGGGTCAGGCAGGGCTTTAAGTGGGCCGGGTCTCACCAGTGCTGAGCATCGAGAGTTTTTTAAAGGGGGCTCGAAACGGGTCTCTATTGGGCTCTGTTTTGTGCCTTGGCACGGGCGGTCTGTTTTTTTCCGGACTTCAGTGACAGCAGGCACATTGATATGTGTGTGCTCACACTGCTAACTTCTCACTAGTGGAAAAATTACGACATGACATCATGTCAGGTGTGCCTTGTAGGGGAAGGGAAATCCTTTAAAGAGAGTCGTTTTCTCTCAGGATTTCTCTTCTCTTTTTGAAACTCAGGAGCAGCAACATTGCTGTGGTGTCACCAGGGCTTTAAGTGGAAGCTTTTTCACTATTATATGCAAGCCATAGTTGTTGCAAATGTATCTTATGCAACTAACAACCATTGACAAAGCCAATAGTCCTGACTTCTTGTAGGTATGATGTTACTTGTTGTATCATACACATGGATGCAATTACAGAAACAGCAAAATACAAGTTGGGCAGCTAACTAAGCTAAAGACAGATTTTTAGCTTGCATGTTTTAAGCCACGCCCTTAATTACATTGGCCATGCCCCTTTGAGAGACCCCCCAGTTGTTTTATCCCACTTAAAGCCCTGGGGTCAGGGTATTTGGAGCTCAGGGCGGGAGGGCAGGTATTTGGAGCTTAGGGCGGGGGTTGTGACCTTAGCCACACATACCCCCAAGATGACATGGTAAAGGCATGCATGGTAAAGGAATGCATGGTTAAGACGCATTTGTGGTTTAGGCTGCGTGGTAGAGGCATGCGTGGTTTAGCAATGCGTGCCTCTTTCACACAACCAACAACATTTATCCCAATGCACTTCAGTAATTCTTCAAAATCACAACACTGGAATTAAGTGCTCTCCCTCTGGAAGTAAGGTCCCGCCCCACTCTACAAGCTTTTAGATCTGCTTTAAAGACCCACCTTTTTACACGTGCATATCTTTAGTGGTGCTCTGAAAACTTTTTGATCTGTTTTGGTAGGCGCCTTGACACCTTCGGGTTTAGTTTGTGCGATACAAGTTGCTTAATAAATAAATAAATAAGTGCTTAATTTGAGAAAGAAATAAGGGCAGGGGGCCAGCATATCTATTAGAAGCCCACTGTCACCACTATCAATGCTTAGGCTGAAGAATACCAAGGTTGTCTAATCTGGATTTTCCCCATTCTTCCACTACCGTGCACATCTGGTCTCCTTATCTCACTTTTGTAGGTTGTTTCCACCCTGCTTTCTCCCTTTTCCACTATTGTCCTATCTTTCTTTTTCCTTCTTTCTTCTCTGCCTTTCTCTTTCTTAAATTGGGTCAAAGTCTGATGACAGAAAACATGTTAGGACTCCTAAAACTAAATGCCAATGCCCACCATCTGAAATGAACTGCAAAAATGAAGCCCACCTGGAAAATGTGAGTCACTGCTCTCCTAGTGATGACTGCTGAAGAGGTCTTGTCAGGTTTGAGCTCTGGATGCTCAGGGTACTATCAGTCTCTAGAAGGAGGCTGTAGAAGTCAACATTGACCCACTGCCGCTGAATGGCCAGGCTATTCTCTGTGATGAGCATGGTTTTCCATTCTTGGGTTCCTAAATGCTTGGTTTGCAAGGAAGGATGTTCACAGGTTGTAGTAAGGTAGGATCTTTCTGCATTGTTACTCCCACTTTTTGCCCGGTGCCAAGCTATTATTGACTAGTCTGACTGGGATTCTCCTAATCAGGACTCCAGTCTATCTGCTTCCTCCCTTAAATGTTTATGACAAGTACTTAGGTACTTCCCAGATAGGATACTGGGGTACCCTTATAAGTGCCCAGTATATGGTACTAAGGTACCCAGGGCATAGGTACCCCAGAGGTCCCCCATGGGCTGAAGCATGTATTGTGCCACCCATAGGGGACCATTCAAAATGGAACGACAGGCCTTCTATTGCAGCCTGTGTAAGCTGGTGCCAGCGCCACTTACTAAAGATATAGGTTTCCTATATCTAGGGTCACTGTACTTAAAACACTCCTCTAGCTGGACTTTGCAATCCTGAACACAGGGTGCTTGCTTCTAAGTGAGAGGGTGCCCCTGCATGTGCAGGACACCCCTACAGCCTACGGAGTCCATTCTCCTGGGTTGTCAGTGAAGCAGCCATATGCCATATAGAGGGGCACCGCGTAGTTACGCGATGACCATCTTGAAACTGGCTGCTACAAATCCTATCATGTTTGGTATTAAGCATGTTGGGATCATACCCCCACACCATAAACGGTATGGAAGGAATTATTCCAAGAACTGGAAGAGCCCTCCTTTTATTCTCTCAGTATTCCCGGTGCCGGCCTTCGAAACCCAGACAGCACAAAATGGTTGCTGACGACCAGAGACACGATTCTGCCCTCCTGCTGCTGAGCCAAGCTCGAGCAGGGGAAGGCAGGACAATAGGCATCCTGTCACAGGGAGGTGTGACCACCTCCCAGACAGAATTTAGTGTATTGGGACCAGGTGGGTGCGCTTGCCAGCGCCACTAATTCTACATAAGGGGCACATTTGGTGTCCCCAAGCATAGTCCAGTTCAAACCAGTCCAGGGAGGTGTAGGCTCTCGCTCGGGCACGAAACTGAACAAAGGACCTGGGAGTAACCTTCCCTCTGACCAGACCCTTCCCTGGGCGCTTCCCCACAACCGCTCCAACCCTTTCTTTAGGGTACTTAAGGACTTTCCTGGGTGTAGGTCCCTAGATTCGTTGTGGGACAAGATTCAGATCAGACACTGCTTCTTCTTCTACCATCTGGGCCCGCTAGGCTTTGCTGGACTTCGTTTTGGCCCGTATTCACCTCCCTTCTTGTCTGCTGTACCGTCTGTGCCTGTGCAACATACAGGTACCTTTCAAGGCCTGTGGGCATCAAAGACACCTGAAGGAATCTCCCATGAAGTGAAGGAGTTACTTCCCTGCATTCGCAGGTACCACAACTAAGTCGACCACTCTGCTGATCCTGATCTCCTCTGGACTCTGTAAGGTCCTGCAACACAGTGGTGGTTTTCCACAGCTTTCGAGGCCTGCCCTGCCCTCTTACCATGTTTAAGGCCAGTATCCCTAATGAGGGCTGCAATAACTGAACCCCTGTGCACCACGTCAACTTGCACCTGCAAAGGCTTGTTGGCTTCCTTCCACCAATATCTTCGGGCTTCAAGTAGGCTCAACCTCAGGAATCTCCAGTGATTAATATCTTTGTTCATATTGCATGGTGTGCACTGTGGCCTGCATCTTTTAGTGAGCTGCTCAAGGTCCTCTTGCGACTCCATTGCCTCTGGTCTGTGGGTCCTGTTGAGGGTTGCCTTTGTTTCTTTTGGGCTCCCCTGATTACTTAAGGCCTGCCCTGACTCCCCGGCTTGTGGTGAGTCCCCTGGACCTTGCTGGTCCCGAAATTGCTCCTTCTTCAACTCCTGTGTTGGTTGCATTTGCCAAGGCTTGTTGGTGCGCTCGCCGGACACCAACCCCTTCAGCACTCAACAGCCTTCATTGGACAGCTCATGCATGGCTCCTGGTCCTCCTCAGTATCACCTAGTCCTTACAGCTGCAGAGTCAAGGTCCTCGTCATATCTCCTGCAACACCCGTTATCGGAGGGCATTTGTCTTCCACGTCTCCTGGTTACTCCTGAATTGACATAGACTCGGTCCCTTCTGATTGCAGGTACCTCTCAACTAGAATCCACCTTTGGATTCCACCGGACACTTTCTCCTTCTTCAGCAGCAGTACTTTCCTAAAGTCCTCCATTGGGTTCGACAGCGGTTTCCGACACCACTTCACACCTATGCACCCGGCTTCCCTGTTGTAGATAACATGGGTACTAGGGTATCCATGTGTGGGGTGGCTTACCAACCTGCTTTCTTCCATAGGGTTTCTTCAGGGTCCACTGGGAAGTGTTCTTAATCTTTAAAAATCCAACACGACTTACACATAGACTTGTATGGAGCGAACAGTTGTATTCTCACACTGCACACGATCTCCGTGGGGTTACTAGCCACGCACTTTGGGATTTTCCTTGGGTCCCCAGCACTTCTATGTCCTCTTGAAATTGTCTTGACCTAAGTCGTGGTTCTTATACCACTTTCTCAGTAGATGGTTTGCCCCCCCCCCCACCCCGGGGTCCACTGTGCATTCTGTGCTATTTACTGTATTTCCATGCAAAGTATTGAGTGCATTGTGCTTCTCTCCATGTAGGAGATATTTAAATGTGTTAGAGAGTATTATATAATAAATACATATTTGTATAAATACCTTGTGTGCTTTTTTTTTACTTAATCTATACTATAAGATTGCATTCTGGTAAAACAAGCTGCTATACACTCCTTCTAGACTAAGCCTGAAGGCTACTCTCCACAGCTACCACTTAGAGAGTATTCTAAGGTTGTCTAAGACCTCTTAAGTTACTATAAGGGTTGTCTGGACTGGTGCAAGGTGTCCACTTACATAAGTGGACATCAAATACCAGGCCAGTTTTTCACACAGGGGTTTCAACATTAAAGTCCATGTCAAGAAACCATACCTTTCCATGGACTCATGCATTGGGTTTAGCAAAAACTGATATCCAAAAGGGACAGCAGTGGCGGGCATACACTCTATTTGGTGCACAGTACCAGGCAGGTGCCCCTGACCAGCATGCCATAATCTTTAGCTTACAATTCTCCTTATACGTATTGGAGGGCCATGGGCATCCTTTGTGCCTGGGAATGTGATGGATCTGCCCTGGTAAAGCTGGCTTTTTTTTTTAGGGCAGTGTATAAGGTCCGTTGGAATAGGACTAGGCAAAACTTCTTTTGCCAGCAAAAGTTTTTGAACTTCTCACTTTTCATCCTTGTGCAGACGTTACAAAGTTGTGCAGTTTATCCCCATTGAGCAACGATACAAAAATAAAGCGAGATAACTTTCACAATAAAGAAAACAAGTCAAGCTAGAAAACCCACACAGAATATTTTTCATATCTTTATATATCAGAACACCTTTCTATGAAAACTGGCATATGTTTGCAGAATGTTTTCTGTACATTTGCTTTGCACAAAGTTTTCCATTCATAATGGTATTTTGCCGGAAAAAAACATTAACTGTTTACTGCTAATGATATCTTCTACAAAGTAATTTTGTTAGTTGCAAGAAAGGGTACGTGTGACAAAATTGTCACAATAGTGTTGGTTTTCACATATAATACTAAGTAAACAACTTTGAAAGTCTACAAACATTCAACATTTTGCACAGATGTTCAAGAATGTTGCAAAAAAGACTTTATAAATCTGCACTACTCTACGCCAGCCAGAATTTGTGTACTGGGTTTATAGATCACTAGAAAAAAGTATTCTTGATACAGAAGTATGACTTCTAAATCCTGGAAGGGGGTTTCGAGAATGACCCTTGCATAAAGAAATCAGGTATATGATTGGTTACTGCATAGAGGTGGAAGTGGGGACACGTCATAGTATCACTGTTGCTTCCTTCTTGCCATGGGTGCTCCTTTAAACTGTCACTTTAAGTGCTAACACTTTCAGGTCCAGCAGCTAGAGGACAGCTTAATGGCCTCAGGGCCTCGTGACAATAGCTAGTTCTGTGCCTTTGTTCTTCATAGCACCTTATTGTGGTGCCTGCCGATGGTGAGTCTTTCATGACTTAGAGGGACTGGCAGGATTCTTTGGTCTAATCACAATGTGACATTGTCTTATGTAGGATTTTTTTTATTTCTTTATTAACCATTTTAATAGCACACGTTGCATACATCTCTTGTTTGTACAATGTCAAGAAATTGTCCAACATCAAACAATCATCAACTCATCCCCTTCCTGTATTAAAGGACATTAACAATCAGGCATGGCATCATGCTTTAAATCCACAAACATATCCGTATCACAGAACATGTTCCCTTTACTAGAATTATCCGGTGTTATATCGGTTGTATATGACACCTACTGGCACCCAGCTACTCATCCCCCTGTTCACTCCGAGCCAGCAAATATTCTCGCTGGGGAGCCCAAATGTCCTTAGGTCGTGAGGCCTTCGGAAATTCTTCTGCATACAGTTCCAGCTGTTCACGACAATAAATCATATCTGTGATCCATTTGGTGGTGCTCGGGCGTTGACGACTGTCCCACATAAACAGCACCCTCCTCCTTGCCAACAATAGCGTAATTTGTACAAAGCGCTCCGCTATAGCTTTCAGACCAGACACGAATCCTAGCAAACATGCCAGTGGAGTGAAATTAATCAGTAGGGCCGTCATTGTATGTATAAGCGCTGCAGCCTCCTCCCAGTATTGATGCACCAGCCAACAATTCCATGCAAGATGAAGGAAGTCAGCATCCCCCTGCACACATCGCTTTCAACTGTTCGTATCTTTGAGCCCCATCTTGTGTAATTTCTGGGGTGTGTGATATACCTGGTGAAGGAACTTCAGGTGTATAATGCGTCGATTACTGTTAGACAACAGTCTTCCTGGTAACAAGCATATCTTTTCCCATACGGCCTCTGTGATCGGGGGATCAAGTATAGCATTCCAGCGTTATAGGCTTTTGCCATCTTGGCGAACTCTCTCCTCCTGTACCACCCTACACAATCTAGTCAGCAGTTTTTTCTTTGATGGAGCCCCAATTACCAACTGCAGAGCCTTCAACACCAATGGTTCATATGGGAAGCTAGTATAGTGATCCCGCACTGCCCTGAGGAGCCTATAACAAGTATACTTAAAGAGTGGTGTGGCATTTTGTATGTAGTCTAGGTCTGCGCCTGTTACATACCTCCCATCGACATATGTGTTAACCCTGCCTCTCTGAGAGCCGCAATTGGACCCCGCTCCCCAGCCTGGCGGCATGCTCAGCAATTGGTAGCGCAGGAGCATAAAGGGGCCGCCTATTGGATCGCTTCCCAATTACTTGCCATGCAAGAATGGTGGTGTTGATAGTGTGTATCTCTAACGTAGGTGTCTGTCTGTGTATGTGTGTGATAATGCAGTTCAATTGCACAGGATACGCGTCTCCCTCCTCCACAGCCACGTGCGGAAAAAAAGCATGTGGACGAAACCAGAAATACGCATGCTGAGCCTGTCCGCACAAGTAGTACACGTAAAAGTCTGGAGCATTAAATCCTCCCCTGTCGAACTGCAATGTCAATGTGGCCTAACGTATTCTCGGCTGCTCGTTACCCACACAAGTCTGAGCAGTTGAGACTGCACTGTTTTAAAAAAAATGCTTAGTCAGGGGAACCGGAATATTACAAAACAAATATAGAAACTTCGTCAGGATTGTCATTTTTATAACCGCTATGCGGTCCGCCAGCGAGAGTGGTAAGCCAATCCAGCGATCAATCTGCTTTACCAATTCGGTGTAGGCCCGACCGTAGTTTTCTCTGATTACAGTTTCAGAGTCACTGTGTATTCATACACCCAGATATTTAACAGGAACTTCCGACTAAACCAGCGGATACTCGACCTGGGGTGACACTGTGGCAGGCGTAAGGGGAATGAGAAATGACTTCTCCCAGTTTATTTGCAATCCAGAGAAGAGGCCAAACCTAATATATTCTCTAATAATCGGGGAGAGATAGGCCTGTGGTTCACGCACGTATACAACTATGTCATCGGCGTATAGAGAAATTCCAATTTGACGATTACTAAAATTCAAGGTGGCCGCCCTATGGGATTGCCGAATCTTGCAGGCCAAGGGTTCTAACACAATGGCAAAAAGAAAAGGGGACAGTGGGCAGCCCTGTCTGGTACCCTGCTCAATGCCAATTGGCTCTGATGTGATTCCACCCACCCTGACCCTCCCAGAGGCGTCCGTGTACAGGACTTGTATCCAGCGCATGAAAACAGCGGAGAAACCCATTCTACTCAGGATATATAGCATATATTTCCATTCTACAGAGTCAAATGCCTTGGCCGCGTCCAACAACACGGCCAAGGCTGGAAACTCCGGGATGAGCACATGGAGCAGGGCAAAAATTGTTTTTAATTCTTAATTGTACTAATCAATTTATTGGTTTTATTGCTATGTAATGTTTTTATGTATTGTCTTTTCTTGTCTCTTTTTTGAAAATTCAATACAATTATTTCGGCAATACGAACAATGACATCAATGGTTGCAATTTTGTGGCTAAAACCCTCGCCAACATTTTTGCATCAATATTGATCAGGGAGAGTGGCCGATAACACTCGCACCGCTCTGGGGGCTTATCCTTTTTTAACAGGGTGATAATCAAGGTCTGTTGTAGGAACGGTGGAAGGTAACCCACATCGTGTGCCTCTGCATACATTGCCAAGATATGGGGCGTAAAGATATCAACATATTGTTTATAAAATTCGGCCGTCAGACCATCAGGCCCAGGTGCCTTTTTGTTAGGCAATGAAAGAATGGCTTCCCTGACGTCTTCCTCCCCTATGGGAAGGCTGAGGTAATGTCTGTGAACGTCTGACAACCATGCCCAGGCTGTATCCTCCAAATATTCATTCACTGCAGCTTTAGGCATACCTCCAAAGACGTATATATATATACCTTTATAAAAAGATCAGAATTGTTCTATAATACTGCTCTGGGAGTAATGGTCACCACGGGCATCATCTACAATGTGATCAATCGGGAGGCTGTCCACTCTGACCCTCAGTCTACCAACCAACCCTCTATCCGGCCTGCCACCTTCACCATATGCTCTGGCAACATATCGTTTTGATAGTTATTTAATTTCGGTATTTGCCAGCGAGTTATATTCCTCAACATTATCATTAATATGTGCCAATGTATCAGATGAGGGTGCTATAGCGTATTTGGACTCCAAGATCCCTAATTGTTCCTCCAAACGCCTCAGTTGCCCCCTCAGATCACGTAAGATTCCCGCGGAGGTGCTTATGCACACCCCCATTAACGTCACTTTAAAGGCGTCCCATAGAATTGCGTGGCTGTCAACTGTGCCCATATTTAATTCAAAATATTGTATGATAGCATTCCTGATTGTGTCATCAAAGACTGGGTGCAGCACAGAGTCAGGGTGAAAACGCCAGGTGACGGGTTGATGCAAGCTATGGGGAACCGCTACTGTAAGAACAACAGGATTATGATCTGATAGGGTTCTTGGCAATGTGTGGATCTTCTCCATCCAACCATTGGCCTCCTCGTTAAGTATCCAGTAATCTAGACGGGACCAGCTATTGAAAGCAGGAGTAATGTGTGTGCTCTCCAACACCCCCTCAATGCGCAACTGCCAAGCATCTACCAACCCCATCTCTTCCATAAAATCCTGTATACATTGTGCCACCCTGACTGTGCGCACCCAGCAGGATTGGATGTGTCTACTTGCGGGTTAAGGTGTGTGTTAAGGTCATCCCCACATAATAACGCAGCCTCCGGCCATGTGCGAAATCAATAAACAGCTTCATAAAAGATGTCGTGTCGTCCACCACCGGTCCATAAATATTCACAACAGTCACCAACGCCCCCCCCCAATTTCCCATGCACCACGGCCCATCGACCCTCAGCATCAACACATGACTTAATAGGCTTAAATGGGACACCCCTGTTGATAAGTATGAGGACACCCCCCTCACGTATGTAGAGTCGGAGGAGGCCAGGCGATAAGATGCCCATCTGCACGCCACTGAACCTTCTGTGCTTTTACTCAAGTGGGTCTCCTGTACGAGAGCGATGTGAACTTTATATCTATCAAGAAGAGCTAGCATCTGTCTCGTCTTCTTGGGTTTTTTTAATCCACGACATTCCACGTAATGCAAGTGTATCCTTCACCTGTCATTTATGTCTCAATAGGGAACTGTACATGCAGCATCTTACTCTGAGAAGCGGACACATGTGTCCGAACCAAATCTGCCTGTCACTGTAAAACCGGACACCACACCTCAGATACAGGAAGTATAAACAACCCCTCCCACCCCCACCCACTTTGGCAACCCCAATTTGCCAAAGATAAAGTCCACCCTCCCCCCACCCCAACAATAACATTAGAAAACCTCGCACCTGATGGGTTCTGCCCATCGGGGGATGTAGCAGCTCAATCCACACCTTATTCATAAACTGAGGGGGCCGCCGAGCAGTTCTGAATATAGCCCATTACTTGGGCCAACCACGGAAAAACCATTAGCACCATTGTACGGGACCATCAAGGGAATGGCCTCAACTTCACACCTCAGACAAAATAACCCGGATCAACAACGCAGACTCCCCGCATACCAAATTCATAATACATTTCTATCCAACAAAGTGGGCTGTAGAAGGCATTAAATCTGAATTTTCAAATAAGATATGTAACATTAAGCACAACACATAGTAAGAATGAGCCCAGCCAGCCCCGTATATCCAATAGTCGGAAGTGCACACTTAACCCAAAGTCTGTGCTCTCCTTTCTGGTCAGTCATCAACATTTGACAGAGGAGCTGGAGATTTGCGACGACGTTGTAGGGTTCTGGCATGTTCCCTAGCTTGCTTAGGATTTGAAAAAATGTTTCCTCCAGTGGCTTCCCCAAAGCGCAGCCTCGCAGGATAGAGCATGGCATAAGGAATTTGTTCTTTGAGCAGTACCGTCTTGACATTTTGAAACTCCTTCCTAGCCGCCTGCACCTGTGCCGTGAAATCCGGATAGAACGATAGAACGTTGTTCTGATACGTGATCGTGCCCTTTTGACGATTTATCCTTAAAACGGCATCTTGGTCTCTGAATTTGAGCAAGCGTGCAATTATGGGGCGCGGTGTAGCACCGGGAGGAGGGCACGCCGCCAGGGAGTGATGAGCCCGCTCAACAGCGAACATAGGTGACAGTTCATCAGCACCACATACCTTCCGCAGCATCGTCTCAATATAGTCTTCAAGGCGGCCCACTTTTGTAGATTCTGGAAGGCCTAAGATGCAAATATTACTCAATCGCACCTTGATATCCTCATTCTTCGCCTGTATGACTGCGAGCAGTTTTGTGATATCCGAAGTTTTCGCCACTACATGCTGCAGCCAGTCCTCCGTGTCTGTTATCCGTTGTTCCAGCTCCGAGTCAGAGGCCGCGTTTTGATTAGGCTTGCCGCCCTTGTGTAGTTCGAAGGTGAGGGGGGGCTGATTCCTCTCTGGTTTCCCCATATTCGCTTTCCTTGCAGCAGGTGTCACCAGCAAGGATCCAGATCATGCCACAATGTGCAAAGTGCGGGGACACCTCTTAGGGCCTGGCCAGAAGGAGCACCACCGGCAACAGAGTAGGCCCAAACCACCTTCTCCCTCACGCTCGTCCCGCACCACCAGTAGAAACACCAAGGTGCATTCAGGAGAATATGTTCAAATCATACGGGCTCCTCAATCAGGCCAAGTCGGTTGGTAAGCGCTAGATCTCACAGGTGGCAGAGAGACATAACAGCAACAAGTGCGTCAAGGCCTACTAGGCCTCTCCCAAGTGTGGCCCACCACCACTCCCTGCAGCTTCAGATCACGTTGCCAAACAGTTATACCAGGTGGGGGCACAGCAAGCGGGATTCGCAATGAGGAGCCACTTCACCAGCACTGCAGTCTTGTTCACTCATGCCGCTTGGAAATCTCAGAAGCGCCGGTACCTCGATTGTCCCAGCAAGTCCGAAATGGGGAACCTCTACCTTGCGCCTAGTAGGATTTACACCAATGGAGTAGAGAGCCAGGTAGGTTCATTACAGGCAATGAAGGTATGCGTTAATCGCCCTCGCATCAGCAGCAGCGCCGGCTGCGGCGTGAAGTGCACTTGTGATGCACCGCAGCAGTGAGCGGCAGTTCCTCCGCAGCTGTAGAACACAGGGTCAACGCGTGGCCCACCCCGCTAGCGGGCCCCGGCCACTTGCGTAACTCTGCAGCCTAGCCCACTCAGCAGGACCACGGCCCGGCTCACTCCTGAGCCCTGTCCACCTAACGGGGTGGACTGTTCCCATGAGGCACAGGGTCAGACTGATTTGCATATAGCCATGTCTGAACTGGGGTGGCAGAGTGGGATAAAGAACGGTTATGGATCAAATCCAGATCTTTTGACTGGGTGTGAGTGTTTGATTTGTTCAGATGCTCCGTCCATCACCACCCTCTTTTGTACCGCTTTTGGCCGCCATAAGTGTGGCAGGGTATGCTCAGACGTGAGTCCCTTGCTCACTTTGCCACTGGATTCAAGCAAGCCGGGCTGAAGATGGCTGGAATGCAAGAAACCGGTCCTCGGAAGCTTATTTCCGGTCCAGGGAAGGCATGGCTTGGCAGTTCGGGCTGGACTGTTCCCATGAGGCAGAGGGTCAGACTGATTTGCATATAGCCATGTCTTAACTGGGGTGGCAGATTGGGCTAAAGAACGGTTATGGATCAAACCCAGATCTTCTGACTGGGTGCGAGTGTTTGATTTGTTCAGATGCTCCGTCCATCACCACCCCCTTTTGTACCGCTTTTGGCCGGCATAAGTGTGGCAGGGTATGCTCAGACGTGAGTCCCTTGCTCACTCTGCCACTGGATTCAAGCAAGCCGGGCTGAAGACGGCTGGAATGCCAGAAACCGGTCCTCGGAAGCTTGTTTCCGGTCCAGGGAAGGAATGGCTTGGCAGTTCGGGCTGGACTGTTCCTATGAGGCACATGGTCAGACTGATTTGCATATAGCCATGTCTGAACTGGGGTGGCAGATTGGGCTAAAGAACGGTTATAGATCAAACCCAGATATTTTGACTGGGTGTGAGTGTTTGATTGATTCAGATGCTCCGTCCATCACCACCCGCTTTTGTACCACTTTTGGCCGCCATAAGTGTGGCAGGGTATGCTCAGACGTGAGTCCCTTGCTCACTTTGCCATTGAATTCAAGCAAGCCGGGCTGAAGACGGCTGGAATGCCAGAAACCGGTCCTCGGAAGCTTGTTTCCGGTCCAGGGAAGGCATGGCTTGGCAGTTCGAGCTGGACTGTTCCTATGAGGCACAGGGTCAGACTGATTTGCATATAGCCATGTCTGAACTGGGGTGGCAGAGTGGGCTAAAGAACGCCTATGGATCAAACCCAGATCTTTTGACTGGGTGTGAGTGTTTGATTGGTTCAGATGCTCCGTCCATCACCACTCCCTTTTGTACCGCCGTTCACCTAACAGCGCCACTTATCTTTTGATGAGGCCCCTCCGTGTTCCACTCTCACTCCACCGAATCGCCAGCCGCCCTCTACTCCTCTAATCCGCAAGGTAAGGAAAAGAAAGCTCACAGCGAACGGGACACAGGTCTGCAGTCCACCATTACCGACATGTGGCTGGCTCTCCTCACTCGCCTTCAGTAGCACTTCTGGGCTCCTGCTGCGCCCGAAAATCACCACAGCCGGTCCACCGCCACAACAGCTACTCAGTCCCACCAAGTAAATCGATGGATGGTGAAATAGAGGCAGGATAGATGCAGGATATCTTGCCGTTCTTCAGGCCACACCTCCGTCTTATGTAGGTTGTAGAGTGTCTCTTAGCGATGTTAGTTTACTGATAAAATGTCCTCAATATGTCACCATTGGAAGAAACAACTGGCTTGGGAAACGGAGTGAGGTGCAAGGGTCACAGCTTTGCCATTGATATTTCTTGTGTTACCCTATTGGTGAAGAGCTAGCAGCCCAGGAATTCAATGTCAGAGCGTAGGAGCATTCAGTTGTTGAGGTGTATTATTATGACACTGCCTGATTCATTATAGAACAGCTTACAGTTTTTTGTGACCTTGTGCCACTGTGGTCACAAAGAAGCTATGATGTTATCTCATAACTAACCCTGGGCGGTGAAGTACGCTCCGCTCACGGAGTATGCAAAGTTTCGGTATCTTCGCGGTTCGCGTAGAACGCGTAGTTACCGATTACTACACAATCTACAATGTAGCATAGCTGTTTTTCTTCTTCGCGCGCTCGATAGGCGTTCTCGTGGGCGCGGTAACGACTTACCGTGATTATGCGTTCGACGACTCGATTTTCTATGCGTTCCCGTGCACCACAAGATTTGGAATCCGGCCGAATGATCCCGCGAGATTGTGCGAACGCAAACACGTCATTCGGACGTGCTATGTTCCTTCCGGCAGCAGTGTTGGTAAGATCGCGTTCCCGAACACGCAGAAACTACAATCTGGCATAGAATATCTCTCGAGCACGATAAAACCTTCTGAAAAATGATCATTTTTTCCCAGAAAAACTCCTCAGATTGTGATTTGGCTGTATTCTTTTGCGCAAAGAGTCCTTTTTTTAAACTCTTTTTTTCAAGAAGAAGGAAGTGCCCTTGAGTCTCCTACTTCCTGTGCCTGTCCAGCAGGCTCCTCCCAGTGCTTTGTCCATGTGCTGTTCACTTTCATTTGGATTTGGAGCGGGAAGGATCCTTTTTTGTGTCTCTCTGCTGCATCATATCATTGGATTGGATTTGAGGACTTTTAGGTTTGAGATTTCATTTTACAAGTAAGTTGGGGAATTGGTGTACATGTTTGTTTGATTGGGGCTTGTTTGTACCTACATTTTGCTGGGATTTTCATTGTTTTTTAAATGTATTGTTGTGGGTGGCCTGTAGTTTCAGGAGGGGCCTAGTTGTTTTTATTTGATTTCGGCCAGTAGGCCCAGAGGTACCCAATGGTGCATGTTTCTGTGGTGTCTGTTGAATGTAAACATCATGTAGGGCATGGATGGCTTGGAATTAAATTGCTAAATGTGGTTGTGGTGCATTTCAATGTTTGGGTGTGTGTCTTAAATACCTTTGTTATATGTGTGTGCTTGATGTGTAACTTTCCAATCCTTTCATAGTCCTGTTGATTTTCGTTTTTGCATGTTTGTATTGAAGCTGTGTTGTTTAGCAGGCCTCCTTTGTCTGGTCATATATAGGCCTGCTTCAGTTCATTGTTTTCCATGGCTGTTGTGACTGTCAAGTCAAGTCAAGTCAGAGAATTTATATAGCGCACTACATACCCAGAGGGTCTCAAGGCGCTTAGAAAGGGGAGGAGGATTACTTGTCAAATATCCACGTTTTAAGTTGCTTTCTGAATGCTAGGTGGTTCTGGGTAAGGCGAAGGTAGGCGGGGAGTGAGTTCCATGTTTTAGCAGCCAGGTATGAGAAGGATCTGCCTCCCATGGTGGTCTTGTTGATGCGAGGTACAGTGGCGAGGGCTTGGCTGGAAGAACGTAGTTGGCGGGAGGGGGTGTAGAAGGACAGTCGTGAGTTGAGGCATTCTGGTCCGATGTCGTAGAGTGATTTGTGTGCGTGGGTTAGCAGTCGGAAAGTGATCCTCTTATTGACGGGTAGCCAGTGGAGGTCTTTAAGGTGACCAGAGATGTGTTCATTGCGTGGGATGTCTAATATGATCCTGGCTGAGGCGTTTTGGATTCGTTGGAGTTTCTTCTGGAGTTTAGCGGTAGTGCCTGCATAGAGGGTGTTACCGTAGTCCAGTCGGCTCGTGACCAGAGCATGGGTGACTGTTTTCCTTGTTTCGGAGGGGATCCAGCGAAATGTTTTTCTGAGCATGCGAAGAATGTTGAAGCAGGAAGAGGATACGGCGTTGACTTGTCTGTTCATTGAGAGTGAAGAATCCAGGATGACGCCTAGGTTCCGTGCGTGGTCTGTCGGGATGGGTGCTTTTCCGAGGGCTTCCGGCCACCAGGAGTCGTCCCATGCAGAGGGGGATGTACCTAAGATGAGGACTTCTGTTTTGTCTGAGTTCAGTTTCAGACGGCTTTGTTTCATCCATTCGGCAACTTCTTTCATTCCGTCGTGTAGGTTAGTTTTGGCGGTGCTGGGGTCATTGGTGAGAGAAAGGATTAGTTGAGTGTCATCCGCGTAAGAGATGATGTTGAGGTTGTGTTGGCGGGCGATGGCCGCGAGGGGGCTCATGTATACGTTGAAGAGGGTGGGGCTGAGTGAGGATCCTTGTGGTACGCCACAGATGACTTCAGTGGCCTCGGACTTGAATGGTGGGAGGCGGACTCTCTGGGTTCTTCCGGAGAGGAACGAGGTGATCCATTCAAGTGCTTTTCCTTGGATTCCGATGTTATTGAGGCGTTGTAGAAGGGTGCTGTGGCAGACTGTGTCGAATGCTGCAGAGAGGTCGAGGAGGATGAGGGCTACTGTGTCTCCATTGTCCAGTAGAGTTCGAATGTCGTCTGTTGCTGCGATGAGGGCGGTCTCAGTGCTGTGTTTTGCTCGGAAGCCAGATTGTGAGGAGTCGAGGGATTTGTTGGCTTCGAGGAAGGCGGCGAGCTGGTTGTTGACAGCTTTCTCGATGACTTTGGCCGGGAATGGAAGGAGCGAGATGGGGCGGTAATTTTTGAGTTCGGTGGGATCCGCTGTGGGTTTTTTCAGAAGGGCGGTGAGTTCAGCGTGTTTCCAGTCTTCCGGGAAGGTGGCGGAGTTGAAGGAGCAGTTGATGACGTCTCGGAGGTGCGGTGCTATGGCGGAGTGTGCTTTGTTGAAGATGTGGTGAGGACATGGGTCTGTGGGGGATCCTGAGTGGATGGAATTCATCAGGCGGATTGTGTCCTCAGTGGAGATTGGGTTCCAGTCGTTAAGGGTGTTCACGAGGGGAGAGTGTTCAGCAAATGGTAGGGTGGGTTGGTTTCCGGGTTGGTTGTCGAAGCTGTTGTGGATGTCTGCAATCTTGTTGTGGAAGAATGAGGCTAGGGAGTCGCAGAGGGCTTGAGAGGGGGTGATGTCGTTGGAGTTGGCCGAGGGATTGGAAAATTCCTTGACGATGTTGAAAAGTTCCTTGCTGTTGTGGGCGTTGTTGTCAAGTCGATCCTTGAATGCTGTTTTCTTGGCCTTTCGGATTAGTTGGTGGTGAATGCGGGTGGCGTTTTTGAAGGCGTCCTTGGTGCTGGTGGTTGGGTCTTTTTTCCAGGCCTTTTCAAGGGAGCGGCAGAGTTTCTTGGACTTCTTAAGATCATCGTTGAACCATGAGGCCTTTTTGCTGCCAGGTTTGCTTTGACGTTTTTTCAGTGGTGCTAAGGTGTCGGCGGTGTTGGATAACCATAGGGTGAGGTTGGCGGCGGCTTCGTTTGCGTTAGAAGAGTGGGCTGGGGTGTTTAGAAGGAGCGATGCGGAGATCTGGTCCGTGGTGATTTTGTTCCAGTTTCTTTGCAGAGTTGGTTGGAGGTGGTTGGTGGGTTTTGGTTTGTTGTAGGTGAAGTGAACACAGCTGTGGTCAGTCCAGAGGAGATCCGTAGTGTGGCTGAAGGAGATATGATTGCTGGAGGTGAAGATGGGGTCGAGTGTGTGACCTGCGATGTGGGTGGGGGAAGTGACTAGTTGTTTAAGTCCGAGGTTGGCGAGGTTGTCCAAGAGGGTGGTGGTGTTGCGGTCGTTGAACTTTTCAAGGTGAAAGTTGAGGTCTCCCAGAAAGATGTAGTCTTTGGAGGGGAGCGCGTGTGGGGTGATGAAGTCCGTGATGTCTTCACTGAATTTTGCGCGGGGTCCTGGTGGTCTGTAGAGGAGGGTGCCTCTGAGTGTGGTCTTGGGGTCGATGTGGATCTGGAAGTGAAGGTGTTCGGAGTTAACGAGGTTGGCGTCAGAGCTGGTTGAGATGCGGATTGATTTCTTATGGACGATAGCGATTCCTCCTCCTGTGTGGTCGGTGCGGTCCTTGCGTGTGATCTTATAGTCTTCAGGGATGGCAATGGTGATGTCTGGGGCGGAGGAAGCGTTCATCCATGTTTCTGTAAGGAAGGCGACGTCAGGAGAGATGGTGTCTAGTAGGTTCCAGAGGTCAGTGGCGTGTCTGTGGACCGAACGGGTGTTGAGCAAGATGCATTGTAGGTGGTTGGCGTCAGGAATCTGTGGTGTGGTTGTAGCGGAAATGTTGTCGGTGCCAATGAATTTGCAGGAGTAGCAGGAGAAAGGTCCATGGGTGTGTCCAGGAGCGGCTTGGACGCAGTTGGGGGCGCGACCGGGGTTAAGGGCTAAGAGGGTGGCGGCATCGTAGGTAATGCGGGAGGGCTGGGCAGCGCGAGGGGCAGGGGGTCTGGCGCTGGGCGCGGTCCAGGCGCGGACGGGCGTAGACGGGCTTACCTTTGGCGCACCTAGGGCACGGATGGGGCGCGGTCGCTGCGCGTAAACGCTGCACGTGGGAAGAACTGTCATATATGGATAGTGGTGGGGGAGGGGCGAGGGCGTCTCAGCTGGGAGGCGGGGCGGGCTCAGGTCAGCGCACACGGAGGCACAACAACAACAGGGACAAAATGGAGGGGGGGGAGTAGAGCAAGGCGCCGAGGGATATCGCGCTACTAATTTAAATTCTGAACAGATATGGTGCAAGCGCTACAAAGTTGAAAACGGAACAGATATGGTGCAAGCACTACAAAGTTACAAACAATTACGATCCAACAGAGAATACAGTCAAATGCAGGCAGCGCAGTGCTACAATACCGAGTCTCGGTGGGGAGACAAGGGAGCGACCACTAAGGGCAGGAGCGAAGAGAGTAACCATGTGGCTTAGGGCCATTTTGTGGTAGTAGTTTAGTAGTGTGCTTCTTTTTCCATATAGGCCTGCATGTCTTTGCTTTGTTCCACTTGCTTGTTGTTGTGGCCTGGCCATGTGGGTGCGGCCATTTTGTGAAGGCAGGCAGTGTGCTTTTGGCATAGGCTTGCATTGTCTGTCTTCCATTTCTTTCTGTGTGGGTGGCTAGCGGCCATTTTGTGAAGCCATCCATAGGCCTCCAAGCTTGTGGCCTAGTCTGCCAGTAGGCCGAGAGGTACTACTCATCAATCATCATGGGTGCATGAAAGTTAAGCAACTTTTTTTGTGCTGACTGTTGAATTTTAACATCGTGTATGGCATGGATGGCTTTGGATTGAATTGCAAAATGTGTTTTTTGGGGTGGAATTTCAGTTTTTGGATGTGGGTTAAATAAATAGGGCTTTTCAGCCAGTAGGTAACGCTAGGCGGTCAGCTCGCGTAGTTTTGGCAACTCCGCACACCGCGACAACGCAGACTTACAGTTTTTGTCTTCTTCGCGGGCTCAATATGCGTGTTTGCGCACGCGATAATGACTTTTTTTACAGATCGCGATGCCGAACACGCAGAATTTGCAATCTGGCGAACAATATGTCTCGAGCAGCTTAAAACCTTCTCGAAAATGATGATTTTGTTCATTTTGCTAAAAAAAACTCCTCAGGTGTTCATTTGGCTGTTGTTTTTGGAGCATGCAGTCATTTTTCTTTTTTTACAATTTTTTAAAAGAGGAAGGAAGTTCCCCAGCGACTCCAACTTCCTGTTCCTGTTCTTTGTATTCACTTTCTTGTTATTGTGGTAGGTGGCCTGACCATGTGGGTGGCGGCCATTTTGTGAAGCCAGGCATTGGGCTTTTGTCATAGGCCTGCATTGTCTGTCTTGCATCCTTTTCTTGTTTTTGTGAGTGGCCTGACCATGTTGTGGAGGCCATTTTGTGGGACCAGCCACTGTGCTTTTGCCATAGGCCTCCAAACTAGTGGCCTAGTCTGCCAGTTGGCCCAGAGGTACTCATCAATCATCACGGGTGCCGGAAAGGTAATCAACTGTTTTTGTGTTGTCTGTTGAATTTCAACAACATGTATGGCATGGATGGCATTGGATTGAATTACAAAATGTGGGTTTTTTTCTGTGTTATATTCCACTTTTTGGGTGTGTTAAATAAATGCCTTTTTTGCATGTGTATGTGTTGTTGTTGCTCCCTGATGCTGCATCCATCCAACGTGGTGCACACATTTAGGGCAAACAGGCTCCACTACATTTATGTTTTTGTTCTTTGCTATTCTTATTCTTCCTGAGTGTACACAGTACAGTACACCAGGAAAGCCCTGGCCTCGTTGTCAAAGTCTCATAAATGGCTACACTGTTGTTGTTCACTGAGTTACTAAAATGTAGTAATTGTGACCACTCCACACTAAGAAGTTATATATGATATTGGTTTGATTGTACTATCGTTTGACTGATGTTCTTCTGGCTTTTTTGCTTTAAGGTGCACAAAAGACTGAGGAGGTGTGTCATCATCGCCCGTTGTGGTGCCAGACAGATGTCCTGTTGCTGTACACGACATGACGTGTGATTGACCTGACCAGACATCTTTGCAACTTGTGCAACTGAGCACTGCTGACATCTGAAGAAGATGGCCCCAAAGAAAGCAGGTACCAGGTCCTCCAGTACCAAGAAAGTTGCTATTGAGAAGAAGGAACAGAAGAAGAAGGAAGTGTCACTTAAGTCTGGAGTGTAGCCCAAAACCTTTTTTGGGACGCCAAAAATGAGGCCTCCAGCAGCGGTGTCCTCCGGGGGCCAAACTGGAGGCAGCACCTCTTCATCAGTGGGCCCAACCCACCAACCCAGGCCCAAGCAGATGAGTGTGGAAGAGGTAGCCAGCCTAATTGGTGGAAAGCAATGATGATGAGCCTGACCTAAACTTATCGCTATCTCAAAGTAGTACACAATCAATGCAGGAGGAAACACAGCAGACAAGTGGTCAACAACAACAGTCGCACTTTTAGAAAGTTGGCATGTTCCTGCCCGTAGCCCTTTTGTTCCTACAACCTGTCTTGGGTCACATGACTGGGTGTAGCTGACAATTAGACTTTGTGAGTTCCTCCCAGACAGTCACACAATAGAGAGATTAGGTTTCACTGGGGCAGAACTGAGTACAGCCCTACACAAAAGGCCCAAAAACCTTGTATTGCCACCGACTGCAGCCAGCTTGGAGCTAGGGAAGAGGAGTCAGGAAATTCGACACGCTTCAAAGAACCTTTCCAGAAATTTCTCCCACCAGAAGAAAGGCACTAGCCTATAGAAATAAGACATTTAGACCCACTCTTCTGTTCACTGTTGGACCTGTGGAAGGCCTCTCAGAGGACTGACTGCTGCTGTGACATGCTGTGCACTCTGCCAGACTGCTGCTGTATCTGGAAGTACTGCTTTGCTCCTGGAGCCTGCCTTGAGCTCTCGGAGGCAGCTCTGCTAATGAGCCCTGCATCTTCTTCTGCACCCATGATTCCCAGAAGTGACTCCAAGGGTTAGCTTGCTGGCATCTTGTTCGGAGCTACAGGGACATTAAAGTCTCCCACCAACCATCTTGAACATGCACCTGGACCCTGCCTCAGTGAGACCTAAACTCCCAAGTGGTGTCCCAGTAGTCCTGGACCCTTAGTTGTGGTGCTAAAGATGCCCAGATGGCCAATTTCTAAAACTGAGGACTTAGACAATCCCCTCAAGGTGTATCGCCGGTCGGATTGACTTTTTGGCTTCTCCCGCTATGTTCTTGCCCACAGCAGCAAATCTGTTTCAGCAGTCCTTCGCCAAAGGAGTATCCTACCTACTGGAACTGTCATTAGCTACAGCCTCTTGCTTCGTCCCAGTGGAGTTTTTTGACTTCCATTTCAGCAACTATATCCGAACATAGAAATCTTAAGTGCTCCTTCGACCTAAGGTCATCTGACAACAAACCTTTCTCCTTGGATACTTCCCGTAGCCTTGCCCTGCTGTACTTTACCTTTTTCTTCAAGAATTATTCTAAGTCCGAAGGTAAGTGCTGACTGGGCCCAATCCACTGCTTGTATCTGAACTACACTCCATCGCGGTCAGCCTTCACTTTTGACTTTGACCCCGTCTTGCGCAACTAGACGTCCACAGTTGACACTTTGATCTTTTATGTGCTAGTTTTTACTAAACACTTTAGAAAATCGTACCTCTGGTTCTGCAGATTTTTTTGTGTGTTTGTTTTGGTGTCAAATCATTTATTAAATTTTACTCTATGTTGATAAATTGGTGTGAGTTTTCACGTTTTTACTGTCTGTGTGCTGCATAAATACTTTACACATTACCTCTAAGTTAAGCCTGACTATTTTTGTGCCAAGCAACCCATGGTTAAGCACATGTTAATTTGGTGACTTTTTGTGGTTCACCCTGCAAGGGATTTTGGCTTTTGCTTGACCAGGGCTCACACCACAGTCAACCCACATCCCAGTTTCTCACAGCAGCTGGAGTAGGGCTTGTATTGTAAGATCATCAAAGTCCATGTGTTGGGACCTTTGACCATTGCGATATCAGAATGCTCAGTTTCTTATGTTGAAAGCGGTGGAGTAGTCAAACGAAAAGCTGCACAGTATTATCAAAGTTGAGTTTGATACTTTGTTTATAGAAGCACCCAACTCCTTTGAGTAGTGCTTGGAATTTTTTGAGCTTCTCACTTAGCTTGCAAATTTGGACACACAATGCAAAATGGATGAGATGCATAATTTTGGAGATGATGCTGATTAGCAGTGTTTCTTTTATTTCTTCATTATGGACATGCTGGCGTGGACTATATGATGCCTACGCACAACGTTAGTGATTAATGTTAATCTGAGTTAAATAGGCAATGTACCACAGAATTATTAGATGTGTACCAGGTTTCGGACCAGGATGGGAGTTTGAGCAAGGCATAAGAGCTGTTCATGTGACATAACATTCATGGTCTATGAATGAAAAATATCTTTTTACTTTGATCTTGTAGTTGAGGTGTACTTATAAGCCCTTCAGACTGCTTGATCGGAAAGCTCTGTTGTGTTGATGCTTTTGTTGTTTATCTTAGGCACATTGTTGGCTTTGCCATAGTTGGAAAATACCTGCCCTTTTGTTGGGCTCTCTGCCAAGGAATGAGAAAGAAATTTGCATGGTGACCAACCTCCCTACAATATCTTCTTGTTCCCCTTCATCTGCCTCTCATTGGATCTTTACTGTAGATTGATAGCATTGCAGCAGTGTCTCTGCGATCAAATTCAAAGGTGAGATTGGTGAATGTGGATTCAAAGTGCACCTCTGTGATTTCAGAACATTCATGGGAGCGCCCTTGATGGACGATACCACAGAGCCTTCTTTGGTTCTCTGAGAATAAGCCATCTCAGCCTGCCCAGCTAGGAGATTTTGAGTTGGACAGGCACATTTTTATCTCAAGTGCCAGGCAGAGCTTTACATCTTTCCAGTGCAGTGGACAACTGCCTGCCTGGGCACCCAGCTCTCCTCATTCTGGAGACGCAGCCTCCCAAACATCCCTTTTAGCTCACCTCCATGCAGGGCCCAGGCACCAAAAAAGAGGCTCACTCTTGATTGTGTGATTGTGTCTAAACAATATTTGAACAGTAGTGCTCGCATAATACTGAGGAAGCGACCAATGAGGATGCACAAAGCAGCCAATGAGGTTAACAGTGTGACCAAAGGGTATACCCAGCATGACCAAGGGTGTCCAAAGCATCTTTGAGGGTATGCAGCATATGCATGAAGGAAATGAAAAGTAATTGAAGCTGATGATGTGATCCAGTGTGATTTGTTGGGGAAAAATAATCACTTTGAGATTCTTTGCGGATGATTATACTCAAGTGAATAATACTGAGACCTAATTTTTTACATTTATTTCAGGTTATTAATTTTAGTTTAATTGGATGTAAATCTCTCATTGTCATTTAAAAATGTATATATTGTACTCTGTAATATTAAATGTTATTGTTTAATTATTATTGCAACTATTTTGTATTATATTATTTTATACCTCTTGTCATTAACACTTATTTTATTCAGCTACATACTTTTGAATGCAATTTTTTTTATATTTAATTTTTAGTTATGCGATATCTCCGCGATAACCATTCCCTTCACCATACCATTCTGTTTGTTATTTTTACCGTAATTCTTTCCTTATTTCATACCCTTTCCTCCTTTAATATATATCCCTTTACAGTTACCACAAGGTTTTTATTTTCTTCAGTATAAACACCCCCGGAGATTCTTGCATCCCAAGACGTACCCATAAGTGCCTTTTTTCACCTATTTGCTTGTGGGCCTTGTACTTTAATATCCGCTGTTTCACCTGCCCGTGACTGCTTCAATTTACCTATTGTATTGTGGGCTTTGTAGTTCAAAATCTGTGGCTTTCATCTGCCTGTGACTGCCTCAATTTACTTGTTTGTTTGTGGGCTTTATAGCTTAAAATCTGTTGTTTTACCTGCCCATGATTGCTTAATTTTATCTCCTAGTTTCTCCTTTAAACTGTGCTTAGACCTGTGTGTAAGCAATCAACCCCAGATCCCTTTTGTCTTAGCAAGTGAGTAAAACAAGATACCACCCCCACACAGAAAAAGACATATTATACCTCAGAGGCTAAGCAGAGTGTGCTCTGAGTCTGCAGTAATCTGCTCTTGGTGTTTAAACTGTGTTTGGAAAGTGTATGTAGCACTCATTTTTCGCCCAGGAGTGAGTTGTGTACATGTGAAAAAAGCAGTAATGTTAGAGGCCTAGTTTAGGCCCTTACCTGTAGAGCTCCAGAGTGTGGATTGAGCCTATCTGTCTCCAAGGAGATTATGAATTGAGAAGCAGCTCCCAGCCCCCCGCCCAGCAGCCTGAGCTCGAGGTCACACGTCACTTATATAAGCTGCTATTGAATGTTACATCAGTGCTCTGATTGGCTGCTGTATCTGGTGTTTCTATTGGGCTTAGGGTTAGTGTTCTAGGCTAATAGGTCTATGGTTCTGACTGGTGTCTGGGTTAGTGATTCTATTAGATGTAGGGCTTAGGGTAAGGGTTCTGATTGTCGGATACGTTTGGGGTTTTTGATTGGTTTCTGGGGCTAGGGTTTCTATTGGACATAGGGATTAGGGTTTCGTTTTTGATTGGTTGCTAGGGCTAGGGCTGTGATTGACTGTAAGGGCCTGGTCTCCTATGGGTCCTAGGGCTTAGGCAGGTGGTGTGATTGGTTAGAGTTAGGGCTAGGGTTACCATTGGCCGCAGGGGTTACCTGATCACTAGGGCTATTTACATTCAGGGGTTAGGGCATCTCAGAACGGTTGTCAAGGTTAAGGGCAGAGAGGACAATGGCAGCTGCCTGTTTGGTCCTGTTCACGACTGGTCAGGCTTAGGGCCAGAGATGCTGCCTATTTTCCCATTCCCCAGAACCCACCCTACCCCATCTACATCCACAACCAAATTAACACACTCCCAGCAAATGTACTCTACTCATTTACTACTAACAACCCTACACACTTGTCAATGTCTCAACAACCACTACAAAACCCCAAAGCCCACACACTATCACCGTCACTCACACACAAACACCAACACAACCCAAATCCACACCATACATAACTATATCCTATCCAGACACACACTCTCTGCTCTAATTAATCCTAACAGACTCCATTCTGTCACCAACAAACCTAAACTCAGCCTACCATCTTTGAATCCACCAAGACCTTCCTCTTCTGACCACAAAAACACAACCACATAACCTGTGCACTTCAATGCACCACACATATTTCCTCTTTTAGCAATCAAATAAACACAAACACTCTTAACTCTTGTTCATCCCCTCTCACGCACCACATACACTCTTTCCCAAAACATATCACCACCCCTTTACCTTGCAACATCCACTCACCAACAATACTTTACATTCAAATTTTCCACAGAAAACAAATACATCACCTCCTCTCACTACTCCTCAAAAACAAAACATAACACACACACCAGCACAACAAAATCTCACACACACAACACCTCATAATACTATCTGTCACAAACTAGAAACATACACCCTCTCCCACCATCCTAACTACACAAATAATATACACCCTAAACCAACTCTTCTGCCAAGCCTTCTCTCTTACGTATACCTAAGACATAAACTGTAACACAGCAAATCACTTTTAACCGCTTCTCATCCATTAGACAATTTAGGACCTCACAACATGAACCTCAGGCTGCACCAACATCACTAACTCATACACCTTCAACCCTAAACAGACGCAAACAAGATAAGCAACATGCCACTCTTCACAACTTCTCATCTCCATGTCTACAGCACAACAAGACTACTCTACAAAAACAACACAGCTGTAAAATCTAACGAAACTGATGTACATAGACAGCACTCATTTCCCTTCTTCTCCCACTCCTCTCCCTGTGGGCGCCATGGATACTGTAAATTATTGACCGTACCACCCTGCCAGTTGGAACCCGTACCCCTATGCATATGTGCAGCCATTCTAGGCACCATGGCCTTTTTACCCATTGGAATCCCCAGCTTCCCTCCCGCGCGTATCTTGCACCCCCTCTCCCATGCATAGACCACGAAACCCTTTTCCTTTACGCGATCCTGATGTGAAAAGGTAACCCTCCTGCTTGACCCAGGCCTTCCCCATTTCCCTCTCGAAGAAGCATCCTTCGCCTCAGCTGACATAGCCCCCCCCCCCAGTTGTATCTGACTGCCCCTGTTCTCTCATGTACAGGTCATAAGATCTCTCTCTCTCTCTCTCTCTCTCTCTCTCTCTCTGCGCGACTCCGGCCCTGCACGCACCCTGACCCCCTCCTTCTCCTCATATGAGCAAGTCATAAACCCTCTTCTTCCGCAAAGCCCTGTCCTTGAGAAGTCACGGCCGCGCCTGACCAGCACCTCCTTCCCTTCCCTGAATGCCCCTCTATTGACAAACCCTCCCTCCACGCTCGATTGTCCACGCAGGCATGAATACCACTCCTTTGATGACCCCTTCCCCCGAGTTCGGCTGACCACACATGTCCGAGGCCATCGCCTAAGCCAGGAGATACCATTTACTGCCCTTATTGTATGCCTAGCCACCCCACCCCCTGGGCCATGATCAGGCGCACACATCCTACGACACACTCAGCTGCATGATTGCCCTCCCCTCTTATCAGCAGGTCAAGGGTCCCCATTGTGAATGTATGTGGAATAGGATCATCACGAGGATTATAGGAATGTTTTCCTTTTGCGACATACTGACCTGATTGTATCATCAAATGTTCTGCAAATGTATAAAAGCAAGAGTCTCAAGCTCACTTGTCAGAGCACCTCCCGAAAGACACTGTGTTTCGTGTCCGAAATGACTGGCTCTCCTCATGAGAATTAAACTCTGTTCTTGATTCCTGCTTCCAGCGCCCGTCTCTTTATTTTGGTAACTATTCAGAATGGGAACTAAGAGGCGGTTTGCGCCAGCAGCCTGGGCATCGATAGAATTATGGGCTCATATTCAACAATTGGCGCCCAACGCGGGGCCCATCAGTGACATAGGGTTCGGTAAGAGAGATCCAAACGAAGAAGTGAACGTCTAAAATGATCGGAGTATACTTGCCTTGAGAGGGCCCTAGCCCGGCTGCCGATCGACAGAACTTCACCAATTCTGAACGGACCTCTCTTGAGTGACCTATTGTCCTGACTGGAATCCCACAGGAATGCTACATGGAGTAAGAGAACGATCGGGCGCTGGAGGAGGGAGTCGAAGAACTGTCCGTATGGTCCGGTCCGGGTAAGATTAAGTAGGGTGTTTTTACGCCTGATTGGTAGGGTGGTTCTATCCACCTGATTGATTGATTGTATTGAAATCGGTATTTGTATACTGATATTGTATTGGTTGGTATTGGTTCATTTAGCTTTGAGGGCTACTTGACATATTGGTTCTCTTTTTGAGAACGAGACATTCTCTGTTTGCAAACAGCGGCGAATAGGAACGTCGTCCCTCTTTGCAGATAGAGAAGGGTAGGTAATGCAGACTTTTGTCCCCGTTGTAATCCGTCATGCCTACTTTTCTCCCCACTGATTGTTTGAAGTCGATTAATAATCGATTGTTGCTCTTTGAGATCTTCCCTGTCTACAAACTGAGACGAGTAGAAATATTCTGTCTTCCTTTTTGGATAGCGAAGGGCAGGTAATGCAGACATTTGTCCCCGTTGTAATCCGTCATGCCTGTTTTTCTCCCCACTGATTGGTTGGTTGCCTGGACATTGTTGTTCCAGGAATTGTTTCGTTTGAGGTATTTTTTATTTGCAAACAACGTGAAATAGAAACACTCTGTCTAGTCTTTGCAAGTAGAAAAGGGTAGGTTATGCCCCTTTGTGAATTCGTCAGTCCTACCCACTCCCCACTGGTTGGTTATTGTGGGGTAGCTCGCATGGTCCGCCCAGGAGACTACTCTTATGGAGGACATATGCTCTCTACTCATGGGCCATTTAATAGAAATAGACCAACTGGTCCGTCCAGGAGGCTACCCTAGTAAGTGGAAGTACATCGCTCGGTCTGTCCAGGATGATACCCTAATGAAGGAATATATGTTCCCCTTTTTGATCGATAATCTCGTTCCACCCCGGACCATTTATTGGAGGGGACTCGTCTGGTCCGTCCAGATGTACCCCCCTAGTGAAAAGGACACATAAAAATATGAAGTGATCACCGTTCCCTACTAACAGAAAGCTTTAGCTCGAAACACGCTAAGGAAGAGAAAGAAAAATAAAAAGAAATCAGGCTAAGTCAGTAACCCCCTGATGAGCTTTTGACTTCACCAAAAATAAGAAACATTAGAAATAATTCGTAATAAGAAATGTAAAATGGCGAAAAGATTCGATAGCAGAACATAGCCACGAGGTAGCTAGGCTTCACTGCCTGTTCCTGTTCCCAACATGTCTGCCTCATTGCCCGCCCCGCCCAAATAACGGCCACATGAAATAGAAACAACTCAATAGGTACCTACCCCTGTTCCGGAAGCTCCCGAAGTGCAACAGGTCCGCGGTTACGCCCATCCGGAAGGCGAGGCCTGGAGGCACGAGGGACTCGCCTGGCCACGGTCAGGAGGAGATGACGTTGGGCAGGCGGTCCAAAGGATGACAAGGACCTCTCCGTCTTCTCCCTCCTGCCGCCCTGCAGGCCGCGGGGAGAGAGGGGGCTGTCTTGCCTTGGCCACCGACCACCCCTCTCTCTCACCCGATCCGGCTTTTGCCAAAGGCCGACGCCAAGGCGAGAACGGCGGCGAATCAAGCAGTCCCGCTACATTTCAAATTCGCCGCATGCCATCGCCTGCTGGTCCAGAGCCGAAGCCAAGGCAAGAACGGCGGCAAATCAAGTAGTCCCGCCAGATGCCAAATTCGCCGCCTGCCTGCATAGGTGCAGGCAGTCCCGCCACATTCCACGCTCCCTGGAGAGTTGAAGGTAGTCCCGCCACATGTCGCCAAGGGAAGGGGGGGGGCTGTCTTGCCTCAGCCGCCGACCACCCCCCCCCATCATCAATGGCTGGCACGGCCAATGTCGAAAACGATGAAGCCGGGGAACGGCGCGGGGTCGCTGGAAGGGGGAGGTGGCGCGAACGACCCTCCCCCACCTCCCTCCAGGTGGAGGCTTCCAGCGACACCCCAACACTCTTTGCTTAAAGAGGGTCAACATCAAAAAGAGGTCTTCTGCCCAGGACGGGCACCCGCTCCATCTCGCCTCTCCTCGACCTTGAAGATTCTATAAGAGCCGGGGGGCCCCCGACCCTCTGCATGGGTGCCCCCGCCCCCTTCGCTGGGAACCACGACATCGGTGCTACTCCTGCCGGCACCAGACTCGGATCGGAAATGGCTAAGATGCCGCCACGGCACAGGCTTATTCAGTTCCGGAGGAACACCAGAATGACCCGGTAGGAAAATTGTTGCCGCCCTTCCCACTCTTTGACTCATGGTCCATATTCGTTAGATTGTTAACCACATTGCACGAGACTTTCTGAACTGCCAATGGAAAGTTCTGGGCCAACCTTGCGAGACTAGAGACACTCTGACTGTGCTAGAACTTGCCTGACCCCACCCAAAATGGCGCCGACCCAAAATGAGACGTTTTTAATGAACTTTGTTGCACCCTGATTACGCAAGCTTTTTTTACCCCGAGATATATATAACGTTTGGATAATGAAAGTAGATATGAAGGATATTGAGTATGTGCTAGGACAATGAATTGACTTAAGGGTGGGTACCGATTATGAGTTGAAGAATGAATTGGTGTAATTTAAGGTAATGAATGAACATTGGATAATGTATTTATGAATTTATTAAAGATGAATTACTGACATGCATCATGCTTGCTCTATAGGGGAGTTTAATATGATTTTATTGCACTGCCGCACTTTATGCAATGAACTGCCACCAGCTTCGTTCTTCCCATGTACAGTTCCAATCTGCTCCGTGGCTAGCCCACCGGGTTGTAGGCCTGTATTTATGTGTCAACACTTTTTATTAAAAGTATTTTGAAAACGAAAGCATAGTTGTAGCGGTTGCATTAATGAGTTTTGAATGTATTACTACTATGAGCAACGAGAAAGTATGATGAAGGTAAGGGGTTAAAGGGACCCGATATTCAGCAACCACACTGTGTGTCACAGGCAGCCGGAAAGGTGCTTTAGAAGCCCTAAAACGACACCACAGGAATGCCACCTGACCGCCACCCTTGTACCCGATGGAAAGGGGTTACGACCAAGTAGCTCATGTCGCGCAGATCGTCAATGATTATCTGTCTGACCTTTCTGGTCCATCTGGGCTTAAACGCCGTGATGGTAGGGAAATGCACTACGTGGAAATAGGTCGAGTATGTGGTAGGTAAAGCATTTCCGGATTACTGCACGTTGATGAGGTTTTGAATGTTGCCCCCCACCCCTTCTTTCTCCTCCCTTCTGCAGGTCACGTCGGAACACTGGCTGATGTATGGATGGACGACGACCGAACCGCCGATGAGAGGGGGAAAAAGGGAATATGAGCATGATCCTTAGGACAAATAAAAGTTTTTAAAAGACGTAGGCTTAAACATGACTGTTCCTCCTTAGAGCATAGCAATGGGAGGATGGACTGACATAGAGACTGGACAAGTACTGAATGACAAAAATAAAATTGACTAGAAACGACGCGTTAAACGAAATGACTGGACGTTTTGACTAGGTAGGGAAAGAACAAAGAAAAATTGTACGGGTAAGGGTTGCCACGGCACCACCCGCCTAGGAAGTTAGAAAATGCTGCCGATGTTCAAAATGCACTGCCCCCTTTCTCACACTCTTGCAGATATAGCCAAGCTGTCCGACTGTTTTCCCGATCAATACTTGCCGTTACCTCAGCCTGGAGAACTTTCCACCAAAGGAAGGAACTGAAAAATGGTTTAAGATCCAACCATGGGTAACTAGCGCAACCAGGTTAATTTCTGATCCACCAACCGAGGTGTGAGTATTGGTAATTGGGAACGCTCGCAGGCATGACACGCGAGAGGGGAAAGGGGGGAAGGGCAGAAAGAGCTAAGCACGTAGATAAATAGGATAGTAACGATATGTAGATAATATAAAAACAGATCTTGTAGACTAACACTTGTTTTCTGTCTTGTCATGAATGTCTCGTACATGCGTAATATATGTGCTGTCTTCCCTGTCTGAGTTTGTGTGTATGTAACGTACGAATTTATGTCTCCCCTCTGTCTGTATCCATAGGTCACCTGACCTTTGCCGTTCTGTGTTGTGAGCGCACTAAATGACCTATTTTCGTACACGTCTCTCTCTCTCTCTCTCCCTATCTCTCTCTCTTTCTCCGCTCCTTTTTATCACTTTCCCTATCTCTCTCTCTGTCTCTCCTTACATGTCATACGTGTACCAAATGGCTCGTTTAGATTGCGGACGACTCCCGCTCTCTATGAGAGTCTCCCTATTTGTTTCTCCCTCTTTTGGTAAAATTGTGCCCCACCGGCACCAGTCTGATTTGATACATATTTGAACGCAAAGGTGTTCCGCGAAATTGACCGAAACTAAAATGAACATCTCTCGCCATGTTACTGCCTCTCCTTTCTGTAAAATGAATGAACTTGAATTGGCCGAGATAGAAAGGACAGGTAAGACGACTAAAGTCCCCCAAATCTGGCCATTTATAGGGGAACTGTATGTCAATGGCATCCTATGTCTGTTCTTCAGAAACGAGCGCCAACGTCTAGACTGACACCCAATACCCAGATTGTCCCACCCCCTTTGCACCCAAGCGCAAGCGCCCGAAGCATCCTTGCCTCATTTTGATAGAACAACTTCTGCTGTCCCGGGTATAAACATAATGCCCATGAGCAGCTGTTGACCCTTGAGGAAATGTTGTTTTGCCCGACTCTCGATGATAGCACCCCCGCCCTGTCTGAAAATATGATTGTTCCTGAAAGGAAATGCTCTGTAATATTGAATATGATGTGACGCACAGTTGATGGAAATGTCATTTATCCTCATGTGAGTTATAAATAGGACAATGAATAAACCTGCCATAAACTCAGTAGGAATGCTGATACATGCACTACTTGGTAATAGACCTCTGACTGTGACCGATGAGCATAAGAACTCAAATGCGGAGGATTGAGGGAGGAATTCATATGCGTAGATGTCTTCTTCTGCCATTTCTCTAAAACCTTGTCTTGTACCCATTCAAAGATTCACGACCACCGGAGGAGATGGGTCAGAGGTGACGTTCAGCCTGACTGCAGACCTTGGGACACGTATGACATCGACCAGAAGTGGAGCTGCAGAGCGACAAGGCACGGGACGAGACCGCAATTTCAACGTGGAAAATGAAAAATGACGGGCCGCCTCGAAGCCCTCCGACTGCTAACCCACGTGTGCCTGGAGTCTCCGTCTGCCTTCTTTGGGCCCGATTGATGGGCCTGCCTGCTTGTTATCCTTTGCTCCCTTGGTCCCTTTTGTGTGTCCCAGGAACTCTGACCCAACTCCGCTCGCTCTTTCTCCTATTGACTATTTGAACCACATCCACCCACCTTCCCACGTGACTTTCTGCCGAAGGAAAAAGCTGCAATTATATGGGAAGAGGGGGTTGCCACAGAACTATAGGTGCCGAGCATAAGGCGCCGCCAACGGACTGTTTAGGGAACAGGACTGTGGTCTAACAGCAGAGGACTGACCGCACCCTGCAACACGTAAGGATCGAACCGAGCTGGACCTATAGCTCCACCGCCGGTGCTCAACAGTGCCAACGAAAGTACCCGGATTAGAGCCTACCAGTGATGGCTCCCTGATAAAAGACACTGTGACGAAGAGATCTTGTGTATTGAACTGAATTCCGCTCTCAACTACCGGGTCAAAACTGTTCATTGGTCACATATTTTTTTTTTAAGTCAGAAAGATTTACGCTATGTAGTGCGTTTAATTGCCCGGAACACAACGAAAAGTAATTTCCTATGTACTGCGTTTTTCCCATCACCTTGACTGTCTATGATTGTACGCCACATGTTAGTATCGACAAAGTGCTAAATCGTCAACGATGCTTGTTTACTTGTAATGCCATCAGCTGCAAAAATGATTGCTGCTATGTAAAAAGGGGCGACTGTAAAATCTAACGAAACTGATGTACATAGACAGCACTCATTTCCCTTCTTCTCCCACTCCTCTCCCTGTGGGCGCCATGGATACTGTAAATTATTGACCGTACCACCCTGCCAGTTGGAACCCGTACCCCTATGCATATGTGCAGCCATTCTAGGCACCATGGCCTTTTTACCCATTGGAATCCCCAGCTTCCCTCCCGCGCGTATCTTGCACCCCCTCTCCCATGCATAGACCACGAAACCCTTTTCCTTTACGCGATCCTGATGTGAAAAGGTAACCCTCCTGCTTGACCCAGGCCTTCCCCATTTCCCTCTCGAAGAAGCATCCTTCGCCTCAGCTGACATAGCCCCCCCCCCCCCCAGTTGTATCTGACTGCCCCTGTTCTCTCATGTACAGGTCATAAGATCTCTCTCTCTCTCTCTCTCTCTCTCTCTCTCTCTGCGCGACTCCGGCCCTGCACGCACCCTGACCCCCTCCTTCTCCTCATATGAGCAAGTCATAAACCCTCTTCTTCCGCAAAGCCCTGTCCTTGAGAAGTCACGGCCGCGCCTGACCAGCACCTCCTTCCCTTCCCTGAATGCCCCTCTATTGACAAACCCTCCCTCCACGCTCGATTGTCCACGCAGGCATGAATACCACTCCTTTGATGACCCCTTCCCCCGAGTTCGGCTGACCACACATGTCCGAGGCCATCGCCTAAGCCAGGAGATACCATTTACTGCCCTTATTGTATGCCTAGCCACCCCACCCCCTGGGCCATGATCAGGCGCACACATCCTACGACACACTCAGCTGCATGATTGCCCTCCCCTCTTATCAGCAGGTCAAGGGTCCCCATTGTGAATGTATGTGGAATAGGATCATCACGAGGATTATAGGAATGTTTTCCTTTTGCGACATACTGACCTGATTGTATCATCAAATGTTCTGCAAATGTATAAAAGCAAGAGTCTCAAGCTCACTTGTCAGAGCACCTCCCGAAAGACACTGTGTTTCGTGTCCGAAATGACTGGCTCTCCTCATGAGAATTAAACTCTGTTCTTGATTCCTGCTCCCAGCGCCCGTCTCTTTATTTTGGTAACTATTCAGAATGGGAACTAAGAGGCGGTTTGCGCCAGCAGCCTGGGCATCGATAGAATTATGGGCTCATATTCAACACAGCTCGCCAACTCACTCTCAAACACTCTGGAACCGATTCACAGAACTAACTTAAGACAAAATCCTAAACTTACTACTTTTGGTATTCACAGAAGTTAGGATTTTGTCTTAAGACAAACTTAAGACAGACTTAAGACAAAATCCTAACTTAAGTCTGCCTTAAGTCTGTCTTAAGTTTGTCTTAAGACAAACTTAAGACAAAATCCTAACTTCTGTGAATACCAAAAGTAGTAAGTTTAGGATTCTATCTTAAGTTAGTTCTGTGAATTAGGCCCCATCTCCTCCACCTGAACATGCGGACCCATCAAAATGCCTTGTTATCCGGCTGGGCGAGGAATACGATACAGAACAGCTACACTATTGCTATGCTCATACAGCTAATACCAGCACTAAGGATGCACCTACTCACAAAATACTGTTCACTCTTCTACAAAACAAAGTCACAACATGACCAAAGCACATTCTCTAAACTGCCTACTAATAAATGCTCAATCACTCTAAAAAACCAAACATCACCTCAACGACCTTCTCACTGACACACAACCTGACTCACTCTGCATAAATTAATCATGGTTGGGAGATGACATGGCTCCAGTGATGCATGAAGTTGTTCCTCTAGGCTATCAAACTATCACACAAAACTGTATAGGCAAAAAAGGAGGGGGCCTAGCTCTTGTATTCAAGCAAGCATTAAATATCACTAAAGCTGACGACGTCTCCATACTAGGGGGTCTATTAGAATGTCGAGCGAATCGCCACAGTCCGCATGGTGGTAGCGATCCGCCCGACATTCTCCTCTGCCCACATCCCATTTCACCCCGCCACATTAGTATGGCGGTGGGGACCTCGGTGGACGGAAAGACCGTCTGCCGTTTTTCCGCCATTGCCAAGTTGACCGAGAGGAAAAGGGGATGTATATGGTGGCGGTGACTGCAAGACACCGCCATCCATATTACTATACATGCGGTGATGTGCCTTTCCATGGTGGCGTTGCCGCCATGGAAAGACATGCGGTTACTGCATGTGGTGGCTCATAGCAGGCCCCCAGGGTATTGGGGTGGTGGGGGTGCACATGGGGGGGGTACCTATGGTACCCCCCCAGCATTTGCATGTACATCGTGGCAGGCACCCTTCCACGTTGTGAATGCAAATGCACACAGTGCAGTCAAAGCATTGTGGCGAGCGGTGCTGTGTGCACCGCCCGCCACAATGTTGCGGATGGGGGAAGCCACCGCCACTGTGGCATCCTAATTGCTGGTGCGGCACCGCTGCACCACTGGCGGCCGGTCCCAGCACCGCTAGGGTGGCGGGCGGCCGAAAGTCCGCCCGCCATCCTAATAGGCCCCTAGATTGTGAGGCCCTCTTCACCAGATGCAAACCTAAACCATCTCCCTCCTGTAACTTCCTGTTCCTTTACAGACCTCCACCTAGCAATGCACACCTTTAGAAACATTTCAAACCTGATAACACTACACTCCAACCTATTCATTCTAGGTGACCTAAACATTTGGTTTGACAAACCCAATAGACCACATCTGAAAAGAATCATCACTGGCCTAGACGCGTTGAACCTACATCAGATCATCCACAAATCCACGTACATGGCTGGACACATCCTAGATGTAATTTCTGCAAATACAGAACTAGTTACCTTTCAAATAACGACTCCAGTCACATGGTCAGACCATTTGCTTGCTTTCCAACATAAAACAACACAAAGCATCACACCTAAAACCACCTTACATGCATTCACCAATCGACTGTGGAACAAACAATTTTGAACACTTAGAAACACAACTAACATCCAGAACAGATCTATACACAATACATTGCATTCAAAAACCATATGAGTGGCTACAGTAAGCTTTTGATATCCTAATACCACTAAGAACAACACACCATAACAAAAGAAAACAGGCACCTTGGAGAAATACAGAGATAAAAGAGATAAAACAGCAAATTAGAACACTCCAATGTACCTGTCTCAAAACAAACACCAATCAAGACAAACTTCACCTACAGAAACTTAACAGATTATACAAGTCAGCGATCAAAAAAGTTAAGAAAGAATATTATTCAGATGAATTCGAAATGCTAAATGTGCAAATAGAGGATTCTATAAAAATTCTCACTTCATTTCCTAAAACAAATTGCCTAATTTCACAGACAAACTGGAAATTTACTACACAACCTAAGCAGACACGCTGGAGTCCTATTTAAAACAAGGAAAAAACACCAGCACCAAGCCTTTTCCAATAAACACTCTAAGAGTACGCAAACCCATCTTCTGCATTACTTCCAACAAATATCAGAAAATGAATTTATGGACCTGGTGAAAGCAAGAAGATTCTTCTGACCCGTGTCCACCAAAAACCTTTAAAGAAATTCTTCTAAATACCTCTGCTGCCACACAAGTAAGAAGAATCATCAACAATTCCTTAACTACGGGAATATTTCCAGAAGATTTCAAAAAGTCATACATACGCCCCCAACTAAAGAAAACAAACATGGACCCGCTTAACTCCGACAATACAGACCAAATGCAAATGGACCTTTCCGAAGCATACTGATAGAAAGAGCTGCCTTCGCCCAGATGTTATTTATTTATTTATTTAAAATATTTATAGAGCGCGACTGTCACCTGGCAGGTATCCTGGCGCTGGTTGCTAATTCCTGGGTTTTAAGACGGGGAGGTAGAACTATGGCTGGCGGGCTTAGAGGGGTGGAGGAAAGAGCCATGGTTTGATTCGTTTCCTGAAGGGTAGGAGATGAGGGATTTGGCGAATGTCGGCTGGCAGACTGTTCCATAGCTTAGCTGCACCTACTCTGAACGATCTTCCCCCAATCCTGGCCTTCTTATATCTAGGTACTTTCACAAGGCAGGCGGTTGTAGACCTAAGTGTTCTGGTGGGGAAGTACCACGAGAACAGCCGTTGAAGAGGTCTGGGTCCTGCGCCGTGTAGTGCCTTAAAGACCAAGCAAAGGGCTTTGAAGGCAATGCGTTGCTTCAAAGGCAGCCAGTGCAGCTCGGCCAGGGCAGCGGTGGCCGAGGATCTCCTGGTCCACCCAAGGGCCAGTTTGGCTGCTGCCGACTGAACTCGTTGGAGTCTGTCCAGCAGTGTCGCAGGGGATTCAAACAGAAGGGCATTACAGTAGTCAAGGCGACTAAGAATAGTGCACCTGACTATCATTGCTCGGGCAGAAGGTGGTAGTAGAGGCAGGACTTTGCGCAGTGAGCGCATGAGGCCTGAGCAGGTGGCAACTGTTCTTGAGACCTGCGTTTCCATGCTCAGTTGGTGGTTTAGCATGACGCCCAAGTTGTGAACACTGGTAACAGGTGGCGGGTTGTTAGAGTTTTCCGGGGGCCAGAACTTGGCAGGCAGAGGGCGGGGTATGCGGTTCGCGGGACAGAACAGAACCTCGGTTTTCGAGGAGTTGAACTGGAGGGAGTTCCGATGCAACCAGCCTGCGGTATCTCTTAAACAGTTATGGAAGGCTTCTAAAGAGATGGAGTCTTCGCCTTCCCAGGAGAAAAGGAGCTGGGTGTCGTCCGCATAGTTTACTGTGGTCATATTGTGCGATTTAATTAAAGTGACCAATGGTTTCAAGTAAACATTAAAGAGAATCGGGCTGATGGAGGAGCCCTGAGGAACACCGTGAGGGACAGGGGAGAAGACCGATTGGAAGGGGGGAAGGGATACAGCCTGTTTCCTGTCACTAAGATATGAGTGAAACCAGAGCAGGGCCGTGCCGTCGATCCCTGCCTCTCTCAGCCTCTCAAGCAAGGTCCCATGGTTGACAGTGTCGAATGCGGCAGACAGGTCTAATAAAATCAAGGCCACAGCTTGGCCCCTGTCTGCGCGCATTCGAAGCTCCTCCATAGCAGTGAGCACAGCAGTTTCAGTGCCATGGGCTGGGCGAAAACCAAATTGGAATTCGTCCAACACGTGGTGCTGCTCAAGGTGGGCTGAGAGGCAGTTGCTGACCCAACGTTCAAGCACCTTCACCGGGAAAGGCAGAAGTGATATGGGGCGGAAGTTGGACAAGCATTCTGGATTTAGCGTAGGTTTCTTTAATAGCGGGGTGATGAGCGCCTGCTTCCAGGGGGTGGGGACGAAACCACAGCTGAGCGATTGATTGCAAATCATCCGGAGAGTGTGGAATAATTCGTGCCCATATGCTTTCCAGATTTTATGAGGCAGAGGGTCAAGGGGAGAACACGAGGTGATGCCCAGTGCCACTTTCTCAAATTCTGCTTGAGAGATCAAGGGGAAAGCCAGGAGCATATTCATAGGAGGTCAATTTGGCCTCGAAGAATCACGATTGGTGGAGCCAGCTTCGGGAGGGGTGGGGTGGATATGTAACGGGGGCGTTGCCAGATTTTTGATGATAGTCTCAATTTTATTAGTAAAAAACTGAGCAAGGTTATCACAAAGGGTCTGAGAAGGGGGAATGGAGTTTTTGACGCAGTCAGGATGTATGATATTGTCCAAGATCTGAAATATACTTTTTGGACTGTTGGCCGCGTTGGCTATAGTGGAGCAGTAGTAATTCGATTTACTCTCTGCGATGGCAGATTTGTAATCACGGAGTAAGTTTTTCCAGAGGGCTTTGTTGTTGTCGCAGTATCCGTGTCTCCACTTTCTCTCAGCCTGTTTACAGGCGGATTTGAGGATTTTCAGAGAGTCATTGTACCAGGGAGCAGGTTCTCTCTCTACCTTTGGGTTTACAGTGTTTTAGAGGGGCAGCTGAGTCCGCGATGGAGGTAATTCTCGAGCTGAGGGATCTATAATTGTTTTCCACCGAGCTGGTAGGAGAGAAACTATCCTGCACCTCAAAAACTTTGGTGGAGGTGCTGAGTTTTTCTAGAGCTTTCCAGTTTCGATAAGAAAATTGTGGTGGAGAATGAATCTTGGGCTTTCTTAATGTGGCGTTGTTGATGTAGAGTTTAATGAGCGAATGGTCTGTCCAGCTCATAGGCAAGATGTCGCCTACTTGAGATAGACCAGGACTCGAAAAGATAAGGTCGAGACGGTTGCCTGCGGAGTGAGTGGGGTCCTTTATCAGTTGGTGAAGCCCCACGCTGTCACAAGACAGCAGACGGTTGTCTAAACCTATGTCTAGGCTGCCGTTTGGCCAGAGATTGAAATCTCCTAGAATAATAAGTTTGTTATGGGAGGTTGCCATGTTTGTGATGATCGTAAGGAGCGCTTGCTGTTGCGAGAGGGAAAACGCCCCAGGCGGTCGATAGCAGATGATCACCGTAAAGGTGACTCCTGGGTGGCTGTTTATAGTTAGACCAAAAAACTTGGTTCCGGGTACAGGGTCTATGTCAATGATGTTCAATTGCCACGAGGCTCGGAAGATGACGCCAACTCCGCCACCGCGGCCTTTGGGTCTGGGGAGATGTAGGATGTTAAAGTTTAAAGGGCAAGCGGATGCTAAATCGGTCTCACAGTTGGCATGTGTCCAAGTCTCGGTTAGAAAAAGTACGTCTAGGTGGTGTGACTCCATGAGGAGGTTGATTTCCGTGGCATGCTTCGGTAGAGATCTGACGTTCAGGAGGCCTCCTGCGATTAGGCCCTTGTGGGTGAAGTCAGTTAAGGGAGACGCAGTCTCTTCAAAAGTGAGTTTACCTTCGTGCGCGTATCCTCGTAGATTGAGCAGTGCATCCCGGGTGTAGCAGGGGGAATGCCGGCTGAGTAGGGCAGGGTTTGTGGCGCTAGGCGCGTCCTCGTCGCGGACGAGCGCAGACGAGCTTGCCTTAAGCGCGCCTTTGGCGCGCAATCGGCGTGCCCGCTGCGCTCGTCCGCTGCGCTTCCGGTATTGACACATGATTTACAGTGGTTGCTAGTGACGTAGGAGGGGGCGTGGCCTGCAAGAGATGGGCGTGGCTATCGTTCTCCCTCGGCGGTCAATGGCGCCAAGAAACGAGTGGTTTTCGTTTCCCAAACAGCTAATATTCAGCTGCTATGGGAATCAGGAGAGTGTGCAAATCGGCAAGTATTATTAAAATCAATACACAATATACAGGTAAGAATAGTAGTAAAAACACCTCCCGGCTTTTCGCCTCAGGAGTTAGCAATGCAATGGAGCAGCGCTTGAGTTCAGCGCGCCCTATTTATCTTCAGCGGAGGGGGCGTGGCCTGCAAGAGATGGGCGTGGCTATCGTTCTCCCTCGGCGGTCAATGGCGCCAATAAACGAGTGGTTTTCGTTTCCCAAACAGCTAATATTCAGCTGCTATGGGAATCAGGCGAGTGTGCAAATCGGCAAGTATTATTAAAATCAATACACAATATACAGGTAAGAATAGTAGTAAAAACACCTCCCGGCTTTTCGCCTCAGGAGTTAGCAATGCAATGGAGCAGCGCTTGAGTTCAGCGCGCCCTATTTATCTTCAGCGGAGGGGGCATGGCCTGCAAGAGATGGGCATGGCTATCGTTCTCCCTCGGCGGTCAATGGCGCCAAGAAACGAGTGGTTTTCATTTCCCAAACAGCTAATATTCAGCTGCTATGGGAATCAGGAGAGTGTGCAAATTGGCAAGTATTATTAAAATCAATACACAATATACAGGTAAGAATAGTAGTAAAAACACCTCCCGGCTTTTCGCCTCAGGAGTTAGTAATGCAATGGAGCAGCGCTTGAGTTCAGCGCGCCCTATTTATCTTCAGCGGAGGGGGCGTGGCCTGCAAGAGATGTCATAAATCATTTAAGAAAATTCCAAATTTTCAGACTTCCAGACAGGACTCTGTACAGGAAGAGGCACAGAATCTGCCCTCGTTTCTATCTGGGATGGCTTTAAGAACACAGATGACCAGAACAGGGTTGCTGCACTACTTCGCTTGGACTCTCAGTTGCCTTTGACACTGTTCACCATGACACTCGAATACAAAGACTCTACAAAACCGGCAAAGAGGGGGCTGCTCTCGATTGGATCACATCCTACCTTCAAAACAGGAATAATGTCATTCATAACCCGCCTTTTTCATCCAAACTGTATTTCACAAAAGGAGGGGTGCATTATGCCTCTATCATCTCACCCATGTTTTTCAACATTTACAAGAAGTCATTACCAGCACTGATCAATCAATTTAACCTCACATGCTATAAATATGCAGATGACGCACAAACACTCCTTAAACTAGAAAGCCCCAAGGGACATTGGAAACTCACACATTTTCAGTTGTCTCAGAGCCATGGATCAGTGGATGACATAGAGCCATCTCAAACTAAATGCTTCTAAAATGGAAAAACTTGTGTGGCAATTGCAAAAACTATGATCCACTCGCCACCTGGTGGGACGATATGGGAACACCACCTAAAATATCTAATGAAATAAGAAACTTCGGAATTACCATGGACTGCAAGCTATCAATGAATGCCCCAGTGGACAAACTAGCAAGATAAGCTTCATAATTATTAAAAGTCTGTGACGCATCTTCCCTCACCCAGGATTTCCACACCAGGTCTAGGCTATTATCGCTCTTGTTCTATCTAAACTTGATTACGCCAATAGCCTCTACTGTAGGAGAGTAGGGTCTGCAATCCTATGGTCACCCCCGATTTTTGGTTTTTGCTTCACTGGTTTACGACTTTCCCTGGCTGTGGGCCTGCTAATCAGACCCACAGCCTAGCTGTGCTCTCTCTAAATTGACAACCATGTACCTTAGGTGCATATCTAATTGGGTACTGAGTCACCTTATCAGTCCCTGTACAGTGTACCCTAGGTACCCAGGGCATAGGTGCACTCAGGGCCTACCAGGGGCTGCAGCATGTATTATGCCACCCCTGGCTGGCCATCCAAATCTGACACAACTGGCTGATCAATCAGCTGGGGCAAGGTGGTGTAATCACCCTTTGCTTTAGATATAGTATTCCTATATCTAACCATAAAATGGACACATATCCTCCTATCAGTCACTCCTATGGCAGGCCTTATCAATCCTGAAGGCAGAGTGCTTGGAATTATGTGAGATGGTGCTCTAGCATGAGCTGAGCCTGTCTGCAGCTTTCGGAACCAAGTCCTTCAGCTGTTTCCATGATAACGCTATACCATATACTCTTAAGTGCATTATAATCCTCGCGGTTATTGCCATCTTTGGTATAGCATTATCAAAACATGTCAAGTAAGGTGTCATACGAATTGGAATACTACCCCCTCGCCAATTCTTGTGACGGGGGTAGCATTCCACCCTTCTAGAGGGACACGGCATGTATGTAACTGTGAACCCCGGTTAAAGTTAACTCGAGCCTCAGCATCACAAAATGGATGCTGCCACCACAGACACAAGTCTGACCTCCTGCTGCTGGGAGTCCTTCCAGCGAGGGAGGCTTGGACAAAAGGTTTCCTGCCTTGGGAGGTGCTAGCACCACCCCAGACAGGATTTTGTGTATTAGGTAGGACAGGGCTGAAAGGAATGAGACATGCCTGGGGCACACAAGGTGTCCCTGTGCGTACTCCGGTCTAAACCAGTTCCTGGGGCACTCCAGCCCCAGAGCTGGCGCAAGACCGGACAAAGGATAGGGGGTGCAACCACCCCCCTTCCTGGTCCCACCCAGAGCAGGGACCTAGTCGTAGTACAGCCCCCTTTAGCCGGATAAAGGTAGGAGCTGGTCCCATTCCAAATTAGATTATCCTGAACAACTTTACAAGAAGAAACTCTGGACTTCGACGTTCTGCTCCACAGAAGACTGAAGAAATCTTCCTTGTGGGCAAGGAGTGTCCACCCTGTACAAGCAGGCACCATCAGTGTCCAGCGGCTTCCCTTTGTCGTCTTCCTCCAAGGATCCAGACTTCAGAGCCCAACGTGACCCGGATTCCCAGACCTCTCCGACCTCTACCTACATCTGCAGCTCAGCTGAGATCCGTGGGTGCGACGAGACACATGGGACCGGCCATCTTGAAAGAAGCAGCACTTCGCTCCAGCACGACTTCTGAGGTAACCTCATCCAAGTGCTTTGGGGACTGAGAAGCCCCGACCCCGAGCAGCTCTTGCACCGAAGACCAGCCCTCCAGCATCCACAAGAACTGCGTGGGGCCCTTCTGCCTGTTTGCTGCTCGACACGTTGTCTGGTCACTTGCCGGCTGGCTAGTGACCTCCTAGACGATGAACTCCGAAATCTTCACTGCTGGTCTGATTGCTCCAGACTGGCCCTTGCTCCCTTCCAAAAGAGGAGCACCCTGGACCCTCCTGGTCCACTCCAGATGCCATTTCCACTCACCGCGTGGGTTGCCTTTGCCAAGGCCTGTTGACTCCGAATCTGAAGCCGACACCGCCGACAGCGAGAGCCTGCGTGGGACAGCTCGTGCCTCCATCCTGGTCGTCGAAGACACCACCTGGTCCACGTGGCTGCAGAGACAAGTGTCCACCCTCACCTGATCACGACGACGACATCTGGTTCCACTCCTGGTTCCACTCCAGTCACTGGCTAGTGACTTTCAACATTGTCCCCTCTGCTTTCAGGTTCTTCTCTTCACTGATCCACCCTTGGATCACACCAGACATCTTCCTCCTGACCGTCTGCAGCATCTTTCTTCCAGGCTCCATAGACTTCAACGCCGGAACCCGACACGACTTGGCACCTATGCACCCGCAGCCTGTGGGTGAGGTAACACGAGCATTTCGGTGCTCAAGGGTAGCTTGACTCTCCTAGTGTCCAGTTCCACAGTCGTTTTAGTTCTACCAAGTCACGATTGTCCGTACTCACCTTTTTCTTGAAAGGGCCTCCTATTACCTACCTAGAGTTAGTATAGCGTGGTCCCAGCAATCCTACAGCCTCTGGACAGCTCCATTCCTTTTATCGACTTTCACATTCCACTTACTTAGTATATGGTTTGTCGTGCCCCTAGGGCACCATTGTAATTTGTGCAACTTAAACTTATTTTTCCTAAGAGATTGTCATGTGCTTAGCCCTCTGATCTCATAAAGAGTTCAGAGGTGTATGTTAGTTAATAAATACTTGTTTATTTTCATAACAACCTGTGTGGTGTCCTTTCACTTGGTATTCAAGGGATTATATGTGGTAAAACAGCTGGCTTCACATGCCAAAAGAGTTTAGCCTAAGACTGCTTTGTCCATGCTACCATTAGGATAGCTAGTCTATAAGGTTGACTTACAACCAATCACCATAAGGGTTGTTTGGACTGATACAAGGTGATCACTAGAACTAGTGAGCATCATATATCAGGCCAACTTCTCACATCTACCACGGATAATCTTTAACAACTATGAAAAGACTACAACGGATTCAGAACTCTGCTACCAGACTACTCCTACATATAAAGCCACCGCCCACATCTCCCCTGCCTTGAAGGCCCTACATTGGTTACCGGTTGCCAGGAGATCCACATTCAAGCTGCTTTGTATCACCCACAAAGTGATACATAGAACAGGACCGCTCTTCATCAGGAATAAAATCACCAAACACATTCATCATAGGAACCTCCACTCTAGAGTGGCACCTCGCCTCAAAATCCCAAGATACAAAAAAAAACATAAGTGGTACATGCTTCTCTATTCAAGCAGCCAAACTATTGAACTCTTAACCCCCGAACATAAGATCCACAGATAACTACCTTATCTTCAGAAGACTACTCAAGAGTTGGCTCTTCCGCACAAAACCACCATATTTACACAGATATATACAATCAATCAATCAATCAATCAATCAATCAGGGATTTGTAAAGCGCTCTACTTACCCGCTAGGGTCTCAAGGCGCTGGAGGGGCGAGCTGCAGTTAGTGGTCGAAGAGCCAGGTCTTGAGCAGTCTTCTGAAGGCCGGGAGGTCTGCGGTCTGTCGTAGGAAGAGAGGGAGGGAGTTCCATGTCTTGGCGGCGCGGTGGGAGAAGGACCTGCCCCCAGAGGTGGTTCTGTGGATGCGCGGGATGGCGGCCAGGGACAGGTCGGCAGAGCAGAGTTTCCTGTTGGGTGTGTAGAAGGAGAGTCTGTTGTTGAGGTAGGCTGGGCCGGTGTTGTGGAGTGCCTTGTGTACGTGGATCATGAGTTTGAATGTGATTCTTTTGGCGACATGGAGCCAGTGCAGGTCTCTCAGGCGGGGGTGATGTGGTCTCGGCGCGGGACATCTAGGATCAGGCGTTCTGGATTCTTTGGAGTCCGTTGATGAGTTTGGACGGGGCTCCGGCGTTTCCATAGTCGAGTCGGCAGCTGACGAGGGCGTGGGTGACGGTTTTCCGTGTGTCCGTCGGGATCTACCTGTAGATCTTGCGGAGCATGCAAAGGGTGTGGAAGCAGGAGGAGGAGACTGGGTTGACTTGGTTGGACATGCTGAGCTTGGAATCGAGGATGACCCCTAGCTTGCGTGCGTGGTTTGTAGGTGCCGGGGGGGTTCCCAGTGATGTTGGCCACCAGGAGTCGTCCCATGCTGAGGGGTTGGTCCCAAGGATGAGAATCTCCGTCTTGTCCGCGTTCAGTTTCAGCCTGCTTGCCTCCATCCAATCGGCGGCGGCTTTCATACCCTGGTGCAAGTTGGATTTGGCGATGAGGGGGTCCTTGGTGAGGGAGAGGATCAGCTGGGTGTCGTCGGCGTAGGAGATTATGTTGAGGTTGTGTAGTCTGGCGATGCAGGCGAGGGGAGCCATGTAGACGTTGAACAGCGTCGGGCTGAGTGAGGATCCCTACGGGGCGCCGCAGATGGTTTTGGTGGTTACGGAATGGAACGGGGGAGGCGGACTCTCTGGGTTCTGTCGGTGAGGAAGGAGGTGGTCCAGTCCAGGACCCTGTCTCGGATCCCTGCGTCGTAGAGGCGTGTGCGTAGTGTGTGGTGGCAGACGGTGTCAAAGGCAGCGGAGAGGTCCAGGAGGATGAGGGCTGCTGTCTCGCTGTTGTCGAGTAGGATTCTTATGTCGTCTGTGGCGGCGATGCGGGCGGTCTCGGTGCTGTGGTTGCTGCGGAAGCCTGACTGGGAGGGGTCCAGGATGCTTTTGTCTTCTAGGTAGCGGGTGAGCTGGGTGTTGATGATCTTTTCGATGACTTTCGCTGGGAATGGAAGCAGGGAGATTGGCCGGAAGTTCTTGAGGTCGCTCGGGTCCACCCTGGGTTTCTTTAGTAGGGTGTTGATCTCAGCGTGTTTCCAGCTCTCGGGGAAGGTGGCGGTTCTGAAGGAGAGGTTGATGATGTTGTGTAGGTGGGGTGCGATGAGGCTGTCAGCTTTGTTGGTGATGTGGTGAGGTAGGGGGTCGGACGGGGAGCCTGAGTGGATGGTGTTCATGGTCTTGATTATGTCTACAGTGCTCACGTTGGTCCATGTGGTCAGAGGGTCGTGGTGGGTGGGGTTCGGGGTGTTCGACGCGGCGAGGTTGGTGGGGTGCCGCCAGGGGTTGAAGCTGTTGTGGATGTCTGTGATCTTGCTGTGGAAGAAGGCGGCGAGGGTGTCGCACAGGGCTTGCGACGGCGGGATTTCGTTGGTGCAGGAGCTGGGGTTGAAGAGTTCTTTCACGATGTTGAAGAGCTCTTTGCTTTCGTGGGCGTTGTTGTCGAGGCGGTCTTTGAACAAGGCTCTTTTGGTGGTCCTGATGAGGTGGTGATGGTTGCGGATGGCGTCTTTGTGGGCTGCGCGGTTGGCGGGCGTTCTCTCACTGAGCCAGGTGTTTTCAAGTTTTCGGCAGGTGCGTTTGGATGCCAGGAGGTCCGGGGTGAACCAGCTGGCTGTCTGGCTGATGTCTCTGTCGGTGGGTTGTCTCAGGGGTGCTACGGTGTTGGCGCAGTCTTCCATCCAGAGTCTGATGGTGCGGGCTCCTTCATCGTGGTCGGTGAGGCAGCTCGGTGGGTTGCGCGCGAGGGCGTGTTTCTAGTAGTTCTTTGGTGACTTTGCCCCAGCGTCGGCGGGGGATCTGTGGGGTGTGGTGGTGGGTGATGGGTTTCTGGAAGGTGAAGTGGACGCAGTGGTGGTCGGTCCATGTGAGCTCGGAAGAGTGGCTGAAGGCAACGTGGGGGCTGGAGGAGAAGATGGCATCGAGCGTGTGGCCGGAGATGTGGGTCGGGGTAGTGACGATCTGTTTCATTCCGAGGGTGGCGAGGTTGTCAATCAGGGTGGAGGAGTTGCTGTCGTTGTTGTTCTCCAGGTGGTAGTTTAGGTCGCCGAGCAGGATGTAGTTGGTGGAGGTCAGTGCATGCGAGCTGATGAAGTCGGCGATGGACTTGCAGAATTGGGGACGTGGGCCGGGTGGTCTGTAGACAAGGGTGCCTCTGAGGGTGGTCTTGGGGACCGTGTGGATCTTGAAGTGCATGTGTTCGGCAGTGGTGAGGGTGTCGTTGGTGTTAGTGGAGACCTTGATGGTGCTCTTGAGGATGATAGCGATTCCTCCTCCGACTCCGTTGGTGGGATCTCTGCGGGAGATTTCGTATCCGTCGGGGATGGCCACTGTGATGTCTGGGGTGGAGTCTTCGTTCATCCAGGTCTCGGTCAGGAAGGCGACGTCAGGTGATGTGGTGGTGAGTAGGTCCCAGAGCTCGACGGCGTGCTTGCGTGCGGAGCGGGTGTTGAGAAGGATGCATCGCAGTCGGTTGGGTTCCGTTGTAGTGGGTGCCTCGGCGTCTTTGGTGCAGGCGAAGTTGCAGTTCCGGCAGGTGAATGGGCTGTGGGTGCGCTTGGGGGTGGCCTTGTAACAGTTGGTGGTCCGTCCGTGGTTGAGTGCGATGAGGGTGTTGGCGTCGTAGTGGAGTCGGGCATTTTTCAATGGGGTGGGGGCCAGGGGTTCTGGCGTTGGGCGCGTTCCAGGCGCGGACAGGCACAGACGGGCTTGCCTTAGGCGCGGCCGTGCAGCCGTCGCCATATGAGGGGGAGGTGGGGAGGTAGGGTCAGCTGGGAGGCAGGAAGACTGGGCAGCGAATGAGCAGGGGGGGGCGGGCCGCAGGGGGGGCAGCGGAGGAAAAATCGGCGGGCAGAAAGGCGGCAGAACTAAGGGAGGAACCCAGGCACACGGATTACAGAAGGGAAGCGAGCGGGGGCCCAGGCATACAGGGTACAGAATGCAGAATGGGTGGGGGCACAGGCACAGGCACACAGGGTACAGAACGTAATGGAAGGGGCACAGGCACACAGTAGCAGGAGGCGGCAGGGACAGAGATCGAGTGTGAGGCACCAGGAGCGGGAGGAGGCAGCAGAGGAGCACAAGGCTGGCACTAGCCTTGGTGGCGCTGCAGCAGAGGGGGAGCAACCTACCAGAGGTCAAGGGCATATCCCACTGTCTATAAGCATTTATTTGGACTATAGATGTGCACCTACATATGTGTATTGCTTTGTATAAACGTGTATAATGATTATGTTTACAAATATATAGATATTCATTAGTTCTGATTACAAATTGTACACATTACCTATGATTATATTATTCTATGTTTAACATATATTTAGGTGACTGCATACATAAGTAAATCTTTTATCATAACTATTTATCTACATTTACTTCACTATTGAATTACAAAAAAATACAAAAACAAAATTTCATAACTTAAAGTACAGCAACATTTGAAAGTCTGAGTTTATTAAATACAACTTAAATCTCCACATAATACCTTCCTTATACATATATATTTTCCATGTACTTATGTATCTTTATATGTTTTTACTTTACTTATAATTCAGCATCTCCAATGCACTACCCTATATGTCACACTATACCTCTCTCAATATAATTCTTCTACCTCCATCTCTGACTCATCCCAAAACTCACTCTACTACTCTCTCCAATGCACTACCCTATTTCTCACCTAATACCTCTCTCAATATATCCTATATCTCCACTCTCTGACTCATCCCAACCCCATTGGGGTAATCCACAAAATAACCATTTCTAGACTCTTCTCTCCTCTACCCCTCCTTGCATCATCTCATACCTCTTTTACTATTCGGATCTCCCAAACAAGTCTTTCTAAACATTTCCTTCTGACTCTTCACCCCTCCACCCCTCTTCGTCTTATCCCAAACCTCCTCCTACTGCTTTGAGCTCCAAAAAACAACACTTTTCTAGACCTTTCCCTCTTCTATCCCTCCACTATGCTTTTCAATCCAAATAACAGACTTACATGTCCACCGCTCAATTTAATTTCATAGCAAGACCCCAGACCATCGGTCTGAGATCTGCTCTTCCCCAGCGGCTCTGCTTTGCCATGCTCTGCCGCTGAGCGCTGGTGCCCGGTACTCTTTTGCCCCTGTTGTGCTGATATTTGTCCCTGTATATTCATCGTATTTTTCATACTGTGTTTTAGGCATACTGTGTCCATTACTGCCTCTTTTTCTCCTGTTGCCCTGTATCAAATAGACATCTTTATCTTAAATTCACTTCACTCTGTGTTACGCGCCCCTTCTGACTGTTGCACGAGTGACCCCCACTCCAACACAGAGCACCTCCACTTCCAGATCCAGACCAGCCCCAGGACCATGCTATGCAGCAGCCTCATCTACAGACCGCCAGGACCTCGCACCCAACCCGCAACTACCATCGCCGATCTCGCCACACTCCATGTCATCACGTCCATGGGCTACATCCTACTCGGGGACCTGAACTTCCACCTCGACAACTGCAACGACCCCGACTCCACCACTCTCCTTGACAACCTTGACAACCTAGGACTGAAGCAGCTCGTCAACACGCCCACCCATAGAGCGGGTCACATCCTCAAACCCATCTTCGCAGGAGGAACAAACATCTGCTTCAGCCACACCACTCAACCCCTCTGGTGGGTCCATCACTGCGTCCACTTCAACTTCAACACCACCATCGCACCCAAGTTCGTCCCGCGGCCACCTGAACTGGAGCAAGTTCACAGAGGAACACCTTAACACCACCCTCCGTAAAAACACCCCCCCAGCGATACGACTGACACCAACGAAACAGCCAGAGAATTTCACCTCTGGATCTCCTGCTGCGCTGACAAGCTCGCACCCCTCTCCCATCCCACCAAACAATGCCCTCTGAAGGCCGTCTGGTTCACCACAGAACTTCAAGAAGCCTGAGTCTCCTGCAGATGCCTAGAGAAAACCTGGCGAAACCAGAAAACCTCAGAAGCACTGAACAACCACAGGAGCACCCTGAAGGAACACCACCAGCGCATAAGAGACACCAAACTGACCTTCATAAGAGACACAGTCAAGACCAACGTGACCAACGCCAAGGAACTGTTCAAAATGATACAGCAGTTCGCAAAACCCACCAGCGAAGCCACGGACGTCACACCTTCCCAGGAACTCTGCGACAAGCTCAGCTCCTAATTCCATCGGAAGATTAAGGTCCTCTACGACAACTTCAGCGAACCAGCGCTGGACACCACCCACCTTCCCACCGCCACTGAAAAACCTAACATCACAACCTGGGATCCCGCTACCTTTAAACTCACACCACCACCATAAAGAAAGCACGCTCAGGAGCCCCAACGGACCCCTGGCCATCGCACGTATTCCACAGGGCCACCACCGCCATTGCACCCCAACTACGACAGACCATCAACGCCTCCCTCAGTACCGGCATCTGCCCAGATGACTGGAAACGGGCAGAGGTGAAAGCCCTCCTCAAGTAACCAACGGCTGACCCAACGGACCTGAAAATCTACCGGCCCATCTCTCACCTCCAATTCGCACCCAAAGTCACTGAGAGACTCGTAAGCGCCCAGCTGACTGTCTTCGTCGAAGAGAACTCCATCCTCGATGCCTCCCAGTCTGGATTCTGCAGCAACTACAGCACCGAGACCACCCTCCTCGCCGCCACTGACGACATCCGCATACTACTCGACCAAGGACGCAATGCGGCCCTCATCCTTATAGACCTCTCCACAGCTTTCGGCACCATCTCTCATCGCATGCTCGCAGCAAGACTTCACGAAGCAGGGATACAAGGAGCCACCTTCGACTGGATCCAAGCCTTCCTCTCCGGCAGAACCCAGAGGATCCAACTCCCCTTCCTCTCCGAACCCAAAGAAATCAACTGCGGAATACACCAGGGATCATCACTCAGCCCCACGCTCTTCAACATCTACATGGCCCCCCTCACCGCCGTCGTTAGACAGCATGGGCTCAGCATCATATCCTATGCCGAAGACACCCAGTTCATCCTCTCACTTATGAAGAATCCCAAAGACACCAGACTCTGCTTCCAGGAAGGAATGAAGAACGTGGCAGTCTGGATGAAAGACAGCTGCTTGAGGCTCAACTCAGATAAGACCGAGGTCCTCATCCTAGGACCCCGCACCTCTGCCTGGGACAACACCTGGTGGCCCTCTGCCCTCGGGAACTCACCCACACCTACATACCACGCCCGGAACCTCAGCATCATCCTTGATTCCTCCCCCTCCATGAACCGCCAGATCAACGCTGTTGCATCCACCAAGAGTATCCTTCCACGTACCCAAGAGGAACAGCCTTTGACACCTTGATGCCGCTAAAGTGTGATGCTGTGAATAATTTGTATGTCTTGGACAGCATACTCTGATTCGGAGAGTTCTTGGGCACAGCGAGGAGGAAAGGTGATGAAAATTGGGGTGGAGTGAATGCCATGTTGTACACGTACTATAAATCGCATGCAAGGTACTGCTGGATCGCCTGCGTGCCACAACGCAATGCTTAATGTCGCACTGAAACCGCTTTTTCAGTGATTACATCATCTGGGTCATTTGAGTCATCCTCTGAGTCATCCTCATCATTCACTCTTCATAAACATGGCGCTGCACAATTATCTTCTGTTAGCGCAGCACAGTAGATTTCTTGCAGCGCTGCAGTGCATAAATGTTAGCTAACCTGAGCCTTAGCTTCTAGCAAGGCAACCTGTTTTAACAGAAGTGAAAACTGCCTCCATCAGACCCCCTGGTCATTCCCACCAGCTCTGCTGCAGGTCAACCATGCACAACAATATTAGCATTTCCCCCCATCTCTCTTCCTGTTTCGTACCACTTCATTTCAAAATTTTGAATGAGGGTCCTCTACAGTGCTACCCTTCTTGAACCTTCCTTTGTTTTATTTTTTACTGATTTGGATTTTTTGTTTTGCGTGGACATGATCCAAATAAATCTTAGAGCACTGTACAAGAAAGTGGTGCATCTACCACATTTTTTAGATAAAATGCAAGGGGAACAAGCATTGAAATGCAGTAGGTCTCGCCCTCGTTTAAGTTAAAGCAATTCTGTTTGTAATTAGGTGGCTTTTTAGCTTTGCTTTTATTAGTGTCTTTCAAACTTTCATGTACATAACAAGCATATGTATGCATATATGTATATGTATGCATGCATTTATATTTATATTGATATGCAGATGTATATATATGTATGTATATATATATACACATACATATAAATGCATATATACATTTATATATTTATATAAGTGCATATGTGTGCGCTTAGAGAGGCGTAGAGGTAGAGAGGTACATAGTACAGAGAGAAGTAGAGCGAGAGGTAGAGAGAGGTAGAGCGAGAGGTAGAGAGAGGTAAGAGGTAGAGAGGTAGAGAGTGAGTAGTAGAGAGTGAGAAGTAGAAAGTAGTAGAGAGTAAGTAGTAGATAGTAGTAGAGAGTGAGTAGTAGAGCGTAGTGGAGAGTGAGTAGTAGAGTAGTAGAGTGAGTAGAGAGTAGTAGAGAGTAGTAGAGAGTGAGTAGTAGAGAGTGAGTACTAGCGAGTGAGTAGAGAGTAGTAGAGTAGTAGAGAGTAGTAGGGAGTAGTAGAGAGTAGTAGAGAGTTGTAGAGAGTGAGTAGTAGAGAGTGAGTAGTAGAGAGTGAGTAGTACAGAGTAGTAGAGAGTGAGTAGTAGAGAGTAGTGGAGAGTGAGTAGAGATTAGTAGAGAGTAGTAGAGAGTGAGTAGCAGAGAGTAGTGGAGAGTGAGTAGAGATTAGTAGAGAGTAGTAGAGAGTGAATAGTATAGTGAGTAGAGTAGTAGAGTAGTAGAGAGTAGTATAGAGTGAGTAGTAGAGAGTGAGTAGTAGAGAGTAGAGTGAGAAGTAGAGAGTAGTACAGCGCCAACTCTGGAATATATCGATTCTAGGCACAAGGAGTTTTAGTGCCTGTCAAAGGTGGGTCCTACAGATTGTGTAGCATCACAGGTGCGGTGGGGGTTGAGGGTATAGAGAGCACTATATAGGCATCATAGTCCATTCATCTACCCATCCATCCAGCGTTTCTCCCAACCCACCCATGCATCCCACCCTCCCATTGATGCAGCCACCCATTAATTAATCTCTCCACGATCCATTCAAACATCCATCATCCATTAATATACTCTTCCATGCCCACGTAGTTCCGTCCAAGCATTATCCTGATCCTCTCACACAAATCTATCCAGCCACCCATCCATCCACCCATCCATCTATCCTCTTGCTGCTCACTGCTCACTCATTTACAGGTACCCACGCACCTTCAGGTATCAAACCCTCTCACTCATCTGCATCCACCCTTAGCCCAGTTGCTCTAGACCTGTGGTCCGGGGACCCCTGTAGGACCCAAACCCTACTCAAGGGGTCCCCGGCTGTTTAGCAAATTAAATAATATCAGCAAATTAATAAATTTATAATGAATCAAAATGTAAGAAAGAACATTTTAAAAGATTCTGTAAATGTGAAGGAATTTTAAACTGAAAGTTACAAATGTAGTATCCTCAGATTGATTGGTGGCAACAGTGCAAGTGCATCATAGTGTGCATGAATTGAAGTTAGAAAGGCTCAAACCTTCCCATAAAAAAGTTATTTTTATTTTTGTTTGCGAATATTTCATTTGTGTGTTTGTTTGATGAATGCTTGTTTCTATATTTTAGTGTGTTGTTACATGTTTCAAATCATCTGAAATGCTCAGACCAAGTCCCCGCCTTCCACTAATGACTCATTAGGGGACTCTGGATCCCAATAAAAATGTAGTGGGGGTCCCGAGGTTCCCATAATGATTAAATTAGAATCCACAGAAGACAAAAGGTTAAGAACTGCTGTGAGTTTACCCCAGCCACTGGTGTGCACACACACATCCATCCATTCATGCTTACATCGTTCACCTGCCTTCCCTGATCCACCCATTCAGGGAAGTTATAATCCCCTTTCAGCCTTTCACATCCACCCATTCATCCATTCTCCATCCATCCATCCACTCACACATACACTTCCCCAACCACCCATTACATTAATGCACCCAAATACTAACCCACCCAGTCCTTGCACTCGCCCGCAACTCTCCCCTACTACCCACCTATTCATCCATGCATTAATTCATCACTCCGCCCATCGTATACCTGTGAAGTGCTGGCAAAAGGAACAAGCAGCCCAAATGACCAACGAATGATAAAAGCAGCGCAGCATTATAATTTGTAAATAAGTTTCAGGAAAGTTAGAATGGAGATATGCAAAACAAACCACGCCCCTTTGCCAGAGAGTGTGGCGAACCCTACAGTAGAATGCTGAAATGCTGAGATGGTCACCCTCGGAAGAGCATGGCGGCCCTTTAAATGCTCCATTGCCTTAGGCCAACACCTGCTCTAAGGGAATTCAATAATCGCACCTTTTTTTTACTTTTAAAACAAGATGCTGAGGCCCCTCTTTGGGGTGGCAGCACCTCAGCCTCCCCCAGGGGGGCATACTGGGCGCTGCACGTGCTTCTAAAATGATCACCAATTTTCACACGTCAAGTGTGCTAAAACCGCACTTCAAGGTACCCTCACAAGTATGAAGAGAACGCCACCCTCGGTCTATGAGGATTCTCTGGGGGTGAGTGGAAGGTGGGGGTACAGTGGTCGCACGAGCAAAAAGGGACAGAGATGTTGAAAACTGACACATTTTGCTTCAAAGTATGTTTATGAAGAGTTTCGCAGAATGCATTTTTTCATGTGTGGTAGCCTATGCCACACTTTCAATAGAGCTGTAAATAAATTTTTTATATTAAGGCAATTTCTTATCTTCTCAATCCGGTGTAACATGAATCAGCATCGAAGATGTGGATATATAAACTTAAGGGAAGTGGCATAACGTCTAGAGCGGCTGACTTTGGCGCTGGGGATACAAGTTTGAGTCTCAGTATTGGTTGAACATCCTGCGATTGTGGGCAAATCTAGCTGCAGCAGCCCCATGCACCCCCAGCCCTCCAGCTGCCAGGGCGCCCTCTGCAGGGCCCCTCTGTTGGCGTTTATGGCCCGCAGGCTGTATACTCCCCTCCACTTCCTCTCGGCTACAATTTACTTTGATCTGCGCCGGCTTGGTCCGGGGGGGCGCCTCGCTCGGCGCCGGTACTGTCTAAAGTGTACTCGGGCCCCCCAGCTTCTGCAGATCTCTGGGATGGCCCAGCAGTGGCTCCCTCTTGACCGTCCACACTTGGCCAGCCATGGGCTGCTTCAGCTGGGGGCTGCCTGTAGGGGTGGTAGACGGAGGCGGGCAAACTCCCCCTGGGTGCGGGCTCCTCGAGGCACTAAACATCGGAGCCTTGTGCTGGAAACTGCAGGAGGGGAAGTCAAGGTGGTCCACCTGCCCAGGAGCCCTGCCATCAAAATTATGACTTTGAGGAGGTATACGGGTCATGTGAGCTGGAGGTAGAGTAGAGTCTGCCCGGGAGGGGAGAGGGCAGAGTCGGGATGTTGCTTGCTGACACCTCGCCAAGTTCCCTCAAGAAAGCAGCAGTGAGAGAGAGGGCATTTAGGCGCTGGACAGCTGCAAGTGCATGGCGGGGGGGGGGGGGAGTTCACGCGGGAGGGCATGTATGGAACCCGTTTAAAAAAATGCTTGCCATGACTTATCCTCTTCTCTTTGTAGTCCGTCCCACTTGGACGGACTTCCTGCTGGCGTAAACGGTTTATTATCTTCTTTATGGGGCCTTATCTTTGGACCCATAAAGAAGATAAGAAACCATTTACTCCAGCAGTAAGTCGGGGAAGTCCGTCCGAGTGGGACGGACTACAAAGATAAATGTGTACATCAGAGGACGCTCTTTTCCAATGGCTGGCCACCGTTTACCCTAAACGGTGATGTCAGCTAATGGAAAAGAGGGGCGGGGCTTGCAGCCCACAAGTAAAACTCACCCAAAAGCATAAAATCTCGCCAGCCAGACTGCACATGCGCAGCCTACGCAGACCAAGACCTAAAAAACACATGTCTATGACATTTCAACAAGCAGTGATAGAACATTGTTTGGAACAGAAGCAATCTTCAAATACAGTTTTGTTATCATCTAGATCAGGGTTCTCCAAAGTCGGTTGTGGAGGGCCAGATCCATGTCAGATTTTTAAGACAACTACATTTATCTAAATGGGGATATGCTAAAAATCTGGCATGGAAACGGCCCTCCATGACCAACTTTGGAGAACTATGACCTAGATCCTTGCAGACAGCCCTTCAGTGGGTTGTCATCAAACTGGTCATTACATGTATACTGCTGACTATCGACACCGCAATAGAGCATTAGGTGATGTCCAGGCTGTGTCCTACGATTTTAACAGTAGATAATTTTCAGACACTGAATCATGTGAGTGATGTCTGAGGCAGGAATATCATTCCAGATCTTCAGCGCAAAGCCCTAAAAAGGGTGAATTTGTTTTGAGGTTTGTTTGTAGCAGTTTTCCAAGTAGGTGCTTGTTGATACCACAAAGCATCTGCGCTTGCCTGAGATTTTTTATTTCTTTTTTAGATAGCGGGTATTGTTTAGCTTCAGAACTTTGCGTACCATGCAAGAAGATCGGTGGAACTGGCATGGGAGCTATTTGAGTTCAATGAATGCAGGTAGGATATGGCCAATATCCTCAAGTCTGTTATCAGTCTTGCAGCTGCATGAGGGGCAGATTTAGTGGGCTGGACAGAGGACAGCCAGGATGAAGATTCCACATAGATTCCATAATTTCACTTGTTGCATGTGATTTTATATTTGTTGGTTAACAGTGCTAGTCAGAAAAAACAGTTCGTATTCTTCATTAAATGATTTTTTACCGATGTGGCCCTGAAAATCATTGTTTTAAACAAGTGTAAAATGCTGGTCAGACACTTAGCATTTTTACGTTCATATTAAAAAAGTATGGGGCATATTATCAAGGGGGTTTATCGCCGCTTTTTTGGCTTTAAAAGCCAGGAAAGCGGAGATAAAATGATCTCCCTATTACCAAGCTGTCGCTAACACCAGTTAGCGACAGCTAATAGGAGATAGCGACCATCTTGGGCCATGCTTTGCATGTCAGTGATATTTATCACTAATGACATGCAAAGTGGGCGTGCCAAGATGTTAGAGACTGGAAACAGTCGCTAACATCGCTATCTCCTATTATCAACTTTTGGAGATATTCGCGCTAAGCGCGAATATCTTCAAAAGCTAACACCTGCCCTGAGCAGTTCTTAGCCATGTTATCCAATGGGAGGTGGATAACATGGCTAAGAGCATTTGCTCGATAATGCATGAATATCGCTGACTTTTCAGCGATATTCATGCATTGCGGCCGTTTTTTATCGCATTTGCGATAAACCTTGCTATTAGCAAGGTTTATCTGCGATAAAAATCGCCGATGTGCGGCGATAATATTTGTCTCTAAACAAGTTAGAGACAAAAATTATCGCTAGTTGTTGGTAATATGCCCCTATGTACCTTAATAATACCTCGCCTTACTGTCTAACCATACACCAGAGATGTTTTAAGTCATGGGCAAATTGGGCAATTGCCCAGGGCTTCCACCTTTCCACTTCAATCTACCCAAATCTACTCTACCCTACTCTACCCAAATCTACCCCACTCTACTCTACCCCACCTCACTCTAATCTAACGCAACCTACCCCACCACACTCCAATCTGCCCCATTCCACTCCAATTTAACCCAATCTATCCCAATCCACCCCATTCCAATCTGCCCTACCCCAATCCACCCCCTCTCAAATATACCCTCACCCAACTCTAATCTACCCCACTACTTTCCACTCTCGGCAGATGCAGGTAAAAGTGGTGGGGCAGTGGGGGAGGGGATTTCGATGGACGATGACAAGGGAATTTTTTTTATTTATTTGATTTTCCCTCGTCATCGTCTGTTGAAACCCGGCCTCACTGCTCTTACCTGCATCGGACGCATATGTCCTTGCTACCCCAATCTGCTCCACTGCATTCTATTCCTATTTACCCCACTCCACTCCAATCTACCCCACTCCACCTCAATCTACCCCAATCTACACCACTCCACCTCATTCCAAAGTACCCTACCCCTCTCCAATCTACTTCACTACACTCCAATCTACCCCACTCCTGTCATGACTATGCATGCTTGCCCTGGTTAACTGTAGATTGATCCTATTATTAAGTAAGCATGTTTGTTTGCCTTGATTATTACCTAATGACAGTATGTCTTGATCTTGATGTTAATTAAGATATTAAATTTTTAGTACTTTACTAAATAGTCAGAAGGTCAAGTCCAGTGTGTGCATTTGTTGTTAAATTGTGTCCTAAAAATGTGTCCTTAAATGACTGAAAGGAAAGGCACACAATATGGAATCTATTATTTGATTGACACTCGAACTGAACCTTGTGCTTCAATCTTCACGTGTTTTAAAAAAAGATCTAGATTATTGAGCTCATGGAGAATGGCACGTGTAAACTACAAACACGTGAAAATCAAGCCTGTGATCTGACACAAGCACCGCACGGTATTTAAACCGCTCCCGCTGCCGCATACGCGCTTGATCTTGTCAGAGCTTGGGCAGAGTCTGCACTTACCCGTATTCCTTCTGGCGCTTCAAGCCTTCCCGAAGCCCCGAACGGCTGCTTCCTCTTCTGAAACCTTCCGTTGAATCGACCTTCGTGGGAGCATTCTTCAAGCCTCAGTTGCTGCTTCTTTTTAGGTTTCGCCTGTCGAAAGCTGCGCAGCAGCGTTTCGCGCAGGCGAAATCTTTTGTTTTACAGTATGTGGGCTTTGTCCCGCCTCTGTCTTCCATTGGCTAGCTCCATAAATGGAGGCTAGCCATTGGAAGAGAGAGGCGTCCGTCATTCTGCGAGGCGACTCGTGGGCGTTCCGGCGATTTTTTCTCATCCAGCCCCTTTTAGCACGTCATTGCGGCGGTAGGCGGGTGTTTTTTTTTTTTTACCATGTTGTTTTCGTCTTTTTGGAAGTGCCTTTAGCTGGAGTGGTCGGCGAGATTTAAGTTGCCAGGAAGTACTTTGTATTTGCAATCAGGTAAGCAAATGTTCTTTTAGCCCCGTCTAGTAATTTTCTTTTAACCCCATCTTATGTTTTCTCCATGTTTGTTTTACGGCTCGTAATTTTGTTTTAACCCCGTCTCATGTCCTCTCCATCTCCATGTTTGTTTTACGTCTTTCCGTCTCTTGTTGCTGTTGTCTCTGTTTTCCGTCAATGGAATGCATCCGGCGGCATGTTTATTGGTTAAGTCTTTGCGTGTGTTAAGCAGCGGGCGGGGTCCTTGCTTCCCCCCTAATGCACCCCTGAGTGTGCGGAGGAGCGAGGCAGTGCCCGGCTTTGTTTCCAGTGAACCCGGGCACTGCTCTGATAACAGGATTACTCATTGCTTTCTTTTCGGGTATAGGAGGGGGGGTGAACGATGCAGTCGGCCTGGGACAACCCCCTGACGTCCTTCCCCGGGCCGCGCTGTGATTGGCTGCCGGCCCGGGACACCCCCGTGACGTAATTCCCCGGGCCACGCTGTGATTGGCTGCTGGCCCGGGACACCCCTGTGACTTCATTCCCCGGGCCACGCTGTGATTGGCTGCCGGCCCGGGACCTGACTTGTATACATATGCTATCTCCGACTTAAACTCGACCCTCAATGCTGACGGTGCATTGTAAAGTGTAAACTATGTAGCCAGGGATCCAGGAGGCTCAGGCATATACCGTTAGTAAGCTCTATCTCCAACACTGCTGATGCATTGTAAACTGTAAACAATAGATTTGGGGATCCAGAAGACTTCGGTTATGTGATTTGTAAAGGCTGCCCACTGCGCCACCAGCACATTCGAAAGTGTTAACAGCCCAGCGTGTGAGCTGGAGGGTTCAAGTATATGCTGTTAGTATAGTGTATATCGTAGTGACGTTATCAGCACACCTTTTGTTAACAATCCACCAGATGCACACAAGGACAGGGGTGTATGGAGCTGTAACAAGTCCAGTGGCTGACTGAGCTGTAGGAGTGAAAGCATAGGGTCTCCCTACGCCTAAGAAGGAAGAACAAGCTATCATACTACATGAGCTCTCGGAAGCAATCCTATGGCGTCTGTCCATGTTACTGGGTGGAGTGAGATGGGCCAAAGGCTGCTGTCGGTCGGATACCTATCAGCCACCATGTAGCCCTCGCCCTAGGACATTACTTGAGGCTGGGACGGCAAACACTAACAAGTTTGATGGAAAACCACAAAACCCTGTTGAGTTTCCAACGTCCACCACATACGCGGTCCAATGCACATATTTACGTTGAGCTGGAATTACATTGCTTTGTTTCTTTCCTACACAACATCCTTCATTCCCACAAGAACCACAGGTTTTACACAACGACTTAAGTTCTTGTGTAAATTTGAACTTTCAAGAGATTCCATTTTCACCATCCATTTGCGAGCGTAAATGAACCTGCTCTCCTTTACCTTGGGACCGTCCAGTTCCTGTGAATGTTGTGGGGAGCGTTGCTGAGGCAGCAAACATCTGCTTTCACAGCCCCCACAGGATATTTCTGCTCAAACCTCCATGACGTTGAGAGAAAGCGACGCACAGGGCCTAAGAAAGACAGCAAATCAGGCATGCTGCCAAGAGCCCAATAAGAGGCATATATAAGAGATTATCCGTCAGTAATAAACATGACACCGAAGCCTATTTTACATAAAATAAGGCCCTGCTGCAAGTTTATGCTCACCATTAGGAAGTGGTAGTCTCACCCCCAGAGTCTACAAACATTTAGAATGGATATTTTGATGGAAGCAAGGGCTGCTCCATTTCTGTTCGATGACACCGGGTTTTACATTTGGTGCGGCTACAACCCTGGGGCGCCAGTGGTATTATTGTGGAAAGTCACGCAAAACAGGTCAGGCTTTGAAAACCGTCACTGTGATAGCCTCAAATGTCCAACCCCAGGCGGGACAAGGTGTGGAACCACACCCCCACAGAGAGGCTGGTGCCACACCTCTATAGCAGGACTGCCTTCTTTCTGTCATTAGGGGCATCTTATCCAGTCCTCATCCTTTATGTCATCACCTAATGCATTATGGGTATTGTAGTCTTGCTTCCATTGAACTAATTAGACTAAAACACCTGAAAACCATGACTGCTCCAGTGTGTGTGTGTGTGTGTATGTGACTGCTCCAGAGTGTGTGTGTTTGTGTGTGACTGCTCAAGTGTGTGTGTGTGACTACTCCAGAGTGTGTGTGTGACTGCCCCAATGTGTGTGTGTGTGTGTGTGTGTATGTGACTGCTCTAGAGTTTGTGTGTGTGACTGCTCCAGTGTGTGTTTGTATGTGACTGCTCCAGTGTGTGTGTGCATGACTGCTCCAGTGTGTGTGTGTGTGGATGTGACTGCTCCAGAGTGTGTGTGTGTGACTGCTCCAGTGTGTGTGTGTGTGTGTGACGGCTCCAGTGTGTGTATGTGTGTGTGTATGTGACTGCTCCAGAATGTGTGCATGTGTGACTGCTCCAGTGTGTGTGTGTATGTGACTCATCCCGAGTGTGTGTGTGTGTGTGTGTGTGTGTGTGTGACTGCTCCAGTGTGTGTGTATGTGACTGCTCCAGAGTGTGTGCATGTGTGACTACTCCAGTGTGTGTGTGCATGTGACTGCTCCAGAGTGTTTGTGTGTGTGCGTGTGTGTGTGTGTGTGTGACTGCTCCAGGGTTTGTGTGTATGTGACTGCTCCAGGGTGTGTGTGTATGTGACTGCTCCAGAGTGTGTGCGTATGTGACTGCTCCAGAGTGTGTGTGTGTGTATGTGACTGCTCCAGTGTGTGTGTTTGTATGTGACTGCTCCAGAGTGTGTGTGTGTGACTGCTCCAGTGTGTGTGTGTGTGACTGCTCCAGTGGGTGTGTGTATGTGACTGCTCTGGGTGTGTGTGTGTGGGGCTCTGGATGTGTGTGTGTGGCTCTGGGTGTGTGTGGCTGGCTCTGGGTGTGTGTGGCTGTCTCTGGGTGTTTGTGTGGCTCTGGGTGTGTGTGTGTGTGTGTGTGGTAGTAATTGCTGTCTGCTAAGCTCGTCCGTAGGGTACAATAGGTCTCACATTTGCGAGAGATTAAGCTATTGGCAATGTAAATGACAATGCCATTTATTTATCTGTTTTCAAAACCAACACATAAATACACATTTTGTCATTTACAATGCCAATAGCTCTAACTTTTCCAAATGCGAAACCGTTGCATTGTAAATGCTTGTTTCTTGGAGTGCGCTCATCTTTCCCCGCCGCAGGAGCAACTTCGGACCTTTAAAAAAAAGGCGCACCAACTTCTTTCGGCAACAGAGACATCCGGTATTCTGAAAGAAAGATAAAGATCAACAAGCAGTAAGCACAGATAAGTGAAAGACTTTTCTACTATTCCTGAGAGTTAATTAAGACAGATATTATTTGGGGCTTTTGCAATAAGGAATCAAGCAACAAGTAATAGTGCAACTTAGTTTGCTGAATCTTTGCGAAGCATCCAAGAGAGAACAGTGAACTAAAACGTTCTAAAAAACAAATCAGTGACTGAAAACAGACTTATTTGATGTTATTTGAATCAAGAAAGACTCTGTGTAAATTCGAAGCAGAATATTGATACTTGCTTTTTTTTGCTTATGTGAGAGGTAAAAAGTTCTTGACAAATTAGTAACTAGAGATTAATGCTAGGTTGTTTTCCTAAATGTATGTTTTCCTTTGCAGTAATACCTAGCAGAATCAAAGGCAGAGCAAAATAAGCAATAAGAGAGTTATATCGAGAGTCCATAACCTAGGTACTTGGTTTTCATGAGAAATATAGAATATAGAATTCATTACGTTTGTCACAAGAACTATCTGTTTACTTACCTGTTATTATTATATACCTTTTAGATCGTGTGAACAAGAATATTTTACCTCCTAGAGCATCTCACAGAAAAGTTCCTGCGTTCAAGAGATAGAAAATTCCAGAGTCAAGTCAAGTCATGGAATTTGTATAGCGCACTACATACCCATAGGGTTTCAAGGCGCTTAGGAAGGGGAGGAGGATTACTTGTCAAATATCCATGTTTTAAGTTGCTTTCTGAATGCTAGGTGGTTCTGGGTAAGGCGAAGGACTCTCTCTCTCTCTCTTTCTCTCCCATTCCCCCTTTCCCATCGGGAACTTCCTAGGGGACAGAGTTTTCTGAGTACTGGCACTTTGGGAATTCTTGGGAGAATTGGGGTTTGGTCATGGTCAACAAGAGCAAGGAATACGGGTGAGCGTCTTCCGTGACACCTCCACTCCAGTCTACCCCACTCTACTCCAGTATATCCCAATCCACTCCACTACCATCCAATCTACCCCAATCCAGCTCACTCCCCTCCAATCTATGCACTCCAATCTACCCCACTCTACTCCACCCCAATCTATCCCTCGCCACTCTACTCCAAGTTACTCCAATCTACACCATTCACTCTAACCCAATCAACCCCACCCAACTCCAATCTGTCCCACTCTATTCTGCCCCAGTCTACTGCACCCCACTCTGCTCCAATCTACCCCACTCTGCTCCAGTCTATCCCAATCTACCCCACTGTGCTCCAATCCACTCCATTCTACCCCAATTTTCCGCACTCCATTGTACTCAAATCTGCCCCAATCCAACACACTCTATCCCAATTTACCTCACTCCTCTATCCCACTCCACTCCTATTTACCTCACTTCACTCCAATGTGCCCAACTCCACTTCAATATAACCTATTCCACCCCAGCCTATCCCACTCCGCTCCAATTTCCACTCTACTGCAATCCATCCCACTGCACTCCACCACAGTCTACCCCACTTCACTATGATTTACCCCACATCACTCCACTGTATCCCACTCTAATAAACTATCCACTCCAATCCTTCCCACTTTACTGCACTCCAATCTACCCCACTCCACTCTACTCCAGCCTACCACACTCCAATCTATCACAATCTACCATATTCAACCCACCCCTATCTCCCACTACCCCACTGTACCACACTGCAGTCCACCCAGTCTACCTCACTCCACTCCAATCTACCTCACACCTCTCCACCCAATCTACCTTACTCCCTCCATCCCAATCTACCTCACCCCACACCTCCCTAATTTACCCAACCCCAAACTACCCCACTCTAATGTATCCCATTCCAGTCTACCCCAATCTACTCCACTCCAATCTACCACAGTCTGCCCCAATCCACCCCACTCAAACTTCCCCACCTATCTCAATCTACCCCAACCCATTCTAACCCACCCTCTCTACCCCACTCCACTATACCCCACTCCAATCTAACCCACTCAATATACTCCATGCTACCCCAAGGCACCTTACTCTACCTACCTTACTCCACTCCTCTCTAATCTACCCCAATCTACCCCATTCCTTTAAAATCTGCCTTAATCCAATCCACCCAATCTACCCCACTCCAATCTACCCAATTCCTTTGCAAACCACTCCAATCTAACCCAATCTTACCTGCTCAATTCCACCCTAATCTACCCGACTCCACTCCACTCCAATCTATCCTAATCCTCTCCACTATTCCCCAGTTTCTCCCACTCCACTCCACTCTGAATCTATCCCTCTCTACGCGATCTACCCGTCTCAAAGCTACCCCATCCGGTTCCACTCTACCTCACCAAATCTACTCCAGTCTATCCAACTCCTCCCCAATCTACCCCACTCCAGTCTATCTCACTCTAACCTAACCAACTCCCATCTACCCCACTTCAATCTACACCACTCCACCCCACCCCATTCAATTCCAGTCTACCCCACTTCACACCAACCCACCCCACTCAGCTCCATTCTATCCCACTCTACTCTACCCCACTCTATTCCTCTCCAATCTAACGCAATCTACCCCACTCCAGTCTACCCCACTTTACCTCAATCTACCCCACTACAAACCTACACCATTAAACCCCACTCCACTCCAGTCACTGCCCTTGCAGGTAAGCGTGGTGGGGCCAAGTTGGGGGGATTCGACAGACAACCACGAGGGAAAATTAAATAATTCATTAATTTTCCCTCGTCATCGACTGTCAAATTCGCCCCACCCCACACCGCTCTTACCTGCATGGACAACGGCTGCTCCACTCTACCCCAAACTACCCCACTCCGCTATACCTGAATCTACCTACTCCCCTGTACTCCAATCTATCCCATTCCATTCTGACCCAATCTACCCCACTCCAATTTACCCCATTCTACACCACCTTAACCCACCCCTCTCCACTAACCTTTAGCCATGCTGAAAAGCAGCCACACTGGTGTACAACATGGCGGCTAAATCACATTGCCAAAGCCAATAGTTCTCAAATAGGTGAAACCTTTTGGCTTTGCCAATGCTTGCTCATAAATCTGTCCCTACATTTTCTAGCTAAGCCTAGTCACTGGTAACATAGCTTAATGGGTTAAGGCACCCTCAGCAAAGTTCTGTTTGTATCCAAAAGGCCTTAGGTTGCAATATTGGTAAATAACTTAGGTGGGTTCTGTGTGTGCTGCAAAGCATTGTGTGTAATCTGCACACATATCTCTCCTGCAGCACCCACTTAAACCACCTGAGTTATTAGACCTGAATTCTAGAAGAGTGCTCAATTGAAGTATTCATTTATTGCTGGGATCCTGGTGTAAACACCAAGTTGCAAGATCCAGTTGTGTTAAAACATCTTCGTGGGTTATGCACTTACTGTCAAAACCTACAAGTGATGAAAATGGTGAGGATTAAATTAAAAAGCTGAAAATGTATACCAAGGTGAAATCTTTCTCCAGCTCTTAAATTAAGGGCAAGTGAACTTCTGTGAGCCCTCTGCATAGCCAGGCCTTGCTGTTCGCCATCCAGGCAGTACTGTTACAGCACTTGTGGCTGCTTTACCCTCAGTATGCAGCGCAGTCAGACTTTTTGGAAACAATCGACCCACGATTGACCAGTGCCTGCAGCCTACAGGCCAATGCCATTTTGCCCATAAGCTTAAAGCAACCAGACATCCACGGATGCACACACTGCCAGAGACCGTTGAGGCTACCCGAGCGGAGAGAAGTGCCCGGGACAAAGCCGATTAGCTTCATTTAGCGTTCTGAAAAAAATAATTTGTTGCAGCTTTTATTAGTTAATTTTAATCTCACTTTTACCAGCAGACACTTACCGATGATAAAACAGACCAGTTCTCCAAAAATATCATTATTATGTTGTAGTTCTAGAAGAGTGCTCAAAGGGTTACTGCCACATAATCAATTTTTCAATCAATCAATCAGGGATTTGTATAGTGCCGCTACTTACCAGTGACGGTCTCAAGGCACTGGGGCCGGGGGGAGCTGCATCTGGGCACTGGCGTTCAGTCAAAGAGCCAGGTCTTGAGACCCTTCCTGAATTGGGTCATCAAACGGGATTGCCTGAGGTGGAGAAGCAGGGTGTTCCAGGTCTTGCGGCGAGGTAGGAGGAGGATCTCCCTCCGGTTCTAGTCTTTTGGATCTGTGGGGCAGTGGCCAGGGGCAGTGGCCAGGGTCAGTTGGGCAGAGCGGAGGTGTCTGGTTGGTACATGGAATGAGAGGCGGTGGTTCAGATATGCTGGTCCTGCATCGTGGAGGGCTTTGTAGGCATATGAGAGGAGCTTGAAAGTGATCCTTTTGTTGACTGGGAGCCAATGGAGTTCTCAAAGGTGTTCGGTGATGTGTCTGTGGCGTAAAATGTTGAGGACCAGTCTGGCTCTGGCATTTTGAACGTTCTGTAGTTTCCTGAGGAGTTTCTGGTGACGCCAGCATAAAGTGTGTTGCCGTAGTCGAGTCTGCTGCTGATGAGTGCATAGGTGATTGTCTTTCTAGATTCGGTGGGGATCCATCTTAATATCTTTTGAAGAAGGAGAAGCGTGTAGTAGCATGATGAGGATACTACGTTGATCTGGTGGTTCATTGTGAGCGAAAGTCCGGTATCATGCCGAGGTTACATGCGGGGTCCATTGGTGTGGGAGGGGCTCCCACTGCAGTGGTATAGTGAGTAAAGTGAGCTACCCAGTAAACCTTTGGGGGCTGGGTGACGGTAGAGATTTCCCGCGACTTGAACTCGTAGAAGCCCAACAGATCGTTCATTACTAGACGATCGTGTAAGCACAACCGAATTATCCTTGACGTGCGCTAGGATTAAAGAGAGCAATCATTCTCTTCCTTCTCACTTCTTTGAAGTGTACAGATTAAAACTCCACGCAATACCGGAGTCCCTGTTAAAGAATTCGACAGGTGGCCACTGTTCCAAGACTGAATAATCACCATCACTGAAGCCGTCAAATTCTAAAGAGTAAAGATACCTGTAGTGATTCTCGCCCTTGGGGAGTTACAATATTTATTTTCATTGTCCTGATGATGGTCTTACTGAGTTGCCCATAGAGACCGAAACATCGACTTCTGCTTTATCCGAAAGAAAATATTCTCACTTCTGTTTTTTGGATAAGCGTGTCACAGGCTATACAGAGAGTTTGATTAATTTTCTAACATTTGTCTTGTATTCCTGTGTTGCACATTTTGGTTTATTGTATTTTTCCCTGCAAAATTTAAACTTTGATAAAATCTACTTTTTTGCATATACACATGTCTACTTGTTTCTATGTTAACAATTGTCTTAATGTGAAGTATTGTCATGTCTAGGTAGTCTGAGATATATGTTATTTGATCTGATTTATTGAAATCAATTTAGTCCAGGATAATTAAGTTGCCTGCACCTAATTCATCTAGACAATCAAATTTAATCCTTAAAACAAACTCCTTTGGAGGCCCTTTTACCCACTGCAGTGGGCCACCAGGCGTCGTCCCAAGCTGAAGGGGTGGGTCCCAGGATGAGGACTTCAGTCAAAAGTTGTAGTTGTAGCCTAAAACTTTTATTCTTCAAGTTAATTTAAGCCATGTACATCACATGACTGGATAGATTAAAACAACAGAAAGCAAAGTTATAGCCATGATGACGACCTAAAATAATTAAAAAAAGTTAGAGACAACTTTCCTGGCCTTGGCAGCACTGACTGAGCATGGGTGCTCTGAAGCGCAAAGCAAGTAAGGAAAATGCTCCTCACTTCCCATTCCCGGTTTGGGTGCATAATACAGGTGCAGTGGGTCCCTCACACACCTGCACCACCTGCCACTACACTTGCTTTCCCCCTGCACGGCCGATGACTATGTAGCTGAGTATGTCACTGCTGCCAGTCTTACTTCAGTACATTTCGTTTCAAACAATCATGTTGTTGCTTGATTCCAAACATATACTACAAGTCTCATATTACTAGCAATAGCCTAATAGTTTGGCTCTTAAATGCTCAAAGAAGGCACACACACACATGTCACAGACTGTACCCTGCCACCCATGGCACAGGTAGCAAAACAGAACAAGCGGCTGGCCAGAATATTTCATTAAAAATTCAAGTCAACACAGCCAATGAGTACTATGTAACTAAAGCATATGTTTAGCAAAACATTTATTTTTCATTCAAAATATTCTTTTTCTTTCATAAAATCATGACATCAAAAGGAAAACACTATCAAAAATAGTCAAGTCAAAAGCAAAAACAGACGATGATGTGCAACATACATACAAAATATACAAACTTTACAGGCATGAATATCAAATATTCAAACAATTATATGAGACCACAATACAACTTAGAATCCGAAGAGGTACAATCCAAATAAATCTGTAAATCAAAAACCTTACAATATAAAGAAACATATAACCAGTCCTATAGCTGGAATACCAGTGGACAGGCGGAATTAGGGATGGTAAACCAATGCCTGCCTGTCTCACAAGACCCGTGGCTATTGTGGTTGCAAGCCAGGGCCCACACAAGTGGACTGAATTAATCCCTAGCTGCACCCTTCTTTCTTGCCGCGGGCTGGGGGTCAACGCGTTTCGAACCAACTTGATTAAAGGTTCTCCTCAGGACATGGACTGGGTACACCTTTAACTGTGAAAAAATTAAAAGGGGAGGGTGTCAAAAAAATGAGCACACAATTCGGGGGACCTCTCTGAACTCTCCTAACATAGCAAACACAACATGTTACCTGCACCACGTGCACAGCAGGTTGCTGTAGTGAGGATAATCTGTTAGGCAGGTGATTCTCTGAAAAAATAATAATAATAATAATTGGAGTAGTCACATTAGCTATGGACTATGGTAGACAAACTCAACACATTTCTTTCTGTGTATGCCGGCTCAGTTACCTGATTGAAACAATCCAGAGGTCTGCAAACACGGTACGTTGTAAAAAAGCGGCAGATTTCACATATCTGATATGGGCTGTGGAGAGATTAGAGATAACCCTTTTCAAAAACGGACTTGGGAGCAAGTACACGCCAAGTGCTGCATTCATAAGCGGCACTGTTCTTACCTGCACGCCGTCTGTCAGAGGCATCGGCTGTGTAGGAACTATGTCGGAACTGAAAATGAGTCAGTTCCGACATAGTTCCTACACAGCCGATGCAGCTAGGGATTAATTGAGTCCACTTGTGTGGGCCCTGGCTTGCAACCACAATAGCCACTCAGCCACGGGTCTTGTGAGACAGGCAGGCATTGGTTTACCATCCCTAATTCCGCCTGTCCACTGGTATTTCAGCTATAGGACTGGTTATATGTTTCTTTATATTGTAAGGTTTTTGATTTACAGATTTATTTGGATTGTACCTCTTCGGATTCTAAGTTGTATTGTGGTGTCATATAATTGTTTGAATATTTGATATTCATGCCTGTAAAGTTTGTATATTTTGTATGTATGTTGCACATCATCGTCTGTTTTTGTTTTTGACTTGACTATTTTTGATAGTGTTTTCCTTTTGATGTCATGATTTTATGAAAGAAAAAGAATATTTTGAATGAAAAATAAACGTTTTGCTAAACATATGCTTTAGTTACACAGTACTCATTGGCTGTGTTGACTTGAATTTTTAGTGAAATATTCTGGCCAGCCGCTTGTTGTTTTGCTAATTGTTGAGGTCCAGGCTGGCCGGTTCATTGGACCCAAAACCTTTTGTGCATACACCCATGGCACAGGTGGCACACATACATGTGTCACAGACTGTGCCCTGCTACCAATGGCACAGGTAGCACTCATAACCATGTGTCAGACTGACGCCCAAGGCACAGGCAAAACTCGCACACGTGCCACAGACCGTGCCCTGCCACCCATGGCACAAGCGGCACTCATAACTGTGTGTGACAGACAGAGCGCTGCCACCCATGGCACAGGTGGCACTCATACACGTGCCACAGAGTGTGCCCTGCCACCAATGGCACAGACAGAACTCATACATGTGTCACAGACTGTGCCCCACCACACATGGCCCAGCGGCATTCATACAGGAGTCGCAAACTGTGCCCTGCACAGGTAGCACTCACACATGTGTCACAGACTGTGCCCTGCCACCCATAGCACAGGTGGCACTCACACATTTGTCACAGACTGTTCCCTGCCACCCATAACACAAGTGGCACTCACATACATGTCATAGACTGCGCCCCACCACGCATGGCCCAGGCAGCACTCATACACGTGTCACAGACTGTGCCCCACCACACATGGCCCAGCGGCATTCATACACGAGTCACAGACTGTACCCTGCCACCCATAGCACAAGTGGCACTTGGTGCCACAGACTGTGCCCCCTCAGTTTCTTTGGTATGCAAACGCTCCAGAGTTGCAGGCCACAAAAATGATCCCCAGGCACTGGCTTTGCACGCTTTAAAGAGAGCGGAAATAAACTCCTTCCCAGACTTAAAGTTAAACATTGACAGAGCTCAGAGCTGCAGAAAGACCTAACTGAGAGCTCTTGGAGGAGGAATGGCTAGTTTACATCATAAAATGTAAAAAAAAGCGGCTTATTTTTGGTTGACACGGGCGTGTTTGTATTCTTTCAGCAAGAGTTGTTAGAAAATGCTTTCCTACATAGGTTAATTGTTTTTAGCATGGTTGACAATGCTTTTCAGTGTACATTAGCCCCTCTCTGAAGTAAAGCAGGTACAGGTGAGTATCCCTGCAGAAGAGGAGAGCCACAGAAGGAGTGCTGGATTTGTAATAATAATAACGTTGTTATTCGTTATTACAGTCACATGGGACCAGTTTGTGTCCGATGGTCCTTCTGCCCATCGTGCTGACCGGTTTCCGTGGGTCTGTCCTTCGGCCCATCACCCCCGACACATGGTCACCGCGCTCGTCGGTAGCTAGTTCTTAAGAAAATGTTTGGGTCTTGCACTTATACTATTATTATTATTATTAGTAGTAGTAGTAGTAGTATTGCTATTATTGTTGTTGTTATTAATAATAATGTTAATAAAATAAGGGGAGAATGAAAATCGGACACAAACCTGTCCCACGTGACTGTGATCCTCTCTGAGACCTGGTTTACTTATAGGTGATCGTCCTCTTTTCAGCACATTTCAAGAGTCTAGCCCTTTCTCAGATGCTATTGATTCGATATCCTTATTTTGGATCCGATCATTGATGCTATTAATGGATGTAATTGCCAATGACAAGAAGAAGCCACCAGGCAATGCTAAGGAAGCCCGGCATCGCCTTGACTGGTGTTACATGTCACTCACAGCACCATGCATTTATTGCCTAATTCATGCAAAGATGATGTCATACAGTACCCCATAGGAGAGATGACAACATACCATCTTGTTCTCAGAGGATGCATGATGATACAACGCGTACCATCACAACGCAGTATGTTACATCGCAGTTTTGACAATGCAAGTCGTTACATCGACTTGCGCTTGAGGGCGCTGGACTTAGGGATAGTGTGAATTACAGATTCAAACTCCGGTCAACGTACAGTAGGGAAGGTGTTGGAATAGTAATTCACACTACTCCTTAGTCTAGAGCGCACTTCAGTGCAAGTCGATGTAACGACTTGCGTTGTTAAAACTACGATGTAACCACACTGCGTTGTAATGGTTTCGTGGTAAAGGATGTTTCCCGTTCTCAGAGCTCCATTTCCACACCGTTGTGAAGGTCCCAGGTAAATATCAAGTCCTTCGCTATTTAAAATCAGGGACACAGTTTTTGAATTGTATGTTTGATTACAGGATGAAAACAAGGTATGCCACTAAATACTAGTGTTGGAACTGTTTCAGCATGAAACAGCAAAACCATGTTGCCAATTAACAACCCACATTTTAGCTACTTCCATTAAAAGTCTGGTTACCCTATTTTAACTCAGTTTCTCAGCTTTACTCTAGTGGATATTTATTTAACCAGCAATTGCCACTGTTGTATTGTGTGTTGAAATGGAAATAAGTTAGAAGTGACTCCCAATTATTTTGAGAAGATAACATGATGATTGTCACATCCTCTAACCTCTAAAGTGTTTGATCCCACAGCTTGTCTGCGACAATTCTACCTTGCCACCAAGTATAGGGTCGTTCTCTAATGAATGCGAAGAACCCAACTGCAATACTCATAGCATTTGCTATAATTCGGACTTTTTTGTGTGCATCATCTAATATAAAACTGGCAATTTTCAGATTGCATTTAAAAGTGTAAACACTTTGTTGACTACACAAATATTAGTGTTTTTTGCACATCTGGCTAAGGATAATAGGAAAATGTAATGCTCATTTTGAGATCATTACATCAGTAACATAGTTTTTCCTAAAGAATTTTGGCCTTATAATAGTTGTTCTCTTATGTATGAAGATAAGATTTAAGCTCTGCTCTGCTTCTCTAAACACAGTTAGAATAGTGACTATAAGAAGTACTTTATCTTCCGAAGAGTCCCTTCTAATCGACCTAAGTTGTTGTTTAAAAGCAAGTTCCTTCAAAAAGTGAGCTGCTGTCCTCGGAGTGCATGAGAGCATATGTGAATAACAACATATTTTATAATCATACTTACAGTCAAATGTGTTCTTTTATTTAACATATATTTAATACATATTAAAAATTACTAAAAGGAATATAAATATATATTTCAAAGTCAAACTCAAATCAAACTTTAATCGATTAATTAAAACCATTAAAGTGTACTTCGCTACACAAGAACACTGCTGCACCGCATCCACAGAACACCACACCCTTTTTTGTCTGCGTGGCTGTGGGGAAGAGGGCACCTTTTTCCACACGTTTTGGGACTGCCCACGCATACAAAATTACTGGCGTCAGGTGCTGCGTACTGTATCTCAGGCCCTAGAGATCTTGATCCTCCCAGAACCAAGGCGATGCCTCCTAAACGTGTGGGAGCCAACGGATTTGCCAAGACATAGTCGACTTTGGGTAACGTTGGGAATGATTGTAGCGAAGCGGGATGTTGCTCAGCGTTGGGGGGCGGCAGAACTTCCAACGAAGTCACAGTGGTACATGAATATGGACACAACAATGATAACTGAAAGGGCGGTGTACTTGAGCCGTGCGTGTCCAGGCAAGTGGAATAAGGTATGGTCCCCATGGAATGTGTACCGTGGCGAAATTTGCGATCCGCTGCCAGAAGATGATCCGCTAGAATCAGATGATGAGGGAGGGATGGAGTGAAGGGTGGAGGACGAGATAGGGACACCATTTGGGTAGAGATGTGGGGGGGGGGAAAGTCCTTCCCCGTTTCGGATGAGATCCCTGGATAATACATGGCAACTTATACTGTCCTAAGATTCTATCATACAGCTAACCTGCAATATTATTTCTCAATGATCGCAATGTGATTTCCTGTTTGTTCTTTTGGTTCTTTTCAAAAAACAAAAAATGAAAACCTCATTTAATTTGTAATGTGATTTTGACTGATGACCTTCAATTTGTTTAGTGATGTGCCCATTCACTACAGTAGCTTATTTAACGTTTGGACTTCATTTCCGCATGGCTGTCACTGCTATTTCTTCTATTTTAGCAGCCGGCCCCTCGGGGTTGTAGGCGACTTGCTGTGTAATTGTAAGAAGGTACAATAAAGGTTTTAAAAAAAAAAAGTGTACTTCGAACTCTGGGCGGGGAATTAACAATGAGGGAGGGAACGGGGAAACAGCAGCAAAACGCACAAGGGGTGGTGTGGCACAAAGGGGTAAGGTCAAAGTCAAACTCAAACACCAAATCCCGGGGTCACGTGAGAATCTATCCCCTAAACCTAGTAATGGTTTGCCTCTTATTTTAAACTCTAACTCCCCCATGTCGGTGGACTATGGAAGCGAACCCAATCATTGGAAACGTCTGGAGACTCTAATCACTGTTCTCCTATCACCTTTTTGGAACAAACCTGGGGCGATTGAAGAAAAAGTGTCCCTCCTTTTAAAGGCTCTCAAGTCCCGGATAATCTGGAAGCAATTGAGACCAATAGCATTATTGGGGGGGGGGAGGTATGGCACCCGCGGCACCCTCATTGCCAAGGTGCAGTGGCCTTGCTCGGAACTGCATGGGGGATGTGGCCAATGGGGCAGGGTAAAACCTTACTGGCAATGTGCGTAATGTAATGCTGAGATCGCCCTATCTGCTAGTGGCCACGGGAAACCAAGGACTAGGCGGACGGGTGAATGCTCCCCGCACAGACCAACGGAATCTGCCCATGTCGGGGGGCCCTCAAGTTCCATCAACTGCAAAACAAGCCAATCCATCCCTGAATCTTGGTAATCAATATGGGGAGGGTACTATTACTTCAAACCCTGTGATTATCGAGCCTGCTCTGGACATCTTAGACCTGCCACCAGCAGCTTGTCCTTATGTAGTGGTTCTGGCTGGTGTTCCCCCGCTCAGACCAGATCAATCTGAATCCTGGACCCAACTCTGTAATAAAACTGCTGACTGGCTATCCAGACATAAAGGCTTTAGGGTAGCCATGAGTAATAATATCATAATGGTGCGCAGAGTCGGTTGGGTGGGGTGGACTCCAAAGAACATTGGGGGGGATTGCGTGGTTGTCAATTTCCGAAGCCCTGCAGTTGCTCAAATGATCTTGAGGGCGCAGGATTGTGTCCACTCTCTGATACCTCTGTCTGGGCCCTGCCACTTGGTTATTTTTATAAGCCCCCACTTAGATCACTGAAGGAGATAGTCCCCCAAACTCCAGTTTTTAATAGGTTTGAGGCTTCATCTGGACTAGAAACCCAAGACTGACTACCTGTTACCAATTCGATCTTAGTGGACAAACTGAATCCAGAAGAAATGGCAGAGGTAGGAACACATATCCCGTTGACTAGTCCTCCGACTTTAATTATACCTCCTTCTATGGAGTCACGGCCCACCGTACTTGGCGCGGCCAATTTTAGCCCTACTCAGTGGTCAACTAAGGGAGGCTGCATAAAAGTCCTATCGTGGAATATAGTGGGTTTAAGGACCAAACGGAGAGACACCACTTGGGAACTCTACCTTGCCACCCACCATATTATAGCCCTCCAGGAAGCTAAGGAATCTATTTTCTTGGATGGGTTTTGTAACTTTGCTATACCATCTTCCATGGGGAGAGCTAGCTTTTGTTGCTAATTAACCTTAAATTGTCATTTAAAGCTAAGTTGATAGACACTGGTTCACCCAATATCTTAGAAGTTAAACTAACAAGGAGAATTTGCCAACCTTCCTAGTGGTCAATTTTTATAATTCCTTTACGGGAGGGGACGATCTGGAACATTTAAGATCCCTCAACCCATTTTTGGCGAATTATGAGGACAATGCTGGCATATATTATAATGTATTGTATTGTATTGTAATTGCATTTATATAGCGCTTACTACTCCTGACGAGGCGGCGAAGCGCTTTTTCGGCGCGTAGCAAGCTACTCCTGGACCCATTGAGGATTAGTGTTGAATAAGTATAGTGAAACATGCAAGTACATTTTAAGTGGTGGACTGGTTAGCCAGTTATTTGGATTTGGAATGATAGCAGAAGGATAGAGGAGGACAAGGTTTTTATTTATATAGCGCTTGTTGACACACGCTATTCAGGAAGCCTACAAAGGATTAGTGGTGAATTAATATGGTGAAATATGAAGTAATTTCAGTAGTGGGTATTAGTCAGTTACTTGGAGTGAGAAGGATAACGGAGGGATAAAAGGGGAAGAAAGATTTGCATTCATATAGCACTTGTTACCCGTGATGGGTGTTGAATCGCTTTACTGGTGAGTAGCACACCACTAGTCCCTACTTCCTATACAAAGCCTAACCCTACTCTAAGTCCCACACCCAGTCCAGCAACCAAACACACCAGAAGCACTAATCGTTACTTCCAATTAAAGGTCTAACCCTAGACCTAGTCCCACCCTACTCCCAACAACCAATAACATAGGAAGTCCTAGTCCCTACTTCCAATAGAAATCCTAACCCTAGCCCTAGTCCCAACCCTCCAATGATTTAATCACAGACCCAGAAACCAAACAGAACCCTCAAATAACCAAACAATGAGGACATTAACCCTAATCCAATAGAAACACCAGATACTACCACCAATCAGTGTAGGCATGTACCAACCACTAGCAGACCATATAAGGTCCCAGCGACCTCAGACAAGTTTTGCTGGACAGGGAGTTGGAAGCTGCTTCTCCTGTTCAGAATCTCCTAGGAGACAGACAGGCTCAATCCACACTTTCACTTCAGCAGGTAAGAGCCTCACTAACTTGAAATCTAACAATACTGTTTGAATAAAACTTTACTCCCCCTACTGGCCAAAAAACGAAGTGCACAGGCCCTAGTAAAACACAGTTTAAACAGCTCACAGAAGCACCCTCTGATGTAGAAAAAATCCCTGTTGCTGGGGGTGGGGGGGGGGAGGCAGGGGGCTGGCTTCACTGGCTTGTGAACACAAAATGGTGGCTGGTAGTGCACTGTTTTAACATACAGGTATTAGCACAGAGGAAAGGAGAAATTTGGAGGGAAAACAGAATTGTCACCAAGGAATGAGAGGGACAAACTACAGAGGTTGGACTGCAAATCCCACAGTTCAACGCACTAAATGGAGGCAATCATGGGCAGGGAAAACCCCAAATTTAAAACACAACACAGGTGATAAAATATGCAAATACAGGCAGCCTAAAAGTACAATTTTTAACTGTAACAACCACACGCAAAACAAAATTGTAACCAAGAAATGAGAGGGACAAAATTTAGAGGTTGGACTGCGAATCCCACAATTCAACACACTAAATGGAGGCAATCATGGGCAGGAAAAACCACAAATTTAAAACACAACACAGGTGATAAAATATGCAATTACAGGCAGGCTAAAACTAAAATTTTTAACTGTAACAACCACAGGCATAGACAGTAAACACAGAAAGTGAAAATTGTTTTTTAAATAACTTTTTGAAGAGACAGCACTAGTCTGTCTCCTTACCACTTCCTGGACTCTGCTCACTGCAATCTGGGGCACAGGTTTGCTGCAACTCACAAGATGGAGGAGAATGATTTGGGGTGCACCCAGCAAGGCCTTAAGGGGCCTGGGCAAGTGCGAGAGTGGGGTTCAGACTTGCCTGGTAGGTGAATAGCCAATGGTCTGCTGGCCTGGGGGTGGGGTGAGGGCAGCTGCTTCTCCTGTTCAGAATCTCCTAGGAGACAGACAGGCTCAATCCACACGTTGGGCTTCAGCAGGTAGAGAGCCTCACTGACTTGAAATCTAACAATACTATTTGAATAAGACTTTACTACCCCTGTTGGCCAAAAAACGAAGTGCACAAGCCCTAGTAAAACTCAAAAACACAGTTTAAACAGCTCACAGAAGCACCATCTGATGTAGAAAAAATCCCTGTTGCTGGGGGGGAGGCAGGAGGGCTGGTTTCACTGGCTTGTGAACACAAAATGGTGGCTGGGAGTGTTCTGTTTTTACATACAGGTCTTAGCACAGTGCAAAGGAGAAATCTGGAGGGGAAACAGAATTGTCACCAAGGAATGACATGCACATTTTGCCCTTCTCTAACCCATCTGTCTTAGACAGCTGGGTTAGAGACAGCATAGGGCTTCAGTATAGTCATGAGCAGCCAGAGAGGCCGCTCCCTCCAATCCTGGCGGAGCTCTCATAAAGCATGAGAGCAGCACCAGGATTGCTTACTGCAATTTCTGGGAGCTTGCCTGCATTTAGAAAACCCAAGCAAGGAGAAAGACATCTCATCAGGAAGGAAAGTGGGATTTTTCTTTAACATTTTTTTACTTTTATTTTTGTCCCCACACCTCCAGCCTCCTTAAATGCCAGCTTCCACTGCATCTTGATGCAGGATATCGCATCACAGCAACTTGCAGCTCCTTAGCGATGGCCTCATTGGAACGGTTGGAGCACAGTGCATATCTACACAGGACCTACCATCAGAGCACCTCAAAGCTCCTTATCAGCTGCCTCATTGGAACCAGACTCACAAATCGACGATGCACCTCGTAGCTCCTGATTGGTGGCCTCATCAAAACTGACGCAGCGCAATGCAGGACCTCAAATCTCAGTTCAAGGGCAACCAGGTACCCAGACCAGCTGACCGAACTTTGTCCTCTACTGGGCTCGTGCTCCCAAGCAGTTGGCTTAAACTTGTGACTTAGGGTCTCATTTAGATCTTGGAGGGCAGAGTCCTCTGTCACAGCGGTGATGGTTATCCGGTCCATCGAAATATAAATCCCATTATGTCAAATGGGATTTATATTTTGGCTGATGGGACATCCGTCAACATTATGACAGAGTACCTGGTCCACCGAGATCTAAATCAGGCCCTTAGTCCCAGTCCTGCATAACCAGATAACCCCATTTGGTGCTTTATGCTTTCCAGTGCTCTTTTTACCTAAATCTTTGAAATAGCATGTCTCTAGTTCTGCTTCCTGGCTTTTTGTATTTCTGGTATCATTTCATTTGTTAAAATATACTCTTTTTCTAGATTGGTTTGGAATTTTTCTTGTGACATGTTGTCACCTCATTACTCTTTAATAATAATAATAATAATATAATCCACATTTGTAAAGCGCACAATCACCCGTAAGGGTCTCTAAGCCCTGGGGGCCGTCGGGAAGATTAAGAAAGCTATTGCCCAGAGTCACATGCTGATGGGCTAATCTGCCGCCGGTGCAGGGGATCGAACCGCGATCCCCAGATTCCAGAGTCAGTCGCCCTAGCCGCAGCGCCACACCTCTTCCCAGACTGCAGACTGAATACAACTTTACATATTGCCTCCAAATTTCTCTAAGTTAATATTGACTGCTTTTGTGCCAAGCTACCAAAGGGTTAGGCACAGGCTAATTTAGTTACTTTTTGTGGTTCACCCTGACAAGGATTGTGGTTGCTGCTTGAGAAGGGTTTCAACCCCTCAATCAGTAACCCAATTTCTCCCCTTCTCCAATTTGCCTCATTACAACTTTGCCATCACTAATGGGGTTTTCTCTTCTATTGCTTTATCAGATGAATTTAGCATTGTGAGCGGGCTAGAGGAAGGCACGGACACAGTATCTTTGTGATCAGGGGATTTATTTAAACTCAACAAAAGTGTTCTCCTTCTCGGACTGTGGCGATAATAAGGCGGTGAGGATTCCGGTTCATCCTCTGGCAACGGGCAGCTTTTTGGAGTCTGACGTCGTCTCTCCAGGATGACTCCTCACAGGCCCATGCCCCAAAAGGAAAACAAAAGAGGCAGTCAGGTAATGTTCTCTATTCTGCCTTATAGAGGCAAGGGAGTGAGGGAGGCACACGGTGCGTTTATATACAGAAGCACACTGTGAAGGCGGTGCACAGGAGGGGAAGGGGGTGTTTGGGAGTAGGAATATGGTGATGGGATCGTTTCACACTCTTTTCCCCGCCCAGCCTGCTATTCGCGCTCGTACCTGGTTAAGCCACTCTTCTCCTGAAGAGCGGATGGGCGGCGCGTGGATATGTTTTGTTCAGGCTCCTCTCGTCTCCCGCTCAGAATCACAGTGCTCGGGCTCCGCTGGGACACTCACTCTGCTCCTCTCGACTCCGCGAACTTCGTCTCCTCCCCTGATTCCGCTTCACTCCGTTCTGGTGGCTCGCACGCTCCTCCAATGGGCGTCCAGGCTTTCAAGCCGTCTTCTCCAGTGACGTTGGTGAACTGGGCGGGAACACCCGCCAACTCCGCCAAATTAAAGTAACAGGGCTCCGAGTCAGGCGCCGCTGTTATGCACGGAGCTTGAATGGGTGGGGGACACTGTGAAGAGACAGACGGGGAAGGAGTGAGACCAGTTCTATAAGGTGGTGATGTCTGTCTTCTTCCTATGGGCCCCTCTTCCCCGTCACAAGCATATTATATATTATAAAGCTTTGCTTACCTCAGGTATTTGACCCATAATCAACACAAATTTCAAATATTAGTATCGAGGCTACATGCATCAGGGAACCACATTATAGAACAAAACATTCCAGACCCAACAATGTATCTTGTCCGCACAGAACAGTTACTCCACTTCTCCCTGGAGGATTTAATGCCCTACTGGTAGATGTATTTCCTAAATTTAATGAATCACCTGTGATTCAGGTAACTCCTGCAAACACAACCACCGCTGATGGTCTCTCGAATGCTGACAAATCCCCTCTGTTGCCTACTCCTTCCAAGACTCAAAATTTACCAGTCTTTACTGTCCCTTCACCTTAATGGCCTCTCTACGAGAAGAATTGAACGGAAGAACCTTATTGAGATCCCTTTAGTTTCTACTGCATATGAGCCAGAGACCTCCTAAAAGTTACAAAGTTTTTTTTTTACATAATTATAGTTGATGTTGTTTAAAGAAAGATAAACTTGTAATGGAAAGGGAAAGTTAGGATTCATGTCCAGGAACTATTTTTGTGCCATATGTACAAAACTTAGGGATTGCGAGTTTCTAATTGTGTTACTTACTGATTCACAATTAGGAAAAAGCAATTCCTGATGTAAGATAACTTATACAATTTAAATGCCAATTCCTAATGGGTTGCAAATCGACCTACCTCATGCGACTCATTAGGGATTGCAGACTTCACAACCATGTCCGTTATTGCTTTTAAAATAAATAAAACTTGCAAACTTTTTTTTTTAAAGTCAGCCTTTTTTTAATGAAAATGGGATGTGTATAAAAAGAAAAGTTGAAACTTCGATGTTACATTTTTTAAGAGTAGACAGTGATCCGTGGGACCACTGCCTGCTGTTAAAAAATATTGTTTTTACACTCTCAAAGGGGTAGGGCTCCTTTGGAGACATCTTCCATTTGCAAATGGTAACCACCTCCGTTTTACGATCATGATTTGGTCACAAAACATTCATACATAGCACTGCAATTCGATATTTGGAAGAAACACCTTAAAACGCCCCTTTCAAAACTGAATCGTTAACACAAATTGCAATTTAGTAACATGTTACTTTGTACATTTAGAAAATCACAGGCTGTTACGACCGCAAAAATGCTTTGTACATAAGCCCCATAGTTCTTTAGTTCCTCCTGTCTTTCCATCTTTCCATCTTTTCTCTTTTACTCCTTTCTTTGAATCTGTCTTCCATTTCTATAAGTCTATGAACATCTTGTCTTTTCTCTCATTTTAGGTTTTACCTCAGACCTGGATGCTGCTCTTGTCTTAGCAGACTTCCATCTCAGGAAAATGTTTCTGTGCACCTTCTCACATCCGTCCCCAATCATTTACTTACAATCAAGAAGAAGTCTGGTCATTAGAGACCTTGATTTTTTTTTAAACATATTCCCCTTATTTTTGCCTTGTCTGTGAGATGTTTGGAACTAAAAGGTTGTAAGGTTAGGAACTACCTTAACTCTCTTGCATTATGTTCTTTATTATCTGCCGGTGACATAAGGGTGTGCTGATACTGTTTGAAAAGTAAAATCACATCCCTGTTCACTTGTTTGATTGAAGAGCACTATTTACTTTGTATTATGCTTGAAGACAAGCAGTGACAGTACTATTTGTTTTAAGTTTTGCTTAGTAAAAGGTTTTTACCAAGTTTCACTGACATTCACGACTGGTACAGAATGGGAAGAAGCAGTGCGTGTTTTTCTAAAACAAAACACATATAATAGCTACTAGCGGCAGCAGTAACAATGCAGTACTCTGTCACACAAACAGAATACCCCTTGCGCCTTACCAACAGAATACCCCTTGCGCCTTACCATCTCAGCTTTTGTGTCGCATTTGTTCAAATTGTTGAGAGCCTTCAGTGTTGTGTGTCTGAGTGCTGCTAAATCCTGGGTAACTATGTCGACCTCTGGCGTACTCATTTGGGGCCCGATGTAGGTACCAAATACCGGTCGGAAACGGCCGATTTCGGTATTTGGCCTACTGAGATGTAGGGGACCTTTTTTTGTCCGATTCGGTATTTTACTGATTCGGTAAAATTACCGAATCGCAAAATTACCGAATCGGTAATTTTACTGATTTTTGAAATTTGGGATGTAGGTGGGACTACTTTCAGTCCCGCAGGCCCTTCAGATTCGGTATTTTAACACCCAATCCAATTGGGTGTTAAAATACCGAATCCAGGTGTGCATGCACATGTGTGCATGCACAACTATGCCATGTGACAGACAGACATGCCCTTAGGGCATGTCTGTGTGCCACATGGCTCACATGCCTTTTTTTGGGGTGCTGGAGGGTGTCAAAGTGACACCCCCTGCACCCTTGCACAAATCGGTAATTACCAAATCGGTAATTACCGATTCGGTAATGCCCATTGATTCCTATGGGCTTCAAGGCCCATAGGAAGCAATGGGGGATACCGAATCGGTATTTACAGAATCGGTAAATACCGAATCTTACAGATTCGGTATTTACCGAATCTGAAATACCTATATCTCCCCCCCTCTAATTTACCACTTCATAAATACCGATTCGGTATGATTCGGTATTTATGAAGTGGTAAATGTAGATTTACCTACATCGGGCCCTTGGCTTCAGGAAACAAAGTTTCATTTGTTATCCATATAGTAAATCTGGAGAAAAAAGTAACAATGTATGTGTTTCATTAATTCAAGTACAAGAATTGGGGCCCACCGGGGAGGGGGCAGCACCGACCACAGACTCGTTTTATGATGTGTCAAAGGCCGCTTTATTGGAAGCAGGTACACCTTACACATAAAAAACCCCCTTTGCCTGTGCAGTACAAAACTAAACCTCGCTAAATATAATTTTTCCTAACAACCCCACACCCCCTCCCCTAAACATGGTTCCTCCCAAACAACAAGCATGAAACCAATTCGCAAAATTCAACTTGCCTCTCTACCTAGCTAAATACCTTCTTGTACTTAACCCCCCGCTGCCCCGGTAACAAACCCAGACCTCCTAAAATTCCCCCAGAACTTAGAAAGAACCGCCACCCAAACGACTGACCAACACACCAGCACCTGTTCCAGCGACAAATAAGACCCATACAAAAGCCCAACCTGATTCACCGGCTCCCAAGAAAACCCTTCCAAAAACCACTCCACACCAAACCCTTCTACCGACAGACGTGCATACATTTTTTGATAGGCAATGTCAATGTTGCCTCAAAATGTCCGAACAACAAACATGAAACCAATTTTCAAAATTTAACTTGCCTCTCTACCTAGCTAAATAACTTCTGGTACTTAACCCCCCCCCCCCCCCCCCCCCCCCGGTAACAAACCCTGACCTCCTAAAATTCCCCCAGAACTTAGAAAGAACAGCCACTCGAAATACGTACTAACGACTTTCGACACCCCCTACCAACAAGCCCAAAACCAGCCCTCTTACGGTGCTGGCCATTCCCCCCCCCCCACCTGCTTCCAATAAAGGGGCCTTTGACACACCATAAAACGAGTCTGTGGTCGGAGCTGCCCCCCCCCTCCTCGGTGGGCCTCTATAGGGCTTTGTAGGGGGGCGGCCGACCGGCGGGAGGCCTGCCACCCCCAAAGGGTTTTGGGGCCAGGGGAGGGGGGATTGTTCAGCACTGTAAGAGGGCTAGTTGTGCTTTGGGCTGGTAGTGAGCTGCGGTTGGGCACTTTTTGGTCTGGCTAGGCTTATAGCCGGCCATTTTAGGTCATAAGCCACCATTTTGGTGGCAGGGACACAGCAGCCGGTGGGGTGTTTTCTGTGGGGTTTTCATCTATTTTTTCCCTCCCTCCCTCCCCTTTGTTTTTGGTATCTTGCGGGGTTTTTCGCACATCTGTCGGTAGAAGGGTTTGGTGTGGAGTGGTTTTTGGAAGGGTTTTCTTGGGAGCCGGTGAATCAGGTTGGGCTTATGTATGGGTCTTCTTTGTCGCTGGAACAGGTGCTGGTGTGTTGGTCAGTCGTTTGGGTGGCGGTTCTTTCTAAGTTCTGGGGGAATTTTAGGAGGTCTGGGTTTGTTACCGGGGGGGGGGGGGGGGAGGGGTTAAGTACAAGAAGGTATTTAGCTAGGTAGAGAGGCGAGTTAAATTTTGAAAATTGGTTTCATGTTTGTTGTTCGGACATTTATAGGCAACATTGACATTGCCTATCAAAAAATGTTTCGGGCTCTTGCCTGTCGCGGGTACTTGGGTCTCCCACACAAGTGAGGCACCATTTTTATTGGGAGATCTGGGGGAACGCTGGGTGGTAGGAAATATGTGTGAGCCCACACAAAAATATGTGAAAAAACAGCTTTTTTCAGCTAAAATTGAGGTTTGCAAGGGATTCTGGGTAAGGGAACATTGGCGGATCCACGCAAATCATACCAGCCCACCCCTGGCCCCAAAACCCCCCGGGGGTGGCAGGCCTCCCGCCAATCAGCCGCCCCCCCCCAAGCCCTATTGGCGTTCTTTCATAATCTAAAGGAATCTATGTTGCAGGTTTTATGTTACCTTCTAGTGTGTTTCAAGGCCTATGTGGTCTACTTGTAGCTTGCTCAATTCAGTCACAAGTTGGCAAACCTTTGGTTGCTGCAGCTTCATGCCAATATTAATTCCTTTTGCCTTTTTCGTCTTCGTTCCCAGAGATAATACAGCATATTAGTAATTCTGAAGTGCCCTTTCTTTCTTTCTTTTCTTTTCTCTCTCTCGCTCTCTCTCTCTTTCTGTGTATTTTTTATTATTTGCTCTTCTTTTTTCTTTCTTTTGTCCTTTCTCTTTCGTTCTTCCTTTGTTCTTTTATTCCTTTTTTTTTGTTTCTTTAAAACTGATAATGTTGATGGGATCGGAAGGAAAAATGCCCTCATTTGCCTTAGGGCGTAGCCACGTGCAATTGAGGGAACCAGTTGACTTTGCTTCTGAGTGTTATTACAGATGTGGGTGTAGAGGCAAAGAGACCACCTGGAGGCCACAGAGAGATAACATGCACTCAGTGCACCATCTAAAAGTACCCCATCAAACTGAGAAAGGGGGAGTCCAGGGACTCTGAAGGTATCCCCTACAGTTGGTGCAGTCGCTCAGTGCAGCTGCCTGCTGGGGAACTCGCACCCTACCCTGCTCTTTTACAACTCAAGCCAGGTTCCTGCCTCCATGGTGAACTGGTGCCTTTGAACAGCCAATGCCCTATTTAGAGTGCAGGCAGAGATTTGTGAATGCACTGCAAACAACAAATTCACTGTAATTGGGTGCACTGCCCCTGTGCCTGCCAAGCACACCCAGTTAACCGTCAGTAGCAGCCCGTGGAGGGAGTTCCGCAGGCCGGTGGGGCGGGGAGGGGAGGGGCACGGTGGGAGGGTAGTAAACTACGGAATACAGGCGAACAGAGGTAAGTAAACAAATAAATAAATAAAACAAATTTCATTGCGCGCGCTTCATTGCCAAATACGATGCAGCCAGCGCAACAACATTCTTTTTTTTTTTTTTTTTACTTACCTCTGTTCTGCCCTATTCTGTAGTTTACTACCCCTACCCTGACCCTCCCCCACCCGCCCCTCTACCCCACGGAACTCCCTCCACGGGGCGCTACTGTTAACGGTGTGACATGGTCCTCTCCAGAGAAGTGTGCCCAATGTGTAATGTCGGCCCAGGTAACCAGGAATTCAAGGAATGTTTCCCTGAAGTGGTCTGCAAAAGATGGCAGCGGTTTTGGAGTGGTCTGAATTATAAATAATGTTATTCCAAGATATGAAAGCAAAACTCTCCTTCGACCAAAAGCAAATTTCTTACATTTGTTTTAAAAAAAGACATACCTTGAGGGGTTAGCTGGGCCACAAATAGAAATACTTGGATCTTTATGTTTTGGAGGAAGCCATATCAGGATTAAGCCTGGTATCCTGAATCTCAACAGTACGATCACAATTAGTCGATTGAAATCTTTTTATAAACTACACTTGCACTTTCGCTAAATCTGATTCAACAATGCTACCTTCATCACACATATTGACTGATGATGTATCTTGGCTTGGTTACTTACACTCTTACTCTTCCACCCTCACAGCTTGTCAACTACTTAAACATTTGAGGCCCTCAAATCATAAGTTATCACTGGCTTCAATGGTAGATTGTTCTCCAAACTTTATTCCGAATAGCCTGAAAATATCACTGGACCGCGCTGGGAAAGACAACTGTCTTGCATTTGGGATGAGGACTTTGGCCCTTCCCAGGGCCGGCTCTAGGGCAGTGCGATCGCTGCAACCGCACTGGGTGTTGACATGGCGTGGGGGGCGTCATTTTTGAAAATGTATATTATCATTTTAAAAGCACCTGCTGACACGTTCCTGACCACCAGCAATTTTCAGACATCAATTAAAATGTCAAGATTACTCCCGTGATTAATCATCTTCCTGGAAAGAGACCAGAGGTTTGTCTAGTGGAAGTTTTGACTCATCCTAAGGTAGGGGAGAGGATTAACCCCTTCGAGGCTAATGACGAGCTGGCCTCGTCATGGCGCTTACCTGCCGTGCGCGGATGACAAGGCCAGCTCGTCATAAAACAATGAAAAAGAATAAAACCCAGCGCAGGACGGGAAAACGCCTAGCAGCCATGGGGTTAAAATGCCTGCTGCTAAGAACGTGTACCATGTAGATAGCGAAATACATAAAATATAAATAGGTCAGTGGGTTACTGCTTCTGTAAGAGAGATCCTTTTTAGGGCTCGGGCCTAGCGTACACTGCGCAGGCAGTGTTGCGCAGCAAGAGTCTTTTTCCCGGCGTTTTGAAAATGGACCTGTAAATTCCACGCAGCTCGTGCATGTTATTTCCAAGGTCCATTTTCATTGGCCGTAGCGTGCATGCCGTTTTTTTAACAGAACACACAATAGGCCATGGGGGGTCGCGTAGCTCTGCCCATGGCCTACTAGTGTTTGTTACGCGCACCATAGGCCATATATTTTCAATTATCGCGGCCATAAGGGCCGCGGTAATTGAAGACATATGCTCGCAGTGGCCCGCGCACAACACTCGCAAGCTTCTTCTATTTTTTTTTTCATCCATTTCAGGGCGAAGCAAGTAAACGCTGACGTCTTGTTTTTGGTGCCGAAAGTCCAGTTATAGGGAAGCAAGGCAGCTAATTCCTGGAGAAACAGCAGGGACCAATGTGCAGGGCTGGCCAATCAAGCCCCTGTCTGGAAAAAAAAAGAAAGTAAGGGTCAACGTTAAAGAGTTTCACTTTATTCTAAAATTAAACAGAGAGCAAACGCTGTATTCGTGCTGCACGGGTGCTACATATAGGCGGGTAACTCGGAGGGTTGGAGCATTCTCTGTAGAGGATTTCCTGATTATGGAGTTGGATACTCCTCTGGCTGACTCAGCCTTTCATCTTTTCAAACACAGACACATTTCAGCCGCTGAAGCATTAAGCCTGAGAAATTAATTAGCAAGCAAAGAAAGGGGTTCTTTCAGAGAGTAAACACAAACATTATAACATAATTGTAGTTTTTAAAGCACGTGATGTTATAGAGTACACTTTTGAGAGGCGTGCAGGCTTTGCAGCAACTCGTGAGTCATCCGAGGCTGGCTCCCTCCGTCTTTGAGCCCTTTCAGGTGGCAGTTGGCAATACCTGCTCCACTGTGAATCACCCCTGTGCACGGACAGGTGTCATCAATCGCACTTGCAGAAGCAGGGAGGCGGGCTAGCAGTGTGTCAGAATGACACACTCCTGAATGTGTAGGTCTGATTTAGTTTATGTAAATAATTTTTTTTTAAAACATACTGTAGTGTTCAAAGAGTACAACTGGCGAATGAACAAAGTGGTTCATAAATAGCAAACCAAATGTATTTCACTTGTAATAATACATTGCTTTTATGTCGCGTTTCAGATCGCACTTTTGGCGTTTCTAAGCACTGTAAATAACATACGCTAATGGTAACTAATTAGATGCCATTTGATGTATGAGCCTCTGACAGAAGAAGGGCTGTGTTCACTTGCTGGGAGTTGAACTTGTGGCAGGAGGTCGCCACATTTATGGGAGGCAAAAGTTCATGTCCCTGATGTGCACCAGCGAGGCAGCTGGGTAAAGGGAGGCGCTGGTGGGCCTGGGCACAGGTGCAGCAGAGGGGGGTGTTTACTCGGGGGGTTGCTGCTCAGGGGTCGCCTTTAGCTGCAGACAGAAGCCTGCAGGGGGCCAGAAGCCTGCTGACTTCTTCTCTCGTCTCCGGTCTTCCCTGCTGAGCTCTCATCATAGCCCCTATCATGACGATAGTTACCAGTTACTGACCTGGTGACCCACAGGTGACCTTAAGTGAATGCGTGCAACAGGCGTTGCTGTGCGGCATTATGAGTGCATCTTGTAAGTCCGAGGCTCATATAATTGGCACATTCAGTGATGGAGAAGGAATCTGCGCTCCTTCACTTCGTACAGTTGTATGCACTTTTACTGGATACATTTTTGGGGGATCGGGCCTATCGTACACTGGGCATGCACATGTGTCGCGCAGCAGCCTGCATTTTCTTCTCCACATCTCCTCCTACCATTTAGCAGTTTTTTTTTCAGTGCTGCTTTATTTTTTTTTATTTTTTTTGTGGAGTGCTTTGATGCTGGTTTCCAAAAATGCGAACTTGTAATCCAAAGCAGAAAACAGACAGTGTGAGATAGCTGGGGGATATGTCAGGCACACAGGAGCTTCCAGTACAAGCCGCCTCATCGGTATCGTACCCACTGCCTGTCTCCTGCAAATTGTAGCTCATTTTCAGGCCAATATTCCACCAACAACCGCTCAGTACTAATGCTACTACAGAGTGAGAGTGACAGCATGAGAGTGACTGCAGAGTGAGAGTGATTGCAGAGTGAGTGACTGCAGAGTGAGTGACTGCAGAGTGAGAGTGACTGCATGAGAGTAACTGCAGAGTGAGAGTGACTGCATGACATTGACTGCAGAGTGAGGGTGGCTGCAGAGTGAGAGTGGCTGCAGAGTGAGTGACTGCAGAGTGAGAGTGACTGCATGAGAGTGACTGCAGAGTGAGTGACTGCAGAGTGAGTGACTGCAGGGTGAGTGACTGCAGAGTGAGAGTGACTGCATGAGAGTGACTGCTTAGTGAGAGTGACTGCATGAGAGGGACTGCAGAGTGAGAGTGAATGTAGAGTGGGTGACTGCAGAGTGAGAGTGACTGTAGGGTGAGTGACTGCAGAGTGAGAGTGACTGCAGAGTGAGTGACTGCAGAGTGAGTGACTGCAGAGTGAGTGACTGCAGAGTGAGAGTGAATGCAGAGTGAGTGTGACTGCAGAGTGAGAGTGACTGCAGAGTGAGAGTAGCTGCAGAGTGAGTGACAGCATGAGTGAGAGTGACAGCAGAATGAGAGTGACTACAGAGTGAGTGACAGCATGAGTGACAGCATGAGTGTGAGTGACAGCATGAGTGACAGCATAATGAGAGTGACAGCAGAGTGAGAGTGACTGCATGAGAGTGACTGCAGAGTGAGAGTGACTGCATGAGAGTGACTGCAGAGTGAGAGTGGCTGCATGAGAGTGACTGCAGAGTGAGAGTGACAGCAGAGTGAGTGTGACAGCAGAGTGAGAGTGACTGCAGAGTGAGAGTGACTGCATAGTGAGAGTGACAGCAGAGTGAGAGTGACTGCAGAGTGAGAGTGACTGGAGAGTGAGAGTGACTGCAGACTGAGAGTGACTGCAGAGGGAGTGACAGCATGAGTGACAGCATGAGTGAGAGTGACAGCATGAGTGACAGCAGAGTGAGAGTGACTGAATGAGAGGGACTGCAGAGTGAGAGTGACAGCATTAGTGACAGCAGAGTGAGAGTGACTGCAGAGTGAGAGTGACTGCAGAGTGAGAGTGACTGCAGAGTGAGAGTGACATCATGAAGAACAGCATGAGTGAGAGTGATAGCATGAGTGACAGCAGAGTGAGAGTGACTGCAGAGTGAGAGTGCCAGCATGAGTGACTGCAGAGTGATAGTGACTGGAGAGTGAGAGTGACTGTAGAGTGAGAGAGACTCAGCAGTGTGAGTGTTCCAAAGAGAGCAGGGTATTCTTGTGCGCTTACACAGTGCCCTGACAAACAGGAGCTAAAACAAAGAACAGCAGAACACGTGTCTTGGAAGCTTCATGGAGGCAGCCGGCCCTCTGTGAGGGGAGCAGCAAGGAGGGGACGCCCCAACCAATCAAGCGCAACTACTCACAACCTACTGTACGATTACAACACAGGCCAAAGGGCAGAGCTAGGTCTTTTCGCATTACATAGGGTGAGCAGTGTGTGAGTGTGTAGGGTGAGCAGTGTGTGAGTGTGCAGGGTGAGCAGTGTGTGAGCATGCAGGGTGAGCAGTGTGTGAGCATGCAGGGTGAGCAGTGTGTGAGTGTGCAGGGTGAGCAGTGTATGAGCATGCAGGGTGAGCAGTGTGTGAGCATGCAGGGTGAGCAGTGTGTGAGTATGCTTGGTTAACATTGTGGGGGCGTGCAGGGTGAGCAGTGTGTGATTGTATAGGGTGAGCAGTGTGTGAGTGTGCAGGGTGAGCAGTGTGAGAGTGTGTAGGGTGAGTAGTGTGTATGTGTGTGTGTAGGGTGAGCAGTGTGTGAGTGTGCAGGGTGAACAGTGTGAGTGTGCAGGGTGAACAGTGTGTGAGTGTGCAGGGTGAGCAGTGTGTGTGCAGGGTGAACATTGTGTGAGTGTGTAGGGAAAGCAGTGTGTGAGTGTGTAGGGGCAGTGTGTGACTGTGCAGGGTACGCAAACTCAAACTAAGTCCACCACACACACACACACATAACACCACACATATAAGACCACACACATAATACCACACACACACCACACACACACCACAAACACACCACACACACCACTCATACACCACACACACACACTCTCACCACCACACTCTCACCACCACACACTCACCACCACCCACGGAACCACACACACACACACCCTCACCACCACACACTCACCACCACACACTCACCACCACAAACTCACCACTACACACTCACCACCACACACGCAACCACACACACACACACACACTCTCACCACTACACTCTCACCACCACACACTCACCACCCCACACTCACCACCACACACTCGCAACCACACATGCAACCACACACACAACCACACACACACACCACCAGCCGTCAATGCACGCTTTCACCAGGCACAAACACCACCAGCTGTCAGTGCACGCTTTCACCGGGCACAAACACCAACAGCCGTCAGTGCAGGCTTCCACCCGGCACACACCAATAGACGTCAGTGCACGCTTTCACCAAACACACACACCCCACCAGCCATCAGTGCACGCTTTCACCAGGCACACACAACACCAGCCGTCAGTGTATGCTTTCACCAGGCACACACACCACCAGCAGTCAGTGCACACTTTCACCAGGCACACACACCACCAACCATCTGTGCACGCTTTTACCAGGCACACACACCACCAGCCGTCAGTGCACGCTTCCACCAGGCACACACACCTCCAGCCAGCAGTGCACGCTTCCACCAGGCACACACCACCAGCCATCAGTGCACACATCAATTGTTAACACATCCACAATTAACTATTGTAGCAATCGCAGTATGGTGCACTTTACTTTTAAACATATTCATCTAAAGCGCAGCATGCCACCATTGCTGCAATTCCAATCCAATCCACATAATTCCACTACACACCACATTCATGCATTCCATACCACATGGCTAAAAGACATTGCCATTTACAATGCCATTAGCTCTAACTCAAATAAATCCGAGACCTATTGAATTTCCAATGCTTGTTGTAACTGGTTGTTTATAAGTCAAAATCCTAATATAGAACATTGAGCTATTAACTGTCATCCTGGAGCTGCATGCAAACTGCAAGGTATATGTTAGAGCTATATTTTTTTGCCCAGTCGTTCATCATTCTAATCTTGTGAAAAGGGTTCATTTGGGTAGAAAACTATTTTTATTATGAAAGAGAACGTCTAACAATGATGTTACGTTTTAAATTCTGGATTTGTGCTTTTTCAGAATAAGGACTCAAACTATATTGACTACCAGTATGGATGACACGTCACTACTACACTACACCTTGTAGTCCTGTCTGGTGGTACATTTACTATACACTGATTTACACATATATGATTGTCTCTGTGCAATGTGTGTGTGGGGTAAAGTGCTCTGACACTTAACAGTGGTATGAGTGGTGCTATAAAGCAAAATGAATCTGAGAGACAGGGGTTATGGAGGCTTGAGAGGCACTGTTAAAGGGTGCTAGTGAGGGAATCCGTGGCAGATGTGGTCATTGGGGGGACGCCAACATTGTTGCACAGGGCACCACCAGCGCTAAAGCCGCCCCTGGGCCCTTCCTCAACTGGTGCAGAGACAGAATATCGAGTAAAAAATATCGATATTCACACAAATATCATGTCAAAAAAATCATGGGTCAGCAATATCAATAGACAAATTCTCGTGGTCAAGAATATCGCTTTTAGGTAAGCGATATTGATTTAAAATTTATCAAAGTGTTTAATATCGTTTTCCAAAATATCGTTGTTAAAAATATCGATTTTTTTATTAATGTTATGTATTTTAGTATATATTTTATGTGGGTGTGATGTATGTTTTTTTGTATAAGAATTGTTTGTATTTTTATTATATGGGTTTAAAGTTTGAATTTTGCGTTTTTAGTTCCGTAGCGCGTTGTGGGTTTATAGGGAAATAGGGTGAGAAGTAATTTAATTACATAAAATGTATTGATGTTTTTTAGTTGTTATTATTTTGTTTTTATTGGATATTTGCGTTTTTAGTTCCTTATCGGGTTGTGGGTTTATAGGGGAATAGGGTGGGAAGTAATTTGATTATTTTACATTTACTGAATAAGTTTTATTTATTAATATTTGTTTAATTGAGATGTTATAGTGTTAAATGTGTAAATCAATTTATTATTAATTATTTAATAATTTGTCGTTAATTAATTTTAATTCAATATTTAGTAATTAACTATGTTAATTGTGTAATAAATTTTAGGTGTGTGTTTTGGTGTTTGCAGGTGTAAATGGTGGGAAGTGTGGGAAGTAATTTATTTTTTCTTGATGAATTATTAAATAGCTGATAATTAATTTAAATTCATTAATTATTCATTAATAATGGTAATTGTGTAATTATTTTAGGTGTTTTTTGTGGATATTATAGTGTAAAAGAATGTTTACCCAATGAATGTTTTTTTATTAATAATATTTTTTTATATTAATTATGGAAATACATTTAAATAAAAATGTTGAAGTCTGTTTTTTATTGCTATGGTGTTATAGGGTAGGGAATACAATAAATTGATTTATGTTTTAAGGTAGCAGGCAGGATAGTTTTAGATAAATTGCATATTGGGGCAGAAGAGAATAATATTTTAAGTGGCGTCCAATATGGTTTTAGAGAGGGACTTGGAACACATGAGCAGGTTTTAAAACTTATTGTTTTAATCGGTAAGTATACCCAGGCAAAGGCAGGGAAATTTTATGTGGCGTTTGTAGACCTCACAGACGCCTTTGACTGTGTTATACACAGCAAATTGTGGGACATTCTGGCTGATTTGAAGGTCTATGTACGTGGGGTGCGTGAGGAGCACTCTCTTTTCAGAAATACTATGACTACTTATGAGGTGGTGCTATGATTGTACGGGTTGTCACTCCTGGATTAAACTGTAGTTAAGACTAGCCACAAGGTTAGTCCAATCATGCACTGTTCACTCGGTGTATTCCCACACCTTTTCTATTTCAACACTCTAATTAATTCTTAATACCATCAGTATTCATACTTTTTAATTTTCAATTTTCACAAGAATTCTTTTTATGAGATTTTAATCGTTACTTTTTCATGATCATCACAAAACTATACATTGCATATACATTCGCATTTATACATAACGTTGTCTTTTCTTTGTACATGTCAATTACAATCAACATTAACATTTAACACGCCCGATGCATTTCGGTACCCTCATGGTACCTTCCTCAGGGGAAATACTAAAAAAGAAAAAATAATAATATGTGTATTAATTCGTGTGCCCATGGTAGCTGATTGGTGTATGTTTTCTGATTATTGTGTATTCATACCTTTTTAAAGATGGTATCAGCGCTTCCTCCCTACAGAGTAGAAAATATCTATATATTATATTTATTTGCGCAATTCCATTGTGAGTGTAAACATTATCAGCATGTGTCTCTTACCTAGTGTTGTTCTAAGTCGAAGCTATTGCTGCAATAGAGACCATAAATATAATAGATTAAAGCCATGCCTATGCTCCAACGTACTTGTTTGAGAAATTCCATGCTCTGAAATTGCTCAGCCTACCTGTGTATGACGCTATCTTCGACGGGAACCTGAAGAGATGGTTTGCGTGTGTCTGTAAGAACAGACACAAAGCTATTGCTGCAAATGGAGACCATAAGTGTAATAGATTAAAACCATGCTTATGCTCCAACGTTCATATTTTTAGGAAATACCATGTTCCGAAGTTGCTCAGCCTACCTGTGTATGACGCTATCTTCTTCGGGAACCTATTTTATATTACAAAGAAGATTATACGAAATTGTGTTAGTTCTCTCATTACTCATAAACATGAGCTGCTACAAAATACACGGTTTCGGGTCCTACCTGAAAAGATGGTTTTCGTGTATCTGTAAAAAACAGACACGAACATAATACATGCGAATGTATATGCAATGTATAGTTTTGTGATGATCATGAAAAAGTAATGATTCAAATCTCATAAAAAGAATTATGGTGAAAATTGAAAATTAAAAAGTATGAATACTGATGGTATTAAGAATTAATTAGAGTGTTGAAATAGAAAAGGTGTGGGAATACACCGAGTGAACAGTGCATGATTGATTTGAAGCTCTACCAGGTTTTGGTTCAGTTCCTAAGACAACTGTATTCAAGGGCTACCACCAAGGTGCCCTTGAATGGAATCATAGGGGAGTGTACTGTGTTGTTTAAAATCGAGGGGGGAGACAAGGCTGTGTTTTGGTGCCATTCCTGTTTACTTTATATACCAACTCTCTGGAACAGGAACTGGCAGGAAAGGCTAGATACCGGCCATATGTTAATAAACGACCGATTGTCTCCCTTCTCTACGCAGACAATGCAGTACTCATGGCCCGTACGCAGCTAGCCCTTGCTTCTTACACTAGTTTTATGGACGATTTGGGACTAAAACTAAGCGCTAAAAAAACTTTTATTATGACTTGTGGGCGGGGAGACAAAAATGCAGAAGTTTCCCTTTGGGAGATAGCAGGGTTGTCTCCACCAATATTTTTACATACCTTGGCGTCCTGTTTGAGCATTCAAGGCTAGGAGTCTTCTCTTTACAACGTTGACTGCAGCCGTAGTAAATTTTTCAAAGAAAATGAGCAAAAGACCTCTGGGGATCCTCCTAAAGATTTATCAAGCGAAATGTGTGAGCATTGCGACATTTGGGGCGAGATTCTGGGGATTTTATGATGTATCTCCTATACAACGTGTGGAAAATGCCTTTTTAAGGTATATTTTAGCAGTACCTGTTAGTTCCCCAGTTTTTAATCGCCATAGCGAGCTGGGTATCCCTTATATCTCAGATGTGATTAAAGTACAACCGGTGTTACTCTAGCATAGAGTTTGGACCTCCAGTTTTACAGGTCTAAATAGGAAAATTATTAAGGACTCAAAGAATTTCGATCATTCAAGTCAGATTACATGGCTGAAATATGTTAAACATTTTATGATTGATCTGGGGTATCAAGAATATTATAATTCCCCAGAGTCAATGAATTCTATTCCAAGGAAGGAATTTAAAGCAAACTGCATGATCCATCTTGAGTCGCTTAGAGTTGCTATGGAGATGAATAAAATTATGATGGTTCAACATGAAATGACCTTTATTGCATATGAAATACAACCGTACATTTTATGTTGTACAGGGGGATGTGATAAATATCTTTTAACACGTTTCAGGTTTGGTACTTTTACATCGATTAATTAGATATCCAAAGATGAATAATTGGTCTAGAGAACTCTGTTATTGCCCAGGCGACAGTATGTCACCACAAACTACTATCCATGTGATTTTATTTAGCAAATTCTATGGTAAGGAAAGCTCAAGATGGATCATGCCTCTATTAAAGGTGGGGGGATGGAGGCAATGCCGACCTGCCTTTTTATATTTGCAGTTGCTGGATAGTGTCTATTATACCAGTGTTATGGCTGGCTTGATAAAGAACATTCTGAAAGTAAGGAAAAGAATAAATAGATAGTTTTTAAATATATAGATCCGGTAGTACCAATAGCTGTTGGATTACTCTGTTCTTAAATGTATATCACCCAAATACTGATATGTTCAGTTTAATTATCTTTTTTAAACAAATGAACTGTGTAATAAGTGTATATTTGTTTTTATTTGTCTACTTTTGTGATTTGTATAATGGCTAACATCAAATAAAGCATATTTTGAATTGAATTGAAATAATTTGTTTGTTAATATTTGTCCCTTTAAAATAAATATTGTTTCTAAATGTATTTATTAATTTATTTCATATAATCTTTCTACATTTTGTTAAATTTATATAATAGTATAATATGTGTTCTTTTTATATGTTTAATATATTTAATCGTATAGTTTTAAAATAGTGTTTATTTATTTTTAAGATTATTACATAGTTTAAATGTTAATAGTAATTTTTGCTCGTTTGCTATCCAGCACTTTCCCTACTGTTGCACTCATTGGAGTGGAAATAATAATGTTTACCTCTCAGCTACCCAGCACTTTCCCTACTGTTGCACTCACTGGAGTGGGAATAGTAATTTTTACCCCTCCGCTATCCAGCACTTTCTATACTGTTGCACTCACTGGAGTGGGAATAGTAGTATTTACCCCTTCTGCTATCCAATACTTTCCCTACTGTTGCACTCACTGGAGGGGGAATAGTGATTTTGAAAAGGGAATCGCTTTCGTACTCCGCCACGCTTCCACCACAGGCAATTGTACTGATTGCCTGGTGGAGCGGTCAGCATCTGTAAAATGGTAGCGGTGCCTAGCAGGCACCGTCTGCCAAATTAGAAGGCTGGCCGCAGCTAGCCTTTCCGTGGCGGGTAAACTGCCATTGAAAGGCTGGTGGGGATTGGTTTCAGGGGGGGCGTTGGAGGGAGGTGATGGTACCCCCTACATTTTCCTGCACTAACTGGCATGCACCGCGTGGTCCTGCCATGTAGTACAGGGACACACACAACATGCTGTTTTAGCATTGCAGCGGGTGCTATAGCCAGCAGCACCCACCACAATGTTAACCTAGCATGATGCGACCGCCACGGTGGCAGTCGCATCATAATACGTGGTGCGGCACCGCTACAGTTGTGGGCGGACACGAGTACGCCCGCCATCTTAATTACCCCCTATATTTTTAACTTCAATATTTTTGATTCAATATTTTTGTACTTAAATGTTTAAGTATAGGGAGTCGATATTTTTGCATTGTATATTTTTTTCCGATAATTTTTACATTGATGGTTTTAGCATCGATATTCTACCAGCGAACCCTCCAACTTACTCAGGATAAAGTCCTCCACAAAGCACAGCTGAAGTTCCGTTTAAAAAAAAATGCATGCCTGTTAATGACCTCTGTATTTCTATAAGCCGCCAGCCCTTTCCCGGACTCATCTTGCTGGCAGGAAAGCGATAAAAAATGTGACCTGATACATGTTCATTGGTCTTGCTAAACACTGGACCTATATGGGCACTCAATATGGTCTTTCAAGTATAACATCAGTGGCTACATATTCCAACTCTCTATAAAACTGTCTCTTCTTCGTGATGTATCAGAGACTCCTCTGCAACTTCTCCATGACTATCATGGGTTCAGACAGGTACAAAGTAAGTATACAAAAATATTCAGTTTTGTTACAGGGAACACATTCTTCCCCTCCTTCTGGATAGACCTGTTCACCACAGTTAACCAATTATATACACAGTGCAAGTTTCCTTTTTCTAAGGTTTTACCCTTTTTTCTTGAATTCACATTTTTGCTCCTTCTTCTAGGTCGCTACCAGCTCCCCAATGGCATCTCTGACATGTTTCCAACACCTGCATCCCTTGGAAGAAGAGAGCACGAGTCTGGTAAGTGAATTCCTCCTTTCTATCCCCTTTTACTTGTTTTAAATATTGGGGTCACAATTATTGCTTATTTGTCTTCATAAGTGCACCACTTTCTTTTTAATCCCTGTCCATTCTGCTGCTTCCTCTCCCTACACCATCAGGATTCCTTGAGGATTTGCTATGGCTTACTGGGGGAAACAGCCTACACAATGCATCATTTACCATACAATTCCTTTTCCACACATCCTTTACCATGAAATGCCTTTACCTCGCATTGCCTCTGGCAGTCGCCAGTAGGTAGTTATAGTTCGGACCTTCGGGCACATGCATCAAGCTATTTAGGAATCGCAAACGGTGCGAATCAGTAAAATCGCCCGTTTGCGATTCCTAAATACCTTTTTAGTATGCATCATGCATTTTTGGAAAAATCGCTATTTTTAGCGAATTCCAAAAATTCGATTGCTCTTAAGGAATCGCAAATTTGCGATTCCTTAAAAGCAATGCATCATTTATTTAAAAATTGCGATATTTCAAACTGGAAGTGCAAATTACCTTTGAACCTCGTGGTAATTTGCGAAATGGTTTAAATTTGCTTAATATTGCTTTTTTTAAACTGTGCAATTACAGACACACATGTCCTAAGGACATGTGTGTATGTAACTTGTACTGAAAAGTACATTTCATGGGTGCAGGGGGGGTCATTGGACCCCCTCTCCACCCTTGAAATGCATTCAGTTTTAGTTTTAGTTTATAAACTTTATTCGACAGTTTTAAAAAACGTCATAAAAGTACACAAGATAAAATCGTACAAATATCATAACGCAGGAAGAGTACATATCATCATATGTTGTTTCGAGGACATACAAAAGTCAGTAAATGGGGAACACAGTAAAACAACTAAAAAACCATGCTCTTCCTTAGAGCAACAGATTTCAGGATAAAGGTTGCAGTAAAAAAACACAAATCCGGGCTAGCAAGCGAAAATAACAGTTTCATGGCATTTGAAGTAGAGAACGCAGAGTATTTTTTAAACAACGGTTTCAGGTAAACAATTCGTAGTGCTTTATAGAGGGGGCAAATTAACATGAAATGAAGGGTACTTTGTTTGGTCAGTCCATCACATGGACAAGCAGAAGTTGGATAATTTTTCATCTTTGGGAAGGCCACAAGATTGTGGACAATACCAAGTCTAAGTCTGGATAGTACGAATTGGTGAGATTGTCTATAGATTATTTTAAGGTAGGTCGGCAAACCAAGACCATCATTTACATTGGAAAAATAGAAAGCATGGGTTGAATAGTTACGTGTATCTGCTTTCCGTTTACCGAGTTTTACCCTCATGAATTCTTCTTTCAACCCCTTTTTAGATAAAGAAGTTGCAATCTCGGGATCTTTACGTACATCCAAATGTAAGAGTTCCTTAAAAGTAGTAGTCACATACCTTATCCATGGTATATTCGCAAATTTATCCAAAACCAAACTATCTTTGATAATGCACTTTGTGAAACTTGTTTCATCCTTCAGCCAAATAGACCTCCAGACCAGGAGGGGTCTCAATTCAATTAGATCGGCTATATGGTCCAACCTTAGTTCCTCGTGGGCCAGATAGTTGGATGCCGTAGGGGGTAAACAAAGTAGCCGTTTCAGAAACAAATTTTCCAATATTTGCAAGTCTTTGTTAGACCCGTACCCCCATACCCCCGATCCATAGAGCGCTATAGATAAACATCGGTGTCTATAAATATTTAACATTGCAGGAATCCTGCGGCTGCCCAATTTATTGGCAAAGCGAAAGACACCTAAAGAAGCCTTCCCCATCCTGGCTTTTATGTTAGTGTGTTCAGGTGCCCATGAGCCCAGACTATTAAAAGTAATGCCCAGATAACAAAAATTATCTACAGCCTCAATTCTGTTATTTTTAAAATAGAAAGACTTATGGTAATTCGCCTTTTTGCCACAGACCATTGTAAATGTTTTGGTGTTATTAATTTTGAGTTTTTTACCCTGAATGAAGTCATAAAAACAATTAATTAGCCGCTGCAAGCCAATTGGAGTTCTGGATAATAAAACAGTGTCGTCCGCGTATAACAACACTGGAATTGGTAGGCCCCCTGCTTGTGGTGCATCAGCCTGGACCTGTTTTACTTCATGTTCCATGGAATTAATAAAAAGAGAGAAAAGCAGGGGGGCCAGTACGCACCCCTGCCTAATGCCTGATTTTACCTTAATCTTGCTCGTGCACTCTCCAGCTGGACCATATCGAATCTGTGTGGACAAATTGGAGTATAACCTAGCTAGGAAATGGATGATAGCCGGGGGTGCCCCCATATCAAGAAGGGTTGTCCACAACAGGGAATGATTCACCAGATCGAAGGCACTAGAGAGGTCCGCAAAACAAAGGAATAGGGAACCGGATTTGGCCATAGTATATTTACCTATTAACAGATTAAGGTTAATACATTGGTCAATGGTCCCCAAGCCCTTTCTAAAGCCATATTGTGATTGTGCCAGGATATTATTATCAGACGCCCACTCCTCCAAGCGTAACAATAATACTCGGCTCATAATTTTAAGGGAGGAGTCTAGAAGGGAAATGGGGCGATAGTTTTTGGCCTCCCCTCTATCTCCCTTCTTGTAAATCGGGATGATAATGGATTCGCTCCAAGTTGCCGGGGTGGAAAGATCAGTGGCAGCATTGAAGACCTGGGTCAATAGGGGGCTCCAGAGGGCCAAATCATGTTTGTATATATCTACCGGGACCCCGTCGGGTCCTGGGGCTTTCCCACCTTTACTAGATTTGATTGCCATGTCCACTTCTCGAATGGTGATTCCCAAAGGCTGCGGACGCAGCTGGGGGTTCATATGGGTTTTATCATAAGTCTCCTCAGGTGGATCGAAGATTCCTGAAAAATATTTGACCCAGCTCTCTTCACTTACTAATGCGGTAAGTACTGGGAAATCATCATTCTGGAGGAATGGGGCATTAATAGTACTCCAGAACAATTTACAGTCCCGGAGGGCTGCGGCACAATCCAAATTATCCCAGGCTTGTTCCCGGAGTTCGTTTTTCCTACGTTTGAGTTCTGTGTTATAAGTTGACCTTAAGGTTTTAACTATTTCCCTATCTCTAGGGAGATTTGACAGTGCTTGCTTAAGGGTTTTTAGCGCTGTGGTACAAGCGCGGTCAAACCAACCAATCTTACCCCGTTTAGATGTATTCTTATTATTAGTAAAGATTCCATTAATTATAGTACCAAGATCCTCAAAGTCCGTTATAATGCCCGTAAGAGGGGCATTGACTTCCAGACAGCGAAGTATCTGTTTGGAGCCGCCTACCACAACTGAGCTATGTAGTTTTTCAGATTTTTCGGTACACCACTTTATCCTGGTTCCGTTAGGCCTACTTGGGACGATATTGTCGACAACCCTGCCTGTGGGCATGATTTTCGGGCCCCACATAAGAATATACATAGTTAGGGCATTGTGGTCGCTCAAACAAAAATCCTTGGTAATTGGCACTGTACAAAATGGCACCAAAAGGGTTGAGATCAGCAAATGGTCAATGACCGACTCAGCGTCCCTCCCTCTAAATGTTGGAACGATATTGCCCATAATGTCGAGAGCTGGTTGGTGAATAACTAAATCAAATTTTAACATAAGACCATTAAGGGCGGTCCCATATAGGGAGTGTTGGAAATGTGCTAGATTCTCCCCCGATTCCCCATCAAACCCACAAACTGGGGTTAGAGAGTGCGGGCATGTTCTAATGTTGAAGTCCCCTCCCCATATGATGTCATAAAATGAGTGGGGTTTGTTACAGATTTTATTTAAAAAGGCTTCCAGTTCATCCACAACCAGACTACTGTTAGAGTCAAATGTATTATTGTAGTGATTGATCAATAAGATGTTCCTGCCCTTTTTAGCTTTTAGTTCCAGAATTTGTGAATGTGTGCCCACAATTGCATATGTACCAACAGTTATCGGGAGATCAACTGATATCAAAACAAGCAGGCCCCCTTTTGCCCTCCCCATAACAGATTCCTGGGCAACACAATTGTATGAAACAAAACCATCGACATAAATTTCTGTAGTGGACCATGTTTCCTGTAAACATAAAATATCAAACCCAAGAATTAGTTCCCTCCACCCTAAGGCTGAAGCTTTCTGACGCCAGCCAGCTATGTTCCAGCTCACCATAGAATACCCTTGATCACCAGGAGGAGATAGCTTTTCTATGGGAGAGATCATGGTACATCCTTTATCATCAATAACCTCAACGGGTGGTGAAAAGTTGGACTCGTTTGATTTATCATGAGTTGGGGGGGTCCAAACAGGTGTATTGCAGGTTATTTTATCTCTCATTGCTGGTAGGGTTTGATATTCCACAGTGACTCCGCTATCGGCAAGGTTAGTCTCGTTGGGTAGAGGGGGGGCAGTAGTATGGACATTGGATAGTCAGTCGACTCCTTCGAGCCCATCAAGACAATCATATCGATTATAATCCCAGAAGATGTTCTGCGGGGTCTGAAATGGGGGCAATCTGGTGTGACTTGGGCGGAAAGGCCTTCCCCTACGTTCGACCCTAGTCCACTCGTTGCTTCCATCATAGTACAAGGGGTTAGTCGGTGGTGGGAAGAAAAAGGAAACAGGGAGGGTCTGGATAGTGGAATCAGGTGACCTATTAACACCCGCACATATGTAAGATACTGTGCGTGGGTCTCTAAAACTGACAGTGATACAATCTCCCTTGATAGATTTAGGGGTTTTACCGATCCATGGTACCCTCCGCACCATGATGACTTCATTGTGCAGATGTGCCGGCAAGGGGCGGTTCCAATTAAGCCATTTAATAACTTGATTTTTAAGGGAATTGAAAGTTTCGGTTTCACCCCTGGCTAATGGAGGTGCACCTGCCAGGATTACCATAAATCGGTTGGCCTCCGGTGGGAGGTTGGGCCGTCTCGTTCTTGGAGTTTTAAGATCTTCTGGTTGCGGCCCTTGGGTATCCAGAGACATAAGTGCGGGTGGGATATGCAAACCTTGAGGGGGGCCTTGAGTAGACTGTGGGGCAACTAGGCTAACCGAGCTAGAGGCTTGGGGAGCGGGTTGTGTGCTTACGGTCATAGAAACAGGAATTTGGGGCACAATAGTCGGAGGAATAATGTGGAGAGAGGGCAAACTAGGAGGAGGGCCAGAGCTATTAGGCTTAGTGGAATTAGCTAGAAGTATAGCAGTTGATTTCTCTATATTAGACATTCTGAAATCAAGCCTATCTAGTTTGGCCTCTAGAGGAAAAATAATCGATTTAAGTAAGATTGCTAATTTATCCATAAACATATCATTACTGGGTGAGCTCCCTACCCCGTTGGAATTCAGCAATAAGGGTGCTCCGTCTGTTATGGCTGTTCTAGCTATTTTAGATGTCCTCCCAGTAGTTTTTCCCTTGCAGTTATATTGTCTCTTCCGTTTCTTAGTGGCCCCTTCATTCCCCCCCTGAGTTGTAGGGATAGTAGGATTCCCATCATTAACAGCGGCAGAGGATACATTTGCACATTCAGATATATGGCTAGAATCAGCTATGGTGATGGAGGGGTTAGATATAACAGTAGAATCTATGCTTAGCGGGGGGGCTGAGTCTGGAAGCGGAAATAGGGCATCCGACAGAGGCAAGCAGTCAGAAGGTCTTTCAGGAGTTCTGGCATTAGCTAAAGGGCCCATACTCGAGCGTTTAAGAGACATTAGCTCCTTGGACAGTCGTTTCTCCAGAGTAATAATTTCTTTGTCAATGATGGTGTTAGCCCTAGTAAGAATCTTCTCCATACCTCCAGCGGCAGATTGAGATCCTCCTGCCAGCGAAGATTTGCTCCTCGTTTCCCGGCCAACCATGGTCCACAGACGGTCAGGCAGCAGGAAGAGGTAGGGGGGTAGCCCGGTCCTGTCACTGCCGGTCACGAACGGGCACAAACGGGCCCGCTCTTGGCCCGGTCTTCGCCCGCTTCGTCGTCCGCGCGCGTCCCGCGTACGCGTTCCAGGCGGGGTTAAAATAGAGGAGGAGAGAAGGGGGCGGGAAGAGGAACCAGGTGCGCGCGATGTACGGCGCTAGCACTTCTGGACCTCGCAGTCCCGCTCCCAAGGCAGATGATGGTTTCCGGTTCTCCCCCTACCGTGGTGACCGAGCCGATGTGCTCCCAGGTCATAGGGTAAAAGGAATCGAAGGCTCCGCTGTACTTCAAGCCCCCAGGGCGTCCACAGGCACAGGACAAGAAACTCCACGCAGTTCGAGCGGCACCCATGCATTCATGAATTGCGATTTTTCAATTGCGAATTCACAATTTACATTGATTCCTAAGGGCCTTTTAGCCCATAGGAATGAATGGAAATTGCGAATTCGCAATTGAAAAATCGCAAATTTCATGCGAATCGGTAAAAATTGCGATTTTTACCGATTCGCATAAAATTTGCGAGAAAAATGATGCATGGGCTTTTACAAATTCTTATTTGCGATTCGCTATTTTTCGCAAATAAGAATTCGCAAATACCGATATTGATGCATGTGGGTATTAGTTTCTATTCAAAAAGCGGTTTTTCTTTTGCCAATATCTTTTGTGCCGTTTGACGAATCTTCACGAATTTTCAAAACTAATGGCCAGCTCCGGTCAGCTCCTGTCTTGAAAATTTCGGTGTAATTCGTCAAGAGGGGGCAGAGAAAAAAGGGGGGTCCCAAAACGTGTTTTCCCCATGTTAATTTCTATGGGGAAAATTGGAACAGGCTACAGCCAGAAGTGATGACCGGAATTATACCATATTTGGCAAAAAGGTAGCTCTTGGTTCAGAAAGAGACCTTTTTAAAAAAAAAATGTTGTAAACAAGTGGACTTTATCTCCCGAGCAGCAGTGCACCAAGAGGTGCATTTGCAGAGTGGTGTAAAAAAGAGGGCGTGACCTCAGACCATCTATCTGCAATCCAGCCATGGGCTCTTACTGGCGGTACCTGGTGGGCTAGTTAGCCACCAGGGACCCTCAGTATTCAAGGGGACCTAATCTCCCAACTTAGAGTGTGCCAGGGGGCGCATTTGCAGAGTGGTGGAGAAAGGGGGCATGGCCTGTGTTCTCCTCTCGGCAATCCCACTGTTCCGGGCCTACTGAAGCTATAAGGTAGGCTAGTTGGTCCCTAGAGGACCCCCAGCAGTGAAGGGGACTTCTATCCCCAACCAAGAGCACACCGGTAGAATGGTGGGCAAAGGGGATGTGTCCTGTTATGAGAATTTAGCAATCTTACTATGTGGTACTTACTGGAGGTAATTGGAGGGGAAGTTGGCCCCCAAGGATGTCCTTGTGGCCCAAGTACCCCTCTTGTTACCTCCAGTAAGTCCTGCACAGTAGGATTGCCAAGACGTCTTTGTAGGCCATGCCCCCTTTCTCCACAACTATGCAAATGCGCCTCCTGGCAGACTATGGGATGGCGGAGGAAGTCCACTTTACTCCTCAGGGACTTTGGGGGCCAAGAGGCCCTTCTGATATCTCCTGTAAATCCTATGCAGCGGAATTCCTGAGCACTGGTCAGAGGCCCAGCACCCTTTCTCCACCACTCTGCAAGCGCAACTACTAGTTGAAGTGTTTGCAATGTAATAGGTTTTGCATTTACGAGAGTTTGAGCTATTGACGTAAATGTAAAAGTTTTTTACTAATCTATTTTGAAGTGGAGTAGGTGTACGTTGTGTCTAGTGGAATTATGTGGTATGTTGTGTGGATAGAAAGTATGTGGTTTTTAGTGCATAGGAATGATGTAGGGTGGGATTATGTATTATGGAGAGTAATTATGTGGTATAGTAGTCTGTGTTGTGCTGCACCGACTTTTGCACAATTATACATTTTCTGCAATAGCCACATAATTCATCATCTGCTCCCTAATCTGCAGATTTGAACAAAAAAAGGCTTTTTTCTAGCTCAAATGACTCAACCGATACCAAAAATGCAGCAACAGGTGTTGCATCATGGTGGAAGGCCCTTTGCAAACCTAGAATGTCACCTGTTACTTTTTGCTAAATGCGGGTGTTAAATTAGTACTAATGGTGTGCAAGCCATTCTTGCTTTCTTCTGCATATCTCTTGCCTCTTTCTGCATTTCTGTTGCTTCTTTCTGCACATTTCTTTCTTTTTCTGCACTTCTCTTGCCTCTTTCTGCAAATCAGTTCTACTTTCTGCACCTCTCATCCCTCTTTCTGCATTTCTGTTGCCTCTTTCTGCACCTCATTTGCTTCGTTCTGTACCCTTCTTCCCTCTTTCTGCACCTCTCTAGCATTTTTCCGTATCCCTCATGTCTTTCTGCACCCTTTTTGCCTCTTTCTGCTCCTGTGTTACTTCTTTCTGCACTTCTCTTCCTTCTTTCTGCACCTCTTTCTTTCTGCACCTCACTTGCCTCTTTCAGCACCTCTGTTGCTTTTTTTCTGCAGATCTCTAGCCTCTTTCTGCACCTCACTTTCCTCTTTCAGCACCTCTGTTGGTTCTTTCTGTACAGCTCTTGCTTCTTTCTGAACCTCGCTAGCCTCTTTCTGCACTTATCGTGCTTCTTTCTACACCTCTGTTACTTCTTTTAGCAATTCTCATGCCTCCTTCTGCCCTTCTCTTCCGTCTTTTTGTACCCATCTTGCCTCTTTGTGCACCTCTCTTACCTCTTTCTGCAACCCTCTTGCCTCTTTGTGTACCTCTGTTAGTTGTTTCTGCACTGCTCTTGTTTCTTTCTGCAGCTGACTTGCCTCTTTCTGCACTTCTCTTGCTTGTTTCTGCACCTCTCTTGTGTCTTTCTGCACCTCTGTTGCCTCTTTCTGCACTTCACTTACTTTTTTTCTGCACCTTTCTTGCCTCTTTCGGCACCTCTGTTGCTTCTTGCTGCACCAATCCTGCCTCTTTCTACACCCCTCCTCCCTATTTGTGCAACTCTCTTGCTTCTTTCTACACGTCTCTTCCCTCTTTCTGCAGCATGCTTGCCTCTGTTGCTTCTTTCTACACTTCTCTTGCCTCTTTCTGTACCCTTTGTGCCTCTTTCAGCACCTTTTGTTGCTTCTTTCTGCACTTCTCTTTATTCTTTCTTCACCCCTTGTGCCTCCTTTTGCACCTCTGTTGCTTCTTTCTGCACTTCTCTAGGTTCTTTCTGCACTTCTATTGCCTCTTTCTGCACCTCTCATGCTTCTTTCTGCACCTCTGTTGGTTCTTTATGCAATGATCTTGCTTTTTTCTGCACCTCACTTGACTCTTTCTGCACTTCTCTTACTTTTTTATACCTCAGTTGCTTCTTTCAGCAATTTTCTTGCACCTTTCCTCCTCTTTCTGCATATCTCTTGCCTCTTTCTATACCTCTGTTACCTCTTTCTGCACTTCTCTTGCTCTTTCTGCACCCTTTGTGCCTCTTTCAGCACCTCTGTTGGTTCTTTCTGCACTGATCTTGCTTTTTTCTACACCTCACTTGCCTTTCTTTGCACTTGTCTTGCTTTTTTCTACACCTCAGTTGCTTCTTCAGCAATTCTCTTGCTTCTTTCTTCACTTCTCCTCCTTCTTTCTGTACCCCTCCGGCCTCTTTCTGTACCTCTCTTGCCTTTTTGTGCACCCCTCCTACCTTTTTTCGCACCCCTCTTGGTTCTTTCTGCACTGCTCTTGCTTCTTTCTACACTTCACATGTCTCTGTCTGCACTTCTTGTGCTTTCTACACCTCTTTTGCGTCTTTCAGCATTTCTCTTTCTACATCTCTGTTGCTTCTTTCAGCAATTCTCTTGCCTCTTTTTGCACTTCTCTTCCTTCTTTTCGCAACCCTCCAGCCTCTTTATTTACTTCTCTTGCCACTTTGCACACCTCTCCTACCTCTTTCTGCACCCCTCTTGCCTCTTTTTGCACCTCTGTTGGTTCTTTCTGCACTTCTCTTGCTTCTTTCTGCACCTCACTTGCCTCTTTCTGAACTTCTCTTAATTCTTTCTAAACCTCTGTGTCTTCTTTCAGCAATCCTCTTAGCTCTTTCTGCATTTCTCTTGCTTGTTTCTGTACCTCTCTTGCATTTTTCAGCACTTCTGTTGACTCTTTCTGTACTTTCGTTACTTCTTTCTGCACCTCTCTTGCATCTTTTGGCACCTCTGTTAATTCTTTCTATACCCCTCCTGCCTCTTTCGGCACCCGATTCCCTATTTCTCCAACTCTATTGCCTCTTTCTACACCTATCTTCCCTCTTTCTGAAGCACTCTTGCCTCTTTCTGTCCCTCTGTTGCCTCTCTCTGCACTCTTGATGCCTCTTTCAGCACCTCTGTTGCTTCTTTCTGCACCCTTGTGCCTCCTTTTGCACCTCTGTTGCTTCTTTCTGTACTTCTCTTGGTTCTTTCTGCACTGCTCTTGCCTCTTTCTGCACCTCTCATGCTTCTTTCTGCACTTCACTTGCCTCTTCCAGCACCTCTGTTGTTTTTTTTCTGCGGACCTCTTGCCCCTTTCTGCACCCCTCTTTTTTCTTTTTGCACCTCTCGTGCTTCTTTCTGCACCAGTTCCATGTTTCTGTACCTTTCCTGCCTCTTTTTGCACATCTCGTGCCTCTTTCTGTACCTTTGTTATCTCTTTCTGTACTTCTTTTGCTCTTTCTGTACACTTCACACCTCTTTCAGCACCTGTTTGTTCTTTCTGCACTGATCTTGCTTTTTTCTGCACCTCACTTGACTCTTTCTGCACTCTCTTGCTTTTTTCTACACCTCAGTTGCTTCTTTCAGCAATTCTCTTGCCTCTTTCTGCACTTCTCTTCCTTCTTTCTGCACCCCTCCAGCATCTTTATGTACCTCTCTTGCCTCTTTGTGCACCCATCCTACCTTTTTCTGCACTCCTCATGCCTCTTTATGCACCTATGTTAGTTCTTTCTGCACTGCCCTTGTTTCTTTCTGCACCTCACATGTCTCTTTCTGCACTTGTCTTGCTTCTTTCTACACCTCTCTTGCGTATTTCAGCATGTCTCTTTCTACACCTCTGTTGCTTCTTTCAGCACTTCTCTTGCCTCTTTCTGCACCCTTTGTGCCTCTTTCTGCACTTCTGTTTCCTCTTTCTGCACTTCACATGCTTCTTTCAGCACCTCTCTTGCCTCTTTTGGCACCTCTGTTGCTTCTTTCTGCACCCCTCCTGCCTCTTTCTACACCACTCTTTCCTATTTGTCTAACCATCTTGCCTCTTTCTATACCTCTTTCCTCTTTCTGCACCACTCGTGCCTCTTTCTGTACATCTGTTGCTTCTTTCTGTACTTCTTTTGCCTCTTTCTGCACCCTTCATGCCCCTTTCAGCACCTCTGTTGCTTATTTCTGCACTTCTCTTTCTACTTTCTGCACACCTTGTGCCTTCCTCCGCACCTCTGTTGCTTTTTTCTGCACTTCTCTTAGTACTTTCTGTACCCTTTGTGCATCTTTCGGCACCTCTCATGACTCTTTCTGCACCCCTGTTCCCTGTTTCTAAACCTTTCCTGCCTCTTTCTGTACCTTTGTTATCTCTTTCTGCACTTCTCTTGCTCTTCATGCACCCTTCACGCCTCTTTCAGCACCTCTGTTGATTCTTTCTGCACTGATCTTGCTTTTTTCTGCACCTCACTTGCCTTTTTCAGCACTTCTCTTGCTTCTTTTGCACTTCTCTTCCTTTTTTCTACATCCCTCCGGCTTCTTTCTGTACCTCTCTTGCCTCTTTGTGCACCCCTCTTGCCTCTTTTTGCGCCTCTGTAGGTTCTTTCTGCACTGCTCTTGCTTCTTTCTGCACGTCATATGTCTCTTTCTGCACTTCTCTTGCTTCTTTCTACATCTCTTTTGCGCCTTTCAGCATTTCTCTTTCTACACCGCTGTTGCTTCTTTCAGCACTTCTCTTGTCTCTTTCTGCACCCTTTCTGCCTCTTTCTGCACCTGTGTTGCCTCTTTCTGCACTTCACTTGCTTCTTTCTGCACATCTCTTGCCTCTTTCTTTTGGCACCTCTGTTAATTCTTTCTACACCCCTCCTGTCTCCATCGGCATCCCGCTTCCCTATTTGTCCAACTCTCTTGTCTCTTTCTACACCGTTCTTCCCTTTTTCTGCACCACTCGTGCCTCTTTCTGTACCTCTATTGCTTCTTTCTGCACCCTTTGTGCCTCTTTCAGCACCTCCGTTACTTCTTTCTGCACTTCTCTTCCTTCTTTCTGCACCCCTTATGCCTACTTCCATACCTCTGTTGCTTCTTTCTGCACTTCTCTTGGTTCTTTCGGTACTTCGCTGCCTCTTTCTGCACCCTTCGTGCCTCTTTCAGCACCTCTGTTGTTTCTTTCTGCACTTATCGTCTTTCTGCACCCCTCTTGCCACTTTCTGTACCTCTATTGCTTCTTTCTGCTCTTCTATTGCCTGTTTCTGCACCTCTTGCTTATTTCTGCACCTTACTTGCCTTTTTCAGCACCTCGGTTGCTTTTTTCTGCAGATTTCTTGCCTCTTTCTGCACCCCTCTTTTCTCTTTCTGTACCTCTCTTTCCTCTTTCTACACCCCTGTTCCCTATTTCTCCACCTTTCCTGCCTGTTTCTGTAGCTCTCTTGCTCCTTTCTGTACCTCTTTTGCCTCTTTCTGCACTTCTCTTTCTCTTTCTGCATCCTTCACGCCTGTTTCAGCACCTCTGTTGGTTCTTTAAGCCCTGCTCTTGCGTTTTGCTGTACCTCATTTGCCTATTTCTGCACTTCTCTTCCTTCTTTCAGCACTCCTTCTGTCTGTAAGACTGATGCCTCTTTGTGCACCCTCCTACCTTTTTTCACACCACTTGTGCCTCTATTTGCCCCTCTGTTGGTTCTTTCTGCACTGCTCTTACTTCTTTCTGCTCCTCACTTGCCTCTTTCTGCACTCCTGTTCCCTGTTTCTGCAACCTTCCTGCCTGTTTCTGTACCTCTCTTGCAGGTAGGGCCTCACGGGGAGGTCATGCCAATCACAGGGATACCCCAACCCACAGCACTGGCTCCGGGTCTGGTTAGTAAGAGTCAGTTACCACCAGTACCAGTCAGTAAAAAGTTGGAGGCACAGGATGACTTTGAAACAATGCCTCTTTCTGCACCTCTGTTGGTTCTTTCTGCATATCACATACTTCTTTATGTACTTGTCTTTGTCTTTCTGGACTTCTGTTGCCTCTTCCTGCATTTCTCTTGCTTCTTTCGGTGCCTTTCTTCCTCTTTATTCACATGTCCTAACTCTGTAGGCATAACTAGAAATTAGCATTTAAAAAACCTTAGAAATTCACTGAAAAAAATATAGGTTTCAGGGACGTTATAGTTAGAAATTATCATTCAAAAAACCTTTGAAATTCACTGAAAAAACATAGATTTCAAGAATGTTATAGTTAGAAATAAGCCTTTAAAAAACCATAGAAATTCACTGAAAAAAACGTAGTATTCAGGGACGTTATAGTTAGTTGGACATTTCACTTGTACAGAACCAGAAAAATGTGTCCGTTATAGTTAGTTGAGCTAACTATAACTCGCTCTCCCGCAATGCACTGCTGATGATATTACATATTACACACATCTCAAATTACATCACTGAAGACATCATCCACGTAAAAATCTGATGCACCTCCTCACAGCCTAATATAACGTTTAGTACATCCACTCTAAAATACAGACTGCCATTCTCGAAAGCATAGACAGATCAATACCAGGTATTACTGATAGAGCGCGCAGTTCACCCGGGTCACCGAGTTCACCAATTACTTACTTACTGGGCCCTGGCGTGCATAAGATTTAATACACCTTTGACATTTGGGGTGAACTGGGTGATGGCTTCTGTTGCACGCTTCTATGAGCAATTAAGGTTTGGGTTTTCACCTCTGCTTACCATGTACCTGACTTACCCCAGGCACAACTACCTATGACAGATCTGGAGCTAACAGGGAAAATAGTAGACAGGGAATCCTAGGAAAAAAAATATACTCTTTATACTTCAGCACATACTTATCCACAATTTCTGTAAAATGACCACAGACACCTGATGAAGTTTAAAACTTTATATATGAGTTCAAAGGGAAGATGCCAAGACAATAAGCGATATGCAGAATAATATATCAAACATCAAAATCAACACCAATAAGTAACTTTGCATTAAAATTATAACCATTAGAATATATGGGAAGACTAAAGGTAGGAATTTAGAACAGAACTAGTCACTGCAATTTTTATACTAGGACATGGGTTATGATTAGGACCTAAAACATGTACTTATCCTAAGTGCTTTAAACTATTCTTGCTAAATTCACTGCAATCAACTAAAGGAAAGGGAAAAACAGGAACATACTATTAAAATATAACAGTTTGGCAATTTTCTAAAGGTGGGGAGAGAAGTGGAACAATCCTACTAAACAATCACATATAATTTGCTTTAAAAGTGATAGAGCAGTATCACTGGCAAGAGTGCTTTAATAGAAGAATAGAGAGAGAGAGAGAGTGAGATGCAACCCCACGGACTGATATTTACCTAATTCAGATTGAAGACTAACCCTGGCCACGGGTCAGATGGGAAGACGGGGATAGGGACCCTCAGAAAAGGAATGCCAGAATGCGAGCAGGTACAGCCCACGGACAGATCAGGACAGGATACCCCTCAGGTTCAGGTCAAAGGACTGGGCCTCCCAGGGTACGACCAACACCCACAGCTTCGGACAGCAACGCCTGCGTTACCCCCTCCTGCAAGTAATCCGCCAGTAACCCCGATTGGGTTTTCGAATTCCCCAGCAAAGTGCTTCGCCAGCACTTAGGATTTTTCCACCCCTTAGGAGTTTGTGGAAAGTATGGACAGAGTGCTCCGCAGCACTTTCAGATTGAGCACCTATTGAGATCGTAGGGTCAGTGACAGGTCTGCTACTCGGACAAGTCGGACAATTTTCCTAAGCTAAACTAGGGTAATTATACTATTTTGGGGTCCCTCAGACCACCCACTAATGTTGCAAGTGACAGTTTCCCACATTATGATTGGTCAGGAGAGGTGGTGCGGTCATTACCACCTCCTAAAATTCAACTTTTTCATCCCAATATTGAAATTTTCCTACCCGCCCCTTGGGTTCACGTTCCCATGCCTAGAATACAGCAGTATACCAGCAGCATGAGGAGTTTCGGTGTCTTTATCTGACTCTACTTGGCCTACTTCCTGATCAGGTGTAATGTGATTCTCGTTGACCTGATCTTCTTCGTCTATTTCTAGCTCACCTGGACTATCCCACTCACTGTCTAAGTAGGAATATTTCCTGGTTCGTATTGGATCATGAACCTGGTCGTCGGCAGGGAACCACTCAACGTCTCGACTTGTGCTCGGCAGTTCGATGTCAGCTAGCTCCGGACTCTCCTCCTCGGAAGCTTCATCAGCTGCGCTGCCTTCAGCTTCAGTCGCGTTTTCTCCAGTTACCCGCTTTGTGTGGCTGGCGTGGATCCACTTCGGTACGCCCGCACACTTTACAGCAGTTGTAGTGACGAGGATCACTTGTCGTGGCTTTCCCCACCTTGGTTTCAGGCAACTGCTCCGGGTGTGTTTCTTTAACGCCACCCAATCTCCTGGTTGCAGTTTGTGTGCTGGAGTCTTTGGCCACTCGTCTTCTGTCTCTCCAATCTGCTGAGAGAGAGAACGCACTTGGTCACCCAGCTGCTTGCAGTATTCTAGTACCATATCATCAGAAATGCTTAGCAGTTTGTGTCCGGGTACCCATGCCTGTCGCATCACTCTTCCCATCAACACTTCATGGGGACTCAGGCCAGTTTTTCTGTTCGGGATACTTCTCAAACTCATCAGCACAAGGGGTAAAGCCTCTATCCAGTTCATTTTTGTGGAATCACACATTTTGGCCAATCTGGATTTCAGGGTGCCATTTATTTGTTCCACTACCCCAGAAGCCTCTGGACGGGAGGCACAATGCAGTCTTTGCTTCATTTGGAATGCTTTACAGAGCTCTTCTAGGACATCGTTGGCAAAATGCCCACCTTGGTCCGTTTCGATTGTCTCGGGAATGCCGTACCTAGGTATCAACTCCCTGAGCAACAATTTTGCAGTAGTTAGGGCATCATTTTTCTTAGCGGGATAAGCTTCCACCCACCGGGAGAATAGGCAAACTATGACTAAGATGTATATATACCCTTTGCACCTAGGCATGGTTATAAAGTCTGCCTGCATTCTGACAAAGGGACCTACTGCCTTTCCAACCGTACTTTGTTCTACCACAGTCTTTTTCCCTGCATTGAACTGCTGACACAATAGGCACCTCTGGCAAAGCCTTTCCGCCTGGTTCCTGAATTTTGAATTACAGAACACCTTGTCAAACACTCGACACATTGCGTCTCTTCCCATATGTGTTGGTTCATGTATCATTCTGATCATGGGGTCGATCAAGCTATCAGGCAGTACAGGCACCCCAGTCGAATTTACCACCACACCATCATCTCTCAATTTGCATCCATTTGCTGCCCACCTGCCTTTTTCTTGCCTGTCTGTTGCCTGTTGCAAATCCTTTAATTCTTCCCACGTTGACACATTCTCAAACAACATAAGTTGGCAGCTGGTTCCACCCCACAACGCAATTTGGAGTGACATATGGTATCGGGCACAGAACTGGGCAATTTGGTCAGCGGTCCTATTACCGGCAGTCACATCATCGTTTCCAGATCTGTGAGCCGCGCATTTGACCACAGCCAATTCTTTGGGCAATTGGATAGCTTCCAGTAAGTTATGCACCACCTTTCCGTTTCTGATAGGTGTGCCTGAGGAAGTCATGAATTCTCTTTGCAGCCATAATTGGCCGAAGTCATGAACAACCCCGAAACAATACTGGCTGTCTGTGTAAACAGTTATTCTCTTGTTCTTACCCCTCTTACATGCTCTAGTTAACGCGATGAGCTCTGCCACTTGTGCAGATTTCACCTCGCTCAGGTAAGATGCTTCTATGGTTTCTGTCAACGTAACCACAGCATAGGCAGCACTCAGGCTCCCACTCTCATGTCTTAAACATGAGCCATCCACGAACATTGTCTTATCCCCATCAAGTAACGCTATTTCACGGATGTCCGGACGGGGCTTTGTACTGAACTCAGTTAAATCGATGCAATTATGTTCCCCTCCCTCCTCAATTTCTACATCCAGAGGGATAGGTAACAGTGTCGCTGGGTTTAGGACATTGCACCGGGAGATGGTTACGTTTTCAGCACCAATCAAGATTCTTTCATACTTAGTCAGCCGACTAGGTGTGAGGTACTGGGTCTTAGTTCTAGTCAGCAGGATCACAACAGAATGAGGAACATATACAGTGACGTGGTGTCCCATGACAATGCTCTCACTCTGTTCCAGACTGACGCAAGTAGCAGCAACTGCTTTCAGGCACCCCGGCAATCCAGCAGCCACCGGATCTAGGGTGGCTGAAAAATAGGCCACCGGTCTCCTAATTAATCCGTGCTCCTGGGTCAGGACTGAAAGAGCACAATTCTCTCTTGTGTCACAGAAAAGCTCAAAAGACTTTGAGTAGTCAGGCATACCCAAGGCAGGAGCAGTACATAGACAGTTTCTCAATGTTACCCAAGCGTTCATGCTTTCACTGTCCCAGCTGACGGGGTCTTCTACTCCTTTCTTGGTCATTTTTATCAGAGGTCTTGCTAGCGCGGCAAATCCTACAATCCATTGTCTGCAGTAACCCACAACCCCTAAGAACATTCTCACTTCTTTCTGAGTTCTGGGCAGTTCCATGGCTTTAATTATTTTGATTCTTTCGGTAGTGACTTTCCTGATTCCTTTTTCTATCTGGTGCCCCAGATACTTCACTGAGTTTTTGCAAAATTGTAACTTGTCAGGTGATACTTTATGTCCTCCCTTTCCTAGGTGATTCAGCAAGGCAATGGTGTTGGTGACACAGTCTGTCTGGGTTTTAGATGCCACCAATAGGTTATCTATGTACTGCACCAGAACAGATTCTCTTGGCAGCACCAGAGTTTCAAGGCACTTCTTTAGTATCTGGTTGAAAATCGATGGACTTTCGGTGTACCCCTGGGGGACACGATTCCAGACATAGATATGGCTGTCAAATTCAAAACTGAAAAGGAATTTGCTTTCTGGATGCAACGGGATGGAAAAGAATGCATGGCACAGATCGATGACAGTGAACCATTTTGCATTCCAGGGAATCTGATACAGTATCACTGCAGGGTTGGGCACAATAGGACAGCAAGGCACAACAATTTGGTTTACCTTGCGCAAATCTTGTACTACCCGGTACTTTCCACTAGGCTTTTTGATCCCAATGATAGGCGAATTACAGGGGCTGCTCATCACTTCCTCTATTATTTCGGCTTCGAGCAGCCTGGTAATTTCAGTCGCTACTCCTGCTTTCACTTCTGCACTCATTTTGTACTGTCTGGTTTTGGGGTATACAGCATTCGTTTTTATCGTTATTTTAACTGGGTCTACATTTGCCATCAAGCCTACATCTTTTCCTGTGAAATCCCACACTTCTGGAACTACTCTTAACTGGAGTTCTTCAGGTAAGTCCTCAACTGTTAAAGGTTTGATATCAGAATCTTGTCTGACCAACATCAGTTTGTACAGACCATCTTCCTCAGGGGTCTGTATTTCGACGCCTTTTGGTGTGCAGTAGATGGTACAATGCATCTTGCACAATAAATCACGTCCTAACAGGTTCACAGGACTGGAATCACAGACTACAAATCTGTGCATTTCCTTGAAATTTCCTATAGAAATTTCCATTGGTTCAGTTACTGGAGTACTTATTATTTGATTGGAGACGCCCACTACTTGGATCGCTTCTCCCGAGAGGGGTAGGTTAGGAACATCCACTGTTCTTACAGTAGATCTGGTAGCACATTCTGAGTATTGTTATTAGAAGTCAATTTACTTAACTGTTTCTCCTGTTGTTCAGCTAATTTCACCTGTGCCCACATGACCTTTTCCTTGATAGCCTTCTTTTTATTTTCAATTTCATCTTCGCAATACTTTGCGTATTTTAAGACATCATCTATAGGTTTTCCCTGCCAACTGATTTTATTATCTTGAATCCATTGTGATATTTCAGGCCTTAGTCCTAGGACAAATCGGTAACTGAAATGGGTCATGTCTTTCATGTCTACATTATCGATTCCACTGTAAGTCTTAAACACTTGCAGCAACCTTTCATAAAAGGAATGTACAGTTTCATCACGTTCTTGGGTTGTTCTATCTATTCGGGTCCAATCTGTCTCCTTTGCGGGTACCTTTTTCTTGAGATACTGTATGACCTGGTCATATTTCCTCATTACATCAGGTGAGGGAGCTCCGGTTTTCACATCTCTTGGGTATTCATCATTAGGACAATCAATTTCTATTTTACATTCGGTCCATAGATCTACAGGGACCACAATGTCGAAAAACCCATCCAGGTCTTTCAGCAGACATTTCTGAACTTTTATGAAGCGTTCTACCTGCCTATACCAATCAACAGGCTTCTCCCGTAATTTCGGGAAGTCATTTGTAAATGACACAATATCCTGTCGGGACCAAGGGACATGGACATATTTCCCTCCCGGGACCTCTCTCATGGGACACAATTTTTCTGCCGGAGTTACTTCTTTCAGCATATATTCTGACGCTTGTGATTTCGCTCTACTGTCTTCCTTTTTCTTTGCCCACCCGGTTCTCCATTTTCCCACATCCCCCCATTTCTGCAAAAGCTTTAATAATTCTTTTATCTGGATCTGTTTTCCCATCACATTCAAGCTTTCTAAGTCTTTGTCTGCAAAGTCTACTCTGTAGGGTTTCTGAAGAATTTTGGAGCGACTGACATCTATCCCCATTTCTGTGGCAGTGTCCATTAACCTTTTGTGGCGCAATCTAGCGTTTCGGGTAAGATTTTTACTGATGAACAGCAATTCTTCTTCATTGTAGGAGCTCAGGCGTTCCACCCCCACATTTCCAGCCATCATTTCTTCTATTTCTATTCTTAATTTATATATTTCTAACGCTTTGGGTTTGGGAGTGGTATCTTTCTCCAGCTCTTTGGTCCATCTGTCTAATTCTTCTGGGGATACTACTGTGGCACTCCTGACCCCAGATGCACCTTCAATCAACACCTCTTTTGGCCTACTCTGACTTCTTGCCCCCGACATGCTAGTCCTAGGTTCCCTAATAGGCAAATCCATCAGAACCACTGATTCACACTCACTCTCTTCATCCTCATCTATGTATACTTCCTTTCTCGATGGTTGGATACTAGGAGTAGGCATTATTGGGGAGATAACAGGAGGACGAGGACTAGCCAGGTTATCTCTATACAGTGGAATAGCTGGACCAATAGTTACGGGAATAGTCAGGGAATCAGGATGGGGATGTATCTGGGCAATGGTTCGAACCAAATCCTCTCGCTGTCTAGCCAGGGCTTCCTTTTCTTTTTCTCGTAGAGCCTTTTCTGCAGAATTGTCGTGCAATACCTGAGGTACCAAGGGAGGATAAATACTTGGAGCAGTCGGAGTGACCAATCGGGGTGGTCCTTCCCCGAACGGCTGATAATTTGGGACCGTAGATTTAGGTCTGCAAAACCCATCCCCGTCACTGATTTTACTGTCTGTACCCGTTCCATCTGTATCACTATCCCTCCTACATCTGGGATATTTTGAAAATGGATTCGGAGAATGCACAGGTTCTGACTCTGCAACATAGGGAGGTGGATTTTTCATTAACAAATCTTCCAAGTGCTCATCTTCTGAGTCCCCTACAGGCATTAGGTGATTGGTCTTTTCTTTACATTTTCCTTTCTTCTCTTCTAATACCCCCATCATAGGAAATAGTCCTTCAGTCAACATAGATTGCCTCCACTGTTTCATTTTCTGCTCTTTGGTCTGTGCTTGAACCCTCGGATACCATTTACTCACTCCCTTATCCATCCGGGGTTTATCTCGCTCTGCAGCCTCAATCTCCTATTCCTCCAGAGCTTCGTACTGTGTCAGCCTAGGTCTAGGGTGTAATTCATTCATACGGGTCCTTAAGTTAAACAGAATCCTACCATTAAATGTACCTTCAACAGGGAATGCTAGGACTCCGTCATCTGCAGTATATTTTGCCCAATTTTCTAACCAGACACAAGTATGGTACCCTTTATCAAACAGCATGAAAGAGGCAGGGGTATTCGGCGGGGGAATGAGCACACCTTCCCTCGTTCTAATGGGCTTGTCGGTTTTGAAAAAATTCTTCACTTTGTCAGTAAATGACAATTTCCTCTTTACTCCATACATCATGTGCGGTCTACCTCGTATAAGCTGATCCTTATGAAATCCTAGATACTTTGGATTCGGTATGAAATCTGGATACCACATGCAACTCTCCAGACTCGCTTCTAACTCGGCTTGATTAAATTTGTTTACCTTTGTGCTTCCAATGCTAGCGCGACTTTTATTTCACAACACCCAATCAGGTCTGATAATACAAAAACCCTTAACCAATGGGTGCGTGGCCTTTTCGCAAGACAGAGTCTCACACTTCGGCACTCACCCCTCCTTCACAAATTCAGCTCCACTATGCACCCGCTGTTTTGACCAATACCAGCGCGGCACGGAGTGACGTCAGGGCAGTCTTCCGACCGACTCCCTCCTTCACAAGGTAACGGAAACTTTTAACTTTTCCTAAAGTGCGAATGTAAAACTTAGTTACTAACACACAACGTCGGCCACTATGTCTGAGTGTTCTAAAGAGACAGAAAAACTTCCTTTCACTGCAAGTAAACCACTTCTGTCTACTTCTCATTCACTCTGGATAGACTTCTTTGCCTAACCTCACATGCGAGTAATATAGAACCCGTTATTCTTCCGACTCATCCACTTTCGTCAGGGATATGTACTGAGCCGGGATTTCACCAGTGAACTATTTTATTTACCAGTCAAGCCACGGAGACCCTACTACTCCTTCCGTATGCGACCCTTACTAGGTGATATCGCAATGAAAGTTTTATACCGGACTCGTAGCTATCATTTATTCAGATGCAACAAAAGGTCCTAATTAGTGCTTCCAGTTATTCCTAACCCTGCACTAATGACTCAAACCTAGTGACTTCAACAGCTAACCGGATTCTGCTCACCGTTAGCTAAATACTTCCCCGGGGATTCGGACTACACTGAACACTTACAAACAATTCTGGGTTAATTCAACATGTAATATCTATAGCAGCAATTCAAAATCATATACATTTACATATAAATCCTTAAAACATTTCAAAATATTTGAACCAATACAGTAGAAAATCAGCAGCACATTTTATTTTCACGGTTTGTTTATCAATTACCCTGTCTACCTAATCTAACTAGTCCAAACCATCCTCTGGTTACCAGAAAATTACTGATAGAGCGCGCAGTTCACCCGGGTCACCGAGTTCACCAATTACTTACACGCACTGGGCCCTGGCGTGCATAAGATTTAATACACCTTTGACATTTGGGGTGAACTGGGTGATGGCTTCTGCTGCACGCTTCTATGAGCAATTAAGGTTTGGGTTTTCACCTCTGCTTACCATGTACCTGACTTACCCCAGGCACAACTACCTATGACAGATCTGGAGCTAACAGGGAAAATAGTAGACAGGGAATCCTAGGAAAAAAAATATACTCTTTATACTTCAGCACATACTTATCCACAATTTCTGTAAAATGACCACAGACACCTGATGAAGTTTAAAACTTTATATATGAGTTCAAAGGGAAGATGCCAAGACAATAAGCGATATGCAGAATAATATATCAAACATCAAAATCAACACCAATAAGTAACTTTGCATTAAAATTATAACCATTAGAATATATGGGAAGACTAAAGGTAGGAATTTAGAACAGAACTAGTCACTGCAATTTTTATACTAGGACATGGGTTATGATTAGGACCTAAAACATGTACTTATCCTAAGTGCTTTAAACTATTCTTGCTAAATTCACTGCAATCAACTAAAGGAAAGGGAAAAACGGGAACATACTATCAAAATATAACAGTTTGGCAATTTTCTAAAGGTGGGGAGAGAAGTGGAACAATCCTACTAAACAATCACATATAATTTGCTTTAAAAGTGATAGAGCAGTATCACTGGCAAGAGTGCTTTAATAGAAGAATAGAGAGAGAGAGAGAGTGAGATGCAACCCCACGGACTGATATTTACCTAATTCAGATTGAAGACTAACCCTGGCCACGGGTCAGATGGGAAGACGGGGATAGGGACCCTCAGAAAAGGAATGCCAGAATGCGAGCAGGTACAGCCCACGGACAGATCAGGACAGGATACCCCTCAGGTTCAGGTCAAAGGACTGGGCCTCCCAGGGTACGACCAACACCCACAGCTTCGGACAGCAACGCCTGCGTTACCCCCTCCTGCAAGTAATCCGCCAGTAACCCCGATTGGGTTTTCGAATTCCCCAGCAAAGTGCTTCGCCAGCACTTAGGATTTTTCCACCCCTTAGGAGTTTGTGGAAAGTATGGACAGAGTGCTCCGCAGCACTTTCAGATTGAGCACCTATTGAGATCGTAGGGTCAGTGACAGGTCTGCTACTCGGACAAGTCGGACAATTTTCCTAAGCTAAACTAGGGTAATTATACTATTTTGGGGTCCCTCAGACCACCCACTAATGTTGCAAGTGACAGTTTCCCACATTATGATTGGTCAGGAGAGGTGGTGCGGTCATTACCACCTCCTAAAATTCAACTTTTTCATCCCAATATTGAAATTTTCCTACCCACCCCTTGGGTTCACGTTCCCATGCCTAGAATACAGCAGTATAACACAGTTCACAATAGGTAGCAACAGAGTTGCATCGTCCAAGGTAAGATTCTGCTTTCCCAGAGAACTTCTCAGGCGCATTGTGCTTCAGGAGCCAGCTGGCTTGTTTCAGCTTCTGCGCAATGGTGTTTTTTCTCCTGTCATGTAACTGTGCCCAGCAGAGCTTCAAGTATGGCTCCGCTCCCGATTTTCCCAGCCCCAGAGACGCGGTACATGAAAAGTAAGCGAGAACAAATTAAAATCACAAAAAAAAAATGATCACACTGTATACCATGATAAAATTCTAACCAACCCTTACTTTGTAATGACTATAGCATTATTGTTTAGTGCGAAAAGACAGATAGGCTAAAGCAGCAAATGGCAAGCAGAAAGCGTGGTGAGAGACAAGCGGCCATTTTTGCATCAGTGCGCATGAGCACAGATTCCCTCCAGAATGTGAGTGCGTCACATCACATGGGTATGACCGACGCATGCGCAGACTGAATTTCAGCGAAGGAGCCGATTCTTTAGTGCAAGCTTCGTTAATATGGAAAAGACATACGAGCAAGCATCCTGGGGACACCCGCGTGTATGGGAAAACGTATAATAAATGACGAACAACTATTTTAATAGGATTATACATTAGTCGAGGTTCTTGCACTGGAGCAAGGCGCTTTACGTGCGAATCCTTGCTCCATCACTACATACCCCCTCACTGATTCATAGCTCTACACACACATCTACACTCTCATCCATACAGTCACTCATAAATGCAGTCACACATCAATACAGCTACTATCATATGTACTCATATACCAATACAGACATTCACACACCACCACTCACCCATAGAGTTATTCACACAGCTAGTCAATAATGCAATGAATCAATCACACTCCCATTTACTCCCTTACACAGGTATATACACACCACCTCACTTATTCATACGAGTGCTAACACATACTTACTCTCTTCTGCAATCACTGACACAAGAACACACTCATCCATACAGCTACTCTCACAATCACTCACTCTCACATATAATCATTTATATACTTAGGATTTTTGTTTCCAGTTTCTATTTTTGGTAAATTCTGGTGGGGTTTTTTCCAGTGTTTTCAAGCGATTTCAATCCCTTAAAAAACACAGTGGTTACACATTTTTGCGCCACTAAAAACAATGGAAACTGTGTTTTCCCAGTGTTTATGGAAAGTTTTGTTTTTATTATTGCTTGCTCTCCGCACTTGTGGTTCATGGTCTATGGACAGTGTACGTACAGTGTATATGAGGTCCAAATAAATTTTTGCAAATCAAACTTATTGCAGTAAACCATACAATACTTCTTCAGTGAGTCTTTGGTCATGTGTGCTCGCTCTTTCCTTCACATGTAAACTTTCTCTGTGAAAAGGTCCTCTCAACATTGCTACTTGAGACAGGTACCACCGAAACAGCCAGTACACAATTTGCCAACTCTGGCCACTGACATGGCTTTCCATGCCAATACTGCCAATACTGGTGCACTTGAAGATTGCGATTCTCTCGGCAGGTTCTGCAACATTTGCGTTGAACAGGACGCTTATACCCTCAGAGTTATTGAAGCGGTCAAAAATGAAGCATCAGTTTTGAAACTACGGAGAAAATTCCCCTTTACAGAAGGGATCTAGAACTTGTACAGAGTACTACATTAAGGTTTCATTAACTTCAAATGCCATGGTTTGTAAAGGGACATTTCTATGCATCATTGCAAGCCATTACTCATACATTCTATAATAAAAGTTTCTGAATTACTCTTCCACATTGCTTTGCTTACCAAGTAGCAAGCACTCTAAATGGAACATGTTGCAGTTCCAAAGTCACTATATGTGTCCCCTACCCTACTCTCAAGGAGATGTTTCACATATACACCGATTATGCTGAACACTTGGCAGACAAGGGTGTTTTCAGACTCTAGTTTTTTTATTATGTCCAATACAGCAGTTATGTTTTCCTGTATAATTCCTAGAATGCAGTAAATTGTACAATCAAAATGCGACCAAAGATTATCACATTTCTTGCCTTCGGCAATATCACTCAGCAAAAATTCTGTAAACACATGGATAATATAGCATTCACAGCCCCTTGTACTGAGAACCATCAGCTAAGCGGCACAGTTGGGATGATACTCTCTTTGATGCCACACAAAGCACAAAATGATCAATATTTACCTTTAAGTTCCCGTGCATAACAAAACAGTGCACCAAAATGGACTAAAAAAGTCAAAGGCGTTCTACATACATTAACTCAGAAGATTGTAAAGATGCTTTCAGCATACCATCTAACAAGTGGCAAGGATCTCTTACAGAGAAGCACTTCAGCTCAGGTATCGATTTTGACAGGTCATCGCACAACTTTTTCATAAATACAGAGCTGAATCACTGCAAATACAAACAATATCATTTGCATCTTGGTTGAGCTTGGAAAGAACCTTTTTGTAATAGCAATCTAAGTGACACTGTGTTCCATGTTTTCTAAAAGTCTGGTGTCAATTTTTCACAACTATCCCAGATGCTAGATGATAGTACTCCTTTCTAAGCATGGGCGGAAAATCCGTTTCGCTCGCGGATTTTGCGGATTTTTGGGAAATTCGCAATCCGCGAGATTTGCGAATTTCCCGCAAAATCCGCAAATTCGCACGCAGCGGATTTTTTTTGCGGCGCGCGGCGTTGGTGATACAATTTTTGCGGCGCGTGGCGTTTATCATCGTTTGCCGGGTTGTTTTTCTCGATAGTTTGCGAGTGCTGCGTCATTTTGGATCTTGCTGTGTGATCCCGCGGGAATTGGCGAGCGCGCAACGTCATCGCGGATTGCCAGCGAGAGTTTGTCAACGCGAGTACGGCGAGATCACGTCTCGCGGTACTTCGCAATTGCGAGATTTGAGATGCGGCGAGCGAAAATATAAAATTTGCAATTCTGCACAAGAAATCCACCAGCAAGCAGCATAAACCTTCTAGAAATGATGATTTTTATCTGAATAACTCCTTAGGTTGACATTTGCCTGCACTTTTTTAGCGAGGAGTCCATTTTGGGGAGGGGGGAGGGGGGTGGTCGGAAGGAAGTGCCCCACAGTCTTCAACTTCCTGTTCCTGTTCAGCAGGCTCCTCCCAGTGCTTTGTCCATCTCCTGGTCACTTTTCATTTGGATCTGGAGCTGGAAGGATTACTTTTTGTGGATGCTGCTGGATATTTGGATTTGAGGCCTTTTTTGACTTTCTTTGGATCACTGTTGGATTAGAAATTTTACAAGTAAGTTTGTTTGGGGCATTACAGTTGCTGCAACTAAAATTTTGGAATTTTCGATTTTTGGGCTGTTTTGGGGCCTTTTGCCCAGGGGTACTCAGTGGTGGGTGGACTGAGTCTTTCTGTGGGTTGTCTTGAACTTAAACATCATGGAGGCCATGGATGGATTGGGATTGTGCTGATTTTTCAGTGATTTTCGTTTTTTGGGGCTGTACTTGTGGCCTTTTCACCAGGGGTATTTGAGTCTAGCATGGGCCTAGTCTTTCTGTGGGTTGTCTTGAATTTAAACATCATGGAGGCCATGGATGGAATGGGATTGTGCTGATTTTTCAGTGATTTTCGTTTTTTGGGCCTGTACTTGTGGCCTTTTCACCAGGGGTATTTGAGTCTAGCATGGGCCTAGTCTTTCTGTGGGCTGTCTTGAACTTAAACATCATGGAGGCCATGGATGGAATGGGATTGTGCTGATTTTGCAGTGTTTTTCGATTTTTGGGGGTGTTCATGGGGAGGGACAGGCCATGTGGCTGGTGGCCATTTTGAGTGCAGCTACAGGCACTGGCCATGTGCTGGCAGGCAAGTGGCCATTTTGAATGCAGGCTTTGTTGTTAGGCCTGCAACCATTTTGCCTACTTTTCAACCTTTATTTATGCCCAGGGGTAGTGAGTCTTGCATGGGCCTAGTCTTTCTGTGGGTTGTCTTGAATTTAAACATCATGGAGGCCATGGATGGAATGGGATTGTGCTGATTTTTCAGTGATTTTCGTTTTTTGGGCCTGTACTTGTGGCCTTTTCACCAGGGGTATTTGAGTCTAGCATGTGCCTAGTCTTTCTGTGGGCTGTCTTGAATTTAAACATCATTGAGGCCATGGATGGAATGGGATTGTGCTGATTTTGCAGTGTTTTTCGATTTTTGGGGGTGTTCATGGGGAGGGACAGGCCATGTGGCTGGTGGCCATTTTGAGTGCAGCTACAGGCACTGGCCATGTGCTGGCAGGCAAGTGGCCATTTTGAATGCAGGCTTTGTTGTTAGGCCTGCAACCATTTTGCCTACTTTTCCACCTTTATTCATGCCCAGGGGTAGTGACTCTTGCATGGGCCTAGTCTTTCTGTGGGTTGTCTTGAATTTAAACCTCATGGAGGCCATGGATGGAATGGGATTGTGCTGATTTTTCAGTGATTTTCGTTTTTTGGGCCTGTACTTGTGGCCTTTTCACCAGGGGTATTTGAGTCTAGCATGGGCCTAGTCTTTCTGTGGGCTGTCTTGAATTTAAATATCATTGAGGCCATGGATGGAATGGGATTGTGCTGATTTTGCAGTGTTTTTCGATTTTTGGGGGTGTTCATGGGGAGGGACAGGCCATGTGGCTGGTGGCCATTTTGAGTGCAGCTACAGGCACTGGCCATGTGCTGGCAGGCAAGTGGCCATTTTGAATGCAGGCTTTGTTGTTAGGCCTGCAACCATTTTGCCTACTTTTCAACCTTTATTTATGCCCAGGGGTAGTGAGTCTTGCATGGGCCTAGTCTTTCTGTGGGTTGTCTTGAATTTAAACATCATGGAGGCCATGGATGGAATGGGATTGTGCTGATTTTTCAGTGATTTTCGTTTTTTGGGCCTGTACTTGTGGCCTTTTCACCAGGGGTATTTGAGTCTAGCATGGGCCTAGTCTTTCTGTGGGCTGTCTTGAACTTAAACATCATGGAGGCCATGGATGGAATGGGATTGTACTGATTTTGCAGTGTTTTTCGATTTTTGGGGGTGTTCATGGGGAGGGACAGGCCATGTGGCTGGTGGCCATTTTGAGTGCAGCTACAGGCACTGGCCATGTGCTGGGAGGCAAGTGGCCATTTTGAATGCAGGCTTTGTTGTTAGGCCTCCAACCATTTTGCCTACTTTTCAACCTTTATTTATGCCCAGGGGTAGTGAGTCTTGCATGGGCCTAGTCTTTCTGTGGGTTGTCTTGAACTTAAACATCATGGAGGGCATGGATGGAATGGGATTGTGCTGATTTTGCAGTGTTTTTCGATTTTTGGGGGTGTTCATGGGGAGGGACAGGCCATGTGGCTGGTGGCCATTTTGAGTGCAGCTACAGGCACTGGCCATGTGCTGGCAGGCAAGTGGCCATTTTGAATGCAGGCTTTGTTGTTAGGCCTGCAACCATTTTGCCTACTTTTCAACCTTTATTTATGCCCAGGGGTAGTGAGTCTTGCATGGGCCTAGTCTTTCTGTGGGTTGTCTTGAACTTAAACATCATGGAGGGCATGGGTGGAATGGGATTGTGCTGATTTTGCAGTGTTTTTCGATTTTTGGGGGTGTTCATGGGGAGGGACAGGCCATGTGGCTGGTGGCCATTTTGAGTGCAGCTACAGGCACTGGCCATGTGCTGGCAGGCAAGTGGCCATTTTGAATGCAGGCTTTGTTGTTAGGCCTCCAACCATTTTGCCTACTTTTCAACCTTTATTTATGCCCAGGGGTAGTGAGTCTTGCATGGGCCTAGTCTTTCTGTGGGTTGTCTTGAACTTAAACATCATGGAGGGCATGGATGGAATGGGATTGTGCTGATTTTGCAGTGTTTTTCGATTTTTGGGGGTGTTCATGGGGAGGGACAGGCCATGTGGCTGGTGGCCATTTTGAGTGCAGCTACAGGCACTGGCCATGTGCTGGCAGGCAAGTGGCCATTTTGAATGCAGGCTTTGTTGTTAGGCCTCCAACCATTTTGCCTACTTTTCAACCTTTATTTATGCCCAGGGGTAGTGAGTCTTGCATGGGCCTAGTCTTTCTGTGGGTTGTCTTGAACTTAAACATCATGGAGGGCATGGATGGAATGGGATTGTGCTGATTTTGCAGTGTTTTTCGATTTTTGGGGGTGTTCATGGGGAGGGACAGGCCATGTGGCTGGTGGCCATTTTGAGTGCAGCTACAGGCACTGGCCATGTGCTGGCAGGCAAGTGGCCATTTTGAATGCAGGCTTTGTTGTTAGGCCTGCAACCATTTTGCCTACTTTTCAACCTTTATTTATGCCCAGGGGTAGTGAGTCTTGCATGGGCCTAGTCTTTCTGTGGGTTGTCTTGAATTTAAACATTATGGAGGGCATGGATGGATTGGGATTGTGCTGATTTTGCAGTGTTTTTCGATTTTTTTGTGCTGTATAACTGAACTGATGTTCCTCTGTCTTCCATTTTTTTTAGGTGCACAAGACTCAAGAGAACCACCAGTGCCAGGAAGAAGTCCTGCAGCGGTGTGTGTGTGCAGCATAACGTCACGCGACGTCACGTCTGGCCTCAGACAACTCTACAATTCGTGCAACTGCGGCCTGCTGTCTGACCTGCTCTGAAGAAGATGGCCCCAAAAAAAGGTCTCCGTAGCTCCTCTAGAAAGAAAGTTGCTAGTAAGGAGCAGAAGAAGCAAGTTACCAAGGAGGCTGGTGTGCCACCCGCCACGTTTTTTGGGAGAAAAAAAAAAAGTACGCCTGCAGCAGCAGGATCTGCTGGGGACCAAGCTGGGAGCAGCCCCCCTGCTCCATTGGGTTCAGTGCCTCCACCACCACGCCAACTTAAGTCAAAGCCCTTGAGTGCTTCAGAGGCAGTCAGTGTACTTCTCCAATCACCATCGACCAGTGATGTTGGCTCTTCGCAAGAAAGTAGCAGCAATGTCCCTGAATCAACACAGGTTGTTGTAACTCATCTGACAAGTGTTGAACAACCACAGCCGCAACAACAACACCATGTGCAAGTACACGCCCAAGTACATGTGGAAGGAGAGGCAGCAAAAGGAGATGCGCAAGCAAAGGTGCATGGAGGTTCACAAGTGCCCACAATAGTTGTTCCTCCCGAAGTAGGGGCACATCAGGAAATCGACAATGAAGCCGAGGTATCATTGGAAGCCACTCCTCCTGATGATCATTCATTGTCTTCCACATCCCTAGCAAGGAAGAGATCAAGGGGGGTGTCTACATCTTCTTCAAGCCCACCTCGTTCTGATGCAAGTGATCTGTCTTGGGAACCACAACTGCGGTCTGACAGTGAGGCACACCATGATCTGACACAGGTACCTAAGCGTAAAAGGAAGGTCGTCCAAAAACTCATACCTATGGAGTGTGATGAGGCTCAACAAGAACTGACAGATACTGCTGGTGATGAAGCCTCTCACGATGACGACGAGCCAGTCATCACAAAGGTCACTGCAGCCCCACCGGGCATGCAGCAAAGAGACATTTTGACCCTATCCCGAGAAGCTGCTGAGCGTGATGATGATGTCGGCGAGGAGGCAATGGAAATGGAATCATTAGATTTGGAGTTAAGTAGTACACCAAAACCTACCGCTTCCATATTTCTTCCTCGCAAGAAGGTACCCACCTCGTCCTCGACCTCAATTCGTGGTGGTGAAAGTGCAAAACGTACTGAAGTTCGGCAATCCACATCCTCCACTTCATCTGGCATTAGCAGCAGGACCACCACCACCAGTATCACCGCCTCCTCCGGCCCCCAAAGACATTTCAAGTCTGCAGTTTGGGACTTCTTTAGTGTTTGCCCAAAAAATGAAACCGTAGCCATTTGTAGCATGTGTAAGCTTCGAGTTAGTCGTGGTAAGTTGGGTTCCAACTATGGTACCGGAGGCCAGAGAGGTCATCTTGAAAGAAAGCACGCTGTCAAATGGTTTGCGCACCTACAGGCGATCGAGGAAGCCGGAATTGCACGTAATGCTGTTTCATCTGATAATGACGAGGAGGAAGAAGACGATTCAAACACTTCACTTACACCCAGTACCCCTGTCAGCAGCACACCCCATGTGAGCCACACTAAGAGTGTGGGAGAGAGTGAGACATCAATGCGGAAAAGTTCATCAGCGAGCGTAACTGGGTCGAAGATATCATCATCATCCCGTAAATCCTTGGTCCAGGGCAACATTAAAAAGATGTTGTTTACAGAAGCGCAATATGAACGCAACCACCCAATGACGCGTCTGTATAACACTAAGCTGGCTAAAATGCTAGCTCTGGACCTTCTCCCTTTTTCTTTTGTAGAAGGGGTTGGTTTTCTAGAATTAGTGGCAGCGCTCTGCCCTAAATGGAAGGTTCCTAGCCGGTTCTATTTTGCCCGAGTTGCGGTTCCAGCACTACATGAAGATCTTCTGAAGGAGATTGGGGCAGCTTTGCAGAAGAGTGCTGTTCACACTATACATCTGACAACAGACATGTGGACCAGTGGCGCAGGCGCTGATTACATGTGCATCACTGCACACTGGGTCTCTTTTTCAGGGGCTAAAGCAAAGCTAAACACAGGTGTTGACACAAACATTGTTTTTAAAGCTGCTCGGAAACATGCAACACTAGCCATGTTTGGTTTGGAGAAACGTCACACAGCAGAAAACATTTTGGATGTCTTTAACACAAAGGTCCTTAACTGGCTGTCCCCACTAAAACGCCTGGTTGGTTATGTTTCCACGGACAATGGCGCCAATATAGTTAAGGCCATGAGGGACGGTTACTATTTCAGAGTGCCGTGTTTGGCGCACTGTATAAACCTGGTTGTCCAAAAATTCTTGGCTAATAAAGCCAGTGCAGCGTACAGTGTATTGGACACCTGCCGAAAAATGTGCAAGCATTTCAGCCATTCTTTTAAGGCCCGGAAGCAGCTGAGGACCCTGCTATATCAACGTAAAATGCCAGTGAAAGCACTCATCCAGGAGGTGGTAACACGTTGGAACTCAACCTTCTACATGCTTGAGCGTCTGTATGAGCAGTATACGGAACTCGATCAATATTTCCTTACAGAGGGTACAGAGGAGCTGAGGATGGGTGGGCCGCAATGGAACATAGTTCAAAGCCTGACACGCATGCTTCGTCCTTTTGAGTTCTTCACGCGTGCAGTCAGCAAGGAGGACTCTAATTTGGGAAAAGCTATCCCATTGTTGTACATGCTGGAGGACCAACTGAAGGAGGTGTGTTCTGTGTTTGAAAAAGATGACAAAAACCAAGACTCTTTGCTTCTGGCTGAGCAATTATTAGAGCTCCTACAAGGTGATGAACGTCTTAAAAAGATCCACTCAGAACAGCATTACATTTGTGCTACTATTCTGGATCCACGCTACAAAAAGGCGCTGGCAGGCCAAGCATTCTTTCCTTTTGATGATGAACATGTTCCAAAGTACAAACGTTGGCTAGCCTTGTCAGCCAAGAGGTTTGAAACAGAACGGCTGGAAATTGAAGGAAATGGCAGTACATCAGCAGGCCATCCCCAGTCAAAACAATCCACTTCTGCACCTGTGGCTGTGGCACAAGTGACCTCTCAGCCGTTAAAGACACCGGCAACCGGATCATCTGCACGAAACACAACAGAAACATTGGAGGCTGAAGAGGATTAGCTAGCTCTGCGTGGGTTTGGTTCTCAAAAGGTCAGAGGCACAGCAAGAGCTAAGCAAAGTGGAGGAACCTTGGATGAGGACCATGAGTCGATGGTGAAGGACTATCTGAATGACTCAACAGAGGTCTATATTAATTCTGACCCATTGGCGTATTGGCATGGGAAAAAAGAATTGTGGCCACAGCTCACCAACCTGGCTTTAAACTACTTGTCTTGCCCACTCACAAGCGTGTCTTCTGAACGGGTTTTCAGTGCTGCTGGTGGCATTGTAACTCCCAAACGGAGCCGCCTCTCGCCCAAAAATGTGGAGAGGTTAACAATGATCAAGATGAATCAGCACCTCATACCACCAAATTTCAGAGTACGAGAGAGCGTGCCGGATGAAGAGGAGGTGGCCAGCAACATAGATGAGGGAATTTCTACTCTGTCAGGTGACACTGAGCTCACCCTGCCTGAATTCGCAGAGTATGATGACGAAGCCTTATTCTCATTCCTGGACCGTGATACCGAGCCCTGAAAATGAGACAACGAATCAATAACTTTCTTTTTCGTCCCTATTCACTTTTATTCCTGTGTGTCTGTCTTTCTTTGTTGTGCACAGTTAATATATTTCAAACTTTAATCAGATAATCACAAAATCAAGCCCATCAGCAGAACTGTCTTCGCTGGTTTGCTAATTGATTTGAAGTTGCCGCAGTCTGCATTCCTCAGGTTCACAAGTTCAGAAGAACATGCTCCTCTATCCTCCTCCTTCAGACTCCTATTTCCATCAAACCAGAGGGCTGGTTTACGCCCAATGAAGAAAGACTCAGCACTTGTGGGGGTGTTGTTGTACCTCTTTGCAGGTGAGTTGACGGCTCTGGGACCATTGTTGGGAAGCTCTAATAGCGGATAAAAGTGTTTTGGACCAAATCCCAGGCGGAAATTTTTTTGTGTTTTTGATGACTTGCTTGCCTTTGAGGTGCTCTTAGGGGGGGTTCCGTCTGTTTGTGGGTGAGTTTCGTGGTCTGGGAGCACTGCTGGGACACTCTAATCTTGATTGCATTTGCTTTTCAGGAAATCCGTCGTGGCAACCCCGACTTATGGCCTAGCTACGCAGCGCGTTTGGACCGAAGGCCGAGAAATATTGCAAGTATGAGATTTTGCTTTTGGCCTGTTTGGGGGTGTTATGCTTCTTGGCGGGTGGGTTGGCGGGTCTTGGGGCATTCCTGGGAAGGTCTAATACCGGGTAGAAGTGGTTGGGACAAAATCCAGGCCGATTTTTTTTTGGCTATTTCTGACATTTTGCTCAATGTAGCGTTTTCGGGGGCCTGTTTGGGGGGCTTCCTGGTATTTGTGGGTGAGTTTCGTGGTCTGGGAGCACTGCTGGGACACTCTAATCTTGATTGCATTTGCTTTTCAGGAAATCCGTCGTGGCAACCCCGACTTATGGCCTAGCTACGCAGCGCGTTTGGACCGAAGGCCGAGAAATATTGCAAGTATGAGATTTTGCTTTTGGCCTGTTTGGGGGTGTTATGCTTCTTGGCGGGTGGGTTGGCGGGTCTTGGGGCATTCCTGGGAAGGTCTAATACCGGGTAGAAGTGGTTGGGACAAAATCCAGGCCGATTTTTTTTTTGGCTATTTCTGACATTTTGCTCAATGTAGCGTTTTCGGGGGCCTGTTTGGGGGTGAGTTTCGTGGTCTGGGAGCACTGCTGGGACACTCTAATCTTGATTGCATTTGCTTTTCAGGAAATCCGTCGTGGCAACCCCGACTTATGGCCTAGCTACGCAGCGCGTTTGGACCGAAGGCCGAGAAATATTGCAAGTATGAGATTTTGCTTTTGGCCTGTTTGGGGGTGTTATGCTTCTTGGCGGGTGGGTTGGCGGGTCTTGGGGCATTCCTGGGAAGGTCTAATACCGGGTAGAAGTGGTTGGGACAAAATCCAGGCGGAAAAGCCTTTTGGCACTTTTTGTAACTTAGGGTTCGTTAGGGTTAGCCCTAGCAGCAGGATTGCATGTGTTTCGGGGTGTTCTAGATTTTTGCAACTGAGTTCTGGGGTCTTAGAGCACTCGTGAGAATGTGTAATTTTGGTTGCAAGTCATTTGAAGAAAATCCATGGTGGGAAAGGGGGGATTTGGCATAGTTAAAGAAAGCCTTTGCCACTATTCTTAACTTAGGGTTCGTTAGGGTTAGCAGTATTTCTATTGCATGTGTTTGAGTGGGGGGGATTTCGAGTCTTGGAGCGATGCTGGCTATGGCTACTTTTGCTTGGTTGCTTGCAAGTGGTTTGAATGCAATCCACGGTGGGTAAGGGGTAATTAGGAAGGGGGTACTTCGGCCTACTGTTACTTTCAAAGTAAGTTTTGTCACCAGTTTTCTGCTAGGCCTCGTTTTTTGAGATTTGATTGGGGGTCTTCTACATTTTTGCCACTGGTTTTAGTAAGGGTCTGGGTGGGAGCACTGCTAGGAAGATCTAATTTTGTTCTAAAAAACACTTTACAGTACACCTAGCTTGAGGGTAAAGATCCGCTACATTAATTTGCCCATACTTATTTATCCTTCAAAAGGTGACTCAGACAGAGTACGCACTTTCAAAAATATTGTACTGTCTACTAGGAAAATCAAATTGTGACTTTTTGCACTCCACAGCCTACATACCTTATATTTATTTATCAGTGGTGTTGTAATATTATATCACTTCCTGTTTTTCGTTGAATAATTACAGGCCGGGTTTCAGTCTCTGTAATGGGGAAAAAAGGATGGAGTCAGGCTTCACAGTAGCGAGCCACAATTCAGCATCAGGCAGGCAGTGGACAGGGTGTCTTCTGGTGACCAACATCGATGGACGAAGCGTCGGCTGCAATGGAGGAGTGCCGCTAATAGGAGGATTTTTTTTCTGCAGGCAACTGACTTACCACTTCCAACAGGACCACTACAACCACATAGATACAGTATCCCTTGCCTTTTTCTCTGACTGTGACTGCATTTCTTGGATCTCTCTCTCTGCTTCTAAATTGATCCCTTAACACATCACTTAGTCCACTCCACTATCACATCTGAACCACACATAGTCATTTGTAAGTGCTCCTATGTAATTCGCAAGTCGCAGCACGCCCCAGGCCATAGAGGACTGGGATGGCCCCAATGATGAAGCATGTCAACAAGGGGCAACCCTGGTGAGTGAGGGGACACCTAGAAAAAAAGCAATTTCTCCTTTTCTATCTACTATACCTTCCAGACCAACCCCACTGAGTGTTGTTGTGAATGGATTTATAGTGACCAGCAAGGCTCTCGGGTATCTGGCTACAGAGACCTTATGTTGAATATCGTTATCAATAATTCCACACAGGCCCTGTACTGTCGCATTCTTTCTTCCACAGTTGTCGAATGTACTACTTACTTTTCACTGACATGCATGCAGTAGTGCATGCACTTTCAAAGATTGATGGATAGGTTTGTACCCAAAGATTTGTTTATGTTCAATTGTTTGTCTATGCTGTGCTTTTTTTTACAGGGTGTCTTCTGGTGACCAACATCGATGGACGAAGCGTCGGCTGCAATGGAGGAGTGCCGGTAATAGGAGGATTTTTTTTCTGCAGGCAACTGACTTACCACTTCCAACAGGACCACTACAACCACATAGATACAGTGTCCCTTTCCTTTTTCTCTAACTGTGACTGCATTTCTTGGATCTCTCTCTCTGCTTCTAAATTGATCCCTTAACACATCACTTAGTCCACTCCACTATCACATCTGCACCACACATAGTCATTTGTAAGTGCTCCTACGTAATTCGCAAGTCGCAGCACGCCCCAGGCCGTAGAGGACTGGGATGGCCCCAATGATGAAGCATGTCACCAAGGGGCAACCCTGGTGAGTGAGGGGACACCTAGAAAAAAAGCAATTTCTCCTTTTCTATCTACTATACCTTCCAGACCAACCCCACTGAGTGTTGTTGTGAATGGATTTATAGTGACCAGCAAGGCTCTCGGGTATCTGGCTACAGAGACCTTATGTTGAATATCGTTATCAATAATTCCACACAGGCCCTGTACTGTCGCATTCTTTCTTCCACAGTTGTCGAATGTACTACTTACTTTTCACTGACATGCATGCAGTAGTGCATGCACTTTCAAAGATTGATGGATAGGTTTGTACCCAAAGATTTGTTTATGTTCAATTGTTTGTCTATGCTGTGCTTTTTTTTACAGGGTGTCTTCTGGTGACCAACATCGATGGACGAAGCGTCGGCTGCAATGGAGGAGCGGCGCTAATAGGAGGATTTTTTTTCTGCAGGCAACTGACTTACCACTTCCAACAGGACCACTACAACCACATAGATACAGTATCCCTTTCCTTTTTCTCTGACTGTGACTGCATTTCTTGGATCTCTCTCTCTGCTTCTAAATTGATCCCTTAACACATCACTTAGTCCACTCCACTATCACATCTGCACCACACATAGTTATTTGTAAGTGCTCCTACGTAATTCGCAAGTCGCAGCACGCCCCAGGCCGTAGAGGACTGGGATGGCCCCAATGATGAAGCATGTCACCAAGGGGCAACCCTGGTGAGTGAGGGGACACCTAGAAAAAAAGCAATTTCTCCTTTTCTATCTACTATACCTTCCAGACCAACCCCACTGAGTGTTGTTGTGAATGGATTTATAGTGACCAGCAAGGCTCTCGGGTATCTGGCTACAGAGACCTTATGTTGAATATCGTTATCAATAATTCCACACAGGCCCTGTACTGTCGCATTCTTTCTTCCACAGTTGTCGAATGTACTACTTACTTTTCACTGACATGCATGCAGTAGTGCATGCACTTTCAAAGATTGATGGATAGGTTTGTACCCAAAGATTTGTTTATGTTCACAATTCTTTGTCTATGCTGTGCTATTTTTTCTTGTCTCCCAAAACCTTTCCCAAAAACCCCTGTACCCATCCATTTTTCAAACCCTAACCCTCTTCCCCCGGGCTGTGTGGTTTTGATTGATGTGTGACTAAATTACAGCAATAAATCCACACACTTGCTGGGGAGGATAAGGTGATAGCAACAGGCTGGTGAAGAAATCCGAGGATATATTCTTACTCTGCTTGACAAAGAACCATTGCTAATGTGAAAGAACTTCAACCGAATTAGTAGTTATACATTACCATTTGTTAGGCTACAATGTGGCACTGTTCTACTGTACTTCTGTCACCTGCTATATTCTCAGTTGTACCGTTGAATTGCTCAGGAGGACAAACCAGATTTCATTTTCTTTTTTTTCATAGGCATGCAACTGCCACTGTGTCACACCACTAGTACCACCGCTATGAGGAAATTTTATCCGACCAAGATTGCCAACCTTATTCGCTGTTTCCCGTGGAGCCAGCCCTGGGTCTAGCCCTACTTTCAAACACAAATTACAGGTAAGATAAGCGTTTGGTGGTTTGGGGGTATAATGGAGTATTAGTACGAGAGACGAGAGACTGAAAGTAGTACTACTAAAGTCCTAGGACTCTTGGATTCACTTCACTTAGTCTGTGAGAGGCACTTAGTGTTGAAAACATGTGGGCATTTACACTTAAAGGAAGAAAATGGAACTAAACTTTCAGGAAAACAAAGTCACTGTTAAACCCCCACCCGCCAGGCAAGCAGTAAGAAACGGGTATGCTCAGATAAAGTTTGAAAAAGTATATTTATATCCCTAACAAAATAATCTCCCGCAAGACCCTCCCTAACCCCAACGATTGTCCTTCAAAAGTCCCCAAAAACCCAACTCCCAATTCCCACCCCCCAAAAGTCTCTAAAAAAGGGGCAAGGGACACTATGGGTGGATGCTGTCAACTTTTTGGGCCAGGGCATCATGCTCCTGGCGGAGCAAGGCGTGCTCTACGCGGAGCCCCTCCAACTGGTTGGAAAAGTGGTGGAGCTCCTGCTGGAGGCGGGACACCATCAGGGTACTGCGGCGCAGGCGTGCCTTCAATGCCTTGTAGGTGCAACGGCTGTGAGAGGAAGCTGTAGCTGTTGTCCATGCTACTCGGCGGTGGCGTTTGGCTTTGGCAGCCCGGCTCAGTCTGGGTGGACCACTGTGCTGGGTGGCACTGGCAGCCCGTGGGGGAACGGAGGCCGATGCAGACGACGTAGTTGTTGTGGTCGACTGCACACTTTCTTCGTCCTCCAGGGCCACCAGCCGCCGATATTCGGCCACAGTGGCATCGATCCGCCGTTGCCGGGCCGCTCTAGCCAGCTCCTTCCTCCTTGTTTGTTTGGAAGGAGAACCTATATGAAGAAAGAAAGACATAGTCTGTAACCAATGCTCTTTAAGATTAACTCAATCATTCAGCAGAAATTTGTGTTGCACTACAACTAGCAACTTGCAAACGCATTACATAACTATTGAGGCCAGTATCTATCTAACCTCACACTTCTTCATCCTTGCTCTAACATTAGTGGGAGTTTAAGGAACAAATTCTACGAGCACTATGGACTTCCATTGGAGTCGACTATGAAAGTACACCAGTCTTATTCTTCTTCTTGTCTCTTGTTTTGGAAAATTGGTACGTTATCTTCTGCAAGCCGGCATAATGGCAGCGCAGTAAACTTGCACCCGAGAAAAAGAGACGCACGCCATGAGGAGTGACCTAGACTTGCGTTGCGTTACTGTACCCGTCCAGTACATGCAGGTGGTGAAGCTCTTACTTTTCTATTACGGGTGGCACTGAGAATACTCTGTTACAACTCAAGGGCTACTGCTTAATTAATTTAACTTTCACCCTACAGTGGAAATGAGTACTAGAAATGGAAAATTGAAGAAGATAAATAATCTGATTATCTATCACTTCACATGGGATGTTTTTGCTTATATATGGGATGACTTTAGGTGCTTTGCTTTTTATTGAGTGACCAGTGATACATCCACACATGAATGACTGAGTACTACTAAACTTATTAAGAGAGGTAGGGAGTGGCCACCGTAATAACCGGATCTATGCAGTGCTTGCAATACAAACTACTGCTACTATTGATGGTAGTATTTGGACAAAATTAAAAGTTATTTTCCTTGCCTTTCCTACACTGGAACGGACGTGCGGGTGCAGTGTTACATGCTCTTCAAAGTTACACTTAGTTCATCCACTGACCGTCTACTCTCTCTAGATCATGGGTACTCACAAACTTTCTCTCAGGGGCTACATTTACAGTGTAGTTTGGGGCCGAGGGCCGCACTGGTGGGGGCGGAGTCAGAGGGGGCGGGGCTAAAGCAAAACGATAACTTGTGACCATGAGGTTGCACACAGGTCCCTGCAGCAGATGCCCTCATCCACTGAGCCACCAGACCCAGCATTTACATACATCTCTCTCCCTCCTGCTCTCCCTCCTGCCCTCCCTCTCCATCTCTCTCTCCCTCCTGCCCTCCCTCTCCCTCCCCCTCTGTCATGTCACTGTGTGTGTGTCTATCTGTGTCAGCCTTCAGCCCGGGTTGAGACCGCTTCCTCAACGCGCACACACAGACAACAACACCAAAGTACTTAACAGGTCTTTAAAAGACCATTAACATATTATTGAGGCTTTGTTTGTTGTAGCGCCCCTGCTTCTCCACCCTGACAATCACTGCTTGCCCGGCCCCACAGAGCAGAGGCTTTGTTCTATTTCACCTCTTTGTGGCCTTGCATCTCCACTCTGCTCTGTGGGGGCCGGGGGAGCAGTGATTGTCAGAGTGGAGATGCAGGGGCGCTAACAGGTGAAATACAAAAAAGCCTCTGCTCTGTGGGGGCCGGGGGAGCAGTGATTGTCTGCAAGGTCTGCGCACCGCCAAGGAAGGCTTGCCGGGCCACCACCGGCCCGCGGGCCGTACTATGAGTACCCCTGCTCTAGATACACATATGCTATCTAAGAGTCAGATAGTAGCATGATCCAGGTATATGGACACATACAGTTTCTGTGTCACCCACCCAGGCTGTTGTCCTTCCACCCATCATTGCTCCATCATTCACCCAGCCATGCATCTCATATTCTTGCCTTCCCAGCTAGTCTTCAATCTCAATAAGTAAGGAATATATAAGAGCTTACCTCTGGCCGCCACCACCACCGTCTCAACTCTCACAGCCGCCGCCTCCTCCCCTGAAGAATCGCCCTCCGCCTCCGTGTCGAGCACCACCACCTCCACACTGGCCCCACCACCAGATGTTCCACCTACAAAGTACATTTAAGAATGTTAGAATAAAGCACTCACTAGTCTTTGGTCTGGGAATGAAGACATGTGAAAACAATGTAATTTGCGACTGTCTACGTTAAAGTTAAAAAAAATGTCCCTTTTTCCAGGGAAGGTTGTCTTGCTGCACTTTTTGGCACAACTGATGAAGGCTGTTTTTTTAACACGCACCATTTTTCTCCACACAGACAGAAGATGGACTTCTAACAACAAGAGCAAGTTGAAACGAGGTGAGAGCTCGGCTCGACCACAAGAAATGTCTTCAATTAATCGTCAGCACTAACCACTTTTCCATTATCAGTTAAACGTTTAGTTTTATTATGACTTCATTTTAATAAATGTGTTTACTTTTAATAAAGCTTTTAAACTTAAATACAATCTGTGTTTTTTGGTCCAGACTAGAGTGACTGAGCGAAAGGTTTTGCAATTTCTGCAAGCATGAGTCCAGATAGAACACTTCAAAAGACATTATGGACAATCCCAGAGGACTGCACTAAGTTGATAGAGCTATTGCTGACTAGAATCATGGGAGTTTCGCCAACCGTGCAATCTTAGTTAACTACACAGACAGACTAATAAGAATAATCTAGTAATACCACAGGGAGTCATAGTAGAGGCAGGATAAGAATTTAGATCCAGTCTACAAGAAGAGCAAAGACAATTTTGAAAAAAGTCAAATGAGGAACGCTAGGAAAAATAGGTACTAGTCTAAAATGAAAACTTACTGGGGCCAGCAGAGGAGCCCTCGCCTGCCCGATCCTGGCCCTGTTGAACAGCATCCGCCGCCTGCTGCTCCTGTGTCCTCCTCTCGCCCCTGGGGGGAGCTGACGTACAACATGAAAGAAAGAACAGAAAACATGGATGATTGTTGCTTGTCAATGTCAACCAAATCAAACATTTCAAAAGAACAATAACAAAATATTTCCGCGAAATTATATTGATTAGGGTTAGTTTTCATTTATTTGCGGACCTGTGACTTCGAAAGTCACGTAACTCACTAAACAAAGTACTGAAACGTTCACCTAGGACTGGCAGGCAGCAGTCCGCAGGCAAGACGCAAAGTGACAGACAAACTCCATTGTGATTTCAGTCAGATCAGTGACAACACTAACAGTTGCCTGCTACATTACGAGTCATCTAAATAGTCAAACTATCAATCCACCGCCACTATTTTTCTTATTGTCAGGGGTACAAAGGAAGGGGCAGATTTAAGCCCCTTGTGGCTCTTTTGCGCCGTTCTTGCGTGACTTTTGTGACGCAGCAGCTAAACAAAAAAGGGCGCCATGGTGCGGCGTATAATATTATAACAACGTGACGCATTTGGGAGATGCATCCCGTTATAAAGCCCTGCGCCAACAGGGGGCGATCCGGCGCAAGGGAGGGCATTCCTGCGCTGGAACACATCCTAATGGTGGCTGAGGGAAATCTACAAAATTTCAATCAGTCACCTTTAGGACAATGATGCGTCACACAAACCCTGCACCTGCTTGAAGCAGACGTACGGCTTGACCCAGCATTGGGGAGATATGGTACCCCAGAGCATTGCTGGAGCTGCGCCATCGTTGTGACCCAACTCCAGCAGTAAAGCTTCGGTGACGTTTTGGGCCCATGGTGCGCCGCATTGCAAATACGGCGCACCATGTTTGGTGGTGGTAGCGGGCCGCACAATTAATGGCGCATCCCTGCTACTTTGCAGGGATGCGACGGTAATTGCAATTCTGCCCCTTAGGGGCATACTTACTTACGCGTTCTGGCGCATCTCCAGAGATGCGCCAGATCAAATGCGTCACACAAAACTACCCTTGCGACACGGCAGATGCGCCTCATTTACAATGCGGCGCGCCCTGGCGCAAGGGTAGGCACTTGCGTGACGCATCTCGTCACGTAAGAGCGGCGCATCGCTGGAGTCACGTCGCCAACACAATGCAACTCCAGTAATGCTCAGGGCCACCCAATACTTAACATGCTGTGTCAGTCCTTTAGCCTGCTTCGAGCAGACATAAGGAATTGAATTGACGTAGCAGCGTCGCAGAAGTGCCTGCGTTAAATCTTGTAGATTTCACACAGGCAATTTTGCGAGGCGCACAGCCGCCGGACCGCCCACCCTGCGTACTAGGAACGCACCCATTGTGGTGCAGGCCCATGGCTTTATAACGTGACGCATCTCCCTAGATGCATCATGCTGTAAATGACTCGCAGGGATGCGGCACGTTTACGCCGCTGTTGCGTCACGCAAGGCAACGTAAACGTGGCGCAAGGGGCTTGTAAATGTAATCTGCCCCCTAGTGTCTAGCATTACGCAGTTCTGTAAAGTACACTCATACATAATAGTTACTCAGGCCAATGAGACCACGAAATAGAAAACAAATAAGCATAGTAGCAACGCCACTGAGAAGGAGAGCAGTGCACCTGAAATGCACAGAAGATTTTGAAATATAATTTAACTACAATGTAATCGTCATCAGCGGCATTATTGGCTTGCTCCATGTAAAAAACAAATATTAGAAAATTAAGAAAGAATAGGATAGGGAAGAAGAAAAGAAAAGAGTTTAAAAAAGTAGTTTTAAATAGCTGAAAAGACAAAAATATACAGCTAGGAAAAGAGAGGGATAGATAAGAAGCAAAATCGTAAAAAAAAAACTGAAAACAAGCAAAGGATGGCAAAGATACCAAGAGGATTAAACACCATGCCCAGACACAGGAAATGAATGAAAAACACGATGGCCGGTGCCCGTTCACGAGCGCGAAAGTAAGTTCGTGCGAGATTTTCCTCGCGATCTCGTGCGAACCTCTAGATTTCCCGCGCGATCTCGTGCGAACCTCTACTCGCAATGCGCTTACTGCGCGAGATTATACATAGCGGGCGGAAACGGAAATACGTCACGCAAACAAAATGGCCGCGCCCGTACTTGACCTTGGGGTAAATTTGCGTGTTGCGCTGCAAGCGGCTCGTGAATACTGCAAAAAAACTTGCGAAACAACAAGCCGCAAAAAATAAAATGCTCATTCGCACGAATTGGCGGCTTCCGCGGTCGGTTTCGCACGACGCCGCGCCCCGCGAATAGCGCGAAAAAAACGAAAAACGATTTCAGCAAAAGCAAAAGCAATGAGCAGGTGCAAAAGGTCAACCTCATGATTTGTAACGATTCTTTGTAGTGCTTCCTGAGGGGGCCCTCCAGAATTCGGTTGCCTGCTTGCAACTATTGTGTGACCCTGCTCTGACCTTAACTGTATGCCACAAAGGTCCTGATTTACAGCTAAAGGAGCAGACAAGCAGGTGCCAGGCTGGAACTTGAAATTCTTTCAGTGACACATTAATTAGCCCCTAATTCATTATTGTCAGTTGGGGCAGGGCAGGTGTTGTTAATAAACTAACCCCAAATTAATTCATGTCAGTTCAAGCAGGGCAGGTGGGCTTGCTTTTCCCCCCCATCTTCTACAGTGATGATGAACCAGAGGGTGGCATTGATGTAACAGAGGGTGGCATGGGTCAAAGAGAGGGTGCCAGTGGTGAAACAGAGGGTGCTGGGAGGCTGTGATGATGAACCAGACATAGAAACAACATAGTCGCGACCGTTGCGAGCCGACAAGTAAGTTCGCAATTGCGAACTAGTACCCAATCCTCGCGAACTGGCAGAAACAATTGCGAACACACAAAAAAAAAAAAATCCGCAAATTCGCGGGAATTCGCGGATTTTGCGGATTGCGAGTTCGCAAATCCGCAAAATTCGCGAACGCGAGATCCGCAAAATTCGCCCATGCTTACTCCTTTCACATATACTTGTCACTATACCTTTCATTGAATGGTTAAAGCTTGAGGTGTTGGCAATTCCCCTACTATCAATACTAACTCACTAGAAACTGGGGGCTGATGTCTCAAGGGGTTTTACTCATTTTCTGTGGGTAAATGTGATGGCGCATATTGGGAACGATTCTATTGAAACCAGCCATTTTACCGATCAGTGAAAAAATCTAACGCAGCCAGAATATCAAATATGATTTTGATATTTCCTGAGTCTACGGTTTATAAAATAATTAAACAAGTCCTAAACCATGCTTCTTAACCCTGCATCTTAAGGCCAAAGACCACAAAAATGAAAAAATCGAAAAGGAAGAAGAAACAATATTTTAGTGACATCCCTAAACAACAAAGCTCAAGCAGAGTAATGTTAGCCCAGTTTTTCTTGCTGCTAGCTTGTATAACAAAGTTATATTGTATTGGTCATGTCAGGAAGAAGAAAATGACTCCTTCCCTCTCCTTTTCCTTTCCTTGAATGGTATTTAGTTTGTGGTTGTGCAGGTGTTTTTTCAGTGTTTATATGTTTACACTGGTGAGGGCTATTTCCATTTCAGTGGGGTTTTATCAGTTATTATAGGTTTAAACCTAAAACCAGACAGCCTATATATACTCTAACACTCACATATACTACCTTTCACATATGTAGTCACTCACACATGTTCATTCATTCACTCACCAACATAGCTATCGTTTGTTCTTGCCTGCCTTGCTGGTTTGTTGTTGGTATGGACGCTTGCGAGACCAGGGGGCGCTCTGCCTCCCTTGGAGAACTTGGCACCAGCATCGCAGTGCCCCGCTGCCGCTCCCCATAGCGGCAACACTCTGGTGGGACTCGGAATCCCAGAGTGCAACACGCCAACACCGCCAATCACAAAACCACCCGCAGCTGCTGAGGGCGGAGGCGTCTCCATCGCGCTATAAAGCGCTGCCTCACGCCTCGCACAGTGGGGGTCGTTTGTTCTTGCCTGCCTTGCTGGTTTGTTGTTGCTAGGGATGCTTGAGAGACCGGGGACACTCCGCCTCCCCTGGAGAACTTGGCACCGACATTGCGGTCTACCACTGCCGCTCCCCATAGCGGCCACACTCTGGTGGGACTCGGAGTCCCAGTGTGCAGCATGCCAACACTGCCAATCACAAAACCACCCACAACTGCTGAGGGCAGAGGCGTCACCATTGCTCTATAAAGCGCTGCCTCGTGCCTCGCAGAGCGGGGGTTGTTTGTTCTTGCCTGCCTTGCTTGTTTGTTGTTGGTAGGAGCTCTTGAGAGACCGGGGGCACTCCGCCTCCCCTGGAGAACTTGGCACCGACATTGCCGTCTCCCGCTGCCACTCCCCATAGCCGCCACACTCTGGTGGGACTCGGAGTCCCAGAGTGCAACACGCCAACACCGCCAATCACAAAACCACCCGCAGCGGCTGAGGGCGGAGGCGTCACCATTGCGCAATAAAGCATTGCCTCGCACTCCACTGTGCGGGACGCGCCGGGCGAAGCCTGGGCCAAAGGCGGGCCCGTCTGAGCCTGTCCGAGAACAACTGAGGCTGGGCTGGGCCACCCCCCTTTCATCTGCTTCTTGTGAGCTCAATGTTTGTGTATTAGCCCCTACGGAGCACTGTTAAACTGGGGACAGACTTGGGGGGCTCCTTGGAGTAAAACTCTAGAGTTTAAATTATTTGAAGATTTGTGAGGTGATCGCTTGCCCTACCTTATTGATTAACACTAGCTGGTCTTGTTGTGTTGTGGGGAGGCCTTGACAGTAAACAACTATGGGGAAAAGCTCCCCCACACACACAAGGCCAACTACTAGGCTGAAAGCCCCTATCCGAACCCCCACTGCTCAACCCACTGCTCAACCAACTGTTTTTATTTATTTATTTATTACATTTATAAAGCGCCTGACTCACCCCAAATGGGGTATCTCCGTGCTAAGGACAACAATAAACACAACACAGAGGGGTAAGAGAAATTAGAAGAGCTGAGTCTTGAGTGTTTTCCTAAATGACAAGTAGTTGACTTCCTGACGAAGATCTGAAGACAGTTGGTTCCATAATTTAGGGCTAAGTAAGAAAAATATTTACCTCCTAATCTAGTTTGCTTGATACGAGGAATAGTGAGCAAACTTTTACCTTCAGATCAAAGTAAGCGCATTGGGGTATATTTAACTAGTTTTTCTGTCAAATATGTAGGGCCCATAGAATTGAGGCCTTTAAACACCAAACAACACACTTTGAAATGAATTCTCTTGCAATTGGAAGCCAATGTAGGCTGTGTAAAAGAGGAAGGGAAGGAGCACGATAGGGAGCACTAGTCACCAGGCGTGCGGCAGTATTCTGCACCACCTGTAAGCTTTGTAAATCGGAGACCTTAGCAGATACCAGTAAAGCATTGCTATAGTCCAGTCGACTAAGGACCAAAGCATGAATTAACGTTTTGCATGTACTCATAGGACGAAAGTGGAAAATCTTCCGGAGCAAACTCAGCGCGTAAAAACAAGATCTTTTGACTGTTGCAATGTGACCCTCCAAATTAAGGTCTCTGTTGACTAGCACCCCAAGGTTTTTGACCACTGTCTTTTGGGTAGGGACCCCTGTCACAAGTAATTTATACCTGTTACTGACAGAATGTTGCAGCAGGCAAAAGGAGCAGTCTCCAGTGAAATAGAACGCACTGAGAGACGCCTCTCATTAACACCAATGATCCCAAGCATCTCACAATCTACGGAGCCAAAAGCACCCTATTCACCACAATCACAAGTATTCCCCACCACTCTAGAATTGTCATCTGCACAAGAAACCATAGCTCCGGAAAACCCTAGCAAGACTGGCACGGGTGGGGGGGGGGCAAAAAGGAAAGGAGCATCTCGGAAGCAAAATGATCGAAAGGGAGGGAAACGTGAAATATACTACTGGGGTGGCGCCAAACCAACTGCAAGGGGGTTTTATTGCTGATGAAAGTAGCAACAAAACTTCGGAGCCTCCAGTATGGGTATCGCACTTGGCAACGGAGCTCAAGGTGAAGGAGAGACTAGGAATATTTCTTACTCTAAGTTAAGGGAAACAAACTCTACAATTCCCTGCATAGATTTGCCTCCAGCCTCCACAACTTATGTTGTCATACTAGCCGGAGTACCAGAGCTGGTAATAGGCCGAGGGGAGACATATTATGAACTGAAAAATAAAATCACTTATTGGTTAAATAAATACAGACCACTCCCCTACTCAACACACAGCAAATTTCTATTTACTCGCAGGGTTAGTTGGCTGGGGTAGAGGAGAAAATACATTTTGGGGGACTGTTCAACTTTAGAGATAGAAGGGTGGTTCAACACATTCTTGAATGGGGATTCTCTAGGGAGACAGGAGGCATTCAGACACTTTCCCTGGGCTATTTCTATCCCCCTAGCCCCTTGTTAGATAGAGTGGAAAGTGTGTATAAAAAATGGAAATCGAGAGCTCAGAGTAGCAATTTGCCAAACATGGGTCGGGTTGTGGAAACATTATGACATTCAATATTACCGTCAGTAATATAATTAGTTCCCTGGATCAATAACCAGCCATCCGACCCCCAAAACTGTGAAATATTTGAGAATGGTTTTCAACTCCCTGAGAATACCTATGAGGCTACCCTATCACCAAGTATTCCTAGTGTATTTGCTAAGACGTCAGGGGATCTTGACTGCACTCCTCAGGATGAGGTAGGGACTCACGATCAGGCTAAAATTCTGTACCAAGTAACACAACAGGACGGGCATCCCTTACAGAACACCAAGAATGTATCCTGGAATAAAGCAGGTCTCAGCTCAAAAATGGATCTCCCAGATTGGGGAGACTACATAGATACCCATGAGCAATGACTTTTCCAGGAAACATGGTCAAGGCTAGGCATGCATAGAGTGGGATATGTTGCATACTGTATCCCAGCCGTCCTGGGGCCTAGGGGGAGACCATCAGGGGGCCTTTGTACTTGGGTTGGCACACATCTGGGTTGCAAAATTAAAATGATAGACACCCTGATATTTTGTGTATCCTTCTCTCCTTCCATAAAACTCTGAATATTGTCATTACCAACATTTATTCCTGTCCAGTGAGGCAGGGGCAAACCTGACAGACCTTAGATTGTTTGACCGCCTTTCCTTATACCCTGCCTGAGTTTACACACGTAATTATTGGCGGGGATTTTAATTGTCATTTTGAACCGCTAAATGGTATAACTACCACCATCACAAGTAAGGAAGATTCGGTTTGGTCAATTCCTGAATGTAACGTCTATCAAATAAGGGGATGGACCTCTTTAGTTCTGCATGTGAACACACTCACTTTTAGCCACTCACTTGTAATGGTCGGTTTTCCTCTGATAGTATGGGTAATTTCACTTTAATAAGCTGGGACACGCATCTATAATCGATTATATTATTATTTGTTGAGCTAACTATAACTAGCTCCCCCGCAATGCACTGCTGATGATGTCACATATTACACATATTACACACATCTCAAATTACATCACTCACAACCTGACATAACGGTTAGTACATCCACTCTACAATACAGACTGCCATTCTCGAAAGCATAGACAGACCACTACCAGTTACTATATACCCACTCACTGATTCATAGCTGTACACACACATCTACACCCTCATCCATACAGTCACTCATAAATGCAGTCACACATCAATACAGCTACTATCATATAATCATGTATATACTCTAACACTCACATATACTACCTTTCACATATGTAGTTACTAACACATGTTCACTGAGACACCCATTCAATCACCAACACAGCTATACACACACTCACCCACCCATATAGCCCCTCACAGATACACTCTTGAACCCATACACCCAGTGAATCACCCGCTCACACAATCGTACAGGGAGTCACACACACACCACACACCCACACAGACTCTTGGACACCCATTTACGTACTTAGACAACAAATCAAAAAGCCATATATAGATACGCATATAGCTAATCACCAACCCAAGCAGCCACTTACACACCAACTGACAGACTGACACAGACATTCATACAGATTAGTGAGTCACCCATGTATTAGTAAGACAAATTTAATCACTCACTTACACAGTCAGCCATGCACCTATTAAATCATTCATTCAGACACTCATATACCCACTCATGCTTCAATATACCTTGGCATATATATGTGTAAAACATATTTAAACTCTTTAGAAACACCTAGTCACTAGATGATGTAATCAGTGACGTCATTTGAGATGTCATCAGTGATGTAATATGTGACATCATCAGCAGTGCATTGCGGGGGCGTGAGTTATAGTTAGTTCAAATAACTATAACAGCCGAATTTCTCTGGTTTTGCACGAGTGAAATGTCCAACTAATTATAATTTATAACTTCCCTGAAACCTATGGTTTTTTCAGTGAATTTCTAAGATTTTATAAATGCTAATTTCTAACTATAACGTCCCTGAAACCTATGTTTTTTTAGTGATTAAATATATATGTTTATATATATATATATATATATATATATATATATATATATATATATATATATATATATTACCTCGCCAGTAGGTATATTTAGTTAGGACCTAGTTTCCATAGGAAATCCTCAACATTCTATTGGGAATAACTTTGGCGCCGGGTGATGAATCTATGTAAATTTCTCTAAGAAGATGGCCCGTTACGCTCCGCTCCTTCCCTGAAGGTTTTGGGGGGATTCGTCAAGTGGGGGATGAGAAAAAAGGGGGGTCCCAAAACGTGTTTTCCCCATGTTATTTTCCATAGGACGATTAGACACAGCTACAGCTCCAACCGCTGAACGGAATTACACCAAACTTGGCAAAATGTAGGGACTGGTACGCAGTACGCCCTTTTGTTTAAATGGTGTAAATCCCTCAAGTAGTTGTTGAGAACATTTTATTTGAAAAAATGTAGATATCTATAGGCGCGCACCGTACGCGTACCATGCGCGCACGGTGCACGTACATGCGCGGACCTTTGCTTGCGCGAGCTGCATTCTGATTGGCTGCCAATGTCTGTCAACACTCCAAAACAGAAATTGTTGGCAGCGATCCTGTGCCTCGGTAGACTGAGGCACAGGAAAGCAGAAAAACAAACGTGTAGAACTCAAAAAGGGGGCAGGGTAGAAGCACCCTGACCCACTAGGCCTGCTGAGGGGGTCTCACAAGGACCCACAGGCCAAAAAAATATATATATATTTTTTTAAATCGCGGGGTACGCGTACGGTGCGCGCACAGGTCCGCGTACGTACATGTACGGTGCGCGTACCCTGCGATTTTTCCCAAAAATATTTTTGGGGGGAGGGCCTGGGGGGTCCTTGTGGGACCCCCTGAGCAGGCCTAGGGGGTCAGGGTGCTTCTATCCTGCTCCCTTTGCGTGTTTTCCACCTTTGTTTCACTGCTTTCTTGTGCCTTGGTTCTATCGAGGCGCAAGATGGCTGCCAACACTTCCTGGTTTGGAGTGTTGACAGACAGTGGCAGCCAATCAACATGCTTTCCCGAGAAAGCTGCATGCTCATTGGCTGTCAAGGGACACTGCTGTCCGGTTATCTATTTAGGGGGAGGACCTATCGTTTCCAGGCTGTTGACTCTGCATGCCGCCTTGAAGTGGAGCGCCTTATCATCTTCGGTTCTAGCCGTCTACCATATGCCCGGAGGCTGCCTCCGTTTGTTAACTGTCGTGCACTCAAGTCTTTGAGCTGCCCTCCGACGCTGCTATCACGCTGATTTATTTCAGGTCTGTTCTTCTCCTGAGGTGCTGTACTATCCCGACTTTTTGAAAGCAGTTTTCTGCTATACCTTTCACCCAGTTATCCTTGGACGAAATAGCTGAGACCTGTATCCAGATATTGACGATCCCCCACACCTTTGTAAAGGGCGAATTCAACTCTCCCTAGTTTCATCCTTAAGGGATCCTCTTGCAGACAGGCTTTATGATTATTTCCTCCAGCCATTATTGTTACTAGGACACCTTCCAAGGATTGGGCTATTGGATCTTGAAAGACCTCGCAAATCCATATAATCTTTATGTGTGCCCCCTGATGAAGGAAATTTGTACTGCCATTTTTCCAAAACGCGCGTCGGCGCTGTTCTTGGTTGTTGTGTGATTGTGATTGTGTGGATAGGTTTGGGTTTGACTGGAAGAGTGAATGATATTTGTGTCAATCTTTTAATGCCCCTTTGTGTCATTAGGCTGCTATTATTAATCTCAATGTATGTGCTTTTTAAAAACAAACTCGATAGGAAAAAAATTATGAAAAAGAAATTGACTATGTATTAATGTTTCAGAACTAAAATATTTTTCTATACTAATAAAAATAAATATTTTCATATCCAGCTTTCCTCTGGGCTTTTCCTGCATATTTTGGAATTATTCCTCCTTATGATTGGGAACTCCCCCTTTTCATGTTTTTCTGACAATTATCTCGCCCTGGCGGGTTGTTCCCCACTGAGTGATTCTTAGATCTCAGGGCCCCTCTCATGTTTTTTGCATTGTCAACGCTTCTAACCAGGAAGTTTTGGCATCCATCTTGTGCTCAATAGACAGAGGCACAAGAAAGCAGAAAAACAAACGTGAAGAACACAAAAAGGGGGCAGGGTAGACACACCCTGACCCCCTAATAGGCCCAAATTATAATTTTTTTAAACCTGGTCTGTGTTTTTAAAAATTACCCCCCCCCCCCCGGAGGACCAAATCGTGGGGGCATAGTGATAAAGTAGAGTGGGGGTCCACAATCCCCCTCACACTGACCCGGGGACCGCCGCCCTCGGGGCAAAGCAACGCAGCCCCTTGGTGCATACTGGAGGCTCCTGGTGGGCTAGTTGGCCCTCAGGGACCCCAAGTATGCAAGGGGAATTAGTTCCTCCTCTGCAAACACGCCAGGTAGGTAATTGGAACGTTATTTAATGTGCGCAAAAGAAACAGCGCTTTCAACCCTCTGCTGCACAAATGCCACTGAAGAAGGGATTATGGGAATCCTGAAACGCTTATGGCTAAAAGAGACTTTTGTTTGAAGACTGTACCTTTTTCGCTTGCTGGCAAGTTGGGAAATAAACCACAAGTGTTATTTACTTCTGGTGACTTTACTCCGTTGTGGCTTACCTGTTTTGATGGAATATTTCGGCTGTGGCCCAGCCGAGGAGTGAAGTCCATCCCCTCAAGACGGGTCCGTGCAGGCTACAATCTGTTGCTTGCATCCCTGGGAAGAAGGCAATTGCGGTGCCATTTCAGGTTGGTGCTGCCTTGCAGGCACAAGTTCACTTCTACAAAGCAGGGCATGCTGTATTCGGGACAGTGCTTCTACCCACTTGGATTAATTGATTTGAGCACAACATGAAGGTTTTGCAAGCCACCCCACAACGGGAAGATTTTGCCGCAATACAATGCCCAGGTGGCTTTGCGAAGGGCCACGCCCACTGAGGCAGGTAATTGGAACGTTATTTAATGTGCGCAAGAGAAACAGCGCTTTCAACCCTCTGCTGTACAAATGCCACTGAAGAAGGGATTATGGGAATCCTGAAACGCGTATGGCTAAAAGAGATTTTTGTTTGAAGACAGTATCTGTTTTCGCTTGCTGGCAAGTTGTGTAATAAACCACAAGTGTTATTTACTTCTGGTGACTTTACTCAGTTGTGGCTTACCTGTTTTGATGGAATATTTTGGCTGTGCCCAGCCGAGGAGTGAAGTCCACCGCCTCAAGGCGGGTCCGTGCAGGCTACAATCTGTGACTTGTATCCACGGGAAGAAGGCAATTGCGGCGCCATTTCAGGTTGGTGCTGCCTTGCAGACACAAGTTCACTTCTGCAAAGCAGGGCATGCTGTATTCGGGACAGTGCTTCTACCCACTTGGATTAATTAATTTGAGCACAGCATGAAGGAATTGCAAGCCACCCCACGAGGGGAAGATTTTGCCACACTACAATGCCCAGGTGGCTTTGCGAAGGGCCACGCCTACTGAGGCAGGTAATTGGAACGTTATTTAATGTGTGCAAAAGAAACAGCGATTTCAACCCTCTGCTGCACAAATGCCACTGAAGAAGGGATTATGGGAATCCCGAAACGAGACTTTTGTTTGAAGACTGTACCTGTTTTCGCTTGCTGGCAAGTTGTGAAATAAACCACAAGTGTTATTTACTTATGGTGACTTTACTCCGTTGTGGCTTACCTGTTTTGATTGGATATATATATATATATAAATCACACTTCTCTCTCGTTCAACCACAGAATTGAGGTCGCGCTGCCAAGTGGCTTTTAGATTTCTGTTTCTTAAATGTTGGTGAAAAGGAAAAACCGATTGCAGTCCCACTGATTTTAAGATACAGTTGTTTTTTAAAAATAAATGTTAGATTCAAGCCACATTTGTATTATTTTGAGGAACAGATTGTTGAGTTCAAAATATTGTATGTTCCTTTTCCTTCAGAAAGTACTCACAGGCTTTGATTCCTATATCGAGGTCAATATTCGTACACAATGAAACAACTTCCATGGTGATAAGTTTGTATGACTCATGCCTTTGGCTGTCTTACAGATGCCATAGGAGAACATCTGTTTCCAATAAGTAGGAGTTTAAATCTTTGACTAATGGTGCCAGAAAGTGATCAACATATTTAGATACCGGCTCCAATAATGATCCCTTTGCAGAAATTAAAGGCCTGCCTGGTGGATTCTTCTGATCCTTGTGGATCTTTGGCAAGTATCATATTGTAGAGATGACAGGGTGTTTGATTGTCATGTATTTTAAGTCATCTAGATCTACTAAATTCATTTTATCCATTGTTCTAATTGATGCTACAACTGGTCTTTGTATATAGGAATTGGATCGGAATCTAATTTCATGTAACAGATTTCCTCAGAGAGTTGGTGATTGGATTCTTTGATGTAATCACTTTCATTTAAAATGATGATGTTTCCCCCTTTCTCAGCGGGTTTGATTTCAATCCTCTCATCTTCTCGCAATTTTAACAGTGCCTCTCTCTCCTGTTTAGTGAAATTGTCCCTGTAGGCGCTTCTCTGCATTTTGTGAAGATAATGGAAGACAATTTCTTGATATTGGTCAACTCTGTTCCCAGGTGGAGTTTTTACCACTCAGTTCCGCTCTAACTGGTACTGGTACTGTCATCCTCTTCATTTGGGGATTTCCTCATATTTTGTGTGTCTTTTAAGTTGATAAGAGTGATTAGAGTTTCTCTGTACTCTACTGTGAAATCTGTACTTGGATATATATATATATATATATATATATATATATATATATATATATATATATATATATATATATATATATATATATATATATATATATATATATATATATATATATATATATATATATATATATATATATATATATATATATATCTTGAGTTTTACTCACCTGATACATACTTACAATTTTGATGTAAAGGCATGCGTGGTAAAAGCATATGTATGGTAAAGACTTGCATGGTAAAGGCAATATGTGGTGAAGGCACTGCATGGTAAATGCATGCGTGGTAAAGGCATGGGTTGTAACAACATACAACCCTCACTGGGAAAACTGTTAAGCGCCACTTCTTCTTTCCTTAATTACCCTTAGCTCTACTCCTTTCCCCTTAAATTTTCCCCTTCTTCATCTTAGTCATTTACCTGACTAGGCCATGATCCTCCTAAGTCATGGTGAGGACAATATACGGAGTTTGCTCACAGTGAGTGCATCCTGCATGTGGGCATTTGTGAAACTGAATTTGAATCGGCCGACCCGGTCGAGGGAAGCACCGCCGCAGAAGTCAGCGGTCCCGCTGCTGGTGCGTTGCATCGGCGGAGAAGGACTGTTGGGCAAGAAATTTGAACGGGGATGAACTCTGCCTGTGCCCCTATGATTTTTATATTATTGGATTGAATGGACTGCCTGCACCCCACTTGGGTTTCATTATGACGAACTACCAGCCCCAGAATGCAGCAGTGGTAATAACTCACCTGAGTATGATTGTGCCATTAAAATAAAGGAGGGACAAACGCTGTTGTTCGTGTAGCTGGCAGTCATTCAATTGCAGAAAAGCCTTTGAGAAAGGGAGGTATCCTGAAACGCGTCAGGCTCTGCCGATGCTGGGAGCGTGGGTTTCTTCCCCAAATTGGAGTTTGCTCACAGTGAGTGCATCCTGCATGTGGGCATTTGTGAAACTGAATATATATATATATATATATATATATATATATATATATATATATATATATATAAATATATATATATATATATATATATATATATATATATTATATATATATATATACACACACACATTTCTGCCCTCAAAAGGAAGCTGCACTCCCCATGAGGCTTGCTTTAAAGGGATAAAGTATTTTAAAATTTGAAAGCATGCATTTGTGCCTTACGCGTTTCGGACTCTCTCGAGTCACAGGCTGCACCATTGACATCACAAACAAGGAAATACCAGTTTAATTTACCTTTGTATTATCCACTGGTGGGTAGATTTTCAATTGCATTGTGTTGATGGTAGTTTCAAAATTATTTCTTACCCTCCAGTGGGGATCTGCTGATGCCAATACATTTCCATCACCTTCCAGTGAGTTTACAATATATTGTGGGGGTGGGCTTCTCCATTATCGGGTCCAGGAGTAACCTATCTTCCATGGGGGAGTACTCTGGGATAGACGTGCCGCTCACTATATGAGCCTGTAATGTGTGGATAAGGCGTACGTAGTGATAGTGCTGGGAGTCCTGTAGGTCGTACTCCTTTTTAAGGTATGCAAAGGATCGCTGGGTTTCCCCTTTCCAGACATCTCCCAGATATTCTATACCTATACGCTTCCATCCCCGGAACCCCATCAAGCGAGTCACATCCCTCAACTGGTCTCCATGCCACAGGGGGGTTCTACCCGTTAGGGAGCCCGACCACCCCAAAAATGTATTAGCCTCCGTCCAGCATTGAACCACCACTCCGGTGTGGGACGGCCAATCCTTTCCCTGTTTCCGAGCATAAAGCAAGGCTCGCAGTTCCCACCCGGCATGGCCCACCGATCTACCCTATAGGCCGGTTCGGACTGATCCGCGTACACCCAGTTGTTTACCACCTGCAACTGGGAGGCCCAGTAATACAGCTTGACGTCCGGCAGGGCCAACCCCCCATCGTAGACCCCACTCGTTAGCTTAGGTAGTGCTATCCTAGCGTTGCCACCATCCCAGAGCAGGACGAGTCCCTCTTGCGTTATCCGCTTGAACACCCCTGGAGGTATTGGATAAGGCGTATTTTGCAGGATGTAGAGTTAGCGCGGCAATGCGAGCATCTTGAACATTGCCGCCCGACTCATGAGGGAGAGAGGCAGCGATCTCCAATGGTTCACATCGGCTTTAAGGCGCAATATTTGGGGTTCCAAGTTCCTAGCGAAGAACTCCGCCCTGTCGCTTGTGATGTAGAGTCCAAGGTATTTAAATCTGTCCAGAGCGATAGAAGCGGGACACCGGGTCGGGATTCTTGGTGGAGGGCCTGAGAGTGGGAAAATCACTGACTTCCCCCAATTAAGTGTATAGCCCGAGTAACTAGCAAATAATTCGAAGAGGTGTAGGGCCTGTGCGATCAAGTGGTATGGTCGGGCCATATATAACACAATATCGTCTGCATATAAAGAAATACGCTCCTCCCACTCATCACTCAACACCAGGCCCCAAAACGATCTGTCCCTCCTAATCCAGTGCGCTAGTGGCTCCAGGGCTAATGCAAAAAGGAGGGGGGACAAAGGACAGCCTTGCCTAGTAACCCTCCGTAGAGGGAAGGCTCTAGACACCGCACAGTTAACTCTCACCCTTGCCACCGGTTGTTCATATAAAACCCGAACCCAACTGCAGAATACATGACCAAATCCCAATCGCTGTAGCACCATAAACAAGTAGGGCCACTCAATACTATCAAAAGCCATTGAGGCGTCCAGCGCCATCAATGCTGTCTGGGTGTCCCCCACAACCTCTGTCATGTATAGTACTCCATAGAGGCGGCGTAAATTATGTTGGGTGCTCCTACATGGCATGATTCCAGACTAGTCTACGTGTATTAAATCCGGCAGGACCAATAGCAGCCTGTCCGCCAGGGCCTTGGCTAAGACCTTGGGTTCTACATTTATACGTGAGATTGGGCGGTAGGACGAACAAAGATCAGCTGTTTTCCCGTTTTATGGATTACTACCATCATGGCCTCTCGTTGGTCAGGCGGCAGCCTACCCTCCTCTCGCGCTTCCCGGTACATCTGTAGGAGTGGGCCGATGATGATGTTGGCCTGTTGTTCGGCCGTTGGGCCCCTGCGCCTTTCCAGACTGGAGGGAGCCAAGGGCCAACCCAATTTCCTCCCCTGTGAGGTCAGCCTCCAGTCGATTTGTTTGCTCTTGGGATAAGGTGGGGAGCGCAAAATCCTGCTAGAATTCCATGCAGTCTTGTTCAGTGCGGGTGCAGACCGGGTGTAAACCCCATTGTAGTAGAATGCAAAAGCTTCCGCTATATCTGCGCTGTCTGAGGCCAGTGAGCCTGCTTGGTCTCGCACCCCGGCCACCCATGAGCGCTCCCTGTCTCGGCGTTCGAACCACGCCAGCAGCTCAAGAGCCTTATCACAACAACAACATTTTCAATGAAAATGTATAGATTTATTTACAAAAAACTTGTCTGCACTGCAGAAATATCTAAGGAATCTAAAAAAGATTTGTTCAAAATGTTGTTATATTCATACAAACATATATCGTTTAAATGAATTGGACACTATATCATTGAGTTGCGTGGTCATTATTTAATAAACAATTTCCTATGCACACACAATATCTATTCAAAAATAGGACAATAAAAGAAAAAAATTGCTCATACAAGAAGAAGTGGACATTCAATTTTTATGATTGTACTGACCGGACTAAGACCCACATTACCCTGTTTTTGAATAGATATTGTGTGTGCATAGGAAATTGTTTTCTAAAGTTCAGGTGTTGTGTTGCAACATCTTTTGAGGGGTTGAGAGGGTTTCCCCTTTCCTGTGGCACCACCACCCATAATTTTTCAGCCGAACAGGTAGTCAGAAACATAGCGGAGCGCAAGTTTTCCCTGAAAGTTAAAACACTGCATCTTTGTGATTTTTGGTCATTATTTAATGTATTCCATATGAAGCAGTATCAAGAAAGAAATAATGCTCGCCTAATAATCACGTAAATATTTGAGAAGCTCAGACAGAACCACTTGTCTATACTGATTATAACATGGTTCTGACTAACACAAGGACTCCCCATTAGCTGCTACGCAGTGTCAAAGTGATGCTGGCACAACATATGACACCACGTGCTGGCATTAGGTAGAGGTCGAATTGCTCTAAATAAATAAATGTGGCTCATAGTGGGTATGTGAGCGGTGTCAACACGCCTCTTTGCCTAGAGTGCCATGGAATGCACCCACATGGGCTCTGGTTCTTTTTGGCTTGTGTGCTCTTCCCCCAACTATGTAGTTCACTCGTAGTCATCTCCTGTTCAATTAAGCACTTGCATTTCCGATGAAACAGGAGTTTCTTGCTAACCACCCTTAGACCAGTCTTTTCTCAGCAGGTGAACATTGCCCCTGGTGTTTTTTGCCAGTACTGCACGGTACAGGAATTGCCTACTTGCTTCCCGTCCATCTTGTCCCCTCTTTGAGACAGGCTAGTTCAGTTCTCATATCTTTGCTGGCACGTTCAATATGTTCTGTTTATTCCAGGGTAAGGCCGGCTGACCTTGGTGTTGAATTACTATCTGCACGAAAGCACAAAATACAGCCTTGATGACGTGTCAACTCAACCATCGACCATGAAACACAAGGCTGCCATTGAAGAATATATTCGATTCTGAATTAGGAACCCGTGTTGAAGGTCTGGAAATATACAATATGAGATCCAGGCAGCCCACAGCGCTGCGAGACAGGGCATACTAATAGCAGTTTTGAAATAAAAAGACGGGATAACATAAAATAACATATAAAAGTCAACTCTTTTCCTTCAGCTCTGCACTACCAGTTCTTTGCTCATGATGGGGCGCAGCATGGATATGGAAAAAAGGTTGAATAAAACTATGTTTGTCTGACCCAGGAGCTTATTGCCCCTTTCGCCTTTCCCAGGAAATGCACATCTATCTTGTGCACTTTGCTCAAGTTCCCATATCAGGAAGATAAGACACACTGATCCTGATACGGACAGAGGACGACATTATATTAATCTAAGGGTCATAGGAGGTCATTCATGGCCTATCAGTGCCAGAGGTCACAAACCTGTGACGGTGAGCTTTGAAATAGTAACAAGCATAATACATTTCCACGGAACCATCTTGAGTGGGGCTCTTCCAAAGCCTTTTCTTTTCTATAGTTTAAGAGTTTGATTTCAGTTTTTAGATATTAGGTTCAATTTAGAATAAACTACCAAAGCCCGCATCCAGCGAGTATCTGGTGCTGTATGCGCTGGGGCAACAGCTGTTGATGACATTAGTAGGTCAACCTCCTCTTACCCTACTGGGCGGTCGTCACGTACGCAGCCATTTTTATAGCAACAGCAGCTGGATCTATCTAGCCAAATGGCAATGGCAGAACGACAAGAAATGCAGGCTCCCTTCCAGGCGATGATGTCATTCATTAAAAACCACACTGAAATCTTCACTGCTAAAGATGCCAGTAAAAATAACTTTCCGGGGACGATGAGGGATTTCCTGATTTTCTCTGAGGAAATTCATATTGTTTCTACTTTGACAATCTGATCGCTTCTCGAGGCAACTTTCATGAAGCCTGTGTTTGCATTTTCAGCATCTGTATAGGGGGCTTTGCCATGGAAATCTGCTCAAGCATGGAAGAGTTTAACTCAAACAAAACACATTTTCCCCGGTTACAGCAGGTCATATCCCCAGGGACCTATTGTATGTAAATATGCTCCTACAAGGCTCAAGGGAATATATTCACTAAAATGCCTTTGTAAGCTAAAGTGCCATTGTGTTACCTTTGACCCGCATGACATCACATGGCTAAACACGTGCCTCATGCTTAGCCCTGCAAGAGACTCCTATTTGCTGCTGAGGGGTCTGGGGAGGACGAGGAATGGTAACTATAGAAGCTAATCAGGTCTCTGACAGTCTTGCTTACTTTTCGCTCCAGTCACTGCCTTTATGAGCCCCTGAGACCAGGGGCAGCAAGAGCAGTGATGGGGTACTAAATGGGACACCAGAGGTAGCACTTCAAACTCTGTCAGAACACTCCAAGGCCCTTTTCTTCCATGTGATAAAGCTGCCAGTCTCCCAAAGCACGATGGGGCTTGTTGTGTAAATTGTTTTGTACGTGACCCTTATGTGCATTTCATGTTTTTGATAACCATCAGAAAAGTTAAAAACCACCTTTTCAAAGTGAGATTACTAATTGTTGTTCCTCAAGTAAATTTTGTTTGACACCCAGGGTACCAAGGTGCCTAGACATAGGGCTGAGACAACAGACACTATTAAAGTATTCCAGCTCTCGGAGCACACACCAGAGCATATTGCCACTTGTGTTTTATGTGATTGATTACCCTCAATTGATTTCCATGGATGGTCCAATATGTAGGTAAAAAAGTTACTTACCTTCGGTAACGCCTTATCTGGTAAAGACTCTAACTAGCTGCAGATTCCTTACCTTAAAATTATCTCCAGGCATCAGACTGGATCCGGAATTCTTTCAAGAGCGATACCCCTGCGTGCCAGTAGATGGAGTCATTCGGCTCCACATGACGTCATCTGCGCCAGAAGTGATGTGTGCAGTCCCTATATTGGTGCCCTCCCAGCGCGCTGACGTCAGTTTCTTTTTGTGACTGTCCACTCCAGGAGGCTGGAGCCACAAAGAACACTGATTAGTGGTGTGAAAACTAGGGTCCTGAAAGGGTAACATCCCTGTCCCTAGAAATCCGCTCGCAGAGCAGGGAGGATGAGTGGGTCAGTAAGGAATCTGCTGGTAGATAGAGTCTCTACCAGATAAGGTGTTACAAAAGATAAGTGACTTGATCATCTGAAAGAGACTTCTAGCCGCAGATTTCTTACCTTATAATAGAGACCCAAGCAATACTGCCCCGGAGGTGGGTCAGCAAAACTGATTTATACTAGAAAGTCCTGTAGGACAGAACGAGCAAAGTGCCTGTCACAATGGAATTGGATGCCCAGCCATTACGGCTTCATTAATGTATGTAAAGTTGCTGCTTGGCAGATATGAAGTACCGGAACTCTGCGTGCTAACGCAGTGGTTGCAGCCTTGGCTCTGGTGGAATGAGCAAACAAACCCTCAGGGGGATGCTTCTTGGCCAACGCATAGCAGGGGCACTTCAGGGCTTAACTGAAGTGCCCGGGTCTGAGTCTCTCTGCAACACACCACCAGGTCATGAGCGTGAGGACCTCAAGAGGCTTTGCCGGACTGAGGAGATCCTGCCTATAAGCCGGGGCGGACTGGGAATCCAAAGCAGACCTGGCAAAGTTTGTCAGACCAGCGCCCATACAGTGCAAAGTGAGTGCAGCGAGTAACCTGACCACTACAAGGGGAGTCTGGGGGGTAGGGGGGTAGTTTATACCCCAAGAACATTTGGGCAAAAATGGAGCATTCTACAACACATTTTTCATTATATATTCAAATGTATTCGTTGGTAAAGCAGAGTCAATGAAATGATGACATTACAGTACACCAGAGCAGGACAATCTTAGAGCCCTTCAATAACCCCCTCACTATCACCTTCCAACAGCACCCCTCATCTCTCCAAAGCCTCTCTCTCACATGTATTTATTTTATTTAATAGTGCCTCTGATACCACTGTAGGATATCAGAGCACTTTAAATCACACACAAACACTAGACAGGGACAAAGAATCATATGTGTTTAAATCACTGTATAAAAAAATGTTACGTAAGACAAAGGGTACTACAAAGTGTATGATACATGACATCAGTACTGGTAGGCATTTTTTAAGAGTGCTTGGTCTGGAGAAGCACAAACTCAGGATTCAGAACATAACACAGTGGTTAGGATTGGCGTTTACTAAGAATGTATTTCTACCAAAACAAACCCTTTTAGCAACATTAGGATAATGAAAGAAAATAAACACAACTTTCTAACCTGTACCATGTATTTTACATGCAGCTCTTCGGTGACACTTCATAACTCACTGTGCTAGATTACCACTATAACTAATAGACTGCTCAGCAACAAAAGAGTCTCTGTGACACAAGCAGTAACCCAGTGAGCTAGGAACATAAAATACTGTTCTGTGATCTGCATGGTACACGTCCTTTGCAGCATGCATATCAACCCTCTTCCAACGAGTAGCCTGTGAGCTACTGGTAGCTCTGTAGCAACCTAGAACTAGCTCTCCTGTGTGCACCCTAGCCTACTAAATCAGATGCTTTTGCTTGGTTATATAACTAAATATACAACACATTTAAAAAGTGTGTATTTAAGATGAAAATGTGTGTATTAACAGAACAAATATGCTGATATTTGTTGAAAAATTGCTGAATTTTCCACAATATAAATTAATAAAAATTGAGTGATAAATTATACAGCGAAGGAAAGACTTAGGACTCATAATATTTTTGTGACAGGGGCATTACAGCTATGTATGGTATATATTACTCATTTAGAGGATTTCGACATAGAAAAGTTTTTTTAAACTCGTCTGCTTGCAACAATGCCTGGCGAACAGAAGTGGTCACTGCTCCTATGTTGGATATGTTGGCTACTAATGTAATCTTGTTGGTATTCCACCTGAACATCAACTACAGAAGATCATGGGGGCCAAAATACTGTGACAAAAATATCAGGGACCAAAATATTGTGAAGGTAAGTTTATATAGTTGATTATAGGTTTACTATACTTAACTTCTCATCTACATAGCTTGACCATATGCATATCGTCAAGGTACATACTTGTGGAATTAAGAGTATCAAAGAAAATATTTAAGAAAATCTATACATACCTACATAAACCTACCTGCTTGATATTTTGGTCCTTGATATTGTTCCCACAATATTTTGGCCCCACAATAGTTTTGTCCTAGATATTCTGTCATTCGACCAATCTTCTTTGATGTTGTCACTATTAAAAAGTAGCTCCGGATGATTTTCACTGACCTTAAGTAGCTCTTATTAAAGAAAAGGTTTGAGAATCCTGCACAAGACAAAACTCAGATCTCTCTACAGCAGGTACATTAATCACCAGAGTTATCTTGACACTTTTATTGTTGCCTGAAAACTATTGGCTATACAAGGAACTCTGTAGAGGATGCTTTCCAAACTGCTGCACTGCTACGAAAACGACCTTGAGTAACAAAACCGGCCGGCCCACCCTTCCAGCCTCCCGGGGACATGCCCAATGCCCGGTACGGCTAGTCCGAACTCACCTATAAAGCTGTGATATCCTCAGCCCAGCAAAGTTCAGCTCAGGCAGCCAGACGCCTGTGCACTTAGCACATGTTTAGCGCCTGACCTGAAAAAAGAGTGTCTGTCAGGCTGACCTTTGCTCAGCCTGACAGACATTCTTCAACTCTGCAAAAAGTGAGGTTGGACGGCCCCCCCTGCTATAAAGGATGAGCTGAGCCTGTCATGCACTGATCTTTGCAATCAGCCCTTTGATCACTGCCAGATTGACTCCTGTACTAGCTGTTAGCACCATAAGGAATCTAGGGCCCGATGTAGGTAAATGGCATTTACCGATTCGTAAATACCGAATTTTACCAATTCGGTATTTACAATCGGTAAATGCTATGTAGGTATTTTTACCGATTTTTTTTACAGATTCTGTAACATTCGGTAATTACCGAATCGGTATTTACTGATTCGGTAATTTCCATTGATTCCTATGGGCCTTGAGGCCCATAGGAACCAATGTCAATTACCGAATCGGTAAATACCGATTCGGTAAAATTACTGAATTTACAAGTGGGACAGGGTGTCACTTTGACACCCTGTTGCACCCCTGATTCAGGCATGTGTGCCATGTGGCACACATACATGCCCTGAGGCACAGGTGTACATGCACAGATGTGCATGTACACAGGAATTCGTTATTTACCATGCAATAGTATTACATGGTAAATAACAAATTCTTAGGGGCCTGTGGCACTGTTTCCAGTGCCACCTACATATAGATTTACCGATTCGGTAAATTTACCGATTCGGTAAAAAAAAAGGCCCCCACATCTCAATCACCAAATACCGGTCGGTAACGGCTGAAATCAGCCGTTACCGACCGGTATTTGGTGACCTACTCCTGGCCCCTAGACTGTTATGAGTAGATGTCTGACTCTTTATGTATATTGCCATGGCTTTCATTAAAACTATGGGAGCATCTCTTTCTAAAGAAATGATTGTGCTGATCAAATAATGACTAAACACTCGAAAATATGAAGTTCATCAAATATATATTCACATGTGTGGCTTCAGTAAAACAACTTGTAGCAGGGACACAAAGGTCCAAATGAGCCCCAAATTACAAAATAAATATTTTGCTGCAATAAGAAGTACATTACTTTTTCTAGATAGTGGCTGTGAAGCAAATATGTATTTAACCCATGAACAATGCACAGATCTTTCTTTATTACTGTAGGTTTGAAGCATTCTTATGTGAGAGGAATAAGGATCACATTTTTCAGGCTTCCCATCTGCATATTAACAAGCAGGTTGTTATATTCACAAGTTAGGCCCATGTAGCGAAGCAGATTATTTCTTACATTGTCCTATTTTTCAGCAGTAAAATTGTGCACTTATTTGCGTACACAACAATGTTTGATTAGTTTTCTTGAACATTATCACAATGCCCTGACCATCATGAAAAAAAGGTCTCTTTTCGCACTATGTACAAATGTCATCTCTATCTTCATCCATGGGGCGACAGGGCTATCTACTTATCCAGAGCATCACTAATCTATATGCATATCACAAGGCTGCTTTCTATTAAAAAAAAATTAGGATTACGAAATATCAGATGAGGCACTCCAGCTGACAAACAGAGGCCCTTGCATGCTGAGAATTCACTATGCAGGGGTCTGACATCTCGTGAGGTATATCGAGTTTGTGACTAAGATGGGTCCTTCATTCTTTTCCACCAGGTAATCGGGTTGTATCGTCCCTTGGGAGCATTCGTGGCTATACACCGGCACATACTCTAGGTACACTTAGGTACACTTAGGAGTCGATTCCGATCCTGGTAAAAAAACGTCCGTACGATTCGTATCCGGAGCCATCTCCGTACGAATCGTACCCGTCCGTCCGAGTCGCGTAGTATGATCCGTATTTCGTGAATCCGCCCAAATCGTCGTGATCCGTACGTATTGCAAGGCTGAAACCGTGAACCGTACGACTCGTACACATGCCGTACGACCCGACGAGTACGATCCAGAACGGGGTATGAGGACGCGATTCGTACGCCCCACGTCAGGTAAGGGCGATTCGTACGGAAAAGCACACAATCACATACACACCGTACGGTCCGTACCCCCCATGATCGTGGGGTACGGTGCGTACCGCTGCGATCATGCGGTGTACGCATCGTACCCCTGCGATCGCAGGGTGTATGCAGCGTACACCCTGCAAACATGGGATAGGGTCCGTACAACCCATGATCGCGGGGTACGGTGCATACACCCCATGATCGCAGGGGTACGCACCGTACCCCTGCGATCATGGGCGGTACGCACCGTACCCGGGGGGGCGTTCCGTACCTGTTTCGAGGCGAACTCTGCTTTTACAGCTGTTTTCAGCTCTCGTAAGAAAAGTGTCGTACAGTGAGTACCCGACACGAATCGTACTTGCTGGGTCGGAAAAACCAGACGCAAAACATACGGATGTCGCATACAACGGATTCCGAGGGAGAATCGTACAGGGATTTCATTCGTACGGTCTCTGTACGATTCGTATGGAATCCAGCTCCTGGTACGAATCGTACTTCGTTGTACGTACGGGGGATGTTGCAGGGTACGATTCAAACGGGAACAACGCTCCGAACGGCTATTCGGAGTGGTTTTTTCCCGAATCGGAATCGACCCCTTAGAGTCGGGTGGCATAGTAGTAGTACTTTTGATTACCACCTTGTTTTATGTGCCAGCATATATACATGGTTTTAGCACCATGGTAGATCTATATCTACTATTCATGCTTTTGTTGCTTGTAAATACTTTTATCTGCTTCTGTTCATTAATCGTTGCAGCACATGTATTCGATACAAGAATAATGTTGGTTCAATACATTTATTGAAAACATCCCACTGTGTTTTCTCTGTATACTTCTCTGAGAATAAGTGAGCACGAGCGACTGAGCAAAAAATTCTGTGCGGTTTCCACGATCCCTGAGGGATCAGGGTTGTCATGTTCAGTGGTTGCCAGAAACCATTCGCTTCCTGGTAGGTTAGGGGGGATTACGGTGGCACTGTGAGCTAGCCGGTCTGTAGGCCAACATATACTGCGGAGGTGTCCGTAATCAGTCTTGGCACCAAGCCCCTAGGTTATGTTGTCCATACAATGTGCAGATCCTACAGATTAGTAGGAACTTCACGACAGGGCAGACACTCTACTATTATTCGTATGGTGGTGCCAAGGTTTATTTACTGATATTGAGTACCCTAAATGCCCTTTTTTACAGCTCTTTCAAATTTTGCAAGATTAATAACTATCGATTTGGGTGAGGCAAGGGTACAGTTAGGCTGGGTTTAGTGGAGAACATCTATACTCTTACGTACTAACTGATACTGCCAATCACAACTGTGCTGTCATACAGCTATCTTATTGTGTAAATATTGTGAGCACCGTTACAAGTACCCACCTTTGGCCCAAGGGAATGTGCTCCCCATATGTTACAATGCAATGTAACATGACCCACTATAGAGCCTGCACAGACAAGAGGCCATATCATTCCAGATATACTACCCAGACTTGTGGCCATACCTTGTGTCCAACATTATAAGGCAAAGGAGAGTGAGAAAGCATCATATCTGGTGGATCACTTCTGGTGGAAGTGGAAGTTATGTTATATAGATTTTTTCATAATGAAATGTTTGTCTTTGATATTGATATTAGCATATAACATGAAAATGTACTGAGTGTGTATCTTTCACATTTAGCTTGGTCATAGAAATGTAAGCAGCATATTAAATGGTTAACGTCTGGTTGCCATTTTGTCCATGTCAAGTAGTTTTTTTTTCTCAGGGAAAACAGAGCTAGTAATCTTAAGGGATGTGTTGTTTGTTTTTCTAATCCCATGTGAAATTGATTTCTTTATGCAATCTTTGTAATGCAGAACACCTGAAGGGTACTGTTTGACACAAATTTATCTCATTGTGTTGCAGATAACTGAGTGCAAGGCACGCTTAGAGTGACTTAATTGCTTGTACCGTAACCTGATTTTTTTATATGAGAATCATGTATAGGTGTAGCAAAATGTTAGAAGGTGTGATTTAAACTAATGCAATGTAGACAAAAGTTCAGCTGCCTTTTTAATTACCTTTAGATTCAGATACTCCTTTCCACTTGCTGACAGAGGCTGAAACAGTGTTAGGGTACCCTTTTCATGGGAACAGATCTATCTTGTTTCCTTTTGAGACAACTTTATAATAATTTGTCTTTACTTTACTGACTGAATTGCATTAAGCTATGCAGTGACAGTTGCATTTATGTACTTATTATTGATAACAACTAATATTGATAATTTTAGATTGTAACTTTGCTAATCCTTTAATAAACCTTTATGGTTTTGTACTTAGCCATTCTCTGGCTTCCTTGAAGAGTCAAATGTGCTTCACATGATTGAAATATATTGAATTTTAATGTTGGCTTTAGTCAGAACTAAAGATTAATCGGAGGGTGCTGTTTGACACTCAATTTGCACCGGAATTTTCACGTAACACATAACCCTATTAATCTGGTAGCAGAGAATGGTTTCTGCTGAGGCAAAGAAGGTCCAAATTTGCACCAATTTGGTTAAAATCTGCCCTTACCCAGTCTATATACCTGAGCTTTCATGGCCTCATTCGAAGTATTGACGGCGTTCCAGCATTCCTCAAGCAGTTGCACTATCCTAAGTGTGTGAGTATAAGTAGGGTTATGGGTTTTTGATTGACAATTGTTGAGAGGTGTGCTGTTTGCCGCTTTTTTCAAATGTCTTTATTTTTATATGCCAAATACATTTAAAAGACAATAGTACAACTTTTAATCGCATCAACACCAAGCCATCTTTGACTGAGTCCCCCCGTTCCCCTAGCATTGCACTAATTTGAACAAATACTGTTGCTCTTTCGTGGAATGTGATTTCCCCTTCTGGCCCAGGAATGAGGGATAGCAAGATAGGTTCTCTACTAGGGCGATTCTCCATGTCTAACTATGGAGGCGCCCCCTGAGGATTGTAGCGTGAGCTCTTGCGTGTCTTTCCATAGCCCAAACTGTCGCCTCCATGGACCCCATACTTTATAGAATTTTCTGGGGCATCCCCTACTTAGGTATGTGGTGTGTTCAGCGGCCATATAAAGGTCCATCCCCCTTGTCCATTTCTGAATCGTAGGATTCTCCACTACTCCCCCTCGCTCAACCACGTCTCTCTTGGCTACTGCTAATCCTAGGCAGGCAAAGAATAGTTGGTCCCTCTTAATGTCTACCTCACTCGGGATCCCCAATAGGGCGAATCCAGGTTCGACCAGCAGCAGCATTTCCAGTATTGTCCCCAATGTTCCAATTATAGCCTCCCAATATATAGGCCCATATTGTATGAAAGAAGTTGCCTTTGATGTTTTACCAGGTGGGACAGTATGATGTTTCTGATCTTCCCATTTTGTGTAATTTTTCTTTATCATTATATATATTAAATGCAGTATCTTATACTGTACGAGGCCCAACCTTGCCTTGATAGCAATCTCTCTGGGGTGCATTAATGCCGCCTCCCAATCTATGTCTTCCTGGGTACCGATGTCCTTTTTCCCACCTTCCTCGCAATTCCCCCAGTCTGTCTGGCTTGTTATTGTTGATAGTTTTGTATGTTGGAGAGACAGCTTTTTTAACAAGTTCCTCCTGTAATAGTCTTCCCTCTAATGGGGTATACTCCAATAGGTTCATGCACTGTATACCCTCTGCTCGCCATGCATGTCGCAGCTGCACATATTTGATGAATTGGGATTAGTGTAGGCCATATTCCTGGATAAGCCTAGTCCAGGTTTTGATTTACCATTCATCCGTCATGACCCCTATCGTGGAGATGCCCAAGAGATCCCAGGCCTCAAACCCCTTTAGTTTGCACAATTCTTTGGCTCCTCCTACTTCCCAGAGTGGCGTGGCCTTTGTAACCTGACTTGCCCAGCCTATTGTTTTCGTTGCTCTCGCCAATACCTCCAAAGTGACTTGTGTTGCAGGCAGTAAGTGGGAGATTCCCCTCCTACCATAAAGATAGTGTAAATGTGTGTGCAGCGCCATCAATTCTCTCTCCAGGTGGTATTTTAGGTGATATTTGGCTCTATGTAACCATTCATTTAATGCTACCCAGATGGGAGGCCAAGTAGCAAGCTTCTACAACTGGTAGCACGATCTCCCCAGTGTAAGGGTTTCACTGCAGTGTTTTAAGCATGATTCTGGGGTGATCTCCTTGCCATAGTAGGGATTTGAGTCCACTTTCCAGCTAGGATAACATTCTCAGTGAAGGCATGTAGCATCTAGTTTAAAGTTTTGTATGACCTTCCCAAGGTTTTGAAGCCTACAGTTCTCTGTATGTGGGGTTACAAAGATCCCTAAGTATTGGAAGCCTTCCTGAACGACTCTTAGGTTGCCAGGCAATGGCCATTGTGTCTGGGTTTTGTTAGGGCAATAGAGTGTGGACTTGCTACAATTTATTTTGTACCCGGAGTGTAGATGAATAGGATCTGCTTTTATGGTTACCCCCACTTTTTGCTTGATGTAATTCTGTTTCTGACTAGTCTGACTAGAATCCTATTAATCAGGACCCAAGTCTCTGTGCTTTCTCCCCTAAATTGCTATGGTTCGTACTTAGGTACATCCTAGATTGGATATAGGTGTACACTTATCAGTCCCTAGTATATGGTACTCAGGTACCCAGGGCATAGGTACACCAGGGGTCCCTCATTGGCTGAAGCATGTATTATGCCACCCATGGGAGACCACTCAATTTGTACTAGCACCACTTACAAAAGATATAGGTTTCCCTATATCTAATGTCACTGCACTTAAAACCTATAAGTCACCCTAAGGCAGGCCTTTCAATCCTGAAGGCAGGGTGCTCAGTTCTAAGTGTGAGGGTGCCTCTGCTTGAGCAGGACACCCCTACAACCTATGGAGTCCATTTACTCGGGTTGTAAGTGAGACAGCCATATAACATATAGAGGGGCACAGCGTCAGTACGCGATGACCATCTCAAAACTGGCTGTAACAAATCCTATCATGTTTGGTATCAAATGTGTTGGAATCATACCAGTTCCTCTGGGAGGTCCTCAGTGCTCCCGGTACCAGTTTTCTAGGCCCAAACAGCACAACATGGATGCTGCCCACCAGAGACACGATTCTGCCCTCCTACTGCTGAGCCATGCTCGAGCAGGGGAAGGTAGAACAATAGGTATCCTGTTACACGGAGGTGTGATCGCCTCCCAGACAGGGTTTAGTGTATTGGGCCCAGGTGGGTGCACTTGCCAGCATACTCAGTCTGCTTGAAGAGCGCACTTAGTGCCCGCCTTGCACAGTCCAGTTCAAACCAGCTCAGGAATGAGTTGGCTCCCACTCTGGCACCAAACTGGACAAAGGACATGGGAGTATCCTCCCCACTGTCCGACCCCTCCGCTGGGAGGGAACCCTGAATCGTTCCAACCCTTTCCTTAGGTTACTTAAGGACTTACCTGAGTGTGGGTCCCTAGATTTGTCGTAGAACAAGATTCATTTCAGACACCACTTCTCCTTCGACTATCTGGGCACTCTGGACTTCGCTGGATTTTGTTCTGGGCATCAAGGCTGCAACTGGGAAGACTCCTACTGCTCCTGATCTCGTCGCCCTGTTCGACTGTGGCAAAGTCCGTGACTGTGCATCACACAGGAACCTTCCAAGGCCTGTGGGTCCAAGACATCTGAAGGAATCTCCCTTGAAGTGAAGGAGTCCCTTCCCTGCATCTGCAGGCACTGCAACTAAGGTGACCAGTCTGCTGATCCTGGGATCCCAATGACTATGAAAGGCTCAGCAACACAGTTGGTGGTTCTTCACATCCCTCGTGGCCTGTCCTGTCCTCTCACCAAGTTTGAGGTCAGTATCCCTCATCGGAGCTGCAGGAACCAAACCCCTGTGCAAAGCATTGACTTGCAGTAGCAGTAACAAACCTCAAGCATCTCCAGTGACCAAGATCTTCATCCTCACCGCATCCCTTGCACCGTGGGTCTGCATCTTTTGGTCAGCTGCTCGAGGTCCCCTCACGACTCCAGTGCCTCCGGCATGTGGGTCTTCTTGAGGGTCATCTTTGAATTCTTTGGGCTCCCCTGATTGCTCGGGCCTGCCCTGACTCCCCTGCTTGTGGTGAGTCTCCTGGACATTGCTGGTCCCAACATTGTACCTTCTTCTACTTCCACGTTGGTTGCAGTTGCCAAGGCTTGTTGGTGCTCCCGATGGACACCGACCCCTCAACTCTCGACATCCGATGTGGGACAGCTCATAGCTGGCTCCTGGTTGTCCACAGCATTGCCTGGTCCGCACAGCTGCAGTTTCAAGGTCACCGTCAGCTTCCCTGCAACACTCGACATCGGTGGGCATTCGTCTTCCGTGCCTTCTGGTCACTTCTGAATGGCAATGGAAACAAAGTTTAAATTGCAGATTTTACTCTGCGATGCAAACACAATGCCATTGTACCACATTCCCACACCAGAACGAGACGGCGTCGTACACGGAGCTCTAAGGACAAATTTTGTTTACATTGTACTACGGATTCAGTCTAAACATAGACGAATACCTAAGAACTCTTAATCTTTGAACTATCCTTGCCTTTTACTTCAAAGATTAATCCCTTTTACATATTCTGTCCTGATGAGGACATGAGCGGATTTTGAACCTGACCTCATTTGCCTATCGAATTGAATACTCCACACCATCGCCCAGAAGAAGCCCATGTTTGGGCGAAATGTGTTGGCTGTCTTCATATGAAAACCAAGTGCATCTTTAATAAAGGACGCCTTAAGATATAAATACTACAACGTGGAATTCCTTCTTTCTTTTTATACATACCAACAGTTTACTCTATATATGTTGCCTCTCATACCCTTTTGAACAACGTTGTTGTTACAATGACTGCGTTGTTACAAAGCACAACATTTACAACACAAGTCATTACAACGACTTGCGCTAGATGGCGCTCTAGGATAAGGAATAGTATGATTTATTATTCCAACACTTTCACTAGTGTTGCACACACTGGAGTTGGAATAGTAAATCATACTATTACTAAGTCCAGCGCGCCATCCAGCGCAAGTCGTTGTAACAACTTGCATTGTAAAGGTAGTGTAATGTGACAAAGCTGTCGTTGTAACAACTGCGTTGTGTTTGCATTGCGGAGTAAAGATGTATATTCGAGGGGCATAGACTCTGTCCCCTCTGTTTGCAGGTACTTCTCTTCCTGAATCCACCTTTGGGTTCCACCTGACACTTTCACCTTCCACAGCAGCGGCATCTTCCTGAAGTCCTTAATTGGGTACGACTGCAGTTTCCCACGCCACTTCACATCTATGCACCCGGTTTCTCTGGTATAGGTATCTTGCTTCCTAAGGTATCCATGGGTGGGGGGGCTCTCCAACCTTCTGTCTTCCACAGGGTTCCTTTAGGGTCCACTGGGAAGGGTTATTTTTCTTTAAAATTGCAATAGCGACTTACCCATTGACTTGCATTGATCCCGCGGTCGTTTTCCCACTCTGCAGACGGCCTCCGGGGGGCTCCTGGTTACTTACCTTGGGTGGTTCCTTGGGTTCCCGGCACTTCTACGTCTTCTGGGTATAGTCCTGACTCAAGTCGTGGGTTTAATACCACTATTTTAGTATATGGTTCGGCTCCCCCTAGGGACCACTGTGTATTTCGTGCTACTTACCTGTTTCTATTGAAAGGTATTGTGTGCATTGTGTATATCTCGGCAGGGAGATATCTGTAAGTTTTTTTCAGTGTCCTATAATAAATACATATTTGCACTGTGTGGTCCTTTTCACTTAATCTATACCTACAAGATTATATCCTGGTAAAACAAGCTGCTTTACACTCCTTCTGGACTAAGCTTGAAGGCTGCTCTCCACAGCTACCACTTATAGAGCTTTTTAAGGTTGTCTAAGACCACTAAACCCACCATAATGGTTTGCTGGATTAGGGCAAGGTGCCCACTTACAGAAGTGTACACCATATACCAAGCCCACTTCTCACATTGGTGGCAGTGGTGGGATTCAAGCCTGCATTGTTGTACCAGATAACCTTGGTGCACATTAATTGAAAAAACATCACTAATACTAGGCACATATAATACAGCTTAGAATAAGTAAGTTCTACTGAACCTAGGGTTAGGTAGTTAAGTGTCTAGCACGACCCTTTCTCCAACCTCAGAGAGTTTAGTTTCCTAGTACCATGTCTTTAGTTGGGGATGCTAGTGTACCCCAGTCTGCTAAGTACAGTGTTCTAATGTTCCAGGAACTAAGGATCCTGTGTAGTCTTAGAAGGCTAAAGACAGGTGGCAACCCCACCATTAAGCTGCTCTTAGAGCTGATGGATAAGGATTATGGTCATCCTGTAGGGGCAGAAGGACAGGATAATAAGGGTGGGGATCCTCCTGAAGATGGAGCATCAGGAGCCCTTACTTATTATCTCAATTCTGAGTTTGGGCAGGAAGACTCAAATGATTCTAACTTGCCAAACTCTGACCCCTCTGGACATAGTGCAGATGGAACAGAGGAGACACCCTTTGTTCCTCCTGGGAGGGTCCAGAGTAGACCAATGAGGTCATATATCCTCCTCTAGAGAATCCAATGCTTCAGGACATTCCATAGGGATCTTCATATCTAGTAAGGTGGACAGCTCTTTGGACAGGGAGTTCCAACTTCTTGAACTTGAGAAAGCATGACATAGGCTCAGGAAAGATTAGTTGGCCCTAGGCAAAGAGTCCCTAGAAGTCCAGAAGGCTAGGAAGAAACTGGGACTAGAGTCCCATGGTGGCAGCAACAGTGTCCCTAGAATCATCTGACAATAGGAACCTGAGCAGGAAAGTCCCTCCTCACCAGGAGGGGGATGATATCCATAAATGGATCATAGCTTTAGGGAGGGCCTGTACATTTCAGAGGGTCCCTCAAGAGCAGTGGGCAGCTATCCCGTGGCTCTCCTTTGCTAACAAAGGTAGAGATAAGCTCCTTGCTGTTAGAGAAGAGGATGCTGGCAATAACTCAGTACTGAAGAGTGCGCTCATAGATGGGTTTGGTTTGACCACTGAACAGTATAGGATTACGTTCAGGAACACCCAGAAAGCTCACTCCCAGGACTGGGTAGATTTTGTAGACAGTGCTATTAAGGCTCATGGAAGCAAGGTACAGGACTATTAAGGATTATACAATTTGATTATGAGGGAGCACATCCATAATAATTATCAGAACCAGCTTTTACATCAGTACCTGGTGGACTCTGATCTGACCTCTCACCAAGAATTGGGAAAGAAGGCAGGCAAATGGGTTCACACCAGGTTTAAGCAGAAAAACCATTGTAATAGAGGTGACCAGAAGAAGCAAGATTGTTCTAAATCTGAGGATAAAGGTGGGGAAAAGGCTAAAGATAAGAAAGAGTCTTCACAAGGGCCCCAAAAAAGTGCATGTGGGGGTGAGTTCCAAAATTCCAAGAAAGGCAAAAAGAAACCTTGGTGCTACCTGTGTAAGGTGGAGACCCATTGAGCAAGGGATGCTGATTGTCCAAAGGCCAGGGAAAGTACTTTTAATACCACTACCCCTAAGGGACATACTCCTCCTAGCATAAGTACAAGTGGTTGTACAGCAAACAAGGGATTAGTGGGGTTAACCTTGGGTTCTGAGCTGGGTTCTGACTTAGTTAGAACTCCAGCTCAGGCTGTTCTAGTCTGAGATGGTGGCATAGATCTTGCCACCTTATAGTCAGTCCCACTAACTTGCACAAGCACAGAAACAGCATGTTATTAATGGAAAATAAGCAATGGGTTCCATGGACACAGGGGCCAGAGTCACTATGGTGACAGAGAAGCTTGTGTCCCCTGAACGGCTCTTACTTGACAAATGTTCCAAGTCACCAATGCTAGTAATGTCAGGACTGACCATTCCTTGGCAGTTGTGAACCTCAGCTGGGGAGTGGTAACTGGACCTAAACGTGTTGTGGTATCTCCAGACCTACCTTTAGATTGTTTTTTGGGCAATGATCTAGAAACTTCAGCCTGGGCTGAAGTGGAGTTCAGGACCCTTGTATCTCTGCCAGTCTGTTTACTGTCACCAGGGCTCAGGCCAAACAGCTCACCACTGACAAAGCAATGGATCCTGGAAAAATGGACCAGGTGCTTCCCAGGAGAAGGAGCTGGAAGGGTAAGGAATTGCCATCCTCACAAACTCTCAGTGAAGATCAGTCTCCTGAGGGAGAGGATCTTAGCGCCTATGAAGAACATAAGTTACTTACCTGTAAACTGTGGTTCTCCAGTATTGGTGTCTTTCATAGATTCACATGCTTGAATATTCCCCGTCGTCGAAGTGGGAGTCCCACGGTACATAAAATAGCAGTAATATAAGTATGTATAAGTAAAATCATTATAATTATAATTATAAAAATACATATACATATATAAAATACAGTAAAATATCCACAAAACTCAAAAGTACCATAGAACATAATAGGCCCATACAAAGCCTAAGGGAGAAACTCAACTTGGCAACATATCAGTGTCATTATGTTTTGGTCCAAATTCCGGCCAATCAGGCCGCAGCTCCCTCTAGAACCTTCTCCTCAGAAGCCCAAGACCTCAGATTTTCGTAGCACAGAGTAACCAAAAAGTGCCTGAGGAGAAGAGAGCCTCTGAGGGGAGGACGGGAGGGTCGCATGTGAATCTATGAAAGACATCAATACTGGAGAACCACAGTTTACAGGTAAGTAACTTATGTTCTTCTCCAGTATTAGGGGTGTCTTTCATAGATTCACATGCTTGAATAAGAGTAGAAAGCAGTAATCACCATATAAGTCATAAAGGCAACAGATAATTCAAGCATATAATAAATATAACATTTTAAAAGAAAAACCTTTATGACTGGAGGCGGGTAGCAACAGAGGCTCACCTTCAATGGAAAAGATTCCGCAGCACCGCTTGTCCGACTGCTGCATCTGCGGCATCAGTTGATTGCAGACAGTAGTGCTTCGTAAAAGTATGGCTGCTCGACCACGTAGCAGCTCTGCAGATGTGTCGCAGAGGTAACCCCGCAAAGAGGGCAGTAGAAGCTGACACAGCTCTGGTTGAGTGGGCACGCACTGGAGCTGGAAGAGGCTTACCAGCGCGCTGGTGACAAAAGGTAATAGTGGAAGAAATCCACCTAGTAATACTTTGTTTGGTAACAGGCTGTCCTTTAGAGGTCAGGCCATAGGCCACAAACAGTTGATCAGATTTCCTGAAGGATGCAGTGCGCTGAATGTAAAACTTGAGGCAACGTTTTATATCCAGGGAATGTAATGAGCGTTCCGCAGGAGTTTGCGGATCCGGAAAGAAAGTCTTTAAAATGATCGGTTCATTGAGATGAAAATCACTGGGAACTTTCGGAATAAACTTAGGGTTAGTACGTAATGTCACAGCGTCCTTTGAGAACTGGAGAAAAGGAGGCTGGATTGTGAATGCCTGAATGTCACTGGCACGCCTGGATGACGTCAAGGCGAGTAACAGGGCAACTTTCCACGTGAGGAATTTCAAGCTTGCTGAATGGATGGGTTCAAATGGAGGTAGGAGGAGCTGAGACAAGACCAGGTTTAAGCGCCAAGTAGGCGGAGGCCGTCGAATGGGCGGAAACATTCGGAAGAGACCTTTGAAAAATTGTTGAATGATTCTAGATGAATACAGTGAGGTAGACCCATCATGGCGGAAGCGGGAGAGAGCCGCTAGAAATACCTTCAGAGTGGAGTGGGAAAGTCCTGACTTCGCAAGTGATAAGAAGAAAGGCAGAATCTGCTCTGGTTTAGCCGTCATTGGATCCAAGGCCTTGGAGTGACACCAGACACAGAAACGCTTCCACTTCAGCTGATAGGTTTTAATGGTGGAAGGAGCACGGGTGTGCGCTAACACCTTTCTACAGTCTGCGTCGATAGTTGACGCGCAAATTCATGGTGCTCAGGTTCCAGGCATGGAGTTGAAGGTATGCTGGATCCGGATGGCAAATCTGCCCCTGTTGCATCGTGAGGAGGTGAGGCAACGGATGAAGCGGAATTGGCTCGCTCTGGGAGAACAAGAGGAGGTCCGGGAACCATGGACGCCTCGGCCACTTGGGTGCGATCAAGATGATTTGGCAGGGTTGAAGCCTCATCCTGTGCAACAAGCGTGGAATCAGAGGAAGCGGAGGAAAAGCGTAGCTGAATGCGTTCAACCAGCTGATCGAAAATGCATTTCCGCTCGACTCTTTGTGGGGATGAAGACTTGCAAAGCGTTGGCATTTCCTGTTGGTGACAGTCGCAAAAAGATCTCTCTGCGGATGGCCCCACTGGCGGAAAATGAACTCCAGAGTTGGTTGATTGAGTTCCCACTCGTGGTTGTCTGAGAAAGACCTGCTGAGTGTGTCCGCCAGAACATTGAAACACCCGGCACATGAATGGCAGTGAGGTGAATCTGGTGACGAATCGCCCAATTCCATATCTCCTGTGCTTGTTGGGAAAGCAAAAGGGACCTGGTGCCGCCCTGCTTGTTCAGGTAATGCATGCTGGTGGTGTTGTCCGTTCTCACCAGCAGAGATTGACCGTGAACAATCCGTTGAAAAGACTTCAAGGCCAGGAAGATCGCCAGGAGCTCTAGGCGATTTATATGCCAAGTGCGTTGGACCGCAATCCATTTTCCTTGCACCAAGAGGCCTTCGAGATGTGCCCTCCAGGGATGCATTGGTCGTAAGAGTTAGAGTTGGAGAAATGTCTCGAAAAGACCGACCTCTTGAAATGTTTGGAGGGTGAGCCCACCACTCCAGAGCCTTTTGGATACGGGGCGTGAGAAGGATCCTGTCGTTGAACGATCCTAAAACCTGCTTCCACTGCTTGTCTAATTCCTCTTGGATGACTCTCATATGAAGTCTGCAGTGGGGAATCAACTGTATGGCAGAAGAAGCCATGCCGAGGAATGATTTCAACGTCCTGACTGAAACGTACAGTTTTGACTGGAGTGATCGTACCATCTGGAGCATACGGTCTTGTCATTCCTGGGAGACAAAAGCCATTGCCAGATGAGAATCTAGTGAGGCTCCTAGAAAATCTCGCCGTTGAGATGGGCGAAAGTGTGACTTCTGGCAATTGATGGAAAGTCCCAAGTCTCGAAACAGGGAGAGGCAAGATTGTGTATGCTGGATTGCCAGTTGAAGGTTCGGAGCCTTTATGAGACAATCGTCCAGGTATGGATAAAATTGTACGCCTCGTAGGCGTAGAAAGGCAGCTACCGGGGCCATGATCTTGGTAAAAACCCTCTGTGCTGAACGGAGACCGAATGGAAGGACCTTGAATTGGAAATGTAGGTGTGCGACAGTGAAGCGCAGATACTTCCTGTGTCTGGAGTGAATTGGCACATGGAAGTATGCGTCCTGGAGGTCGATTGTTGAGAAGAATTCCCCTGGATTGAGGTAATTCAGAATTTGAAGCAGAGTTAACATCTGAAAGGTTTTTGCAATGATGAATTTGTTCAGGGCCCGTAAATCCAAAATTGGACGCCACTCTCCCGACTTTTTCTTTACTAAGAAAAAACGGGAATAGAATCCCTTGCCGCGTTGATCTAGAGGCACCACCTCGATGGCCCCTTTTTGGATCATTAGTTTTACCTGGGCCAAAAGTTCTTTGAGGTGGGGAGAGGGTGGTCCCGAGGGTGGACGAGTAGGAGGGAATTTGGTGAACTCCAGGGTATGGCCTTTGGAGATAACGTCCAGGACCCATTGATCGGAGGTGATTTCGGACCATTTGCAAAAGTACTTTGAGATGAGACCTCCAAGATGCACAGCCGGCAGATGAAAGGAACTGAGACTGTCACTGTTTTTTGTTGTTTGCGCCACCTCTATAAGTCGTTTTCCGTTGGTATGGTCTGGAGGAAGACTGGCGATTTTGGTTTTGGTATGAACCTCTCTGTCGGTTATCGCCGTAGGAAGTGTATGAGCGATACTGGCCTGTGCCACGAAAAGTAGAGGAACCACCGCCTCTACCTCGTGCCCCCCGAAAGGGTCGTTTTTTGTATTGGAGAGAGGCTAAGGACTTTGCGGTGTCAGTGTCCTTTTTGATTGTTTCAAGAGCATCGTCCACATGCTTGCCAAATAAAGATTCTCCATCGTACGGTAAGTCAAGGATCTTTGCTTGTACTTCTGGGCGAAAGGTTGTAGATTTCAGCCAGCCTTGACGCCTCAAGACTGCTGCCCCAGCTAATTGGCGAAAGCCCGTGGATGAGATGTCAAGCGCGCATTCGATAATCTCAGACGAGATTACTTCTCCTTCCTGGATAATGGCCTGCGCTTCTGCACGGATGGCTTCAGGTATCTGGGAATCAGTGCGGCAATCTCGGACCACATTTGGCGGTCGTAACGACCCAGAATAGCCAAAGTATTTGCCGCTCTGACAGTAGTGGCTGCCATTGTAGTGAACTTCTTTCCTATAGAGTCAAACTTGCGGCCTTCCTGATCAGGAGGAGACGTGAGTGGTGTAGCCGGATTACGAGATCTTTTTTGTGCTGCTTGAGTAATAACCGACTCAGCTTTAGGTTGTGACACCAAACAGGCTGGAGCGGATGCAGGAGCCTTATATTTTTTGTCCAATCTGGGCAAGACAGCAGGCACTGAATTTGGATGTTCCATTAATTTAAGACCCTCAGTCCAAATAAAGTCTATAATTGGAATGGTGTGTGATTGTCTTTGTGAAACATCTTTAAAATCATACAAGAAACATTCACTCTGATGTTGCTGTTTCTCGACAGTGAGGTAAAAGCGTTTCGCTGCACGGACCATTAAAGAATGGAAGTTTGCAATATCCACTGGAGGGGATGCAAGAGGTGAGGTGGGAGGAGTGGAAGGTGTTTGAGCCCTGTAATCGTCCCACTCATTCATATCGACGTCATCGTCATGAGTGTCCTGAGGTGCAGGGTCCTCATTATCAGTGACAGGACGAGTTCCTTCGGAGTAGCGGTTGGAATCGGTGCAGGTGCTTGAGGTAGAGGTTGAGGTTGGGGAAGAGGTTGTGATGCTGGGGAGGCAGGTGTAGACGGAGGAAACCTGCGGTTATAGTCATCAAGCATGTGCTGTAGATTTTTGACTAACGATAAAGGTATTTGTGTAACAGGTTCTGAAGTTACTGTTTCTGCTTCGTCAACAGGAAATAATTCATTCCCACTTTCAACGTATTCCTCTTCATCACCCTCATCACTGTACTCCTGGCACTTAATGTGCAAATCCGAACGACTAGATGCCTGTCCAAACAGTTGTTCCACCTCATGGTCAGATTCTTCACCTCCTGACTGAAACAATTTTTCCGGAAGACGGGCTCCACTCCTTATTGGACTTAGCTGAATTTATTTATATTTTTTATTTATTTTATAAACTTGTATGGCGCAACAGCTACCCAAAAAGGGTTTCCCGGCGCCTGATAACACAGCATCATAGATGGACGAGTATAGCTGGCACATTCAGGTTACTGATCGAACAACCAGGTTTTTATCGCTTTACGGAAATTGGAGAGATTTCCCTCCTTTCTTATGTGAAATGGAAGAGAATTCCATATAGTAGGGCCCAGGTGGGAAAAGGATCTTCCACCCATCCTGGAGAGCCTGACTCTTGGCACACAAAACTTTTCAGCTGATAGGGACCGTAAGTTTTTTGTAGGAACATAGGGGAGTGCAAGTGCCTGAAGATATTCCGGGGCAGTACCTGATTTAATTTTAAACATATAGTTCAAAGCCTTAAATCTGATACGACTTTCCACCTTCAACCAATGCAGTTCCCGTAAGTAAGGAGACACACTAGTGTTTTTGGGGATGTGGCAGAGAAGTCGGGCAGCCGTGTTTTGAACTAATTGTAGTCTTTTTATGACTGCTTTATTTGCCCCCAAATACAGGATGTTCCCGTAGTCAAGCCGGGATGTGATTAAGGCATTGACTACTGTTTTCTGCATGGGGACCGGCAGCATCCACAGAATCTTTTTGAGCCATTTGATAATGGTGAAGCAGAGACCCACTACCTTACTTGCCTGTTGCTTCATGGACAGAGTGTTGTCTAGAATTACTCCCAAGTTTCTTGCATGGGTCACTGGAGTAGGAAGATCACCCATCTGTGTAGGCCAGTGCGTTATGTTCCAGAGCTCAGGCTGTTTGCCCAGAAGGAGGATCTCCGTCTTGTCTCCATTTAATTTTAACTGGTTAGTTGACATCCAGTTGAAGATGTTCAGAAGACCATTTTTGAGAGAAGACGACAATGAAGATTGGGGTTCAGATAGTGAAAAGACAATTTGTGAGTCATCTGCATATGTCATAAAAGTGAGCCCAGCTTTCTCCACTAAATCTGCCAGGGGTCTCAGATATAAATTGAAGAAGAGCGGACTGAGAATGGAGCCCTGTGGGACCCCATGAGGGGAGTTGAAGTTTCCCGAGCTTGCGATGGAAGATGCAATTTGGTATGTACGTTGGCTCAGGAAAGATTTGATCCACTGCAGTGCCATTCCACCGATTCCATTCTTTTCCAGTGTGGTAAGTAGCCTCTTGTGCGACACAGAGTCAAAGGCTGCGCTTAAGTCTAGTAAAATAAGCGCAACCGTTTGACCGTCATCGAGGAGTTTTTTGATGGATTCGGAAATTCCTAACAGAGCAGTTTCCGTGGAGAAACCTGCTCGAAAACCGGATTGGGTGGGGTGGAGGAGTGCATTATCGTCAGAGAAACGGGTGAGGGCTATGTGTACATGTCTTTCCAGACATTTGAAGAACACAGGAAGGAGTGATATGGGTCGGTAATTGGCTGGCTGTTCCGGGTCAGCTGTAGGTTTTTTCAACAGTGGGGTCACTATGGCGTGCTTCCATAGGGAAGGAACTGTGGCTAGCTCTAAAGATGAATTTAAGGTCTCTGCAATAACATTAAGTGCCGGGGTTTCAAGAAATTTTATTATATTGGCAGGGATAGGGTCACGTGGAGAACCAGATTTGATTGATTTCAGGAGGGAGGTGAGGGTATTGGTTGTAATGGGCGGCCAATTTTGTAAAGTTTGATTTTACTGGGGTTGTATTCCCAATTTTCCGTAGAGGTGATCTTGCAGTTGTTCTTATCGATCTCAATGATAAGTTTGTCAATTTTATCTGAGAAAAATTGGGCTAAATCTTGACATTGCTTCTCACTAAGAGGGCGTGATGGGGCAGTAATCTGCCCACCCGCCAGATCTTTGACTGTGTTAAACAAAGTTTTGGCTTTGTTTGCAGCTCCTGTTATGGTTTCAGCAACGTATGTAGCACGTGCTTTCCTACATGCAGTGTGGTAGAGGTTCCTCGCAGTCTTATACTTGGTTTTTTTGTCAGGGTCAAAATCCTTGCGCCACGCCCTTTCAAGCGCTTTACATTTTGTTTTTTCCCCTTTCAGTAAATCATTGAACCATGGGGCAGGGGGGCGATGTACTTTGCCCTTGTGCTTAGGAGTGGATATACAGGATTCTACTGCCTTGGTAAGCCATAGATGAGTAGCATTAGCAATGATCTCCATAGTGGTGTTCTTTTTAGGCGGATTTGAGCCAAGTGCAGAGTTTAATTTAGAAATATCTAAGGATTTCCAATTTATTTTGGGCTGAATCGGTACAATCTCATGGTCAATAGAGGAAGTAGGTGGTATAAGAGTGAACCTGATTAAAAAATGGTCGGACCAACCGACCGGAGTGGAGTCTTTCCAGGTAAGTTGTGAAAAGTTTGTGAGGATTGGATCTAATAAATGTCCTGCCTTGTGTGTAGGTCCTGAGTTTAGGAGATGGATGTTTAGTGCGATAAGATCTTCTAACAGATTTGCACTAGTTGTATTAGATTTATCCTCTAAGTGAATATTTAGATCTCCAATAATGGAGAAATTTTTGGTTGCCAAGAGGAAAGGGGTAATATAGTTGGCCAATTCGGCGGCCCATTTAGCGCAGCTACCAGGTGGCCGGTACATAAGGATGCCTGAAAGGGTCAAATTTGGATTCAAGCAGAGTTTAAAAAGGGCAGCTTCGCATTCCGGGATTATTAGAGGCTCGAGGGAGCATGTATGTTTTTTGTCATAAACTATGGCGATTCCACCCCCAATTTTTCGGGGTCGATCCATCCTCAAGATCGCGTATTTGGGGGGAAGGGCCGTCGCTATGTCGGGGTCAGAGCCTGCGTGCAGCCATGTCTCAGTAAGAAATAGCGCATTAGGTTTTTCATCCCCTAGGAGATCGAAAATGTCCAATCTATGCCTGGGCAGGGAACGACAGTTAATACTGTAAAATAGGCAGTTATCATTAGTGGGGGGCATTTGTTTATGTGGTTTGCTGCGTCTAATTCTGCGAGGGGGATATGGTTGGAATGATGTGATGGCGTAACTACAGTGAGGACAGGTAGTTGTTCCCGAGTGCGGAATGGCAAGCAAAGCACAGTTCGAGTCTGGTACAGGGCGCAGAGCCAATATTTGGGCTGAAGACAGTACCTGTATAGGGATGATTTTAGGAGCATAGCCCTCTGCCCCGTGCCCCGTCCTGGCCCGGACGGGCACAGACGGGCTAGTCTTAGGCGTGAATGAGAGAGTGAGAATGAGAGGCACTGTCTTCAATGTTGAAGCAGTAATCACTGTAAAAGTGATAGCTGTGGTAGGTTTTCAAGAAATTGGAGGTTTTTTCGTCGTCGACGAAGATTTCTTGTCCGTCGACAGAGTCGTTGACGGTATTGGAGCTTTAATCGTCGGCGTTGATGTAGCCGTCGACGGAGTCGTCGACGATGAAGTGATGGCCGTCGACGGAGATGTCGTCGACAAGGTCGTCGTCGACGATGAAGTGATGGCCGTCGACGAAGATGTCGTCGACGAGGCCATCGTCGACGATGATGAAACCGTCGACGAGCTTCTTTTGGATGACTTGATCTTCGTCGTCGGAATTTGCGTCGACGACTGATCCGTCGACGGTGAAGATGTCGACGATGACTTCTTCGTCGACGGTGCTGATTTGAGACTCGTCGACGAGATTTTAACAATCGACGTAATGGGTCTCGTTGCTTGAGCTGTCGTCGACGAGGTGATCGTCGTCGACGCAGTAGAGGAAGACATAGAACATGTCGTTGTCGACGTAGATGTGACAGACTTCGTCGTCGCTGAAGACGTCGACGGGCGCGTCGACGAGCCCGTCGACGAGCCAATGCCAGATTTCTGAGAGGAAGGCAAGGCTTTGGGCGCAGACGTCAGAGAACCAGGTCCCGTAGACGTGCCCTGAAGCAAATCCTGTGGGGACTTTCCTGGAGGATTCCAACAGTCTACTCTTCTTAAGAAAAGGAGATGGAACCTCTATTTCTGACCCACGCTTCTGAGAGGATCTGGAAACACCAGAAGTAAAACTTTCAGCATCAGAAACCACAGACTCTGAAGTCTTCAACTTCTGTAGCCACAGAAGGAGACGGGCCTCTCTATCCCTCAGAGTCTTAGGAGGAAAAGTGCGACAGTAATTACAGTTCTTCACCTCGTGGTCTGGGTAGAGACAGTAAATACATTTACTGTGAGGATGCTCATGAAAAAGGCGCAGTTTACCACAAGAAGGGCAAGCTTTAAACAAAGATTTCTTATTAGAAGACATTATGAAGAATAACAGCAAGTGTTGAAGAAAAAACTGAGCAGAGCTCAGGGAGACTCCCTTCACACGACGTGCGGTAGAAAATCTGAGGTCTTGGGCTTCTGAGGAGAAGGTTCTAGAGGAAGCTGCGGCCTGATTGGCCGGAATTTGGACCAAAACATAATGACACTGATATGTTGCCAAGTTGAGTTTCTCCCTTAGGCTTTCTATGGGCCTATTATGTTCTATGGTACTTTTGAGTTTTGTGGATATTTTACTATATTTTATATATGTATATGTATTTTTATGATTATAATTATAATGATTTTACTTATACATACTTATATTACTGCTATTTTATGTACCGTGGGACTCCCACTTCGACGACGGGGAATATTCAAGCATGTGAATCTATGAAAGACACCCCTAATACTGGAGAAGGAACTGTTCCAGAGGAACCTGGGCATGGCCAGGAGAGTTCTTGAGGGCAGGGGGCCCTTCCAGAGCAGACTTGAGGTTGGAGCAGCTGTCCTGCCCCTCTCTTGAACCCCTCAGAGAGCAAGCTGCTGCTGAGGAAGCAAGGAATATCTTTGGGTTCCATAGGATCTATTGGGAAGATGGGCTTCTGTACTATGAAGGTAGAGACCCCAAGCCTGGCGCCACCAAGAGGTTGGTAATACCCCAGAGGTGCTGAGGTTTCCTCCTCTCCCTAGCACATGATATTCATCTTGCAGGACACTCAGGGCAAAGCAAGACAGACTTGGGACAGGCTTGTCCCTCACTTTCACTGGCCCCATTTCTCTGAAGACACAAAGGAGTTTTGTCCCTCCTATGCCACTTGCCAAGCCAATGGTAAGTCGTGTGGCACCACAAAGGCCCCCTTGATTCTACTTTCAGTGGTTGGGGTCTCCTCTGAAAGGGTAGGGATTGACATTGAACCCTCCAACTGCATCTGGGCACAGTTACATACTAGTGGTGGTGGACCATGCCACTAGGTACCTAAGAACTACTACAGCTCCTGTAGTGGCCAGGGCCCTCCTGGGAATATTTTCCAGAGTGGGCTTCCCTAAGGAAGTTTTAACAGACAGAGGTACAAACTTTATGACTGGTTATATCACTGCCATGTGGAAAGAGTGTGGAGTAAATTATAAGTTGATCACACCCTACCATACACAGCGCAATGGGCTTGTTGAAAGGTTCAACAAGACCCTGAAGGGTATGATCATGTGACTCCCAGAAAAGCCTAAGTGAAAATGGGAAGTCTTACTACCTTGCCTTCTCTTTGCCTACAGAGAGGTTCCTCAGAAGGGGGTTGGCTACAGCCCATTTGAGCTTCTGTTTGGACATCCACTTAAGGGGACATTGTGTCTAGTGAAGGAAGGTTGAGAGCAACATCTCAAACTTCCTAAGCAGAACATTGTGGACTATGTCATTGGCCTGCGTTCACACATGGGTGATTACATGAAGAAGGGCAGTAACAACCTGGAGGCCAGCCAAGAACACCAAAAAGCTTGGCATGACAAAAAGTCTGTCTTGACTGTTTGTCAGCATGGCTAGAAAGTGAGGGTGTTGGAGCCTGTGGCCCCAGCAGCTCTTCAGGACAAGTACACTCCTTGAACAGAAAGGTGAGGTCACTTACTTGGTGGATCTAGGCACTCTAAGAAGTCCCCACAGGGTACTTCATGTGAAGCACCTGAAACCTTTTTGTGGACAGGGCTGACATGGGCTTGCTCATGGCAATTGATGAGGGACAGGAGAAAGAGAGTAACCCTCTCCTTGATCTCATCTCTCAGAACCCTGATGATGGGTCAATAGATGGAGTAGCCTTGGCAGGCAGCCTCACTGACCAATAGCAAACTGATTGTAGACAGGTCCTCTGTTAGTACAGACACATGTTCTCCCTTCCATGCCACCCAGTCAAACCACATGGTGTACCCATGAAGTGAACACAGGTGACAGTCTGCCTGTTAAGAGTAAAATCTACAGACAGCCTGACCATGTGAGGGACTGCATCAGGACAGAGGTCCAAAAGATGTTGGAATTGGTGGGTTAATGAGCCTTCTGATAGCCCCTGGGATAGTCCAGTAGTCCTTGTACCAACACCTCACACCAAGGGTGGAAAAATAGAGATGAGGTTTTGTGTGGACTACAGAGGCCTCAATGCAGTCACTAGGACGGATGTCCATCCTATTCCAAGGGCAGATTAACTCATATATACATTGGCCTCAGCCAAGTTTCTGAGTACATTTGACCTGACAGCTGGCTACTGGCAAATCAGGCTAGCTGAGGATGCCAAGCTAAAAACAGAATTCTCAACCCCTTGTGGGCATGATCAATTTATTGTGATGCCCTTTGGTCTGAAGAATTCTCCTGCCACATTTCAGAGGCTGGTGAACAAAGTCTTAACAGGTCTGGAAGCCTGTAGTGCAGAATATCTAGATGATTTAGCTGTTTTTAGTTCCACCTGGGAGGATCACCTGGTCCACCCCAGAAATGTTCTGGAGGCTCTGCAAAAGGCAATCCTCGCTATGAAGGCCACTAAGTGCCAGATAGGGCAGAGCAAAGTTGTATACTTGGGCCACCTGGTAGGTGGAGGCCAGGTTCAACCACTGGAGAGCAAAATCCAGACCATTGTGGACTGGGTTGCTCCCACTACCCAGACTCAGGTCAGAGCTTTCTTGGGCCTCACTGGGTACTACAGAAGATTTGTAAAGGGATATGGGTCTATTATGACTTCCCTGAATGATTTGACATCCTAGAAAATGCCCAAGAAAGGTCAGTGGACAGTAAGCTGTCAATAGGCATTTGATGACCTGAAGCAGGCCATGTGCAATGCTCCCATCCTGCAAAGTCCTGACTACTCCAAAATGTTCACTGTCCAGACAGATGCATCTGAGATAGGGGTAGTGGTTGTGTTATCACACATTAATGCCGAAGGCCAGGCTCAACCAATAGCTTTTATCAGCAGAAGGTTGAACCCCAGAGAGAAACGCTGGTCAGCCATTGAGAGGGAGGCCTTTGCTGTGGTCTGGGCCTTGAAGAAGCTGAGGCCGTATCCGTTTGGCACTCACTTCATTGTTCATACAGACCGCAGGCCCTTCTTATGGCTTATGAAGGGAGAAAACCCCAAACTTTTGAAGAGGTCCATTTCCCTACAGGGTATGGACTATACAGTGGAACATAGACCTGTGAGTGACCATGCCAATGCAGATGGACTCTCCAGATATTTCCACTTAGAAAATGAAGACTAAACTGGGCAAGGTTAGTCTCATCTCCTTAGGTTGGGGGGGGGGTTAGGAAAGTAGTATCTGCTTTTATGGTTACCCCCACTTTTTCCTTAATGTAAAGCTGTTTCTGACTAGTCTGACTAGGATCCTGCTAATCAGGACCCCAGTCTCAGGGCTTTCTCCTCTAAATTGGTATGGTAAGTACTTAGGTACATCCAAGATTGGATAATGGTGTACACTTATCAGTCTGTAGTATATGGCGCAGTGACTGCTGTACTTTACCGTGGTATAGAATAGGGTAGGAATTACGGTATCAGGGTTGTTAACGTATAGAAGGATGTCATCAGCGTAGAGGGAAATCTTTTCCTACTCTTTGTCTGTGGGAACCATTTGAAAGCCCAGGATTCCTGGGTGGCATTGGATACTGCAGACGAGGGATTCGAAGGTGAACATAAAGAGGAGTGGTGAGAGGGGGTATCCCTGTCTCATCCCCCTGTCAATGGGGAAGGTTGCCCATCTCACCCTGTTTACTCTTACCATGGCAATGGGGTGATTGTAAAGTAGTGCTACCCAGCAACGAAATTTTGGGCCTATTCCAAATTTAGTCAGAGTATGTTCTAAAAACGGCCGGAGTACCGCATCAAATGCTTTTCCTGCATCTAATGATAGGAATATGTAGAGTGCGTCACAGTCTTTTACCTTCATTAACCAATTATGTGTCCTTCAGAGGTTCAACCGGGTGGCTCGACCCAGCATAAAACCCGATTGGTCATCATGGACTAGTGATGTGATGCGTTTGAGGAGGCGTCTTGCTAGGATTGTGGCCAGTATCTTCACTTCAATGTTTAACAATGAGATAGGTCTGTATGAGTCAAGTCAAGTCAGAGGAACTTATTAAGCCCACATATCACCAAAAGGTCTCATGGCGCTGGCGAAGACTCCGTGAGGACTGACGATCAGATATGAAGGCATCATGGATGGTCGAATAGCCAAGTTTTTAGATCCTTACGGAAGAGCTTATGATCGGAGGTGGAAAGAAGATGATGCGGAAGCTTGTTCCAAAGAGCTGGTGTGAGAAAGGAGAAGGATCGACCGCTGTTCCTTGCAGTACGAATTCTTCGAGGGGTGAGGAGACATTTAGTACTAGATCTGAGTGACCTACTTGGCTGATACCAGCTAAGTTTCTTAGCAAAACAGCTTTGCCTGGTTCCATACATGCTCTTGTGTGCGAGGCACAGGATTTTGAAGTGGCCTCCCTTCTTAACAGGAAGCCAATGATGAGTCCTCAAACTGGGTGCTGATGGAGATCTTGATGGAAGGTTTAGGATAAGTCTTCCAGTGGAGTTCTGAAAAACTTGAAGCTTGGAGTAGAGTTCCTCATTTATGGAAGCCAATAGGGCATTGCCATAGTCCATGCGACCTATGAGAAGCCCCTGGACCAGCGGTTTCCTGAATTAAATGGGAATCCATGAAACATTTTGCGTAGTTTACGCAAAATGCCGTAACAGATGCCAATTACATGTTTTATATGGCTTTTCATTGACAATTGATTGCCAATCATCATTCTGAGGTTCCCCACCACAGGTTTGGGAGATGGACAAGGGCCTAGATTCTGAGGCCACCAATCACTAGACCAGTATTCATCCCCTCTACCAAAAAGAATTACCTCTGTCTTACTTCCATTACGTTGTAAGTGATTGGTACAGTGAGTGAGTTGTCAATATGGATCATGCAGTTTTTGAAAAGGATCATTGTGTTGGTAGGGTCAGGGCCAAAAGTAATTAACAGCTGAGTGTCATCAACATATGAGACTACATCAAAGCAGGAGGACCTGATTACCCTGGCTAAGGGTGTTACATACAGGTTGAAAAGCATAGGACTTAAGATGGAGACTCCTATGTCTACAGACCGACTACATGAGGCCAGGGTGCCTATTTGTACTGTGGTGGTTTCTTTCATTAGATAGTTCTTGAACCAGTCCAGAGCTGTACCCCTGACACCCACCTCCCAGAGTTGCTGTTCTAAAATGGTATGGGAGATGGTGTCAAAAGCGGCTGACAAATCCAAAAGGACTAGGATGGCTGACTGCCCGTTGTCCATGGCCAGCCTAATGTTGTCTACAACCTCCATCAATGGTGTTTCGGTACTGTGTGCCGCCCTACACCCCGCTTGTGATGGATCCAAGAGTCCATGACTCCCCAGATCGGTGGTAAGCTGTTTATTAACCAATGACTAAAGTACCTTTCCAAAATATGGAAGCAGCAAGATTGGACGGTAGTTGCCAGGTACCTTAGGATTGGCAGAGGGCTTTTCTTTTTTTTAACTGTTTTTATTGATAACAAAAATGCATTGGTGCAAGGCATTATACAGACATCTTTTGTCAAGGCAAAACAAAATATCAACAGTGTTTCACTACATAGTCTGGATCAGGAGTACATAAATCCAGTGGCCCCAGAGGTTGCCTCTTCCTCTTAATTTCTACAGTATCACAGAGTCAAAAACATGAGAAAGCAAACAACTGGCCCGTTTGCAATAGCATCTTATTGTTGGCTGCTCAGTGTGGAGGCTACCATATTCTCTCCCAATCTGCCCACCAATGTTTGTCTCTCCTTTCTCAATTCCACCGTAGGTGAAATGCAAATGTCTCCGCTATATTTGTTCCACTTTCCCCATTTATGGTCCCATTTTTTGGGCATCCCCTTCCCTTGAACACCATTTTTTATGCCATCATGGCACTGTCCATGTCATTCGCCCAAGTCCGGACTCGTGGAGTCATGTCCGCCCCCCATTTTTGGGCAATATTGCGTTTGACGATAGTCCAGCCCATCGTGGCCCACGACTCCTCTGCTTGTGAAAGGTCTGTAGCCTCCCAGATATTGAGGAGGCAGAGTTTGGGGGAGGATTGAATGGGTTTGTCACACGTCCTAGCGAGTTGCCAGGTGACTGCTTTCCAATACTGTTGTATGTGGGGGCAGTCCCAGAGGATATGTGTGAATGTGCCGGTATGATTACATCGTTGGAGGCAGAGCGGATCAGGTCTCCTACCCAACCTAAACAGTAGTTTGGCATCAAAATAGACCCAGTGGAGAACTTTGAGTTGGACAAGTCGAAGTCACATAGGGATCGCCACCTCTCGGGGAGAAGCAAGGGTATCTCTCCATTCCTCGTTGTTTATATCCCCCAGATCATGTTCTTGTAGTTTCAGCATTGGGTCAGTACAGTTATTCACTCATTTTTTTATATGTGAGGTAAATGGCTTTGCGGGCCATTGGATCTAATAGTAGTCGGTCCTCCAACGGGGAGGAATCTGGAAGGGGGTACCCCTTGGGAGAGCCAAATCAATGGCATGGCTAATTTGGAGATATTGAAAAGTCTCAGAAGGTGCAAGGTGATAATTAGCTTGAAGATCAGCAAATGTGGCCTTCTTCCCCTTCACCCACATGTCCCCCACTGTGGATATTCCAATTGTGTCCCATTTATCAAAACCCGGACAGGTGCTGAGGTGACCCAATATATCAGGTTCCCGAGAGGAGTTGCCTTTGTCATGCGGTTGTGCCACCCCAGCTTGTGCTGAATCCCATGCTGCGTATATAGTAGCTTGATCTATCTGATCAATTTGGGTCCGAACCCCATGCGAGCCAGGACAGCAAAAAGATATTCCCATTCTATAATATCAAATGCCATAGTGCCATCTAGCGACAGTAGGAGCGCTTCCTCCTCTAGGGTATCTATTTGCCCCAGTGCCCCATGTACGCGTCACAGATTCCGAGCCGTATTCCTGCCCGGCATGAAGCCAGATTGGTCTGGATGAATCAAGTCATTAAGATATGGAAGGAGTCGGTTTGCAAGGAGATTTGCGAGAATTTTTGCTTCCACAGTGAGCAGCGAAATCGGGCGGTACGATTTGCAATCCTCCGCTGGCTTTTCGGGTTTGTGGATAACTACAATGGCAACAGTACGAATATCAGCCGGGAAAATCCCCGATTCACAGCATTCATTATATAGGTTCAATAGGTGGGGCGCTAGTTTCGTCACCCTTGGTTTGAGGAGCTCGATAGGGAGTCCATTAGGACCCATCGCTTTGCCAGACCGAACATCTTGTATTGCTTTCTTGACCGATACTTCAGAGATGTCCGTCTCCAGTGCTTCTCTATCCTGATGTGGGATACACACTACTTCAAAGGTGGCAAGGAGATCTGCTGCCATTGAGGCTTGGGAGGCTTGAGGGACCCTATACACTTCCTCAAAATGAGACGCAAAACGTCAGCAAATCCCTGAGGGTCAGTTATCAGAATGCCATCAGGGCCCGTTTTTATTGCTCGTACCCATCTTGCTGCCTGTTCCTTGCGTTCCAGCCATGGCAGGAATTTACCCGTGAACTCCCCTTGTTCATATATCCGGTCACGCGTAGCTAAGGAGCGCATAGTGGCCTCCTCAAAGAGGAGTTGTCTGTAATCCTGTCTTTTTATTTCAATACTGTGTTGGGTGTCAGGGTCTGGGGCCTGGGAGATGGCCTCCTCCATGTGCAATATGTCTCTTTCTAGTTCGACCACCCTCTTGTTACGCTCGGTCCTGTGGCCCACCATCAACAACAGAGCTCTGCCTTTAATAACCGCCCGTAAGCTCCCCAAATTGTCACTGCTGACGTGACCGATCCCACATTTTCAGCAAAATAATAGTCTGTATCTTGTCGGAGGCTTTCCTTAATGTGGGGTATCTTCAATGCCCAAGGTTGTATCATGTTTGGGCCGGGACGCCTAGTGCGTTTTGTGCCAAAGATCGTCAAAATGGGAGAGTGATCTGATATCCCTTGCGCCAGGCAGGTGGATTCAGTAAAAGTGTTTATGTCTTGGGCATGAGTGAACAAATAGTCAATGCGTGATTGACTACCGTGTACACCTGACTGAAAAGTGAAGTGCGTGTGGTGAGGGTGCGACCACCTCCATATATCTATCACCCCCAGAGCATTGGTGAACTCCTGGAGTTGAGAGCCCTGTGCTGGGTCATGTCTGGGTGGGAGTCGGTCATGTAGGCCATCCATAGTCAAATTGATATCGCCACCACAATATTAGTGATCCCATGGGCAACGCCCCCACTTCCTGCAATGTCAGACGCTGTAACCCTGGTGGGGCGTACACTGAAACCACGTTAATAACCTTTCCTTCCCACGTGCCCGCATTTGCTGCGTATCTACCCAGTGCATCTGTCCAGGTTTCCGGCGGCTTCCCCTGGCAGAATCATCAGAAAATGGCATCTCTGGGCAGCGGATGATATGAGGTGCCGGCAGACAGTATTTTGCTACCTCCGGAGTGCCTACGCGGGACTTGTTCGGCTACGACCTCTCCGGGAGTGGAACCCAGCAAGGGCTAAGATGGCGCCTGGAGCTCTCCCGTAGCAGGAGACGGCCCGGTCCCTTGGAGCGCTGTCGCGACTGTGGAAGCTGGGAGGATACACCGACGCCTTGAAGATATTGGCGGTGAGCCCTGTGAAGCGCTCTGGGGGTCTCTAGAAGCAGTGGAAACCGTGGGGCATTACAATGCACCTGCCCGACCCAAATATGGCGGCCGCAATGCCTTCTTATGGCAGTGATCTGTACTGACTGTCTCCTTTTCCCTGCGGATAACTGCCTGAGCACCTGGGGAGAGCGCGCTTGAGGGGTAGAGTGACGGGCTACCCTCTGGGCCCACCATGTTTTTTTTGGCAGGAATGCACTGGACCGAGGGATCAAACCTTTTCCCTGTGTGATCTGGCCAGCACACATGGCTTCTCGGGGTGCACAATCAAGGATAAGCCGGCACGGGGCTTCCGATTGACGGACCCTTTTCCATCAGCCTCCCTGATTCATGGCATCACCATGTGTAAAGAGGCGCCCCTACATCACCTGGAGACCTCACCTCCCTTAGCACAGGGCCGGTTACTGCACGCATCCTTCTTAACCCCTTCGAAGCTAATGACGAGCTGGGCTCGTCATGGCACTTACCTGCCGTGCGCTGATGACAAGGCCAGCTCGTCATGAAATAAAGTAAAACAGCAATTCCCAGCACAGGACGGGAAAACGCCTAGCAGCCATGTGGTTAATAGCTAAGGTACCTTTTTCCTGCATAGCGCACGCCGCCTAGCATGGCGCTTGTGGCGGATCTCTGATACTGACCACCAACACCTGTGGAGGGCCCGGACTGGTCCAGCTACTGATCTGAAGAAGGGCCTGGAAGCAGGGTGGGCCTCTCTCGCGCCTTCCCCTGGGTATTAGTTGAGGCTACACTCAGAGTGACGAGAAACACATTAGTCAGAGCCGCGAAGACTTGTGAGGCCTCATCCCTATGCCGCCAAAGAAGGGGACGGTCAAGACTACCAGAAAGGTATCGGATTTCTTTTCAACACTCAACAAGCGCCCAACACTAAGGGGAGACGCGGGCGGGGCAGTCTTGGCTCTCACGAAAACAGATCTAATGACCATGCTTAAAGACTTTTAATCTGAACTACAGACCGAGCTCTGTCAGGACATTAAATCCTCCATTGACCAATTGAGATCGGACCTGAAAAGCCATCTGACCTGATCACCGCCAAACTACAAGTTGTCGGACCTGCTTTTTGAATGCCTTGCAGCAGATCCATGGGAACTTTTTACCGAACTACCTACCCCCTTCCCCTCCCTGCTTTACTCCTCTCCTCTTTTCTGATACTAACTTTTGCCCCCACCTGTCCTTGTCCTAGTCCCCACCATGTTTACCTGTGAATTTACCGTGTCATTTGAGAGATAGCTTTTTTGTCTGATGCCCGATGGAGCTACCTAGTTTAGCTATAGGGAAGACAGGTCGGGGATTCCCTCCTTGGACGTCACCTACCCAGTCGGTCTTTAGCCAGACTTCCTTTCGTCTCTCCTGTCGTCTCTTCCCGCTTCCCCCCTCTATTTATATCTCTACTTCTCCCCTCTCTCAATGTATTGAGACTGAACTTTTTTGTCTGATGCCCGATGGAGCTACCTAGTTTAGCTATAGGGGAGATGGGCCATGGATTCAATCCTTGGTCGTCACCTACCCAGTTGGCCTTTAGACAGATTTCATTTCGTCTCTCCTTGTTGTCTCTTCCCATAACCCCCCTTTCTCACCTCCCCTGTTCCCTCCCCTCTACGCTCCATTTATTTTGCCCTCCATGTTACTTAATGTTTCTCATTGAGACCTAGCTATTTGGCCAAAGCCCGGTGGAGCTACAGGATAGCTATAGAGGAGATGGGTTTTGGGATTTCCCCCTCAACCGTCACCCACCCAGCCGGTCACTGGACAGATTTTCCTTCGTCTTTCTGCCGTATCTCCCTCCAATCCTGTTTTTATGCGATCCTCTTCCCTCAACACTTGAGAACGAACTACTTTGTCTGATGCCCGATGGAGCTATCTGGTTTAGCGGTTTAGCTATAGGGGAGATGGACCGTGGATTCCTCCTTGGTCGTCACCTACCCAGTCGGTCTTTAGACAGATTTCCTCTCGTCTCTACGGTTGTCTCTTCCCTTATCCTCACGTTCTCACCTCACCTACCCCCCACTTCCTATCTCTCTCCTTTCTCTACTCTCCTAATGTATTGCTGATTGTCTGATTTAATGTTGTAATTGTTGATCTTTTTCTGTTACACTGTTAAACCACATTGTTGCACTTCCTTTCGTCCCTCCTGTCGTCTCCTCCCGCATCCTCCCTCTATTTATGTCTCTCCTTCTCCCCTCTCTCAAAGTATTGAGATAGAACTTTTTTGTCTGATGCCCGATGGAGCTTCCTGGTTTAGCTATAGGTGAGATGGGCAGTGGATTCCCTCCTGGGTCCTCACCTACCCAGTCGGTCTTTAGTCGGTCTTTAGACAGACTTTCTTTTCGTCTCTCCTTATTGTCTCCTCCCTTATCCTCCCTTTCTCACCTCCCCTGCCCCCTCCACTACTTTTCTCTCTCCTCTCTCTCCTCTCCTAATTGTATTGCCTATTTTTCTGGGATTTAATTGTTGAACTTTTGCTGTTACATTGTTGATTCTCATGTAAAGCCCTCTGATACCTCCGGGTCCAGCCAGCGCTATATAAAACTCTTTAAATAAATAAATAAATAAATATGAACCACATAGGGGCAGCCTTTGCGTAGGAGAACCCCAACCCCTCTAGAGCCCGTGGTAAAACCAGAATGTACTATCATTCGGTATCCCTTTCTGTTCAGGGCCATGCATGGGTTCCCTATTAAATGGGTCTCCTGTAACAGTGCTATGGCAAACGTATGTCGATGAATATATTGTAGGAAAATGCCCCGTTTAATTTTGTCCCCCACTCCATTTACATTCCACGTGGACACTCTAAGTCCCTGACCAGGCGCCATTAGCGTATGCCAACAGTGTAACTATTTCATCAGATGGACCGTCCCTATGTGTTGAATACCAAGTGTTATGATGCACCAATGCAAAAAACAAAAGAAACATGTTGAACAAACCCCCTCCCCATTCAAACGGGCACCCCACCGACCCTGCCTCCCTGCACAGTGAGTCTAAAACCGCCCCCCCCTCCCCAACTTGCAGAGTGCCTGTCGCCCCCCCCCTTGTCAACTGCGGGAACGTGAGAAACACCACTCCCTTAAACCACTGCACAATTCCCTGAATCTGCCCCGGCCATTAGGCCCTTCAGGCCTAACATTAATAATACAGTGTTTTGGGGGCACACTTAGCAAATGTTAAGCAGGAACCATATATATACTGTGTTGCCTACAGCTCAAAATCGTGAGGGCACCAGAGACCCAAGGCAGGCACAAGTGTAAAACTTAGTACAAACGTAATCACAATAATACCCAACTAGGCAGGAGAAAACAGCAGGCTACCAATCAATTTATCATCATAAAGTAATGTTCATAGTCACCCAGTGGGACCCTGAGAGTCTGAATGAGAGTGTGGAGGGGAGCGCCTCTGTTGACGCCAGTCGCCATGTCCAGTTGTTGCTGATGGAGACTTGGACGGTTTCTTGCCAACGGTCCGCCAGCCATCAAGCCAGTCCCAGGCGTCCTCCGGCCTTGTGAAGAACCACAGTTTGCCGTCAGATTCAAAGCAGAGTTTTGGTGGGAACATCATGGCGTATTTGATCTCCTGATCTCTGAGGGCCCGTTTCACTTCCAGGAAACTACGCCTTTGTTTCTGGACCCTCAAGGTGAAATCCGTAAAGAATGTGACACGGCTGATTTCGACTGTCACCGGGGGGGGGGGGGGGGGGGGGCACTCGAGCGGTTTGGAGGATCACATCCCGGTCACGGAAATTAAATACGCGAGCCCGGAGAGGTTGGGGGGAGCACCTGGCTTCGGCCTACCCCCAGGTACACGAAGGGCTCGTTCAAAGGAGAAACACTTAGACAGGCCATGTGGCTGAAGCTGTTTCAAGATGAGTTCTTCTACGGACAGGTCCGCTGTTTGCCCCTCCACCTGCTCTGGAATACCAAGAATATGGATGTTGTTACGCCGCATCCTACCTTTGTAGTTGTCCAGTTGTAGAGCCATTGCTTAGTTAGAGGTGCGCAGTTCGGAAACCTGTTTCTTTAGGAGGGTGGTATCAGTCCCCAGTTCAGCAGCAGTGGTCTTGACATTACTTACACGCTCTGCCATCCGCCTCATGTCTTCCCTTATCAGGGTCACCTCCGTGGCGACTGTATGGATCCGAGTTTCTAGAGAGGTATGCACTGCGGTGATCGCTGCAAGGAGGTCTTTGTTTGTGGGCTCGGTTGTTTCATTTTGGACCGTGGCCGCTCCGCGGTCATCACCCTGATGTTTCTGTCATGCAAACTTGTCTAGTTTGGCCTGTGTTGCCGTTCGACCTCTGTGGCTCGTCGCCATGCCTTCTCCCTCAGGGAGCAAAAGGTGAGGATCCAGCTGCACACGCTACTCACCGCCGCTTGCAGTGAATTCCTCCACCCGGCCTGTCGGGTTTGGCAGGTGCAACCCCAACCACCTAATAAACGCCACCTCCGTTGGTGCTCAAATGAGGTGTGAGGGGCCCAGATTTTTCACCAGTATGCGATTTCAAGGGGCTTAGTACGGGCTGTATGCCCTGGGCCAGATGGACTCGCCTCTTATCAGGTATGGTGGAGACGTCTGAACTTAATGGCCCCGGGACAGGCAAGGGCGGCAATCTGGGACGTGGCCGAAGGGATCACAGCGGTTCAACAATCTTTGTGAGGCCTACTTCGGATTTTCCCCTCCTCGTGGGTCAGTAATGGCCGCCTGTTGATCCCAACAACTGGATAAAAATGAGTCCGAAGTCCCCCTGGTCCAAAACTCGCAGGGGTGGGGTTAAATTAGCCCGGGCCAGCAATTGGACCTCTCAACTCCCTCGATATCTCTGTGCACCTTGGCGTCTCTCTCACTCCTCTTCGGCGCCGCCCGTCTCCCCGGGATTCACTCAAGCCGACCAGCGGGCATCCGGCCGTCACCCAGGCCCTCCGGTCTGCCTGCGTCACTAGACGGGTACGCTAGCGAAGGGCAGCCACCAGGATGAAGGCCCCGGTGGAGCAAGCCTCGATGTTGGAGCCCCCGTCACACTGCAGGCAATGGCTTCAGAGCGAGTGTCGGCCTCGGCCCACGTCAGGACTCCACTCACCTCGCGGCGTACCCCCTTAGGCTAAGGTACAAGTTGGTGCCTGCCTAAGTTACCGCTGGGGATGTCAGCTCCACCAGCTCCCACCTGCCCTTCGGTCGCGACCCAGGCCGCAGCCGCGGCTTTGTGTGATGTCTTCCCGCCGAGAAGCGTCACTCTCCTCCGGCTCTACCCCAGCAGGCGGAGCGGGCAATGGTAGTAGCCTCGACTGGCCCTTTCCGGATCTGCTCAAACTTCGTCCGCTGCTCGACCAATCACTGTATGCTGCAGTCGACCCCTCAGGAGAAAAATTAGGCCAGGGATGATGGATGTAAATGGATTTTTCCTGGAGTGGTGCAGTGGAGCTCGGCTACCCTGCGGCCATTCCTGTCGGCAGTTCGCCAGAGGGCTTTTTAAGGATTGGCTTGACTTGTGCTGCTTTCCATCTAGAGAGGACCATAGCCTGTGTTAGTGACATGTTGAATAAGTCTGTGTGTTTAGCCGTGACCAAAGGAGCTATAGTTGCAAAGAAACAGGGTGAGAGTGGGTCTGCTGGGGAGCCTGATTTAATCTTAGCTAGAGCGGTAGAAACTTCCTCTGATGTAAGCACAGTGAATTACGATAAGAGAGGCAGAGTGGGTCACAGATGATTATCAGGATTTTTGATTTCATAGTGGGAAAAAGACCTATGAATATATTTAATCTTTTCATCAATAAAGGTGGACAGCATGTCAACCCATTCTTGCGAGGATGTATTGCCAGGCTGTTCAGAGAGAGGGGTAGTCAACTCCTTTAATATTCTTTAAAGCTCCTTGTTGGAGTTGGCAGCTTTGTTAATCGTCTTAGTAAGATACAACTTTTTGGCCAGTCTGATGTTGTTTAAGTATCCTCGGTGGATCTGTTTATATTTTTGACAATCTTCTAGGGCCTTGGTTTTTCTCCATTGACGCTTGGCATTCCTACTGGACAGTTTTTCGGCTTTCAGTGCTAATGTGAACCAGGGTGATGCTCTAGGCTTGATCTTGACCCTAGACAGAGGCGCCACTATGTTCAGGCTGATGTAATTGCATCTTCAAAAGCTGTTGCTGCATGATCAATATTCTCAGTGTGGGATAGGGACAGAGGGTTAAAATGAGCCGAGAAAGTTGACTTTACGGGACAATTTTTTGGAGTGCCCATTGGTAAAAAAAATCTTAGTAAATTGTGATCAGACCAGAGCAGAGGGAGGGATTGCTCAACTCTAACTTTGGTTGAGTTGGTGAACAAGAGATCCAGGGTATGACCAGCCAGGCGAGTGGGTCCCATCACCATTTGGACAAGTCCCAGTGTGTTCAAACTTGTTACTAGTTGACCTGTATCCGGGTCTGATAACAGTTCCGCATGGTAATTAAAATCGCCAATGAGGAGATAGTTATCAGCAGCTAATACATGTGGGGCAATTAAATGAAGTAGGTGGTTTATAAAATTAGTTTTCTGGCATGGAGGCATGTAAACTAGAGCACCTCTCCTTGTTCTTTTTGATTGCGTTACAATTTGAAAAATAAGCGCTTCAGATGTTTCTATGGTACAGGAGTCTAATGTGGTGATTTCTAGTCCCTCCTTGGTGGCTATTGCTATCCCTCCAACTTTTTCAGCAATTGACTGTGGTGTTTGCCTTCCTTGTGTATGACAACTATTGTTGCCGATCTCAGATCAGGGGTTAGGATATCTTCCTCGCGCGCATCTATGAAGAGCTGTAGCAAATGTGGGCCTAGTAGGTCAATACAATGCTTATAGATTTCGTCTGGTAGCCCATTAGGGCAGAGGGTCTTCCCCGGAAGTAATTTCGCCACTGCCTCTTAAATTTCCATCAAAGTCAAGTCCGCCTCCAGTTCTTGTGTCTCTTCCTCCCTTAATACCGGGGTTCTGACTGTTGCCAGGTATTCCTCCATCTCTGTGTGGAGTGGTGTGGCTCACTGGTTAGAGGCGGCAGACCCGGAAGCAGAGAACGGCCCGGGACCAGGGTTCAATTCCCGACGCGGCAGGGTCATGGACCAGGGTCAGCGGACTCGATAATTCTCGCCTCCGTGCCTACTCTAACCAGGGATCACACTCGGCAACTCTGGGCATTAGCTTGCCTCATCTCTAAAACGGCCCCCCACATTCGCCGGGGATGCCTGGTTTCACCTTGGAGATACCCAGTAGGGACCATCTCACAGGGATAGCCAGGACGGGTTCCCCAGTGGTCTACAGCGCCACGACACCTCAGGGCAGCAGTGCGCTTTACAAGACACATTACATTACACATACATACATTACATCTAAGGTGACGGGCTGTGTTAAAGTCCCAATAGTAGTTGGCAAATGCTCCAGCCACGCTGGTGTCAGTGGTATGGGTAATACCCTGGCTATCAACAATGTCCCATCCCCATCTAGCTTGCATCTCTTTCTTGCTAATCCAGGCCAGTAACTTTCCTATCTTGTCTCCTACTACGTAGAGGTGCAGGAGTGTGGCCAGTCTTTGTTTTCTAGTGTTGTCCACATCTATATCCCTGTATTGCTGTCTTGAGGTGTTCAGTTTACGGATTAGTGTGGAATTTTTACCTTGAATCGCCTGTTCCTCATGCTCTAACACCTTACATTCCACGTCTTCTACGCGTGTACTCCTCTCTTTTCCCAGGCGATATGACTTTGGGCTCTGCCACACAACACTGTCGTTATGCCACCCACACTATCACCCCGGAAGTGACCGAGGTCGCATTTTCTTGAAAGTATATTTCTGTGTCTGCTTGTATACCTCACAACACTTTACTGGTCTGCAATTCCCAGGTGTTAAGACGTCACCCAGAATTACCGTCCAGACCTCTTGCTCCAATTTGTACCAGAAGTGAGGAGTGGTCAGAAAGATCCCTCACTGTGTATTCAGCCTTTCCAATCACATATAATTCATTCCCTGGAGTGGTAGGAGAATTGTTTTGTGTGTGGATGTTAATGTCGCCACGTATCGATCAACCGCAGGGTGTTGGCAAACCTCGACAGAAGAGTGTTTTTTATGGACTCATCCCACAGAACATTCTAATGCGGGATTCATTTTGTTGTTGAAATCACCCCCCACTACATAAAGCGTAGAGGGTGTCTCAAGCAGGATGTTTACGATTTTACCCATGGTGGGTGCTTGGAATCTGGGCGGTACATATACGCATATCGGAGTTACATCTTTCCTTCCCCACTGCCCTATTACTCCCACATATCTGCCCATGGGATCCTGCCAAAGGAGTGTTATCTAGAAAGGTATGGTTTTCTTGATCAATATGGCCACTCCCCTCGACCCTCTGGTGTAACCAGCATGTGCTAAAACCGTGTAGGAGCGCAGGCCAAGAAATCTGCATTTTGTGCCCTGAAGGTGTCTTTCTTGGAGCATCGCTATGTCCGGGTGGAGTCTTTTGATGAGTTGCATCACCAGTCCTCTTTTGATTTTATCTCCCAAACCATTAACATTCCATGTCAGTACCGTAAGGTCTGGGTGGTGGGCTGAACATGGGATAACACTGTGTTTCCTCCTCAGAGAAGGGGAACAGCTCGTGACATTGGGTATTTTATGGGGGGTCCATTTACTAATGTCCCGGGCGACTGGTAGATGATAAAATAGAAAACTTAACCACAACAAAATTTCGGGCCAACAAGCCTTCCTCCCCTCCTCCCTCAATCCCCCCTCAGTATCACACCCCCTCATCCGTAGAAGCGGCTATAGCCAGAGACGACGGGGTGGTCTGTTGTCTACCCCCACAACTCAGCCCAATATTTCAAACCCCCAACACTCATAACATCGGAGTCAACTAACGATGCAAATCAAGTGTGAAAAGTACTTGTCGCCTTCTAGGGGCTCGGTTTTGGTCATTGTTACCCTCCCGCCGGAGTTCAAGGGCCAGTTTCCATGTCTGTTGGGTCCGGGTCTGCATGTGTGTTTTTCTCCATCTGTATCTCGCTATCTTCAACACTCTCTAAGGCCAGTATTCCAGCCGCTAGCGGATGTATGGATTTGGGTCCCGAGGACATATCCATCTCCTCTAAGTCTGTATGTGCATCTGAGGATTTGGCCCCCTGTATGGCCCTAGTTTACAAGTTTGGCAGAGTGCCTTCTTCTTCAGCAAGAAGTCTTTTGTCTTGGATTGCTTTCCTGAGGGTTTATGGTGTTCCTCCTCCTATTATTTGTGTCCAACTTTCGGTCCTGCGTTTCTTTTGGTGTGATTTCAGGTGTATCTCTTCCATGTTCTGATCTTTGTGTTTGTCCATGGCAGATTCTCTTGTGGGTCGGAGGGCTGGTCTCTCCTCCACCCAGGCCCAGGCCTCTTTTGGAGTTTGAAAAAAGTTTTGCCGGAAAAAGAAGCATGTACTGTATATAATGAGCCCTATGTTTTGCCTTGACTGAATCAAATGATCAACTCTGTTTTTGAACTTAGAGGCTATATTCCGGGAAGGTATGATCTTTGAGTTTTCATATCTGACCTCTCCTTTGCGGCGCTTTTCATGTAGGATCATGCCACTGTCAAAAAAATGAAGGAGCTTCACAATGATCAGGCTAGTTGTGGCTCCAGGGGGAAGTTTTGGGCTCAGTGCGTAGTGCACCTAAAGATCCTGCCCAGTCACTGTATCAGAGCCTGCCCGCCACCTCACTCAGTGTCAGATTCCCATCTGTCCATTTCCACCTCCTTGCTGTAATGTATGCGGGGAATGAGATTTTAATATCTTTTATGATCAATTTGATAACTTATCTCATTCGTCATTTTTGGATCGCTTATTTTCTGTCATTGAGTAAAAGACAGCCCCTGCATAGGTTAGATAAACCCCATTAACTGACGCCACTCTGAAGAACCACTTACAACTGATAAAGTTTAAAAGGTTTAATATAAAATTAAGAAAAGTTGCAAATACAATCCTCTCAGGATCAAATTCATCAAATATACAGGAACTAATAGGAACATACATTCCCTAAAGAACCTCAGTCTACAAACGAATACAATTAGTCAGTTCCAAAATCAGCAAATTAGAAAGCATCGATATGAAGTGGTTCTTCTGCGTCATCTACAGAAAGAGAAAAATAATCAAGTTAAATCTGTCCCTACTCTATACTAAGTGACATCCCTACTTCGCAAGTTCCTTTCCTAAAAAGGTGTCAGCAGTTTGACTCCCTAAGAAGTTCAAACTCTCTTAGCCTCTAAAGGTAACTTAAGTTTAAGAAGCAGTACCCTCTCTGCCTACCCATCCGATCTCTAAGGGTCCTCGGCCTACTGCTCCCTTGCGCTCTGATCTCTCTCAGCGCATCTGCTCAAGTCATCTGCTCTTTCTAACTTGCCTCTCGCTCTGAGCAATTCGCCTTCGCTCTTGCTGTCTTCTCCCCGGGGTGCTGTCCCTAAAATACACAATCACAGTGTGGGTGGAACGCCCCTTCGACGCCCACCACGAACTTTCCCCGTGAGGTCATCTTCTAGCTTTTTCCCATTGCTTCGTCTCTTCGTCGTCCGTTAAGTTGACCTTTCTCCTTAGACGCCATCTTCGTCTTCTTGCTGGTGACTTCATTCAACTTTACCTTTGACACTTTCGGAGCAAAATCTATCACCTTATCAGAACTTTATTCTTTACGACTATGATTGTAACCCTTCTTGGTCCTGTGAATGGTCATTTCAAAACAAGACTCAAATTCCTATCGTCTCCCATCATGTTTAGGCAATAAACTTCGTCCGACATTTGTCACCTTAAATCTAACAAGAACTAGACTCTTTGGCTCGCACATTCAAGTGAAGGCTATTCACGACTCCTATGAGCCCACTAAATTACCAACAGCGGACTACACTCCTGCGAACCCTTGGTCAGTCAGGTTATAATCACAAATGACCTAAACTCTTCTAACATTCCTACAAACTTCTTCTACACAATATAACCTTTAACATACATTTATATATGATCGCATTTAGCCAATCCTTTGCTTAAAAGTGAATACATTTATATAGAATACAAATTACGTAGAATATAAACCTTAATACATAGAATATAACTTTATATTCTCATTTGTTACCTCGTTATATATATATGCTCTCTGCACATTTCTCCATGTTACATTTCTCGCCGTTTCTACATTTAAAGTTACACACGTACATGAATTCTACTTTGCACGTTCTTCTGTTCATGAGCATTTCTACACATTAGCCCACTACGTATACGGGCCTTCTAAATCTAATACATACTAAAGTGAATACAGTATATATTTCCTATATTACTTTAGTCACAACTGTTAACTTTATGCTATAAGAGTCAACTTCACGTTACGATATACATTTCATCCCTACGTTTATACGATATGCTTGTAAATACGACTCGGATATACGTTTTATTCAAATTGCGCTCTCTCAGTTCCCCCCTTTGATGACTTTTAGGAGTCATCACTAAATGCAATTTGAATAGCACCTTTAAACAGAACTAGTTACATCATTCCCTCTTTTCATCATTTCAAGTGCTCTTAAACTTTTATACTGTTGATTTTGTAAAGCAGCTAATCTCCTTTCTTGTTCTCTCATAGATCTTTGTAACCGGTTCGTCCTATACCATTTATATAGTTTCACAAATCCTAACAATGTGATTATACAAATTAATACTATTAATACAGGTTTTAATATATACCATACTATGCTTTTACCAAGGTTAGCAAACCAACTCCCAACTTTTCCTACTCCATGACCTACTTTTTCCCAAACATTTATTTTTGACAAATCTTCGATTTCTTGATGTATCTGTGTAATGTTTCTTATGACCTTCTCAAGTGGTTTTGAATTATCAGGAATATAAGTACAACATTCCTGGACCTTCAAAGCCTTGCAAACTCCGCCTTCTTTTGCTAATAGTACATCAAGAGCAAGTCGATTCTGAAGAACCATTGCTCTAATCGATTGCATCTCCCCCTCTATTAGCATTAATGACCTTGCAGTACTTGCAGATAATCTATCTACGACTGTAGCTAGTCTCCTGATCTTAACATCGTAAAGTATTAAACCTAATATAGGAAACATTGCTCCAAATACGTCTCCTACTACTTCTGCATCCCCTACTTCTCTTTTCGTTCTTGTCGAAGCCTTTCCTTCTATGATCGCTAAATCCTTTGCATGGTATATTTTGGGGAAGACAATTGCCAAGTAACACGAACCATACCAATTGTCAGGCAGTTTTACATAGGCATTTCTTCCACATACAAAATATACATTAGGAATCACCTGCATCTCCTTCATGAAATCCTTCGTGTAGTACTCTAATCGAAAAGCATGTTCGCAATTTACTTCACCTACAAATACGTTCTCATAATATGTCTTGCTTCGAGTTAAACATAACTTTCCTTTCTGCGTTCTATCCAATGCTATTGGACCATTGCTACCTTTCTTTTTATGTGCCTTCTCTTCTTCGGTCCAATCAGTTTTCCACTGTCCTGACATTTTTAGAATCTTCTGCCTTCTGTATCGGTCATCTACTTGTCCTATAAATTTCTTCTCAACCTCTGACACTTTGCAAGTCAAATTATTTCTGCGTGCGTATGATGTATCTAATGTATCCCAAGGAAGAAAGAATTTAGCTAGTCTATCCTCCTTTTTATAATAGTCCCACTTATTCATTTGTTTATAATTCGGAACTTCAGGCAGTACCGAATCATAATTTGAAAAGTAGTACTCAAATCCTTCTCTACCATAAAATATACTAAGCAGTAAACTACATGTTATCCCATAAGTCAATGGGAGATGATGATATCGAATGCCTTCATCTACAGAAGCCGGCAATTGCATACAAACATAGCAATCCTTGGCCTCCATGGCATCGATATACTCGTATAATAGTTTAGCATATGCGTTTGACCTAAAGTTTCCCTGCGACTCGTCTACGTGTAATCTACGAGCTTCATCTGCCAGTAACGCTTTTTCACGGATAACATTGCTCTCCTCTTTCTTCCCCACAAGAGCAGGTTTCAAAGTCGTTACAGGCTTTACATCTGCTATTTCTTTATCAGTTTCATGTCCTACTATGTATGATATTGTCACTACTGTAATTATGAGAAATATTACTACTGCTATAAGTGTACCTATTATGCATTTAGCTTTTCGGTTTGGGTTGCCGTTCTCCATGTTGTCAAAACAGCGTAGCTCTTTCTTTTGCGAAAAAGTTTTCTTTTCCTTTCCAGTCTTTGGTTTGCTTTGTTTTCTTCTCAGTTTGTAAAGTGCTCTTTATCAACAAAGTCCCTTTTTCGCAACAATGTCTCTTTATTTTTAACAACAGACAACCCTAACCCTTCTCCGTCCTCTAAATGTAATCCCTAATTTTATTCTTCTTTCCACTCGGCGCTAGGTTATCTTCTTCTTTATAGCTTATATACAACAAGTCTTTATACATCAACAATTATTTTCGTACCTGCAGCTCTCGCAACAAGTTCCAATAATTCAAAACGAATGACTTTTTCTTCTTCTTCCAGAATTTGATGACCAAATGTTGGAAATTGTAATCTGTTTAGCACTAAATCTTTAATCTGACTCAAGTATGGGGGTATGGGAAGTGTGAAAGTCAGTAATCCCTCAGTCTCGAGTCCAGGAGTCAACATCCATATCTCCACTGCCACAAATGGATCGAGATCGATTACCTTCACGTTCTTCACTCTCCCAGATTTCTGTTCCCAAGACATCTGCTAGATAAGTCCACTCTGGGGTGGCGTACCTTCTGCAGGGCACACGTACCCTTCTCGATCTTCTTGGACTCTCCGTGCCTGAGTCTGTAGTTTCCTCTTCTTGGTCTGATTCTTCAGAGATTGGGACAAGAGTTTTCTCCTGTTGTGCCTTTAAGCTTGGCCTCCTTCTTCTCTCTGGCCAACTTGCTTCATCACTCCTTGTCCTCCTGCTCCTTGTTCTTGGACTCGTCTCTTGGTCACTCTCAGCTTGTTCAGTATCTGATTCAATCTCCCAGTTACTTTCTTCTCCTGAGGCGACTTCGGTCTCACTAGTGTCTCGACCTTCATCGATCTGTTCCGTCACAGTCTCAGCCTCTTCGATCACCTCTACAGCTTGGCTTTCCCCCTCTATAGCTTCTCCGCTTTCCGCTGGATTCTCATCCGAGAGAGGAGCTGTTTCTTCTAGAGGTGTTGGCACTCTTCGAGTGTGTGAAGCGTGTATCCAATTTGGCAGGCCTCCACACTTCACTGCAGTGTTCGTAACAAGTATGACTTGAAATGGTCCTCGCCAACGCACGTCTAAGCAGTTCTTCCTGACATGCTTTTACACCAAAACCCAGTCCCCTGGACTCAGATCATGGCACAAGTCTTGTGCTGATGGAACCTCTGCAGCCTGGTCCTGGAGGGACACAGAATTAATGGCATCAGATAGTCCCTTGCAGTAGTCCAAGATCAAGTCGTCTGTGATGTTCAATAACGCTGCAGTCGGAACCGATGGCAATCTCATAGCTCTCCCCATTAGCACTTCATGTGGAGAGAGACCTGTTTTTCTATCTGGTGTACTACGTATGCTCATAAGAACCACTGGTAGTGCGTCTGGCCAACTCAGGGATGTTGATGAACAAACTTTGGCAAGTCTGGACTTAATTGTGCTGTTGATTTGCTCTACAATCCCTGAAGCTTCTGGTCGATAACTGCAATGGAGCTTCTGATCGATACTCAAAGCTGAGCACAACATCTTCACTATTTCGCTGTTGAAATGAGTTCCTCTGTCCGATTCCAAAGAGGATGGCACCCCAAACCTCGGTATTAACTCTCTGAGTAACAGTTTTGCTACTGTAAGTGTATCGCATCTACGTGTAGGGTAAGCCTCAACCCATCTAGAAAATATACAGACAATCACAAGAACGTATCTGAGTCTGTTGCATTTAGGCATTTCTATGAAATCAAGCTGCATTCTATTGAAAGGCCCCCCAGACCTCCCAATGTGACTCAATGTAACTGGTGTTCTCTTTCCTACGTTTAGTTGCTGACAGATCGCACATCGCTGACATACTGCTTCTGCCGCTACTCTAAATTTAGGGTTAAACCACGTTTGTCTGAATACTCTCACCATGGCATCTCTACCTATGTGTGCTGATCCATGCAATTTCCTTGCCATTGGACTAACAAGTTCATTCGGTAAAACTGCTCTCCCATCGGCAGAGATCCAAAAGTTCATCTCGCTTCTAATACAACCAGCTGTTTCCCAGCCCTTTTTCTCATCATCTGGTGCATTCTCCTGAACACTCTTTAGCTCATCCCACGTATCTACAGTGTCTAACAACATTGTCAATTCAGTTCTTTCTTGGATTCCCCCCACTTTCACATCCGTGTGAGAATATCCTTGTTCTGCGCAGTAACGCGCTACTTCATCCGCATAGCGGTTACCTTGTGACACAAAATCTACATTTTTTGTATGCGCAGCACATTTGACTACTGCAATAGCTGTCGGGCCTTGCAATGCCTCTAACAAGAGTCTCACGAATTCTCCATTCCTAATGGGAGAACCCGAGGAGGTCATATAACCTCTTTGAGACCATAACTGCCCGTAATCGTGAACTACCCCGAAACCATACTGGCTATCGGTGTATATGGTGACTCGAATTTTGTTGCCTGCTAAACAGGCACGCGTCAGAGCAACAATTTCAGCTACCTGAGCGGAGTGTACTCCTTCCAGGCAAGCGGCTTCTATAACTCTGGTAATCGTGCAAACTGCATAGGCTGCTCTCAGCTGACCAATATCGTCTCTTACGCATGAACCATCAACAAAGAAAATTTCATCGGGGTCAGTCAAGGGCTCATCTACGATATCTGGTCTCGGTTTGGTGCATAGTTCAGTCACATCAAGGCAGTCATGATCTGTACAAATTTCATCATCCACCTCATTTGGAAGTGGCATCAACGTAGCAGGATTCAAGACGGAGCATCTTTTTAGGGTCACATTCTCGGCAGCCAGTATGACTTGCTCGTAGCGTGTGAGCCTGCTATTTGTCAGATGCTGAGTCTTAGTCCTGGTCATTAACAATTCCACAGAATGCGGTACGTACACCACTAACTGATGTCCCATTACCACGCTTTCAGATCTTTCAATGCTGACACCCGTTGCAGCAACGGATTTGAGACATCCGGGCAACGCTGCGGCTACTGGATCTAATGTAGCCGAAAAATACGCTACTGGCCTACGCTCATCTCCATGAATCTGGGCCAAAACTGCTAAAGCGCATCCCTCTCTTTCGCAGCAGTAAAGCAAAAATGGTTTTGTGTAATCAGGCATTCCCAAAGCCGGGGCGCGACATAAGTCCTCCCTCAGCTGTAAAAACGCCATCAAACAATCTTTGTCCCATGGTACCGGATCACTCACTCCTTTGTGCGTCAGTTGTAATAAAGGTTTTGCCTTCAGTGAAAAGTTAGCTATCCACTGCCGACAATAACCGACCATGCCTAGAAACATCCTGACTTCTCTCTGTGTTGTAGGCGCGTTCATTTTCATAATCGCCTCTATTCTGTCTGGAGACACCTTCCGTTTCCCCTTTTCAATCCTGTGGCCCAAGTATTGCACTTCAGTAAGACAATATTGCAATTTACTTGGAGACACCTTGTGCCCGTTCTCGGCCAAATGATTTAACAAGGTGATGGTGTCTACTCTGCAAGCTTCCTCAGTTTCTGACGCAACTAGGAGGTCGTCTATGTACTGGACTAGAACTGAGTTCTTGGGCAGCACTAGACTTTCAAGATTTCTCTTTAATAGCTGGTTAAAAATCGATGGGCTTTCTGTATACCCCTGAGGGATACGACACCATGTTAAAACGCGATCTTCCAGCTTAAAAGCGAAAAGATACTGGCTCTCTTCATCTAAAGGAATCGAAAAGAAAGCCTGGCACAAGTCTATCACGGTGAACCATTCAGCTTGGAACGGTATCTGAAACAATATCACTGATGGATTCGGTACCACTGGACAACATGAGACAACAATATTATTAATCTTTCGAAGATCCTGCACTATTCTGTATTTTCCACTAGGCTTCTGCAAACCCATAATCGGGGAGTTACATGGACTACCCACGATCTCCTTCAGTATTCCCTGTTTAATCATGGATTCGATCACAGGCTTTATTCCGGCAATCGTCTCCGGTGTCAACTTATATTGTGGTGTTCTTGGATACTCGGCATTGGGTCTTACCATGATCTTTACTGGTTCTACCCCTTTAATCAGTCCTATTTCTTCTCCAGTAAAATCCCACACCTCAGCTGACACTTTCTCCCTCAAATCCTGTGGAAGTTCCTCCACTGTTAAGGTAGGATATAGTTCCACGCATTCCTGCGAGTTTATAACCTTGAAATTGGCATCTTCATCATTGGTCTGCACTTCTACTCCTTCAGGTGTGCAATGTATTGTGCAATTCAGTTTACACAACAGATCTCTTCCTAGTAAACACACCGGGCTAGAATCACAGATCACAAACTGATGTTCGCCACTGTAATTCCCTATCTTCACTGACACTGGTTCCGTCAGAGGATTTGTCATCCTCTTGTTTGCGACTCCTACCACCTGAATCATCTCTCCTGATATCGGCAGACCTGGGACTACCGCTGATCTCAACGTGGATCTAGTGGCTCCCGTGTCCACCAAAAAGGTTGTAGGACATCCAGCTACTTCAGCCTCTACGTATGGTCCTCTCTGATCTACTTCCAGGGCTGCTCCTAAAGTACAGTCTTCTTCCCTATTCACTCGTCGCCCTGTAAGAGGATCAACGTAGTAGCATTCTTCTCCTCCTACGAACAATGGCATTTGTCTATAGGTTTTCCCTCCATTTGCAATGCGAGGCGGTTGAGGAAACGGGGCTCGAGGAGTCTGAGTCCCCCCTTTGATAAACTTTCCCTTCGGGACTGTTGCTCCCTTAACCACGTTGTTCTGTACCTCTTCCTCCTCCTGTTCTAATTCCCCTGTCTCAATATTATAAGGACACTCGCGTCTCCAATGTCCTACCTCGTTACACTGATGGCACCTCGTTGTCTTTTTCAGTGTCGCAATATCCATTCTCGGTCTCTGTCTTTCTTCCTCATCTCTGCTCTGATTATTCTGTTTCTTTGCTTGCGTTCCTGTTCCCTGCTGCCGCTGTCCACCCTTTCCAGCTGCTTGCATCTGTACTAACATCAGCTTTTCCTTGAGCTTCTTTGCCTTCGAATCTATCTCATCGCTACAGTATCTTGCATACCTCAGAATCTCATCCAAAGGTTTGTTCTGCCAGCAAATTAAATGCTGTTGAATCATCAGGCTTATGTCTGGTCTCAATCCGAGAACAAACTTTGACACAAACTGTCCTATGTCCTTAGGATCCATTACGTCTAATCCACTGTACTGCTTGAATGCTTTCAGTAACCTCTCATAAAACTCGTGAACCGTCTCTTTAGGCTCCTGAGTTGTTCGATCTATCTTAACCCAGTCTATATCCTGCACCGGCACTTTCTCTTTTAGCCATGTTATTACCCTCTCGTATTTTTCCATGACTCTGTCTGATGGGCCGCCTGTCTGTGCATTCCTCGGAGGCTCACAAGCGGGCCATTCAATACTAAGTTTGCATGCCGTCCACAAATCTCCGGGTACTACGATATCGAACAGTGTGTTCAAGTCGATCCACAGTACCTTAGAGATCTTCACGAATCTCTCTACCTGCTTGTACCACTCTACGGGATTTTCTCTAAGCTTCGGGAAAGAATTTGTGAATGCCGCTAAATCCCCCCTACTCCATGGTACATGCACGTAGTTTCCGTTCGCGATTTCTCGCAAAGGGAAAGCTTCCATTCGCATTAAGTCTGTATCCTGAGACTTCACAAGTGTACTCCGTCTGACAGATCCCTTCTTGGACCATCTTTCCTCCCATCTATCCAGATCTCTCCATATCCTAATACACATGACCAATTCCCTTATGTGTACTCTTAGTCCAATCGTTCTGCGCTCATCTAGATCTTGATCCGTGCAATTCAGCCTATGGTTGGCCTGTAAAGCCTTAGTTCGTGATATGTCTATCATGTACTTTTCTGCCAATTCAGATAACTTCTCATGAGCTGCTCTCGCTTTCCGAGTAACGTCTTTAGATAAAAACAGTATCTCATCTGGTGCGTACAGCTCTAACCTCTCGAATGCCACTGTGCCGTCAATTATTTCATCCAAGTCTGATTTTAAACTCATTACATCTATGCGTCTTGCTTTTATCTCTGCTCTCAGTACGTCAGTCCTAGGTTGTTCTCTTACATCCCTCTCACCTCCACTATACGCCCTACGCCTGAGCACAGGTGAGTTATGAGGAGTTTTTCTTCCATCTCTTTGTTCCCACCTCTCTAGATCCCAAGCCTTTCCATCTTCCCTTGGGGTGTGGTGGAACAATGCTCCATCCCTCAACCCTACATTCCGTCTTTTCGATTCGGTTTCCCCAGATACGAGATAGGATCCTCCGTGCTGTTCTAAACCACTGTAACTCGCTTGCTGTCTGGTGTCACTCAACAAACGATAAGGACCTTCATGGCTCTCCATGCTCCCGCGATCTCGTTCGTGATCACCGGATGTATGGCGAGACGTTTCGCGACTCCCTATATTCTCGTGACTTCGTTCTTGATCACCGGACGCATGGCGAGACCCTTCGCGACTCTCCATGTACCCGTGATTCCGTCCGTAATCACCGGAGGCATGTCGAGACGTTTCACGACTCTCCATGTTCCCGTGATTCCAATGTTGCACATTTTCATCCGGAGTATGGTGTGTGCATCTGAAAGTGTTTCGGTACTCCTGCGTCCTTCGTTCTCCCTCACTAAAGGTGACGCGAGGCACTTCCCCACACCCTGCACTCCTGTCATTACACGTTTGCCTATTGCCACTAGTAGTAGGGCAAGTATCTCTCCTGCTTCCTTGACTCCCTCTCTCCCACTCCGGGCTGCTTTCGCCAGCTCCACAATGAGAGAGGATCTTGTTATCCTGGTCTCTCCACTCTGCTCCTGTTTCTAAACTTTTATTCCGAGCCTCTTCGGCAGTATCCCATTCTTTCAGATATTCCCTTAATTCCTTATAGGATTTCGGTTTAGGTCCCCTCAAATCCATTGATCCTCTTTGTCCCCCTTGTTCTATCCAGGGACCCGTTGCAGAATCCAATGGGGTACTCCGACTCACTGGTGCTAGTATCTGCCTCTGAGGATTCATCGTGTTATTCCTATTCTCCATCTCTGCCCTTTCCCTGTCCCATCGTGCCTGTTCCTCCTGCTGGACCCCCTCTGGGTTATAGATTGACACTATAGGGCCTATGGTAACAGGTACTTGTAAAGCATCTGGCATTTGGTACGACCTTGCACATTGCGTCTCTGGCACCTTCTGGACCACGAATCTTCCCACTACTCTCTGTTCAGAACTAGCTTGGGGTATTTCCTCACTCTTGTTGGAGTCCCACTCCGTCACTGGGATCGATTTATATTCTCCCCACCTAGCTCCGTCCCCTTGCTGTAATATGGGACTTGCGGTTTCACTGTTGTACGGAGGTGGTCTATCTGTTAATAGCCTCTCTATCAGATCCTCCTCCGTCTCGCTTTCCTCATCTTCCTCCTCTAGAGGTTTCTTTTCTCCCGTGGCTTCTATCATGGTGAACAGTTTGTCCTCTTCTATCTTTTGCACTCTCCACTTCTTAGCTTCCTCATCCCATTTCGCATCCTGCACTGCCTTTACTGATCGTCTCACTCTTTCTTGGCGCCTCTTTACGCTCTTTTCGTGTGCCGCTCTAAACCATGCACTAAGGACTTCGAATTGTGTTGGCCTCGGTAGAGGTCTCGTTGCAAGCATTACCGCTTTCAGTTGGTTCAACACGTCTAGCTTAAATGTTCCGAATCTCGGAAACGTCAGTTCCTTTTCCCCTTCCGTTAGCCTATTCCACTCGGAAATCCACATTATCGCGTGTAAGCCTACATTTACTGCCATATGATAAGCTGGTGTGCCTTCTGGTGGAGCTTCTTCTCCAGCATATAAGTTTCTTCTATTCCTCCTAAAGATTTTTCTTAAACCCTTAAAGCACTTCATTTTTGATAATCTACGATTTTCTCTTATTAATTCTCTTCCTTGTTTATGTCCCGATGACAACCACCAATCCCTGTGCGACTCTCGCTAATCAGCCTATCCCAATGCGGTTCTACACTAACCGACCAATCTCAGCGCGACTCTACGCTGACGTCACTCGTCCCCTCTGCAGCAGTTTCCTTCGTTTCTCAACTCGTCTCGCGGTCTTACATGCGTTTCATTCATACACCGAAAAATGACTACTTCCGTCCAAGCGATCACTTTCCTCTGACTGTACGGCCACAGTCTAACTGTAATTGTCACCTCAACTGGCGAAACGTCTTCCTCTTACGGTCAGACGCTCACCTTAACTGATAGGTTACTTACACACAGTAAACGTACGACCAGCGTGCGTTACTCATACACTCACTCAAACGCTCCCCCTATCATCGGTCTGTCGGGCGATCAATGGTGCCTCATGACCCCCTTTAAATGGTAGACAAATTACTCTGAGTGTTCGATACACCCGAACCACTTAAGCCCTCTCTGGACATAAGATTTTATCCGGTTGCGCGCGCTCACAACCTTCCCTCAATCTCACTACAGGCATTCAACTCCACTTGACATTACAACACAGGAACAACATAAAACACCGCAATCTTACAACGCATGACCCTTATACTCACTCTCGACCGACTCTGCTGCTTTTCTCTCGACGCACCGTCAGCACCTTCTTCGGCAGGGATTCTTCTTCTGGTCGTCGATGACTAGGGACCTTGGGGTAAACTAAACCTGACCTAGGTTGTCTTCCTCAAGAAGAAAACCATCCTCTGCTACCAACTGCGGGGAATGAGATTTTAATATCTTTTATGATCAATTTGATAACTTATCTCATTCGTCATTTTTGGATCGCTTATTTTCTGTCATTGAGTAAAAGACAGCCCCTGCATAGGTTAGATAAACCCCATTAACTGACGCCACTCTGAAGAACCACTTACAACTGATAAAGTTTAAAAGGTTTAATATAAAATTAAGAAAAGTTGCAAATACAATCCTCTCAGGATCAAATTCATCAAATATACAGGAACTAATAGGAACATATATTCCCTAAAGAACCTCAGTCTACAAACGAATACAATTAGTCAGTTCCAAAATCAGCAAATTAGAAAGCATCGATATGAAGTGGTTCTTCTGCGTCATCTACAGAAAGAGAAAAATAATCAAGTTAAATCTGTCCCTACTCTATACTAAGTGACATCCCTACTTCGCAAGTTCCTTTCCTAAAAAGGTGTCAGCAGTTTGACTCCCTAAGAAGTTCAAACTCTCTTAGCCTCTAAAGGTAACTTAAGTTTAAGAAGCAGTACCCTCTCTGCCTACCCATCCGATCTCTAAGGGTCCTCGGCCTACTGCTCCCTTGCGCTCTGATCTCTCTCAGCGCATCTGCTCAAGTCATCTGCTCTTTCTAACTTGCCTCTCGCTCTGAGCAATTCGCCTTCGCTCTTGCTGTCTTCTCCCCGGGGTGCTGTCCCTAAAATACACAATCACAGTGTGGGTGGAACGCCCCTTCGACGCCCACCACGAACTTTCCCCGTGAGGTCATCTTCTAGCTTTTTCCCATTGCTTCGTCTCTTCGTCGTCCGTTAAGTTGACCTTTCTCCTTAGACGCCATCTTCGTCTTCTTGCTGGTGACTTCATTCAACTTTACCTTTGACACTTTCGGAGCAAAATCTATCACCTTATCAGAACTTTATTCTTTACGACTATGATTGTAACCCTTCTTGGTCCTGTGAATGGTCATTTCAAAACAAGACTCAAATTCCTATCGTCTCCCATCATGTTTAGGCAATAAACTTCGTCCGACATTTGTCACCTTAAATCTAACAAGAACTAGACTCTTTGGCTCGCACATTCAAGTGAAGGCTATTCACGACTCCTATGAGCCCACTAAATTACCAACAGCGGACTACACTCCTGCGAACCCTTGGTCAGTCAGGTTATAATCACAAATGACCTAAACTCTTCTAACATTCCTACAAACTTCTTCTACACAATATAACCTTTAACATACATTTATATATGATCGCATTTAGCAAATCCTTTGCTTAAAAGTGAATACATTTATATAGAATACAAATTACGTAGAATATAAACCTTAATACATAGAATATAACTTTATATTCTCATTTGTTACCTCGTTATATATATATGCTCTCTGCACATTTCTCCATGTTACATTTCTCGCCGTTTCTACATTTAAAGTTACACACGTACATGAATTCTACTTTGCACGTTCTTCTGTTCATGAGCATTTCTACACATTAGCCCACTACGTATACGGGCCTTCTAAATCTAATACATACTAAAGTGAATACAGTATATATTTCCTATATTACTTTAGTCACAACTGTTAACTTTATGCTATAAGAGTCAACTTCACGTTACGATATACATTTCATCCCTACGTTTATACGATATGCTTGTAAATACGACTCGGATATACGTTTTATTCAAATTGCGCTCTCTCATGTATGTCCTGCGCTTTGCTATTGGCGGCTTATGCTACATTCAGTGGCCCACTCCAGCCTTTTCCTTCTGTAGTTCTTATGGGCCCTGATCTCCTCTCTGGGTCTCTGCAGCCGTTGACGCTTTAATGTGAGTATCTGCTATTACACCTCGCTCCAGACCCGATTCTTGCCTTAGTCTCATTGTCTCCCCCTTCAGCCCCTCCGCTCAGCGTCCCATGGCCGGGGTCAGGGCCTCCTCATAACAATGATTGTATGCGATTGAGAGGAGGAGCGGTCCCAACAATGTCTTTCGGCAGCCCCTCCCCAAAGCTGTCTATAGCTGGGCCCAACAGTGTCTGGTTTGTCCTCACTCAGGCTTGCAGTCTCCTCCTCTGAGTCACGGCAGGCCTCCCATAAGCCTCCTGCTCTTACCTTGAGTAGACTCGTGGGTTCTCTCAGCGCTGCACCCCTGTTGCCGAATTCTTGTCTTCTGTTTTCCCGGTCCGGACTGCCCTGAGTCAGGCCTCACCTTATGCCTCCTCTAGATGCTGGTCTAGTCTTGTTCCTGCGGGGGGCTGGGGCTCTCCAACATTGCTGGGCTTCCTTCTTCCCCCGCCTACCGCACTGCGCCATCAGAGGAGCGAGTCCCGAGAGTTCCATCCTGCCACTGGTCTTCGTCATTGCCCAGTTCATTTCAACTCTTCTTTGAGCCCACTCTCTTCCCATGTGGTACGTTAGTCTCCGGAGGTCTGGATGAGTATCCGACCCCAGGGCCGCAATTTTGGGTGGCGGCCACCGATGTGCTTCCTCAGTTGATTTTTGCTTCCCCGCTGGCTCGGCTGCTTTTCTTTGTTCCGATTTAGGTGGGAGTACTTCCGCCACCCAGTGGGACACTTTGTGGCATTTAGGATGATGTAGGGGACTGCAAGATTATGCACGGATGAGATGCTACGGCGGGAGCTCGCTAGATGTGCGTCTTACTCGGCCATTAGTTAGGCCACGCCCCCGCTGTTTGCCGCTTTTGATGATTTGATTTGTTGTGTTGTAGTATTAAATTGAGTTCAAGAGGGCTCTAAGTTGTGATTGAGAATTGAAGTGCTTTTTCACGTATGATACTTGTGCTCATGATGATTAATGTCCTGCATTGATGGGTGCGATCTAAAGTTGTAGTGGGGTTAAAGCTGTAGTAAGACAGGGGTCACCAACCCAAGTGGGTGTGGGCACTCTATGCATTGGTTGCAGCCCATAATCATTTGAAGCTGTAACGGAAAAAGCTGTAAACCCAACATATTATTATGACAGTTAGGTAAATCAAATTAACACTTTAGGGGGATTAGTACTAAGCTTTTATTTAATGATAGCCACAAGCATGTAAACAGCATACAGTTAAGTCATAAATTGAAAGCAAATATATTGCTATGCAAACAAAGTAAATACATAAAATACCACAGGCTGGGTCTCAATTTCAAGCTACATGTCATGTTTCATCTGCAGTGTAACAAAAGAACTACTTGATCCCATCACCAAAATATAATGGGAACACAAACAATGTAACCACCCTATTAGGAAACTTTCCTATACTACCTATCACAACAAAAATGACAGTAGCGAGGCCTTCTTAGTTCTAAGGCCTGCATTCTAAGGCCTTACGTTCTAAGTTCTAAGGCCTTATGTTCTAAGTTCTAAGGCCTTATGTTCTAAGTTCTAAGGCCTGCATATTCTAAGACCTACCCCTTTTAGAACACATTCTGCTCCTGTGCGCAACACTTCGGAATCGCAACTTCGCAACACCAATTGTTTGACGCTGTCAAACAGAAACTCTGGCAGCTGAAGTTACACTATCTGCTCCTGTTCCCGGTGCGGCTCCGCATCATCTATAAAAGTCTAAGTCTTACTTCTTCGACACACCGCAGGTAGCATGGACATGGGTGACTGGACAAAGACCCCTGCGCAGCAATCTTTTACCCGGATGGTGGAAATGCGTCCACGGTCAAGCTAGATCAGAATCTGGTGCACAGCTGCGGAGGAGCAACAGAAAAAGAGAGAGAGGCCAACACAGGGATCCTGGATGACTCTCAGACTCCTTAAGTGCAGAGGAGGAGCAACGTGGGATGCAAGGGTCGGCTTGTTCTGACCTCATCTTTGTTGGGGGGTGAAAATCGAGTGTTAAGGCAACCATCGCAGGTGTCCTGGAGCAGGGACCTGAGCCCTGAAGTCAGACCAGGGTCACCACGCCGCCCCGGCTGGGGAGGGATCCTTCCCCCTTTTTTGCAATTACTTTCCATGATGTAATGTTGTCAACAACAACAGATCCTAGTGATGGGTTGCTCAAGATGGTGGGGGTCAGTGGGTATACTATTGGCCACAACTGTAACATTTGTTGAAAATTGTTCATGTTAAGGAAACAGATGTTTCAGTGGTGGAAGTATGTGGAAAGGGGTTTGGGAGGAGTTTCTTGGTGTAGTTCTAGCCCAGTTTGAAGGAGGTTGCATGACAGCGCAGGCAGTTGCGAAGTCTAGACCTGGTCGGGCAAGAGCTAGCACCGACCGGTCGCTTGTGGTGGGTTGGCCAGGCTGGAAGACTATGAGGAAACTATGACCGAGAGATTCAGCCCTTCGGCATGTTGAAGATACCTACCTAATGGCACAGTGTAAGATAATGACGTAGATTGTGAATGGCCTACTGGACCAAATTAAGCATGGGGCTGTCTTTGACCTAGTGAAACGGCATGAACCAGATGTGCTTATGCTACAGGAGACCCACCTACAGGCTACTAACTGTCCTCGTTTAGCCAGATATGGCTATGGCAGGGATTTCCATACAGGGTTTGTTTGGTGGTTCTGAGGGGTGGCTATTCTGCTGCATAGACGGGTTCCCATGGTCTTGGATCCACAGGGGAGATATGTGTGGGCTGAAGAGGTGCTTGCAAGAGAGACACACAACTTTCTGAGTGTTTTTGTTCCCACAAAGATGGTGACAGAGACCCCAGGGCTGCTTAAAGACATAGTGAGTGGCCTCTCCATCGACTCCTCCATTATGGGAGGAGAATTTAATACATATGGTTCCCCAGAAGGACTGCTCAAGGAACCCCCCTTGGACACAGAAGGGGGAGACACGGCTGGCTTTTGGGCTTCGCGTATGGCGCTCTGTGATGCTTGATGCGTGTGGCCCCCATGAGAGACAGTCTACACAAACACCTACGCCACCCATAAAACCAGGTCACTCATAGCTATCCTAATGCCGCCACTTTGTCCGCCATGAGGGAACCTTTTATTTTACGGAGGAAGATCTCAGACCCCTTGCCCATACTGCTAGTGGGTGGCCGGGACCCTGTCCATAGGCCAGTATGGAGGTAGGAGGACAAATGAAGAGGTGGTCCGTCATTTGGCTACGGAGTTAGATTGTTATCTAGAGGGGAACAAGGATAGAGGGGAATATCCTGGTACCTTATGTCGGGTCTGTAAGACTTAAGTGAGAGGGGTGGCAAGGTCTCATTTCTGGGCACTGCATCGTCAGGCTGAGCTGCAGATTGTGGACTTAGAGACACGTGTCGCAACGATGGAACAAATGAGCACTAAAGATAAAAGGGAAGTGCGCCAACTAGCACTTGACGGGTTGGCATTGCAACAGCTTTCTCTGCAAGAGGCTTGACAATGCTGGATGACCACGCAGATCGGATTTATGAGTGAGGGGATAAGTCCAACAAGCTACTCTACTGGCTGACTATTCAGGGGTCAGTGGAGACAATGATTACAGGCATACTGCATCTGGAGGGCAAGAAAATAGAGGGAGTCATTAGAGATTGCTATGGCATTTGCAGACTACTATGGTTTTCTAAACGTGAAACGGATAAGACTAGCTAGAGAGATTGAGTCTCTGTTGATTAGAGACCTACCTCTCCCAGTGCTTACTGGTGCTGTGAGGGAGGAACTCGATCAACCCTTTACAGAGGAGTAGCTCAATCTTGCACTCTACCATCAACACATGGACAAGATACCAGGTCCAGGCAGGTTCCCAATTGAATACTATTTGAAGTTTTGATAACCATTCCAACCACTGCTATTAAAGGTGTTCAATGAGCCCTAGAACAGGACGGGCTTGATCTAGCCACTATAGTAGTATTTCCTAAGGCAGGGAGGAGACCTGAGCATTGTGCCTCGTATCGCCCTATCTTGTTTAATAACACCGAAGTCAAACTCTATGCAAAAATGTTCACGAACAGGCGTCTCCCACAATAATACTTAAAGACCACTATGGTTTTATGCCCATTTCCAGTAACCATCACTGTATCTATAGGGCAAAGGCGGCAGTAGCATATAAGCATAGGCTAGAGGGTGAAAGCACATTCTTGTTGCTTGACATCAAGAAGGCATTTGATACACTGAATTGGGACTTCTTGTAAGACATGCTACAGCAAATGGGATTTGGGGACAGATGGATATGATACATACAAGTCCTATATATGACACCTAGGGCCCAGGTGAGGGTCATTGGTGCACTGTTGCACCCCTTTCCCGCAGGAAGGGGCACCCAATAGGAATGTCCATTGTCGCCTCTGGTATTCGCTGTGGCAACAGAGCTGTTTGTATCATGGGTTTGCTGTGACACCCAAATGTAGGGGCTCCTTTGGGGAGATGGGTTGGAAAACCTTATTGAATTATATGCGGATGATATGCTGTTGTTCGTGGCTCAACCGGAATCCACGGGCCCATGTGTCCCTCAAATGCTCGATCTTTATGGTCAGGCCTCTGGTCTGCGTGTGAATTGGTCCAAGTCTCTCTTGGTTATCCTTACGGGTGCCATTGTCAGGACTCATGGTAGGTTTCCTCCTTACTTAACTCTGGCCACCATTCCCCCCTCACAAAACCATCAAAAAGCATTAAATCCTTGGAGTTGAAGAGCAAGTTGGCTTCGTAGAAATTCCAACATGGCCGCCAACATTCCAACACTGCTGCAGCATATCGCTGTGTCGGAGTCTAGTCATTTAGGTTAATCACACTCTAGTGAAACACTCTCCAAGATTCCACTGTGCACTTCACCAAAGTACCTCTTGGAAGAGCAACGAATTTTACATGGGCATCATGGAAGTCAGTCGGGGTAGTTTGCTTGCACACCAGGTTTAGATTCGTCGGTGGGTAATATTCCTAGAGTCAAGGTCAGTGAACTGTTCGGTTTTGTCACGTAAAAAAGAAATAATTTGTGGAAAGCTAATACCATAGTTTCAAAATATAACTGGAAGGTTAGAGGTGAAATACAAACAGCTTCATCAATTCCCCACTAAACCTTCGGTGTATTTTCAGGCTTTCATTAGGCAATTCTGTCAGAACTTATTAGTTTCTCCTGAACACGGGCGTGACCCTTCAACACATCGTGTTAATCAGTGGGAAATACAAGTATCTCTTTTCAGCTGTGTACAGTTAGCTGAAGTACATATCTATAATGCAGGGATCTCTTTAAACAAGCCAAGTTACCTCTCAAGGAAATAAAAAGAATACTTCTTAAACCAAAATCTTTCAGCCAGAGTCAGAGCTAATCAAGGGTGACTATTAGCGCACCATAAATCACGGCTTTTATCAATGACATGAAGAGCTAACAGAAATTAACTTAAGAACGAAATCCCTTAAACAAATAACTTCCTCCTAGAGTCTGGGATGCTCATGTGTAACAATTAGCGCTCCATAAATCAAGACGCTTTTCAAGCACAGGAAGAGCTTAAGGGAAAATTAGATAAAAAACACATAACTGTAATTTATTTTCCGAAGCTAAAAGCCTTTAGTAAATTTGTGGCCCAAGAAAGAAAGGCAGAAACAATAAATTATCAGAACCCCATTTAATACGACCAGTTCAGTTGAACACACTGTAAGTACACAAATAGAAAGAAGAAGGACACCATTAAAGAATTAAATAAATGCAACCTAGACTTACCTGTCCCATTTCTTGTGAAGGAAGCTGAAGTAGGATAAGCACAGGTCGTATCTGAAAAAGAAGAAAGAAGATTACTGAACTGAACTTCTCTTCATAAATTTAGAAGAAAGCAAAAGAGAAGTAAGAAGAGGAGAAGGCTCCCAATCATATCCTGGTAAGGCAAGCAATCCTAAATGTTAAAGGAAGTAAGTCATTATTAGATAAATGGAAAAGTAAAGTTACATTACATATGTGTGTTTTAGCACCATAAGAACACTAAGAAGACGAATAGAAGATTGGCAGAACAAGCAGAGTGTTGGGAGCTGTCCCATTCCCCTTTCCCCCCTTGGTACTTACCTGCAATTGTTTATTGAAATAATAAGCACAGAGGTTCTGAGAGGGGCATTGGAAACAGCATTAATCTGCACCCTTGCCATTAGAACCATAGTTGCTAGCCTTGACAGAGTGAAGTGCCCACGCTGTTACTCAGGGCGGTCCTAGGCATGGGCGGTATGGGCAACTGCCCAGGGCCTCGCGCTCAGGGGGCCCCCTGCCGGCCCCGCAGAGTAGACCGCAGAGCAGGGGGCCCGATATGAAATGCGGGAAAAGCGCACTCGCGCAGGCAGTAAGGCACTTAGAGGGGCCTCACATCTTCCCTTTCGCCCAGGGCTTCAGAAGGCCTCAGAAGGCCTAGGACCGGCTCTGCTGTTACTAGCACCTGAGCAGAATGATGGAAGGATTTGAGTTAAAAGACTTAGGAGACATTTTTGGTAATATACAAAGAGGCTTAACGGCAGTCCGAGAGGAAAATATAATTCTGAGACAAGAACTAATTAGTTTAAAATCAGCAGAATCAATTTTGCGGTCTAGTCAAGGAACCTCCTCTTTTGAAGCTCAAAGGCCTAACACCAATACCTTATCCTTTGCCCCAACACAAGTCATTCATTCATTATCCCCAGTAATCCCTCTCGCCTCTCCTGAGCGATTCAATGGAGACCGGCAAAGGCGCAAATTGTTTTAACGCAATGCTTCCTACATTCCATGTGCAGACCAGCAATTTTCCCCGATGCACAGTCCTACGTAGCCTTCATTTTATCTTACTTAAGTGGCGATGCCACCTCATGGTCCATGCCATTAGTAATTAAAGATGATCCTATTCTGTATAATCTAGATGACTTCAAAAAAGAATTTCTCAGAATTTTCGATAGAAGAACTGCATCTCAGGCCTCAGACAATGAGATGTTAGAATTGAAACAGGGCAACAGAGAACTAGTGGCCTACCTCGCCCAATTCAATAAACTGGTGGTAGAAACAGACTGGCCCGAGAATAAAAGAGCGGCAATATTCTACACAGGGTTGAGCGACAAACTAAAAGATGTGTTGTCACAGATTCCAAATCGTCCTACTGATATTTCAGCACTAGTGGATCTAACCTTGGTGATTGATTATAGGCAAAATGAGCGGAAGGGGGGACGAAGAAGAGATTTTAGACCCAGCATCCCCCGTTTTCATCGAGCCAAAACGGAATCCTCGTGGACTACAGAAGAAACTCTGGGAGTTGAAACTGTCCAAATTGGTGTTATCCGAGGACCAGTCTCAAAAGAGGAAAAAGAAAAGAGAAGCCTAAATAAGTTATGGATGTACTGTGGAGGCAGTGGACATTTCATCAAAACATGCTTGAAACGACCTAATATTCCAGCCAATGAGAAGGAAACCTAGCAGCACAACCAGTCAACGGAGTTGAATTGGTGGATGCAAACAAAGAAACAACTCCAATAAATCACCAACTGGTGAACACCCCACAAGTCTCCTCAACCCACTTGGTTATGTCTGTAAAGTTAAAATTCAGGGAGTTCGTTCTCACAGATATTATGGTTATGGTTGACTCTGGAGCAACCAGCAATTTTTGCAACCACAAATTTGCTAATCGAATTGGATTACAAGCTATCAAAAAAGAGAAAAGTGAAAAGGTCAGAGCTATAGATGGTACTGATTTAACCTCTGCACCCATAACCAGTCACACAGAAGTTATGCAAATGACTACCACCCAAGGACATCAAGAAACCCTACAATTTAATTTAATTGGCACACTCTAATTTCACTTGATTTTAGGTTTACCGTGGCTAACTGAACACAACCCGTTGATTGATTGGGGAACTCGTACTATTCAATTAAATTCTGACTACTGCACCAGGAATTGTTTTCATAACTCAACCGAATTTTCTGAAACCAGTGCAGCTGCTTAGCTGTGTAAAAATGGTAGCTCGGTATGTGTGATCCAAACCACTATGATACCAGAAGAATATCAAGACTTTGCTGACATTTTTGATGAAGTTAAGGTGGAAACTCTACTTCCTCACAGGCCCTACGACTGCAAACTTGACCTTGAACGTCGGGCAAACTTGCAGTGAGTCGGATCTATGCCTTAACGGAAAAAGAATACGTCCTTTTGAAAGAATATTTAGCCAAGAATTTGGAGAAAGGGTTTATAAGACCATCTCAGGTTTCCTCCCCTCTTTTTTTCATGCTGGAAAAAGGTGCACTGACTTTCGAGCAATCAACAGGATAACAATTAAGAATCGCTACCCATTGCCACTCATTTCGGTCTTGATTGATCAGGTCAAAGTAGCATAAATCGACACTAGTTTAGATCTACGAGGAGCGAAACCCCTTGATTAGATTCCGGGAAGGCGTCAAATAGAAGACCGCTTTTAGGACTAAATACGGCCTTTATGAGTACCTAATAATGCCGTATGGTCTTTGTAATGCGCCAGCGGCCTTCCAGTACGTTATTAATTATGTTTTGAGTGACTTTATCAATCAATGTACCATTGTCTACATTGATGACATTCCGATTTATTCCAACTCTATAGAAGATCATCAAGATCAAGTACGAGCTGTTCTACAACGTTTATGAGAGAATTCCCTATACGTCAAGTTAGAGAAATGCTTGTTCAACACTGATAGAGTGGAATTTTTAGGATTCGTATTGTCACCCGCAGGTGTAAAAATGGAAAAACAGAAAGTGAAGGCGATTACGGACTGGAAATCTCTAACTTTTATTGGTGATTCATTCATGGATTTTCCTAAACGATCCTTCCTCTTACTCGTCTTCTCATTAAAGGTGTTCCATTCAAATGGTCTGACAAAGCAGAAGAGGCCTTTAACTTGATGAAAGCAAGCTTCACCACCGCACCAGTGTTGCTTCATGCGGATCCCTCCAAACCATTTTACCTGGAAACAGACGCTTCAGATATGGCCATCGGAGGTATACTTTCACAATAGCACAAGAACACAGGACAGTTACATCTAGTGGCTTTTCGTTCTCGCAAATTAAACCCTGCGGAATGTAATTATACAATTACGGAGAAAGAACTTCTGCCCATTAAAGATGCCGTCAAAGATTGGAGGCCTTATCTGATGGGAGCTAAACACACGGTCAAGGTGTTTACTGGTCATAGCAATTTGACATTTCTACGATCTGCTCGTACCCTTACTCCGCGTCAGCTTAGTTGGTCGCTCTATTTCGCAGACTTCGATTTTGTCATTACCTTTCACCCAGGTTCTAAGAATGGAAAAGCTGATGTTCTTTCCAGGCTAGACACAGACAATCAAGCTTCTGTCATTGAGGATCTACAAATCATTCCTGAAGATAAGATTGTTGGTGTGACAGCCCCGATCAGGCCGAAAGTCACACACCCTGTTCCCCCGGTCTCAGAGACTCGTATTCGGGAAGTGATGACTGATCTAGGCATGGAGAAATGGGCTACTAAACACCTTCATCGTTCTATTCAGAATGGTCTACCCTATCAAGGAACCACCATGTTTCTACCTACAAAGGAACTTCAACTGAAAGCGATGCAAGAATGCCATGTCAACCCTCTGACGGGTATACTAAAGACTGAAGACTTACTCAAACAGCGTTTCTGGTGCCCACATATGTGTCGAGATATTCGTCCAAACCAAAATCTTTCAGCCAGAGTCAGAGTTATTCAAGGGTGACGATTAGTGCGCTTATCAATGACATAAAGAGCTAACAGAAATTAACTTAAGTAGGAAATCCCTTAAACAAATAACTTCCTACCAGAGTCTGAGATGCTAGTGTGTAATACTTAGCGCTCCATAAATCAAGACGCTTTTTAAGCACAATAAATGGAACCTCATTGGTATATCACAACTGGGGGATGTTTGTCAAGGAACTCACATGAAGTTCTTTTAAGATCTAAAAGAAGAGTTCCATTTGCATCAATCTCAGTTTTATAGGCACCTCCAGTTTCGACATGCATTGTCAACCCTTGAGAGCCCTATTGGAATGCCCCCCAAATTTAACCACCTAGAAGCTAGGTTGTTGATGGGAGCACAAGGTGGGGTCTCCCGCACACATAATTCGCTAGTCATTAACTCACCTGACCTGTTCACTCCATTGACGACCAAATGCAAGGCCTGGGTAGGCCCTTTGAAGATGGGAATGGAGAGAAGCCCTCATAGCACCAAGAGAGCTGGGACTCTCCTTCAAGTTACGACTAATTCAACTTTATTATTTACATACTGTGTATCTGACTCCTTTGAGGTTGTGGAGAGCCAGCAGGCTTCCCTCATCGTCTTGTGTGCACTGCGGTGAGGAGGAAGCAGACTTCTACCACATCGTCTGGACTCGCCCTATTATATTCAGATACAGGGGGTTTGTCTTCCACAGCTTGTCCAAGGTTTTGGGGTTCCCAATAGAGAAGACTGCACATATTGCCCTCTTGGGGCCGATTTGGAGGGAGGCGGGCTGAGCGTGCATTGGTGGGGTGGGTACACTAATTACGCATAGAGACATTGCCCGAATGTGGGGTTTGGACACGCCCCGCTGATGGTGGATTGGTACAGGGGGATAGATTGGTTTGTCAAAATGGCAGAGCCCATATATGCAGCAAGTGGCAGTCCACATAAACATAAACAAATTTGGGGTCAGCGGTGCAGTGTTTATGGCCTGGACTGAACCACACCATACAACTGTGTATTATCTGCTCTCTTACATAACTCTGACTGTGAACACTGTGGCTGCTCTTGTTCACTTTTGTACAATGATAATATCAAAAATATCTAGTGTAAAAAAAAAAACATTCCTGCAACAGAAATAGATCTGCAACTTACTGGCCACTGGTGTGCCTCATAAGAGGGCAGATTCGGCCTCTTATTACTTGAGGCCGAATCTGCCCTCTTATGAGTCTTACCAGTGGCCAGTAAGTTGCAGATCTATTTCTGTTAAATGAAATTATAAAATGGAATAATTTCATAATGATATTCCCTTTAATACATTACTGACACTTCTGTAGTGAAAAAGTGACAAACTAATCTATAGCCTCCTATGACCTTTGTGGTATTGTGTAACACATGTCTTCTCATTACCAAATTCACATCCTTTTCATAATGTGCATCCAACTGTTGCAAAGCTACTTCAAAGACATCTTGAATTGAATTCCCCCTGTCATTCACACTTTTTTTCATTACAATTTGAAATTCAATATTGTATTTGGATTTGAAATGTTGACAGCCTGCAGCCAAGGTGTTCCTTAACATTGCTCATCCTTCCATACCTATTATCCAACCATTTAAGACTTCTAAATAATTAAAACATACTTTTCTATTGGATTTTTGTTTTAAAAGATGGTGGTGCATCCACCAACTCCATTTCTGTGTGATATAGTAGTAAACACTGCTTGTGAAACTATCTTAACCCTTTGTGTGAATGTGTCGGCAAATGGGCGACACATGCACACACTCTGAGGTGCGTCCATGTTGACATCGCATTTTCCTTACCGGAGCGGACAGGAGGAGCAGTGTAATGGGGTGGGAGGGGTAGAAGGAAGTGAGTCAGAGGCCTTAAGTAGGGATCTCAAAGAAGGCTTTATTTTTATATAAGACTTCAGTTTCCGGCTTGTCAGTCTCTCTCTTGCGAAGGCTGCGGGGTCCGTCTTGGTATTGGCATCCAGGCTGTGTATAGAAACCACGGGTGGCAACTGGCACTTTTCTTTGAAGCACGGGATGCAGCAGGTTCTTCCACTCCGTCCGGCAGCCAGGAGAGAAAGAGAGACAAGGAGGGATATAAGAGGGGTGACCGGGAGCTTGAAGTGCAAGGGTGAAGGAAACCCAGTGGAAGAGTGCTATTTACAAACGCGGTAGGTGCTCAGTGTGCTCGTGAAAGGGAAGGGTTCTTTGGCAAACTGGACACTGAGTTATACTCTTATTTACACTGGTGTTCGGTAGCAGGCAAGCTGTATCGCCCCACCCAACCCGTCACTCTGCCCCGTACCTGTTGAAGCCACGCTCCTCCCGCGGGAGCGTGGCGGGGCGCCTCATGGTGACATTGGCCTCCGGGCTTCCTGGAAACACCTCGGGGATCTTCTTCCGTCTTGTCCTCCTTCATAACGCGTAGCTCTGTTCCTCTTCTCCACTCTCTATCACCGCTCTCGTCCTCCGGGGAAACGCCGTCCGCCGACTTCCTGATTCCGCCCGCATTTGTGGCCAGTGGTGTAGTGACGTCATTGGGAGGAGTCTCGTCATGCTGGAATCCTTCGTTAAAGGAGTAGTCTTTGTTTACAGTGCCACCGGACCAAAGGGGGTTGTTTTCTTGCTGACACCATTCGTCCTGGTAGTAAGGAAGGGACTCCTGGTGAGAAGGGACATAAGCAGGTGAGAGGGGGGTAGCTAGCCACCAGTCCCGTATTCGCTCCTGTTCCCCTGAAGGTGGAACGGCTCCAGCTCTGTCACAAGCAGGTAATAGTCTTCTCCAACTCCAGTGGTGGAAAATTGGCCATAAAGGATTCCCAAGCTTTAAGGAAGGCCTAGTTTGAAAGGGTAGAGTCTCCCCTTTCAGACAAGGCCTTCCTGAAACGGTTTACTGGCTGTGGATCACAATGCGATCCACAACCAAGAAACCCCATTAGTCACCAGGGATATCAAATGTAAATGTAGTATACTTGTAAAGCCCCAGCAACAGGGCGTCCCGGCGCTGTATAACGCTGTGGAACCCTTCCTGGCTCTCCCTGTGAGATGCCCCTCCTGGGCACCCCCAAGGTGAAGCCAGGCATCCCAGTATTGTTGGGGCCGTTGTGGAGATTAAGCAAGCTATTGCCCAGAGTTGCAGCGTGGGACCCATGATTAGAGTAGGCGCCGAGGCGAGAATTATCGAGTCCGTGGACATTGAGCCCCAGACCCTGCCGCGTCGGGACTTGAACCCTGGTCCCAGGCCTGATCTCTGCTTCAGAGTCTGCCGGTCTAACCAGTGAGCCACACTTCTCAGTTTGGCAGGGGTTGGAACTTGTGTTAACCCCGCTGGCAAATGTTTTTTTCTTAGATGCTGTTTATTCCCTAGGGGCTCCGTTGCCCCATAGGGTACTTTTAAAATTAAAATTTAAAATATACAGGGGGGTTGGCCCCTGTTGATATGGGTGGATTCTCTCCCCCCAGGGGCATATTTTAAGGGGGGAAAACTGTTTTTCCCCTGGGAGCATGATCTCGCTGGCGGTGTGTGTTTTGACCGGTGCTTGGGTGGCGGTGTGTAAACTGGCACTTGCCTGGCAGCAGTGCTTAATTTGTAAAATATGAAGCCCAGATGGAGACCCCCTGGGTATGTAGCGCGCTATATAAATTATTTGACTTGACTTGAGTTGACTCAAATGTTTGTCAGAGGCCACACCCACTCTCCCCTGTCTCCACCCACTTCCTCCACTGACTCCACCAACCTACTCTATTGACCCCGCCCACATCCTCAAATGGTACTGCTGAAAGTCAGCTTTAATGCCCGATCTGAATTTCAGCAAGGGAGAATTCCTCCAAGTAAGGTTTTGATAGAAGGTTCCCCTGCCATGTAAACATTTTGAAAAGATGAAATCAAAAGTGCATTTAAAGCACAATTTTGAAATAAATTAGCTAAAAAGACCAAAGCATTGAAAAGGGGCACGTGAAACATTCCAGTGTTCTTTGTGCCGATTAGGGGAAAGTACAATACCGGGGTATGCCATTTTAAACATGAGTTCAAAGATACAGCGTTTACATATCTTATGTGACAAAATAAACCAAACTTTCTGAGAACACTCTAAACTGAAAAATTGAATAAAATCATGCTGTACAAGGCCAGACTGGGAACCCAAAGCAGCCCTGGCAAGTTTTGTTACCGCAGCCCCTATACGGTGCAGAGCGAGAGCAGCAAGCCTAATGACTGCTAGAGGGGTTTTGGTGGGATTCCCCACCCAATAAAAATGTTATAACAAGAAAGACCAAAATGGTGCACAACACATTTTTCATTACATTTTTAAGTTTATTAACTTTCAGAGCATAGTAAATTGTAAATGATGACTGACTGACATAAGCACCAAGGCCAGAAAGCATTGAAATGTCAAACATAATCACCCATGCTAAAAACCATGGAAATATCACACATAAGCACCTAGGCCATAACCGTGGAAATGTGACACATAAGCACATAGGCCAGAAAGCATAGAAATGTCACACATAAGCACATAGGCCAGAAAGCATAGAAATGTCACACATAAGCATCCAGGGCCAATCCATCAACTGTGGAAATGTCACACATAGGCATCCAGTTCATAAACCGTGGAAATGTCACATATAGCCACCCAGGCCATAAACCGTGGAAATGTCACATATAGGCACCCAGGCCATAAACAGTGGAAATGCAGTGGAAATGTCACAAATAAGCACCCATGCCATAAACTATGGAAACGTCACACATAAGCACCCATGTCATAAACCGTGGAAGTGTCACACATAAGCACCTAGGTCAGAACGCATGAAATGTCACACATAAGCACCCATTCCATAATCTGTGGAAATGACAGACATAAGCATCCAGGGCCAGGCCATAAAATGTGGAAATGTCACACATAGTCATCCAGGCATAAGCATCCAGGGCCAGGTCGTAAACTGTGGAATTGTCACACATAGGCATCCAGGCCAGAAAGCATGAAAATGTCACACCTAAGCACCCACATCATTATCCGTGGAAATGACACCCATAAGCATCCTGGGCCAGGCCATACACTGTGGATATGTCACACATAGGCACCCAGGTCATAAACCGTGGAAATGTCACTCATAGGCATCCAGGCCATAAATCGTCGAAATGTCACATATAGGCACCCAGACCATCAACAGTGGAAATGTCACACATAAGGCCTCAGGTTAAAAAGCATGGAAATGTCACACATAAGCACCCATGCCATAAACTGTGGAAATGCCACACATAAGCACCTACACAAGAAAGCATGGAAATGTCACACATAAGCATCCAGGGCTAGGGGGGCGTGGCTTGGGTGCCGATGGCGATGGTCGCCTGAGAGCTCGGCTCCGGGACTGAGCCCGGTATTATCCTGTAATTCGGAGGCTGCGGGGCACCCCAGACCCCGCATTCTGCTGAGCGGACCGACGAAGACCTGCCGGGGCCCCTGAAGGGGCTCGGACGAGAATTGCTCCGGAGTTAAACCGAAGTTTGCGGAGTTGCGGAGTGCGACCCAACATGGCGCCCGGACTTCTTTGTCCCCCTGGTCGGACCCACTGACTTGGAGAAGCGTCGCGAGCAGCGAATTGCTCCCGACTTTGCCATCCCCGGCTGCTCTGTGCACTGGCTGTCTACTGGATCGGACTTTTCACAACGAGTTTGCACTCGGTTGGGTGACCGGGCGGATGCCCACGTTATAGGGGACCCCGGGAGCGGACGCTCTGTGATCCAGGCGGTGGCCCGACTCACGACTCCGCACCTAGCTACGTCTTCCCGGCCAGTCCACTTCCATGGGAGGCGCGACACTTTGGCGCCACAAATCGTCCGGTGGAGTTGGTGACCCTCACCCCGGGTCTCTAGCGGGTGAGCGGGCCTGCCCGACTCGGCGACGGTTGCCTCCGCCCCCTCATCGGTGCCCTCGGACGCCGTGGCGGTGGCGTGAGCCGAAGCGGAGAAGTCTCCACAGGCCCTGGAGAAGAAGGTCTCCCACACTCGATTTGAGGACCAGTAACCGGGAGGGTGGTGATCGACATCTGCACCCGGAGACACCTACTCCGGGACCTTCACGGAGTGCCCCCGGCGACATGGGGAAACCTAGAGGAGCCAAGGGGACTACCCCGACCGCCTCGGACTCGGAAGCCCAGGACAAAGAGGAGCATGGGGACCCAAAGAGTTCTGGTGGCGCGTCGATGCAACAACAGTTCGACCGCGTCCTGGAGGCGATAACGACCACGAGATTGGCCCTCCAACAGGACATTGCCCAGGTGGCGACGAGCCTGGGTCTCCTCAGAGCGGACCACGGCAAACTTTCGGACCGGGTCAAGGAAGTGGAGAGCTCGGTGAAAACCTTAGAGCCGGCGCAGCGAACCTTGGCTGCGACGATGAAGGATGCCCTATCCCGAATTGCGGCCCTGGAGCAAAGGGCGGAGGATGCGGAAGGCCGCAACAGGAGAAACAACATTCGTGTAGTGGGCCTCCCGGAAAAGATCGAGGATGGCGACATGGTGGCGTATTTAGAGACCTGGCTCCGTGACACGGTGGCCCCGGAGGGGCTATCCTCCTTCTACACTCTGGAGCGGGCCCACAGAGTCCCGGCACGGCCACCGCAACAGGGACGCACCCCGAGGCCGGTGGTGGCGCGCTTATTGCACTTTCGGGACAGGGACTTGATCCTCAATGCCGCCAGACATAATGGTCCATTCAAAGTAGCGAACAGTCAGGTGAACATCTTTCCGGACTACACCTACGAGACTCAACGCAAGCGTTTCTCCTTCCTGGCGGTCAAGCGCGAGCTCAGGAGCGAGGGCATCCAGTACTCGCTCCTCTACCCTGCAAGGCTCCGCATCATAGTCGATGACAAAACTCAGTTCTTCGACACCCCGGAGGATGTCTGTGCCTGGCTTGAACTTTACAGGACAGGGAAAGATGGCTTCGGCTCCTCGTCCCAACAGGCAGATGAGCCGGAACAGAGACGGCGATCCAGGAGGATCAGGAATCGTCGCGGCCGCACGGGTGGGCCCTCAACTGCAGAGACGTCGTCGGAACGGAGGGGAGTGTTGGAAGTACTGTCGGAGTTGTCGGGTGCACGGGACGAAGCCGTTGAGGAGGAAGGAAACCTGGGTGAAGAGGAGGCACCATCGGACTCGGAGGACTCAGTGACTGATAGTGGCCACACACCGGTGATCACACCGAAATCGGTGGAGGACCTTTTGGATGGACAAGGGTAACAGGGTGTGCTGCCTTATTTTGGGAGGGGGCCCGGCAGGGGGGAGGCGGTTGCCGTCCATTGCTGCTGATAGACAGGGAGGGAGGGGTGGGGTGCCCCTGTTTCTGCCCCGAGAGGTTTTGGCACTGTTTAGGGCTTGTTATAGTCCTGGTGGCCTGGGCGTCGAGGGCCCACTGCCTCCGCCCAGCCCGCACCTGGCCCTTAAGGCCTTCCTACGGTGGCGACCGTGGGATTAGTAGGGGTTACTGGGTGGATGGAAGGCGAGGTTTGGATGGGATCTAGATGGTGCAGTTTGGGTCCTGTTCTGGGGTGGGTGGGTGAGGGTTTGGTTCGTTCTTGGGTTGTTTGGTTTTGGTTGGGGAAAATGGCCGCCATCAGTGCTGGGAGGAAGGTTGTCCTTTCTTTGTTGGGACCCGGATGGGGAGACTGTGCAAGAACAATATGGGACAATGGCTGATGTCGCTAACTTGAAATGTGTCACTTGGAACGTAAGGGGGCTTCATACTATGTCCAGGCGCCACAAGGTCCACGCTTATTTGGTGCGTAGGGGAGTGCAAATGGCGCTGCTGCAGGAAACTCATTTGAACAAGGCGGAAGGGGCGGCGCTACAGCGTAGATGGCGGGGGCAGGTCTTTTCCACGTCGTACTCCGCTTATGCCAGAGGGGCGCTAATATGGATCAGGGCAGGGGTCCCCTTTCAAGTCACGAGAACAGTGATAGATCCAGAGGGGCGTTACGTGGCCATCTCGGGCACTCTAGGAGGGAGGGACTTGAACGTTTGTTGTGTGTATGCTCCTAATATGGACCAGACTGCCTTCCTTTCCAGGCTATCGGGCTCGTTGGCCCACCTTTTCTCCGGGCCCCTTCTGCTTGGAGGAGACTTCAATTCTGTAGCTCGCATCCACCGCTTCCAGATTCTCCGGTTCGTCGCACGGCTAAGGGTCGTCAGGATTGGCAGACCCGCTGGGGTTTGACGGACATCTGGAGGGCGCATCACCCCGCATCTAGGGATTATTCATATTTCTCGAGCCTTCATGAGTTGCATGTCAGACTAGATGGCTTTCTTGGGTCGCCCGAACTGGTTTCGGCAGCGGTCCGATCTGAGTACTTGTCCAGGACCATTTCGGACCATAATCCCCTCCTGCTGGACCTCCGTTGGTTCCCCGGGACGCCGGCGGTGCCCACCTGGAAGCTGCAACCCGAGATCCTTGAGGACAGTGTCTTCAGGGCTGACCTGGGGGACAGGATATTGGAATATTTTGCATCCAACGGCGGCACCGCGAGTACTAGAGCGTTAGAGTGGGACGCTTTTAAGGTAGTGGTGAGGGGTTACTGTATTTCTAAGAAGGTGGGCATGAGGCGCGTTATCTTAGCTGATTTAGATGCAGCGGATCGGAGACTCCGCGAGCTTGAACTTAGCCGCCCGGGACACCCGGAATTGCAATTACGAACGGCGGAGGCGAGGGAGAAGGTGGCGGCAGAGGTCGAACGGCTCCGCTGTTATGACTATAAGGCCTATACGGTCCGATCCATCGCAGAGGGAGACAGATCGAGCGCGTTATTGGCGTGGTTGGCCAACCCTACACGCCAGTCCCAATTGACGACAAGTATGCGTGAGGCAGACTGAACCGAGGTACACACCCAACCGGAGATTCTTAGCTGCTTCCGGCATTATTACGAATGTTTGTACCGTAGTCGCTCCGCACGAGACCCTGACCGACTTGATGATTATCTACGTCCGCTGGAGCTCCACACAGTGGAGCAGGAAGTGGCGAAAGCCCTGGGATCTGACATTGAATTGGGGGAGATCCGCGGGGCCGTTAAACGGATGGCGAGAAACAAGACCCCGGGCCTGGATGGCCTGCCTGTGGAGTTTTATGCAGCTTACGCTGACCTCCTAGCCCCTCGATTATTGGTGGTCTACAGGGAGGCGAAGAGGCTGGGGCGACTCCCAAGCTCGATGTGTGAGGCGTTGGTGGTTCCTCTCCTCAAGCCGGGCCGAGACTCGTCCGACCCGGGGTCTTACCGTCCCCTATCGATGTTGACGGTGGACTATAAAATACTGAGCAGCATCTTGGCCTCGAGGCTGCTGGGACACATGAGTTCCCTGGTGCATGAAGACCAAGCTGGTTTCATCCCACGGCGGAACACGACTATGAATATTCGCAGGTTATTCCGTTTGTTAGGGGAACCATTCGTGGATGCCCCGTCCCCGGTCGTCCTGTCGGTGGACCTAGAGAAGGCTTTTGATAGCCTGGAGTGGGACTACCTCTGCACGGTGCTGCGGAGATTCGGCCTTGGGGAGGGCTTTGTCAGGTGGACCGCGGTTCTCTATGCCTCTGCTTCGGCCAGGGTCCGGGCGGGGCCACTGATTTCCTCGCGGTATCCGGTAGAACGAGGCACGCGGCAAGGGTGTTCATTGTCCCCACTTCTCTTTGCGCTGGCGGTGGAACCACTCGCGCTGCAACTTCGGTCAGGAGCCCACTACACGGGCTTGTGGACGCCTGCGGGCCCGCATTATGTGTCGCTGTATGCGGACGACCTGTTGCTCTTCCTGGAGGACCCGCTCGACGCTTTACGTGGGGCGGCGGTGGGGCTCACAGAGTTCGGGGAGGTCTCGGGCCTCCGAGTGAATTGGTCCAAGACCTGTCTTTTTCCGGTGCGCAGGGGTACTCCTGCCCCTGCCCTCAGTGGGGAGATTAGGTGGGAACCCGACTGCTTTAAGTACCTTGGGGTGTTTGTTTACCACGACCAACCCGACCTCCTAGATGGGAACATTGCCCGTGGCATTCGAGCACTCCGAGGCTGCATGGCCTTTTGGGCTACGCTGCCGCTTTCGGTGGCGGGACGGATCGCCCTGCTTAAAATGGTGGCGCTTCCCCGGCTATTATATTACTTCCGGACTCTACCGATCTGGATCCCACCGGCCACGTTTCGACTGTTACGCTCCATGGTGGTCGGATTCCTCTGGGGGACGGGCCGCCGGCGGGTGGCCCTCAAAACCCTGATGAGGCCGAAAGACGAGGGGGGGCTCGCGGTGCCAGACTTTGAAAAGTATTATCTGGCGGCGCAGCTCCAGACCTTCACCCAGGAGATCGCCAGGGAATTCCGGGGCCCGGAAGACGGGAGGGGGACGGGCATGGCCAGGCATGTTCTCTCCTTTATAGCGCTGCGACAACGTTTGGCCCTGCGGGACTTGTCGATGGAGGAGCGGACTGTCCGCCTGTGTTGGAATCGGGCCCACGCCCGAGGCCAACTGAGGATACCATATGCGCCTGAAATACCGTTGGGGATGCTGACGGCCCTCCCCCATGGAGGGGATTGGTCACGCCTGGCGGCCTGGGAGGATGCCGGCTTACAGCTGGTTGGGGATCTGTACGAGGACGGAGCGCTTTTGTCCTTCCAGGATCTTATTGACCGCTTCGAGATCCCCCGTGGTGACTTCCTGCTACACTCGGCCATTGTGCGAGCGATCCAGGCACATTGGAAGAACGGGCAGGAGGAACCCCCCTTATCTCAGGTGTGCCAGTACGTGATGATGTCGGCGGGCACGGTGAAGGCGGTCACTTGCCTCTACGGCAGGTTGATTAACGAAGGGTTGGCTCCTCTCACCACTCTAAGAAACCGCTGGGAGGAGGACATTGGTAGGGAGATCCCGGAGACGACTTGGTCCCAGTTGGTGAGACGAGCCTGGAAGGGCACACGCAACGCCCGTTTTCAGTTGGTCCACTATTACGTTCTCCATAGAGCGTACCTGACCCCGGTGAAAATCAGGCGATATTTTGCCACGAACTCGGCGGCATGCCCTAGGTGCCCAGCTCAGGAAGCGGACCTCCTACATATGTTATGGGCCTGTCCAGGTCTGTCATCTTACTGGCAGGAAGTAGAAACGACCCTGGAGGAGGTGACGGGGAGATCCTTATCATTTGATGCGGCGGTGGGGCTCCTACACTGGTTCCCCCACACCCCCAGGAATAAAATTTCTAGTAAATTTGTCGACCTAGGGCTCCTCCTTGCTAAACGAGAGGTGACCAGGAACTGGAAGGCACGAGTTGGTCCGACAGGCAGCAGATGGCGCAGTGAGCTTTTGAAGTGGGCGGCGGGGGAGAGTGCGCTGAGATATCAACTAGCTTGGAGGCAGCGTAATGAGAAGGCGCAGGAGGCCGCGTTGGAGTGGGAAATGTTAGTGCAGGCCCTCAGGGATTATTGTGCCCCCAGCGACTCTGAAGGTGAAGAAGCGACTCGCCCCGAGTCCCGGTAAACGTTTGTACTGATGGTCCTATTGCTTTCCCCGTGGGTCCCATGGCAGATCCTGTGTCGGTAGCTCCCTGGCGCTGGTGGTGGGGTTGGGTGGGTTTCTTTTAGTTAGTAGTCCTTTGCGGGTGGGGGTTTTCCTTTGGGTTTATAGGCTTGTTTAGAAAAGCAGATGACGGACAGTGAATCATCCGGACCAGCTCAAGCATCCTGCTGATCCCCCATTGCATTTCGCCGCCCGACCCCAGGGTTGTGGGCCGGATGGCTGTGTACGGAACTTACGGGGGGGGGGCCAGAGGGTCTTATTCTGTTGATACCGCTTATGATACAATGCTGGTCGATATTGTAACGATTTACTAATTCCTGCAATAAAAATATATTTTAAAATAAAAAAATAAGCATCCAGGGCCAGGCCATAAACCATGGAAATCTCACACATAGGCGTCCAGGACATAAACCGTGGAAATGTCACATAAAGGCACCCAGGCCATAAACTGTGGAAATGTCACATATTGGCACCCAGGCCCTAAACAGTGGAAATGTCACATATTGGCACCCAGGCCATAAACAGTGGAAATGTCACACATAAGGCCTCAGGCCAAAAAGCATGGAAATGTCACACCAAAGCACCCATGTCATTAACCGTGGAAATGTCACACCTAAGCACCCATGACATAATCCGTGAAAATTACACACATAAGCATCCAGGGCCAGCCATAAATTGTGGAAATGTCACACAGGCACCCAGGCCATAAACCGTGAAAATGTCACACATAGGCATCCATGCCATTAACTGTGGAAATGTCAAATAGAGGCACCCAGGCCATCAACAGTGGAAATGTCACACATAAGGCTTCAGGTCATAAAGCATGGAAATGTCACACATAAGCACCTTTGCCATAAACCGTGGGAATGTCGCACATAAGCACCTAGACAAGAATGCATGGAAATGTCACACATAAGCATCCAGGGCCAGGGGGCGTGGCTTGGAAGCCGGAGGGAATGGCCGCGTGAGCTCGGAGCTCCGCGCCCGATCCCCGAGTTTATCCTGATAGCAGGCGGAACGACGCCTGTGATTGCCCTTCCTGGCACACTACAGAACAGGGGAACTGCAGAAGTTCCCCCCTGAACTCGCGTAGGGAGCCAGCCGAGCGGGAGACACCCGCGGACGCCGTCCAAAAGCCGATGAGCATAAGACCCAAGATGGCGGGCGCGACCGAGACCACAGTGAGTTAACAGCTGAGCCGGGCGAGAGAGGACGCGACCCTGAGGAGAGCGCGTCTGGACTGAAGAAAATGAACGCGGCGGCGGTAAAACCCGACACCTAGATCCGAAGCCCCGACCGAGTCACAGGATACACCCACCGAGAAGTACCCTCACATAATGGCGGCAAGAGCGGAGGACTGAGATCGCAGCACCTATAACTTTGCTGCGAACGGGGCCGCGAGGCAACCCTGACTCAGCGGTAGCACGAAGGAGTAGCCGGGGTGTGATACACCGCTGCGGAGAGGGGTCGGGGCTGAGACGACGCCTGGAAGGCCAACGGGAGCTGCACCTTCGGCTGGGACAAAGGAAAAGGCACTGAATGTGACCCGGTGGAGGGTAAGGAGCTGCGGGGAATGACCCAATGGTATGGGGCCCACCTGTGGCGCGGATTGCTGGATTGATGCACTGTATGGCAAAGGAGGGGAAGTAACAGGAGAGGGCCCACACAACCACCGCGGACACATTCGGCTCTGAGACGACCTTACCCCTTTACCCCCCCTCCCCTATTTCTTCGGCGGGGGGTGGGGAAGCCATAGTAGCGGACCGCGCCGCGGAGAAGGGGAGAGCCGGCGCTGGCGGATTGGGAATAGACAGCGAAACGGCGAGGTCGGAGGGAGACCCGAGAGCAGGCCAAGCCCTCGAAGGAAGCCTAGGGACCAGAGTGCCCACGGGGTATCCCTAGAACTTCGGAGTGGCATTGAACCGGGAGTAGAGGGAGCTGGCGAGCTACAACACGGGTCGACCTGCCAGAAACACGGTACGCCGCAAGCAAAGATATTCCGATGATCCAAGAGACCGAACAGGAGCGGAGGGGTCTACGGCCCTTTATCACCACGTACGAGCATCGCGCTGGACCCCCAGGGCAGTAGAAGGTACTCCTGCATCAGACGGAGACCGCCAGAGAAGGCCTGGAATACTCGCCCACTGTTAAAATAAAGCAAAAGAGGAGAAAATTTGCAAACAGATGGACGGTAAAGGTCATGGGTATCCACCGGCTGAGGTGACCAAGTGAGAGGGAGCTTGAGAACTGCAAATAGACAGGCTCGGAGTGCGGAACAGGGGAGAAGGGCCTGGATAAACAACATCCAAGGCATTTCCTACACCACGGTCCTGACCCTAGTGAACCGCGAGGAGTATACTGTCGACGCTGGTGCACTGACATAAGAGAGATATCATCCTGAACTCTAAATACTCAGGTGCGGCACCCTGGGGGAAAGACAGTAGACGATATATCCCGGGAACAGAGAACTGCGCATACCTGGGAGGGGCCATACACTCGGAGATTGACTGGTGTGGGCAATAGCCAGCGAGAACTGCCTCGATAAGTCGTAGAACGAACGAGGAGTTTGATCTTGACCCACCATTGGAGGGAGCATACAGGACCACCCGCAGAGTCATAAAGGGCACAAGATAGACCGGTGCGCAAAATAATCGCAAGGATGGTGAAGAACAAAGGGAAAACGGAAGGAGCTACATCACCGGAGGTGCCGGAAGGGGGTTCGGCGGGGCCTGCGGACCTGCAACATCTGCAAGATCGGATACTGGAGGCAATCGCGGTGACCAGGGACACGCTACAACAGGACATAGCGCAAGTAGCGACAGGATTGGGCCTTCTCGGTGCTGAACACGACAAGCTTAAGGATAGAGTAAAAGACACGGAAACCACCTTGCAAGAACTGGTCCCCGCTCACAAATCCATGGAAGGGAAATTAACGGAAGCACTGGACCGCATACAAACACTAGAGAGGAGAGCGGAGGACGCTGAAAACAGGAGTAGATGCAGTAACGTCCGAATAGTGGGTATTCCAGAGAAAACAGAAGGAGAGGACATGATCGGATACCTGGACAACTGGCTCAAGTCGGTGGTGGCACCTGAAGGCCTCTCCCCCTTCTTCACACTGGAACGGGCACATCGCGTTCCGGCCAGACAGCCCAAGCCGGGACAACCGCCCAAACCGATCATAGCCAAATTAATACACTATAAGGACAGAGACGTGCTTCTCCAGCGAGCTCGGGAAGCAGGGACATTCCAGATAGCGAACAGCAGGGTGACATTATTCCCCGACTACACATTTGAGACACAGAGGATGAGAGCCTCCTTCCTTTCCATTAAACGAGAATTAAGAACCGAGGGCATACCATACTCCCTGCTCTTCCCGGCAAAACTTCGAGTGGTGCTGGACGACAAGGCACTCTTCTTCCTCACATTGGCAGATGCGTGGACATGGTGGGACACGTACAAAGCGGGCACAGACGGTGCTAGAATCCGAGAGAAAGAGAACGTGCGTCAACACAAGTGCGGAAATCGCAGAGACTACGCAGAAGACGGCAAGGCTCTCGAAAACCCAATGCATCCCAAACGGACGAGGAGAGAAGAGCAGCGCTGAAGGCAGTGGAAACGCTGTCGAGAGGCGGCACCTCCCCCTCCAAGCAGGACACGGAATCGGAGGGCCACGTCTCGGGCACGGAGACAGACCAGTCGGACATACACAATGCCAAAGGCCCGCTGGTAACGCCACAAACGTCTAAAGAGATACTGAGCCTATAACATGGAGGAGTTGGGCGGAAGACACTGTTTGAGATGGGGGGAACTAAGAATTAAAAGGTAATGCAGAGGGGGGTTTTACACGGAAATGTCAATCAGTGTCTAGAATGGGGTATCAGCGGGTGCGGGGGGGGGGCAAGCAAAGCTGCTTTCTGGTCCGAGTCCCACTCCACTAGCCCTTAAGGCAATCACTGTCAAGACTGTGATATAATTGGAGAGTTGAGAGGAACACCTGAGTTTGGATGGGAACTGATAGCTTGATATTGGGGCCTGTTCTGGGGAGAGAGGGAAGGGATACTGTTGGGGAATCTTTTAGTTGGCAAAAGTTCATTTCCAAGCAAAGGGGAAATGAGAGTTGCGAAGTGAAGTTTTGAAGAACGGTTGGGGACATTCGCCACTCATGTAGGAACAGAACAATGTGAACTGTTGCAGCAACTACTATGGGACAATGGCTAATGTGGGTATGTTAAGATGTATAACCTGAAATGTGCGGGGGTTACACACAATGACACGAAGACACAAAGTACACGCCTATTTGATTCGTAGGGGGGTACATATTGCTCTCCTGCAGGAAACACATCTCACTAAACAGGAGGGGGTAGCGCTACAGAGAAGATGGAGAGGACAGGTATTAAATACTACCTACTCTGCATACGCTAGAGGGGCATTGATCTGGATAAGAGCGGGCACCCCTTTTCAGGTTACGAAACACACTATTGACGCTGAGGGCAGGTATGTAGCAGTGGAGGGTAAACTCAGAGGTAGGGACATAATGCTATGTAGTGTGTACGCACCGAACACAGAGCAGCTACCCTTCCTGATGAAACTCTCCGGGACACTAGAGCATTATCTGGCGGGCCCTATTATAATTGGAGGGGATTTTAATTCGATAACAGACGTAATATTGGATAGATCACACCCACCCCTTAGGGACTCCCCGGTGCATCGTCTCACGAAAGGTAGATTGGACTGGCAGAGGAGATGGGGACTGTTAGATGCCTGGCGCACGCAACATCCGACTGATCGAGATTACTCACATTTTTCTGGTTTACATGACCTACACGTTCGGATTGATGCAATATTATGCTCTCCGCTCGTGATGCCGGCGGTAGCCAGGACTGAGTACCTTACCAGGACGATTTCAGACCACAACCCTCTGCTGGCCACCCTAAACTGGATGACAGAGACACCACGCATCCCCACCTGGAAGTTAAGACCAGAGACACTGGACGACCCACTGTTTCACACAACACTGATGGAGGGGATAACACAATACTTTGTAGAAAATGAGGGGTCAACTGCCACTAGAGCAATGGAATGGAATGCCTTTAAGGTAGTAATAAGGGGCCAATGCATAGGAAAACACGCGGGCATACGGAAGGTGTTGCAAGATGATCTGACCAAAGCTGATGACAACTTGCAAAAGGTGGAAGTGGCAAGGCCGGGTCACCCGGAACTTCAGGAGGAGGTCAACCAAGCTAGAGAGGCAGTGGCGGTAGAGGTGGAGCCCCTCCGCATTTTTGATCACAAAGCAAACATGTTGGGAGCACACGGGAGTGGGACAAGACAGGAACGTTGCTAGCATGGCTGGCTAACCCCGCTAAAGGAAGCTCCCCGATACTAGCCCTAGAAGGAGAGGGGGGACAAATGAGGTACGCCCAAACTGAGATTTTAGATATCTTTCAGAAGTATAATGGAGTCCTATATAAGAGTGCGCTAGTAGGACGAGGACATGACATAGATGTGTTCCTTGAGAACCTACAACTACCACAATTGGAACAAGAGCAGGCAGATGACTTGGGCAGTGACATAGGCCTTAATGAGATCAGGGCGGCTGTAAAACAAATGGCCCGCAACAAAACACCAGGGCTAGACGGGTTACCCGTAGAATTTTACAGCAAATACCTAGATATACTGGCGCCCCGCCTCCAAGCGGTGTATAATGAGGCCAAAACAGCTGGATGCCTTCCCCAATCTATGTGGGAAGTGCTAGTGATCCCATTATTAAAACCGGGGAGAGAGAGTAGTAATCCGACTTCTTATAGGCCGATCTCCATGCTGACCGCAGACTACAAAATCCTGAGTGCCATACTTGCGACTAGACTCCTACAACACATGCCTAACTTAATTCATACGGATCAATCCGTATTTATACCAGCGCGCAACACGGCCATTAATATCAGGAGACTCACACGTATGTTGGAAGACACGAATACAGATGCCCAAACACCCCTGGTCCTGTCGGTAGACTTAGAGAAAGCATTCGACAGCCTGGAATGGGAGTACCTTTACAAAGTCATGGAACGATTTGGACTAGGGGAAGGTTATATCGGATGGACCAGGGTGTTGTACACCGCAGCGGTGGCTAGGGTAAGGGTGGGCCCCCTTGTCTCCCACCAATATCCGGTGGAGCGGGGTACAAGACAGGGGTGCCCCCTATCCCCCTGCTGTTCGCCCTGGCGATCGAACCCTTAGCAGCAGAGGCAAGAACAGGGAACCATTTTAGGGGCCTGGACAGTAGAGGGGGCCTACAATACATCTCCCTATATGCGGATGACCTACTATTATTCCTAGAGAACGCGAAGGGAGCACTGGAAGGAGCGGAGAGGTTACTCACGCGGTTTGGAGAGCTGTCGGGCTTGAATGTTAATTGGTCCAAGACATGCTTGTTCCCGCTGCGCAGAGGTACGATGCAGGCCGCCCACCGACTACAACTCCAATGGGAACCCACCTGCCTGAAATACCTGGGAGTCTACATATATCACACGGCAACAGATATGTTAGAGGGCAACGTGGGCAGATGTCTACGGATGTTGAAGGGAAATATGGACTTTTGGGCCACACTCCCGCTCTCGGTGACAGGCCGCATTTCCTTATTGAAAATGATCACCATGCCGAGACTTCTTTTTTATTTTCGCACCCTGCCTGTGTGGGTACCCTGTTCAGTGTTTCGTAGATTAAGGTCTCAGATAACCTCATTTATATGGAACTCGGGAAGATGCAGAATAGCACTATCGATGCTCACTCGTCCGAAGGACGAGGGTGGCCTAGCGGTACCAGACTTCGAGCTCTACTATCTCGCAGCTCAACTGCAACTCTTCACACAAGAAGTGGCAAGAGTATTCCGAGGTCCAGAGCAAGAAAGAGACGGGGGACGCCGTGGCATGTACTAGCGTATATAACCTTACAACAGAAGATTGCCCTTAAAGACTTAACACTTGAAGAGCAAACGTTCAGACTATGTTGTAACCGCTCCCAGCGACGAGCGGGCACGCAAACACCCGTATGCCCCAAAGATCCCGCTCGGGATGGTGACAGCACTCCCCCACGGGGGAGATTGGTCGCAGTTACAGGTCTGGGAGGACGCGGGGCTACAAGTGATTGGCGACCTCTATGAGGATGGGGCACTCATACCCTTCCAAGATCTACAGGAGCGTTTTGACCTCCCGCGGGGAGGTTACCTCTTACACGCAGCGGTGACGGGGGCCATACAGGCACACTGGAAGGAGGGCCTGGCGGATCCGATCACAACCATGGCCTGTCAATATACAATGATGGCCGTCGGAACATATAAAGCAGTAACATGCCTATACTCCAGAATGTTACGGGAAAATCTGCCGCCACTCACGGCGCTAAAAGCCAAATGGGAGATAGACCTAGGCAAGGAAATCCCGGACACAACCTGGACTCAATTAGTGCGGCGGGCTCGAAAGAGTACGAGAAATGCACAATTTCAACAGATTCACTTTTGCATCCTCCACAGGGCCTACTTGACCCCTGGCAAACTTAAGAAATACTTCGGGGTGCCCGAGGCAGGGTGCCCACGATGCACCTTGGAGGGAGTGGAGTTGGACCATATGTTATGGTCCTGCCCAGTCCTACGGGACTATTGGCGGACGATTGTAAAACGCTCAACGAGATTACGGACAGGACTGTAAACTATGATATGGCGACCTGCATATTGCACTGGTTCCCTCACAAGCCTAAAAATAAAACCACCAGCAAATTTATAGACATGGGATTGATACTGGCCAAAAGGGAAATTACCAGAATATGGAAAGCGAGAGTAGGCCCCACGCATAGACGATGGCTCAATGAGTTCCTGAAGTGGGCAGCTTGTGAAAGCACGATTCGATACCAACTAGCCCTTAGGAAACCAGATGCTAGGGCACTGGACACAGCAGCAGCATGGGAAATGATGGTGCAGGCCCTGAGGGACAGTGCACTGCAAGAAGACGAAGAGGCCAAGACTACCAACAGAGACGGCTCCCAAGACACACCAGGGACATCACACACCTAGACAAGCACGGTACACAGACAAAATATCGATTTTTAAATATCGATATACAAAAATATCGAAGTTTAAATATCGATGGGACAAAATATCGAGCGTAAGTAATATCGACAGTCTTAATATCGATATTAGCATGATATCAGTAATATCGAAGTTGTAAATATTGATGTCAATAATATCGAAATAAATAACTTCGATGTTACTAATATCAATTTTTAAATAAATTTAGTGTATATTATATTGTATTTATTATGTTTTATTATTTATTTTTAATGTAATTTAATTAAATATTGTCTTTTACTACTGTAGCGGGTTGTGGGTTTATAGGGGAATAGGGTGGGAAGTAATTTAATTATGTTAAAATAATTATTCATTAGTAGGAATTATTAATTAATTAATTGAGAAATAATTTTTTATTATTTTTGATTAATTGATAAATATGTTCTGTAGCGTGTTATGGGTTTATAGGGGAATAGGGTGGGAAGTAATTTAATAATAATTAATTAATTGATATATGTGTACATATTTTAAATAATAATTAATTGGTAATTAATTTCTATTAATTAGTTAATTAATTAATATAATTTTGTACATATTTACAATTATTAATTTGTTGGTAATTAATTAATAATTATTATTTAATTACATTAATTATAGTATTTTTTATATATATAATTTATTGTTATTCTTAAATAATTAATTGGGAAAAATAATATTAATTATTAAATTTAATTAATTACAGCAAATGTGCTAATATATTTACTTTATTGTTATTGTTAATTAATAAATAATTGGTAATTAAATAATATTAATTAATTTTGGGTAAAGGAGTATTTTTAGGGTTCAGGGTCAGTTTTCAGTTTTTGGGTAAAGGGGTATTTTTAGGGTTCTGGGTCAGTTTTCAGTTTTTGGGTAAAGGGGTATTTTTAGGGTTCAGGGTCAGTTTTCAGTTCATGGGTAAATGGGTATTTTTAGGGTTCAGGGTCAGTTTTCAGTTTTTGGGTAAAGGGGTATTTTTAGGGTTCTGGGTCAGTTTTCAGTTTTTGGGTAAAGGGGTATTTTTAGGGTTCTGGGCCAGTTTTCAGTTCATGGGTAAAGGGGTATTTTTAGGGTTGAGGGTCAGTTTTCAGTTTTTGGGTAAAGGGGTATTTTTAGGGTTCAGGGTCAGTTTTCAGTTTTTGGGTAAAGGGGTATTTTTAGGGATAAGGGTCAGTTTTCAGTTTTTGGGTAAAGGGGTATTTTTAGGTTTCAGGGTCAGTTTTGGGTTTTTGGGGTACAGGGATATTTTTAGGGTTCAGGGTCAGTTTTGGGTTTTTGGGGTACAGGCGTACAGGGTAAAAACAAAAAAATATTACATTAAATCAAATAAATTACATGAAAAAAATTAAAATTACATTAAATTATTAAGTGTTTTATCTATTTTAAATGTATATGTATTAGTTTTAATTTTGTTTTAATATTTTTATTTAATATTTGTAAAATTATATGTATTTTAAAATTATTTTTACATTATTATTACATTTAAAAAAACGATATTTTTGATTCCGATATTTTTGTACTACGATATTATTTTTTCGATATTTTTGTACTTACCTTAATGAAGATAGGATTCCGATATTTTTGCTGTCGATATTTTTGCTCCGATATTTTTGCATTTCGATATTCTGTCTGTCGATATTATGTCAGACATTCGACAAGCATTACCTCCTGAAAATACCCATACAATCAGTCATGAAAGAGTATTCATACGTGGGTGGCAGGAACAGAGGGACAGGGAGGAGGGACAGGGAGTTGAGTAGAGTTTGGGGGAACTCCGGAAGGAGAAAGAGATAAGGAGAGGGGGGGGAGTTTATAAAAGCAGGAGTACACACTTACATATATAAGGACCATGATTGCTGAGACAGCAGAGGTTGGTAATACCCTCCTGCTAGACGCCGCCCGACCTCCGGGTTGTGGGCTAAATGGCTGTGTTTAGAACAAAACAGCAGAGAGGACGATGTGGAACCGGGATGCAAAAGATGTATTGATATATAAGATGTACAGTAAACCTGCAATAAAAATTACTTTAAAAAAACAAAAAAAATAAGCATCCAGGGCCAGGTCATAAACCGTGGAAATGTCACACATAGGCATCCAGGACATAAACCGTGGAAATGTCACGTGTAGGCATCCTGCCCATAAAATGTGGAAATGGCACACATAGGCATCCAGGCATAAGCACCCAGGGCTAGGTGATAAACTGTGGAATTGTCACACATAGGCACCCATGCCATAATCCGTGGAAATGACACACATAAGCATCCAGGGCCAGGCCATAAACTGTGGCTATGTCACACATAGGCACCCAGGCCATAAACCGTGGAAATGTCACACATAGGCATCCAGGCCATTAACAGTGGATATGTCACTCATAGGCATCCAGGCCATAAACCGTGGAAATGTCACGTGTAGGCATCCTGCCCATAAAATGTGGAGATGTCACACATAGGTATCCAGGCATAAGCACCCAGGGCCAGGTGATAAACTGTAGAATTGTCACACATAGGCATCCAGGCAAGAAAGCATGAAAATATCACATCTAAGCACCCATGCCATAATCCGTGGAAATGACACACATAAGCATCCAGGGCCAGGCCATAAACTGCCGCTATGTCACACATAGGCACCCAGGCCATAAACCGTGGAAATGTCACACATAGGCATCCAGGCCATTAACCGTAGATATGTCACTCATAGGCATCCAGGCCATAAACCGTTGAAATGTCACATATAGGCACCCAGACCATCAACAGTGGAAATGTCACACATAAGTCCTCCGGTCAAAAAGCATGGAAATGTCACACATAAGCACCCTTGCCATAAACTGTGGAAATGTCACACATAAGCACCTACACAAGAAAGTATGGAAATGTCACACATAAGCATCCAGGGCCTGGCCATAAACCGATGAAATGTCACACATAGGCACCCAGGCCATAAACCGTGGAAATGTCACACATAGGCATCCAGGCCATTAACCGTGGAAATGTCACACATAAGGCTTCAGGTCAAAAAGCATGGAAATGTCACACATAAGCACCCTTGCCATAAACCGTGGAAATGTCACACATAAGCACCTACATAAGAAAGCATGGAAATGTCACACATAAGCATCCAGGGCCAGGCCATAAACTGTGGAAATGTCACACATAGGCATCCAGGACATAAACTGTGGAAATGTCACATGTAGGCATCCTGGCAATAAACTGTAGAAATGTCACATATTGGCACCCAGGCCATAAACCGTGGAAATGTCACACATAGGCATCCAGGCCATTAACCGTGGAAATGTCACACATAAGGCTTCAGGTCAAAAAGCATGGAAATGTCACACATAAGCACCCTTGCCATAAACCGTGGGAATGTCACACATAAGCACCTAGACAAGAAAGCATGGAAATGTCACACATAAGCATCCAGGGCCAGGCCATAAACTGTGGAAATGTCACACATAGGCATCCAGGACATAAACCGTGGAAATGTCACATATTGGCACCCAGGCCATAAACAGTGGCAATGTCACATATTGGCACCCATGCCATAAACAGTGGAAATGCAGTGGAAATGTCACACATAAGCACCCATGCCATGAACCGTGGAAATGCCACACATAAGCACCTACACAAGAAAGTATGGAAATGTCACACATATTCATCCAGGGCCAGGCCATAAAACATGAAATGTCGCACATAGACATGCAGGCCATAAACCGTGGAAATGTCACATATAGCCTGGGCTGAGATGAATCATGACAAAACGAGAGTAGGAGGACAGAGATGTACAGTATTTGATTCAGTCTTTGATAGCTCTTTTATTGGTGTAGAGAGGTGTTTTTTTGGCAAGTATTAAATGATTTCACGGCTGTGTGAGGGACGCACATGCAAATATAATTTCTAAAGGAAGCGTGCAAACACTGCTTAAAAAAGTAAGACGTGAGGGCAATAGGCTAAAAGGGCATGTTTAAACATTCAGACGTATTTATTAAAAATTTTAGGCCCGGGTTCACGGATGAAAAATCAGCAATTAAACAAGAGGGCCACCAAAAACCAACGTGACGCAGCCTAGTCTAGAATGGGAGCTATTTCCCACAGCAATAGCAAAGAAATGGGACAATTTGTATTGGGACCAGAGAGAAGAACATAATTGGAAGGATCAAACATAAAATTTCGAAGATTTCCTCAACTGGGGTTGAGAATTGCAGGTGCTGAAGGCAGGGATCTGTTAACTCTTATGAACTGGAGAGATTTCTCGCATGCTTCCTGTAGAAGGGAAAGGGTTGTGAATGAGAGCTCTCTCTGTTCCTTCCGAACTATTTGTGACCCAGTAAAGTTAAAGAAGCACCGGGGAGTCACTGAGGACAGACAAAAACTCAGAGAAAGGTTCACAGTCTTTCCTTAGCGCTAGTTCTATGGCCTCAAAGCAGTACCTAGGCTACGGTATGCAACAGCCATCAACAACTATTTATTTATAAAAGTGCAAAAGGTTTTCCCAGCTCCTACAATGAGGGCTGGGAAGCAATGCTACAGTGTTCTAAAAATAGAGCCCAGGGGGTGTTTATCTCAGTTAATAAGCCATCTCAGGTGAATGCCTGGAGGAGGCTGAATGAAAGGAAACTCGGTCATAAACGGAGCCACAATTCATCGTCTGGAGGAAACCTGTGTTTCTGTCTGTTGAATGACTCCATCTTCACCATTTCCAAGTATAATAGTCTATCATTTCTCATGAAGGCTCCTTGCAAGGTCGAAGGTACTCTTTGTATTGATACGTATTCTCGAAGAAAGAATATAAAATGCGGAAAGAAATAGCACTGCTCTATGTGTTAGAGACTGAATCGACTGTATGCGCCACCCAAACAATCTAAGCGGTTGAGCCACAAAGCTAGATGGTATCAGGATAGAAATATCCATATTCTGAAAGAGAAGAAAACAGGATTTCATTTCAGATTTGAGCAAGTACAAGTAAATCAAACCAGTATTCATAGACACTTTAGACTGGGGTTAAGCCAAGGGCAAGGCCCTGCCCTTCCAGCCTCCTGGTCTCTGGGGCCTGAGCATTGCACACGGTGCCCGCCCGGCACCGGTGAAATGATTGCTTGGGCCTCTGACTTCCTGACCGTCACCACGTGAAAGACAAGCATTTACAATGCAATGGTTTTGCCTTTGTTAAAGTTAGAGCTATTGGCATTGCTCTTGACATTATTTTTATTTATGTGTTTTTTTTAAAACATAAATAAATGGCATTGTCATTTACAATGCAACTAGCTTTATCTCTCGCAAATGACACACACAAACACCCACAGAGAGCCCCCCCACACACACACACACACAGAGCCCCCCACACACACACACACACAGAGCCCCCCACACACTGCGACCCCCCCACACACACCCACACAGAGCCCTCCACACACACCCACACAGAGCTCCCCCACACACTGCGACCCCCCCCACACACTGCAAGCCCTACACACTGCGACCCCCATTTCAATAGATGTGTGATGCTTACCTGGTACTAAATTGGTCCCTGCATGGCTGAAAGGTTGAAATGGTGTAGGAGGCAAGGGAACAAATGTGAGCATGGAGAGAAAGGAGTATAAGTTTGAGATTAGTGACTGGGTGAAAATAAAATCAGGAAGGACACAGGGTGGTCTTTCCAAATTAGATGGTCTATTTCAGGTAGACAATGTCAGTAGGTTCTTTGTGTTCTTGAGGGGGGATAGGTCCAACCGGCACCATAATCGGACGTTTATTGTTTATACCCATTCACAACAGGCAACTAGGCAGGATGGTCGTCTCAGAGCCCAATCAGCAGTGAAGCAACAAGGTCCCTAAACCTCCGTAAAAGCATGTGTAACACTGAGGGGCCCTCCTCACCACACACAGGGCTTGATAGAACTTAATTAGTTCCATACTGACAATTATTGCCAGACCAAAAATGTGTTTAAAACAGTAACATACACACTTGATATCTAGGAGAGCTCACCGTGTAGCACTGCAGACCCCAATTTTACCCCCATTTTTGCCTGCACACCCTAAAAACGACCACATACAACATGTATACACTATACGCGTTTAATAGCAGTTGACTAGGAAGTTCAGAAAGCTTTTTACAAGCGAGTAGTCCGCCTGCTCACGTTTTTTCTGGGTTTTCCGCTGCTCGAGTTCGCATTTTTAACATGAAAAGCAAAAGGAAAAACACAAACAGACTTGTTGGGCTACTCAACATATCTAATAATATACAACCGGATATTTGTGTGTCTAAAGTTCAAAAAGGGGTTTTGGCAACTTCCAACTGAGCGTTGAAGGGACTGACTGAGAAATGTGTGTCTCTGAGGCAGGGTGACAGTGTAAACAAGCATTTACAATGCAATGGTCTCAGCAATATTAAAGGTAGAGCTATTGGCATTGGTCATGACATTTTTTTTGGGTGTTTTTTAAAAAAAATCATAAATAAATGGCATTGTCATTTACATTGCCAATAGCGTAATCGTTAAATAAATGGCCTTGTCATTTACAATGCCAATAGCTTAATCGCTCGCAAATGCATGACCTATTGCATTTTACACCCACACAGAGCCACACACATAGAGTCACCCACACAATCTGCACTCTGAATCTGCACTCTGCACTCTGAATCTGCACTCTGCACTCTGAATCTGCACTCTGCACTCTGAATCTGCACTCTGCACTCTGAATCTGCACTCTGAATCTCTGAATCTGCACTCTGCACTCTGAATCTGCACTCTGCACTCTGAATCTGCACTCTGAATCTGCACTCTGCGCTCTGAATCTGCACTCTGCACTCTGAATCTGCACTCTGAATCTGCACTCTGCGCTCTGAATCTGCACTCTGCACTCTGAATCTGCACTCTGCACTCTGAATCTGCACTCTGAATCTGCACTCTGAATCTGCACTCTGCACTCTGAATCTGCACTCTGAATCTGCACTCTGCACTCTGAATCTGCACTCTGCACTCTGAATCTGCACTCTGCACTCTGAATCTGCACTCTGCACTCTGAATATGCACTCTGCACTCTGCACTCTGCACTCTGAATCTGCACTCTGCACTCTGAATCTGCACTCTGAATCTGCACTCTGAATCTGCACTCTGCACTCTGAATCTGCACTCTGCACTCTGAATCTGCACTCTGCACTCTGAATCTGCACTCTGCACTCTGAATCTGCACTCTGCACTCTGAATCTGCACTCTGAATCTGCACTTTTCACTCTGAATCTGCACTCTGAATCTGGACTCTGAATCTGCACTCTGCACTCTGAATCTGCACTCTGAATCTGCACTCTGAATCTGCACTCTGCACTCTGAATCTGCACTCTGCACTCTGAATCTGCACTCTGAATCTGCACTCTGCACTCTGAATCTGCACTCTGCACTCTGAATCTGCACTCTGAATCTGCACTCTGCACTCTGAATCTGCACTCTGCACTCTGAATCTGCACTCTGAATCTGCACTCTGCACTCTGAATCTGCACTCTGAATCTGCACTCTGAATCTGCACTCTGCACTCTGAATCTGCACTCTGAATCTGCACTCTGCACTCTGAATCTGCACTCTGCGCTCTGAATCTGCACTCTGAATCTGCACTCTGCACTCTGAATCTGCACTCTGAATCTGCACTCTGCACTCTGAATCTGCACTCTGCGCTCTGAATCTGCACTCTGCACTCTGAATCTGCACTCTGCACTCTGAATCTGCACTCTGCACTCTGAATCTGCACTCTGCACTCTGAATCTGCACTCTGAATCTGCACTCTGCACTCTGAATCTGCACTCTGCACTCTGAATCTGCACTCTGAATCTGCACTCTGCACTCTGAATCTGCACTCTGCACTCTGAATCTGCACTCTGAATCTGCACTCTGAATCTGCACTCTGAATCTGCACTCTGCACTCTGAATCTGCACTCTGCACTCTGAATCTGCACTCTGCACTCTGAATCTGCACTCTGAATCTGCACTCTGCACTCTGAATCTGCACTCTGCACTCTGAATCTGCACTCTGAATCTGCACTCTGCACTCTGAATCTGCACTCTGAATCTGCACTCTGCACTCTGAATCTGCACTCTGCACTCTGAATCTGCACTCTGAATCTGCACTCTGAATCTGCACTCTGAATCTGCACTCTGCACTCTGAATCTGCACTCTGCACTCTGAATCTGCACTCTGAATCTGCACTCTGCACTCTGAATCTGCACTCTGCACTCTGAATCTGCACTCTGAATCTGCACTCTGCACTCTGAATCTGCACTCTGCACTCTGAATCTGCACTCTGAATCTGCACTCTGCACTCTGAATCTGCACTCTGAATCTGCACTCTGCACTCTGAATCTGCACTCTGAATCTGCACTCTGCGCTCTGAATCTGCACTCTGCACTCTGAATCTGCACTCTGAATCTGCACTCTGAATCTGCACTCTGAATCTGCACTCTGAATCTGCACTCTGCGCTCTGAATCTGCACTCTGCACTCTGAATCTGCACTCTGAATCTGCACTCTGAATCTGCACTCTGAATCTGCACTCTGCGCTCTGAATCTGCACTCTGCACTCTGAATCTGCACTCTGAATCTGCACTCTGAATCTGCACTCTGCACTCTGAATCTGCACTCTGCACTCTGAATCTGCCCTCTGAATCTGCACTCTGCACTCTGAATCTGCACTCTGCACTCTGAATCTGCACTCTGCACTCTGAATCTGCACTCTGCACTCTGAATCTGCACTCTGAATCTGCACTCTGCACTCTGAATCTGCACTCTGAATCTGCACTCTGAATCTGCACTCTGCATCTGCACTCTGAATCTGCACTCTGCACTCTGAATCTGCACTCTGAATCTGCACTCTGAATCTGCACTCTGCACTCTGAATCTGCACTCCGAATCTGCACTCTGAATCTGCACTCTGAATCTGCACTCTGAATCTGCACTCTGAATCTGCACTCTGCACTCTGAATCTGCACTCTGCACTCTGAATCTGCACTCTGAATCTGCACTCTGCACTCTGAATCTGCACTCTGCGCTCTGAATCTGCACTCTGCACTCTGAATCTGCACTCTGCACTCTGAATCTGCACTCTGAATCTGCACTCTGCACTCTGAATCTGCACTCTGAATCTGCACTCTGCACTCTGAATCTGCACTCTGAATCTGCACTCTGCTCTCTGAATCTGCAGTCTGAATCTGCACTCTGAATCTGCACTCTGAATCTGCACTCTGCGCTCTGAATCTGCACTCTGCACTCTGAATCTGCACTCTGCACTCTGAATCTGCACTCTGCACTCTGAATCTGCACTCTGAATCTGCACTCTGCGCTCTGAATCTGCACTCTGCACTCTGAATCTGCACTCTGCACTCTGAATCTGCACTCTGAATCTGCACTCTGCACTCTGAATCTGCACTCTGAATCTGCACTCTGCACTCTGAATCTGCGCTCTGAATCTGCACTCTGCACTCTGAATCTGCACTCTGAATCTGCACTCTGAATCTGCACTCTGCGCTCTGAATCTGCACTCTGCACTCTGAATCTGCACTCTGAATCTGCTCTGCGCTCTGAATCTGCACTCTGCACTCTAAATCTGCACTCTGCACTCTGAATCTGCACTCTGCGCTCCGAATCTGCACTCTGCACTCTGAATCTGCACTCTGAATCTGCACTCTGAATCTGCACTCTGAATCTGCACTCTGCACTCTGAATCTGCACTCTGAATGTGCACTCTGCACTCTGAATCTGCACTCTGCACTCTGAATCTGCACTCTGAATCTGCACTCTGAATCTGCACTCTGCACTCTGAATCTGCACTCTGCACTCTGAATCTGCACTCTGCACTCTGAATCTGCACTCTGAATCTGCACTCTGAATCTGAACTCTGAACTCTGAATCTGCACTCTGCACTCTAAATCTGCACTCTGCACTCTGAATCTGCACTCTGCGCTCCGAATCTGCACTCTGCACTCTGAATCTGCACTCTGCACTCTGAATCTGCACTCTGAATCTGCACTCTGCACTCTGAATCTGCACTCTGAATGTGCACTCTGCACTCTGAATCTGCACTCTGCACTCTGAATCTGCACTCTGAATCTGCACTCTGAATCTGCACTCTGCACTCTGAATCTGCACTCTGCACTCTGAATCTGCACTCTGCACTCTGAATCTGCACTCTGAATCTGCACTCTGAATCTGAACTCTGAATCTGCACTCTGAATCTGCACTCTTCACTCTGAATCTGCACTCTGCACTCTGAATCTGCACTCTGAATCTACACTCTGCACTCTGAATCTGCACTCTGCACTCTGAATCTGCACTCTGAATCTGCACTCTGAATCTGCACTCTGCACTCTGAACCTGCACTCTGCACTCTGAATCTGCACTCTGAATCTGCACTCTGAATCTGCACTCTGCACTCTGAATCTGCACTCTGAATCTGCACTCTGCACTCTGAATCTGCACTCTGCACTCTGAATCTGCACTCTGAATCTGCACTCTGCACTCTGAATCTGCAGTCTGAATCTGCACTCTGAATCTGCAGTCTGAATCTGCACTCTGCGCTCTGAATCTGCACTCTGCGCTCTGAATCTGCACTCTGCACTCTGAATCTGCACTCTGAATCTGCACTCTGCGCTCTGAATCTGCACTCTGCACTCTGAATCTGCACTCTGCACTCTGAATCTGCACTCTGAATCTGCACTCTGCACTCTGAATCTGCACTCTGAATCTGCACTCTGAATCTGCACTTTGCACCCTGAATCTGCGCTCTGAATCTGCACTCTGCACTCTGAATCTGCACTCTGAATCTGCACTCTGCGCTCTGAATCTGCACTCTGCGCTCTGAATCTGCACTCTGCACTCTGAATCTGCACTCTGAATCTGCTCTGCGCTCTGAATCTGCACTCTGCACTCTAAATCTGCACTCTGCACTCTGAATCTGCACTCTGCGCTCCGAATCTGCACTCTGCACTCTGAATCTGCACTCTGCACTCTGAATCTGCACTCTGCACTCTGAATCTGCACTCTGAATCTGCACTCTGCACTCTGAATCTGCACTCTGAATGTGCACTCTGCACTCTGAATCTGCACTCTGCACTCTGAATCTGCACTCTGAATCTGCACTCTGAATCTGCACTCTGCACTCTGAATCTGCACTCTGCACTCTGAATCTGCACTCTGAACTCTGAATCTGCACTCTGAATCTGCACTCTTCACTCTGAATCTGCACTCTGCACTCTGAATCTGCACTCTGAATCTACACTCTGCACTCTGAATCTGCACTCTGCACTCTGAATCTGCACTCTGAATCTGCACTCTGAATCTGCACTCTGCACTCTGAACCTGCACTCTGCACTCTGAATCTGCACTCTGAATCTGCACTCTGCACTCTGAACCTGCACTCTGCACTCTGAATCTGCACTCTGAATCTGCACTCTGAATCTGCACTCTGCACTCTGAATCTGCACTCTGCACTCTGAATCTGCACTCTGAATCTGCACTCTGCACTCTGAATCTGCACTCTGCACTCTGAATCTGCACTCTGAATCTGCACTCTGCACTCTGAATCTGCACTCTGCACTCTGACTCTGAATCAGCACTCTGCACTCTGTATCTGCACTCTGAATCTGCACTCTGCACTCTGAATCTGCGCTCTGAATCTGCACTCTGCGCTCTGAATCTGCACTCTGCGCTCTGAATCTGCACTCTGCGCTCTGAATCTGCACTCTGCACTCTGAATCTGCACTCTGCACTCTGAATCTGCACTCTGAATCTGCACTCTGAATCTGCACTCTGCACTCTGAATCTGCACTCTGCACTCTGAATCTGCACTCTGAATCTGCACTCTGCACTCTGAATCTGCACTCTGAATCTGCACTCTGAATCTGCACTCTGCGCTCTGAATCTGCACTCTGCATCTGCACTCTGCACTCTGAATCTGCACTCTGCACTCTGAATCTGCACTCTGCACTCTGAATCTGCACTCTGAATCTGCACTCTGCGCTCTGAATCTGCATTCTGCACTCTGAATCTGCACTCTGAATCTGCACTCTGCACTCTGAATCTGCACTCTGAATCTGCACTCTGCACTCTGAATCTGCACTCTGAATCTGCACTCTGCGCTCTGAATCTGCACTCTGCATCTGCACTCTGCACTCTGAATCTGCACTCTGCACTCTGAATCTGCACTCTGCACTCTGAATCTGCACTCTGAATCTGCACTCTGCGCTCTGAATCTGCATTCTGCACTCTGAATCTGCACTCTGAATCTGCACTCTGCACTCTGAATCTGCACTCTGAATCTGCACTCTGCACTCTGAATCTGCACTCTGCACTCTGAATCTGCACTCTGAATCTGCACTCTGCACTCTGAATCTGCACTCTGCACTCTGAATCTGCACTCTGATTCTGCACTCTGCACTCTGAATCTGCACTCTGCACTCTGAATCTGCACTCTGCATCTGCACTCTGAATCTGCACTCTGCACTCTGAATCTGCACTCTGCACTCTGAATCTGCCCTCTGAATCTGCACTCTGCACTCTGAATCTGCACTCTGAATCTGCACTCTGCACTCTGAATCTGCACTCTGCACTCTGAATCTGCCCTCTGAATCTGCACTCTGCACTCTGAATCTGCACTCTGCACTCTGAATCTGCACTCTGCACTCTGAATCTGCACTCTGCACTCTGAATCTGCACTCTGCACTCTGAATCTGCACTCTGAATCTGCACTCTGCATCTGCACTCTGAATCTGCACTCTGCATCTGCACTCTGAATCTGCACTCTGCACTCTGAATCTGCACTCTGAATCTGCACTCTGCACTCTGAATCTGCACTCTGCACTCTGAATCTGCACTCTGAATCTGCACTCTGAATCTGCACTCTGAATCTGCACTCTGAATCTGCACTCTGCACTCTGAATCTGCACTCTGCACTCTGAATCTGCACTCTGAATCTGCACTCTGCACTCTGAATCTGCACTCTGCACTCTGAATCTGCACTCTGAATCTGCACTCTGCGCTCTGAATCTGCACTCTGCGCTCTGAATCGGCACTCTGCACTCTGAATCTGCACTCTGCACTCTGAATCTGCACTCTGCACTCTGAATCTGCACTCTGAATCTGCACTCTGAATCTGCACTCTGCACTCTGAATCTGCACTCTGCACTCTGAATCTGCACTCTGAATCTGCACTCTGCACTCTGAATCTGCACTCTGAATCTGCACTCTGCACTCTGAATCTGCACTCTGCGCTCTGAATCTGCACTCTGCGCTCTGAATCGGCACTCTGCACTCTGAATCTGCACTCTGCACTCTGAATCTGCACTCTGAATCTGCACTCTGCACTCTGAATCTGCACTCTGAATCTGCACTCTGAATCTGCACTCTGCACTCTGAATCTGCACTCTGCACTCTGAATCTGCACTCTGAATCTGCACTCTGCACTCTGAATCTGCAGTCTGAATCTGCACTCTGAATCTGCACTCTGAATCTGCACTCTGCGCTCTGAATCTGCACTCTGCACTCTGAATCTGCACTCTGCACTCTGAATCTGCACTCTGCACTCTGAATCTGCACTCTGAATCTGCACTCTGCGCTCTGAATCCGCACTCTGCACTCTGAATCTGCACTCTGCACTCTGAATCTGCACTCTGAATCTGCACTATGCACTCTGAATCTGCACTCTGAATCTGCACTCTGCACTCTGAATCTGCGCTCTGAATCTGCACTCTGAATCTGCACTCTGAATCTGCACTCTGAATCTGCACTCTGAATCTGCACTCTGAATCTGCACTCTGCACTCTGAATCTGCACTCTGAATCTGCTCTGCGCTCTGAATCTGCACTCTGCACTCTAAATCTGCACTCTGCACTCTGAATCTGCACTCTGCGCTCCGAATCTGCACTCTGCACTCTGAATCTGCACTCTGCACTCTGAATCTGCACTCTGAATCTGCACTCTGCACTCTGAATCTGCACTCTGAATGTGCACTCTGCACTCTGAATCTGCACTCTGCACTCTGAATCTGCACTCTGAATCTGCACTCTGAATCTGCACTCTGCACTCTGAATCTGCACTCTGCACTCTGAATCTGCACTCTGCACTCTGAATCTGCACTCTGCACTCTGAATCTGAACTCTGAACTCTGAATCTGCACTCTGAATCTGCACTCTTCACTCTGAATCTGCACTCTGCACTCTGAATCTGCACTCTGAATCTACACTCTGCACTCTGAATCTGCACTCTGCACTCTGAATCTGCACTCTGAATCTGCACTCTGAATCTGCACTCTGCACTCTGAACCTGCACTCTGCACTCTGAATCTGCACTCTGAATCTGCACTCTGCACTCTGAATCTGCACTCTGAGTCTGCACTCTGCACTCTGAATCTGCACTCTGAATCTGCACTCTGAATCTGCACTCTGAATCTGCACTCTGAATCTGCACTCTGCACTCTGAATCTGCACTCTGAATCTGCACTCTGCACTCTGAATCTGCACTCTGAATCTGCACTCTGCACTCTGAATCTGCACTCTGCACTCTGAATCTGCACTCTGCACTCTGAATCTGCACTCTGAATCTGCACTCTGCACTCTGAATCTGCACTCTGCACTCTGAATCTGCACTCTGCACTCTGAATCTGCACTCTGCGCTCTGAATCTGCACTCTGCGCTCTGAATCGGCACTCTGCACTCTGAATCTGCACTCTGCACTCTGAATCTGCACTCTGAATCTGCACTCTGCACTCTGAATCTGCACTCTGAATCTGCACTCTGAATCTGCACTCTGCACTCTGAATCTGCACTCTGAATCTGCACTCTGAATCTGCACTCTGAATCTGCACTCTGCACTCTGAATCTGCAGTCTGAATCTGCACTCTGAATCTGCACTCTGAATCTGCACTCTGCGCTCTGAATCTGCACTCTGCACTCTGAATCTGCACTCTGCACTCTGAATCTGCACTCTGCACTCTGAATCTGCACTCTGAATCTGCACTCTGCACTCTGAATCTGCACTCTGAATCTGCACTCTGCGCTCTGAATCTGCACTCTGCACTCTGAATCTGCACTCTGCATTCTGAATCTGCACTCTGAATCTGCACTATGCACTCTGAATCTGCACTCTGAATCTGCACTCTGAATCTGCACTCTGCACTCTGAATCTGCGCTCTGAATCTGCACTCTGCACTCTGAATCTGCACTCTGAATCTGCACTCTGAATCTGCACTCTGAATCTGCACTCTGCGCTCTGAATCTGCACTCTGCACTCTGAATCTGCACTCTGAATCTGCTCTGCGCTCTGAATCTGCACTCTGCACTCTAAATCTGCACTCTGCACTCTGAATCTGCACTCTGCGCTCCGAATCTGCACTCTGCACTCTGAATCTGCACTCTGCACTCTGAATCTGCACTCTGCACTCTGAATGTGCACTCTGCACTCTGAATCTGCACTCTGAATGTGCACTCTGCACTCTGAATCTGCACTCTGCACTCTGAATCTGCACTCTGAATCTGCACTCTGCACTCTGAATCTGCACTCTGCACTCTGAATCTGCACTCTGCACTCTGAATCTGAACTCTGAACTCTGAATCTGCACTCTGAATCTGCACTCTTCACTCTGAATCTGCACTCTGCACTCTGAATCTGCACTCTGAATCTACACTCTGCACTCTGAATCTGCACTCTGAATCTGCACTCTGCACTCTGAACCTGCACTCTGCACTCTGAATCTGCACTCTGAATCTGCACTCTGAATCTGCACTCTGCACTCTGAATCTGCACTCTGAATCTGCACTCTGAATCTGCACTCTGAATCTGCACTCTGAATCTGCACTCTGAATCTGCACTCTGAATCTGCACTCTGCACTCTGAATCTGCACTCTGAATCTGCACTCTGCACTCTGAATCTGCACTCTGAATCTGCACTCTGCACTCTGAATCTGCACTCTGCACTCTGAATCTGCACTCTGCACTCTGAATCTGCACTCTGCACTCTGAATCTGCACTCTGAATCTGCACTCTGAATCTGCACTCTGAATCTGCACTCTGAATCTGCACTCTGAATCTGCACTCTGCACTCTGAATCTGCACTCTGCACTCTGAATCTGCACTCTGAATCTGCAGTCTGAATCTGCACTCTGAATCTGCACTCTGAATCTGCACTCTGCGCTCTGAATCTGCACTCTGCACTCTGAATCTGCACTCTGCACTCTGAATCTGCACTCTGCACTCTGAATCTGCACTCTGAATCTGCACTCTGCGCTCTGAATCTGCACTCTGCACTCTGAATCTGCACTCTGCACTCTGAATCTGCACTCTGAATCTGCACTCTGCACTCTGAATCTGCACTCTGAATCTGCACTCTGCACTCTGAATCTGCACTCTGAATCTGCACTCTGAATCTGCACTCTGCACTCTGAATCTGCGCTCTGAATCTGCACTCTGCACTCTGAATCTGCACTCTGCGCTCTGAATCTGCACTCTGCACTCTGAATCTGCACTCTGAATCTGCTCTGCGCTCTGAATCTGCACTCTGCACTCTAAATCTGCACTCTGCACTCTGAATCTGCACTCTGCGCTCCGAATCTGCACTCTGCACTCTGAATCTGCACTCTGCACTCTGAATCTGCACTCTGCACTCTGAATCTGCACTCTGAATCTGCACTCTGCACTCTGAATCTGCACTCTGAATGTGCACTCTGCACTCTGAATCTGCACTCTGAATCTGCACTCTGAATCTGCACTCTGCACTCTGAATCTGCACTCTGCACTCTGAATCTGCACTCTGAATCTGAACTCTGAACTCTGAATCTGCACTCTGAATCTGCACTCTTCACTCTGAATCTGCACTCTGCACTCTGAATCTGCACTCTGAATCTACACTCTGCACTCTGAATCTGCACTCTGCACTCTGAATCTGCACTCTGAATCTGCACTCTGCACTCTGAATCTGCACTCTGAATCTGCACTCTGAATCTGCACTCTGAATCTGCACTCTGCACTCTGAATCTGCACTCTGCACTCTGAATCTGCACTCTGAATCTGCACTCTGAATCTGAACTCTGAACTCTGAATCTGCACTCTGAATCTGCACTCTTCACTCTGAATCTGCACTCTGCACTCTGAATCTGCACTCTGAATCTACACTCTGCACTCTGAATCTGCACTCTGCACTCTGAATCTGCACTCTGAATCTGCACTCTGAACCTGCACTCTGCACTCTGAATCTGCACTCTGAATCTGCACTCTGCACTCTGAATCTGCACTCTGAATCTGCACTCTGAATCTGCACTCTGCACTCTGAATCTGCACTCTGAATCTGCACTCTGAATCTGCACTCATGTTGGACAGGCCACATGAAGGGCCGCTCTCCCCCGGCCCGACCAGGCCCGAGCCCGGTCACACAAGTACCACCCACCACCATTGCACACCCTCCGTCCCCTCAGGGACCTCTGCTTTCGAACATATCGACCTCGTGGGCCCGATCCACTGCTGGCCCACGCGCCCTCCGGGACGCCATCTTGGACACTCCACCACGAGGCCGCCTGGCCCCCGATCGACCTCAACCCTGGGCCTAGCCAGGCCTCAGACATCCCGGCACCACCATCCACCCAGGAGGTGAGCGGGCTACTTGGTAAGTCAATGGGAGAAAGAGGTGTCGATGGCTCTCCCCCGCCAAGTGCCGCTCGGCCATCGCCTCCTCGGGCACTGGCTCCACCTCCCTGCTGGGTGTCGGGACACCCTCATCCCGGACCTCCCGACCTCCAGGTGCGAGGGTCCGGACATCAAAGAACATCAGCCCTATAACTGGGGCAGCCCAGAGCAGGAGGGCAGTTGTATCTTGGAGTCGAGAGACGCAAAGAAGAACTCATCCTTGACGGACTACTGGCGCTGCCATAGCTCTGCCTCGTGCACCTTCGTCTTGCCTGCCGGCGCTGCCGCAACCTTCGTAACCTTCCAAATCCTTCATCGTCGTCGGGACCTGCTGGCGTGGCCGCGGACCGTTTGCAACCATCATCTCATCGGGACCTGCTGGCTCCGCCGCGGACCGTCGTTTCCTTCGTCCATCTCGGGACCTGCTGGCTCCGCCGCGGCCCGATCATCTAGAACGCCGAGCTCGAGGATTGAGAGCTATTTCCACTTTTTGGTAACAAGACTGTCCCGCTACCCTTTTCCCAAACCAGAGACCAGAATCGAGGGGACCCCTGAGTCCAGACCTCCTTGTACAAATCCATCGTACTTAAAGAATTGCCTATAAAGTATCGTTGAACCTTACCCTTGTGTGGTGTCCGTCTGTGGGGGGGGGAAGTTACTTGTCTGTACGATCGCTGGAGACGGCTCTCCCCGGAGACCTCTCCCCTTATCCTCGGCCGACCCTCCCGGTCCGTCTAACATTGGTGGCAGCGGTGGGATCCGAATCACCGCATAATCGTACAGAGAGTAGCTCACCCCACGACGAAATCACGATGACGACTAAAGAAAGCGGAGCAACCGAGAAATTCCAGATGGAGAAATTGGACGAGTACAGCCATCGTGAACTAAAACAATTCTGCATCGAACTAGGTATCGCTACCACCGGACTAAGTACCAAAGACGATTTTAAGCATGCCCTAGAATCTTGGACAGAAACCGGGGCTGCCGGAACCCCGGATCAAAGCATCGCAGCAAAGACCACCACGGCCCCTGAAGAGCAAAGAACGGGTCTCTCGCAAGACGAGATCCAGGAACGAGAAAACACCCGACTACACGAGCTGGAAATGGCCCGACTCAAAATGGACATTGAACTTAAATTGGCCGAACAAAAAATCAACTTAGAGCACCTGCGTCTCCGAGAAGAAAGAGAGGAGAAACAGAGACAAAGGGAGCTCGAGGAAAAGAGACTGGCATATGAACACGAGCGAAAACTAGCTGAGATCGATCTACGCAAGCAGAATAAAGAAGTAGGGGTGTACGAGCAACCCCACACCCCAGGGGCAACAGAGAAAAAGGTACACATCCCCAAAGACGTCGTTCGAGAATACTTCCGAGAGGACGACATCCAGCAATGGTTTAAGGCCTATGAAATCGCTATGACTGCACACCGGATCGATAGAAGCGATTGGGGAGCCGGGCTATGGGGGAGATTCCTCAATGAGGGCCGCGACGCCCTGCTACAGCTCCCGGACCACCAGATGACCTCCTATGACCATATGAAAGCTGCACTCCTCACTCGCTATGGCCTCACACCCGAGATGTACCGTCAGAGGTTCCGAGACTGCACCCGCATCCCGGGTACAACTTGGGTGGACTATGTAAACTACTTTAGCCGAGCCTTCGAGGGCTGGATCAAAGGAAGCAAGGTCACAACCTACGAACAACTGTTCAATCTGATGGTATGGGAGCACCTATCAAACAATTGTTTTATTGAACTCCGCCAACACCTCCTCGACAGCAAGTTAACCGATCCCCGGCAGCTCGCAGCCGAAGCTGACCGATGGGAGATCACCAGAGTGGGCCGGAATGGGTCCTACGAACAGAACCGGAACAACAACGGTCAGCACCGTCCCCGAGGAGGAGGAGGGGGCCAAGGACGAGGAAGAGACAACGCCCCGGTCGCCCCCGCTACCAGCACCACCCCCCCGGCCAACCGGGGCAGCACCCCGGCGCGACCGGGATACCGAGCCAATGTTACGTGCCATCGATGCCAACGAGTCGGCCACTATGCAAACGACCCAAATTGCCCACAGTACCAGAGCCCAAGACCCCGCCAGGTGGCTGCTGCTGCCCTGGGGGAAGAACAGATCTCCGAGGAGCAAGAAGAATATGAGCAAGAGCATCAGGAATGGGAGCCAGCCGCCATGGCTCTAGCCTGCCTAGGGGGGAAGGACATGGTCCCGCGGGTCCCCCTACCCGCTAACACCCAGAAGTACAGCCAATGGGTGAGCATCAATGGACGCCGGGCCGAAGCCCTTCGTGACACCGGGGCCAGTGTAACAGCCGTCCGCTGTCACCTGGTGACCCCAGAACAGTATCTGCCGAACATTCTCTGCCCTGTACGCTCAGCCGATAACTCAGAAAGCCTGTGTCGGATGGCCTGCGTCCCCTTTGAGTGGGGAGGGGTCTCCGGCATGTTGAAGGTAACGGTCCGAGACGATGCCCCCGTAGACTGCCTCCTGGGGAATGACCTTGAAAGCTCTCCATGGGCAGCCGTAGAACGAAGAGAACACCTGGGGATGTTGGGCGTCCCGGACTGGGCGTGTGTCACCACCCGGTCCATGGCCGCCCGTGCCAACCCCCGCCCAGAGGAACCCGAATGGCCGGCGCCGCCGCCTCCGGTCGCCCCGGCCGAAACCACTGACCGTGACGCCCCCCCAGAACCAGCTCACTCTCCAGACCTCGCTAACCTCGACCAGTGGCCCCAAGAGGGGGGGCCCACGCAAGAACAATTTCGCCAAGAGCAGAAGACCTGTCCCTCCCTCGAGGGACTCCGCCAGCAAGCGCTCGCCCAAAGCGCAGGGGATACCTCCGGAACACACTGGATCTACTGGGACAATGATCTGCTTTACAGTGAGCAAAGAATCGCGGGGCTGGGAGCCAGCCGAGTACTAGTGGTGCCCCTCCGTTTTAGAGACTTTCTGCTAAACCTGGCCCACGATGTCCCCCTGGCGGGACACCTGGGTCAAGATAAAACCTACAATCGTCTGGTGACCCACTTCTTCTGGCCCAAAATGAGGAACGATGTACACCAGCATTGCCGATCTTGCCCCACATGCCAAGCCAGTGGAAAGAGCGGCCGCAAACTAAAAGCCCCCCTGCAACCGTTTCCCGTGGTCGCCACCCCGTTCGAGAGGGTCGGGATCGACATCGTGGGGCCCCTGGACCCGCGTACAAAACAAGGCCATCGATTCATCCTGGTGCTAGTGGACCACGCCACCCGCTACCCCGAGGCTGTTCCCCTGCGAACTGTGACAGCCCCGGTAGTCGGCCGGGCCCTAATGGGGATCTTCTCCCGTGTGGGCTTCCCCCGAGAAGTCGTCAGCGACAGAGGCACGAACTTTATTTCTAAATATATGAAGTCCCTCTGGCAACAATGCGGGGTTACCTACCGATTCACGACCCCCTATCACCCTCAAGGAAACGGACTCGTTGAGCGGTTCAACCGCACGCTAAAAGGGATGATCGGGGGGTTGGAAGAGCCCCTCCGTCGCCAGTGGGATGTGCTGCTGCCATGCCTCCTCTTCGCATATCGAGAGGTCCCCCAGAAGTCCTTGGGCTTCAGCCCGTTTGAACTGCTGTATGGACACCCAGTACGGGGGCCGCTCAGCCTCGTCAAGGAAGGCTGGGAGATGCCCCCTCTCAAGAACCCACCAGATGTCTTCCGGTACCTCCTAACCCTCCGCAACCAGACCCGGCGGTTCAGAGAGCTGGCAAAAGCCAACCTAGAGGCCAGCCAAGAGGACATGAAAAAGTGGTATGACCGGAATGCCTCCTCCATCGAATTTGAACCTGGGCAACAGGTATGGGTGATGTCCCCCACCGAACCCTGCGCCCTGCAAGACAAGTGGACGGGGCCCTTCAAAGTAGTCGAGCGCAAGGGTCCTGCCACCTATCTCATCAACATGGAATCTTCCCGGAACCCCCTCCGGGTCCTCCACGCTAACAGACTGAAACCCCACTTTGTGCGTTCCGAACTCAGCCTCCTGATGGCCACAGACAATGGGGCTGAAGAAGACTCCGAGCCCCTCCCTGACCTCCTACGGACTCGGGAGAAAGACGGCTCCGTGGACGGGGTCCGACTCTCAGAGGCCCTCACCCAAGAGCAACGCCAGGAGTGTCGGGCCCTCCTATCACAGTTCGCCAACCTGTTCTCCCTCACCCCCGGTGTCACTTCCTGGTGTGTGCACGATGTGGACACGGGGGACAGTCCCCCTATCCGCCACCGGGCCTACCGCGTGCCAGATCGGGTACGAGCCTGCGTCCAGGAAGAGGTAGCAAAAATGCTCACGCTCGGGGTCATCGAGCCCTCAGACAGCCCCTGGGCCAGCCCTGTAGTACTGGTCCCCAAAGCGGCCGCACCAGGCACCACACCGGAACTCCGGTTCTGCGTTGACTACCGGGGTTTGAATGCGGTCACCCGAACAGACGCACATCCCATCCCCCGGGCAGATGAACTGATTGACCGCATGGGAGCTGCCCGCTACCTCAGTATTTTCGACCTGACGGCGGGCTACTGGCAAATCGGCCTCACACCCCGGGCCCAAGAACGTTCTGCCTTTTCCACCCCCGATGGCCATTACCATTTCAAAGTCATGCCCTTCGGCATGAAGAATGCCCCCGCAACATTTCAGCGGCTCGTCAATCAGGTCCTGGCGGGGCTCGAAGGGTTCAGCGCTGCCTACCTAGACGACATCGCTGTATACAGCCACCAGTGGCCCGAGCACCTCCACCACCTCCGAGCCGTGTTACAAGCCCTTCAGCAGGCTGGCCTCACGATCAAGGCCAGCAAATGTCAAATTGGTCAAGGGTCTGTAACCTACCTCGGACACCAGGTGGGAAGCGGCCTGGTGGCCCCTCTGCAGCTCAAAATTGCCGCCATCCAGTCCTGGCAGCCCCCCATCACCCAGACCGAGGTACGAGCCTTCCTGGGCCTCACGGGCTATTACCGAAGGTTTGTGAAAGACTATGGTACTATAGTGGGGCCCCTCACAGAACTTACGTCCAAAAATCAACCCAAGAAAGTCAACTGGACCGCCGATTGTCAAACAGCATTCGAGCAATTGAAAGCCACCATGTGTTCCGCCCCTGTGCTCCAGGCCCCCGACTACAGCAGGGAGTTCGTCGTCCAGACGGATGCCTCCGACCATGGCATTGGGGCAGTCCTGTCTCAAGTAAACACCGAGGGCCTTGATCAGCCAGTGGCCTTCATCAGCAGACGACTCCTACCACGAGAACAACGCTGGAGCACCATAGAGAGGGAGGCCTTCGCAGTGGTATGGGCCCTCAAGAAGCTCCGGCCCTACCTCTTTGGCACACACTTTCGGGTACAGACCGACCACCGACCCCTGCAGTGGCTGATGCAGATGCGGGGAGAAAACCCGAAGTTACTACGTTGGTCCATCTCCCTACAAGGGATGGACTTCACCGTTGAACACCGGCCTGGGCCAGATCACGCCAACGCAGATGGCCTGTCCCGGTTTTTCCGCCTCGACGAGGAGAGTCCCCAAGAGGATGGGTAACTCTCCCCGCCTTCAGCTGGGGGGGACGCATGTTGGAAAGGCCACATGAAGGGCCGCTCTCCCCCGGCCCGACCAGGCCCGAGCCCGGTCACACAAGTACCACCCACCACCATTGCACACCCTCCGTCCCCTCAGGGACCTCTGCCTTCGAACATATCGACCTCGTGGGCCCGATCCACTGCTGGCCCACGCGCCCTCCGGGACGCCATCTTGGACACTCCACCACGAGGCCGCCTGGCCCCCGATCGACCTCAACCCTGGGCCTAGCCAGGCCTCAGACATCCCGGCACCACCATCCACCCAGGAGGTGAGCGGGCTACTTGGTAAGTCAATGGGAGAAAGAGGTGTCGATGGCTCTCCCCCGCCAAGTGCCGCTCGGCCATCGCCTCCTCGGGCGCTGGCTCCACCCCCCTGCTGGGTGTCGGGACACCCTCATCCCGGACCTCCCGACCTCCAGGTGCGAGGGTCCGGACATCAAAGAACATCAGCCCTATAACTGGGGCAGCCCAGAGCAGGAGGGCAGTTGTATCTTGGAGTCGAGAGACGCAAAGAAGAACTCATCCTTGACGGACTACTGGCGCTGCCATAGCTCTGCCTCGTGCACCTTCGTCTTGCCTGCCGGCGCTGCCGCAACCTTCGTAACCTTCCAAATCCTTCATCGTCGTCGGGACCTGCTGGCGTGGCCGCGGACCGTTTGCAACCATCATCTCATCGGGACCTGCTGGCTCCGCCGCGGACCGTCGTTTCCTTCGTCCATCTCGGGACCTGCTGGCTCCGCCGCGGCCCGATCATCTAGAACGCCGAGCTCGAGGATTGAGAGCTATTTCCACTTTTTGGTAACAAGACTGTCCCGCTACCCTTTTCCCAAACCAGAGACCAGAATCGAGGGGACCCCTGAGTCCAGACCTCCTTGTACAAATCCATCGTACTTAAAGAATTGCCTATAAAGTATCGTTGAACCTTACCCTTGTGTGGTGTCCGTCTGTGGGGGGGGGAAGTTACTTGTCTGTACGATCGCTGGAGACGGCTCTCCCCGGAGACCTCTCCCCTTATCCTCGGCCGACCCTCCCGGTCCGTCTAACAACTCTGCACTCTGAATCTGCACTCTGCACTCTGAATCTGCACTCTGCACTCTGAATCTGCACTCTGCACTCTGAATCTGCACTCTGCACTCTGAATCTGCACTCTGCACTCTGAATCTGCACTCTGAATCTGCACTCTGCACTCTGAATCTGCACTCTGCACTCTGAATCTGCACTCTGAATCTGCACTCTGCACTCTGAATCTGCACTCTGCACTCTGACTCTGAATCTGCACTCTGCACTCTGTATCTGCACTCTGAATCTGCACTCTGCACTCTGAATCTGCGCTCTGAATCTGCACTCTGCGCTCTGAATCTGCACTCTGCGCTCTGAATCTGCACTCTGCGCTCTGAATCTGCACTCTGCACTCTGAATCTGCACTCTGCACTCTGAATCTGCACTCTGAATCTTCACTCTGCACTCTGAATCTGCACTCTGCACTCTGAATCTGCACTCTGAATCTGCACTCTGCACTCTGAATCTGCACTCTGAATCTGCACTCTGAATCTGCACTCTGCGCTCTGAATCTGCACTCTGCACTCTGAATCTGCACTCTGAATCTGCACTCTGAATCTGCACTCTGCGCTCTGAATCTGCACTCTGCATCTGCACTCTGCACTCTGAATCTGCACTCTGCACTCTGAATCTGCACTCTGCACTCTGAATCTGCACTCTGCACTCTGAATCTGCACTCTGAATCTGCACTCTGCGCTCTGAATCTGCATTCTGCACTCTGAATCTGCACTCTGAATCTGCACTCTGCACTCTGAATCTGCACTCTGAATCTGCACTCTGAATCTGCACTCTGCACTCTGAATCAGCACTCTGAATCTGCACTCTGCACTCTGAATCTGCACTCTGCACTCTGAATCTGCACTCTGAATCTGCACTCTGAATCTGCAGTCTGCGCTCTGAATCTGCACTCTGCACTCTGAATCTGCACTCTGCACTCTGAATCTGCACTCTGCGCTCCGAATCTGCACTCTGCACTCTGAATCTGCACTCTGCACTCTGAATCTGCACTCTGAATCTGCACTCTGCACTCTGAATCTGCACTCTGCACTCTGAATCTGCACTCTGCACTCTGAATCTGCACTCTGCACTCTGAATCTGCACTCTGATTCTGCACTCTGCACTCTGAATCTGCACTCTGCACTCTGAATCTGCACTCTGCATCTGCACTCTGAATCTGCACTCTGCACTCTGAATCTGCACTCTGAATCTGCACTCTGAATCTGCACTCTGAATCTGCACTCTGCACTCTGAATCTGCACTCTGCACTCTGAATCTGCACTCTGCACTCTGAATCTGCACTCTGCGCTCTGAATCTGCACCCTGCGCTCTGAATCGGCACTCTGCACTCTGAATCTGCACTCTGCACTCTGAATCTGCACTCTGAATCTGCACTCTGCACTCTGAATCTGCACTCTGAATCTGCACTCTGCACTCTGAATCTGCACTCTGCACTCTGAATCTGCACTCTGAATCTGCACTCTGAATCTGCACTCTGAATCTGCACTCTGAATCTGCACTCTGCGCTCTGAATCTGCACTCTGCACTCTGAATCTGCACTCTGCACTCTGAATCTGCACTCTGCACTCTGAATCTGCACTCTACACTCTGAATCTGCACTCTGCACTCTGAATCTGCACTCTGAATCTGCACTCTGAACTCTGAATCTGCACTCTGCACTCTGAATCTGCACTCTGAATCTGCACTCTGAATCTGAACTCTGAACTCTGAATCTGCACTCTGAATCTGCACTCTTCACTCTGAATCTGCACTCTGAATCTGCACTCTGAATCTACACTCTGCACTCTGAATCTGCACTCTGCACTCTGAATCTGCACTCTTAATCTGCACTCTGAATCTGCACTCTGCACTCTGAACCTGCACTCTGCACTCTGAATCTGCACTCTGAATCTGCACTCTGAATCTGCACTCTGCGCTCTGAATCTGCACTCTGAATCTGCACTCTGAATCTGCACTCTGAATCTGCACTCTGAATCTGCACTCTGCACTCTGAATCTGCACTCTGAATCTGCACTCTGAATCTGCACTCTGCACTCTGAATCTGCACTCTGCACCCTGAATCTGCACTCTGCACTCTGCACTCTGAATCTGCACTCTGCACTCTGAATCTGCACTCTGCACTCTGAATCTGCACTCTGAATCTGCACTCTGCACTCTGAATCTGCACTCTGCACTCTGAATCTGCACTCTGAATCTGCACTCTGAATCTGCACTCTGCACTCTGAATCTGCACTCTGCACTCTGACTCTGAATCTGCACTCTGCACTCTGAATCTGCACTCTGAATCTGCACTCTGCACTCTGAATCTGCACTCTGAATCTGCACTCTGCGCTCTGAATCTGCACTCTGCGCTCTGAATCTGCACTCTGCGCTCTGAATCTGCACTCTGCGCTCTGAATCTGCACTCTGCACTCTGAATCTGCACTCTGCACTCTGAATCTGCACTCTGAATCTGCACTCTGCACTCTGAATCTGCACTCTGCACTCTGAATCTGCACTCTGAATCTGCACTCTGCACTCTGAATCTGCACTCTGAATCTGCACTCTGCGCTCTGAATCTGCACTCTGCATCTGGACTCTGCACTCTGAATCTGCACTCTGCACTCTGAATCTGCACTCTGCACTCTGAATCTGCACTCTGAATCTGCACTCTGCGCTCTGAATCTGCATTCTGCACTCTGAATCTGCACTCTGAATCTGCACTCTGCACTCTGAATCTGCACTCTGAATCTGCACTCTGCACTCTGAATCTGCACTCTGAATCTGCACTCTGAATCTGCACTCTGAATCTGCACTCTGAATCTGCACTCTGCACTCTGAATCTGCACTCTGCACTCTGAATCTGCACTCTGCGCTCCGAATCTGCACTCTGCGCTCTGAATCTGCACTCTGCACTCTGAATCTGCACTCTGAATCTGCACTCTGAATCTGCACTCTGCACTCTGCACTCTGAATCTGCACTCTGCACTCTGAATCTGCACTCTGCACTCTGAATCTGCACTCTGCACTCTGAATCTGCACTCTGATTCTGCACTCTGCACTCTGAATCTGCACTCTGCACTCTGAATCTGCACTCTGCATCTGCACTCTGAATCTGCACTCTGCACTCTGAATCTGCACTCTGCACTCTGAATCTGCACTCTGAATCTGCACTCTGAATCTGCACTCTGAATCTGCACTCTGCACTCTGAATCTGCACTCTGCACTCTGAATCTGCACTCTGCACTCTGCACTCTGAATCTGCACTCTGCGCTCTGAATCTGCACCCTGCGCTCTGAATCGGCACTCTGCACTCTGAATCTGCACTCTGCACTCTGAATCTGCACTCTGAATCTGCACTCTGCACTCTGAATCTGCACTCTGAATCTGCACTCTGCACTCTGAATCTGCACTCTGCACTCTGAATCTGCACTCTGCACTCTGAATCTGCACTCTGAATCTGCACTCTGAATCTGCACTCTGCGCTCTGAATCTGCACTCTGCATCTGCACTCTGCACTCTGAATCTGCACTCTGCACTCTGAATCTGCACTCTACACTCTGAATCTGCACTCTGCACTCTGAATCTGCACTCTGAATCTGCACTCTGCACTCTGAATCTGCACTCTGAATCTGCACTCTGAATCTGAACTCTGAATCTGCACTCTGCACTCTGAATCTGCACTCTGAATCTGCACTCTGAATCTGAACTCTGAACTCTGAATCTGCACTCTGAATCTGCACTCTTCACTCTGAATCTGCACTCTGCACTCTGAATCTGCACTCTGAATCTACACTCTGCACTCTGAATCTGCACTCTGCACTCTGAATCTGCACTCTGAATCTGCACTCTGCACTCTGAATCTGCACTCTGCACTCTGAATCTGCACTCTGAATCTGCACTCTGAATCTGCACTCTGCACTCTGAATCTGCACTCTGCACTCTGACTCTGAATCTGCACTCTGCACTCTGAATCTGCACTCTGAATCTGCACTCTGCACTCTGAATCTGCACTCTGAATCTGCACTCTGCGCTCTGAATCTGCACTCTGCGCTCTGAATCTGCACTCTGCGCTCTGAATCTGCACTCTGCGCTCTGAATCTGCACTCTGCGCTCTGAATCTGCACTCTGCACTCTGAATCTGCACTCTGAATCTGCACTCTGCACTCTGAATCTGCACTCTGCACTCTGAATCTGCACTCTGAATCTGCACTCTGCACTCTGAATCTGCACTCTGCATCTGGACTCTGCACTCTGAATCTGCACTCTGCACTCTGAATCTGCACTCTGAATCTGCACTCTGCGCTCTGAATCTGCACTCTGCATCTGGACTCTGCACTCTGAATCTGCACTCTGCACTCTGAATCTGCACTCTGCACTCTGAATCTGCACTCTGAATCTGCACTCTGCGCTCTGAATCTGCATTCTGCACTCTGAATCTGCACTCTGAATCTGCACTCTGCACTCTGAATCTGCACTCTGAATCTGCACTCTGCACTCTGAATCTGCACTCTGAATCTGCACTCTGAATCTGCACTCTGAATCTGCACTCTGAATCTGCACTCTGCACTCTGAATCTGCACTCTGCACTCTGAATCTGCACTCTGCGCTCCGAATCTGCACTCTGCGCTCTGAATCTGCACTCTGCACTCTGAATCTGCACTCTGAATCTGCACTCTGCACTCTGAATCTGCACTCTGCACTCTGAATCTGCACTCTGCACTCTGAATCTGCACTCTGCACTCTGAATCTGCACTCTGCACTCTGAATCTGCACTCTGATTCTGCACTCTGCACTCTGAATCTGCACTCTGCACTCTGAATCTGCACTCTGCATCTGCACTCTGAATCTGCACTCTGCACTCTGAATCTGCACTCTGCACTCTGAATCTGCACTCTGAATCTGCACTCTGCACTCTGAATCTGCACTCTGCACTCTGAATCTGCACTCTGCACTCTGCACTCTGAATCTGCACTCTGCGCTCTGAATCTGCACCCTGCGCTCTGAATCGGCACTCTGCACTCTGAATCTGCACTCTGCACTCTGAATCTGCACTCTGAATCTGCACTCTGCACTCTGAATCTGCACTCTGAATCTGCACTCTGCACTCTGAATCTGCACTCTGCACTCTGAATCTGCACTCTGCACTCTGAATCTGCACTCTGAATCTGCACTCTGAATCTGCACTCTGCGCTCTGAATCTGCACTCTGCACTCTGAATCTGCACTCTGCACTCTGAATCTGCACTCTGCACTCTGAATCTGCACTCTACACTCTGAATCTGCACTCTGCACTCTGAATCTGCACTCTGAATCTGCACTCTGCACTCTGAATCTGCACTCTGAATCTGCACTCTGAATCTGAACTCTGAATCTGCACTCTGCACTCTGAATCTGCACTCTGAATCTGCACTCTGAATCTGAACTCTGAACTCTGAATCTGCACTCTGAATCTGCACTCTTCACTCTGAATCTGCACTCTGCACTCTGAATCTGCACTCTGAATCTACACTCTGCACTCTGAATCTGCACTCTGCACTCTGAATCTGCACTCTGAATCTGCACTCTGAATCTGCACTCTGCACTCTGAACCTGCACTCTGCACTCTGAATCTGCACTCTGAATCTGCACTCTGAATCTGCACTCTGCCCTCTGAATCTGCACTCTGAATCTGCACTCTGAATCTGCACTCTGAATCTGCACTCTGAATCTGCACTCTGCACTCTGAATCTGCACTCTGAATCTGCACTCTGAATCTGCACTCTGCACTCTGAATCTGCACTCTGAATCTGCACTCTGCACTCTGAATCTGCACTCTGAATCTGCACTCTGCACTCTGAATCTGCACTCTGCACTCTGAATCTGCACTCTGAATCTGCACTCTGCACTCTGAATCTGCACTCTGCACTCTGAATCTGCACTCTGAATCTGCACTCTGCACTCTGAATCTGCACTCTGCACTCTGACTCTGAATCTGCACTCTGCACTCTGAATCTGCACTCTGAATCTGCACTCTGCACTCTGAATCTGCACTCTGAATCTGCACTCTGCGCTCTGAATCTGCACTCTGCGCTCTGAATCTGCACTCTGCTGTTGGACTTGGCCCGTCTGGCAGGTCCGCCCCTGAAGTTTGGTGCTTAGTATATGTGTCCGGGGAATGGTGATTCCCCCTCTGAGTGTGTGTGTGGTGAGAGAGACCTGCCTCCCATAGGAATGCATGGGGAATGGATGTGGCCCTGGTAGTTCCTGATGCGTGGGGGCGTGCCGGGTCGTGTTTGGTATGTGTGCGCTCGTGAGGTTGAATGCTACAAGATGATGTATGCATCATGTGTGTGACTAGAAGGGAAGTGCCACTTCTAGACTTGGGTGCATGTGTGCAGTAGGTGTGCTGGTGTATGATTGGCTGAAGCCGCCTGGGCCTTCCCCACCAGGCTGGCCCCACCCCCTAGGGTGCGTCCAGTGCCCCTGACCTGGCCAGTAGCATGAAATTCCTTATAACCAGTTCTGGCTGGTTCTCTCCCTGCCTGCCCCTTTTGGAGACAAAGGGAGCTCCTGTATAAAAGGGGGGTGGGCCCTCTTCTCGCTCTCTTCCTCTCTTCCTGCTCGTCCTGCCTGGAACCCTCCCAGGGTCGTGCTGCTGCGTGGGCTCAGGGTTGGCTGGCCTCCCTGGGCCCTGCCCTGCTCCTGCACTGCTGATGTCCCTTTTTCCCTTCTACAAGCTGATGTGCTCCCCCCTGAACTCCTGGACTTCCTATGGACCCTGCTTTCTATGGCCCTAGCGCTTGAGAGCGTTCTCCTGCTATCCTAGTGCCTTGTGGCGCTCATTCCCGCTTCTAGCGCTTGGGAGCGCTTTCCTGTCGTCTTAGCGCCTTGGGGCGGTGCCATCCGGCTGTCCTAGCGCCTCGAGGCGCTGCCGTTCTGCCCCCAGCGCTAGGAGCGCTCTATTCCTCCAGCCGGTGCCCACCCGGCATATGCCTGTCGTGGGAGGGGGCCCGAGCCCCCAGCGAGTGCCTACCTCGCGTTATTGCCTTCCTGGCTGCCTTATCGAGGGAGCCGGGCCCTCGTCAATTTCCCCTGTGTTTCACCGCCGCAGCCCGGGACCCTGCGTGAAGCCCGCCCCCGGGCCGCGCTCTGATTGGCTGTCGGCCCGGGCTGAGCTGATGACGTTTCCCCGGGCCGCGCTCTGATTGGCCGGCGGCCCGGGGAGCTGTGGGGACGACCGGAGAGAGCCACGAAGGCAGGGGTCGGCGGGAGCCTACTCCGCGCCCCTGCGTTCCACCCGAACCACTGCCGCTTCCCCCCCGGGGGCCCCCAGGAGCGAGAGGGAGCCCCGGAGAGCGAGGAGGACCGGCGCGTCTGCCCGCCGACGGTGAGTGCTGCCGGAGGGGAGGCGGGGCGTCGGAGCACATTGTCGGTGCTCGCCCCTCCCCTCCAGCGCGAGCACGCGTGTGCCTCGAGGCCCGAAGGGCCCCCAGTGATGCCGGGTCCCCCGAGGGGGGCCCCGCCTGCCCAGTTCTGATCCCGAGCCCGCGAGGCTCCGTCACGGCCCCCATTGATGCCGGGTCCCCCGAGGGGGGGCCCCGCCTGCCCAGTTCTTGCCCTGAGCCCCGTGAGGCTCCGTCACGGCCCCTGGGGCCCCCAGTGATGCCGGGTCCCCCGAGGGGGGCCCCGCCTGCCTGCAGTTCTTGTCCCTAGCCCTGCCTGGGCCCCGAGTGGCCCCACCACGTGTCCCTGGCCCTGCCTGGGCCCCGAGTGGCCCCACCACGTGTCCCGGACCCTGCTATGTCCAAGTCCCCCAGCGGCCCAGCACTTAGTGGGCCGCTGCCACGTTTAGGTTTGCCCTGGGCCCCTTGCAGCCCACTCAGGACTCCGAGACTCTAAGGCGCCCTCGCCCCAGGAAGGCCATCTGGCCTAGGGGGCGCTACTGACTATTATCAATGTGTTGCTGAGACTGATTATGTGTTGCCCTGCTGATGGGGGCCTCTGTTGTGTTATGTACCTTGCCATTCCTTCCCTCCTGTATAACCTTGCCTCATGTATGTCTATGCTGGTTAGAGTGAGTTCTATGGCTGGTTCTATGAGACCCCGGGGCGGGACGTATTCTATGCTAAGCTCCTGGTGATTGTGTCCTAGTCCTAGTCCGAGGAAGCTCCCAGTGAACATGTGTTCTAATGCTAGATCGATCATGTGCCTACTCCTGGCAGGGGCCCCTTGGCCCTGCCCTGTTCTTTCCCCTTGTAACCCCTGCCGTACCTCGAGCCCCTTGTAAGGTGTATGTTCCTATGTGTCCTTCGTAATACAAAGACTATTTTCATATATATATTTGGTGTGGAGTTCCTTTTGTGGGGGGGCCCGGGAGGTTGTTGTTGGTGGGTGCGTGCGCAAATGCTTCACACATGTCCTCCGAGATAGGCCTGACTGCCCGCGCCGCGTTACCTAGAGGGCGAGCAGGGGTCGACTTTACATAGGAGTGGTGGTCTCTGACTGGCTGTGGCGCAAGCCCTGGCCGGCCGGGGGTCCCATTTCCTACACTGGTGGCTAGCGGTGGGATCCGGACTTGTGTTTGCGCAGTACCACAACGATAACTGGCCTCCCTACAAAACTCTGCATTGTAAATGGTCGCAAAGAAAGGAGATTATTGCTTTTAAGAGGTTACTTAAATGTCTGTTCTGTGAAAAATGTATTCTGGTACGCTATGGGTTAGGTGGCCCTAGCTCGGGAGGGTAGATCAACTCCCTAGTGCAATGGGTTTTTCTGGATTCACCAGAAGGGTGGGATCCAGTGGTGGCAGCGTAATTGTGTTCAATGTGCATGGTCCCTGTCCCTTCCCTGGAGTAATGATACCTGTGCCACATGGGTCGGGTCAGGTTGCTGAAAATGTCTGTTCTGTGGAAATGTTTAATGATTAATAGAAATACCCGTTCTGTGGAGAGTTTTTTTAAGGTTACTTAAATGTCCGTTCTGTGGAAAAATGTGTGCGTATGCACTGTGAGTTAGGTGCCCCTAGCTTGGGAGGGTAAATCATCTCCCTAGTGTAATTTGGTTTTCTGGATTCACCAGGAGGGTGGGATCCAGTGGTGGTTGTGTAATTGTGTTCAAATGTGAAGGGTCCTTGTCCCTAGAGTAATGGTACCTGTGCCCCGAGGGTCGGGTTGAGGAATCAGGGGCGGTGGAAAACTGTCTTACCAGTCTAGGGGACGGTGTGTGGATGAATGTTGAGGTGCACGGAGTAATGGAGTGTAAGTTCTCTGGGATGGGGAGCTTGCTGAATCACCGATAATCCTGTCCTTCCTTACCCCGTTGAATGTGGTTGACGCATCATGTGTTCCGTATCCCGCTGGATGCGTTTTAGGCGTCAGGTGTCGCCCTGGCTGAATTTATCTTAAGTGGTATCCCTGTTGTGTTCTAGGCGTCAGGTGTCGCCCTGGCTGAATGTATGTTAAGTTGTATCCCGGACAAGGAAGACCTGCTGGCGCGGCCGCGGCTTGCCTTGGGGAGAGCTGAACACTGAGACTCCTCTTGTTGCGTTTTAGGCGTCAGGTGTCGCCCTGGCTGAATTTATCTTAAGTGGTATCCCTGTTGTGTTCTAGGCGTCAGGTGTCGCCCTGGCTGAATGTATGTTAAGTTGTATCCCGGACAAGGAAGACCTGCTGGCGCGGCCGCGGCTTGCCTTGGGGAGAGCTGAACACTGAGACTCCTCTTGTTGCGTTTTAGGCGTCAGGTGTCGCCCTGGCTGAATTTATCTTAAGTGGTATTCCTGTTGTGTTTTAGGCGTCAGGTGTCGCCCTGGCTGAATGTATGTTAAGTTGTATCCCGGACAAGGAAGACCTGCTGGCGCGGCCGCGGCTTGCCTTGGGGAGAGCTGAACGCTTAGTTCCCAGGTGGAAGACCAGTGGAGGGAGGAAGTTCCAAGACTGGTAGGAAAGTGTGTTCTGAGGGTGTTTCTCCTGGGAGAACGCGGAACCTCAGAAGTAGAGGTAGGGTGGGGCATTCTTGCCCGTGACCTCTGGCAAGCCTGGGGGTGCGGACCCTAGGTGGAAGGAACAGTGGTAGTCGTGGCTACCCTGAGAAAGGGAGTGGAGAAGGGCTATTGTGGGCCCGGGGTTACCACCCCCCACTTCGGATTAGCAGGGACCAGTGGTATCTGGATGGCTTAGGGCCTGGTCCTAGTCATGGACAACTCAGGAGTACCAGGTGGGTAGCCTGGTTGGGCCTATGTCTTCATTTTTTTTTCTTTTTTTTTTGTTGTTGTTTTGTTTTGTTAACTTTTATTATTTTTAGTCTGTGTATGTCTATCGGTCCGGCGGTGCGGGCCGCGTCCAAATTCTATCGCCCTGCAGCAGGGAAGTCCATCACGGTAGTGATTGGTCTGCCCTGCGTTTGGGCTGGGAGGGGCATGTGTTGGACTTGGCCCGTCTGGCAGGTCCGCCCCTGAAGTTTGGTGCTTAGTATATGTGTCCGGGGAATGGTGATTCCCCCTCTGAGTGTGTGTGTGGTGAGAGAGACCTGCCTCCCATAGGAATGCATGGGGAATGGATGTGGCCCTGGTAGTTCCTGATGCGTGGGGGCGTGCCGGGTCGTGTTTGGTATGTGTGCGCTCGTGAGGTTGAATGCTACAAGATGATGTATGCATCATGTGTGTGACTAGAAGGGAAGTGCCACTTCTAGACTTGGGTGCATGTGTGCAGTAGGTGTGCTGGTGTATGATTGGCTGAAGCCGCCTGGGCCTTCCCCACCAGGCTGGCCCCACCCCCTAGGGTGCGTCCAGTGCCCCTGACCTGGCCAGTAGCATGAAATTCCTTATAACCAGTTCTGGCTGGTTCTCTCCCTGCCTGCCCCTTTTGGAGACAAAGGGAGCTCCTGTATAAAAGGGGGGTGGGCCCTCTTCTCGCTCTCTTCCTCTCTTCCTGCTCGTCCTGCCTGGAACCCTCCCAGGGTCGTGCTGCTGCGTGGGCTCAGGGTTGGCTGGCCTCCCTGGGCCCTGCCCTGCTCCTGCACTGCTGATGTCCCTTTTTCCCTTCTACAAGCTGATGTGCTCCCCCCTGAACTCCTGGACTTCCTATGGACCCTGCTTTCTATGGCCCTAGCGCTTGAGAGCGTTCTCCTGCTATCCTAGTGCCTTGTGGCGCTCATTCCCGCTTCTAGCGCTTGGGAGCGCTTTCCTGTCGTCTTAGCGCCTTGGGGCGGTGCCATCCGGCTGTCCTAGCGCCTCGAGGCGCTGCCGTTCTGCCCCCAGCGCTAGGAGCGCTCTATTCCTCCAGCCGGTGCCCACCCGGCATATGCCTGTCGTGGGAGGGGGCCCGAGCCCCCAGCGAGTGCCTACCTCGCGTTATTGCCTTCCTGGCTGCCTTATCGAGGGAGCCGGGCCCTCGTCAATTTCCCCTGTGTTTCACCGCCGCAGCCCGGGACCCTGCGTGAAGCCCGCCCCCGGGCCGCGCTCTGATTGGCTGTCGGCCCGGGCTGAGCTGATGACGTTTCCCCGGGCCGCGCTCTGATTGGCCGGCGGCCCGGGGAGCTGTGGGGACGACCGGAGAGAGCCACGAAGGCAGGGGTCGGCGGGAGCCTACTCCGCGCCCCTGCGTTCCACCCGAACCACTGCCGCTTCCCCCCCGGGGGCCCCCAGGAGCGAGAGGGAGCCCCGGAGAGCGAGGAGGACCGGCGCGTCTGCCCGCCGACGGTGAGTGCTGCCGGAGGGGAGGCGGGGCGTCGGAGCACATTGTCGGTGCTCGCCCCTCCCCTCCAGCGCGAGCACGCGTGTGCCTCGAGGCCCGAAGGGCCCCCAGTGATGCCGGGTCCCCCGAGGGGGGCCCCGCCTGCCCAGTTCTGATCCCGAGCCCGCGAGGCTCCGTCACGGCCCCCATTGATGCCGGGTCCCCCGAGGGGGGGCCCCGCCTGCCCAGTTCTTGCCCTGAGCCCCGTGAGGCTCCGTCACGGCCCCTGGGGCCCCCAGTGATGCCGGGTCCCCCGAGGGGGGCCCCGCCTGCCTGCAGTTCTTGTCCCTAGCCCTGCCTGGGCCCCGAGTGGCCCCACCACGTGTCCCTGGCCCTGCCTGGGCCCCGAGTGGCCCCACCACGTGTCCCGGACCCTGCTATGTCCAAGTCCCCCAGCGGCCCAGCACTTAGTGGGCCGCTGCCACGTTTAGGTTTGCCCTGGGCCCCTTGCAGCCCACTCAGGACTCCGAGACTCTAAGGCGCCCTCGCCCCAGGAAGGCCATCTGGCCTAGGGGGCGCTACTGACTATTATCAATGTGTTGCTGAGACTGATTATGTGTTGCCCTGCTGATGGGGGCCTCTGTTGTGTTATGTACCTTGCCATTCCTTCCCTCCTGTATAACCTTGCCTCATGTATGTCTATGCTGGTTAGAGTGAGTTCTATGGCTGGTTCTATGAGACCCCGGGGCGGGACGTATTCTATGCTAAGCTCCTGGTGATTGTGTCCTAGTCCTAGTCCGAGGAAGCTCCCAGTGAACATGTGTTCTAATGCTAGATCGATCATGTGCCTACTCCTGGCAGGGGCCCCTTGGCCCTGCCCTGTTCTTTCCCCTTGTAACCCCTGCCGTACCTCGAGCCCCTTGTAAGGTGTATGTTCCTATGTGTCCTTCGTAATACAAAGACTATTTTCATATATATATTTGGTGTGGAGTTCCTTTTGTGGGGGGGCCCGGGAGGTTGTTGTTGGTGGGTGCGTGCGCAAATGCTTCACACATGTCCTCCGAGATAGGCCTGACTGCCCGCGCCGCGTTACCTAGAGGGCGAGCAGGGGTCGACTTTACATAGGAGTGGTGGTCTCTGACTGGCTGTGGCGCAAGCCCTGGCCGGCCGGGGGTCCCATTTCCTACACTATCACTCTGAATCTGCACTCTGCACTCTGAATCTGCACTCTGAATCTGCACTCTGCACTCTGAATCTGCACTCTGCACTCTGAATCTGCACTCTGAATCTGCACTCTGCACTCTGAATCTGCACTCTGCACTCTGACTCTGAATCTGCACTCTGCACTCTGAATCTGCACTCTGAATCTGCACTCTGCACTCTGAATCTGCACTCTGAATCTGCACTCTGCGCTCTGAATCTGCACTCTGCGCTCTGAATCTGCACTCTGCGCTCTGAATCTGCACTCTGCACTCTGAATCTGCACTCTGCACTCTGAATCTGCACTCTGAATCTGCACTCTGCACTCTGAATCTGCACTCTGCACTCTGAATCTGCACTCTGAATCTGCACTCTGCACTCTGAATCTGCACTCTGAATCTGCACTCTGCGCTCTGAATCTGCACTCTGCATCTGCACTCTGCACTCTGAATCTGCACTCTGCACTCTGAATCTGCACTCTGCACTCTGAATCTGCACTCTGAATCTGCACTCTGCGCTCTGAATCTGCATTCTGCACTCTGAATCTGCACTCTGAATCTGCACTCTGCACTCTGAATCTGCACTCTGAATCTGCACTCTGAATCTGCACTCTGCACTCTGAATCTGCACTCTGAATCTGCACTCTGAATCTGCACTCTGCGCTCTGAATCTGCACTCTGCACTCTGAATCTGCACTCTGCACTCTGAATCTGCACTCTGCGCTCCGAATCTGCACTCTGCACTCTGAATCTGCACTCTGCACTCTGAATCTGCACTCTGAATCTGCACTCTGCACTCTGAATCTGCACTCTGCACTCTGAATCTGCACTCTGCACTCTGAATCTGCACTCTGCACTCTGAATCTGCACTCTGCACTCTGAATCGGCACTCTGAATCTGCACTCTGCACTCTGAATCTGCACTCTGCACTCTGAATCTGCACTCTGCATCTGCACTCTGAATCTGCACTCTGCACTCTGAATCTGCACTCTGAATCTGCACTCTGAATCTGCACTCTGCACTCTGAATCTGTACTCTGCACTCTGAATCTGCACTCTGCACTCTGAATCTGCACTCTGCGCTCTGAATCTGCACTCTGCGCTCTGAATCGGCACTCTGCACTCTGAATCTGCACTCTGCACTCTGAATCTGCACTCTGAATCTGCACTCTGCACTCTAAATCTGCACTCTGAATCTGCACTCTGCACTCTGAATCTGCACTCTGCACTCTGAATCTGCACTCTGAATCTGCACTCTGAATCTGCACTTTGAATCTGCACTCTGCGCTCTGAATCTGCACTCTGCACTCTGAATCTGCACTCTGAATCTGCACTCTGCACTCTGAATCTGCACTCTGAATCTGCACTCTGCACTCTGAATCTGCACTCTGAATCTGCACTCTGAATCTGCACTCTGAATCTGCACTCTGAATCTGCACTCTGCGCTCTGAATCTGCACTCTGCACTCTGAATCTGCACTCTGCACTCTGAATCTGCACTCTGCACTCTGAATCTGCACTCTGAACTCTGAATCTGCACTCTGAATCTGCACTCTGCACTCTGAATCTGCACTCTGAATCTGCACTCTGAATCTGCACTCTGAATCTGCACTCTGAATCTGCACTCTGCGCTCTGAATCTGCACTCTGCACTCTGAATCTGCACTCTGCACTCTGAATCTGCACTCTGCACTCTGAATCTGCACTCTGCACTCTGAATCTGCACTCTGCACTCTGAATCTGCACTCTGAATCTGCACTCTGCATCTGCACTCTGAATCTGCACTCTGAATCTGTGCTCTGAATCTGCACTCTGCACTCTGAATCTGCACTCTGAATCTGCACTCTGAATCTGCACTCTGAATCTGCACTCTGAATCTGCACTCTGCGCTCTGAATCTGCACTCTGCACTCTGAATCTGCACTCTGCACTCTGAATCTGCACTCTGCACTCTGAATCTGCCCTCTGAATCTGCACTCTGCACTCTGAATCTGCCCTCTGAATCTGCACTCCGCACTCTGAATCTGCACTCTGCACTCTGAATCTGCACTCTGCACTCTGAATCTGCACTGCACTGGGGGGGGGGGAAAGGGGAGGGGGGGAGGCCGGACAGGTTAGACATACAGGGAAGTAAATCTATGTCAATAAGAACTATGGAAATACCTATAGGGATCACAGGAAACCAGATTGTCTGTGATATAAAATATGGCACTCTTTTATTAGGAACATGGCTGGGATAAAAATATTATCTCTGAATATTTGTGGTCTGAACGATCTTAAGAAAAGGCAAATGGTTGCAATTGGTCTACAAAATTGGGGAGCCAACGTTGTATGTATGCAGGAGACGCATATTGAAGGGTCCCAGAGCCAGTTGTTAAATACACTAGGGTATAAACTGGTGTGTGCTACCTCACAAGGTGCTAAAATTCGGGGGGTTGCCATTCTGGCTAAAGGGAGTGGATTGGTGTTTAACAAATCTAAAGCTGATAAGTTTGGCCGCTGGGCTATTACCGAATGCAGCTATCAAATAGGGCAAAAAATCACAATTTGTGCTATTTATGGGAGCAATACAGATGACCCCAGGGTTTTCGATGAGGTCTCTAATGAACTTTCACACTGGCCTCTTCCAGTGTTGGTCTGTGGGGATTTTAATATTAACCTTCCGGCTAACTGGTCTTTAAACGATGAATGGGTCTATAAAGGACACAAACCTAAAGTATTTCGCTCCCTTAAGGATTTGTGTCTTGTGCATGGACTTGTAGATAGCTGGCAGACGTCAAATACTAACACCGGGGACCTTGGATATACCTTTTATTCAAATCCACACCACACGCACACCAGAATTGACTATATTTTACTCTCAAATTCACTACTCAGGAATTCCCAAATTGTTAAATTGCCCCGGGTACTATCTGACCATAACCCCCTTCTCTGTACACTGACTATTAGGCTAGCTAAATCAGAGCCTACTCTGTGGTCATTTGAAAAAGCACTACTGAACGACCTTCAGTATTGTATTCACATGAAAGACTGGATACGCAAGTTCCTAGCAGAAAACATTAATAGTACGTCAATAGAGGTTGTTTGGGACACATTGAAAGCAGGGGTCCGGGGTGAGACTATGTCATATTCCCTCAGAGCAAACAGGCGAGAGAAAGAGGAGATGCAGAGGCTGCAGGATGAGCTTATGCTAGCTGAAGTAGGGCTCATCAGTGTCACCAGCAATAGAGACTCAACTGGGGACATCTCTAGCACCTTAGCCCAAGTAGCAGTTGCCAAGGCAGCAATTACCAATATCTTTTCAGATAAGGCAATCCGGAAAGCCACGGCACGAAAAGAATTAATATATGAAGTCAATGAGCAAGTGGGTCATCAATTGGCAGTGCGATTGCGACAACAGGTCAATGCTAATCTAATAAGGGAAATTATAGACCCAGTGGAAGGCCAGTTAAAAGACTCAGAGCTGATTAAGCAAGCATTTTGGAGGTTTTATAAAGAACTATATACGGATAAGGGCAATGAAGATATTACAGAAATAGAAAGGTACTTAGAGAATTGTGATATCGTAAAGCTTGAGGTAAATACTCAGCTGGCTCTAGAGGAAACTCCGAATATGGAAGAGGTATTGACCGCAGTTAATAGCCTCCCTAAAGGAAAGGCAACAGGTCTGGACAGTATCCCCTCGGAGTTCTATAGCACATTTATAGACGAAATCAAACACATATTTAGAGACTTGATTATCCATATTTTCTCCGGGGGGGAACCTCCCAGCTCCTGGTCCAACGCCAAAATTGTGATTTTTGCTAAAAAGGGGAAACCCCCAGAACATTTAGGATCATATCGCCCCATAACCCTTATAAATGCTGATTCTAAAATATATTCCAAAATCTTAGCAAATCGAATTGCCCCTATAATACACAATGTAATAGTTAAAAGCCAGCACGGTTTTGTCCCTGGAAGGTCAACGATCAATCATATCCAGAGGGTAATAACACTTTTTGATGTAACAGAAACTACAGGAGACCCTATGGCCCTGATCCTTTTGGATGCAGAGAAGGCCTTTGATAGGGTCTCCTGGCAGTTTCTCTGGAAAGCAATGGCGATGATGGGATTTCGAAACAAGTTTATTCAGGCGATACAAAAAATGTATAATAATCCTAGGGCTGTCGTATCTATTAATGGAAGTCTTACTAAGGAAATCGCCATCTCCAGGGGAACACGTCAGGGGTGCCCTTGCTCGCCATTGCTCTTTGCAATATATATAGATTCCTTTATTCGTTATTTGGAGAAAAATAATCATATAACCCCCATTATATCACAGGGATATACAACAAAAACATTAGCATATGCCGATGATATTGCTATAGTTACAGCTGACCCCATAGTAGCAATGTTGATCATTGAAGCCGAGGCTAGGAAATTTGGTCTTGTCTCTGGCTACGCGCTAAATCAAGGAAAGACACAAATTGTTTTAAATCAAAAAATTGGGATGGATGACCCTAGGGTGGTGAAGGGAGCGACATACCTGGGTGTCACAATCTCTTCAAAGCTAGAGGAAATAGTGGACATAAATCTTAAGCCAATGTTGAACACGATACAAAAGGATCTACGACGGTTAGACAATCTTCACCTGTCCATCATTGGAAGAGCAAATGCAATTAAAATGGTGTACTTTCCTAAAATATTATACTTATTCAGGGCAATTTGCCTAGAGTTCTCTAATCAGTGGTTTACAACAATGGAACGTACCTTTTCTAGATTTATATGGTCATACGCTCAACCCCGTCGAGCATATAAATATCTTACCCTTCCTAAGGACAGAGGTGGGTTAGCACTTCCCAATTTAAGGAGATATTACTGGTCATGTGTATTACTTTACAGTAAGGAATTATTGCAAGGGGGGAACAACACAGAGCTACATACCGCTTCAATCTTTCAGCTATTGGTGGGGAATTCCTGCTATGGCTACTTTTGGAGACACATACATGACAGTTACCACAAAAAGGTCAAATTCAAGACTCTCTATAGCTGTTTTAAGGTATGGAAGGCGGTAAAAAAAATACTAGGCATAGGACGATTCTCATATTACACTCCGGTACTAAACAACCCAACTCTTCCACCAATAATCTTTAAAGATAATTGCATTAATAAATGGTATAATTTAGGAATTACACAACTTGGGGATTTTTATACCAATCAGGGGATTAAATCGTTTGAAGTTCTGAAGGGAGAATTTGGTTTAGACTGGCGGGATTTTTTTTAAATATCTCCAAATTAGGGACTTCCTAACTCACAAATCTGGAGCAAGGACACTCTGGGAACAATCTACTGTAGTGGAGACAATTATACATTCAAGGAAACAGTCAATAGGTGGAGTGTATGTGTCATTGCTGGACAGGTTCCCGGATGATCTAGATAAAACGGCAATGAGGTGGCAAGGCAAACTCGAGATTTCTAAAGAAGGATTTTTGTACTCCTATCAGCTAGCTCAAACTATTCTTATTTCGACTAGACTCCAGGCACAATTTTATAAAACCTGTTTTTTTCTTTACTATACACCCGATAAAATTGCAAAATGGGGAACCAGTAATGGGACTTGCTGCCCGAGATGCAATCTATTTAAGGCAGATTCCATCCATATCTTTGCCTCTTGCCCGGTGTTAATACCTTTGATACAAAGTATAGAGAGGTTTCTAACTTCAGTTCTTCACAGAAAGGTTGCCTTGTCACCAGAGGTAATGGTACTTGGGGTGGAGGATCCAGATAATCTTGAGAGCGGACACGATTTTATATTTGTTGCTATGGCTGTTTGGCGGCTATGCCTAGCCTCGGCTTGGCTAGACCCGCTACCACCTACTTTCCAACAGTGGCTAGATAGGCTCTTAGCTGTGCATAATATCGAGACAGCTATTTATAAGCATAAAGGCAGACGGCGACGTGAAAGGGGTATGAAAATCTGGACTCCTCTCACACACTGGCGAGCTCTACAAAACTGATTTATTATCGATACTGTAATGTATTCATGCTACTGTTTTAATTGGTTTTCTCGTGATGCTGGGAATATATTTTATTTTGTAAATTCTCTATAATGTATATTTATTTATGTCAAACACAACGAAAAGTTCATGATGTTAATGAACAGAAAGTCTGCCTGTCCGGGGGGGGATAAATATATAAAAATCAATAAAAACATTTAAAAAAAAAATGAATCTGCACTCTGCACTCTGAATCTGCACTCTGAATCTGCACTCTGCACTCTGAATCTGCACTCTGCACTCTGAATCTGCACTCTGAATCTGCACTCTGAATCTGCACTCTGAATCTGCACTCTGCACTCTGAATCTGCACTCTGCACTCTGAATCTGCACTCTGAATCTGCACTCTGCACTCTGAATCTGCACTCTGCACTCTGCACTCTGAATCTGCACTCTGAATCTGCACTCTGCGCTCTGAATCTGCACTCTGCGCTCTGAATCTGCACTCTGCACTCTGAATCTGCACTCTGAATCTGCACTCTGAATCTGCACTCTGAATCTGCACTCTGCACTCTGAATCTGCACTCTGAATCTGCACTCTGCACTCTGAATCTGCACTCTGAATCTGCACTCTGAATCTGCACTCTGCACTCTGAATCTGCACTCTGCACTCTGAATCTGCACTCTGCGCTCTGAATCTGCACTCTGCGCTCTGAATCGGCACTCTGCACTCTGAATCTGCACTCTGCACTCTGAATCTGCACTCTGAATCTGCACTCTGCACTCTGAAGCTGCACTCTGAATCTGCACTCTGAATCTGCACTCTGCACTCTGAATCTGCACTCTGCACTCTGAATCTGCACTCTGAATCTGCACTCTGCACTCTGAATCTGTAGTCTGAATCTGCACTCTGAATCTGCACTCTGAATCTGCACTCTGCGCTCTGAATCTGCACTCTGAATCTGCACTCTGCGCTCTGAATCTGCACTCTGCACTCTGAATCTGCACTCTGCATCTGCACTCTGAATCTGCACTCTGAATCTGCAGTCTGCGCTCTGAATCTGCACTCTGCACTCTGAATCTGCACTCTGCACTCTGAATCTGCACTCTGCGCTCCGAATCTGCACTCTGCACTCTGAATCTGCACTCTGCACTCTGAATCTGCAATCTGAATCTGCACTCTGCACTCTGAATCTGCAATCTGAATCTGCACTCTGCACTCTGAATCTGCAATCTGAATCTGCACTCTGCACTCTGAATCTGCACTCTGCACTCTGAATCTGCACTCTGAATCTGCACTCTGAATCTGCACTCTGCACTCTGAATCTGCACTCTGAATCTGCACTCTGCACTCTGAATCTGCACTCTGCACTCTGAATCTGCACTCTGCATCTGCACTCTGAATCTGCACTCTGCACTCTGAATCTGCACTCTGCACTCTGAATCTGCACTCTGCGCTCTGAATCTGCACTCTGCACTCTGAATCTGCACTCTGCGCTCTGAATCTGCACTCTGCGCTCTGAATCTGCACTCTGCGCTCTGAATCGGCACTCTGCACTCTGAATCTGCACTCTGCACTCTGAATCTGCACTCTGAATCTACACTCTGTACTCTGAATCTGCACTCTGCACTCTGAATCTGCACTCTGAATCTGCACTCTGAATCTGCACTCTGAATCTGCACTCTGCACTCTGAATCTGCACTCTGAATCTGCACTCTGCACTCTGAATCTGCACTCTGCACTCTGAATCTGCACTCTGAATCTGCACTCTGCACTCTGAATCTGCACTCTGCACTCTGAATCTGCTCTCTGAATCTGCACTCTGCACTCTGAATCTGCACTCTGCACTCTGCACTCTGAATCTGCACTCTGAATCTGCACTCTGCACTCTGAATCTGCACTCTGAATCTGCACTCTGCACTCTGAATCTGCACTCTGCACTCTGAATCTGCACTCTGAATCTGCACTCTGAATCTGCACTCTGAATCTGCACTCTGCACTCTGAATCTGCACTCTGCACTCTGAATCTGCACTCTGAATCTGCACTCTGCACTCTGAATCTGCACTCTGCACTCTGAATCTGCACTCTGAATCTGCACTCTGCACTCTGAATCTGCACTCTGCACTCTGAATCTGCACTCTGAATCTGCACTCTGAATCTGCACTCTGCACTCTGAATCTGCACTCTGAATCTGCACTCTGCACTCTGACTCTGAATCTGCACTCTGAATCTGCACTCTGCACTCTGAATCTGCACTCTGAATCTGCACTCTGCGCTCTGAATCTGCACTCTGCGCTCTGAATCTGCACTCTGCACTCTGAATCTGCACTCTGCACTCCGAATCTGCACTCTGAATCTGCACTCTGAATCTGCACTCTGAATCTGCACTCTGAATCTGCACTCTGAATCTGCACTCTGCACTCTGAATCTGCACTCTGCACTCTGAATCTGCACTCTGAATCTGCACTCTGCGCTCTGAATCTGCACTCTGCATCTGCACTCTGCACTCTGAATCTGCACTCTGCACTCTGAATCTGCACTCTGCACTCTGAATCTGCACTCTGAATCTGCACTCTGCGCTCTGAATCTGCACTCTGCACTCTGAATCTGCACTCTGAATCTGCACTCTGCACTCTGAATCTGCACTCTGAATCTGCACTCTGAATCTGCACTCTGCACTCTGAATCTGCACTCTGAATCTGCACTCTGCACTCTGAATCTGCACTCTGAATCTGCACTCTGAATCTGCACTCTGAATCTGCAGTCTGCGCTCTGAATCTGCACTCTGCACTCTGAATCTGCACTCTGCACTCTGAATCTGCACTCTGCGCTCCGAATCTGCACTCTGCACTCTGAATCTGCACTCTGCACTCTGAATCTGCACTCTGAATCTGCACTCTGAATCTGCACTCTGCACTCTGAATCTGCACTCTGCACTCTGAATCTGCACTCTGCACTCTGAATCTGCACTCTGAATCTGCACTCTGCACTCTGAATCTGCACTCTGCACTCTGAATCTGCACTCTGAATGTACACTCTGCACTCTGAATCTGCAATCTGCACTCTGCATCTGCACTCTGAATCTGCACTCTGCACTCTGAATCTGCACTCTGCACTCTGAATCTGCACTCTGAATCTGCACTCTGAATCTGCACTCTGAATCTGCACTCTGAATCTGCACTCTGAATCTGCACTCTGCACTCTGAATCTGCACTCTGCGCTCTGAATCGGCACTCTGCACCTGCACTCTGCACTCTGAATCTGCACTCTGAATCTGCACTATGCACTCTGAATCTGCACTCTGAATCTGCACTCTGAATCTGCACTCTGAATCTGCACTCTGAATCTGCACTCTGAATCTGCACTCTGCGCTCTGAATCTGCACTCTGCACTCTGAATCTGCACTCTGCACTCTGAATCTGCACTCTGCACTCTGAATCTGCACTCTGCACTCTGAATCTGCACTCTGCACTCTGCACTCTGAATCTGCACTCTGAATCTGCACTCTGAATCTGCACTCTAAATCTGCGCTCTGAATCTGCACTCTGCACTCTGAATCTGCACTCTGAATCTGCACTCTGAATCTGCACTCTGAATCTGCACTCTGCGCTCTGAATCTGCACTCTGCACTCTGAATCTGCACTCTGCACTCTGAATGTGCTCTGCGCTCTGAATCTGCACTCTGCACTCTAAATCTGCACTCTGCACTCTGAATCTGCACTCTGCGCTCCAAATCTGCACTTTGCACTCTGAATCTGCACTCTGCACTCTGAATCTGCACTCTGCACTCTGAATCTGCACTCTGCACTCTGAATCTGCACTCTGCACTCTGAATCTGCACTCTGAATCTGCACTTTGAATCTGCACTCTGCACTCTGAATCTGCACTCTGCACTCTGAATCTGCACTCTGCACTCTGAATCTGCACTCTGAATCTGCACTCTGAATCTGCACTCTGAACTCTGAATCTGCACTCTGAATCTGCACTCTTCACTCTGAATCTGCACTCTGCACTCTGAATCTGCACTCTGAATGTACACTCTGCACTCTGAATCTGCAATCTGCACTCTGAATCTGCACTCTGAATCTGCACTCTGCACTCTGAATCTGCACTCTGAATTTGCACTCTGCACTCTGAATCTGCACTCTGAATCTGCACTCTGCGCTCTGAATCTGCACTCTGCACTCTGAATCTGCACTCTGCACTCTGAATCTGCACACTGAATCTGCACTCTGCACTCTGCACTCTCCACTCTGAATCTGCACTCTGCACTCTCCACTCTGAATCTGCACTCTGCACTCTGAATCTGCACTCTGAATCTGCACTCTGCACTCTGAATCTGCACTCTGCACTCTGAATCTGCACTCTGAATCTGCACTCTGCACTCTGAATCTTCACTCTGCACTCTGAATCTGCACTCTGAATCTGCACTCTGAATCTGCACTCTGCACTCTGAATCTGCACTCTGCACTCTGAATCTGCACTCTGAATCTGCACTCTGAATCTGCACTCTGCACTCTGAATCTGCACTCTGCACTCTGAATCTGCACTCTGAATCTGCACTCTGCACTCTGAATCTGCACTCTGCACTCTGACTCTGAATCTGCACTCTGCACTCTGAATCTGCACTCTGAATCTGCACTCTGCACTCTGAATCTGCACTCTGAATCTGCACTCTGCGCTCTGAATCTGCACTCTGAATCTGCACTCTGCACTCTGAATCTGCACTCTGAATCTGCACTCTGAACTCTGACTCTGAATCTGCACTCTGCACTCTGAATCTGCACTCTGAATCTGCACTCTGCACTCTGAATCTGCACTCTGAATCTGCACTCTGCGCTCTGAATCTGCACTCTGCATCTGCACTCTGCACTCTTAATCTGCACTCTGCACTCTGAATCTGCACTCTGCACTCTGAATCTGCACTCTGAATCTGCACTCTGCGCTCTGAATCTGCACTCTGCACTCTGAATCTGCACTCTGAATCTGCACTCTGCACTCTGAATCTGCACTCTGAATCTGCACTCTGAATCTGCACTCTGCACTCTGAATCTGCACTCTGAATCTGCACTCTGCACTCTGAATCTGCACTCTGAATCTGCACTCTGAATCTGCACGTTACGATCTGAATCTGCACTCTGCACTCTGAATCTGCACTCTGCACTCTGAATCTGCACTCTTCGCTCCGAATCTGCACTCTGCACTCTGAATCTGCACTCTGCACTCTGAATCTGCACTCTGCACTCTGAATCTGCACTCTGAATCTGCACTCTGAATCTGCACTCTGCACTCTGAATCTGCACTCTGCACTCTGAATCTGCACTCTGCACTCTGAATCTGCACTCTGAATCTGCACTCTGAATCTGCACTCTGAACTCTGAATCTGCACTCTGAATCTGCACTCTTCACTCTGAATCTGCACTCTGCACTCTGAATCTGCACTCTGAATGTACACTCTGCACTCTGAATCTGCAATCTGCACTCTGAATCTGCACTCTGAATCTGCACTCTGCACTCTGAATCTGCACTCTGAATTTGCACTCTGCACTCTGAATCTGCACTCTGAATCTGCACTCTGCGCTCTGAATCTGCACTCTGCACTCTGAATCTGCACTCTGCACTCTGAATCTGCACTCTGAATCTGCACTCTGCACTCTGAATCTTCACTCTGCACTCTGAATACGCACTCTGAATCTGCACTCTGAATCTGCACTCTGCACTCTGAATCTGCACTCTGCACTCTGAATCTGCACTCTGAATCTGCACTCTGAATCTGCACTCTGCACTCTGAATCTGCACTCTGCACTCTGAATCTGCACTCTGAATCTGCACTCTGAATCTGCACTCTGCACTCTGAATCTGCACTCTGCACTCTGACTCTGAATCTGCACTCTGCACTCTGAATCTGCACTCTGAATCTGCACTCTGAATCTGCACTCTGCGCTCTGAATCTGCACTCTGAATCTGCACTCTGCACTCTGAATCTGCACTCTGAATCTGCACTCTGCACTCTGACTCTGAATCTGCACTCTGCACTCTGAATCTGCACTCTGAATCTGCACTCTGCACTCTGAATCTGCACTCTGAATCTGCACTCTGCGCTCTGAATCTGCACTCTGCATCTGCACTCTGCACTCTTAATCTGCACTCTGCACTCTGAATCTGCACTCTGCACTCTGAATCTGCACTCTGAATCTGCACTCTGCGCTCTGAATCTGCACTCTGCACTCTGAATCTGCACTCTGAATCTGCACTCTGCACTCTGAATCTGCACTCTGAATCTGCACTCTGAATCTGCACTCTGCACTCTGAATCTGCACTCTGAATCTGCACTCTGCACTCTGAATCTGCACTCTGAATCTGCACGTTACGATCTGAATCTGCACACTGCACTCTGAATCTGCACTCTGCACTCTGAATCTGCACTCTTCGCTCCGAATCTGCACTCTGCACTCTGAATCTGCACTCTGAATCTGCACTCTGCACTCTGAATCTGCACTCTGCACTCTGAATCTGCACTCTGAATCTGCACTCTGTACTCTGAATCTGCACTGTGCACTCTGAATCTGCACTCTGAATCTGCACTCTGAATCTGCACTCTGCACTCTGAATCTGCACTCTGAATCTGCACTCTGCACTCTGAATCTGCACTCTGAATCTGCACTCTGCACTCTGAATCTGCACTCTGAATCTGCACTCTGAATCTGCACTCTGCACTCTGAATCTGCACTCTGAATCTGCACTCTGCACTCTGAATCTGCACTCTGAATCTGCACGTTACGATCTGAATCTGCACTCTGCACTCTGAATCTGCACTCTGCACTCTGAATCTGCACTCTTCGCTCCGAATCTGCACTCTGCACTCTGAATCTGCACTCTGCACTCTGAATCTGCACTCTGAATCTGCACTCTGCACTCTGAATCTGCACTCTGCACTCTGAATCTGCACTCTGAATCTGCACTCTGTACTCTGAATCTGCACTGTGCACTCTGAATCTGCACTCTGAATCTGCACTCTGAATCTGCACTCTGCACTCTGAATCTGCACTCTGAATCTGCACTCTGCACTCTGAATCTGCACTCTGCACTCTGAATCTGCACTCTGCACTCTGAATCTGCACTCTGAATCTGCACTCTGAATCTGCACTCTGAATCTGCACTCTGCACTCTGAATCTGCACTCTGCACTCTGAATCTGCACTCTGCACTCTGAATCTGCACTCTGCACTCTGAATCTGCACTCTGCACTCTGCACTCTGAATCTGCACTCTGAATCTGCACTCTGCACTCTGAATCTGCACTCTGCACTCCGAATCTGCACTCCGAATCTGCACTCTGAATCTGCACTCTGCACTCTGAATCTGCACTCTGCACTCTGAATCTGCACTCTGAATGTGCACTCTGAATCTGCAGTCTGAATCTGCACTCTGCACTCTGAATCTGCACTCTGCACTCTGAATCTGCACTCTGCACTCTGCACTCTGAATCTGCACTCTGAATCTGGACTCTGCACTCTGAATCTGCACTCTGCACTCTGAATCTGCACTCTGCACTCTGAATCTGCACTCTGAATGTGCACTCTGCACTCGGAATCTGCACTCTGAATCTGCACTCTGCACTCTGAATCTGCACTCTGAATCTGCACTCTGCACTCTGCACACTGAATCTGCACTCTGAATCTGCACTCTGAATCTGCACTCTGCACTCAGAATCTGCACTCTGCACTCTGAATCTGGACTCTGAATCTGTACTCTGCACTCTGCACACGCAATTTTGGGAGACAGGTAAAACAAAGGCATTTTGGCTTAACAAATGGGAGTCTCCCACCCAAATCGGGTATGGTGGTATGTATGCTATTACCAAGGCTGTCTAACCTTGATTCCACCTCATATCTCTTTCATGAACCACCATACATGTCCTGCCCATTTATTTCACTCATGCATGGGTTTTTTTAATCCCTGCTTTCTCCCTTTGTCAGCGTTTTACCGTCATTTTCTTTATCTTTATCTGCACTCTGCACTCTGAATCTGCACTCTGAATCTGCACTCTGAATCTGCACTCTGAATCTGCACTCTGAATCTGCACTCTGAATCTGCACTCTGCGCTCTGAATCTGCACTCTGCGCTCTGAATCTGCACTCTGCACTCTGAATCTGCACTCTGCACTCTGAATCTGCACTCTGCACTCTGAATCTGCACTCTGCGCTCTGCACTCTGAATCTGCACTCTGAATCTGCACTCTGAATCTGCACTCTAAATCTGTGCTCTGAATCTGCACTCTGCACTCTGAATCTGCACTCTGAATCTGCACTCTGAATCTGCACTCTGAATCTGCACTCTGCGCTCTGAATCTGCACTCTGCACTCTGAATCTGCACTCTGCACTCTGAATGTGCTCTGCGCTCTGAATCTGCACTCTGCACTCTAAATCTGCACTCTGCACTCTGAATCTGCACTCTGCGCTCCAAATCTGCACTTTGCACTCTGAATCTGCACTCTGCACTCTGAATCTGCACTCTGCACTCTGAATCTGCACTCTGCACTCTGAATCTGCACTCTGCACTCTGAATCTGCACTCTGCACTCTGAATCTGCACTCTGAATCTGCACTCTGAATCTGCACTCTGCACTCTGAATCTGCACTCTGCACTCTGAATCTGCACTCTGCACTCTGAATCTGCACTCTGCACTCTGAATCTGCACTCTGAATCTGCACTCTGAATCTGCACTCTGCGCTCTGAATCTGCACTCTGCGCTCTGAATCTGCACTCTGCACTCTGAATCTGCACTCTGCACTCTGAATCTGCACTCTGCACTCTGAATCTGCACTCTGCGCTCTGCACTCTGAATCTGCACTCTGAATCTGCACTCTGAATCTGCACTCTAAATCTGCGCTCTGAATCTGCACTCTGCACTCTGAATCTGCACTCTGAATCTGCACTCTGAATCTGCACTCTGAACTCTGAATCTGCACTCTGAATCTGCACTCTTCACTCTGAATCTGCACTCTGCACTCTGAATCTGCACTCTGAATGTACACTCTGCACTCTGAATCTGCAATCTGCACTCTGAATCTGCACTCTGAATCTGCACTCTGCACTCTGAATCTGCACTCTGAATTTGCACTCTGCACTCTGAATCTGCACTCTGAATCTGCACTCTGCGCTCTGAATCTGCACTCTGCACTCTGAATCTGCACTCTGCACTCTGAATCTGCACACTGAATCTGCACTCTGCACTCTGCACTCTCCACTCTGAATCTGCACTCTGCACTCTCCACTCTGAATCTGCACTCTGCACTCTGAATCTGCACTCTGAATCTGCACTCTGCACTCTGAATCTGCACTCTGCACTCTGAATCTGCACTCTGAATCTGCACTCTGCACTCTGAATCTTCACTCTGCACTCTGAATCTGCACTCTGAATCTGCACTCTGAATCTGCACTCTGCACTCTGAATCTGCACTCTGCACTCTGAATCTGCACTCTGAATCTGCACTCTGAATCTGCACTCTGCACTCTGAATCTGCACTCTGCACTCTGAATCTGCACTCTGAATCTGCACTCTGAATCTGCACTCTGCACTCTGAATCTGCACTCTGCACTCTGACTCTGAATCTGCACTCTGCACTCTGAATCTGCACTCTGAATCTGCACTCTGCACTCTGAATCTGCACTCTGAATCTGCACTCTGCGCTCTGAATCTGCACTCTGAATCTGCACTCTGCACTCTGAATCTGCACTCTGAATCTGCACTCTGCACTCTGACTCTGAATCTGCACTCTGCACTCTGAATCTGCACTCTGAATCTGCACTCTGCACTCTGAATCTGCACTCTGCGCTCTGAATCTGCACTCTGCATCTGCACTCTGCACTCTTAATCTGCACTCTGCACTCTGAATCTGCACTCTGCACTCTGAATCTGCACTCTGAATCTGCACTCTGCGCTCTGAATCTGCACTCTGCACTCTGAATCTGCACTCTGAATCTGCACTCTGCACTCTGAATCTGCACTCTGAATCTGCACTCTGAATCTGCACTCTGCACTCTGAATCTGCACTCTGAATCTGCACTCTGAATCCGCACGTTACGATCTGAATCTGCACTCTGCACTCTGAATCTGCACTCTGCACTCTGAATCTGCACTCTTCGCTCCGAATCTGCACTCTGCACTCTGAATCTGCACTCTGCACTCTGAATCTGCACTCTGCACTCTGAATCTGCACTCTGAATCTGCACTCTGAATCTGCACTCTGCACTCTGAATCTGCACTCTGCACTCTGAATCTGCACTCTGCACTCTGAATCTGCACTCTGAATCTGCACTCTGAATCTGCACTCTGAACTCTGAATCTGCACTCTGAATCTGCACTCTTCACTCTGAATCTGCACTCTGCACTCTGAATCTGCACTCTGAATGTACACTCTGCACTCTGAATCTGCAATCTGCACTCTGAATCTGCACTCTGCACTCTGAATCTGCACAATCAATTTGCACGCTTCACTCGGAATCTGCACTCTGAATCTGCACTCCGCGCTCTGAATCTGCACTCTGCACTCTGAATCTGCACTCTGCACTCTGAATCTGCACGCTGAATCTGCACTCTGCACTCTGCACTCTCCACTCTGAATCTGCACTCTGCACTCTCCACTCTGCACTCTGAATCTGCACTCTGAATCTGCACTCTGCACTCTGAATCTGCACTCTGCACTCTGAATCTGCACTCTGAATCTGCACTCTGCACTCTGAATCTTCACTCTGCACTCTGAATCTGCACTCTGAATCTGCACTCTGAATCTGCACTCTGCACTCTGAATCTGCACTCTGCACTCTGAATCTGCACTCTGAATCTGCACTCTGAATCTGCACTCTGCACTCTGAATCTGCACTCTGCACTCTGAATCTGCACTCTGAATCTGCACTCTGAATCTGCACTCTGCACTCTGAATCTGCACTCTGCACTCTGACTCTGAATCTGCACTCTGCACTCTGAATCTGCACTCTGCACTCTGAATCTGCACTCTGAATCTGCACTCTGCGCTCTGAATCTGCACTCTGAATCTGCACTCTGCACTCTGAATCTGCACTCTGAATCTGCACTCTGCACTCTGACTCTGAATCTGCACTCTGCACTCTGAATCTGCACTCTGAATCTGCACTCTGCACTCTGAATCTGCACTCTGAATCTGCACTCTGCGCTCTGAATCTGCACTCTGCATCTGCACTCTGCACTCTTAATCTGCACTCTGCACTCTGAATCTGCACTCTGCACTCTGAATCTACACTCTGAATCTGCACTCTGCGCTCTGAATCTGCACTCTGCACTCTGAATCTGCACTCTGAATCTGCACTCTGCACTCTGAATCTGCACTCTGAATCTGCACTCTGAATCTGCACTCTGCACTCTGAATCTGCACTCTGAATCTGCACTCTGCACTCTGAATCTGCACTCTGAATCTGCACTCTGAATCTGCACGTTACGATCTGAATCTGCACTCTGCACTCTGAATCTGCACTCTGCACTCTGAATCTGCACTCTTCGCTCCGAATCTGCACTCTGCACTCTGAATCTGCACTCTGCACTCTGAATCTGCACTCTGAATCTGCACTCTGCACTCTGAATCTGCACTCTGCACTCTGAATCTGCACTCTGAGTCTGCACTCTGTACTCTGAATCTGCACTGTGCACTCTGAATCTGCACTCTGAATCTGCACTCTGAATCTGCACTCTGCACTCTGAATCTGCACTCTGAATCTGCACTCTGCACTCTGAATCTGCACTCTGCACTCTGAATCTGCACTCTGCACTCTGAATCTGCACTCTGAATCTGCACTCTGAATCTGCACTCTGAATCTGCACTCTGCACTCTGAATCTGCACTCTGCACTCTGAATCTGCACTCTGCACTCTGAATCTGCACTCTGCACTCTGCACTCTGAATCTGCACTCTGAATCTGCACTCTGCACTCTGAATCTGCACTCTGCACTCCGAATCTGCACTCCGAATCTGCACTCTGAATCTGCACTCTGAATCTGCACTCTGCACTCTGAATCTGCACTCTGCACTCTGAATCTGCACTCTGAATGTGCACTCTGAATCTGCACTCTGAATCTGCACTCTGCACTCTGAATCTGCACTCTGCACTCTGAATCTGCACTCTGCACTCTGCACTCTGAATCTGCACTCTGAATCTGGACTCTGCACTCTGAATCTGCACTCTGCACTCTGAATCTGCACTCTGCACTCTGAATCTGCACTCTGAATGTGCACTCTGCACTCGGAATCTGCACTCTGAATCTGCACTCTGCACTCAGAATCTGCACTCTGCACTCTGAATCTGGACTCTGAATCTGTACTCTGCACTCTGCACACGCAATTTTGGGAGACAGGTAAAACAAAGGCATTTTGGCTTAACAAATGGGAGTCTCCCACCCAAATCGGGTATGGTGGTATGTATGCTATTACCAAGGCTGTCTAACCTTGATTCCACCTCATATCTCTTTCATGAACCACCATACATGTCCTGCCCATTTATTTCACTCATGCATGGGTTTTTTTAATCCCTGCTTTCTCCCTTTGTCAGCGTTTTACCGTCATTTTCTTTATCTTTATCTGCACTCTGCACTCTGAATCTGCACTCTGAATCTGCACTCTGCACACTGAATCTGCACTCTGAATCTGCACTCTGCGCTCTGAATCTGCGCTCTGCGCATCTGCACTCTGCACTCTGAATCTGCACTCTGCACTCTGAATCTGCACTCTGCACTCTGAATCTGCACTCTGAATCTGCACTCTGCGCTCTGAATCTGCACTCTGCACTCTGAATCTGCACTCTGAATCTGCACTCTGCACTCTGAATCTGCACTCTGAATCTGCACTCTGAATCTGCACTCTGCACTCTGAATCTGCACTCTGAATCTGCACTCTGAATCTGCACTCTGAATCTGCACTCTGAATCTGCACTCTGAATCTGCACTCTGCGCTCTGAATCTGCACTCTGCACTCTGAATCTGCACTCTGCACTCTGAATCTGCACTCTGCGCTCCGAATCTGCACTCTGCACTCTGAATCTGCACTCTGCACTCTGAATCTGCACTCTGAATCTGCACTCTGCACTCTGAATCTGCACTCTGCACTCTGAATCTGCACTCTGAATCTGCACTCTGTACTCTGAATCTGCACTCTGAATCTGCACTCTGCACTCTGAATCTGCACTCTGCACTCCGAATCTGCACTCTGAATCTGCACTCTGAATCTGCACTCTGAATCTGCACTCTGAATCTGCACTCTGCACTCTGAATCTGGACTCTGCACTCTGAATCTGCACTCTGCACTCTGAATCTGCACTCTGAATGTGCACTCTGAATCTGCACTCTGCATCTGCACTCTGCACTCTGAATCTGCACTCTGCACTCTGCACTCTGAATCTGCACTCTGCACTCTGCACTCTGAATCTGCACTCTGAATCTGGACTCTGCACTCTGAATCTGCACTCTGAATCTGCACTCTGCACTCTGAATCTGCACTCTGCACTCTGAATCTGCACTCTGAATGTGCACTCTGCACTCTGAATCTGCACTCTGAATCGGCACTCTGCACTCTGAATCTGCACTCTGAATCTGCACTCTGCACTCTGCACACTGAATCTGCACTCTGAATCTGCACTCTGAATCTGCACTCTGCACTCTGAATCTGCACTCTGAATGTTAGACGGACCGGGAGGGTCGGCCGAGGTACGGGGAGAGGTCTCCAGGGAGAGCCGTCTCCAACGACTGTACAGATGAATAACTTCCCCCCCACAGACGGACACCACACAAGACTGAAGGTTAACGAGACTTTATATGCAATTCTTAGGTTACGAGGATATGGTACAAGGAGGTCTGGACTCAGGGGTCCCCTCTAGCTTAGTCTTTGGTTGAGGAAAAGGGTAGCGGGACAGTCTTTAGTTACCGGTGAGTCCAAAAATAGCTCTCAATCCTTGAGCTCGGCGTTCTTGATGATCGGGCCGTGGAGGAGCCAAGCAGGTCCCGAGATGGTCGGATGAAAGATGACGGTCCGCGGCGGAGCCTGCAGGTCCCGATGAAGATGACGGTTACAACGGTCCGCGGCCACGCCAGCAGATCCGGACGACGATGAAGGATGAAGGTTACGACGGCTGTGGCAGCGCCAACAGGCAGGATGATGGTGCACAGGACAGAGCTACGGCAGCGCCAGTAGTCTGTTCAGGATGAGTTCCTCTTTACGTCTCTCGACTCCAAGATACAACTGCCTTCCTGCTCTGGAGCTGCCCCAGTTATAGGGCTGGCGTGCTTTGATGTCCGGACCCTCGCACTTGGAGGTCGGGGGTCCGGGATGCGGGATTCCAGACACCCAGCAGGGGGGGGAGCCAGCGCCCGGGGAGGCGATGGGCGAGCGGCACTTGGCGGGGGGAGCCATCGACACCTCTTTCTCCCATTGACTTGCCAAGTAGCCCGCTCACCTCCTGGGTGGATGGTGGTGCCGAGATGTCTGAGGCCGGGCCAGGCCCAGGGTCGGGGTCGATCGGGGGCCAGGCGACCTCGTGGTGAAGTGTCCAAGATGGCGGTTCAGGTTGGCCGCGTGGGCCGGCAGGGGATCGGGCCCACGAGGTTAGCTTGCCTCGCAGGCAGGGGCCCTGAGAGGGCAGCAGGTGTACAATGATGATGCGTGGTACTGTCGTGGCGGCTCTCGGGCCTGGTTGGGCTGGGGGAGTGTTAGACGGACCGGGAGGGTCGGCCGAGGTACGGGGAGAGGTCTCCAGGGAGAGCCGTCTCCAACGACTGTACAGATGAATAACTTCCCCCCCACAGACGGACACCACACAAGACTGAAGGTTAACGAGACTTTATATGCAATTCTTAGGTTACGATGATATGGTACAAGGAGGTCTGGACTCAGGAGTCCCCTCTAGCTTAGTCTTTGGTTGAGGAAAAGGGTAGCGGGACAGTCTTTAGTTACCGGTGAGTCCAAAAAATAGCTCTCAATCCTTGAGCTCGGCGTTCTTGATGATCGGGCCGTGGAGGAGCCAAGCAGGTCCCGAGATGGTCGGATGAAAGATGACGGTCCGCGGCGGAGCCTGCAGGTCCCGATGAAGATGACGGTTACAACGGTCCGCGGCCACGCCAGCAGATCCGGACGACGATGAAGGATGAAGGTTACGACGGCTGTGGCAGCGCCAACAGGCAGGATGATGGTGCACAGGACAGAGCTACGGCAGCGCCAGCAGTCTGTTCAGGATGAGTTCCTCTTTACGTCTCTCGACTCCAAGATACAACTGCCTTCCTGCTCTGGAGCTGCCCCAGTTATAGGGCTGGCGTGCTTTGATGTCCGGACCCTCGCACTTGGAGGTCGGGGGTCCGGGATGCGGGATTCCAGACACCCAGCAGGGGGGTGGAGCCAGCGCCCGGGGAGGCGATGGGCGAGCGGCACTTGGCGGGGGGAGCCATCGACACCTCTTTCTCCCATTGACTTGCCAAGTAGCCCGCTCACCTCCTGGGTGGATGGTGGTGCCGAGATGTCTGAGGCCGGGCCAGGCCCAGGGTCGGGGTCGATCGGGGGCCAGGCGACCTCGTGGTGAAGTGTCCAAGATGGCGGTTCAGGTTGGCCGCGTGGGCCGGCAGGGGATCGGGCCCACGAGGTTAGCTTGCCTCGCAGGCAGGGGCCCTGAGAGGGCAGCAGGTGTACAATGATGATGCGTGGTACTGTCGTGGCGGCTCTCGGGCCTGGTTGGGCTGGGGGAGAGCGGCCCTTCATGTGGCCTGTCCAACATGCGTCCCCCCCAGCTGAAGGCGGGGAGAGTTACCCATCTTCCTGGGGACTCTCGTCGTCGAGGCGGAAAAACCGGGACAGGCCGTCTGCGTTGGCGTGGTCTGGTCCTGGCCGGTGTTCGACTGTGAAGTCCATACCTTGCAGGGAGATGGACCAGCGCAGCAATTTTGGGTTTTCCCCCCGCATATGCATCAGCCATTGCAGGGGTCGGTGGTCGGTCTGCACCCGGAAGTGGGTGCCAAAAAGGTAGGGCCGGAGCTTTTTGAGGGCCCATACCACTGCGAATGCTTCTCTCTCTATGGTGCTCCAGCGTTGCTCCCGGGGTAGGAGCCTCCGGCTGATGAAGGCCACGGGTTGATCAAGGCCTTCGGTGTTCACTTGGGACAGGACCGCCCCAATGCCCTGGTCGGAGGCGTCCGTCTGGACGAGGAACTCCCGGCTGTAGTCGGGGGCCTGGAGCACAGGAGCGGAACACATGGCGGCCTTCAATTGTTCGAATGCCGTTTGACACTCTGGGGTCCAGTTCACTTTCTTTGGTTGAGTCTTTGACGTGAGTTCCGTGAGAGGCCCCACTATGGTTCCATAGTCTTTTACAAACCTTCGGTAATAGCCTGTGAGGCCCAGGAATGCTCGTACCTCGGTTTGGGTGATAGGGGGCTGCCAGTCCTGGATGGCAGCGATTTTTAGCTGTAGAGGGGCCACTAGGCCGCTTCCCACCTGGTGCCCGAGGTAGGTCACAGACCCTTGTCCAATTTGACATTTGCTGGCCTTGATCGTGAGGCCAGCTTGTTGAAGGGCTTGCAGCACTGCTCGGAGGTGGTGGAGGTGTTCGGTCCAGTGGTGGCTGTACACAGCGATGTCGTCTAGGTAGGCGGCGCTGAACCCTTCGAGCCCCGCCAGGACTTTATTGACGAGCCGTTGGAAAGTCGCTGGTGCATTTTTCATGCCGAAAGGCATGACCGTAAAATGATAGTGGCCATCGGGGGTGGAGAAGGCAGAACGTTCCTGTGCTCGGGGTGTGAGGCCGATCTGCCAATAACCTGCTGTCAGGTCGAAGATGCTGAGGTAGCGGGCAGCTCCCATTCGGTCGACCAGTTCATCTGCCCGGGGGATGGGATGTGCGTCCGTCCGGGTGACCTCATTCAGGCCCCGGTAGTCGACACAGAACCGGAGTTCTGGGGTGGTTCCGGGGGCGGCTGCTTTGGGGACCAGCACGACCGGGCTGGCCCATGGACTGTCTGAGGGCTCGATGACCCCGAGCGTGAGCATCTTGGCCACTTCCGCCTGGATGCAGGCCCGTACCCGATCAGGTACGCGGTAGGCCCGGTGGCGGATAGGAGGGCTATCTCCGGTGTCCACATCGTGCACACACCAGGACGTGACACCTGGGGTGAGGGAGAACAGGCTGGCGAACTGTGACAGGAGGGCTTGGCACTCTTGGCGTTGTTCTCTGGTGAGGGTCTCCGAGAGGCGGACCCCATCTACGGAGCCGTCTTGCTCCTGGGTCCGCAGGAGGTCAGGGAGAGGCTCGGAGTCGTCTTCAGCCCCGTTGTCTGTGGCCATCAGTAGGCTGAGTTCGGTTCGTGCAAAGTGAGGTTTCAGCCTGTTGGTGTGGAGGACCCGGAGTGGGTTCCGGGAGGACCCCATATCGATCAGATAGGTGGCAGGGCCCTTGCGCTCGATCACCTTGAAGGGCCCCGTCCATTTGTCTTGGAGAGCGCAAGGTTCTGTGGGGGACATTACCCATACTTGTTGCCCCGGCTCGAATTCAATGGATGAGGCGTTCTGGTCATACCATTTTTTCATATCCTCTTGACTGGCCTCTAGGTTGACTTTTGCTAGGTCTCTGAACCGCTGTGACTGGTTGCGGAGGGTGAGGAGGTACCGGAAGACGTCTGGAGGGTTCTTGGCCGGAGGCATCTCCCAGCCTTCTTTGATCAGGCTGAGCGGCCCCCGCACTGGGTGCCCGTATAGCAGTTCAAATGGGCTGAAGCCTAGTGATTTTTGTGGGACCTCCCGGTAGGCGAAGAGGAGGCACGGCAGCAGTACATCCCACTGGCGACGGAGGGGCTCTTCCAATCCCCCGATCATCCCTTTTAGTGTGCGGTTGAACCGCTCAACCAGTCCGTTCCCTTGGGGGTGATAGGGGGTCGTGAATCGGTAGGTGACCCCACACTGTTGCCAGAGTGATTTCATGTATTTAGAAATAAAGTTCGTGCCTCTGTCGCTGACGACTTCTCGGGGGAACCCCACACGGGAGAAGATCCCCATCAGGGCCCGGCCGACCACTGGGGCTGTCACGGTTCGGAGAGGTATAGCCTCAGGGTAGCGGGTGGCGTGGTCCACCAGCACCAGAATAAAGCGATGGCCTTGTTTTGTACGCGGGTCTAGGGGTCCCACAATGTCTATTCCGACCCTCTCAAATGGGGTCGTGACTACTGGAAAGGGTTGCAAGGGGGCCTTTAGTTTGCGGCCGCTCTTCCCACTGGCTTGGCACGTGGGGCAAGATCGGCAATGCTGGTGCACATCGTTTCTCATTTTGGGCCAGAAGAAGTGGGTCACTAGGCGGCTGTAAGTTTTATCTTGTCCGAGGTGCCCTGCCAGGGGGACATCGTGGGCCAAGTTTAACAGGAAGCCTCTGAAACGGAGGGGTACCGCTAGTACTCTGTTGGCCCCCAGCTCGGCGATTCTTTGCTCGCTGTACAGTAGATCATTGTCCCAGTAGACCCAATGAGTTCCGGAAGTATCCCCTGCGCCTTGGGCGAGCGCTTGTTGGCGGAGTCCCTCTAGGGAGGGACAGGTCTTCTGCTCCCGGCGAAATTGTTCTTGGGTGGGTCCCCCCTCTTGGGCCCACTGGTCAAGGTTAGCGATGTCGGAAGGTTGAGCAGGTTCGAGGGGGGTGTCAGGGTCGGTGGTCTCGGCTGGGGCGACCGGAGGCGGCGGCGCCGGCCATTCTGGTTCTTCTGGGTGAGGGTTGGCCCGGGCGGCCATGGACCGGGTGGTGACGCACGCCCAGTCCGGGACGCCTAACATCCCCAAGTGTTCTTTTCGCTCCACGTCTGCCCACGGGGAGCTCTCCAGGTCATTTCCGAGTAGGCAGTCCACGGGGGAGTCGTCTCGGACCGTCACCTTCAGCATGCCGGAGACCCCCCCCCACTCAAAGGGGACGCAGGCCATCCGACACAGACTTTCCGAGTTGTCGGCTGATCGCACAGGGCAGAGGGTGTTCGGTAGATATTGTTCTGGGGTCACCAGGTGACAGCGGACGGCTGTCACACTGGCCCCGGTGTCTCGAAGGGCTTCGGCCCGTTGTCCATTGATGCTTACCCATTGGCTGTACTTCTGGGTGTTAGCGGGTAGGGGGACCCGCGGGACCATGTCTCTTCCCCCTAAGCACGCGAGAGTCATGGCGGCTGGCTCCCACTCTTGATACTCTTGCTGGTCTGTTTCTTGTTCCTCGGGGATCTGTTCTTCCCCTAGTGCCGCGGCGGCCATTTGGCGGGGTTTTGGACTCTGATACTGCGGGCAGCTTGGGTCATTTGCATAGTGGCCGACTCGCTGGCATCGGTGACATGTGACATTGGCTCTGTACCCCGGTCGCGCCGGGGTGCTGCCCCGGTTGGCCGGGGGGGTGGTGCTGGCAGCGGGGGCGGCCGGAGTGTTGTCTCTCCCTCGTCCTTGGCCCCCTCCCCCTCCTCTCGGTCGGTGGTGTCCATTGTTGTTCCTGTTTTGCTCGTAGGACCCATTCCGGCCCACTCTGGTTATCTCCCACCGGTCAGCTTCGGCTGCGAGCTGCCGGGGATCGGTCAACTTGCTGTCGAGGAGGTGTTGGCGTAGTTCGATGAAGCAATTGTTGGACAGATGCTCCCATACCATCAGATTGAACAGCTGCTCGTATGTCGTGATGTTGTTTCCTTTGATCCAGCCTTCGAAAGCTCTGCTAAAGTACGTTACATAGTCCACCCAAGTTGTACCCGGGATGCGTGTGCAGTCTCGGAACCTCTGGCGGTACATCTCGGGCGTGAGACCATAGCGGGTGAGGAGGGCCGCTTTCATATGGTCGTAGGAGGTCATCTGGTGGTCTGGGAGCTGTAACAGGGTATCGCGGCCCTCATTGAGGAATCTGCCCCATAGGCCGGCACCCCAGTCGGTTCTATCGATCCGGTGCGCAGTCATAGCGATTTCATAGGCCTTAAACCATTGTTGGATGTCATCCTCTCGGAAATATTCTCGGACCACATCCTTGGGGATGTGTACTTTTTTCTCCGCGGTCCCCGGGGTGTGTGGTCTCTCGGGCACCCCTAACTCTTTATTCTGTTTGCGCAGGTTGATCTCGGCTATGTTCCGTTCGTGCTCGTACGCCAGTTTCTTTTCCTCGAGCTCCCTTTGTCTCTGTTTCTCTTCTCTTTCTTCTCGGAGACGTAGGTGCTCTAAGTTGATTTTTTGTTCGGCCAACTTGAGTTCTATTTCCATCTTGAGTCGGGCCATTTCTAGCTCGTGTAGTCGGATTTTTTCTCTTTCTTGGATCTCGTCTTGCGGGAGACCGGTTCTTTGCCCTTCAGGGGCTGTGGTGGTTTGCTCAGGGGCTTCGGTATCCCCGGTCTCTGCCCAAGATTGTAGGGCATGTTTAAAATCGTCCTTGGTGCTTAGTCCGGTGGTAGCGATACCTAGTTCGATGCAGAACTGCTTTAGTTCACGGTGGCTGTACTCCTCTAGTTTTTCCATTTGGAACTTCTCGGTTGATCCGCTTTCTTTAGTTGTCATTATGGTTCGTTGTGGGGTGAGCTATTTTCTGTACGTTATGCGGTGATTCGAATCGCGCCGCTGGCCACCAATGTTAGACGGACCGGGAGGGTCGGCCGAGGTACGGGGAGAGGTCTCCAGGGAGAGCCGTCTCCAACGACTGTACAGATGAATAACTTCCCCCCCACAGACGGACACCACACAAGACTGAAGGTTAACGAGACTTTATATGCAATTCTTAGGTTACGATGATATGGTACAAGGAGGTCTGGACTCAGGAGTCCCCTCTAGCTTAGTCTTTGGTTGAGGAAAAGGGTAGCGGGACAGTCTTTAGTTACCGGTGAGTCCAAAAAATAGCTCTCAATCCTTGAGCTCGGCGTTCTTGATGATCGGGCCGTGGAGGAGCCAAGCAGGTCCCGAGATGGTCGGATGAAAGATGACGGTCCGCGGCGGAGCCTGCAGGTCCCGATGAAGATGACGGTTACAACGGTCCGCGGCCACGCCAGCAGATCCGGACGACGATGAAGGATGAAGGTTACGACGGCTGTGGCAGCGCCAACAGGCAGGATGATGGTGCACAGGACAGAGCTACGGCAGCGCCAGCAGTCTGTTCAGGATGAGTTCCTCTTTACGTCTCTCGACTCCAAGATACAACTGCCTTCCTGCTCTGGAGCTGCCCCAGTTATAGGGCTGGCGTGCTTTGATGTCCGGACCCTCGCACTTGGAGGTCGGGGGTCCGGGATGCGGGATTCCAGACACCCAGCAGGGGGGTGGAGCCAGCGCCCGGGGAGGCGATGGGCGAGCGGCACTTGGCGGGGGGAGCCATCGACACCTCTTTCTCCCATTGACTTGCCAAGTAGACCGCTCACCTCCTGGGTGGATGGTGGTGCCGAGATGTCTGAGGCCGGGCCAGGCCCAGGGTCGGGGTCGATCGGGGGCCAGGCGACCTCGTGGTGAAGTGTCCAAGATGGCGGTTCAGGTTGGCCGCGTGGGCCGGCAGGGGATCGGGCCCACGAGGTTAGCTTGCCTCGCAGGCAGGGGCCCTGAGAGGGCAGCAGGTGTACAATGATGATGCGTGGTACTGTCGTGGCGGCTCTCGGGCCTGGTTGGGCTGGGGGAGAGCGGCCCTTCATGTGGCCTGTCCAACAGGGAGAGCGGCCCTTCATGTGGCCTGTCCAACATGCGTCCCCCCCAGCTGAAGGCGGGGAGAGTTACCCATCTTCCTGGGGACTCTCGTCGTCGAGGCGGAAAAACCGGGACAGGCCGTCTGCGTTGGCGTGGTCTGGTCCTGGCCGGTGTTCGACCGTGAAGTCCATACCTTGCAGGGAGATGGACCAGCGCAGCAATTTTGGGTTTTCCCCCCGCATATGCATCAGCCACTGCAGGGGTCGGTGGTCGGTCTGCACCCGGAAGTGGGTGCCAAAAAGGTAGGGCCGGAGCTTTTTGAGGGCCCATACCACTGCGAATGCTTCTCTCTCTATGGTGCTCCAGCGTTGCTCCCGGGGTAGGAGCCTCCGGCTGATGAAGGCCACGGGTTGATCAAGGCCTTCGGTGTTCACTTGGGACAGGACCGCCCCAATGCCCTGGTCGGAGGCGTCCGTCTGGACGAGGAACTCCCGGCTGTAGTCGGGGGCCTGGAGCACAGGAGCGGAACACATGGCGGCCTTCAATTGTTCGAATGCCGTTTGACACTCTGGGGTCCAGTTCACTTTCTTTGGTTGATTCTTTGACGTGAGTTCCGTGAGAGGCCCCACTATGGTTCCATAGTCTTTTACAAACCTTCGGTAATAGCCTGTGAGGCCCAGGAATGCTCGTACCTCGGTTTGGGTGATAGGGGGCTGCCAGTCCTGGATGGCAGCAATTTTTAGCTGTAGAGGGGCCACTAGGCCGCTTCCCACCTGGTGTCCGAGGTAGGTCACAGACCCTTGTCCAATTTGACATTTGCTGGCCTTGATCGTGAGGCCAGCTCGTTGAAGGGCTTGCAGCACTGCTCGGAGGTGGTGGAGGTGTTCGGTCCAGTGGTGGCTGTACACAGCGATGTCGTCTAGGTAGGCGGCGCTGAACCCTTCGAGCCCCGCCAGGACTTTATTGACGAGCCGTTGGAAAGTCGCTGGTGCATTTTTCATGCCGAAAGGCATGACCGTAAAATGATAGTGGCCATCGGGGGTGGAGAAGGCAGAACGTTCCTGTGCTCGGGGTGTGAGGCCGATCTGCCAATAACCTGCTGTCAGGTCGAAGATGCTGAGGTAGCGGGCAGCTCCCATTCGGTCGACCAGTTCATCTGCCCGGGGGATGGGATGTGCGTCCGTCCGGGTGACCTCATTCAGGCCCCGGTAGTCGACACAGAACCGGAGTTCTGGGGTGGTTCCGGGGGCGGCTGCTTTGGGGACCAGCACGACCGGGCTGGCCCATGGACTGTCTGAGGGCTCGATGACCCCGAGCGTGAGCATCTTGGCCACTTCCGCCTGGATGCAGGCCCGTACCCGATCAGGTACGCGGTAGGCCCAGTGGCGGATAGGAGGGCTATCTCCGGTGTCCACATCGTGCACACACCAGGACGTGACACCTGGGGTGAGGGAGAACAGGCTGGCGAACTGTGACAGGAGGGCTTGGCACTCTTGGCGTTGTTCTCTGGTGAGGGTCTCCGAGAGGCGGACCCCATCTACGGAGCCGTCTTGCTCCTGGGTCCGCAGGAGGTCAGGGAGAGGCTCGGAGTCGTCTTCAGCCCCGTTGTCTGTGGCCATCAGTAGGCTGAGTTCGGTTCGTGCAAAGTGAGGTTTCAGCCTGTTGGTGTGGAGGACCCGGAGTGGGTTCCGGGAGGACCCCATATCGATCAGATAGGTGGCAGGGCCCTTGCGCTCGATCACCTTGAAGGGCCCCGTCCATTTGTCTTGGAGAGCGCAAGGTTCTGTGGGGGACATTACCCATACTTGTTGCCCCGGCTCGAATTCAATGGATGAGGCGTTCTGGTCATACCATTTTTTCATATCCTCTTGACTGGCCTCTAGGTTGACTTTTGCTAGGTCTCTGAACCGCTGTGACTGGTTGCGGAGGGTGAGGAGGTACCGGAAGACGTCTGGAGGGTTCTTGGCCGGAGGCATCTCCCAGCCTTCTTTGATCAGGCTGAGCGGCCCCCGCACTGGGTGCCCGTATAGCAGTTCAAATGGGCTGAAGCCTAGTGATTTTTGTGGGACCTCCCGGTAGGCGAAGAGGAGGCACGGCAGCAGTACATCCCACTGGCGACGGAGGGGCTCTTCCAATCCCCCGATCATCCCTTTTAGTGTGCGGTTGAACCGCTCAACCAGTCCGTTCCCTTGGGGGTGATAGGGGGTCGTGAATCGGTAGGTGACCCCACACTGTTGCCAGAGGGATTTCATGTATTTAGAAATAAAGTTCGTGCCTCTGTCGCTGACGACTTCTCGGGGGAACCCCACACGGGAGAAGATCCCCATCAGGGCCCGGCCGACCACTGGGGCTGTCACGGTCCGGAGAGGTATAGCCTCAGGGTAGCGGGTGGCGTGGTCCACCAGCACCAGAATAAAGCGATGGCCTTGTTTTGTACGTGGGTCTAGGGGTCCCACAATGTCTATTCCGACCCTCTCAAATGGGGTCGTGACTACTGGAAAGGGTTGCAAGGGGGCCTTTAGTTTGCGGCCGCTCTTCCCACTGGCTTGGCACGTGGGGCAAGATCGGCAATGCTGGTGCACATCGTTTCTCATTTTGGGCCAGAAGAAGTGGGTCACTAGGCGGCTGTAAGTTTTATCTTGTCCGAGGTGCCCTGCCAGGGGGACATCGTGGGCCAAGTTTAACAGGAAGTCTCTGAAACGGAGGGGTACCGCTAGTACTCTGTTGGCCCCCAGCTCGGCGATTCTTTGCTCGCTGTACAGTAGATCATTGTCCCAGTAGACCCAATGAGTTCCGGAAGTATCCCCTGCGCCTTGGGCGAGCGCTTGTTGGCGGAGTCCCTCTAGGGAGGGACAGGTCTTCTGCTCCCGGCGAAATTGTTCTTGTGTGGGTCCCCCCTCTTGGGCCCACTGGTCAAGGTTAGCGATGTCGGAAGGTTGAGCAGGTTCGAGGGGGGTGTCATGGTCGGTGGTCTCGGCTGGGGCGACCGGAGGCGGCGGCGCCGGCCATTCTGGTTCTTCTGGGTGAGGGTTGGCCCGGGCGGCCATGGACCGGGTGGTGACGCACGCCCAGTCCGGGACGCCTAACATCCCCAAGTGTTCTTTTCGCTCCACGGCTGCCCACGGGGAGCTCTCCAGGTCATTTCCGAGTAGGCAGTCCACGGGGGAGTCGTCTCGGACCGTCACCTTCAGCATGCCGGAGACCCCCCCCCACTCAAAGGGGACGCAGGCCATCCGACACAGACTTTCCGAGTTGTCGGCTGATCGCACAGGGCAGAGGGTGTTCGGTAGATATTGTTCTGGGGTCACCAGGTGACAGCGGACGGCTGTCACACTGGCCCCGGTGTCTCGAAGGGCTTCGGCCCGTTGTCCATTGATGCTTACCCATTGGCTGTACTTCTGGGTGTTAGCGGGTAGGGGGACCCGCGGGACCATGTCTCTTCCCCCTAAGCACGCGAGAGTCATGGCGGCTGGCTCCCACTCTTGATACTCTTGCTGGTCTGTTTCTTGTTCCTCGGGGATCTGTTCTTCCCCTAGTGCCGCGGCGGCCATTTGGCGGGGTTTTGGACTCTGATACTGCGGGCAGCTTGGGTCATTTGCATAGTGGCCGACTCGCTGGCATCGGTGACATGTGACATTGGCTCTGTACCCCGGTCGCGCCGGGGTGCTGCCCCGGTTGGCCGGGGGGGTGGTGCTGGCAGCGGGGGCGGCCGGAGTGTTGTCTCTCCCTCGTCCTTGGCCCCCTCCCCCTCCTCTCGGTCGGTGGTGTCCATTGTTGTTCCTGTTTTGCTCGTAGGACCCATTCCGGCCCACTCTGGTTATCTCCCACCGGTCAGCTTCGGCTGCGAGCTGCCGGGGATCGGTCAACTTGCTGTCGAGGAGGTGTTGGCGTAGTTCGATGAAGCAATTGTTGGACAGATGCTCCCATACCATCAGATTGAACAGCTGCTCGTATGTCGTGACGTTGTTTCCTTTGATCCAGCCTTCGAAAGCTCTGCTAAAGTACGTTACATAGTCCACCCAAGTTGTACCCGGGATGCGTGTGCAGTCTCGGAACCTCTGGCGGTACATCTCGGGCGTGAGACCATAGCGGGTGAGGAGGGCCGCTTTCATATGGTCGTAGGAGGTCATCTGGTGGTCTGGGAGCTGTAACAGGGTATCGCGGCCCTCATTGAGGAATCTGCCCCATAGGCCGGCACCCCAGTCGGTTCTATCGATCCGGTGCGCAGTCATAGCGATTTCATAGGCCTTAAACCATTGTTGGATGTCGTCCTCTCGGAAATATTCTCGGACCACATCCTTGGGGATGTGTACTTTTTTCTCCGCGGTCCCCGGGGTGTGTGGTCTCTCGGGCACCCCTAACTCTTTATTCTGTTTGCGCAGGTTGATCTCGGCTATGTTCCGTTCGTGCTCGTACGCCAGTTTCTTTTCCTCGAGCTCCCTTTGTCTCTGTTTCTCTTCTCTTTCTTCTCGGAGACGTAGGTGCTCTAAGTTGATTTTTTGTTCGGCCAACTTGAGTTCTATTTCCATCTTGAGTCGGGCCATTTCTAGCTCGTGTAGTCGGATTTTTTCTCTTTCTTGGATCTCGTCTTGCGGGAGACCGGTTCTTTGCCCTTCAGGGGCTGTGGTGGTTTGCTCAGGGGCTTCGGTATCCCCGGTCTCTGCCCAAGATTGTAGGGCATGTTTAAAATCGTCCTTGGTGCTTAGTCCGGTGGTAGCGATACCTAGTTCGATGCAGAACTGCTTTAGTTCACGGTGGCTGTACTCCTCTAGTTTTTCCATTTGGAACTTCTCGGTTGATCCGCTTTCTTTAGTTGTCATTATGGTTCGTTGTGGGGTGAGCTATTTTCTGTACGTTATGCGGTGATTCGAATCGCGCCGCTGGCCACCAATGTTAGACGGACCGGGAGGGTCGGCCGAGGTACGGGGAGAGGTCTCCAGGGAGAGCCGTCTCCAACGACTGTACAGATGAATAACTTCCCCCCCACAGACGGACACCACACAAGACTGAAGGTTAACGAGACTTTATATGCAATTCTTAGGTTACGAGGATATGGTACAAGGAGGTCTGGACTCAGGGGTCCCCTCTAGCTTAGTCTTTGGTTGAGGAAAAGGGTAGCGGGACAGTCTTTAGTTACCGGTGAGTCCAAAAATAGCTCTCAATCCTTGAGCTCGGCGTTCTTGATGATCGGGCCGTGGAGGAGCCAAGCAGGTCCCGAGATGGTCGGATGAAAGATGACGGTCCGCGGCGGAGCCTGCAGGTCCCGATGAAGATGACGGTTACAACGGTCCGCGGCCACGCCAGCAGATCCGGACGACGATGAAGGATGAAGGTTACGACGGCTGTGGCAGCGCCAACAGGCAGGATGATGGTGCACAGGACAGAGCTACGGCAGCGCCAGTAGTCTGTTCAGGATGAGTTCCTCTTTACGTCTCTCGACTCCAAGATACAACTGCCTTCCTGCTCTGGAGCTGCCCCAGTTATAGGGCTGGCGTGCTTTGATGTCCGGACCCTCGCACTTGGAGGTCGGGGGTCCGGGATGCGGGATTCCAGACACCCAGCAGGGGGGGGAGCCAGCGCCCGGGGAGGCGATGGGCGAGCGGCACTTGGCGGGGGGAGCCATCGACACCTCTTTCTCCCATTGACTTGCCAAGTAGCCCGCTCACCTCCTGGGTGGATGGTGGTGCCGAGATGTCTGAGGCCGGGCCAGGCCCAGGGTCGGGGTCGATCGGGGGCCAGGCGACCTCGTGGTGAAGTGTCCAAGATGGCGGTTCAGGTTGGCCGCGTGGGCCGGCAGGGGATCGGGCCCACGAGGTTAGCTTGCCTCGCAGGCAGGGGCCCTGAGAGGGCAGCAGGTGTACAATGATGATGCGTGGTACTGTCGTGGCGGCTCTCGGGCCTGGTTGGGCTGGGGGAGAGCGGCCCTTCATGTGGCCTGTCCAACACTGAATCTGCACTCTGCACTCTGCACACGCAATTTTGGGTGGGAGACAGGTAAAACAAAGGCATTTTGGCTTAACAAATGGGAGTCTCCCACCCAAATCGGGTATGGTGGTATGTATGCTATTACCAAGGCTGTCTAACCTTGATTCCACCTCATATCTCTTTCATGAACCACCATACATGTCCTGCCCATTTATTTCAGTCATGCATGGGTTTTTTTAATCCCTGCTTTCTCCCTTTGTCAGCGTTTTACCGTCATTTTCTTTATCTTTATCTGCACTCTGCACTCTGAATCTGCACTCTGCACTCTGCACACTGAATCTGCACTCTGAATCTGCACTCTGCGCTCTGAATCTGCACTCTGCATCTGCACTCTGCACTCTGAATCTGCACTCTGCACTCTGAATCTGCACTCTGAATCTGCACTCTGAATCTGCACTCTGAATCTGCACTCTGCGCTCTGAATCTGCACTCTGCACTCTGCACTCTGAATCTGCACTCTGAATCTGCACTCTGCACTCGGAATCTGCACTCTGAATCTGCACTCTGCGCTCTGAATCTGCACTCTGCGCTCTGAATCTGCACTCTGCACTCTGAATCTGCACTCTGCACTCTGAATCTGCACTCTGCGCTCCGAATCTGCACTCTGCACTCTGAATCTGCACTCTGAATCTGCACTCTGCGCTCTGAATCTGCACTCTGCACTCTGAATCTGCACTCTGAATCTGCTCTGCGCTCTGAATCTGCACTCTGCACTCTAAATCTGCACTCTGCACTCTGAATCTGCACTCTGCGCTCCGAATCTGCACTCTGCACTCTGAATCTGCACTCTGCACTCTGAATCTGCACTCTGCACTCTGAATCTGCACTGTGAATCTGCACTCTGCACTCTGAATCTGCACTCTGAATGTGCACTCTGCACTCTGAATCTGCACTCTGCACTCTGAATCTGCACTCTGAATCTGCACTCTGCACTCTGAATCTGCACTCTGCACTCTGAATCTGCACTCTGCACTCTGAATCTGCACTCTGCACTCTGAATCTGAACTCTGAACTCTGAATCTGCACTCTGAATCTGCACTCTTCACTCTGAATCTGCACTCTGCACTCTGAATCTGCACTCTGAATCTACACTCTGCACTCTGAATCTGCACTCTGCACTCTGAATCTGCACTCTGAATCTGCACTCTGAATCTGCACTCTGCACTCTGAACCTGCACTCTGCACTCTGAATCTGCACTCTGAATCTGCACTCTGAATCTGCACTCTGCACTCTGAATCTGCACTCTGAATCTGCACTCTGAATCTGCACTCTGCACTCTGAATCTGCACTCTGAATCTGCACTCTGCACTCTGAATCTGCACTCTGAATCTGCACTCTGCACTCTGAATCTGCACTCTGCACTCTGAATCTGCACTCTGAATCTGCACTCTGCACTCTGAATCTGCACTCTGCGCTCTGAATCTGCACTCTGCGCTCTGAATCGGCACTCTGCACTCTGAATCTGCACTCTGCACTCTGAATCTGCACTCTGAATCTGCACTCTGCACTCTGAATCTGCACTCTGAATCTGCACTCTGAATCTGCACTCTGCACTCTGAATCTGCAGTCTGAATCTGCACTGTGAATCTGCACTCTGAATCTGCACTCTGCGCTCTGAATCTGCACTCTGCACTCTGAATCTGCACTCTGCACTCTGAATCTGCACTCTGCACTCTGAATCTGCACTCTGAATCTGCACTCTGCACTCTGAATCTGCACTCTGAATCTGCACTCTGCGCTCTGAATCTGCACTCTGCACTCTGAATCTGCACTCTGCACTCTGAATCTGCACTCTGAATCTGCACTATGCACTCTGAATCTGCACTCTGAATCTGCACTCTGAATCTGCACTCTGCACTCTGAATCTGCGCTCTGAATCTGCACTCTGCACTCTGAATCTGCACTCTGAATCTGCACTCTGAATCTGCACTCTGAATCTGCACTCTGCGCTCTGAATCTGCACTCTGAATCTGCACTCTGAATCTGCACTCTGAATCTGCACTCTGCGCTCTGAATCTGCACTCTGCACTCTGAATCTGCACTCTGAATCTGCTCTGCGCTCTGAATCTGCACTCTGCACTCTAAATCTGCACTCTGCACTCTGAATCTGCACTCTGCGCTCCGAATCTGCACTCTGCACTCTGAATCTGCACTCTGCACTCTGAATCTGCACTCTGCACTCTGAATCTGCACTCTGAATCTGCACTCTGCACTCTGAATCTGCACTCTGAATGTGCACTCTGCACTCTGAATCTGCACTCTGCACTCTGAATCTGCACTCTGAATCTGCACTCTGAATCTGCACTCTGCACTCTGAATCTGCACTCTGCACTCTGAATCTGCACTCTGCACTCTGAATCTGAACTCTGAACTCTGAATCTGCACTCTGAATCTGCACTCTTCACTCTGAATCTGCACTCTGCACTCTGAATCTGCACTCTGAATCTACACTCTGCACTCTGAATCTGCACTCTGCACTCTGAATCTGCACTCTGAATCTGCACTCTGAATCTGCACTCTGCACTCTGAACCTGCACTCTGCACTCTGAATCTGCACTCTGAATCTGCACTCTGAATCTGCACTCTGCACTCTGAATCTGCACTCTGAATCTGCACTCTGAATCTGCACTCTGCACTCTGAATCTGCACTCTGAATCTGCACTCTGCACTCTGAATCTGCACTCTGAATCTGCACTCTGCACTCTGAATCTGCACTCTGAATCTGCACTCTGAATCTGCACTCTGCACTCTGAATCTGCGCTCTGAATCTGCACTCTGCACTCTGAATCTGCACTCTGAATCTGCACTCTGAATCTGCACTCTGCGCTCTGAATCTGCACTCTGCACTCTGAATCTGCACTCTGAATCTGCCCTGCGCTCTGAATCTGCACTCTGCACTCTAAATCTGCACTCTGCACTCTGAATCTGCACTCTGCGCTCTGAATCTGCACTCTGCACTCTGAATCTGCACTCTGCACTCTGAATCTGCACTCTGCACTCTGAATCTGCACTCTGAATCTGCACTCTGCACTCTGAATCTGCACTCTGAATGTGCACTCTGCACTCTGAATCTGCACTCTGCACTCTGAATCTGCACTCTGAATCTGCACTCTGCACTCTGAATCTGCACTCTGCACTCTGAATCTGCACTCTGAATCTGCACTCTGAATCTGAACTCTGAACTCTGAATCTGCACTCTGAATCTGCACTCTTCACTCTGAATCTGCACTCTGCACTCTGAATCTGCACTCTGAATCTACACTCTGCACTCTGAATCTGCACTCTGCACTCTGAATCTGCACTCTGAATCTGCACTCTGCACTCTGAATCTGCACTCTGAATCTGCACTCTGCACTCTGAATCTGCACTCTGCACTCTGAATCTGCACTCTGAATCTGCACTCTGAATCTGAACTCTGAATCTGCACTCTGAATCTGCACTCTTCACTCTGAATCTGCACTCTGCACTCTGAATCTGCACTCTGAATCTACACTCTGCACTCTGAATCTGCACTCTGCACTCTGAATCTGCACTCTGAATCTGCACTCTGAATCTGCACTCTGCACTCTGAACCTGCACTCTGCACTCTGAACCTGCACTCTGCACTCTGAATCTGCACTCTGCACTCTGAATCTGCACTCTGCACTCTGAATCTGCACTCTGAATCTGCACTCTGAATCTGCACTCTGCACTCTGAATCTGCACTCTGAATCTGCACTCTGAATCTGCACTCTGCACTCTGAATCTGCACTCTGAATGTGCACTCTGCACTCTGAATCTGCACTCTGCACTCTGAATCTGCACTCTGCACTCTGAATCTGCACTCTGAATCTACACTCTGCGCTCTGAATCTGCACTCTGCACTCTGTATCTGCACTCTGCACTCTGCACTCTGTATCTGCACTCTGCACTCTGAATCTGCACTCTGCACTCTGAATCTGCGCTCTGAATCTGCACTCTGCGCTCTGAATCTGCACTCTGCGCTCTGAATCTGCACTCTGCGCTCTGAATCTGCACTCTGCACTCTGAATCTGCACTCTGCACTCTGAATCTGCACTCTGAATCTGCACTCTGAATCTGCACTCTGCGCTCTGAATCTGCACTCTGAATCTGCACTCTGAATCTGCACTCTGAATCTGCACTCTGAATCTGCACTCTGCACTCTGAATCTGCACTCTGAATCTGCACTCTGAATCTGCACTCTGAATCTGCACTCTGCACTCTGAATCTGCACTCTGCACTCTGAATCTGCACTCTGCACTCTGAATCTGCACTCTGAATCTGCACTCTGCACTCTGAATCTGCACTCTGCACTCTGAATCTGCACTCTGAATCTGCACTCTGCGCTCTGAATCTGCACTCTGCGCTCTGAATCTGCACTCTGCACTCTGAATCTGCACTCTGCACTCTGAATCTGCACTCTGAATCTGCACTCTGAATCTGCACTCTGCGCTCTGAATCTGCACTCTGAATCTGCACTCTGAATCTGCACTCTGAATCTGCACTCTGAATCTGCACTCTGCACTCTGAATCTGCACTCTGAATCTGCACTCTGAATCTGCACTCTGCACTCTGAATCTGCACTCTGCACTCTGAATCTGCACTCTGCACTCTGAATCTGCACTCTGCACTCTGAATCTGCACTCTGAATCTGCACTCTGCACTCTGAATCTGCACTCTGCACTCTGAATCTGCACTCTGAATCTGCACTCTGAATCTGCACTCTGCACTCTGAATCTGCACTCTGCACTCTGACTCTGAATCTGCACTCTGCACTCTGAATCTGCACTCTGAATCTGCACTCTGCACTCTGAATCTGCACTCTGAATCTGCACTCTGCGCTCTGAATCTGCACTCTGCGCTCTGAATCTGCACTCTGCGCTCTGAATCTGCACTCTGCGCTCTGAATCTGCACTCTGCACTCTGAATCTGCACTCTGCACTCTGAATCTGCACTCTGAATCTGCACTCTGCACTCTGAATCTGCACTCTGCACTCTGAATCTGCACTCTGAATCTGCACTCTGCACTCTGAATCTGCACTCTGAATCTGCACTCTGCGCTCTGAATCTGCACTCTGCATCTGGACTCTGCACTCTGAATCTGCACTCTGCACTCTGAATCTGCACTCTGCACTCTGAATCTGCACTCTGAATCTGCACTCTGCGCTCTGAATCTGCATTCTGCACTCTGAATCTGCACTCTGAATCTGCACTCTGAATCTGCACTCTGAATCTGCACTCTGCACTCTGAATCTGCACTCTGAATCTGCACTCTGAATCTGCACTCTGAATCTGCACTCTGAATCTGCACTCTGCACTCTGCACTCTGAATCTGCACTCTGCGCTCCGAATCTGCACTCTGCGCTCTGAATCTGCACTCTGCACTCTGAATCTGCACTCTGAATCTGCACTCTGAATCTGCACTCTGCACTCTGCACTCTGAATCTGCACTCTGCACTCTGAATCTGCACTCTGCACTCTGAATCTGCACTCTGCACTCTGAATCTGCACTCTGATTCTGCACTCTGCACTCTGAATCTGCACTCTGCACTCTGAATCTGCACTCTGCATCTGCACTCTGAATCTGCACTCTGCACTCTGAATCTGCACTCTGCACTCTGAATCTGCACTCTGAATCTGCACTCTGAATCTGCACTCTGAACCTGCACTCTGCACTCTGAATCTGCACTCTGCACTCTGAATCTGCACTCTGCACTCTGCACTCTGAATCTGCACTCTGAATCTGCACTCTGCACTCTGAATCTGCACTCTGAATCTGCACTCTGCACTCTGAATCTGCACTCTGAATCTGCACTCTGCACTCTGAATCTGCACTCTGAATCTACACTCTGCACTCTGAATCTGCACTCTGCACTCTGAATCTGCACTCTGAATCTGCACTCTGAATCTGCACTCTGCACTCTGAACCTGCACTCTGCACTCTGAACCTGCACTCTGCACTCTGAATCTGCACTCTGCACTCTGAATCTGCACTCTGCACTCTGAATCTGCACTCTGAATCTGCACTCTGAATCTGCACTCTGCGCTCTGAATCTGCACTCTGAATCTGCACTCTGAATCTGCACTCTGAATCTGCACTCTGAATCTGCACTCTGCACTCTGAATCTGCACTCTGAATCTGCACTCTGAATCTGCACTCTGCACTCTGCACTCTGCACTCTGCACTCTGAATCTGCACTCTGCACTCTGAATCTGCACTCTGCACTCTGAATCTGCACTCTGAATCTGCACTCTGCACTCTGAATCTGCACTCTGCACTCTGAATCTGCACTCTGAATCTGCACTCTGAATCTGCACTCTGCACTCTGAATCTGCACTCTGCACTCTGACTCTGAATCTGCACTCTGCACTCTGAATCTGCACTCTGAATCTGCACTCTGCACTCTGAATCTGCACTCTGAATCTGCACTCTGCGCTCTGAATCTGCACTCTGCGCTCTGAATCTGCACTCTGCGCTCTGAATCTGCACTCTGCGCTCTGAATCTGCACTCTGCACTCTGAATCTGCACTCTGCACTCTGAATCTGCACTCTGAATCTGCACTCTGCACTCTGAATCTGCACTCTGCACTCTGAATCTGCACTCTGAATCTGCACTCTGCACTCTGAATCTGCACTCTGAATCTGCACTCTGCGCTCTGAATCTGCACTCTGCATCTGGACTCTGCACTCTGAATCTGCACTCTGCACTCTGAATCTGCACTCTGCACTCTGAATCTGCACTCTGAATCTGCACTCTGCGCTCTGAATCTGCATTCTGCACTCTGAATCTGCACTCTGAATCTGCACTCTGCACTCTGAATCTGCACTCTGAATCTGCACTCTGCACTCTGAATCTGCACTCTGAATCTGCACTCTGAATCTGCACTCTGAATCTGCACTCTGAATCTGCACTCTGCACTCTGAATCTGCACTCTGCACTCTGAATCTGCACTCTGCGCTCCGAATCTGCACTCTGCGCTCTGAATCTGCACTCTGCACTCTGAATCTGCACTCTGAATCTGCACTCTGAATCTGCACTCTGCACTCTGCACTCTGAATCTGCACTCTGCACTCTGAATCTGCACTCTGCACTCTGAATCTGCACTCTGCACTCTGAATCTGCACTCTGATTCTGCACTCTGCACTCTGAATCTGCACTCTGCACTCTGAATCTGCACTCTGCATCTGCACTCTGAATCTGCACTCTGCACTCTGAATCTGCACTCTGCACTCTGAATCTGCACTCTGAATCTGCACTCTGAATCTGCACTCTGAATCTGCACTCTGCACTCTGAATCTGCACTCTGCACTCTGAATCTGCACTCTGCACTCTGCACTCTGAATCTGCACTCTGAATCTGCACTCTGCACTCTGAATCTGCACTCTGAATCTGCACTCTGCACTCTGAATCTGCACTCTGAATCTGCACTCTGCACTCTGAATCTGCACTCTGAATCTGCACTCTGAATCTGCACTCTGAATCTGCAGTCTGCGCTCTGAATCTGCACTCTGCACTCTGAATCTGCACTCTGCACTCTGAATCTGCACTCTGCGCTCCGAATCTGCACTCAGCACTCTGAATCTGCACTCTGCACTCTGAATCTGCACTCTGAATCTGCACTCTACACTCTGAATCTGCACTCTGCACTCTGAATCTGCACTCTGCACTCTGAATCTGCACTCTGCACTCTGAATCTGCACTCTGAATCTGCACTCTGCACTCTGAATCTGCACTCTGCACTCTGAATCTGCACTCTGCATCTGCACTCTGAATCTGCACTCTGCACTCTGAATCTGCACTCTGAATCTGCACTCTGAATCTGCACTCTGAATCTGCACTCTGAATCTGCACTCTGCACTCTGAATCTGCACTCTGCGCTCTGAATCGGCACTCTGCACTCTGAATCTGCACTCTGCACTCTGAATCTGCACTCTGAATCTGCACTATGCACTCTGAATCTGCACTCTGAATCTGCACTCTGAATCTGCACTCTGAATCTGCACTCTGCGCTCTGAATCTGCACTCTGAATCTGCACTCTGCACTCTGAATCTGCACTCTGCACTCTGAATCTGCACTCTGCACTCTGCACTCTGAATCTGCACTCTGCACTCTGAATCTGCACTCTGAATCTGCACTCTGAATCTGCACTCTGAATCTGCACTCTAAATCTGCGCTCTGAATCTGCACTCTGCACTCTGAATCTGCACTCTGAATCTGCACTCTGAATCTGCACTCTGAATCTGCACTCTGCGCTCTGAATCTGCACTCTGCACTCTGAATCTGCACTCTGCACTCTGAATGTGCTCTGCGCTCTGAATCTGCACTCTGCACTCTAAATCTGCACTCTGCACTCTGAATCTGCACTCTGCGCTCCAAATCTGCACTTTGCACTCTGAATCTGCACTCTGCACTCTGAATCTGCACTCTGCACTCTGAATCTGCACTCTGCACTCTGAATCTGCACTCTGCACTCTGAATCTGCACTCTGAATCTGCACTGTTGGACAGGCCACATGAAGGGCCGCTCTCCCCCGGCCCAACCAGGCCTGAGTACCGTCACGCAAGTACCACACATCATCATTGCACGTCTTCCGCCCTCTCAGGGCCCCTGCCCGCGAGCACGCTAACCTCGTGGGTCCGATCCACTGCCGGCCCACGCTCCCAGCCCGGGCCGCCATCTTGGACACTTCACCACGAGGCCGCCTGGCCCCCGATCGACCTCAACCCAGGGCCTAGCCCGGCCTCAGACATTCCGGCACCACCCTCCACCCAGGAGGTGAGCGGGCTACTTGGCAAGTCAATGGGAGAAAGAGGTGCCAATGGCTCTCCCCCGCCAAGTGCCGCTCGCCCATCGCCTCCCCGGGCGCTGGCTCCACCCCCCTGCTGGGTGTCTGGACTCCCTCATCCCGGACCTCCCGACCTCCAAGTGCGAGGGTCCGGACATCAAAGCACACCAGCCCTATAACTGGGGCAGCTCCAGAGCAGGAAGGCAGTTGTATCTTGGAGTCGAGAGACGTAAAGAGGAACTCATCCTGGACGGACTACTGGCGCTGCCGTAGCTCTGTCCTGTGCACCATCGTCCTGCCTGTTGGCGCTGCCACAACTGTCGTAAACCTTCATCCTTCATCGTCGTCGGGACCTGCTGGCGTGGCCGCGGACCGTTGTAACCGTCATCTTTCACCGGGACCTGCAGGCTCCGCCGCGGACCGTCATCCTTCCTCCATCCATCTCGGGACCTGCTTGGCTCCTCCACGGCCCGATCATCTAGAACGCCGAGCTCGAGGATTGAGAGCTATTTCTTTACTCATTGGTAACTAAGACTGTCCCGCTACCCCTTTCCTCAACCAAAGACTAGAATCGAGGGGACCCCTGAGTCCAGACCTCCTTGTATCATACCAACGTAACCTAAGAATTGCATATAAAGTCTTGTTAACCTTCAATCTTGTGTGGTGTCCGTCTGTGGGGGGGAAGTTACTTGTCTGTACAGTCGTTGGAGACGGCTCTCCCTGGAGACCTCTCCCCGTAATCTCGGCCGACCCTCCAGGTCCGTCTAACATTGGTGGCCAGCGGCGCGATCCGAATCACCGCATAACGTACAGAGAGTAGCTCACCCCACAACGAATCACAATGACAACTAAGGAAAGCGGATCAACCGAGAAGTTCCAAATGGAAAAGCTAGAGGAATACAGCCATCGTGAACTAAAGCAGTTCTGCATCGAACTAGGTATCGCTACCACCGGACTAAGCACCAAGGACGATTTTAAGCATGCCCTAGAATCTTGGGCAGAGACCGGGGATGCCGAAGCCCCTGAGCAAAGCACCGCGAAAAAAACCACCACGGCCCCTGAAGGGCAAAGAACGGGTCTCTCGCAAGACGAGATCCAGGAAAGAGAAAGAACCAGACTACACGAGCTAGAAATGGCCCGACTCAAGATGGACATAGAACTCAAGTTGGCCGAACAAAAAATCAACTTAGAGCACCTGCGTCTCCGAGAAGAAAGAGAAAACTGGCGTATGAGCACGAACGGAACCTAGCCGAGATCAACCTGCGCAAGCAGAATAAAGAGTTAGGGGTGCCCGAGCGACCCCACACCCCAGGGACCACGGAGAGAAAGGTACACATCCCCAAGGATGTTGTCCGAGAATATTTCCGAGAGGACGACATCCAGCAATGGTTTAAGGCCTATGAAATCGCTATGACTGCGCACCGGATCGATAGAAGCGATTGGGGGGCCGGTCTATGGGGCAGATTCCTCAATGAGGGCCGCGATACCCTACTACAGCTCCCGGACCACCAGATGACCTCCTACGACCATATGAAAGCGGCCCTCCTCACCCGCTATGGCCTCACGCCCGAGATGTACCGTCAGAGGTTCCGAGACTGCACACGCATCCCGGGTACAACTTGGGTGGACTATGTAACGTACTTTAGCCGAGCTTTCGAAGGCTGGATCAGAGGGAACAACGTCACGACCTACGAGCAGCTGTTCAATCTGATGGTATGGGAGCATCTGTCCAACAATTGCTTCATTGAACTACGCCAACACCTCCTCGACAGCAAGTTAACCGATCCCCGGCAGCTCGCAGCCGAAGCTGACCGGTGGGAGATCACCAGAGTGGGCCGGAATGGGTCCTACGAGCAGAACAGGAACAACAATGGTCACCACCGACCCAGAGGAGGAGGAGGGGGCCAAGGACGAGGAAGAGACAACACTCCGGCCGCCCCCGTTACCAGCACCACCCCCCCGGCCAACCGGGGCAGCACCCCGGCGCGACCGGGGTACAGAGCCAATGTCACGTGTCACCGATGCCAACGAGTCGGCCACTATGCAAACGACCCAAGCTGCCCGCAGTATCAGAGTCCAAAACCCCGCCATGTGGCCGCCGCGGCACTAGGGGAAGAACAGATCTCCGAGGAACAAGAAACAGACGAGCAAGAGTATCAAGAGTGGGAGCCAGCCGCCATGACTCTCGCGTGCTTAGGGGGAAGAGACATGGTCCCGCGGATCCCCCTACCCGCTAACACCCAGAAGTACAGCCAATGGGTGAGCATTAATGGACAACGGGCCGAAGCCCTTCGGGACACCGGGGCCAGTGTGACAGCCGTCCGCTGTCACCTGGTGACCCCAGAACAATATCTACCGAACATTCTCTGCCCTGTGCGATCAGCCGACAACTCGGAAAGTCTGTGTCGGATGGCCTGCGTCCCCTTTGAGTGGGGAGGGGTCTCCGGCATGTTGAAGGTGACGGTCCGAGACGACGCCCCCGTGGACTGCCTCCTCGGAAATGACCTGGAGAGCTCCCCGTGGGCAGCCGTGGAGCGAAAAGAACACTTGGGGATGTTGGGCGTCCCGGACTGGGCGTGCGTCACCACCCGGTCCATGGCCGCCCGTGCCAACCATCACCCGGAAGAACCAGAATGGCCGGCGCCACCGCCTCCGGTCGCCCCAGCCGAGACCCCCGACCATGACACCCCCCTCGAACCTGCTCAACCTTCCGACCTCGCTAACCTTGACCAGTGGGCCCAAGAGGGGGGACCCACACAAGAACAATTTCGCCAGGAACAGAAGACCTGTCCCTCCCTCGAGGGACTCCGCCAACAAGCGCTCGCCCAAAGCGCAGGGGATACCTCCGGAACTCATTGGGTCTACTGGGACAATGATCTGTTGTACAGCGAGCAACGACTCGCCGAGCTGGGGGCCAACCGAGTACTAGTAGTGCCCCTCCGCTTTAGAGACTTCCTGCTAAACCTGGCCCACGATGTCCCCCTGGCAGGACACCTGGGACAAGATAAAACCTACAGTCGCCTGGTGACCCACTTCTTCTGGCCCAAAATGAGAAACGATGTGCAGCAGCATTGTCGATCTTGCCCCACGTGCCAAGCCTGTGGGAAGAGCGGCCGCAAACTAAAGGCCCCCTTGCAACCTTTTCCAGTAGTCACGACCCCATTTGAGAGGGTCGGAATAGACATTGTGGGACCCCTGGACCCGCGTACAAAACAAGGCCATCGCTTCATTCTGGTGCTAGTGGACCACGCCACCCGCTACCCTGAGGCTGTTCCTCTCCGGACCGTGACAGCCCCAGTGGTCGGCCGGGCCTTGATGGGGATCTTCTCCCGTGTGGGGTTCCCCCGAGAAGTCGTCAGCGACAGAGGCACGAACTTTATCTCTAAATACATGAAATCCCTCTGGCAACAGTGTGGGGTCACCTACCGATTCACGACCCCCTATCACCCCCAAGGAAACGGACTTGTTGAGCGGTTCAACCGCACGCTAAAAGGGATGATCGGGGGATTGGAAGAGCCCCTCCGTCGCCAGTGGGATGTGCTGCTGCCGTGCCTCCTCTTCGCCTACCGAGAGGTCCCACAGAAATCCCTAGGCTTCAGCCCATTCGAACTGCTATACGGGCACCCAGTGCGGGGGCCGCTCAGCCTGATCAAAGAAGGCTGGGAGATGCCTCCGGCCAAGAGCCCTCCAGATGTCTTCCGGTACCTCCTCGCCCTCCGCAACCAGTCCCGGCGGTTCAGAGACCTAGCAAAAGCCAACCTAGAGGCCAGTCAAGAGGACATGAAAAAATGGTATGACCAGAACGCCTCATCCATTGAATTCGAGCCGGGGCAACAGGTATGGGTAATGTCCCCCACGGAGCCATGCGCTCTCCAAGACAAATGGACGGGACCCTTCAAGGTAATCGAGCGCAAGGGTCCTGCCACCTATCTGATCGATATGGAGTCCTCCCGGAACCCACTCCGAGTCCTCCACACCAACAGACTGAAACCCCACTTTGCACGAACAGAACTCAGCCTACTGATGGCCACAGACAATGGGGTTGAAGACGACTCCGAGCCTCTCCCTGACCTCCTGCGGACCCAGGAACAAGACGGCTCCGTGGATGGGGTCCGACTCTCGGAGACCCTCACCAGAGAACAACGCCAAGAGTGCCAAGCCCTCCTGTCACAGTTCGCCAGTCTGTTCTCCCTCACCCCAGGTGTCACTTCCTGGTGTGTGCACGATGTGGACACCGGAGACAGCCCTCCTATCCGCCACCGGGCCTACCGCGTACCTGATCGGGTACGGGCCTGCATCCAGGCGGAAGTGGCTAAGATGCTCACGCTCGGGGTCATCGAGCCCTCAGACAGTCCATGGGCCAGCCCGGTCGTACTGGTCCCCAAAGCAGCCGCCCCCGGAACCACACCAGAACTCCGGTTCTGCGTCGACTACCGGGGCCTGAATGAAGTCACCAGAACGGACGCACATCCCATCCCCCGGGCAGATGAACTGGTCGACCGAATGGGAGCTGCCCGCTACCTCAGCATCTTCGACCTGACCGCAGGTTATTGGCAGATCGGCCTCACACCCCGAGCACAAGAACGTTCTGCCTTCTCCACCCCCGATGGGCACTACCATTTTACGGTCATGCCCTTCGGCATGAAAAATGCCCCAGCGACTTTCCAACGGCTCGTCAATCAGGTCCTGGCGGGGCTCGAGGGGTTCAGCGCCGCCTACCTAGACGACATCGCTGTGTACAGCCACCATTGGACCGAGCACCTCCACCACCTCCGAGCAGTGCTGCAAGCCCTTCAGCGAGCTGGCCTCACGATCAAGGCCAGCAAGTGTCAAATTGGACAAGGGTCTGTGACCTACCTCGGACACCAGGTGGGAAGCGGCCTAGTGGCCCCTCTACAGCTGAAAATTGCCGCCATCCAGGACTGGCAGCCCCCTATCACCCAAACCGAGGTACGAGCCTTCCTGGGCCTCACGGGCTATTACCGAAGGTTCGTGAAAGACTATGGTACCATAGTGGGGCCTCTCACCGAACTCACGTCAAAGAATCAGCCCAAGAAGGTGAACTGGACCCCAGAGTGTCAAGCGGCTTTCGAACAGTTGAAGGCCGCCATGTGTTCCGCTCCTGTGCTCCAGGCCCCAGACTACAGCCGGGAGTTCGTCGTCCAGACGGACGCCTCCGACCAGGGCATTGGGGCGGTCCTGTCTCAAGTGAACACCGAAGGCCTTGATCAACCGGTGGCCTTCATCAGCCGGAGACTCCTACCACGGGAGCAACGCTGGAGCACCATAGAGAGGGAAGCCTTCGCTGTAGTATGGGCCCTCAAGAAGCTCCGGCCCTACCTTTTCGGCACCCACTTTCGGGTGCAGACCGACCACCGACCCCTGCAGTGGCTGATGCATATGCGGGGGGAAAACCCAAAGTTGCTACGCTGGTCCATCTCCTTGCAAGGTATGGACTTCACAGTCGAACACCGGCCTGGGTCGGACCACGCCAACGCAGATGGCCTGTCCCGGTTTTTCCGCCTCGACGAGGAGAGTCCCCAAGAGGATGGGTAACTCTCCCCGCCTTCAGCTGGGGGGGACGCATGTTGGACAGGCCACATGAAGGGCCGCTCTCCCCCGGCCCAACCAGGCCTGAGTACCGTCACGCAAGTACCACACATCATCATTGCACGTCTTCCGCCCTCTCAGGGCCCCTGCCCGCGAGCACGCTAACCTCGTGGGTCCGATCCACTGCCGGCCCACGCTCCCAGCCCGGGCCGCCATCTTGGACACTTCACCACGAGGCCGCCTGGCCCCCGATCGACCTCAACCCAGGGCCTAGCCCGGCCTCAGACATTCCGGCACCACCCTCCACCCAGGAGGTGAGCGGGCTACTTGGCAAGTCAATGGGAGAAAGAGGTGCCAATGGCTCTCCCCCGCCAAGTGCCGCTCGCCCATCGCCTCCCCGGGCGCTGGCTCCACCCCCCTGCTGGGTGTCTGGACTCCCTCATCCCGGACCTCCCGACCTCCAAGTGCGAGGGTCCGGACATCAAAGCACACCAGCCCTATAACTGGGGCAGCTCCAGAGCAGGAAGGCAGTTGTATCTTGGAGTCGAGAGACGTAAAGAGGAACTCATCCTGGACGGACTACTGGCGCTGCCGTAGCTCTGTCCTGTGCACCATCGTCCTGCCTGTTGGCGCTGCCACAACTGTCGTAAACCTTCATCCTTCATCGTCGTCGGGACCTGCTGGCGTGGCCGCGGACCGTTGTAACCGTCATCTTTCACCGGGACCTGCAGGCTCCGCCGCGGACCGTCATCCTTCCTCCATCCATCTCGGGACCTGCTTGGCTCCTCCACGGCCCGATCATCTAGAACGCCGAGCTCGAGGATTGAGAGCTATTTCTTTACTCATTGGTAACTAAGACTGTCCCGCTACCCCTTTCCTCAACCAAAGACTAGAATCGAGGGGACCCCTGAGTCCAGACCTCCTTGTATCATACCAACGTAACCTAAGAATTGCATATAAAGTCTCGTTAACCTTCAATCTTGTGTGGTGTCCGTCTGTGGGGGGGAAGTTACTTGTCTGTACAGTCGTTGGAGACGGCTCTCCCTGGAGACCTCTCCCCGTAATCTCGGCCGACCCTCCAGGTCCGTCTAACATGCACTCTGAATCTGCACTCTGCACTCTGAATCTGCACTCTGCACTCTGAATCTGCACTCTGCACTCTGAATCTGCACTCTGAATCTGCACTCTGAACTCTGAATCTGCACTCTGAATCTGCACTCTTCACTCTGAATCTGCACTCTGCACTCTGAATCTGCACTCTGAATGTACACTCTGCACTCTGAATCTGCAATCTGCACTCTGAATCTGCACTCTGAATCTGCACTCTGCACTCTGAATCTGCACTCTGAATTTGCACTCTGCACTCTGAATCTGCACTCTGAATCTGCACTCTGCGCTCTGAATCTGCACTCTGCACTCTGAATCTGCACTCTGCACTCTGAATCTGCACACTGAATCTGCACTCTGCACTCTGCACTCTCCACTCTGAATCTGCACTCTGCACTCTCCACTCTGAATCTGCACTCTGCACTCTGAATCTGCACTCTGAATCTGCACTCTGCACTCTGAATCTGCACTCTGCACTCTGAATCTGCACTCTGAATCTGCACTCTGCACTCTGAATCTTCACTCTGCACTCTGAATCTGCACTCTGAATCTGCACTCTGAATCTGCACTCTGCACTCTGAATCTGCACTCTGCTGTCTGAAGCTGCACTCTGAATCTGCACTCTGAATCTGCACTCTGCACTCTGAATCTGCACTCTGCACTCTGACTCTGAATCTGCACTCTGCACTCTGAATCTGCACTCTGCACTCTGAATCTGCACTCTGCACTCTGAATCTGCACTCTGCACTCTGCACTCTGCACTCTGACTCTGAATCTGCACTCTGCACTCTGACTCTGAATCTGCACTCTGCACTCTGAATCTGCACTCTGAATCTGCACTCTGCACTCTGAATCTGCACTCTGAATCTGCACTCTGCGCTCTGAATCTGCACTCTGAATCTGCACTCTGCACTCTGAATCTGCACTCTGAATCTGCACTCTGCACTCTGCACTCTGAATCTGCACTCTGCACTCTGACTCTGAATCTGCACTCTGCACTCTGAATCTGCACTCTGAATCTGCACTCTGCACTCTGAATCTGCACTCTGAATCTGCACTCTGCGCTCTGAATCTGCACTCTGCATCTGCACTCTGCACTCTTAATCTGCACTCTGCACTCTGAATCTGCACTCTGCACTCTGAATCTGCACTCTGAATCTGCACTCTGCGCTCTGAATCTGCACTCTGCACTCTGAATCTGCACTCTGAATCTGCACTCTGCACTCTGAATCTGCACTCTGAATCTGCACTCTGAATCTGCACTCTGCACTCTGAATCTGCACTCTGAATCTGCACTCTGCACTCTGAATCTGCACTCTGAATCTGCACTCTGAATCTGCACGTTACGATCTGAATCTGCACTCTGCACTCTGAATCTGCACTCTGCACTCTGAATCTGCACTCTTCGCTCCGAATCTGCACTCTGCACTCTGAATCTGCACTCTGCACTCTGAATCTGCACTCTGAATCTGCACTCTGCACTCTGAATCTGCACTCTGCACTCTGAATCTGCACTCTGAATCTGCACTCTGTACTCTGAATCTGCACTGTGCACTCTGAATCTGCACTCTGAATCTGCACTCTGAATCTGCACTCTGCACTCTGAATCTGCACTCTGAATCTGCACTCTGCACTCTGAATCTGCACTCTGCACTCTGAATCTGCACTCTGCACTCTGCACTCTGAATCTGCACTCTGAATCTGCACTCTGAATCTGCACTCTGCACTCTGAATCTGCACTCTGCACTCTGAATCTGCACTCTGCACTCTGCACTCTGAATCTGCACTCTGCACTCTGAATCTGCACTCTGCACTCCGCACTCTGAATCTGCACTCTGAATCTGCACTCTGCACTCTGAATCTGCACTCTGCACTCCGAATCTGCACTCCGAATCTGCACTCTGAATCTGCACTCTGAATCTGCACTCTGCACTCTGAATCTGCACTCTGCACTCTGAATCTGCACTCTGAATGTGCACTCTGAATCTGCACTCTGCATCTGCACTCTGCACTCTGAATCTGCACTCTGCACTCTGAATCTGCACTCTGCACTCTGCACTCTGCACTCTGAATCTGCACTCTGAATCTGGACTCTGCACTCTGAATCTGCACTCTGAATCTGCACTCTGCACTCTGAATCTGCACTCTGCACTCTGAATCTGCACTCTGAATGTGCACTCTGCACTCTGAATCTGCACTCTGAATCTGCACTCTGCACTCTGAATCTGCACTCTGCACTCTGCACACTGAATCTGCACTCTGAATCTGCACTCTGAATCTGCACTCTGCACTCAGAATCTGCACTCTGCACTCTGAATCTGGACTCTGAATCTGTACTCTGCACTCTGCACACGCAATTTTGGGAGACAGGTAAAACAAAGGCATTTTGGCTTAACAAATGGGAGTCTCCCACCCAAATCGGGTATGGTGGTATGTATGCTATTACCAAGGCTGTCTAACCTTGATTCCACCTCATATCTCTTTCATGAACCACCATACATGTCCTGCCCATTTATTTCAGTCATGCATGGGTTTTTTTAATCCCTGCTTTCTCCCTTTGTCAGCGTTTTACCGTCATTTTCTTTATCTTTATCTGCACTCTGCACTCTGAATCTGCACTCTGCACTCTGCACACTGAATCTGCACTCTGAATCTGCACTCTGCGCTCTGAATCTGCACTCTGCATCTGCACTCTGCACTCTGAATCTGCACTCTGCACTCTGAATCTGCACTCTGAATCTGCACTCTGAATCTGCACTCTGAATCTGCACTCTGCGCTCTGAATCTGCACTCTGCACTCTGCACTCTGAATCTGCACTCTGAATCTGCACTCTGCACTCGGAATCTGCACTCTGAATCTGCACTCTGCGCTCTGAATCTGCACTCTGCGCTCTGAATCTGCACTTTGCACTCTGAATCTGCACTCTGCACTCTGAATCTGCACTCTGCGCTCCGAATCTGCACTCTGCACTCTGAATCTGCACTCTGAATCTGCACTCTGCGCTCTGAATCTGCACTCTGCACTCTGAATCTGCACTCTGAATCTGCTCTGCGCTCTGAATCTGCACTCTGCACTCTAAATCTGCACTCTGCACTCTGAATCTGCACTCTGCGCTCCGAATCTGCACTCTGCACTCTGAATCTGCACTCTGCACTCTGAATCTGCACTCTGCACTCTGAATCTGCACTGTGAATCTGCACTCTGCACTCTGAATCTGCACTCTGAATGTGCACTCTGCACTCTGAATCTGCACTCTGCACTCTGAATCTGCACTCTGAATCTGCACTCTGCACTCTGAATCTGCACTCTGCACTCTGAATCTGCACTCTGCACTCTGAATCTGCACTCTGCACTCTGAATCTGAACTCTGAACTCTGAATCTGCACTCTGAATCTGCACTCTTCACTCTGAATCTGCACTCTGCACTCTGAATCTGCACTCTGAATCTACACTCTGCACTCTGAATCTGCACTCTGCACTCTGAATCTGCACTCTGAATCTGCACTCTGAATCTGCACTCTGCACTCTGAACCTGCACTCTGCACTCTGAATCTGCACTCTGAATCTGCACTCTGAATCTGCACTCTGCACTCTGAATCTGCACTCTGAATCTGCACTCTGAATCTGCACTCTGAATCTGCACTCTGCACTCTGAATCTGCACTCTGAATCTGCACTCTGCACTCTGAATCTGCACTCTGAATCTGCACTCTGCACTCTGAATCTGCACTCTGCACTCTGAATCTGCACTCTGAATCTGCACTCTGCACTCTGAATCTGCACTCTGCACTCTGAATCTGCACTCTGCACTCTGAATCTGCACTCTGCGCTCTGAATCTGCACTCTGCGCTCTGAATCGGCACTCTGCACTCTGAATCTGCACTCTGCACTCTGAATCTGCACTCTGAATCTGCACTCTGCACTCTGAATCTGCACTCTGAATCTGCACTCTGAATCTGCACTCTGCACTCTGAATCTGCAGTCTGAATCTGCACTGTGAATCTGCACTCTGAATCTGCACTCTGCGCTCTGAATCTGCACTCTGCACTCTGAATCTGCACTCTGCACTCTGAATCTGCACTCTGCACTCTGAATCTGCACTCTGAATCTGCACTCTGCACTCTGAATCTGCACTCTGAATCTGCACTCTGCGCTCTGAATCTGCACTCTGCACTCTGAATCTGCACTCTGCACTCTGAATCTGCACTCTGAATCTGCACTATGCACTCTGAATCTGCACTCTGAATCTGCACTCTGCACTCTGAATCTGCGCTCTGAATCTGCACTCTGCACTCTGAATCTGCACTCTGAATCTGCACTCTGAATCTGCACTCTGAATCTGCACTCTGCGCTCTGAATCTGCACTCTGCACTCTGAATCTGCACTCTGAATCTGCTCTGCGCTCTGAATCTGCACTCTGCACTCTAAATCTGCACTCTGCACTCTGAATCTGCACTCTGCGCTCCGAATCTGCACTCTGCACTCTGAATCTGCACTCTGCACTCTGAATCTGCACTCTGCACTCTGAATCTGCACTCTGAATCTGCACTCTGCACTCTGAATCTGCACTCTGAATGTGCACTCTGCACTCTGAATCTGCACTCTGCACTCTGAATCTGCACTCTGAATCTGCACTCTGAATCTGCACTCTGCACTCTGAATCTGCACTCTGCACTCTGAATCTGCACTCTGCACTCTGAATCTGAACTCTGAACTCTGAATCTGCACTCTGAATCTGCACTCTTCACTCTGAATCTGCACTCTGCACTCTGAATCTGCACTCTGAATCTACACTCTGCACTCTGAATCTGCACTCTGCACTCTGAATCTGCACTCTGAATCTGCACTCTGAATCTGCACTCTGCACTCTGAACCTGCACTCTGCACTCTGAATCTGCACTCTGAATCTGCACTCTGAATCTGCACTCTGCACTCTGAATCTGCACTCTGAATCTGCACTCTGAATCTGCACTCTGCACTCTGAATCTGCACTCTGAATCTGCACTCTGCACTCTGAATCTGCACTCTGAATCTGCACTCTGCACTCTGAATCTGCACTCTGAATCTGCACTCTGAATCTGCACTCTGCACTCTGAATCTGCGCTCTGAATCTGCACTCTGCACTCTGAATCTGCACTCTGAATCTGCACTCTGAATCTGCACTCTGCGCTCTGAATCTGCACTCTGCACTCTGAATCTGCACTCTGAATCTGCTCTGCGCTCTGAATCTGCACTCTGCACTCTAAATCTGCACTCTGCACTCTGAATCTGCACTCTGCGCTCTGAATCTGCACTCTGCACTCTGAATCTGCACTCTGCACTCTGAATCTGCACTCTGCACTCTGAATCTGCACTCTGAATCTGCACTCTGCACTCTGAATCTGCACTCTGAATGTGCACTCTGCACTCTGAATCTGCACTCTGCACTCTGAATCTGCACTCTGAATCTGCACTCTGCACTCTGAATCTGCACTCTGCACTCTGAATCTGCACTCTGAATCTGCACTCTGAATCTGAACTCTGAACTCTGAATCTGCACTCTGAATCTGCACTCTTCACTCTGAATCTGCACTCTGCACTCTGAATCTGCACTCTGAATCTACACTCTGCACTCTGAATCTGCACTCTGCACTCTGAATCTGCAATCTGAATCTGCACTCTGCACTCTGAATCTGCACTCTGAATCTGCACTCTGCACTCTGAATCTGCACTCTGCACTCTGAATCTGCACTCTGAATCTGCACTCTGAATCTGAACTCTGAATCTGCACTCTGAATCTGCACTCTTCACTCTGAATCTGCACTCTGCACTCTGAATCTGCACTCTGAATCTACACTCTGCACTCTGAATCTGCACTCTGCACTCTGAATCTGCACTCTGAATCTGCACTCTGAATCTGCACTCTGCACTCTGAACCTGCACTCTGCACTCTGAACCTGCACTCTGCACTCTGAATCTGCACTCTGCACTCTGAATCTGCACTCTGCACTCTGAATCTGCACTCTGAATCTGCACTCTGCACTCTGAATCTGCACTCTGAATCTGCACTCTGAATCTGCACTCTGCACTCTGAATCTGCACTCTGAATGTGCACTCTGCACTCTGAATCTGCACTCTGCACTCTGAATCTGCACTCTGCACTCTGAATCTGCACTCTGAATCTACACTCTGCGCTCTGAATCTGCACTCTGCACTCTGTATCTGCACTCTGCACTCTGCACTCTGTATCTGCACTCTGCACTCTGAATCTGCACTCTGCACTCTGAATCTGCGCTCTGAATCTGCACTCTGCGCTCTGAATCTGCACTCTGCGCTCTGAATCTGCACTCTGCGCTCTGAATCTGCACTCTGCACTCTGAATCTGCACTCTGCACTCTGAATCTGCACTCTGAATCTGCACTCTGAATCTGCACTCTGCACTCTGAATCTGCACTCTGCACTCTGAATCTGCACTCTGCACTCTGAATCTGCACTCTGAATCTGCACTCTGCACTCTGAATCTGCACTCTGAATCTGCACTCTGCACTCTGAATCTGCACTCTGAATCTGCACTCTGAATCTGCACTCTGCACTCTGAATCTGCACTCTGCACTCTGAATCTGCACTCTGAATCTGCACTCTGCACTCTGACTCTGAATCTGCACTCTGCACTCTGTATCTGCACTCTGCACTCTGCACTCTGTATCTGCACTCTGCACTCTGAATCTGCACTCTGAATCTGCGCTCTGAATCTGCACTCTGCGCTCTGAATCTGCACTCTGCGCTCTGAATCTGCACTCTGCGCTCTGAATCTGCACTCTGCACTCTGAATCTGCACTCTGCACTCTGAATCTGCACTCTGAATCTGCACTCTGCACTCTGAATCTGCACTCTGCACTCTGAATCTGCACTCTGAATCTGCACTCTGCACTCTGAATCTGCACTCTGAATCTGCACTCTGAATCTGCACTCTGCGCTCTGAATCTGCACTCTGCATCTGCACTCTGCACTCTGAATCTGCACTCTGCACTCTGAATCTGCACTCTGCACTCTGAATCTGCACTCTGAATCTGCACTCTGCGCTCTGAATCTGCATTCTGCACTCTGAATCTGCACTCTGAATCTGCACTCTGCACTCTGAATCTGCACTCTGAATCTGCACTCTGAATCTGCACTCTGCACTCTGAATCTGCACTCTGAATCTGCACTCTGCACTCTGAATCTGCACTCTGAATCTGCACTCTGAATCTGCACTCTGAATCTGCAGTCTGCGCTCTGAATCTGCACTCTGCACTCTGAATCTGCACTCTGCACTCTGAATCTGCACTCTGCGCTCCGAATCTGCACTCTGCACTCTGAATCTGCACTCTGCACTCTGAATCTGCACTCTGAATCTGCACTCTGCACTCTGAATCTGCACTCTGCACTCTGAATCTGCACTCTGCACTCTGAATCTGCACTCTGCACTCTGAATCTGCACTCTGATTCTGCACTCTGCACTCTGAATCTGCACTCTGCACTCTGAATCTGCACTCTGCATCTGCACTCTGCATCTGCACTCTGAATCTGCACTCTGCACTCTGAATCTGCACTCTGAATCTGCACTCTGAATCTGCACTCTGAATCTGCACTCTGAATCTGCACTCTGCACTCTGAATCTGCACTCTGCACTCTGAATCTGCACTCTGCGCTCTGAATCTGCACCCTGCGCTCTGAATCTGCACTCTGCACTCTGAATCTGCACTCTGCACTCTGAATCTGCACTCTGAATCTGCACTCTGCACTCTGAATCTGCACTCTGAATCTGCACTCTGCACTCTGAATCTGCACTCTGCACTCTGAATCTGCACTCTGCACTCTGAATCTGCACTCTGAATCTGCACTCTGAATCTGCACTCTGAATCTGCACTCTGCGCTCTGAATCTGCACTCTGCACTCTGAATCTGCACTCTGAATCTGCACTCTGAACCTGCACTCTGAATCTGCACTCTGCGCTCTGAATCTGCACTCTGCACTCTGAATCTGCACTCTGCACTCTGAATCTGCACTCTGCACTCTGAATCTGCACTCTACACTCTGAATCTGCACTCTGAATCTGCACTCTGAATCTGCACTCTGCACTCTGAATCTGCACTCTGAATCTGCACTCTGAATCTGCACTCTGAATCTGCACTCTGAACTCTGAATCTGCACTCTGCACTCTGAATCTGCACTCTGAATCTGCACTCTGAATCTGAACTCTGAACTCTGAATCTGCACTCTGAATCTGCACTCTTCACTCTGAATCTGCACTCTGCACTCTGAATCTGCACTCTGAATCTACACTCTGCACTCTGAATCTGCACTCTGCACTCTGAATCTGCACTCTGAATCTGCACTCTGAATCTGCACTCTGCACTCTGAACCTGCACTCTGCACTCTGAATCTGCACTCTGAATCTGCACTCTGAATCTGCACTCAGCACTCTGAATCTGCACTCTGAATCTGCACTCTGAATCTGCACTCTGAATCTGCACTCTGAATCTGCACTCTGCACTCTGAATCTGCACTCTGAATCTGCACTCTGAATCTGCACTCTGAATCTGCACTCTGCACTCTGAATCTGCACTCTGCACTCTGAATCTGCACTCTGCACTCTGAATCTGCACTCTGAATCTGCACTCTGCACTCTGAATCTGCACTCTGCACTCTGAATCTGCACTCTGAATCTGCACTCTGCACTCTGAATCTGCACTCTGCACTCTGACTCTGAATCTGCACTCTGCACTCTGAATCTGCACTCTGAATCTGCACTCTGAATCTGCACTCTGAATCTGCACTCTGCGCTCTGAATCTGCACTCTGCGCTCTGAATCTGCACTCTGCGCTCTGAATCTGCACTCTGCACTCTGAATCTGCACTCTGCACTCTGAATCTGCACTCTGAATCTGCACTCTGCACTCTGAATCTGCACTCTGCACTCTGAATCTGCACTCTGAATCTGCACTCTGCACTCTGAATCTGCACTCTGAATCTGCACTCTGCGCTCTGAATCTGCACTCTGCATCTGGACTCTGCACTCTGAATCTGCACTCTGCACTCTGAATCTGCACGCTGCACTCTGAATCTGCACTCTGAATCTGCACTCTGCGCTCTGAATCTGCATTCTGCACTCTGAATCTGCACTCTGAATCTGCACTCTGCACTCTGAATCTGCACTCTGAATCTGCACTCTGCACTCTGAATCTGCACTCTGAATCTGCACTCTGAATCTGCAGTCTGCGCTCTGAATCTGCACTCTGCACTCTGAATCTGCACTCTGCACTCTGCACTCTGAATCTGCACTCTGCACTCTGAATCTGCACTCTGCGCTCCGAATCTGCACTCTGCGCTCTGAATCTGCACTCTGCACTCTGAATCTGCACTCTGCACTCTGAATCTGCACTCTGCACTCTGAATCTGCACTCTGCACTCTAAATCTGCACTCTGAATCTGCACTCTGAATCTGCACTCTGAATCTGCACTCTGCACTCTGAATCTGCACTCTGCACTCTGAATCTGCACTCTGAATCTGCACTCTGCACTCTGAATCTGCACTCTGAATCTGCACTCTGAATCTGCACTCTGCGCTCTGAATCTGCACTCTGCACTCTGAATCTGCACTCTGCACTCTGAATCTGCACTCTGCACTCTGAATCTGCACTCTACACTCTGAATCTGCACTCTGCACTCTGAATCTGCACTCTGAATCTGCACTCTGCACTCTGAATCTGCACTCTGAATCTGCACTCTGAATCTGCACTCTGAATCTGCACTCTGAACTCTGAATCTGCACTCTGCACTCTGAATCTGCACTCTGAATCTGCACTCTGAATCTGAACTCTGAACTCTGAATCTGCACTCTGAATCTGCACTCTTCACTCTGAATCTGCACTCTGCACTCTGAATCTGCACTCTGAATCTACACTCTGCACTCTGAATCTGCACTCTGCACTCTGAATCTGCACTCTGAATCTGCACTCTGAATCTGCACTCTGCACTCTGAACCTGCACTCTGCACTCTGAATCTGCACTCTGAATCTGCACTCTGAATCTGCACTCTGCCCTCTGAATCTGCACTCTGAATCTGCACTCTGAATCTGCACTCTGAATCTGCACTCTGCACTCTGAATCTGCACTCTGAATCTGCACTCTGAATCTGCACTCTGCACTCTGAATCTGCACTCTGCACTCTGAATCTGCACTCTGCACTCTGAATCTGCACTCTGAATCTGCACTCTGCACTCTGAATCTGCACTCTGCACTCTGAATCTGCACTCTGCACTCTGAATCTGCACTCTGAATCTGCACTCTGCACTCTGAATCTGCACTCTGCACTCTGAATCTGCACTCTGAATCTGCACTCTGCACTCTGAATCTGCACTCTGCACTCTGACTCTGAATCTGCACTCTGCACTCTGAATCTGCACTCTGAATCTGCACTCTGAATCTGCACTCTGAATCTGCACTCTGCGCTCTGAATCTGCACTCTGCACTCTGAATCTGCACTCTGCACTCTGAATCTGCACTCTGCGCTCCGAATCTGCACTCTGCACTCTGCACTCTGCACTCTGAATCTGCACTCTGAATCTGCACTCTGAATCTGCACTCTGCACTCTGAATCTGCACTCTGCACTCTGAATCTGCACTCTGCACTCTGAATCTGCACTCTGCACTCTGAATCGGCACTCTGAATCTGCACTCTGCACTCTGAATCTGCACTCTGCACTCTGAATCTGCACTCTGCATCTGCACTCTGCACTCTGCACTCTGAATCTGCACTCTGAATCTGCACTCTGAATCTGCACTCTGAATCTGCACTCTGAATCTGCACTCTGCACTCTGAATCTGCACTCTGAATCTGCACTCTGCACTCTGAATCTGCACTCTGAATCTGCACTCTGAATCTGCACTCTGAATCTGCACTCTGCGCTCTGAATCTGCACTCTGCACTCTGAATCTGCACTCTGCACTCTGAATCTGCACTCTGCGCTCCGAATCTGCACTCTGCACTCTGCACTCTGCACTCTGAATCTGCACTCTGAATCTGCACTCTGAATCTGCACTCTGCACTCTGAATCTGCACTCTGCACTCTGAATCTGCACTCTGCACTCTGAATCTGCACTCTGCACTCTGAATCGGCACTCTGAATCTGCACTCTGCACTCTGAATCTGCACTCTGCACTCTGAATCTGCACTCTGCATCTGCACTCTGCACTCTGCACTCTGAATCTGCACTCTGAATCTGCACTCTGAATCTGCACTCTGAATCTGCACTCTGAATCTGCACTCTGCGCTCTGAATCTGCACTCTGCACTCTGAATCTGCACTCTGCACTCTGAATCTGCACTCTGCGCTCTGAATCTGCACTCTGCGCTCTGAATCGGCACTCTGCACTCTGAATCGGCACTCTGAATCTGCACTCTGCACTCTGAATCTGCACTCTGCACTCTGAATCTGCACTCTGCATCTGCACTCTGCACTCTGCACTCTGAATCTGCACTCTGAATCTGCACTCTGAATCTGCACTCTGAATCTGCACTCTGCGCTCTGAATCTGCACTCTGCACTCTGAATCTGCACTCTGCACTCTGAATCTGCACTCTGAATCTGCACTCTGCACTCTGAATCTGCACTCTGCACTCTGAATCTGCACTCTGAATCTGCACTCTGAATCTGCACTCTGCACTCTGAACCTGCACTCTGCACTCTGAATCTGCACTCTGCACTCTGCACTCTGAATCTGCACTCTGAATCTGCACTCTGAATCTGCACTCTGCACTCTGAATCTGCACTCTGAATCTGCACTCTGCACTCTGAATCTGCACTCTGCACTCTGAATCTGCACTCTGAATCTGCACTCTGAATCTGCACTCTGCACTCTGAATCTGCACTCTGCACTCTGAATCTGCACTCTGAATCTGCACTCTGCACTCTGAATCTGCACTCTGAATCTGCTCTCTGAATCTGCACTCTGCACTCTGAATCTGCACTCTGCACTCTGAATCTGCACTCTGAATCTGCACTCTGAATCTGCACTCTGCACTCTGAATCTGCACTCTGAATCTGCACTCTGCACTCTGAATCTGCACTCTGCACTCTGAATCTGCACTCTGAATCTGCACTCTGAATCTGCACTCTGAATCTGCACTCTGCACTCTGAATCTGCACTCTGCACTCTGAATCTGCACTCTGAATCTGCACTCTGCACTCTGAATCTGCACTCTGCACTCTGAATCTGCACTCTGAATCTGCACTCTGCACTCTGAATCTGCACTCTGAATCTGCACTCTGAATCTGCACTCTGAATCTGCACTCTGCACTCTGAATCTGCACTCTGCACTCTGAATCTGCACTCTGCACTCTGACTCTGAATCTGCACTCTGAATCTGCACTCTGAATCTGCACTCTGCACTCTGAATCTGCACTCTGAATCTGCACTCTGCGCTCTGAATCTGCACTCTGCGCTCTGAATCTGCACTCTGCGCTCTGAATCTGCACTCTGCGCTCTGAATCTGCACTCTGCGCTCTGAATCTGCACTCTGCACTCCGAATCTGCACTCTGCACTCTGAATCTGCACTCTGAATCTGCACTCTGCACTCTGAATCTGCACTCTGCACTCTGAATCTGCACTCTGCACTCTGACTCTGAATCTGCACTCTGAATCTGCACTCTGAATCTGCACTCTGCACTCTGAATCTGCACTCTGAATCTGCACTCTGCGCTCTGAATCTGCACTCTGCGCTCTGAATCTGCACTCTGCGCTCTGAATCTGCACTCTGCGCTCTGAATCTGCACTCTGCACTCCGAATCTGCACTCTGCACTCTGAATCTGCACTCTGAATCTGCACTCTGAATCTGCACTCTGCACTCTGAATCTGCACTCTGCACTCTGAATCTGCACTCTGCACTCTGAATCTGCACTCTGAATCTGCACTCTGCGCTCTGAATCTGCACTCTGCATCTGCACTCTGCACTCTGAATCTGCACTCTGCACTCTGAATCTGCACTCTGAATCTGCACTCTGCGCTCTGAATCTGCACTCTGCACTCTGAATCTGCACTCTGCACTCTGAATCTGCACTCTGAATCTGCACTCTGCACTCTGAATCTGCACTCTGAATCTGCACTCTGCACTCTGAATCTGCACTCTGAATCTGCACTCTGCACTCTGAATCTGCACTCTGAATCTGCACTCTGAATCTGCACTCTGAATCTGCAGTCTGCGCTCTGAATCTGCACTCTGCACTCTGAATCTGCACTCTGCGCTCCGAATCTGCACTCTACACTCTGAATCTGCACTCTGCACTCTAAATCTGCACTCTGAATCTGCACTCTACACTCTGAATCTGCACTCTGCACTCTGAATCTGCACTCTGCACTCTGAATCTGCACTCTGCATCTGCACTCTGAATCTGCACTCTGCACTCTGAATCTGCACTCTGAATCTGCACTCTGAATCTGCACTCTGAATCTGCACTCTGAATCTGCACTCTGCACTCTGAATCTGCACTCTGCGCTCTGAATCGGCACTCTGCACTCTGAATCTGCACTCTGCACTCTGAATCTGCACTCTGAATCTGCACTATGCACTCTGAATCTGCACTCTGAATCTGCACTCTGAATCTGCACTCTGAATCTGCACTCTGCGCTCTGAATCTGCACTCTGAATCTGCACTCTGCACTCTGAATCTGCACTCTGCACTCTGAATCTGCACTCTGCACTCTGCACTCTGAATCTGCACTCTGCACTCTGAATCTGCACTCTGAATCTGCACTCTGAATCTGCACTCTGAATCTGCACTCTAAATCTGCGCTCTGAATCTGCACTCTGCACTCTGAATCTGCACTCTGAATCTGCACTCTGAATCTGCACTCTGCGCTCTGAATCTGCACTCTGCACTCTGAATCTGCACTCTGCACTCTGAATGTGCTCTGCGCTCTGAATCTGCACTCTGCACTCTAAATCTGCACTCTGCACTCTGAATCTGCACTCTGCGCTCCAAATCTGCACTTTGCACTCTGAATCTGCACTCTGCACTCTGAATCTGCACTCTGCACTCTGAATCTGCACTCTGCACTCTGAATCTGCACTCTGCACTCTGAATCTGCACTCTGAATCTGCACTCTGAATCTGCACTCTGCACTCTGAATCTGCACTCTGCACTCTGAATCTGCACTCTGCACTCTGAATCTGCACTCTGAATCTGCACTCTGAACTCTGAATCTGCACTCTGAATCTGCACTCTTCACTCTGAATCTGCACTCTGCACTCTGAATCTGCACTCTGAATGTACACTCTGCACTCTGAATCTGCAATCTGCACTCTGAATCTGCACTCTGAATCTGCACTCTGCACTCTGAATCTGCACTCTGAATTTGCACTCTGCACTCTGAATCTGCACTCTGAATCTGCACTCTGCGCTCTGAATCTGCACTCTGCACTCTGAATCTGCACTCTGCACTCTGAATCTGCACACTGAATCTGCACTCTGCACTCTGCACTCTCCACTCTGAATCTGCACTCTGCACTCTCCACTCTGAATCTGCACTCTGCACTCTGAATCTGCACTCTGAATCTGCACTCTGCACTCTGAATCTGCACTCTGAATCTGCACTCTGCGCTCTGAATCTGCACTCTGCGCTCTGAATCTGCACTCTGCGCTCTGAATCTGCACTCTGCGCTCTGAATCTGCACTCTGCGCTCTGAATCTGCACTCTGCACTCCGAATCTGCACTCTGCACTCTGAATCTGCACTCTGCACTCTGAATCTGCACTCTGAATCTGCACTCTGCGCTCTGAATCTGCATTCTGCACTCTGAATCTGCACTCTGAATCTGCACTCTGCACTCTGAATCTGCACTCTGAATCTGCACTCTGAATCTGCACTCTGCACTCTGAATCTGCACTCTGAATCTGCACTCTGCACTCTGAATCTGCACTCTGAATCTGCACTCTGAATCTGCACTCTGAATCTGCACTCTGCGCTCTGAATCTGCACTCTGCACTCTGAATCTGCACTCTGCACTCTGAATCTGCACTCTGCGCTCCGAATCTGCACTCTGCACTCTGCACTCTGCACTCTGAATCTGCACTCTGAATCTGCACTCTGAATCTGCACTCTGCACTCTGAATCTGCACTCTGCACTCTGAATCTGCACTCTGCACTCTGAATCTGCACTCTGCACTCTGAATCGGCACTCTGAATCTGCACTCTGCACTCTGAATCTGCACTCTGCACTCTGAATCTGCACTCTGCATCTGCACTCTGCACTCTGCACTCTGAATCTGCACTCTGAATCTGCACTCTGAATCTGCACTCTGAATCTGCACTCTGAATCTGCACTCTGCGCTCTGAATCTGCACTCTGCACTCTGAATCTGCACTCTGCACTCCGAATCTGCACTCTGCGCTCTGAATCTGCACTCTGCGCTCTGAATCGGCACTCTGCACTCTGAATCGGCACTCTGAATCTGCACTCTGCACTCTGAATCTGCACTCTGCACTCTGAATCTGCACTCTGCATCTGCACTCTGCACTCTGCACTCTGAATCTGCACTCTGAATCTGCACTCTGAATCTGCACTCTGAATCTGCACTCTGAATCTGCACTCTGCGCTCTGAATCTGCACTCTGCACTCTGAATCTGCACTCTGCACTCTGAATTTGCACTCTGAATCTGCACTCTGCACTCTGAATCTGCACTCTGCACTCTGAATCTGCACTCTGAATCTGCACTCTGAATCTGCACTCTGCACTCTGAACCTGCACTCTGCACTCTGAATCTGCACTCTGCACTCTGCACTCTGAATCTGCACTCTGAATCTGCACTCTGAATCTGCACTCTGCACTCTGAATCTGCACTCTGAATCTGCACTCTGCACTCTGAATCTGCACTCTGCACTCTGAATCTGCACTCTGAATCTGCACTCTGAATCTGCACTCTGCACTCTGAATCTGCACTCTGCACTCTGAATCTGCACTCTGAATCTGCACTCTGCACTCTGAATCTGCACTCTGAATCTGCTCTCTGAATCTGCACTCTGCACTCTGAATCTGCACTCTGCACTCTGAATCTGCACTCTGAATCTGCACTCTGAATCTGCACTCTGCACTCTGAATCTGCACTCTGAATCTGCACTCTGCACTCTGAATCTGCACTCTGCACTCTGAATCTGCACTCTGAATCTGCACTCTGAATCTGCACTCTGAATCTGCACTCTGCACTCTGAATCTGCACTCTGCACTCTGAATCTGCACTCTGAATCTGCACTCTGCACTCTGAATCTGCACTCTGCACTCTGAATCTGCACTCTGAATCTGCACTCTGCACTCTGAATCTGCACTCTGAATCTGCACTCTGAATCTGCACTCTGCACTCTGAATCTGCACTCTGCACTCTGAATCTGCACTCTGCACTCTGACTCTGAATCTGCACTCTGAATCTGCACTCTGAATCTGCACTCTGCACTCTGAATCTGCACTCTGAATCTGCACTCTGCGCTCTGAATCTGCACTCTGCGCTCTGAATCTGCACTCTGCGCTCTGAATCTGCACTCTGCGCTCTGAATCTGCACTCTGCGCTCTGAATCTGCACTCTGCACTCCGAATCTGCACTCTGCACTTTGAATCTGCACTCTGAATCTGCACTCTGAATCTGCACTCTGCACTCTGAATCTGCACTCTGCACTCTGAATCTGCACTCTGCACTCTGACTCTGAATCTGCACTCTGAATCTGCACTCTGAATCTGCACTCTGCACTCTGAATCTGCACTCTGAATCTGCACTCTGCGCTCTGAATCTGCACTCTGCGCTCTGAATCTGCACTCTGCGCTCTGAATCTGCACTCTGCGCTCTGAATCTGCACTCTGCACTCCGAATCTGCACTCTGCACTCTGAATCTGCACTCTGAATCTGCACTCTGCACTCTGAATCTGCACTCTGCACTCTGAATCTGCACTCTGAATCTGCACTCTGCGCTCTGAATCTGCACTCTGCATCTGCACTCTGCACTCTGAATCTGCACTCTGCACTCTGAATCTGCACTCTGAATCTGCACTCTGCGCTCTGAATCTGCACTCTGCACTCTGAATCTGCACTCTGAATCTGCACTCTGCACTCTGAATCTGCACTCTGAATCTGCACTCTGCACTCTGAATCTGCACTCTGAATCTGCACTCTGCACTCTGAATCTGCACTCTGAATCTGCACTCTGAATCTGCACTCTGAATCTGCAGTCTGCGCTCTGAATCTGCACTCTGCACTCTGAATCTGCACTCTGCGCTCCGAATCTGCACTCAGCACTCTGAATCTGCACTCCGCACTCTGAATCTGCACTCTGAATCTGCACTCTACACTCTGAATCTGCACTCTGCACTCTGAATCTGCACTCTGCACTCTGCACTCTGAATCTGCACTCTGCACTCTGAATCTGCACTCTGAATCTGCACTCTGCACTCTGAATCTGCACTCTGCACTCTGAATCTGCACTCTGCATCTGCACTCTGAATCTGCACTCTGCACTCTGAATCTGCACTCTGAATCTGCACTCTGAATCTGCACTCTGAATCTGCACTCTGAATCTGCACTCTGCACTCTGAATCTGCACTCTGCGCTCTGAATCGACACTCTGCACTCTGAATCTGCACTCTGCACTCTGAATCTGCACTCTGAATCTGCACTATGCACTCTGAATCTGCACTCTGAATCTGCACTCTGAATCTGCACTCTGAATCTGCACTCTGCGCTCTGAATCTGCACTCTGAATCTGCACTCTGCACTCTGAATCTGCACTCTGCACTCTGAATCTGCACTCTGCACTCTGCACTCTGAATCTGCACTCTGCACTCTGAATCTGCACTCTGAATCTGCACTCTGAATCTGCACTCTGAATCTGCACTCTAAATCTGCGCTCTGAATCTGCACTCTGCACTCTGAATCTGCACTCTGAATCTGCACTCTGAATCTGCACTCTGCGCTCTGAATCTGCACTCTGCACTCTGAATCTGCACTCTGCACTCTGAATGTGCTCTGCGCTCTGAATCTGCACTCTGCACTCTAAATCTGCACTCTGCACTCTGAATCTGCACTCTGCGCTCCAAATCTGCACTTTGCACTCTGAATCTGCACTCTGCACTCTGAATCTGCACTCTGCACTCTGAATCTGCACTCTGCACTCTGAATCTGCACTCTGCACTCTGAATCTGCACTCTGAATCTGCACTCTGAATCTGCACTCTGCACTCTGAATCTGCACTCTGCACTCTGAATCTGCACTCTGCACTCTGAATCTGCACTCTGAATCTGCACTCTGAACTCTGAATCTGCACTCTGAATCTGCACTCTTCACTCTGAATCTGCACTCTGCACTCTGAATCTGCACTCTGAATGTACACTCTGCACTCTGAATCTGCAATCTGCACTCTGAATCTGCACTCTGAATCTTTACTCTGCACTCTGAATCTGCACTCTGAATTTGCACTCTGCACTCTGAATCTGCACTCTGAATCTGCACTCTGCGCTCTGAATCTGCACTCTGCACTCTGAATCTGCACTCTGCACTCTGAATCTGCACACTGAATCTGCACTCTGCACTCTCCACTCTGAATCTGCACTCTGCACTCTGAATCTGCACTCTGAATCTGCACTCTGCACTCTGAATCTGCACTCTGCACTCTGAATCTGCACTCTGAATCTGCACTCTGCACTCTGAATCTTCACTCTGCACTCTGAATCTGCACTCTGAATCTGCACTCTGAATCTGCACTCTGCACTCTGAATCTGCACTCTGCACTCTGAATCTGCACTCTGAATCTGCACTCTGAATCTGCACTCTGCACTCTGAATCTGCACTCTGCACTCTGACTCTGAATCTGCACTCTGCACTCTGAATCTGCACTCTGCACTCTGAATCTGCACTCTGCACTCTGAATCTGCACTCTGCACTCTGCACTCTGCACTCTGACTCTGAATCTGCACTCTGCACTCTGACTCTGAATCTGCACTCTGCACTCTGAATCTGCACTCTGAATCTGCACTCTGCACTCTGAATCTGCACTCTGAATCTGCACTCTGCGCTCTGAATCTGCACTCTGAATCTGCACTCTGCACTCTGAATCTGCACTCTGAATCTGCACTCTGCACTCTGCACTCTGAATCTGCACTCTGCACTCTGACTCTGAATCTGCACTCTGCACTCTGAATCTGCACTCTGAATCTGCACTCTGCACTCTGAATCTGCACTCTGAATCTGCACTCTGCGCTCTGAATCTGCACTCTGCATCTGCACTCTGCACTCTTAATCTGCACTCTGCACTCTGAATCTGCACTCTGCACTCTGAATCTGCACTCTGAATCTGCACTCTGCGCTCTGAATCTGCACTCTGCACTCTGAATCTGCACTCTGAATCTGCACTCTGCACTCTGAATCTGCACTCTGAATCTGCACTCTGAATCTGCACTCTGCACTCTGAATCTGCACTCTGAATCTGCACTCTGCACTCTGAATCTGCACTCTGAATCTGCACTCTGAATCTGCACGTTACGATCTGAATCTGCACTCTGCACTCTGAATCTGCACTCTGCACTCTGAATCTGCACTCTTCGCTCCGAATCTGCACTCTGCACTCTGAATCTGCACTCTGCACTCTGAATCTGCACTCTGAATCTGCACTCTGCACTCTGAATCTGCACTCTGCACTCTGAATCTGCACTCTGAATCTGCACTCTGTACTCTGAATCTGCACTGTGCACTCTGAATCTGCACTCTGAATCTGCACTCTGAATCTGCACTCTGCACTCTGAATCTGCACTCTGAATCTGCACTCTGCACTCTGAATCTGCACTCTGCACTCTGAATCTGCACTCTGCACTCTGCACTCTGAATCTGCACTCTGAATCTGCACTCTGAATCTGCACTCTGCACTCTGAATCTGCACTCTGCACTCTGAATCTGCACTCTGCACTCTGCACTCTGAATCTGCACTCTGCACTCTGAATCTGCACTCTGCACTCCGCACTCTGAATCTGCACTCTGAATCTGCACTCTGCACTCTGAATCTGCACTCTGCACTCCGAATCTGCACTCCGAATCTGCACTCTGAATCTGCACTCTGAATCTGCACTCTGCACTCTGAATCTGCACTCTGCACTCTGAATCTGCACTCTGAATGTGCACTCTGAATCTGCACTCTGCATCTGCACTCTGCACTCTGAATCTGCACTCTGCACTCTGAATCTGCACTCTGCACTCTGCACTCTGCACTCTGAATCTGCACTCTGAATCTGGACTCTGCACTCTGAATCTGCACTCTGAATCTGCACTCTGCACTCTGAATCTGCACTCTGCACTCTGAATCTGCACTCTGAATGTGCACTCTGCACTCTGAATCTGCACTCTGCACTCTGAATCTGCACTCTGCACTCTGCACACTGAATCTGCACTCTGAATCTGCACTCTGCACTCAGAATCTGCACTCTGCACTCTGAATCTGGACTCTGAATCTGTACTCTGCACTCTGCACACGCAATTTTGGGAGACAGGTAAAACAAAGGCATTTTGGCTTAACAAATGGGAGTCTCCCACCCAAATCGGGTATGGTGGTATGTATGCTATTACCAAGGCTGTCTAACCTTGATTCCACCTCATATCTCTTTCATGAACCACCATACATGTCCTGCCCATTTATTTCACTCATGCATGGGTTTTTTTAATCCCTGCTTTCTCCCTTTGTCAGCGTTTTACCGTCATTTTCTTTATCTTTATCTGCACTCTGCACTCTGAATCTGCACTCTGAATCTGCACTCTGCACACTGAATCTGCACTCTGAATCTGCACTCTGAATCTGCACTCTGCGCTCTGAATCTGCACTCTGCATCTGCACTCTGCATCTGCACTCTGCACTCTGAATCTGCACTCTGCGCTCTGAATCTGCACTCTGCACTCTGAATCTGCACTCTGAATCTGCACTCTGCACTCTGAATCTGCACTCTGAATCTGCACTCTGAATCTGCACTCTGCACTCTGAATCTGCACTCTGCACTCTGAATCTGCACTCTGAATCTGCACTCTGAATCTGCACTCTGAATCTGCACTCTGCACTCTGAATCTGCACTCTGCACTCTGAATCTGCACTCTGCGCTCCGAATCTGCACTCTGCACTCTGAATCTGCACTCTGAATCTGCACTCTGCACTCTGAATCTGCACTCTGCACTCTGAATCTGCACTCTGAATCTGCACTCTGTACTCTGAATCTGCACTCTGAATCTGCACTCTGCACTCTGAATCTGCACTCTGCACTCCGAATCTGCACTCTGAATCTGCACTCTGAATCTGCACTCTGAATCTGCACTCTGCACTCTGAATCTGGACTCTGCACTCTGAATCTGCACTCTGCACTCTGAATCTGCACTCTGAATGTGCACTCTGAATCTGCACTCTGCATCTGCACTCTGCACTCTGAATCTGCACTCTGAATCTGCACTCTGCATCTGCACTCTGCACTCTGAATCTGCACTCTGCACTCTGAATCTGCACTCTGCACTCTGCACTCTGAATCTGGACTCTGCACTCTGAATCTGCACTCTGAATCTGCACTCTGCACTCTGAATCTGCACTCTGCACTCTGAATCTGCACTCTGAATGTGCACTCTGCACTCTGAATCTGCACTCTGAATCGGCACTCTGCACTCTGAATCTGCACTCTGAATCTGCACTCTGCACTCTGCACTCTGAATCTGCACTCTGAATCTGCACTCTGAATCTGCACTCTGCACTCTGAATCTGCACTCTGAATCTGCACTCTGCACTCTGCACACGCAATTTTGGGTGGGAGACAGGTAAAACAAAGGCATTTTGGCTTAACAAATGGGAGTCTCCCACCCAAATCGGGTATGGTGGTATGTATGCTATTACCAAGGCTGTCTAACCTTGATTCCACCTCATATCTCTTTCATGAACCACCATACATGTCCTGCCCATTTATTTCAGTCATGCATGGGTTTTTTTAATCCCTGCTTTCTCCCTTTGTCAGCGTTTTACCGTCATTTTCTTTATCTTTATCTGCACTCTGCACTCTGAATCTGCACTCTGCACTCTGCACACTGAATCTGCACTCTGAATCTGCACTCTGAATCTGCACTCTGCGCTCTGAATCTGCACTCTGCATCTGCACTCTGCACTCTGAATCTGCACTCTGCACTCTGAATCTGCACTCTGAATCTGCACTCTGCGCTCTGAATCTGCACTCTGCACTCTGAATCTGCACTCTGCACTCTGAATCTGCACTCTGAATCTGCACTCTGAATCTGCACTCTGCACTCGGAATCTGTACTCTGAATCTGCACTCTGAATCTGCACTCTGCGCTCTGAATCTGCACTCTGAATCTGCACTCTGAATCTGCACTCTGCGCTCTGAATCTGCACTCTGCACTCTGAATCTACACTCTGCACTCTGAATCTGCACTCTGCGCTCCGAATCTGCACTCTGCACCCTGAATCTGCACTCTGCACTCTGAATCTGCACTCTGAATCTGCACTCTGCACTCTGAATCTGCACTCTGCACTCTGAATCTGCACTCTGAATCTGCACTCTGCACTCTGAATCTGCACTCTGCACTCTGAATCTGCACTCTGAATCTGCACTCTGTACTCTGAATCTGCACTGTGCACTCTGAATCTGCACTCTGAATCTGCACTCTGCACTCTGAATCTGCACTCTGAATCTGCACTCTGCACTCTGAATCTGCACTCTGCACTCTGAATCTGCACTCTGCACTCTGAATCTGCACTCTGAATCTGCACTCTGAATCTGCACTCTGAATCTGCACTCTGCACTCTGAATCTGCACTCTGCACTCTGCAGTCTGCACTCTGAATCTGCACTCTGAATCTGCACTCTGCACTCTGAATCTGCACTCTGCACTTCGAATCTGCACTCTGAATCTGCACTCTGAATCTGCACTCTGAATCTGCACTCTGAATCTGCACTCTGCACTCTGAATCTGCACTCTGAATCTGCACTCTGCACTCTGAATCTGCACTCTGCACTCTGAATCTGCACTCTGCACTCTGAATCTGCACTCTGAATGTGCACTCTGAATCTGCACTCTGCATCTGCACTCTGCACTCTGAATCTGCACTCTGAATCTGCACTCTGAATCTGCACTCTGCATCTGCACTCTGCACTCTGAATCTGCACTCTGAATCTGCACTCTGAATCTGGACTCTGCACTCTGAATCTGCACTCTGAATCTGGACTCTGCACTCTGAATCTGCACTCTGAATCTGCACTCTGCACTCTGAATCTGCACTCTGCACTCTGAATCTGCACTCTGAATGTGCACTCTGCACTCTGAATCTGCACTCTGAATCTGCACTCTGCACTCTGAATCTGCACTCTGAATCTGCACTCTGCACTCTGAATCTGCACTCTGAATCTGCACTCTGCACTCTGCACACTGAATCTGCACTCTGAATCTGCACTCTGAATCTGCACTCTGCACTCTGAATCTGCACTCTGCACTCTGAATCTGCACTCTGAATCTGCACTCTGCACTCTGCACACGCAATTTTGGGTGGGAGACAGGTAAAACAAAGGCATTTTGGCTTAACAAATGGGAGTCTCCCACCCAAATCCGGTATGGTGGTATGTATGCTATTACCAAGGCTGTCTAACCTTGATTCCACCTCATATCTCTTTCATGAACCACCATACATGTCCTGCCCATTTATTTCACTCATGCATGGGTTTTTTTAATCCCTGCTTTCTCCCTTTGTCAGCGTTTTACCGTCATTTTCTTTATCAGTCTTTACCCCGTTTCTCTCTCTTATTTTGGATGGAAGGCTGGTGTTAAAACAATAATAAGTGCGGGTTTTCAAATACGAGTGCTGGTGGACCCCTGCAACCAGCTCGGCTGCTCAAAGTAAGCACGGTATAATCTTCACATTAGAGAGTGTTGCGTGTTTATCTAGGTTCCTGATCGATACTGTGACCTTATGCCCCTATTCAGCTATAAATCCCTTTATTCCCTATATTGGCATAACCGTTCAAGTGTGATTTTCTGAAAAGTCATCTCTGGCCTCACACGAACAGAGCCACATTCCAGCATAGTTCCCTCTGCCACTTCCTTTGCGACCAATTAGTGCAATAACAGAGCAGTAGTCACTATCTGATATTCCTAGATAACACTCCGAGTTCTTCAACAAGATAAAAACTTAGCAAACCTGGAAATCCCCGCTTGCTATGTTTTGATTAGTAATGGAACTCTAATGAGCAACTGATAACTATCACTTCCTAGTGACATCTTTAATTGACGTCTGTTGGACAGGCCACATGAAGGGCTGCTCTCCCCCGGCCCGACCAGGCCCGAGCCCGGTCACGCAAGTACCACACACCACCATTGCACGTCCTCCGTCCCCTCAGGGACCCCTGCCTTCGAACATATCAACCTCGTGGGCCCGATCCACTGCTGGCCCGCGCGCCCATCCGGGACGCCATCTTGGACACTCCACCACGAGGCCGCCTGGCCCCCGATCGACCTCAACCCTGGGCCTAACCAGGCCTCAGACATCCCGGCACCACCATCCACCCAGGAGGTGAGCGGGCTACTTGGCAAGTCAATGGGAGAAAGAGGTGTCGATGGCTCTCCCCCGCCAAGTGCCGCTCGGCCATCGCCTCCCCGGGCGCTGGCTCCACCCCCCTGCTGGGTGTCGGGACACCCTCATCCCGGACCTCCCGACCTCCAGGTGCGAGGGTCCGGACATCAAAGAACATCAGCCCTATAACTGGGGCAGCTCCAGAGCAGGAGGGCAGTTGTATCTTGGAGTCGAGAGACGCAAAGAAGAACTCATCCTTGACGGACTACTGGCGCTGCCGTAGCTCTGCCTTGTGCACCTTCGCCTTTCCTGCTGGCGCTGCCGCAACCTTCGTAACCTTCCGATCCTTCATCGTCGTCGGGACCTGCTGCCGTGGCCGCGGACCGTTTGCAACCATCATCTCATCGGGACCTGCTGGCTCCGCCGCGGACCGTCGTTTCCTTCGTCCATCTCGGGACCTGCTGGCTCCGCCGCGGCCCGATCATCTAGAACGCCGAGCTCGAGGATTGAGAGCTATTTCCACCTTTTGGTAACAAGACTGTCCCGCTACCCTTTCCCCCAAACCAGAGACCAGAATCGAGGGGACCCCTGAGTCCAGACCTCCTTGTATCATTCCATCGTACTTAAAGAATTGCCTATAAAGTCTCGTTGAACTTTACCCTTGTGTGGTGTCCGTCTGTGGGGGGGGAAGTTACTTGTCTGTACGATCGCTGGAGACGGCTCTCCCCGGAGACCTCTCCCCTTATCCTCGGCCGACCCTCCCGGTCCGTCTAACATTGGTGGCAGCGGTGGGATCCGAATCACCGCATAATCGTACAGAGAGTAGCTCACCCCACGACGAAATCACGATGACGACTAAAGAAAGCGGAGCAACCGAGAAATTCCAGATGGAGAAATTGGACGAGTACAGCCATCGTGAACTAAAACAATTCTGCATCGAACTAGGTATCGCTACCACCGGACTAAGTACCAAAGACGATTTTAAGCATGCCCTAGAATCTTGGGCAGAAACCGGGGCTGCCGGAACCCCTGATCAAAACATCGCAGCAAAAACCACCACGGCCCCTGAAGAGCGAAGAACGGGTCTCTCGCAAGACGAGATCCAAGAACGAGAAAAAACCCGACTACACGAGCTGGAAATGGTCCGGCTCAAAATGGACATTGAACTTAAGTTGGCCGAACAAAAAATAAACTTAGAGCACCTGCGTCTCCGAGAAGAAAGAGAGGAGAAACAGAGACAAAGGGAGCTCGAGGAAAAGAGACTGGCATATGAACACGAGCGAAAACTAGCTGAGATCGACCTACGCAAGCAGAATAAAGAAATAGGGGTGTCCGAGCAACCCCACACCCCAGGGGCAACAGAGAAAAAAGTACACATCCCCAAGGATGTCGTTCGAGAATACTTCCGAGAGGACGACATCCAGCAATGGTTTAAGGCCTATGAAATCGCTATGACTGCACACCGGATCGATAGAAGCGATTGGGGAGCCGGTCTATGGGGGAGATTCCTCAATGAGGGCCGCGACGCCCTACTACAGCTCCCGGACCACCAGATGACCTCTTATGACCATATGAAAGCTGCACTCCTCACTCGCTATGGCCTCACACCCGAGATGTACCGTCAGAGGTTCCGAGACTGCACCCGCATCCCGGGTACAACTTGGGTGGACTATGTAAACTACTTTAGCCGAGCCTTCGAGGGCTGGATCAAAGGAAGCAAGGTCACAACCTACGAACAACTGTTCAATCTTATGGTATGGGAGCACCTGTCGAACAATTGCTTCATTGAACTCCGCCAGCACCTCCTCGACAGCAAGTTAACGGATCCCCGGCAGCTCGCAGCCGAAGCTGACCGGTGGGAAATCACCAGAGTGGGCCGGAATGGGTCCTACGAACAGAACCGGAACAACAACGGTCAGCACCGTCCCCGAGGAGGAGGAGGGGGCCAAGGACGAGGAAGAGACAACGCCCCGGTCGCCCCCGCTACCAGCACCACCCCCCCGGCCAACCGGGGCAGCACCCCGGCGCGACCGGGGTACCGAGCCAATGTTACGTGCCATCGATGCCAACGAGTCGGCCACTATGCAAACGACCCAAGCTGCCCCCAGTACCAGAGCCCCAGACCCCGCCAAGTAGCAGCTGCTGCTCTGGGGGAGGAACAGATCTCAGAGGAACAAGAGGAATATGAACAGGAACATCAAGAATGGGAGCCAGCCGCCATGGCTCTAGCCTGCTTAGGGGGGAAAGACATGGTCCCGCGGGTCCCCCTACCCGCTAACACCCAGAAGTACAGCCAATGGGTGAGCATCAATGGACGCCGGGCCGAAGCCCTTCGTGACACCGGGGCCAGTGTAACAGCCGTCCGCTGTCACCTGGTGACCCCAGAACAGTATCTACCAAACATTCTCTGCCCTGTACGTTCCGCCGATAACTCGGAAAGTCTGTGCCGGATGGCCTGCGTCCCCTTCGAGTGGGGAGGGGTCACCGGCATGTTGAAGGTAACGGTCCAAGACGATGCCCCCGTAGACTGCCTCCTGGGGAATGACCTTGAAAGCTCTCCGTGGGCAGCCGTAGAACGAAGAGAACACCTGGGGATGTTAGGCGTCCCGGACTGGGCGTGTGTCACCACCCGGTCCATGGCCGCCCGGGCCAACCCCCGCCCAGAGGAACCCGAATGGCCGGCGCCGCCGCCTCCGGTCGCCCCGGCCGAAACCACCGACCGTGACGTCCCCCCAGACCTCGCTAACCTCGACCAGTGGCCTCAAGAGGGGGGGCCCACGCAAGAACAATTTCGCCAAGAACAGAAGACCTGTCCCTCCCTCGAGGGACTCCGCCAGCAAGCGCTCGCCCAAAGAGCAGGGGATACCTCCGGAACACACTGGATCTACTGGGATAATGATCTGCTGTACAGTGAGCAAAGAATCGCGGAGCTGGGGGCCAGCCGAGTACTAGTGGTGCCCCTCCGTTTTAGAGACTTTCTGCTAAACCTGGCCCACGATGTCCCCCTGGCGGGACACCTGGGTCAAGATAAAACCTACAGTCGTCTGGTGACCCACTTCTTCTGGCCCAAAATGAGGAACGATGTACACCAGCATTGCCGATCTTGCCCCACGTGCCAAGCCAGCGGAAAGAGCGGCCGCAAATTAAAAGCCCCCCTGCAACCTTTTCCCGTGGTCACCACCCCGTTCGAGAGGGTCGGGATCGACATCGTGGGGCCCCTGGACCCGCGTACAAAACAAGGCCATCGATTCATCCTGGTGCTAGTGGACCACGCCACCCGCTACCCCGAGGCTGTTCCCCTGCGAACTGTGACAGCCCCGGTAGTCGGCCGAGCCCTAATGGGGATCTTCTCCCGTGTGGGCTTCCCCCGAGAAGTCGTCAGCGACAGAGGCACGAACTTTATTTCTAAATATATGAAGTCCCTCTGGCAACAGTGCGGGGTTACCTACCGATTCACGACCCCCTATCACCCTCAAGGAAACGGACTCGTTGAGCGGTTCAACCGCACGCTCAAAGGGATGATCGGGGGGTTGGAAGAGCCCCTCCGTCGCCAGTGGGATGTGCTGCTGCCGTGCCTCCTCTTCGCATATCGAGAGGTCCCCCAGAAGTCCCTGGGCTTCAGCCCGTTTGAACTGCTGTATGGACACCCAGTACGGGGGCCGCTCAGCCTAGTCAAGGAAGGCTGGGAGATGCCCCCTCTCAAGAACCCACCAGATGTTTTCCGGTACCTCCTAACCCTCCGCAACCAGACCCGGCGGTTCAGAGAGCTGGCAAAAGCCAACCTAGAGGCCAGTCAAGAGGACATGAAAAAGTGGTATGACCGGAATGCCTCCTCCATCGAATTTGAACCTGGGCAACAGGTATGGGTGATGTCCCCCACCGAGCCCTGCGCCCTGCAAGACAAGTGGACGGGGCCCTTCAAAGTAGTCGAGCGCAAGGGTCCTGCCACCTATCTCATCGACATGGAATCTTCCCGGAACCCCCTCCGGGTCCTCCACGCTAACAGGCTGAAGCCCCACTTTGTGCGTTCAGAACTCAGCCTCCTGATGGCCACAGACAATGGGGCCGAAGAAGACTCCGAGCCCCTCCCTGACCTCCTACGGACTCGGGAGAAAGACGGCTCCGTGGATGGGGTCCGACTGTCAGAGGCCCTCACCCAAGAGCAACGCCAGGAGTGCCGAGTCCTCCTATCACAGTTCGCCAGCCTGTTCTCCCTCACCCCAGGTGTCACTTCCTGGTGTGTGCATGATGTGGACACGGGGGACAGCCCCCCTATCCGCCACCGGGCCTACCGCTACCGCGTGCCAGATCGGGTACGGGCCTGCGTCCAGGAAGAGGTAGCAAAAATGCTCACGCTCGGGGTCATCGAGCCCTCAGACAGCCCCTGGGCCAGCCCTGTAGTACTGGTCCCCAAAGCGGCCGCCCCAGGCACCACACCGGAACTCCGGTTCTGCGTTGACTACCGGGGCTTGAATGCGGTCACCCGAACAGACGCACATCCCATCCCCCGGGCAGATGAACTAATTGACCGCATGGGAGCTGCCCGCTACCTCAGTATTTTCGACCTGACGGCGGGCTACTGGCAAATCGGCCTCACACCCCGGGCCCAAGAACGTTCTGCCTTTTCCACCCCCGATGGCCATTACCATTTCAAGGTCATGCCCTTCGGCATGAAGAATGCCCCCGCAACATTTCAGCGGCTCGTCAATCAGGTCCTAGCGGGGCTCGAAGGGTTCAGCGCCGCCTACCTAGACGACATCGCTGTATACAGCCACCATTGGCCCGAGCACCTCCACCACCTCCGAGCAGTGCTACAAGCCCTTCAGCAGGCTGGCCTCACGATCAAGGCCAGCAAATGTCAAATTGGTCAAGGGTCTGTAACCTACCTCGGACACCAGGTGGGAAGCGGCCTGGTGGCCCCTCTGCAGCTCAAAATTGCCGCCATCCAGTCCTGGCAGCCCCCCATCACCCAGACCGAGGTACGAGCCTTCCTGGGCCTCACGGGCTATTACCGAAGGTTTGTGAAAGACTATGGTACCATAGTGGGGCCCCTCACAGAACTTACGTCCAAAAATCAACCCAAGAAAGTCAACTGGACCGCAGATTGCCAAACAGCATTCGAACAATTGAAAGCCGCCATGTGTTCCGCCCCTGTGCTCCAGGCCCCCGACTACAGCAGAGAGTTCATCGTCCAGACGGATGCCTCCGACCATGGCATTGGGGCAGTCCTGTCTCAAGTGAACACCGAAGGCCTTGATCAGCCCGTGGCCTTCCTCAGCAGACGACTCCTACCACGAGAGCAACGCTGGAGCACCATAGAGAGGGAGGTCTTCGCTGTGGTATGGGCCCTTAAGAAGCTCCGGCCCTACCTCTTTGGCGCACACTTTCGGGTGCAGACCGACCACCGACCCCTGCAGTGGCTGATGCAGATGCGGGGGGAAACCCCGAAGTTACTACGTTGGTCCATCTCCCTGCAAGGGATGGACTTCACTGTTGAACACCGGCCTGGGCCAGATCACGCCAACGCAGATGGCCTGTCCCGGTTTTTCCGCCTCGACGAGGAGAGTCCCCAAGAGGATGGGTAACTCTCCCCGCCTTCAGCTGGGGGGGACGCATGTTGGACAGGCCACATGAAGGGCTGCTCTCCCCCGGCCCGACCAGGCCCGAGCCCGGTCACGCAAGTACCACACACCACCATTGCACGTCCTCCGTCCCCTCAGGGACCCCTGCCTTCGAACATATCAACCTCGTGGGCCCGATCCACTGCTGGCCCGCGCGCCCATCCGGGACGCCATCTTGGACACTCCACCACGAGGCCGCCTGGCCCCCGATCGACCTCAACCCTGGGCCTAACCAGGCCTCAGACATCCCGGCACCACCATCCACCCAGGAGGTGAGCGGGCTACTTGGCAAGTCAATGGGAGAAAGAGGTGTCGATGGCTCTCCCCCGCCAAGTGCCGCTCGGCCATCGCCTCCCCGGGCGCTGGCTCCACCCCCCTGCTGGGTGTCGGGACACCCTCATCCCGGACCTCCCGACCTCCAGGTGCGAGGGTCCGGACATCAAAGAACATCAGCCCTATAACTGGGGCAGCTCCAGAGCAGGAGGGCAGTTGTATCTTGGAGTCGAGAGACGCAAAGAAGAACTCATCCTTGACGGACTACTGGCGCTGCCGTAGCTCTGCCTTGTGCACCTTCGCCTTTCCTGCTGGCGCTGCCGCAACCTTCGTAACCTTCCGATCCTTCATCGTCGTCGGGACCTGCTGGCGTGGCCGCGGACCGTTTGCAACCATCATCTCATCGGGACCTGCTGGCTCCGCCGCGGACCGTCGTTTCCTTCGTCCATCTCGGGACCTGCTGGCTCCGCCGCGGCCCGATCATCTAGAACGCCGAGCTCGAGGATTGAGAGCTATTTCCACCTTTTGGTAACAAGACTGTCCCGCTACCCTTTCCCCCAAACCAGAGACCAGAATCGAGGGGACCCCTGAGTCCAGACCTCCTTGTATCATTCCATCGTACTTAAAGAATTGCCTATAAAGTCTCGTTGAACTTTACCCTTGTGTGGTGTCCGTCTGTGGGGGGGGAAGTTACTTGTCTGTACGATCGCTGGAGACGGCTCTCCCCGGAGACCTCTCCCCTTATCCTCGGCCGACCCTCCCGGTCCGTCTAACAACGTCTTATGTCCAGCAAACTTGCGTCAAACCCGGCACCTGTCAGGTATAAATATTACCAACGTTGCCTTAAGCAATGAGAGAGCTGTGAGCTGTGAGCTGCACGACCCCGTGTTGGTAAATCTAGCACTCTGTCGCTGCAGCCTGCTATCCTGTGGTGGTGAAGCTGCTGATACCATTATCGCCGCTAAAGCGCGAACTAAGGTGCAGTACGCTTAAGGAGCTGAACAGCCGTCCCTCTGCGAAGACATCCAACAGATTCCAGCTGCCCGCGGACGCTGTCCCCCCTCCTTCCTCGACGCGCTGAAGAGAAGCCGCTGCCTTTCTCGTGCAGAGAAATCCAGTCCCGGCGCTTCCGGTTTACCCTCGCGGGTGACTGGGATATCGAGAGAGACCCCTGAAGGAGATACCAATCCTCCATCATTCTATTCAGAGGTATGGTGTTGACTAAACCCTTAGACGAGAATTCTTGAAACAAACCTTGGCAAAACCAACTTAACTTCAGCTACTTACTTACTCCCCTTTTCACGTGTTAGGCTTAGGTCAGGCACACTGGGGTAGGCTTAGTTAGAAGCACCAGTTGAGTATGTTAGCCTTATGTATATATGACTGTATATATATGTTTTATTACTTTTAAACCATTGTATGGCTAAGAAACCATATCAATGCTTTTACAGTTCTATTTCGCAATACTTATCTTACTGTACGTACTTTTTATAATAACAATTATTGCAATTGTGGCAATACATTTCTCTTGTACGAGAAGAAAGACTTTTCAATAAATGTTAACCCTTTATTGACAAACGCCCGTCTCTCTATTCTCTACATCTCGTGAAAGTAAACTGCACTAGACTGACTGAGTGAAATACATGTCTATTGTTTCACACGACCCTAGAGATTGACTCTTGATCTGAGGAGCAAAGTTGTCATGTTGCACGGTTGTTGGAAAGCTGAATCCCTTCTTGTCTGTGCCAAGGAAGCTGATCACTTCCTATGCAGAGAAGAAAGTTTCCAGTGACCTCTGAGCTAGTTGGTAACACAACCCAATTAAGTTTAGCATAGTCAGTGGAGGCCTGGAATATCTGCAGTTCCACGTCGATACTACTGTTTATGTTATTCCAATGCGCAGGGCCTAGTGGGAAACTAGGAACTACACTACATGGCGCCCAACGTTTGGTAAGGCGATAAAGTAACGCAAGACAGTAGAGTAACTCAGTCGTGCATATTTCACACAGACCCCTTTCTCCCGTAAATACTCCAATAGACGTCTGGAGTGGGTGAAAGGTTAAAAATCCGCCCGACCTTAGTAGGAAGAGATTCCTATGTAAAGCTCCGGTTTATTCAACGTTGAAGGATACAGTGTTCCAAAATATTGTGCACCTAATCTTTGTCTCCTTGGAGACCTACTCTGCAAACCTTGCATTTTTACAAATGCCAGAAAATAACGGAACCTCTGGGGCCGCAGTAGACGCGACTCAGCAAGGTCCCGAACAAACAGACCCGGATGCTATAATCATCCCGGTCAACTTAAGAAGATCTATAACTTTAAAACTTATAGAAAACGGACTGACACCTCAAGGTGGTACAGTAATTTTCGTGATAGAGGCTCACGAGTATCGGCAGACAGAGGTATTCTATTCATGGATAAACTTTCCAGCGGCAAACGCTACAACACAAGAATTTCACTATTACAAAATAGAGGAACCTCCGGGAGAGTACGCTCCTTTCGAGGACATTGAAATCCCACTTAAATTTCAAGAGCACCTGCTCTGGTTTGATGGCGCCCTAAAACACAATGATCACATAACCAGGCTCGGTCCTCTAGGTAGACCAGGAGCCACGTGGCCGGTTCTAGCCAGCTACACACCACATCCTGACATTGCAAAAATGTCTAGAGAAGAGCTGTTAGTACAGCTAAACACATTAATAAAAATACATAGGCAATTAGTCCAATATGTAATGCGGACTGCAACAGTCCAGCCAGCTGTTAATTCACACCAGCTGACCCCTCATCAGGGGAACACAAATAAAATTACACCACAGAACATACAGTCATGTCTTGGTAAAACACCCGTAAAACGGGAACAAATTCCTTTCTGGTTAGCACAGAAAATCACTCAAATAGAGGCAGTATTTCCTGATACTACCCCTATTGAGAAACACAGAATCTTGACCATCTGCCTTCCTATGGGAATCGCACCACACGTGGAGGACTGTGACACTTGGGGTACAGTCTTTGCTTCCATTTACACAAAAACACACGGTGTTCCGTCTATGGCGGTAATACCAGAAGTGCTAAAACAGATTCAAAATGAATTCGGTCCAGAGCCCGCTTTAAATCTAGGTATGAAATTACTGAAAGACTTCAAGCAGGTCTCGGCTATATTATCAGCCAATATAAGAGGAGAAGCAGCATCTGTGGCGATCCGCCAGAAGTTGAGGGAAACAGATATAAAAGATCCTGTTGAGCTTGCAAAAATCATAGAAAAATGCTATGAAGAATTAGGTAGAGACAGCTTGGGTGGGAAACCAGTAAAACCCCAACTGCTCGAAAGTCCTGAAAAATTATTTATTAAAAATAATTTAAACACTCCTAAAAAGAGTTGGGATGGAAATATACAATCCACTCCCAAGGAAAAAGTTTTCCAGTCCAGAGGAAGGTCTCCTCGACGGAGGGAAAGAACTCCGACTCGAGAACGCCAGTCTCCCCAGAGGGAGCCCTCTGAGAAAAGATATAACCTTAGAAATAGGGATAATCTGAAAAAACCTGATAGATATCAAAGTATTGATACACGTCCCTCTCGATCTCTTCCACAGAATTCGGAAAGAAGAGGACGGTCAGACCCAGGAGAGCACACCAAGTCCAAAGACAAGGAACCTGCTCAAAATAAGAAATCTCAATTTCAGAAAAAGAAGGTAGCCAGTATTAGAGTAATCAACCATGCCGAGAATACTGAGGACACAGTTGAAAAACGGGGAGTGGGCATTGACAATGTTGGACAGTGCAGCAGAAATCAGTATAGCGCGCAAGATCTTGATGAGTCATCTGGAGACAGTGGACACGAATGAATACATTCAAGCCGAAACTGCCGACGCCAGACTTAGCGAGCCCCATAAAATATACGAAATAACATTGCGTATAGAGGGTGATAAGACTAGGAAAATTAAGGGTCTATTTTGGGATAAGCTCTCAAAAGGCTATGATATTCTGTTAGCTGAAAAAGATTGGCCCCCGGAGTTTGTCAGGGAGTGCCCTCGTGGCGAAGAAGTGATTATGCCTGCCTTCTCGAATCACATTCCGATTCACAAAAAATACACATATGCAAGGAAATGGGCTGTGGCCCAGGCACCTGCATTATATAAAAATCATGTAGGATGGGATGAGGATTCACCTCCTCACAAAATCCAATTAAAAAGTGAACCAACTGCCCAACGGCAGTATCCCATAAAGCAAGAAGCTAAAAAACAAGTCAGGGAGATCTTAGATCAACTTGAGTACCAGGGGGTGATTGAAACATGCACCTCTCAAATGAACAATCCTTTGTTTCCTGTCTCCAAGCCAGACAATTCATATCGTCTAGTTTTGGACTACAGACATCTTAATACATGTTGCAAAACTTTTGCAGTACAAAACTCGCATAGTGCAGCCCTAATGAATAATATAGTTAGGAAAAAATATAAAACGACATTAGACATTTCTAATGGTTTCTTTTGTCAAAACATTGCACCAGAAAGCAGATATTTGACCGCTTTTTCCGCATTTGGGTCGCAGAAAAAATTCTGTCGACTCCCACAGGGGTTCAAGAACAGCCCAGGACTATTCTCAGCTAGGGTAACAGAGTTACTACAAATCTATGATGATGAAGCATTATCTTACGTAGATGATATTTATCTCACAGGCGACGACTTGGATACTCACTTGAAAAGAGTGAACACCATTATACTTGGGTTCGCAGCAGAGGGTTACAAATTCAACTTTAAAAAGTCCCGAATTGCCCATCTGACAGTACTGTTTTTAGGGTACGAATTATCGAGTGAAGGGAAAAGCCTAGCGGACAACTTCTTAGAGAAGTGCGCTGTACTCCAAGCTCCAAAAACGCTGAAGAATTTACAATCCATACTAGGTTTTCTGAATTTCGGAAGAACTTACATTCTAAATTACGCAGAGAGAGTTAAACCTCTCTACGAACTAATTAAACCTGATTTTAAACAAATCAATTGGACTCAAAAACACACAGAAATTTTGAGATCACTGCAAACAGACATGTTAGCAAAAACAAAATTAGATACACGTGACAACACACGTGATCTTGTAATCCGAGTCATCCCAGGAAGATGCGGATTCACATACCTAACCTCTAATGAGGGAGAAAAGGTACCAATTTCAATTAAATCTCACTTGTACACACAAGCAGAAAAAACATTCAGTCACACAGAAAGAACTGTGAACGCAGTGCAAATCGCATTAGCAAATGAACGAGAACTAGCACACGGCAAAAGGATTAACATCCTCACAGCAGAATCCGCCTTCGAAGCGCTATTCAGCCCAGTAAACCTGCCTACAGTGTCACTGGATCCGAAATGGATACAGTGCATAGATTCTCTAGGAGCGGAAGACGTGAAATACTATTTCGCCCCACAATACGAAGAACTGAATGATTTAGAGTATGAAGAAGAATATCCTCTGCCAATCGAGATTCTGCCTCTCCCACAATATGCCTGTATAATCTATACAGATAGCTCTGTACAGCATTTCAACGTAGAGAGAAAATCCTACGATACAGCATGTGCGATCATTAAATGTCGTTGGCTGTGCGGTAAAATCAGACCGAAAGTAACAAAAACCGAATCAGTAAAGTACTGTTCGGTTCAGAGAACTGAAATTAGATGTTTAAAGATGGCGCTTGAAAATGCAGAACGTGAATTCCCGACACTTATCGTGTGCGATTCTCATTTTTGCGTCAACTCTTACAATAACAAACTGCAGAGTTGGATTGAAAACGACTACAAAGATGACACAGGTGCCACAATAAAGCATAAATTGCTCTGGAACGAGGTAGCTCTTTTAAGTAAAGAACTACAAAAGACTCACGTGATTCACGCACAGAGTCTTCAACGTGATGGCGTTCACGTTGCAGGGAATTCATTGGCTAATACAGCCACCGCGGAAGCAACTAAACCGGCTTCCGTAGCCACAAAAAAGCGTACAGATAAGTATATTGACGGGGAAACCATGCTGGCAGTAAAAACGACCGTAAAAGGCGACTGTGCAGCACTACCCGTAAACTATCCACTCAATTATGCATACATAATCGATGCAAACTCCGTTCCTTTTGCTCGAATCCCTGGAGTGGGGGACAGAGTAATTCCAAACACGAACAGGAGAATATTTTTAATAGCAGACGCACATATGGGTTTGGGTCTGAGACACCAAACAATTAAGGTTTCTCTGACTGAATTACAATCAGTATACTGGTGGCCGGGAATGAGTGTAGAACACCAAATATATGCAAACAACTGTGAAAACTGCAATAGGGATTGCAGTAGTGAACCATGCTACCGGCTACCGATCAGAAACAGCGTAACGCTGCCTGCACCCCAACCTGCGTCCTATTAATCAGTTAAGGCTAAAAGCACTTAAAAAATGAGGCCCCCAGTGCTGGGCTGACGCTAGAACGGTTATAAAAGATTTGCGAGTCTTTATCGGCACATACGCAATTACCACGTTCCATTCTGACCAGGGTCCTGCTTTCAGCTCTCGAGCTTATAAGGAGGCCATGGCTAGCATGGGAATTGGGTTGCGGTATTCTTGTCCGTCGCACCCCGAAGGGAACAGTGTGGTAGAAAGAAAAAACCGTGACATAAAGCAATCTATAACAGCGAAGGTATTAGGTTCAGGCGCTGGGTGGGTCAAACATTTAATAAGTGTCCAGACTAGTCTTAACAACATGCCAAGAAATTCTCTAAAAGGTTTCAGCCCATACGAACTATTGTTCGGAATTAGAATGCGAGTTCAGGACCTCGATAGTCAGATGTCAGTGGTACAAGAAGAAACAAAGCACTTTGATGTAAAGGATCGTTTGGCTGTTTTACAGGAACTGAATGAAACAAGAAAATCATTAAGCAACATAAAGTTAAAGCAACAGCCAAGTACCACTGACGAGGCACCACCCGCAACAGCCCCAGCAAGGCCTGTCTGTATTCCAAAGATTGGGGATCTAGTCAGAGAAAAGATCGCGGTTAAGAAGGAATTTGGGCCTTCTTACAGAAAAGCAGTACCTGTCCTAGCAGTCACCGGAACAAGATCAGTTGTGCTACCGCCCCTTGCTGGTAAAAAGGAGAACAGAGTCGTGTCTATCGATCTGGTAAAACCACAAGCATGTGGCCTATAATCAACAGTAGGCCCAGTGGACTCCCAAGAAACAACAGAATACCCAAACTTGCAACACTCCAAGAGGTTCAAACTGAAAGACTAATCACATTCGATCAGCCTGCAGTGCACAATGAAGGACTATGCAATAATGCCATGGAACTCGTGCCTCTTGAAACACAGATTGAAACAGTTCGTCAAGAAACAACACCAGTCTACAATGATGTGGCATCAGAAAGTGCTGCCGAGAGACAGATTGAAAGAACAATCCCATCAATTGACAGAACTGCCTCTGGTTATTTCATCAACTTCGACAACTTCTCTGAAGATTTGAACGACCCCGAAGTGATGCCAGAAACAAAAAAGTATTCTAAAGAAAATACAACAGGACTCCTTCAACAAATCAAAGAATTATATCTGGATTCACCGTTGATTGAGCATTGGATTATTTCAGGGGTATTCATACTCCTACTCTGCCTAATTTTAGTTTTAATTTTAGGAAAGTTCATTACAATTGAATGGACACAGCAAGTCAGAACATCAACCTAGTCCTGAAACCACACAGATCATCCCACGTGAAGAAAAGAGAACTGTCAACAGTAAATGTCACAGCAATTCCAATACCTGGTGGGGTAGTATGGGAGAAAACAGACTATGAGATCTATGGTCCGGTCGAAATCCTGAAGTATCCTCATCAACTAAAGGTTTCCTTAAGTGACTTTGTGACACCTAGTACATTCTCTGATGATTGGGACTTTAACAGTATTAATGACATGATGTCTGATTTAGTAATGTCAGCTAGATTCACAGATCATGATTATTTACAAGGTTCATCTAGTTATGAGCAGTTGTTCTGTTACACCCACTATGGGGATCATTACTTGCATAAATCTGCACAGCCTAGAAATGTTTTTATGTATAATCAATGGGAACATTGTTCTACACCTCCTAAAAGCAGTTCTAAAGCATTTTTTGAGAAATTCAAATATTTTTCAGGGTTTAACACCAGTGATGCAGAAACGTTTTATTATAAACTGTTAGATAAAACAGGCATGAAAACAATGCTGACAAATTCTAAATTGATATATTCAGAAGCATTTTATGACAAAATGATGACATTTGGTTTTGATTATTGGAAAAATAATATTGAAACGAAAACAATCTGGGGTACAAAAGATTGGCAGGTGCAAGGCATTGAAGCACTATTTAGAACCTGCATGATACCAGAACAAATGTTGTTTTTAAATGACACAATACACCAAACATCTTGTCTTGGCCTAGCTAAGAACAAAGACCTTAAAACACCGTCTATACCAAAGCCAATACCTGAAAATGCAACCGCAGATATTGGGTTAGACGTAACACAAATTTTACATTTCAACAGAACACATCCTGATTGGAAAAAGTGGTTAATCTGGCCTACTGACACAAACAGCTGTCAAGATAGATTCCTGAATAAAACACAGGGGTTAAAAATGACCAGATTAGACTCGAGATATTCCCGGAGACAACATCCAGGGATTATAACAACATACAGTGTAGGGAAACTCTGCCTCGAATGGCTAACTACATCCACACTGGCTGAAATTAAGCAACACTTGTCTTTATTAAAAGATGGTGCTGATTTGCGCGATTTCATTCTTGGACCACGCAAACAGTGTCAAAAACGTTTCATAGCGACCAGTATCTATGCTGCTTACAACGAGGCTTGGAAAGTAAAGCAAATTGAAACTGCTGAAAAAATACGAGAAATTGATCGTATTAATTTGGAGAAATCACTTTCTGTGGTAGACAATGGGTTAACGACTCTGTCTTCCAGAATATATTCGTTGGACAATATTGTATCCTCTGCCTTTGATGTGATAGACAGAGATTTGCTAATGTTACAACATGGCCAGTCTCAATTACGCTCTATTATAGAATTAGGCTGGACGCTGCAAAATCTTCGTTCAGGCTATGTGCCTTGGCGTTTAATCAACACAACGTCATTATTTTCCAGTTTTAACCTTACTGATAAACAGATCAGTTTGGCACAGAAAGGAGCAGACTATACAATCCTGAGCATCGAAAAACTCGAGAGATTACCATTGACAATGTCAGAGAGTCCTGTCATTGAATGGATAATACACGGAATTATCACAATTCCGATAACAACTTTCCGATTTAAAAAGTGCCTTGAGTACATACCTGCTGGCCAATATGAACAATTGGGTAAAGGATTTGTAAAATCTGAATGGAAATTACCATACACTCATTCTTGCTATAGTGACAGCAACAAAAATGTATTTCTTAGTGGTAACAACTGTAAACATTCACTAAGCGGTATACTTTTGTGTCAGGGTATTAATTTACACGGAGCATGTGATGGAAATTCAAACAACCTTTCATGCCACCAGCTAGTCACACCTGCAACTCAGATAGAGCCCTTCTTTTTGCAACTCGCGAACGGGAGTTACATTCTTAGAACGGATCACAGATGTTGTGGCCTCGCGCCAGGGAAAAGTTATCTAGTAGAAGTAACATCCATGGTCAAATGCTGTATGCAAGCATTGTTTCCGAGTGGGCCTCCAGACATAGTGACTCCCATCTGGCCTCGTCTGAATCTCTATTCTATACGAATTGATACATTAAGCAAAATGAAATCTGTACTTTTACAGACAACAGTGCCTATAACGTCATCTAAAGAGACGTATGATCTTCTAGTTGCAAGGACAGCTACTGAAGTTCATGACCTTTTATCAACAAATTGCCCCGTGCATTTCGTAGAAATGTTCAGCCAACTCCTTAACATGTCTAGTGCAACAAGCATCCCAGGCATATTTAAGACAGTCTTTACGGGACTGCTAACACCCTTCCAGGCAATTTTGGGAATCTTTCCTAATTTTGTGCACTCCATTTTTGGCGGCATACCATTATTTTTGGGACTCGTCGCAGGGATTCTATTTTTGACCCTCCTGCTTCGTTATGGCAAGCCTCGGCTCAGACATAGCTCCCATTGGAATGGAAGAGACAATCCTAGCAATGCGCTACCGGGACAGGATAACTAACGTCCTTGGATTGGCCAGGCTGAGAGATCTAAACATGACCTGGTTCCTTTCATTCAGACCAATATGGCAAAATTGCATTTTACCTGTGCTACGGTGTATGCTTTGCGGAGATGAATGCGTGTTGGACATCTGTCTTTCACTTCCATCAGCAGTACCAATGGACGTCGATACTTTGCTCAGTCCAATAACGGCTCACGCATTGTGTTGTCCCCAGCGGCTACCAATCCTGATGACGGCATTTGTGGAGACTCCTGTGCTACAGCCAAGTGGTAACAGTGGAGCGAGTGACAAAAGCAACATCACCTAGGTACAACGTTCTGTGAGCATTGCTGGTCCTGCCTTCGATGACAGCAATCATTCTCACACCTGCCAAGTTACAGCGCTATCTAATTTGGTTGAACTATCACCTGAATTTGTAGACCAATTCTTTGAGAGCCTGTCTGATACGATGTTCTCACCCGTACAGAAACAATAACTTTTAGAAGCTTTTCCGACACACAGCGTTCCCATGAACTCTGAATTCGGCCTTCAGTTTTGATCAACAAAAACTGCCAAGAGCTTTGGAAATCTATTTTCTTTGAATTGGACAATTTTTCTAACATTGACCCTTTTTGGCACGAACAATTCTTTGCTTAACGTAAAAACTATTCTTAGAGGACAGAAGCTTCACACTTCTATTTCTAAACACATCTAGAGACATAACAACATTACACCAGCCTCTAGCACACATGTTATTACAATGCATTTTTATGTGATGATTTATCTCGCATTTCTTCTGTCAGAGATACTTCATGTGTAATTCTTTATGCATAATCGTTCAATGATTTTATATGCAATAATCCTGTGAATGATTTCTATGCTTTTAAAAAACGTACAGTACCTATATTCCATGTATTACAAGTACGCCTATTTCGAATGCATTTATGTATTTTGGGGTGGGCAATGTTACACATGCATCTAATTGCTTTAGTTTTAGTAATTTTGATGGACATTAACCCGTGGAGTGGGTGTTGCGTGTTTATCTAGGTTCCTGATCGATACTGTGACCTTATGCCCCTATTCGGCTATAAATCCCTTTATTCCCTATATTGGCATAACCGTTCAAGTGTGATTTTCTGAAAAGTCATCTCTGGCCTCACACGAACAGAGCCACATTCCAGCATAGTTCCCTCTGCCACTTCCTTTGCGACCAATTAGTGCAATGACAGAGCAGTAGTCACTATCTGATATTCCTAGATAACACTCCGAGTTCTTCAACAAGATAAAAACTTAGCAAACCTGGAAATCCCCGCTTGCTATGTTTTGATTAGTAATGGAACTCTAATGAGCAACTGATAACTATCACTTCCTAGTGACATCTTTAATTGACGTCTTATGTCCAGCAAACTTGCGTCAAACCCGGCACCTGTCAGGTATAAATATTACCAATGTTGCCTTAAGCAATGAGAGAGCTGTGAGCTGTGAGCTGCACGACCCCGTGTTGGTAAATCTAGCACTCTGTCGCTGCAGCCTGCTATCCTGTGGTGGTGAAGCTGCTGATACCATTATCGCCGCTAAAGCGCGAACTATGGTGCAGTAGGGCTTAAGGAGCTGAACAGCCGTCCCTCTGCGAAGACATCCAGCAGATTCCAGCTGCCCGCGGACGCTGTCCCCCCTCCTTCCTCGACGCGCTGAAGAGAAGCCGCTGCCTTTCTCGTGCAGAGAAATCCAGTCCCGGCGCTTCCGGTTTACCCTCGCGGGTGACTGGGATATCGAGAGAGACCCCTGAAGGAGATACCAATCCTCCATCATTCTATTCAGAGGTATGGTGTTGACTAAACCCTTAGACGAGAATTCTTGAAACAAACCTTGGCAAAACCAACTTAACTTCAGCTACTTACTTACTCCCCTTTTCACGTGTTAGGCTTAGGTCAGGCACACTGGGGTAGGCTTAGTTAGAAGCACCAGTTGAGTATGTTAGCCTAATGTATATATGACTGTATATATATGTTTTATTACTTTTAAACCATTGTATGGCTAAGAAACCATATCAATGCTTTTACAGTTCTATTTCGCAATACTTATCTTACTGTACGTACTTTTTATAATAACAATTATTGCAATTGTGGCAATACATTTCTCTTGTACGAGAAGAAAGACTTTTCAATAAATGTTAACCCTTTATTGACAAACGCCCGTCTCTCTATTCTCTACATCTCGTGAAAGTAAACTGCACTAGACTGACTGAGTGAAATACATGTCTATTGTTTCACACGACCCTAGAGATTGACTCTTGATCTGAGGAGCAAAGTTGTCATGTTGCACGGTTGTTGGAAAGCTGAATCCCTTCTTGTCTGTGCCAAGGAAGCTGATCACTTCCTATGCAGAGAAGAAAGTTTCCAGTGACCTCTGAGCTAGTTGGTAACACAACCCAATTAAGTTTAGCATAGTCAGTGGAGGCCTGGAATATCTGCAGTTCCACGTCGATACTACTGTTTATGTTATTCCAATGCGCAGGGCCTAGTGGGAAACTAGGAACTACACTACAAGAGGAGCAGGGGCCCGGCAGCTCTGTTAAGTCTGGCTGGGCCCTGCCTATGACCTTCGGATCCAGAGCGAGCTTGCTTTCAAGTGATAGCGTCATCATTGACAACGCTATAGTCAGGAGGACTCCGACTGTCGACAGGTAGAAGAGCAGGGCCTTAAGTATGTAATAAATACCAGGTACAACTTTCATTGTAGCACTAATATAACCCGATCCTGTTGACCTGATGGTGACAAGAGTCTGACGGAGAGGGAAGACAATGCAGGCAGACACGTGCAGCGTGAATGCAGCGCTGCCCCAGGCTCTCGTCCGCCTGCCTCCTACTTTCCCTGCAGCCAACCATCTCCTCGGATGACGGGCTGCCAGCGATACCTCCCTGCAGCTTGGTTTGATGTCTCATGCCCTTTCCCGGCGGGTGCTCTCAATCCCGGACCAGATTCGGGGGCGTTCCCGAGAAGAGGCTTTCGGCTGACATAGCCAAAAGCCAAAAATTCTCGGGAACGCCCCCGAATCTGGTCCGAGATTGACGGACGGAGCCCTCTCCCAATGGCTAGCCTCCATTTATGGAGTTAGCCAATAGGAGGAGGGGGAGTATACCCGACCCACACACACAACTCAAAAGGTTTTTTGGCGCATGCGCAAAGCGCATCGCCAGCCAAAACCTAAAAAAGGAGTGTTGGTTTATTTCATTACTTACTGGTTACTGCTGTTGGCACTACCTTTATTAACTCCTTGCGTGCTCATGACGGCTCCCGGCCGTCATGAGTCATGGTAGGCGTGTGCTCATGACGGCCGGGAGCCGTCCGACCATTGCAGCTCTGCCCACACAGTGTTAATTCCCGGTCTGTGCAGGAGAATTAATCAGTGGGCGGAGTTCGGACGGCTCCCGGCCGTCATGAGCACACGCCCACCATGATTTATGACGACTGGGAGCCGTCATGAGTACCGGAGCGCCAAGCCCAACCCCGACCCCCCCTCGCACCGCGGCGGAATTTGCCCTGTGGCAAAGGGGTTAAAAGGCCTGCTGCTTCTAACTGCCTGCCTCGATGTTGTGCTAACTGCTGGAAACTCGTGTGATGCGTGTGTGCCGTGGCATGGTCCCTGGAATGAAAAAAGGTTACGCACGCTACCGCAGCCCTCTACCCCCATAGAACCAAAAAGAGCCCAATCAGTGGCCTGCCCACCGGGAACACAGAACTGAAGGCAAATTGATTTGCATGCATGGACAATGGATTTATTATTGGGTTTGCTCTCTCAGCAGCACAGCAACACTCTTCTTCACCGAGGGACTCTGGAGACTGCAACAGAGTGTGAAAAACACTGCGTAAGTTAGTCTCAATTATATTTGATACGTGATGTACAGACTGCAGTGCAGTCGCGTCATTGATGTGAGTTTGCAGTGGCAGTGTAAATAACACTGATAAATAGGTGCCGGTGCTAAGCACTGGAAAGCACTGCATAAACTAAGCACTGCCTGGCGGTGTGTGTGGACTGGCACTTAGCTGGCAGTGTACATGGACTGGCACTTTTTTAAATCTTTATTTTCAGTTTTTCTCATACATCTCTTAAACAAAAATGATTCAAGGTGGTACATTGTCAGGTATCCATTCACATAACAATCATCTTATATATAAATTCTCATGTAATGAGGCTCAATCACATGGGTATCCTCAGCCGTCACAGTATTAAATTTGGACAATGTCGGACCCTTCAGTCTCCCCCTCCCCGCCCTACGAGCAAAGAGGGCCGCCATCACCTATACCACATCCAATAAAGGAAAAGTAAACAAAGTGATAAAAAAACCCTCCTGCAATTTGGGGGACTCTCCAACAATTCACAGGAAGAAAAAACTTTATAGCATTAGAGACAAATAGAAATCTGCACACTCATCCCACCCCCTCTGGGACTATCCCGTTTTCTTTCAACCTGGGAAGCAGATTTCTGGTGCTCACCTTCAATGTGTGCCTTGTATGGTCCCCATATGTCCTTTGGGCGCAACAAACTTGGCATTAGAGAAGAATATAAATCACAGTTAACATTACAATAGGACAAACTACGTAACCAGTTCTGACGGGGAGGCACAGTGTGTTGGCCCCATAGCAACGCTATCTCCCGTTTAGCCAGCAATAGCCCTAGTGCTGCAAATCTCCTGACCTTTTTTGGGAAGTTAACTGTATAGCCCAGAAACACAAATTCCGGTGTGGGAATAAGTGTTAGCCCCACCATGTCTCCTACTGTATCATGTATTTGTTTCCAATATGTCTGTAGTTTGGGGCATGTCCAGGTAAGATGGGCAAAATCCGCCTGTGGGGGGAGACATTTCAAGCAGTGGTGGGTCTGGAGGGATCAATTTTATGTACCATGGCAGGCATGTGATATAAGCAGTGGAGAAATTTAAAATGAATAAATTTATGTCTACTGTTTAGGGATACTTCTCTCGTTGCCTTGCAGCATTTTTCCCATTGATCGTCTGTGATGGGGTGACCTAGGTCCTGTTCCCATGCAGTGCGTATTTTAACATCGGTCACTGGTCGCAGACTAGCACCTGATTTACACATTTTGGAAATGAGGTGAGTGCCCATGTCGCTCTCAATAATCAATGTCAGTGGGGCCATGGGGGCCAATGCGGCCGGATAAGTGGGTAGCGCTGCTTTCAATGCAGTACGAATGTGTTGATCTATCTTGGAATCGGGCCTCTTCTGTCAGGGAGAAGATATGTTCATCAGTGTATAGGTCCCCTATCCTTGTAATATTAAATTTGGTTAACACGCAACATACTAATGTTTTGTCTGTGATAGGGAGCCATAGAGTGGTAAAGTAGAAGTGGTAAAGCCGGAGAATGTATTGTGTTAAGTCCAAGGAGCCTCCGCAATCTGTCCCACGCCCAGCTAGTAGTTAAAACGGTTTGAATAACGCACAGGTCTCGGGGTATTCCTTTTGGCAACACAGAGCATAAATTCTGAGGAAGTACGAGGTCAGCCTCCGGTCTTAAAATCGGATGACAGGCAACCGGGTGATACCACGCATATGCATAGCTACACTGAGCCACTAAATAATATAGATAAGGGTCAGGTAATCCATAGCCCCCTCTATCACTCGGAAGAGTCAGTACCTGCCAGCGGACACAAGGATTCCTCCCCCCAGACCAATCTTAATAAATGTGTGCGTAGTTGTGGGAAAAAACCTTAGTGAGAGGGATGGGGATGTTATTGAATAAATATAAATATTTGGGAAGCACTATCATTTTAATTATGGCGACCCTACCTGCCATGGAAAACGGAAAGCGCAGCCAGTGTTCCACTTGAGCCTCTAATCTGTGTACCGCTTGTCCATAATTTAAGCTAATGATTCTAGCGACGTCTTAGTGTATGTGCATGCCTAAATATTTGACAGAGTTGTGTCACCACTTCAAAGGAAATCCACAGTCCCAAGGGGAGGTGTTTTCTGTTAATGAAAAAATGACAGATTTGTGGCAATTAATGCCTAGACTTGAAAAGCGGCAAAATCGAAGAATTTCCCTTATTATTTGTTTAAGATTCTCTTGAGGGTGGCGCACATATAAAATAGTGTAATCTGAGTACAGGGAGACCAATATGTGCCCGTGTTAAATTGTAGACCACGATGTAGATGCCTTTCCTGGAAGTGCCTGATCAGCGGATCCATTGCTAATATAAATAAAGGAGGGGAGAGAGGGCATCCCAGCCACGTGCCGCGTGTTAAAGAAAAGGGAAGCAAAATATTACCATTTATACGAAGTCTAGCCATTGGGTTAGTATACAACAGAGCAGTGTTGGCTACGAATCCCATAGGCATCCCCATACGGCGCATCACAGAGTGAAAAAAGGGCCATTCTAAAGAGTCAAAGGCCTTTTCGGCGTCCAACAGGACAGCCGCAGCAGGGACTTTAGGATCAATCCTAGAAATGACAATAAAGAGGGTCCAAAGATTAAGGGAAGTGGAACGGTGTGGGACAAACCCAGACTGTGCAGGGTATATAATAAATTCCATCAATTGAGAGAGCCTGCTGGTTAGAACCTTAGCCAGTATTTTGTAATCTAGATTCAATAACAAGAGGAGTCTATAGGAGCTACATAGTGATGTGTCCTTGCCAGGCTTGGGAAGGAGAATGATTACTGCCTCCCGAAGCGTGGGGGGGGGAGTACTTGTCTCTCAAGTGCCTCTGCATATACTTCGATCAGCTGGGATGCAAGGATATCTTTGAAGGCCTTGTAAAAGTCTCTGGTGAATCCCTCCAACCCGGGGGCTGAGGACCCACGGAATGCTTCTTTCACGCCCACTACATCTGCCTCCGATATTGGATCAGCTAGAAAATCTAGCATGTATTTTTCAAGACGTCCCAGTGCAATTTCAGATAGGTAATTTTCTTGGTCTTCGAGATCATGTCCTATTTTGGAACTATATAATGTTTTAAAATAAGCTATAAAAGTGTCGCAGATTTCCGATGTGGAGGTCACCGGTTGCTCTAGAGGAGTGCAAATCTTGGTTATATATGCCTTACTATAGGGGGGGGCAGAGCATTTGTGCCAGTACTCTTCCAGGTCTTTCGCCCTCGCCATTCCACCTAGCAGATTGATATTTCCCCAAATACAACAGATCTCTGTCCACGGCTTTGCGGAAATCGACCAGTAGTGCTAGACGCCGGGATTCAGCATCTGTTGTGGTGTTTAGAAGTAATTCAGAGTCTAGTGCAGATATATCACGTTCGATTCGGGCGAGCGCAGTGCACAAGCCTTTTGCATGCCAGCACTTTTAGCGATGCAGACATCTCTTATATATGCTTGAAAGCCCTCCCACAGTACCACCCAGGTATCCACCGATCCCATATTTATAGTAAAATAATCCTCAATGGCTTCATGTATCTCTGCATTAAAGACCTCATCTTGTAGTGCCCTGCCTGGAAACCGCCACTGTCGCTCAAAACCCTCAGGACGGGGAACAGCTAAGCAAAGGATTACCGGGGAATGGTCCGAATATGTCTGTGGTAGGGTTTCTAGGTCTCTAAATCAGCCAGCAATTCCCGGTGAAACCAACCAATAATCTATCCTGGTCCAGGTGTTATGATAGCCAGAATAATGGGTATAGGACGTATGGGTAGGATTATACATCCACCAAATGTCAATTAAGGAAAGCTGTCTACAAATCTATTGCAGTGCACGTCTGGAACATAGCTTAGAGTCACAGGACGAAGAGGTACTGTCCAATCTAGGATCTAATAATAAATTGAAGTCCCTGCCCATAATAATCAAATTAGGTTTGAGCGTCATCAAGTATAGGGAATGGAAAAAATCTGGGGTATCATTGTTTGGGCCATAGACGCCCACTACGGCTGTGGGATGACCCATGAGCATGCCAGTGACGATAAGGAACCGGCCCTCACTATCCTTCACCACTTTACCAGGGCTGAAGGGGATCCTCTTATGGATAAGGATAGCAACGCCCCTTGCGTAGCTGCTATAATTGGCAAAATATCTATGCGCCCCTGTTACGAGTCCGATAACGGACTGCGGACTTTGTTGCCCTTCGGATCTCACACCGTCATTTCAACCCCTGTACAGGAAGGAGACGACACCTTTAAGGGAATATCCGCGGATGGGATCCCTGAGAGCGTGGCCTGTGACATCACACTCCAGCTGCCAATCAGACGATCAGCAGGCGCTGGCAAGAGGGCCGTCCTTCCTTCGTGGCACGGAAGCAGGTTCCCCTGAAGCCGGAGATGTCGTGGCATGGAGCAGGGGAGGCGGAATCCAAGTAGGAAGACGAGGAGCCGGAGAAGACACCAAACCCTGGACTATGGCGGCGTGCAGAGACGACCAGCCAGGAGGCCAACAGCACCACGCTTCGCCCAGCCACCCCCCTGGAGGAGGGTGACTCACCAAGGTACGGGCGACTCTACAGGGGCTCGTGGGTCACGGGAGGGGGGTTGGACACGGTGTAGAGGGAGGAGGGAGGTCACAAGAAAGCTGAGGTGACATCTCCCCCTCACTGCTTTCCCTGAGAGAGAAACGCCGGTTTTCTCTGAAATTCACCCCAGTGTATTTTTCTTTTGTTGTCCAACCCCATCCAACCCTGATATCCCATCAACCCTGCGGAGAGAACGGCCTGGTGAAGACAGGACCCTTGTTCAACCAGGCGTTCAACCAGGAGTGCGGACCCCTGACGATCCAAAAGACTCTGATTCCATTTACTTGTATCTTCTTTTTTATTAAATAAAATAACACTTGAATTATAGCCCTCTCTCTACCTTGTGTAGTGTAGTACTTAACAGCCAGATTCATCATTGAAAATTGCGCTTGCAAAGGGCCAGATTCTGAGAATCTGGCCCTTTGCGAGCGCAATTTTTGCACTTGGGATTCATCATCCCAAATGCAAAAATAGCTAATAGCAAAATCGCAAAATTGCGAGGAATTGCATTTAAGGAATCTCTATTTGAGATTCCTTAAATGCAATTCATTAACCATTTTTAATTTGCGAATTCGCAATTTTTGGCCGCTATTTACCGCGAAGTCTGACTTCGTGGTAAATAGCGAAAACTTAGAAAAATGCACTTTAGTGCATTTTTCTAAGTTGTATGTTACACACACAAATGTCCTTTGGACATGTGTGTGCGCAACATCAGTCTACATTTTCATTTCAGGGGTGCTACAGGGTGTCCTTTGGACACCCCTGGCACCCTTGAAATCGCATCCTAATTTGCGATTAGCAAATTGCTAATCGCAAATAAGGAAGCTGTAGGAATCGCAATTTATTTTGCGATTCCTACATGAATCCCGTTTTGCAAGTCCTTAATAGCGATTCCTTAATAATTGCTATTAAGGACTCGCAAAACGGGACAATGATGAATCTGGCTGTATATTCCCAATAGGCTCTGCGCATTGGAATAATATATCCCATAGAATTGACGTAGGACTTATGTCGACTAGGTCTCTATCGAATATATTAAACTTAATTGTGAGTGCTAGCTAGCTCAGAGGTCACTAGAAACTTTCTCGAATAAACAAGAAGGGATTCGTTTCTGACAACTGCATAAACATGACAACATTGTTTCCCAAAGATAAAACGTATCTTCAGAGTTGTGGAAACAATAGATATATATTTTACTCAGTAAATCGTGCATGCTTCGTTTCACCAGAGGTGCAGAGAAATAGAGAGACTGCCATTTTCAATAAAAAGTATTTATTGAACAGTCTTCTTTCTCATGCAGAAGAAATGAACTGCTACAATCGTAATACTGGCTGTAAAGTATAATGCGTACAGTAAGAAGAGTATTATAAAATAATACTGTAAAAACATGGTATGGTTTCTAAGCCATAAAATACATACATAAATAAATAAAGACTAAAAGTACTCAACTGGTGCTTCTAAAATACGCCTACCCCAATGTACCTAACCTAAGTCTAGTACGAGGGAAGAAGTAAGTGTGGTGTAGCATACGTTTAGTATTCTTTGCCAAGGGTTAATCAGCTCTATACCTTGGTTTAGAATGAAGGAGGTCTGATATCTCTGTCTCGGGACTCGATTTCCCAACACCCCGCAAGGAGAGCTTGGAAACACTGGAGCTGGATTTCTCGGCAAGAGAAAAGACAGCGTCTCTCTCAGTGCGTCAGCTAGAGGGCCAGCTTCCATCGGCACTTGCTGTAGCGAGCTGTGTCGGGCAAGCAGATAGTCGAGCTGCTCCAAACCACTGTGTGTTTGCTAGGGCAAGTGTGGGCATATTATTACCTTGAAGGGGCCGTAAAGTTGGACATAATAACATCAAAGAATTGCAGTTATTTGAAAACTCCATGAGTTCTTGGACAAATCAATATTCAAGCAAGGGGAAGTCCCTAACTGCTGAAGATGAGTTTTCTAAGAAATTATTGTGGCTTTTCGGAACTAGTGGAAGTATCCATGCCTGTATTTGGACTGCATGGGCTATGCCTAAATATGGTTATGATTTCTATGCCTATATTAGGGCAAGGTGATTTATACCTACATAAGGGCATGAATCAGGAAAATTACACTAGGTTCCTAAAATGCTATACAACACTCACTCCACTTTCTTATGTTCGACATTACTAAATTCTGAGTATTAAAACATATCTAAAGCATGTGTTTACAATCCCACCCAAAATACATAAAATGCATTCTAAAAAATGGTTGTACACGAAAATGAGCATTTGTACTGTACGCATTTGAAAGCACTGATTTCATTTTAAGCCTATAGCACCTTGGCTACTCATGATATTCCTCTGCTGTGCTGGGCCATGATGATAATGGGTGTGGTCATGACGAGCTCAGCTCGTCATGAGCACACGAGCACCGTGCCCATGACGAGCTGAGCTCGTCATGAGAACCGAAGGTGTTAATATGATATTGGTAATGCTAACTGTATGAATAGTTCTACTTTAAGCAGATTACTTTGTGCCAAAAAAAAGTTCAATTTTGGAAAAAAGTCAAATCAAATCGTACAAAAAAGAGTTCCAAAGTTAGAAGTTTTGTTTTTGAAAAGCAAAGGTCGAATTCAGAGTCGATAGAATGCTGTGTGCTAATTTCAAAAGCTATTCTCGTTGTCTAGAGAAAACATTAAATCTTCTAAGCTGGCAAAGAAATCGTCTACCACAGTAGGTGAAAGTTGGACTACTTCATTAAGTAGATCAATAGTACACAGATGAGAAGCATCGCCGTCAGCGTCAGCCGCATTAGCAATGTTCGCAGTAGATGGTACCTGTGTGCCTGTTGGTCCACGTATCTCACCATCAGCAGATTGCATCTGTGAGATCTCAATGAATGCTGTCAAGAGGATTGGTAGCCGCTTGGGACAACACAATGCATAAGCCCTTACCGTTACCGCACCAAGCAAAGCGTCAACATCCCTTGGCAGTGCTGATGGAAGTGTTAGACAGATATCCAACACACATTCCTCTCCACAAAGCAGGCATCGTAGAACAGGTAAGATGCAATCTTACCAGATTGGTCTGAATGATAGGAACCACTTGGTATTCAGATCTCTCAGAAGAGTGTTCTCCATGGTAATCTGGGTATCGCTCATGACTGTACTTGCCATATTGGAACAGAAGGAACAAAAATAGTATTCCTGCTACGAGTCCCAAAACGAGAGGCAGGCCGCCGAACACAGAGTGCACGAAGTTTGGAAAAATGCCTAGGACTGCTTCAAAGGGTGCTAACAGTCCCCAAAAAATCATCTTAAATACATGTACAATAACACTGGTATCAGACATGTTTAAGATATGACCTAACATTTCTGCGAAATGTATGTGGCAGTTCATTGATAATAGGGCATGTATCTCTGCAGAGGACCTTGCAACTTGCAGATCATACGTCTCTTTGGACGAGGTCAATGGCACAGTTTTTTGTAAAAGAATGGCTTTCATTCTGCTTAAAGTATTAGTTTGTATAGAAGAGATGTTCAGTGAAGGCCATAACGGCAACTACCCGTCTGTCTTAGCTTTAGGAAACAATACTTTCATAGAACAGGTGACCCTGGCTGACACACTAACGAGATAGGCTATTCCTGGCATCATTCCACAACAGCTCTGATCATTCAGCATTATGTAGCTCCCATTGGAAAGCTGCCTAAAAAGTGAATCTATCACCACTGCCGAGGAACCCTGCAGGTGGCAGGATAAGTTGGTAGAAGAACCATCGCAGGTTCCATGTAAATTAATACCCTGACACAAAAGTGTACCGATTAGTGCGTTTTTGCAATTTTTACCACTAAGAAATACCTCCTTTCCCCCACTCCAACATTTGTGTGTGTATGGTAAATCCCAGGTCGACTTTATGTATTCTATACCCAACCTTTCATACAGGCCTGCTGGTATGTGTTTCAAGCAATACTGAAACTGGAAAATCGTCACCGGCAATGTAGTGGTGCCATGTATTATCAATTCTATGGCTGGTTTCTCGGAAACGGTCAATGGTAATCTTTCCAGTTTTTCTATGCTGAGCACCGTAGAGTCTGATCCCCTCTGTGCCAAAGAGTTTGTTTATCTGTAAGGTTAAATCCAGTAAACAATGACGTGGTGTTGATTAGACGCCAAGGCACATAGCCTGAATGAAGATTTTGTAAAGTTCAGCCTAGCAGCATTATAGAACGCAGTTAAGACTGTCCATGTTGTAACATGAGCAAGTCCTGTTCCATTATGTCTATGGCAGAGGATACAATACTGTCCAATGAATAAATTCTGGATGACAGAGTCGTTAACCCATAGTGAACTACAGAGAGAGCTTTCTCTACATTAATACGATCAATTTCTGGTATTCTTCATGCAATTTCCATTTGCGTTATTTACCATGCTTCATTATAAGCAGCGTATATGAAACGTTTATGACGTGGTTTACGAGGCCCTGTAAGAAGTCTTTCAAATCAACGCCATCTTTAAGTAAAGTTAAGTGTTGTTTTATATCTGGAAGTGTGGATTTCTGTAGCCACTCAAGGCATAGTTTTCCTACACTGTATGTTGTTACTATCCCTGGATGTTGTCTATGGACATATCTTGGATCTGGCCTAGTTACTGTAAACCCTTGTGTCTTGTTCAGGAATCTATCTTGACAGTTATTAGTGTCTGTGTGCCAGATTAACCATTTTTTCCAATCAGGATCAGTTCTGTTCTACGTCTACCTCCTCCTCTGTAGTGGTATTACTATCGGGTGTGGATTTAGGTAAGGACGTTTTGTTTAAGTCTTTTATCTTAGCTAGGCCAAGACAGGATGTCTGTTGAACAGTGTCAATCAAAAACATTATCTGTTCAGGGATGATGTAGGCTCTAAATAAGGCTTCTATTCCCTGTACTTGCCAGTCTTTTGTGCCCCAGACAGTTTTTGTCTCAATTATGTCTTTCTAAAAGTCGAAACCTAATGTGTACAATCGAGCATAAAAGGCAGCAGAATAAATTTGCTTAGTATTAGTCAACATACTTTTCATTCCTGTCTTATTAACATTTTTAATGTTTTTGGATTTGTGACATTAATACCTGAGAAGTATGAACATTTTTCATAAAATGTTTTTGAGCTACCCTTCGGTGGCGTTGGACAATGTTCCCATTGATTATAAGTAAAAACATTTCTAGGGTTTGCATATTTATGCAAATAATGATGACCATAATGATTAAAACAATACATTTGTTCATAATCTGATGAACCTTCTAAGTATTCATGTTTTGTAAATTTTGCTGACATTTCTAAGTCTGCCATCATATTATTAACAGTCTCAAAGTCCCAATCATCAGAAAATGTGCTGGGTGAAACAAAGTCACTCAAGGAGACCTTAAATTGATGTGGAATCTTCAACAGCTCTACAGGACCATAAATGTCATAATCAGTTCTGTCCAATGCTATACCAACTGGTATAGCAACAGCTGTGATGTTTACTGATGACAGGTCTCATTGTTCACAATGAGATGATTTGTGAGGCTTCAGGAGAAAGTTGATGTTCTTACTTGCTGTGTCCATTTTACTATATTTCCCATTTATCAGTGTTCCCAAACTTAATATAAGGATTAGCCAAAGTAGGAGTAAAAGTATAGCTAACACAATCCAAAGTTCAACCCATGGGGATACCAGATATGTATTTTCAAGTTGATAAAAGAGTTCTGTTACTTGTTTTTGGCGTTGTTTCAGGTTCACTTGGATGCTCAGAAAATGTATCAGAGTTGATGAAATAGCCAAAGGCAGTTCTGTCAATTGTTGGTATTGGATCCGGATTACTTAAAATCGCTGGAGCTGCTTGATCCCTTGTCATATTAGTATAGTCAGATGCTATATCATTGTAGACAGGAGGGTCTTGACGATCGTTATTTGAATCTCAAAAGGCACAAGTTCCATGGCTTTATTACATAGTCCTTCTTTTCGCACTGCAGATTCTTCAAAGGTGATGAGTCTCTCAGTTTGAACCTCTTGGATAGTAGCAAGATTTGGTCCTCTGCTACATCTTTGGAGTCCACTGGGCCTACTACTTATTATTGGCCACATGATGTGGTTTTACCAGGTCGATAGATACGAACCGGTTCTCCTTTCTTCCAGCAAGGGGCGGCAGTAACACTGTTCTTGATCAGTGGATTGCTAAGACAGGTACTGGTTTTCTATAAGAAGGCCCAAATTCCTTCTTGTCCACGATTTTTTCTCTGACTAGATCCCCAATCTTTGGAATCCAGACAGGTCTTGCTTAGACAGGTGGTTTTTCTTCAGTGGTTGTTGGCTTCTGTAATGTGTTGCTCAGACTTCCTCTTGTTTCATTAAAGTCCTGCAAAACAGCCAAACGGTCTTTGATATCAAAGGGTTTTTGTTCTACCACTGAAGTATGACGATCAAGGTCTTCGACAATCATTCTAGTACCAAAAAGAAGTTCATATGGAGTGATTCCACTCAGAAAATTTCTTGGCAGATTGTTTAAACTACGTTGAACACTTATTAACTGTTTGACCCATCACCCGAACCTAATACTCAGCTGTTTCAGATTGCTTTATGTCTCCGTTTTTTCTTTCCACTACTGAATTTCCCTCAGGATGGAATGGACTTGAGTACCGCATTGCAACGCCCAAACTGGCCATGGCCTCTTTGTAAGCTCGAGAGCTAAACGCAGGACCCTGGTCAGAATGCAGCGTACCAAGTGTGTATGTGCCGATAAAGACTTGCAAATCTTTTATAACATTTCGAGAGTCAGCCGAGCGCTGAGGCCATATCCAAATGAATCTTGTCCTAATAGTTGTGGGACCGCATTCGTCCATAGTGAAGTCTACTTATAGATAGTCTAATGCTGTCTAAAATGGTGTCTGTACTGGGCTGGCTATACTGTAGTCAGGTATCTGGTGGCATTCTCTGCTGTGATGTCTGTTGCAGTCATGGCAATTAATTGCACATTCGTGAATGTGGGCATTCATCCCTGGCCACCAGTACGTCTCTTTTAATTCAAATATAGATTTAGAGATCCCTTGATGTATCAGACCCTCTCCCATATGTACTTCTTGTATCAAAGCACCTCTCCGTCTCCTGTTTGGAATTACTCTATCAATTATGCATGAATATTCGAGTGGATATTTTAGCGGTAACGCTGCACCGCTGTCTTTGCTTGTGGCATTGACAGCTAGCATTATTTTGCCGTCTATTTTTGTTTTAGAACGAGTGATTGCAGCTACGGAAGCCGTTTGCACAGCTGCCTTCGCGGCTTCATCAGCCAATGAATTCCCTGCAACGTGAACGCCATCATGCTGATGACTCAGTGTATGGCTCACGTGAGTCTTTTGTAGTTCTTTCTGTAATAGAACTACTTATTCCCAAAGCAACTTATGCTTGATTGTGCCACCTTTTGCATGTTTGAAACTGTTTTGAACCCAGTTCTCCAAGTATTCATTGTAATATTGAACGCAGTAATACGAATCACACACTATGAATGTGGGCGATCAGTATTTTCAAGCGCTATCTTGAATACCTATAGTTCAGCTCGCTGAGCTGTACAGTCTCCTAGAGATTGAGTTTTTGTTACCATGGGTAGGAATTTACCATTGCGCCAGAGACCTTTACCAATCGCACACCCAGCACTATAAGCTTGTTTACCCCCAATTGCGGGTTGTGCTGATCCGTCTGTATAAATTATACATTCGTACTGTTCTAGAGGCAGAATCTCAGTGGGTAGAGGACATTCTAGTTCGTATTGTAGAAATTCTTGTGTTTTCAAGTAAGGGTCAAAAACGTATTCAACGTCTGTTGCAGCAAGAGAGTTAACCCATTGTATCCATCTTGCATGCATTTGGAATGCTTGCTTTTGTCACTACCTCTAGGGCAGGTACAGGCGTAACGACCATTGTGCATTTTCCCTTTGCGAGGGCTCTCTCTTTTGCTACTGCAGTTTGAACCGCTGTCAGAATTTTTTCTGTTGAAGTGAATTTCATTTCAGCTTGTGTGTACAAGTGTGATTTATAAGCTATTGGTACCTTTTCACCTTCATTAAAGGTTAAGTATGTGAATCCGCATCTTCCTGGAATGATTCGGATTACAAGGTTGCGTACGTTTACGCGTGTCTGTAAATGTGTTGTTGCTAACATGTCTGTTTGAACTGAATGCAAAATATCTGTGTGTTTCTGAGTCTAATTAGTTGATTAGAAATCAGGATTGATTAATTTGTAGAGAGGTTTAACTCTTTCTGCGTAATTTAGAAATTAAGTTCTTCCGAAATTTAGGAAACCTAGAATTGGCTGCAAGATTTTCAGCGTTTTTGGAGGTTGGAGCAGAGCACACTTTTCTAAAAAGTTGGCTGCCAGGCTTTTGCCTTCACTTGAAAGTTCGTATCCTAAGAATAGGACGTTGAGGTGGGCAATTCGTGAATTCTTAAAATTGAATTTGTACCCTTCAGATGCGAAGCCAAGTATTAATTTGTTCACTCTGTTCAAGTGCCTGTCCAAGTCATTGTCTGTTAGATAGATGTCATCGGCATAAGATAATGCCTCATCATCATACATTTGAAGTAACTCTGTTACTCTGGCTGAAAATAACCCTTGACTATTCTTGAATCCCTGGGGGAGACGGCAAAAATGGCCCTGTGTCCCCTTGATTGAGAAAGCGATCAAGTGCCTGCTTTCTGGTGCAATATTTTGACAGAAGAAACTGTTAGAAATATCTAATGTCGTTTTATATTTTTTACGCACAATGTTATTCATTAGTGCTGCACTGTGTGCATTTTGTACTGCAAAGGTTTTGCAACAAGAGTTTAAATATCTGTTGTCCAAAACTAAACGATATGTATTGTCTGGTTTGTAGACAGGAAACAAAGGAATGTTGATGAACGAGGTGCATGTTTCAATCACCCCTTGGTATTCAAGTTGGTCTAAGATCTCCCGGACCTGTTTTTTAGCTTCTTGTTTTACTGGATACTGCCTCTGAGCAGTTGGTTGATTTTTTAACTGGATGTTATGGTGAGGAGAATCCTCATCCCATCCCACATGATTTTTATATAATGCTGGAGCTAGGGCTACTGCCCATTTCTTGGCATAGGTGTATTTTTTATGAATAGGAATATGATTTTAGAAGGCTAGCATAATGATCTCTTCATCATGTGGGCACTCCCTGACAAATTTAGGTGGCCAGTCTTTTTCAGCTAGAAGAATGTCATAACCCTTAGAGAGCTACTCCCAAAAGAGTGCTCGTATTTTCCTAGTTATGTCCCCCTCCTTCCGGAGCGTTTCTTCATATAACTTATGGGGTACACTAACCCTGGTATTCTCAGTTTCAACTTGAATATATTAATTCAAGTCCACTGTCTCCAGATGATCCTTCAGGATCTTGCGAGCTATGGTAACTTCTGCTGCGCTGTCCAGCATTGTCTGAGCCCACTCCCCGTTCTTGAGTTGTGTCCTGAAGATCCTCGGTATGTCTGATTTTTAGACCTGCTCCCTTCTTTTTGGTGAATTTAGTTTTCTTATTTTTCTGAACGTGTTGATCGTCTTTGGACTTCACGCGTTCTTCCTTCTGCTCTGATCGTCTACTTCTTTCCGATTTCTGTGAGGAAGTCTGAAAGGTACGAGAGGAACATGTATCAGTATCTTGATATCTATCAGGTTTTCTCAAATTATCCCTGTTCCTGAGGTTATACCTCTTTTCAGAGGGCTCCTTTTGAGGAGACCTACCTCGGGACTGAGAACGCTTCTTTCTAGGAAGTGTCTATAAAGGGCCAGATGTAGGTAAATCCGATTTACCGACTTTTAAATACCGAGTCATACCAAATCGGTATTTAAAAGTCGGTAAATTGGAAGGAGGCAGATGTAGGTAAAAAATTACCGAATCTGTAAGAGTCGGTATTTACCGATTCTGTAAATACCGAATCTGTATTTCCCATTGATTCCTATGGGCCTTGAAGCCCATAGGAATCAATGTGAAATACAGATTCGGTATTTACCGATTCTGTAAATACCGAATCCTGCAAGGGTGCAGGGGGTGTCACTTTGACACCCTCTAGCTAGCACCCCAATTCTGGACTTGTGTGCAATGTGGCACACAGACATGCCCTAAGGGCATGTCTGTGTGTCACATTGCACAGGTGTGCATGCACAGATGTGCATGCACACCTGAATTCGGTATTTTACCACCCAATAGGATTGGGTGGTAAAATACCGATTTTTAAGGGCCTGTGGCACTCTTAGGAATGCCACCTACATGTGGTTTTTCCGATTCGGTAAATATACCGATTCGGTATTTTACCGATTCTGTAAATTTACCGATTCGGTAACTTTACAGAATCGGTAAAATATAGGCCCCCTACATTTGGAAACCCTAATACCGGTCGGTAACGGCCGAATTCGGCCGTTACCGACCGATATTAGGGCTCCTACATCTGGCCCTTAGTGTTTTCCCACTTCTTTTTAGGAGTAGTGAGGGTATTTTTAATTAAAACTTTTTCAGGATTTTGGGCCACATGTAGGTAGCCAAATACCGGTCGGTAACTGACCTGTATTTAGCTTTTTCCACTGTAGGTGGGAATAATAAGGATTCGGTAATTTACCCATTCGGTAATTTAATGAGTTGGTAAATTACTGAATCCTTAAGATACTGAATCGGTGAATTACCGAATCCTCAATGTAGGGAGCACTCAAGTGAGTGCATTTGTGATTTGAGGATTTGTTATTTACCACCAACTACAAGTTGGTGGTAAATATTGAAAACTATTCTAAAAGAAAATTTGTGCTTTTTGAAAAGTGCGATGTGGGAGACATGCATGCCCTTAGGGCATGTATGTGTGCCACATGTGCACACATGCATGATTCAGGGGTGCAACAGGGTGTCAATGTGACACCCTGCCACCCTTGAATATGTTCCCCCTATTACCGAGTCGGTATTTACCAAATTGGTAATAGTGAATGGCTTCCCATTCATTCCTATGGGCCTGAATGAATTGGAATTACCGAATCGGTAAATACTGAATCGGTAATACCGAGTATTACCGATTCGATAAAATTTACAGAATTTCTATCTACATACTATTTACCGATTCTGAAATACTGAATCAGTAAAATTCGGTATTTTAGAATCGGTAAATAGGGATTACCTACATATGGCCCTTTCTGTTAGTTTGGGCTTTACCGGTTTCCCACCCAAACTATCTCTACCTAGTTCTTCATAGGATTTTTCAATAATTCTGGCCAGTTCATACGGTTGCTCAGTTACATCAAGTTCTTTTAGTTTTCGGCGGATTGCCACGGATGCTGCTTCACCTTTAATATTAGCTAATATTATAGCTGAGCCCTGTTTGAAATGTTTAAGTAATTTCCTACCTGGATTTAAAGCAGGCTCTGCCCCGTATTCATTTTGAATCTGTTTAAGGACGTCTGGTATTACCGCCATGGACGGAACACCATGTGTTTTTGTGTGGATTGCAGCAAAGACTGTAACCCAAGTGTCACAGTCTTCCAGGTGTGGTGCTATCCCCATTGGTAAACAAATTATTAGAATCCTGTGTTTCTCATGAGGTGTACTATTAAGAAATACGGCCTCTATTTGAGTAATCTTTTGAACTAAATACAATGGAATTTGTTCCCGTTTTGCGGGTAATTTACCATTGACTGATTGTATAGTCTGTGGTATAATTTTATTTGTGTTCCCCTGGTGAGGGGTGTGTTATGGAATCCTTATAGTAGGTTGGACTGTTGGAGTCCGCATGACATATTGAACCAATTGTCTATGTATTTTAATTAATTGTTTTAGTTGAACCAATAGTTCTGCATCTGACATTCTTTCAATGTCAGGATGTGGTGTATAGCTGGCTAATACTGGCCATGTTGCTCCTGTTCTACCTAGTAGACCAAGCCTGGTAATGTGATTTTGATGTTGTAGGGCGCCTTTAAACTAGAACGCATGCTCTTGGTATGCTAATGGAATTTCAATATCCTCGAAAGGAGTGTATTCCGCTAGAGGTTCCTCTATCTTGTAGAAGTGGAACACATGTGTTGCTGGATTTGCTTCTGGGAAGATAATCCATGAATAGAATACCTCTGTCTGCCGATATTCGTGTGCCTCTATGACAAATATTACCCTACCACCTCTTGATGATAGGCCATTTGTTATAAGCTTTATAGTGATGGTTTTCCTTAAATTTTCCGGGATGATTATTGCATCATTGTCGTCTTCATTAAACCCTGTAGTGTCAAAACCTGGTCGGGCTGCTGCTGCAGCTCCACCAGCTCCGTTTTCAGTCATTTTGTTGACTGAAAGTTTGCAGAGCAAGTTTCAAGGAAACAAAGATAAGCTACACAATATTTTGAAACACTGTATCCTTCAACATTGAACTAAAACCAAAAACTAATACATAGGATTTTTGTCCTACTCAGTTATGGTGGATGTTATCCTTTTACCCACTCCAGACGTCTATTGGAGTATTTTACGGGAAAAAGGGGTCTCTGTGAAAAGCACGACTGAGTTACGCTAGTATCTAGCGTTAAATTAGTGCCTTACCAAACGTTGGGCGCCATGTAGTGTAGTTCCTATATTCCCAATAGGCCCTGCACATTGGAATAATATATCCTATAGAATTGACGTAGGACTTATGTCAACCAGGTCTCTATCGAATATATTAAACTTAATTGTGAGTGCTAGCTAGCTCAGTGGTCACTAGAAACTTTCTCGAATAAACAAGAAGGGATTTGTTTCTGACAACCGCATAAACATGACAACTTTGTTTCCCCAAGTTAAAACGAATCTTCAGAGTCGTGGAAACAATAGATAGATATTTTACTCAGTCAATCGTTTCTCGAATAAACAAGAAGGGATTTGTTTCTGACAACCGCATAAACATGACAACTTTGTTTCCCCAAGTTAAAACGAATCTTCAGAGTCGTGGAAACAATAGATAGATATTTTACTCAGTCAATCGTGCATGCTTCGTTTCACCAGAGGTGCAGAGAAATAGAGAATTGGGCGTTTTCAATAAAAAGTATTTATTGAACAGTCTTCTATCTCATGCAGAAGAAATGAATGGCTACAATTGTAATACTGGCTGTAAAGTATAATGCATACAGCAAGAAGAGTATTATAAAATAATACTGTAAGCCATAAAATATATACATAAATAAATAAAGACTAAAAGTACTCAACTGGTACTTCTAAAATACGCCTACCTCAATGTACCTAACCTAAGTCTAGTACGAGGGAAGAAGTATGGTGGTGTAGCATAGGTTAGTATTCTTTGCCAAGAATCTATCCAAGATTTCTCTTAGGGTCTAATCAGCTCGTACCTTAGTTTAGAATAAGGAGGTCTGGTATCTCTGTCTCGGGATTCGATTTCCCAACACCCCGCAAGGGGAGCTTGGAAACACTGGAGCTGGATTTCTCGGCAAGAGAAAAGACAGCGTCTCTCTACATGAATCCCGTTTTGCAAGTCCTTAATAGCGATTCCTTAATAATTGCTATTAAGGACTCGCAAAATGGGACAATGATGAATCTGGCTGTATATTCACAATAGGCTCTGCGCATTGGAATAATATATCCCATAGAATTGACGTAGGACTTATGTCGACTAGGTCTCTATCGAATATATTAAACTTAATTGTGAGTGCTAGCTAGCTCAGAGGTCACTAGAAACTTTCTCGAATAAACAAGAAGGGATTTGTTTCTGACAACTGCATAAACATGACAACATTGTTTCCCAAAGATAAAACGTATCTTCAGAGTTGTGGAAACAATAGATATATATTTTACTCAGTAAATCGTGCATGCTTCGTTTCACCAGAGGTGCAGAGAAATAGAGAGACTGCCATTTTCAATAAAAAGTATTTATTGAACAGTCTTCTTTCTCATGCAGAAGAAATGAACTGCTATAATCGTAATAATGGCTGTAAAGTATAATGCGTACAGTAAGAAGAGTATTATAAAATAATACTGTAAAAACATGGTATGGTTTCTAAGCCATAAAATACATACATAAATAAATAAAGACTAAAAGTACTCAACTGGTGCTTCTAAAATACGCCTACCCCAATGTACCTAACCTAAGTCTAGTACGAGGGAAGAAGTAAGTGTGGTGTAGCATACGTTTAGTATTCTTTGCCAAGGGTTAATCAGCTCTATACCTTGGTTTAGAATGAAGGAGGTCTGATATCTCTGTCTCGGGACTCGATTTCCCAACACCCCGCAAGGAGAGCTTGGAAACACTGGAGCTGGATTTCTCGGCAAGAGAAAAGACAGCGTCTCTCTCAGTGCGTCAGCTGGAGGGTCGGCTTCCTTCGGCACTTGCTGTAGCGAGCTGTGTCGGGCAAGTAGATAGTCGAGCTGCTCCAAACCACTGTGTGTTTCAAAGGGCAAGTGTGGGCATATTTATACCTTGAAGGTGCCGAGTTTGACATAAAGTTGGACACAATAACGTCATCAAAGAATCACAGTTCTTTGAAAACTCCATGAGTTCTTGGACAAATCAATATTCAAGCAAGGGGAAGTCCCTAACTGCTGAAGCCGAGTTGTCCAAGAAATTATTGTGGCTTTTCGGAACTAGTGGAAGTATCCATGCCTGTATTTAGACTGCATGGGCTATGTCTAAATATGGTTATGATTTCTATGCCTATATTAGGGTGAGGTGATTTTTACCTACATAAGGGCATGAATCGGGGAAAATTACACTAGGGTCTTAAAATGGTATACAAACTTGCAAATTTCCTTGGTTTGGCTAGTCTTCCTCTGGGAAAGATCCCCGGGGCACGACAGCCCCCAAACTGGAATCCATGTGTGTATCTCTTGCTTTGGGTAGATGTGTTTCCTGTAAACATGCAATGTTGATTTGATGGCGCACTAAATAATTGAGTACCTAGCATCGTTTGTGGGTGTTATTAAGACCTCGTACATTCCCGGACATAAGGACAAGACCTGCAGGACCCACTCTATTCCCCAACTGAGCCATAATGAGTATCTACCAAAGAACCATGTGACGAGTTGCATACTTAAAGAAAAACAAAAGTACTGACATGTGAAAGCGACCTTTTCGTACCATCAATGAAATGCATAACCATTGCAAAGCTCCCCCCCACCTCCCGCCACCCAGACTCACCCAATCCCAAGTAAGGCAGTACCATGCCCCAATGATTAACAGGAAGTGCCAACTAACAAAGAATAAACAACCACTGGAAAGCCACTTCCGCATAAAGGTAGACAAAAACAAGAATATAGTATACACCTTGAGGGGTGGCAACACCACGTTGGCCGTAACTAACTTACAACATCACAGCTGCATAATAAGCATTACCCCGTATCATCACATAGTACAATAAAAGGTTTGGGGCGCTGTGTCAGCCGGTCCCGGTGTTCGAAAGAGTTCCATGCAAGTGTCCGAACCGCTATGTGGGGGGGAAAGGCCCCAACTCCCTGCCCCATGTCCGCTGTTGTTTTTCTTGTATGTATGGCAGAACTCCTGGGCCTGTCAGGTTGTCAAATACTCGAGAGCGACCACCCACATCCACTTTTAGCCTGGCAGGATAGAGCATTCCATATTTCAAACCCAAGTTTCTAAGGGTTGCCTTCACCCCACTGAACTTGCGGCAGTCACCTTGTACCATAACAGAGAAGTCCGTAAATAAAGACAGTTTGGAGCCCTGCCAAATGGTATCACCTTGTTCCCGGGCCAGGCGCAAAGCTGAATCTCGGTCTTTGAAATTCATTATCCTCGCAATTATGGGCCTCGTGGTAAGCCAGGATTGGGTCTAGGCCCAAGGGATCTGTGCACATGGTATATTACAAATCCTAGGGTGAAGGCCTCCCTACCAAACAAATCAGATAGCAATTGTTCCACAAATTGATCTACCCTACCAGTCGTAGCTGTCTCTGGGATGCCCAAAATGCGAATGTTGTTGCGCCGATTTAGCACCTCCAAGTCCTCATTCTTAACGGCGACTTTTTTCAAAATTTGTTCCACCCTTTCCAGGCGTCTAGGCGACTGTACCGAGCTGTCCTCAATGTCCAACACGCGGGCCTCCACTACGTCGAGTCTTCGGTCATGTGCCTGGACTTAAGCACCCATGTCGGCCAAGCTTTTGTCAAGCACGTTGAATCTGCCATCAAGAGCCCTGAATCCCGCCCTCATCTCTTGAAGTATCAACGTGGACAATGAGGTGGTCTCGTCCACGTGTCTGCGCCCTGGGCGCTGCTCGCCATATTGGGAGACTACTCAGGGGTGTTGTCCGCTACTTTTTCAAAGGGCAGGGTCCTTTGCTTGCGGCACATGCCATGGCGCAAGATTGTAATGTGGACGCAGAGTGACAGTGAGACACCAAGCGCAGTCCAGAAGGGTCAGAAGAAATCAGTTGCCCACGAGAATGAGTGCTACCGTGGATGAGGGAGACACCTTTGATCCCGCTTTCGGACACAACCAGGCTATAGTGCAGGAGAGGATACTGTAGGACATGAGCTCACAATTTCATGCAGAGGGCCCTCTAAATGCAATCTGGCATGGAAGGGTGGAAATAAGGGCCCCAAAATTAGCACCACCTGGCCCGGTAGGATTAATAGCACTCCGCTGGTATCGTGGGTAGAGCACAGTGTCAACGTCACCACCGGGGGGCTCCAAACCGGATCATGTAGTGCTCGTAATCTTGGGCAGTGTCCTCCAGGTGCCCACAGTTGCCGGAAGTGGAGCACCACACTGTTCAGGGGGCACTTTCCTGGCCCCTTTGCATTACACCATGGGGTCTCACACCAGGCAGGATATCCATGTGTGGCACGTCTGTGGAGGAGTGCTGCAGCAGTAAAACCAAGGAGAAGAGTCAGTATGGCACATATCATGCTCATCTCTCAAAACTGCCAGCCCATAGAGCGAGTATCTGGAGCCGAATTAAGCCGTGCTGGGGCGGTGGCACCTCGTGTCAGCAGGCAGGTCTCCCAGGATGGGAGAGAGAAGGGGACAGCCAGCCGTGCAGCCGTTCGTACCAGGCCACAGGAGGCTGGGAGCCCCCCGTCCCACGTGCACCCGCCCACAACAGTGCCTAACAAAGACCGACGGACCTTGTCCCCAATGCAGTCACACAGCTGCGCTAATTCTTCACCACGCGGGGAGGACGCTGCGGCGCCGGAGCGGCCCAAGCGACACTATCCTGCGCCGCAAGGGGGGGGGGGAGCAAGTCAGTCTTCAGCATCCGACCGGCCTCCACGGCATCCGACCCCCTCTCATCTCCAGCGCAAGCGGATCCTCACTCTTCCAGCTCCGATAACAAGGCTCCGGGACTTCTCACGCAGTCCGCCACACCGCCAGCACGCTGCCGCGAAACACTGGGATCTGAGGCCTTGTAGCACCCCAGAATGTGATCCATGGGCTCAGGATCTCTTTAGGCTAGCAAATCTGTGTTGAACGGGTCCGGACAGTGGGGCATCAAAGGGGTAACACAGGAGTTGTTGATTCGGCGACGGAGCTTCAGCTGCAAGTGGCCATGTTGGACGCTTGCGTGGCCACGCCCCTGCATGGACTAACACTTGGCTGGCGGTTTGTGTGGACTGATGCTTGCCTGGTGGTGTTCATGGACTGGTGCTTGGCTGGTTGTTTGCGTGGACCGGCACTTTGTTGGAGGTGTGCATTGACTGGCGTTTGGCTGATGGTGTGTGTGGCTGGCAGTGTCTGAGGACGAGAACTTTTCTGGCAGTATGTGTAGACTGGTGCTTGGCTGGCGGTGTGCATGGACTGGTGATATGTTGGTGGCTGGTAGCCAGTATGTGTATTGACTTTCTGGAGGTGTGTTTGTCAGTTGTCTGATGTTTGGGTGCTAGGTGGTGTATTTAGTGTGTTAGTCCTGTTGGAGTATGAGAGTGGTGGGTCCTTGAATGGCGATGTTTGTAATTGTAAGTGCTGCATTGTGTTGGGCCTGCAGCTGGCAGTGTGAATGGTTTTCTGTCTGTAACGCTTGAAAGGCATGTGAATGGACTGTAAACCGGTTGGTACCTTCCCGTTGCTTTACAGCTGTAAGTCAGTGGTTCACTGATATGATGTTGAAATTATTACCAATGTCTTTTGTGGATTTTATTTTGTAAAGTAATTGGTGAATAAAGTTTTTTTTAATGAAGCATTTACTTACCCTTGTGCCAAATCAAACCAGTATACATGTGATTGATTGGTAGATGGGTGTGTAATAATGTTGGCTATCTAGTTTTCAGAAATGTCTGGGTTGGGTAGGTTTCCCTAGATGGCCGCCGAGCCCTGAACCTAAAATGCAGGTGCCCTCTTGCAAAACCAGGTCGTTTTGTGATAGATAATTGCAATGTTTCCACAATATGTTTTGGCCTCTTCCCTGTCACGGGTACTTGGCCCACCCACAAAAGTGAAGTACCATTTTTATCGGGAGACCTGGGGTAACGCTGGGTTATAGGAAATTTGTGCCGTCCCGGTTATCCCCAAACTTTCCCAAACAAAAATGGGAGGAAAATGTAACTTTTTAGCTAAATTTGAGGTTTGCAGGGGATTCTGGGTAAAAAACGGTGAGAGATCTAAGCAAGTCACACCTCCCTAGACTCCCCCAGGTGTCTAGATTTCAGTATTGTCTGGGTCTTGTATATTCCCTTGATGGCTGCAAAGCCCGGGGCAAAAAATGCAGATGCCCGCTAGCAAAACCCCGTCACTTTTTGATAGATAATTTTAATATCTCCACAATACGTTTTGGGCCCTTCCCTGTCATGAGCACTAAGCCGGCCCACACAAGTGAGGTCTGATTTTTATCAGGAGAACTGGTAGAACGCTGGCTAGTAGGAAATTTGAGGTTCCCTGCAGGGCTACAGGACTTTTCCACTCAGTAATGCAAGGAAAATGTTTTTTTAGGCAAAGTTTGAGATCTGCACAGGATTCTAAAAGACAAAATCCTGGTGACAGCCACACAAGTCACCTCACCCAGGACTCCCCTGGGTGTCTAGTTTTGCCGGCTGAGCTGGGGTCCAAAACCCCCAGCTACCCACATTGCAAAAAACACTTAGGGGGTCATTATGATGGCGGACGGACTTAGGTCTGTCCGCCATCGTCATGGGGATTGGGACCGGCCGCCTATATGGCGGTGGTCCCGCACATGACATTACAATGCCACCACCACTGTGGCGGTCACATTGTGCATGTTTACCATTATGGCAGGTGCTGCTGGCTGCTGCACCTGCCGCAATGACAAAAATGCATGTTGTGCATTTCCCTGCACTACTTGGCAGGCACTACACGGTGCCTGCCACATGCTGCAGAGAAATGTTGGGGGGACAACATGGGGGCCCGCAGGTGCACAACCAAAATGCTCCTGCAAAAGGGGGGCCTGCAATGGGCCCTCAAAGTACATCCCTGCCATCCTGTGAATGGCGGTTGAACCTGCTAGGCACCGCCACCGTTTTGTAGATGCAGCTTGGGTCCGAACAGCAATCGTAACGATTGCCTGTGTCGTACACATAGCGGACGGACTTCCTGTCTGCCAGCAAACCACCTGCCATCCTCATCTGGCAGGCGGAGAATGGCTGCTTGATGGCGGTGAATCCGCCACAGGCAGGCTGCAGGTGGGGATTCACAGCTATCATAATGACCCCCATAGTTTTGCAGTGGAAAAAGGTGGTGTCTACTTTGTGTTTTACGACCATTCATGTCGCGGCACCTGGCAAGTGAGGCACCATTTTTCTTGGAGATTTGGGGTTAAGCTGGGCGGTATGAAATTTGTGGCTGCTTGCAGATTCCAGGACTTTTACTCACAGAAATGCAATGAAAATGTGTTTTTTCAGGTAAAGTTTGAACTTTGTAGGGGATTCTGGGTAAAAAACACCTGGTTAGCACCACACAACTCACCCCACCCTGGACTTCCGCAGGTGTCTAGTTTTCAAAGATGTGCTGGTTTGGAAGGTTTCCTTAGGTGCCGGCTAATCTGGGGCCAAAAACTAGCCACCTTGTAAAAAACATGCATTCTGCTGGGTGAAATATGATGTCTCCTAGTTCATGTTTTGGAGTATTTTGTGTCCCAGGCACAAGGCCCAGCCACATAAGTGGAGTACCAATTTTTAAGGGAGACATGTGGGAATACAGAATAGTAGAACATTTGTTATTACCAATTGAATATCTCTATATTTGTGCCTTTCAAATGTAAGCAAGTGTGTAACAGAGAAGACATTTTACAAAATGCCCTAAGAAACAGATGCCAGTGTCCCTATCCATAAATTCAGAAATGTACAACCAACCACTGCTCCTAAACTCAGTATCTAGTGTATGTTTCCACCACAAACTGGAAGGAGGTTGAAAGCACAAACAATAGCAAACAAGCATTTGCAATGCAAAAGGTCTCGCATTTGCGAAATTTTAAGCTATTGGCATTGTAAATGACAATGCCTTTCATTTATACGTTTTGAAAACCAACACATAAATAAAAGGTTTGTTATTTACAATGCCAGTAGCTCAAAGTTTTGCAAATGTGAGACCTATTGCATTGTAAATGCTTGTTTCTTTTTGTTTAAGCACTCCTCAAGACTGCATGTGTTTTCCATCTCACTCCTTCATCTGCTTTTCTCTCCACCAAGCAAGTAGCTTTCTCTCACCCATTTGCTTATCTCCACCCATCCGCACTCATGTTGCTCGCTCTCGCCTGTGTGCTTCTCCTTTATACTCCATGCTGTATTATTTTGCCTGTGTAGCCTGCAGTAGCAAAGCAAGCGTCCCTCTCTCACAAAAGGCGTAAATACAGTCTTCCGTTTCCCGAAGAGCAGATCCAGCAGGGCAGAGTTGTATGGACTTGCACAGCTCACAGAGTATGTACACTTAAGACGTGACTGACATGTAGAGAAAAGACCTATCTAGAGCGGGGGGCTTCACTCACTGAGAGGAATGTATAGGACGAGGAGTTTGTGAATATACAAGTTGACACCACTCTCACTTAGGTGATATTCCACGTCAGCACCTGTGTTGATTCTTCAGTTTTCCATGTATTGAGACATTTCAGTAACCTAGTAGGTCACTGTCATTAGAAGACTCACCATGCTCTATACAAAATCACAGGTGCCAACCTCTTCAAAATGGTTTTGAATGTATATGTATGAGGCTCTGTGTAATCCCAGCCTCTGTGCTGCACCTGTTTAAAACGTTGAGGAACCCCAGTGATTTCAGGCTTGCTACCAAGACAAATTTATATTTATTGGCACAGCAGCTACATCACAATGCCATTTCGTTTGAAAGGATTTAGAGATTTGTTATTTTGAGTGTATTGCAACTAGGTGGCTACAGGATATCAAAGCTATGGAAGGTTAAGGGCCTATGTGCCAATAGGACTGATTCAGGCACTAGACTCCCTTTATTTTGGCTGTATTCTGCAGAAATTGCTTTGCTTCATTAGAAGTAAATGGGGAAAATAGATTCCCATGTTTGTTTTTGTTTTTCAAAATCTCCCACCTTCCTGTCCTGAAAGGCTGGCACGTAGGCAAGGGACCTTGTCGTATTTAGGGAATTGTGTCAGTCTGTAATGTACGTATTTTGGAACAAGACGTATCCCTTTCATAGATTCGTCCACTTTTCGAAAGATATCAGGTGTCGACACATTTCAGTGATCTTCACGGTACAGTTTACAATAACATCAGAGTGTTTATAACATTGACCAATTTCAAAAATATAACATTGACCAATTTCAAATATATCAAGTTCAGCATGAGTAAGCTTGCCGTCAGCGAACAACACGAGTTCCTGGAATGTGAGGATGGTGTGTCTTTGTGAAGCAGCGAGCCTTGTGTATGTGTGTTTTTTAATGTAATCTGATGTTAAGTAGGTTCTCGAAGACGTGCGACCTGCAAAATTCAACAGCTTCACAGCTTCCATGAAATCTGTGAACTTGAGCTGTGCGCGGGAAAACCGAAGATATATAAAAATAACCAGCACTGCCTCTCCCCTACCTCCTCCACCCCCGAGGAACGCGCAGGAATGACTGCAGAAATGCAAAGAAAAAAAAATAGCTGGACACGCGATAATGAATCCCGCCCCTCCCGGACTGGTGACCTGAATCATGGTTGCCATGGCGATATTTTAGAAAATACGCTTGCAACACCGTAAGTCACGTCACCCAGTCCTCGAGAGGCGGGATCACAGCCGGACAAATCATCCGAACACAGGCTTTGTCCAGTGGCAGACCTCCTTTTGGCGAGGCCGGCCAACGGAAGAAGGGGCGTGGTTTCATGCCCCTTCTTACTAACAAGAACTCTCGCCTGCAACAGCGCATGCGCTGCAACGCAGGCTTTGACCTATAAAGGGCTATCGCCCAGTAAAATGCCAAAACTGTGTTAAAAAAAAAGAAATTCTAAATAAAGTCTGTCTGTTCCTGAAAGTTAGGAAGATGGTGATTTCAGCAACGCAAACCTTTTGTTGATGCTGTTTGCAGGGGAAAAAAAACAGGTGCTTTCTTCTGCAGCACTCTTTTCCAATTTTTCCACAAAAACACCAACATTTAGCCATATTTTGACTCATTTCTCAGTCCCCTCCAGGGGAATCCACAAACCCTGGATACCTTTAGAATCTCCAGGATGTTGGTAAAAGTGCATAAATTTGGCGTGGATACCTAATGTAGAGAAAAAGTTATGGAGTCCTAAGTGCGAACTACCCCAAATAGCCAAAAAAGGTTCAGCACTGGGGTGGGGGTGGAGAGGCTCATCAGTTAAGCGGTTAATCCATCCTCCTTGCAATAAAGGATGGTATTGTGGCTTAATATGAACAAAGTCACTTATTTTTAGATCGAGCCGAGAGTCAGTGTGCATGTTCTGTTTTGCGAGGCATCCTGTATTCCATCAGTGGGGTATGGCCACACCCACCACTTTTAATTGGCTCCTTCCTGTGCGTTTCCAACTGCGTTCATTTTGTGTGGTGAATTAGTGCTATTTGTCCCTTCTTTGGGTTTGTTCGTCACGCCCATGGCGGCTGGCCCTGTTACATGGGTCATTTCGCTTCAAGGCGTTCATACTTGCGGTGGACTTTTTAACTTTTGGCCGCAAAGCCATGGCGATAATGGACAGATGGAGACAATGCTAGGAGGAAAACACCTACCAGCAGAACTACTGGTTCCGACCTTCGGAAACGTATGTTTTGTTTTTTATTTGGTGACAGTTTTTAAACAATTTTTAACACTAAATAGTCGCTGTAGGACACTATTAGTTTCAGGAAGGTGTTTTGTTATGTGTCGCCATTTAGCTCCTCCTCTCTCCCTGTACTCGCTGCTGCTGCTGAAATCGAGAAATCCTTGGTCCAGAACACACACCAGAAAACAGATAGAATACACTTCTTACATTTAGCCCTATCATAAGAAGCCTTTCTTCTTTTCATGAGTACTGCTTCATAATGAGTCTGAAAAATAGGCTTCTAATCGGCTATAAACTTGTATTAACTGATGGGTTATGAGAAATTGTCAAAGTTCAATTCACTAATGGGATTTCTTTTCCATAATGTAGATCAAGCACCTGCAAACCCAGAGACAAGCTGGAAAATATATCTCCTTCCCATGGTCTATCGTTGCCCCTCTTTCGGCTGCTCTTCTGTAGCTTCAAAGCACTATATTCTTCTTTGCCCATAACCTTCCAGTCAAATAATTTTTACTAATAATCTGGATTCAAGGTATCAAAGCCTCATAACGTATAGAATCTTTGTGTATCTATGTATAGAAAATAAGCTGTAAACATACAAGGCCATGTCAAAATGTATAGGTTTTGGTTTCACGTGAACAAAACTCCATATATTTTGCATTAGTATAGAGCAGTCCACAGCATCAAATACCCTTTCCAGCAGCTTTGTTTCAGCCCTTGCAGGCTCCACGAGGAATATTCCTTGTATTGTAGTTGCCTATATGTAGAATATACTGCATAGTGCTGTAAGTGCATTTATATAGTGCTTCATAGCCCTGACGAAGCACTGAAACACAGCTTTATCCCGTATATAACATTGTATTGTAGTTAAATTTACGTAGTGCATCATACGCCTGACGTAGCACAGAAACGCATTAGCCAATGAGAATCAAGCTGCGCCACAAGTTGTTCTTGGCTGGAAATATTTCAGATGGAGTATGGTCTGTGTTGGGAGACTTTGGCATCTTGTATGACGACCATGCGGTGTTCTTACCACGTGCAACTGTTAATAATGGTGACCAGGTATAGACTCGGGCGCACAACTGTTATTAAAAGGCAAATATTAATGAACTGTAGTATAGGAGTGCCACTAAAGGAGAAGGATATGTTACCAATCTATCCCACAAGCCCCAAAAGAATTTCAGGGGACAACAGTAATATCAGAAAGGTTCCCCTTGAGAACTCAATTATTAATGATTCAGAATACATATATTTATATCACACAATAAAATATCTGTTTCAAGTGCAAAGCAGTCCAAATAATTCTCATAGAAAGTCCAACTAGCACTGGTCCATTTGTGGAACACCAAAATCAAATATCCAAGAAAATAAGTGTATCCAACAGGAGTTTAATTGGTTGTCATCCAAAAGAACTTCTTTGCAGACAACACGTGTTTCGTCATGCACAATTAACATGCATCAAATGACATTATTTATCATAAGTGGACTAAGACACTTGTAACTGCGTTACACACAGTCATGTAGATAACCCTCATAAACGCTATGTATTGAGGTGATGCGGTTTATCTTGATTCTCCGCCCCACATAGATGTTATGGCATTTATCATTGGGTCATCTATTGTGCTGTATGCCTGCCTCAAGCCTGAGGTCAACTCTGGAGTAGCGCAGTAGTGTCCAGAGAAAAGGTGAATGGAAGCAACAGTGGTCCTATGCAAGGAAGGAATGTACTCAAGGGATAAATATAGACACAATGGAAACTATATTGTATATTGACTTGCCCAGCCGGGCAGAGGTCTAATATTTAATTTTTAACACAATTTTTAGAAAAATACCTTCAACAATTTCTTGGAGATGGGCACAAGCCTGTGCCCAAACGTTTACAAATTGTCATGGTTAGCAGAGTGGATAGAGAGTAGAAAAAGGTTTTTAGGCAAAAGCTAATATATTCTGTGCATATAGCAATAACAGAATTCACATTCACACCATTACTTGAGTTATAGTGATTAATACACAACACAGTATATGGTGTAGTGATTGTCGACGGCGTTTTGATCCCATTAGAGAGTTACAGGGATCATCATCAGGACTGAATAAAGCCTAATTATTCCTAGCCATGATAGCCTAAAGGAAAAGGGAGAAAAATAAAGAGGTTTGTCCAAGGGAGGACGCATATTAGAGATCGCTACAAGCTTACATTTGTCCTTGATCTTGATATAAGACATGAGTGACATTCAGTGTCGCCTTAAGGGCCTATGTCAAGGAATTGTGCACAAGGAGTGAAGTGAAGTTTAAAAATTAAGAGATTTAAGAGTTTTAAAAACTACCGTGGTGACAAAAGCATTTGTTTATAGCAGCAGCATTCATGCAGTACCCGCGTTTTCCATACGGATGTACCAGGTATAGTCAATGATGAACTTCACAATGCCCTATGCCCTGTGGGCGTGCAAACATACGATAGTTACAACATATTACGGCGATTGTGAATGGCCCCGTTAGCGATACTACATTGGTGGTAAACGGTTTGTGATGAAACGTGGGCGATTGGCGGTGGTAGAACGGGGTCGTGATGCGACGTGTGCGGTGGTAAAAAGGGTCGTGATGCGACGTGTGCGGCTGGCGGTGAAAAGTGAAGGGTGATAAAAACGGCGCATCAAGGGATGGGCTCTCTGAAAAATATCACCACAGGAGTCATGTATCCTTTTGGTATGCTCATGTATTTGGCTCTCACCACCTTTTAGTAGGTTTGGAAAATATTATCTCCGTTTGTGATGCCCACCTTTTGGAATATCTGTCGTTAGTTTCACGATACAGGAACCCATTGGTTTTCTGTTAAATATCATCACAGAAGCCCGCTTTTGTATGTCCAGGGTAAAAACTAAAAACTACTCTCAGAATATTTGTTGTTCACTTGTATCTTAATAATTCCAACAAAAATCGAACACATAAAGGTACTACCACGGAAGTCTGTTTTCTATGTTTAAGAGTTAAACCATCCATAGGAATGTCTGTCATCCATTTCCATGATCCTGGAAACACAAATACCCGATCCTGACGACGTTTCCGCGTCCGGGGGCAGCGCCAGCACCGGACGCGGAATACGCCTTTCACTGCGGGTAAGAAGAGACGGCTAGCGACACCAAGCCCACTCTCCACGGCTTGCACAATGGGGGCCCTCAACTCCATGACGGTAAAGTATTAAACAGCCAACCCTTCCCCCCCCTTTTCTGTTCACAGCCTGGGACTCAGAGGTCCTTTCCCCCGAGGACATGCAACCACATATAAATGAGGTAATGGCAGCGCTGCTTTGTCGCTTTATAAGTAAACAAGTAAGGCGCGCAATGTAATGAACTGTGTACGGAGAATTAACTAAAATATTGCTGGGCAACAATAGGAATGTGTAAATAAGTTTTAAAAGAGTTTATGGTGTGTGTTATGTTTACAAAGAAAACCGTAATATATATATCACCATATCACCCTACTATTGACGCTATTCATTGATTTAACATGCAGACAAATATTGTAAAGGCCAATCCATACTACCAGTAACCCCACCAGGCTTACTACACGCTAACTCGCATGACGAACTTCCCCTATGTAATTCGCCAAATAGTCTTCCATTATTGCTAAGACTTATTGAAGGAATAAGAATAAATGTGCCCGCACTGAAACTAAGAATAAAGTGCGATCAAATGCTGTATACACACAAGGTGTACTAGCCACAGAGTAACAGAAACACTGTATGTATATAATTGCGATTTCTTTTCTAGGTTTAACAGAACCTCCACTATCAAACTACAGTGAGTACAATTTGAACCACTGACATACCACACAAAAAGGGTGTGAGTATAATTTTAAATTTGTATTTGTCCTGACGAATGCTCCATAGACCCGGCTGGGCCAAGGGGAGCAGAAACATGTTGACAGTTTGTCTTTGAGTGGTATACAAGGACCCAGTAACTTGATCCAACGGTATACCCATATGTTACTTTTAACAACAGACCACATCCGCTCTAGAATAAAGTGAATTTTGGGTGTAGGTATGTCTTTTAATATTAACCCTCCTATGTGGCTTCACCTTTTCTCTGGACACTACTGCGCTACTCCAGAGTTGACCTCAGGCTTGAGGCAGGCATACACCACAATAGATGACCCAATGATAAATGCCATAACGTCTATGTGGGGCGGAGAATCAATATAAACCGCATCACCTCAATACATAGCGTTTATGAGGGTTATCTACATGGCTGTATGTAACGCAGTTACAAGTGTCTTAGTCCCCTTATGATAAATAATATTACCCTGGGGAACAGACTAGACACCAATTCCTCCTCCCTACCTTCTGATTAAAAAAATGCATCAAATAATCTTCATCAGGGCTGCAACCCAAGAAAAGTATAAATACATAATGTCACATTATTTTCCAAAATTAATTGTTATCTAAATAAATCTCCATCACCAATAGAGTTAATAAAGAAAAGCTAGCGTAAAGCGTAGGAAATTATAGTCATCCTAAGTGTTATTGAAAAGAAAGAGCTAGGAAAAAATTTCTATTGTGTTAATTCACTTACCAAAAAGACACCCTTAGTGTATTCAAGAGCCTGAAATACCAGTGTATTAAGAAAAGATAATTATGTTTACCTCGAATATTATCCATACGTATTATGAACAAAAATTGTATTTCAAGTCGATGTGAACCTGAATCTGTAACAAGAGAATGCCAGCTTAGTGTATCAAATCATGGTCCAGATTGGTTAGTAGCAGACCCTCATTTTACCACGTGCCTCTGCGCTCCAGTGTATAGTGGAAGGGAGTCCCGCATAACTTGTTGTCCTTACTCTCCTCTGGGAGTGGTACATACAGGTGCAATCCTGAATTTGTCCCTTCTGATGGAAGTTGTCTTGGAGACAGGTGCGTTGTTCATGCACAGAAACGCTGATTAGCTGGGTGGGGGTGGGGGCGGGGGGCAGGTGCTTCCCTTGCCCACTACATCTTGTCTTGCAGTTTTCGCTAGTATCTGTCTTTCATTTTTAAGCTCTCTATGTCAATCGCTCTTTTTCCTCTTTTGTTGCTTCTTTCTTTCTTTCTCTGCCTCCCCTCTTCCTTTTACTATTTCACCCACGTAATCTTTCTGTCTCTGTCGCTATTTTCTTTCTCATTCTCTCTTGAATCCTATACCCCTTCCTCACTCATTCTCTTTCTCTACCTCTCATTCCTCTCATTCACCTCGTCTTTCTCTTTCAATCACTCCCTCTCTTCGTATTTTTTCTAACTCTTTCTCTTTTTCCCATTTCTCTCCATATCTGTTTTCTCCTGGTTTACCTATCCTTCTTTATCACACGTCATCCTTTCTTGCAACATTTCTTACACTCTCTTTCTCTCCCATCTCTCTTAACTCCCACTCTTTCACAATCTCTGTCTTTCTCTCTGTCTGCCCCACCCTCATTTTCTATTTCACTCTCCAATCTAATAGCTCTTATCTTTCCTTTTCTTGCTCTTTTCTTTCTTAGTCTTCTTTATCTTAATTTTCCCTTTCTCTTTTTCATTATCTTCTCTCTCAACCGACCCAAACCTTCCCATCTAACTCTATCTCTCTCTCTCTCTCTCTCTCTCTTACTGTCTCTGACTCGCTGTCTCTGGCAGTCTATGTATCTTTCTCTATGTGGGTCTCCCGTCTCTTTCTGAGGTTGTGAGAGTGAGTGTGCTCATTCTATTTATACAAAAAACAAGAGGGGGGAGGTAGAGCAAATGGGAAATGGATTCTTGCTCCACAGAGATACTTTAATAAACAAAAAGAATCCAGCCCGCAGGTAGGGTGAAGTGTTCAACATGTGTTGGAGCACTTAGTGTTTTGTAAAATACCCCTCACACACCAACAGGCCCCTTGGTGTCATGCTTCATCATGACACCAAGGGGCCTGTTGGTGTGTGAGGGGTATTTTACAAAACACTAAGTGCTCCAACACATGTTGAACACTTCACCCTACCTGCGGGCTCCTTCTATTTACCACACTGCTATATTTAGTACCATCCAGGGCCGGTCTGAGAACCACAACCGGCCCTGGCAAAGTGCTTGGCCGGCCCCCACTCCCCAATCGCGGGGTCGGAGGCGCCGCCGAGCTCTTTGCCGGGCCGGTTTCCAACCGATTTTGTTACAGGGCCGATTTTGCAGCTAGGCTGCAAAAATGGCCCTGTGACAAAAACGGCCCACAGGGAGCCCAGAACCGCCCCCCACCCGTGCGGCGCAACGGGGGATTGCCCAATGCCCGGTATGGCCAGTCCAGCCCTGGTACCATCTAAGAAATGGCTGATAGTGTCACTATAGAGCAGTTTTGCCTCTGTTTGCACCACTGACCAGGTGTCAGAATTCATCAAGTTTAGCTGACTGACCATTTTTAGGTCGAGCCTAGAGTCAGCGCACATGTGCTGCTCTGTAAGGCATGCTGTATCCCGTCTGTGGGATATGACCACACCCACCACTTTTAATTGTTCCTGCCTGTGCCTTTCCTAATGGGTTGGTTTTGTGTGATGAATTTTTGCTATTTGTCCCTCCCTTGAGTGTGTTTGTAATGCCCACGGTGACTGGCCCTGTTACATGGGTCATTTCACTTCAGGGCATTCATACTTGCGCAACACTTTTTTAAACTTTGGCCAGAAAGCTATAACGATGATGGACAAAGGGAGAGCCTGCAATAAGGAAAACACGTACCAGCAGAACTACTGGCTCTTTGGTGGTTCCGACCTTCAGAAACATGTATGTTTTGTTTTGTATTTGGTGACAGTTTTGTAACCTTACTTAACATTTCATAGTCGCCATAGGATACTGTTAATTACAGAAAGGTGTTATGTTATGTGTAATCTCTCACGAACAGGAGGAACAAGTCACCGCAAAGCTCCTTCCCTCTCCCTGTACTCGTCCTCCGTTCTTTTAGCCCACACGTTGGTGCTCCAACACCTCTACAGCACCCTCCCACTTTCCATCTCTTCTCCCCCTGCGTGCTGTGTCCCATCACTACAGGCAGCTGCTTGCATTTAGCAATCCTGTAAATACTTAACGCACCCGCCCCCCACCCCAACCCCCACCCAAGGGTATTTTCAATCCGCACAACCCACCCCCTCGCTCTTTCTTCTAATGGTAGCAACCCGTTTATGTTCATGTTGATTTTTTAGGTCGAAGCCTGCATTGCAGAGCATGCGCTGCTGCAAGCAAGAGTTCTTGTAAACAAGAAGGGGCATGAAACCACGCCCCTTCTGCCATTGGCCGGCCTCACGAAACGGAGGCCTGCCATTGGACAATGCCCCTGTCCGGATGATTTGTCCGGCTGTAATCTCTCCTTGCCAGGACTCCGTGACCTGACTTCTGGTGTCGCAAACCGATTCCCAGAAATGTTGCTATGACAACAACGAGGCCGGTCACGGAGTCCTGGAGGGGAGGTATTCAGTAGCTGTTTCCGCCTCCCTTTTTTTTTTTGTTGGTGCTTGTGGTTTTCGTCATTGTTGCCCCGTTCTCCTTGCTGGAAGGAGGCATTGCAGTGGACCCTCCTTGTTTCTTAAAGGCAAGCGTTATTGTCCATTTCAGTTTCTCAGTTTCTCCAAGTAAGCTCATTACATTGGCAGACTTGAAATGTTTGCGGCCGTCTTTTTGTCATGACACTTTAAGATTTGTTTATTGAATATGTTTGGAGGCGCATGTTAACAATGTTTATGGGACATGTTGGTAGGTGTGTGTGACTTTCTTTCCTCCCGGGACCTGTGTTTATTTATGATTGTAATTTGCATATACTTACCAAATGTTGAGCCATGCCGAGGCTCGAACACTCCCCCAGGTCTCACGTCCGCAGCTCTAACAGCTAAACCACTGCTTCTCCATGTTGTGATAGCATCTTAGAAATGGGCGAACTGATTACGTGTTTTATTTTACTGCACTGTTTACTTACTTTTGTTACAATGGGGCACCCGCGCGGGTGCCCCAACAAAAGTAAATAAATAAAAGGAAAAAAAGTCTTCCCGACACTTTTTCCCCTCTTTGTTTACTTTTGGTTTCAAATACTGTACCAGTGCTTGAGCTTGAAAGATCTGAAGCTAAAGCACCAATGCCGGGATTACTTCAAAAGTAAACAAAGAAAAAAATGCACATTTTCTTTTTCCTTACTTTTGAAGCAATCCCGGCATGCGTGCTTTAACTTCTGATGTTTAAAGCCAAAGCGTGCATGCCGCAAACAGCATTAGGATAGTGGGGTGCCATATAATGCTTGTTTTTACTGCTATTGGAAAACATTCTTATTGTCACGCTTTTCTGGGTGCAGTGTACTTGGCATCTCTACAGCGCAAGCTCAAACACTGTTATTCAGAGATCCTTAAATACTCTTCGTTGCAGGGTGGAGAGAGACACCACGGGGTCTTGGAGCGAAAAGGGCCTGAGGGGGGGGGGGGGGGGATGGCTCGGCTAGGTAAGTAAACAAGTGCATGAAAGCGAAGGGATGAATGAGTAAACATTTGAATAGTGCTCTTTTCGATCAAGAGTACTTCTATATGCTGTAAATGCGTAATTTCAATGAGAAGAAAGGATTTTTTTTTATTTTTCATTTATTTCTAGTTTATAACAAGCTGCCCTGGGGGCTGGGGGCCGTTTTTGGAACTGAAGATTACAGAAACCAGGGTCAGGGATGGCGTGGTCAACGCAAGTTTCTAAGCACCCTTGGGTGTTTTGGATGCGCTTTAAGTAACCCTTTAACCCATCACACCAAAAATGTTGCAACACTGTCTGTTGTTGCCCTTTGTCCGGTCAATGTACGGTTAACACAATGCCATGCCAAAACCTTCACAAATGCATCCACAAACCCTCACGGTGCTTGCATGAACTGTAAAATTGCCATGACAGCAGCATAAAAAAAACTTTACAACAACATGACATTTTCTTTGTGCCAGTTTGAAATCGCTGCACATTCAACTGAAAAAGGACCACCATGGATCTTCAGACGTCACTCTCATCTGTCATGTACTTGCATCTACAATCAGCTCAGAAGTTCACACTGGCTAGTATAATGGGCTCCCTTTCGATTACAACTGCCCACATGTGTATTAAATTATTGTTATCTTCATGAAATCACCCACACTAGGATTCATAAAAGTTTTTCCACTGAGACATGAGCCCGGCCTGATATGTAACTCTTTTCAGGCTTATTTCCTCCAACAATATGGTGTGTAAATAGTTTTTGGAAACTGATTCTATGAGTGAAGAAGGTTCTATACATTGAAATTGGTAGTAAAAACATCGACTTTAAGTATTCATTTTTATTATGTTTTCACTATGTTGAGAAACTTCTTGAAATTTTTGGGGAGGGGCAACAGGGCGGAAGCAGGTGGGAATAGTAGAGAGCATTAGACCTGCAGAACACTCACTAGAAAGACAACTATTATATGCTTTGTTTGACCCCTATTTCTTCATTTTTTGTTAAAACTTTATTATTTTCAAAAATAGATACGGAGAGAATAAACTGGTCAGATTGTGCATATGTCTAAACATCATATTTTAGAATTCTTTCAGAGCTCAGCAGTTCAGGTATGACAGTAGGTGCCAAAAAAAACCATGGATTTCACATTGGGGCAGGACAATAGAGAAATGAAAACAAGCAGTGGCATAGCCAATAGGTCTCGCTTTAGAGACTCATAAGTATTTACTTATGTAGTACAATATCCTTAGTGCAACAACATCAACTGTTGCATGGCTAAACACTTATAAGATCCCAAAGGCGAGACCTATTGGCATGCCAATGTTTTTTTTTTTGTGCCCGGGCCTTTATTTGATCCCAATCCAACCCTCCTCTTTTGAGTCACTCTAAACTGTCCATCCTGGTGTTTTACGAGGGCTTTCATTTATCCCAATGTTATTTTACTTGAGGTCTACATTTGCGGCGGCATCATAACCTTTTAATTTTCTTCACTTTAATGACCCATTATAATCTGCGCATTTGGTTTTTTTTTCCTTTGAACTAATACTGATTTTCGTGAAGTGACCAAGAAAGGAGAAATGCGTTTGTCATTTAGATAACAGCGGCCGTACTCTAAACATAGTAAAACACGTCCCTAAGCTCAACTCTGCGTGCTTCATATCTGCCTGCTTCATTTCAAAGTTTTTTGATTTCTGGAAGATGAACATGATCCTGCAGCTTGCCTTTCTAGGCAGTCGACTGACATGAGAAGGCATTATCACCTGATTAATGTCCTTTATGGTCCCCCTAATGTTTTTTTTGGTCTCGAAGCTCACAATTTATATTTTGATTTGAGGTTGTACACAAACCAGTAAATACTCCGGTTCTTAACAAACTCGGCAATAACCACTTTAATGTGGAAATTGAGTGACAACACTGTCGAAATTACTAGGGGTGTCGGAGAATGAATTTCTTTTTTCCCTTGGAAAAAGTGAAAAAAGTTTGTAAGTGCAAATACACATTTTATAGCTAGTTCGACAAGTGTAGCAGTTCCCCACTTCCTTTTACATGTTTGTAATTACTTGATAATGTGGATACACTTGCAAAGCTATGATTATCAGAGCACTTTAGATCTGTTTTAGTGCACTCAGCATCAGCACAGCACCACCTCAGCATAGCACAATCTCATCATCAACACATCACAACCTCATCATCGCACCACCACCAGTTCAGCAACAACTCAGCACCACCTCCGCACCAGCGCAGAAACCACCTCAACATCAGCACAGCTTTATCTCAACATCAGCACAGCACAACTACTGCATTAGTGCACCGCCATCAGCGCTACCACACCTCAGCAGCAACCCAGCACCAACGCAGCACCACTTTAGCATCGGTGCAGCACTTCCTCTGCATCAGCACAGCCCCAACTCAGTAGAACTCCCGCGACACATGAGCACCACCTCAGTCCTACCTGAGCGGCTGTGCAGCACCATAGCACAACTCAGCATCAGCACAGCACCATGCCCTGATCAGTGCACCACCACCACCGCAGCACCACCTCAGCACCAGCACAGCACCACCTCAACATCAGCACAGAACCACCTCAACATCAGCACAGCACCACCTCCACGTCAGTGCACCACCACCAGCGCAGCCCCACCTCAGCACCAGTGCAGCTCCACCTGATCAGCAACTCAGCACAACGCAGCACCACTTCAGCATCAGCGCATCACCTCAGCACAGAACCACCTGAGCACCAGGTCAGAACCACCTCACCACGGCCACCTCAGCTTGACTCAGTACCACCTGAGCAAAAGCGCAGCACCACAACCTCTGCATGACTTGGCACCCCCATAGCATCATTCAGCACACCTCACCATCAGCACAGCACCATCTGAGCATTAGCACAGCACCACCTCCTCATCAGTGTACCCCCACTAGTGCAGCACCACTTCAACATGAGCACAGCACCATCTTGGCTTCAGCACAGCATCACCTCTGCATTAGTGCACAATCATCAGTGCAGCCCCACCTCAGCACCAGAGCAGCCCCACCTCAGCAGTAGTTCAGCACCACTTCAGCATTAGTGCAGCACCACCTCAGCATCACCTCCGCATCAGCACACCACCACATCAGCACCACCTCAGTCTGCCTTCATAATATGGCATCTGTTGCTTCTCCCCTGGTGTCTGTCCACTGCTAGTGTTGTAATTCAGGTACTATTTCCCAAACTCCATCCTCCAGTTGTTTATGTCCCCCCCCCACCCATAAGATTTTTTTTATAACAAGTCAGAATTAGAACAGGCAGGAAGAAACTGCCAGAATTGCAAGGACAAATAAACAAGAACATATTTTTTAAGTTCAGTATTTTTTCAATAGGGTTGTTCAGTTGTACATAATGTCTTCTTGGTTATATATAAAGTAACAAAATTGCTTAAAACACTGTTCAACATGCTGCACAGCAGCCATACTGTTCTACAACATAGCTTAAAAGCATTGGCAAAGCCAATAGCTCTGGCTAAACACTTATTAGGTCCCAAAGGCGAGACCTATTGGCTATGCCAATGCTTGTTACTCTCTTGTTGTCACTCTTGTGACACTTTTGACTAACCGAAATACAGGGAACATCCTGTCACAATGCTGCAAGATGAATGAGTTGGCCAATCTTTCTCTAAAATGTATTTTCTTCATCCGCACACCGAATGACAAATGTGGTATCCTGATCTTGATATGTATATATACCTTCTCAAAAGCGCCAATCATGTCTAGGGCTTTCACACCCCAACATGAATACTTTATTGTGTGAACTTCTTTCCTAATTCAGTATTAACTTCCTACTGTTAATTATACAGTAAATAATTGCTGCTGCTATCGTCTTATGTTTTTGTACACATGTACTTTTGACTCACTTGTGTATCCATGAAATGCTGATGACATTCGAGACATCTTTAGTAAAAGCATACACACAACAAATGCCAAGACTATCCCTTGACTCAACTTGTACTGTTTTTCACCCTACTGTCTCCATGTGCACAACTACAGTAGGGTAAGCATGAGTGAGATAGTAATTAGAACTGGTGCTCAACTCTTGTGTACACTAAAACACTGTCTTAGTATAACATTCAATCTTAGGTCGGCATAGCCGTAGCTTCGTCAAAAATGTAGTAGGTGTATGTCTGAGATTTCCCAGCAAGCAATGAGATGTACTCAACTGAAAAGGCTAGAGTAGGCGTGGGGCCACATCATGGTGGTAGTAGACAGGTTAGATTTATTAGTTTTCAGTTATTTCGAAAGTAAGTCCTGTCAGTGTAGGGCCTCCATGAGATAGTCTGGACTATGTTGTCCACTGTAGTCCAGCTCTTCCTCACAGCAATGTACGGCAGAGAGGCCCGGGAGAACAGGCTGGAGCCAGCCCATAACTAACATTAGCAAATAAGGTTTATGATGGTCAGCGAAAGCAGCCTTTTTAGTAGTTCAGGCCCAGCATCAGACCACGCTTGCAAGAGGAGGGGAATTATGAATTGCAGGCTAGGTGAAAACTGAAACATAGTAGAAAATGTAGCAGAAAACTTGGCAATGTGTAATGGCTTAAGGCACTTAAACTCCAGGAATTAAACTATTTGGACTATAAAACCCTTGTACACTGCGGTTATCTACACAGCAAGGAACAAGTGATCCCTATTTATTTCTCCCTTTTAATAGAAAATATATCAATGGCATCACACATTTAAAGATATGAAGAGTATGTGTGTGGATTAGTTTGGTTAACGTAATTGCAATTTGTTTCATTGTACTGGGCTGTACAATTGTCCTTTGCTTGGTATCAAGTGGTTCTTAAGTTTTGAGCTACCCTTATTATGTGGCTTTCATGGTATTCCAACTAATGGAAGAAGTTGTGGCTTAATCTATCTCCTTGACACGCTTTTTCATAAAATCCCAATTACAATAGGCATGTATATGACCATCGTTCTATGTGCTCTGCAGAGAGGCCAAGGATTGCAAAGGCATGGACGTCTGAACACCTTTATGAAACACTGACAGGCACTGTGAGAAATCCACATTACCTTTTCCACAGCTCTTACTTGTGCCTTATCATGAACATGTACCCTCAGCCAGGACTCACCCAGATGCCTAGAGGCGACTCAGTTCACAGAAAAAAGTCATATGATGCATAAAAAATTAATAAAACACACGTGGAAAAAAACAAATAGGGCATGCAAGTTGAAGGTAAAATGAAATGCAAACTGAGACTGTATCGCTCTTATGGATTGCCTCAAGGCTTTCAGCAGCCGTTGTTGTGAATTCAATAATTGTTTTTGCCCATAAAAAACATGATTTTAGGATAAATAGGGACCCATTTCAAAGACAGTTTTTAATTACCAGTGCATGTTAGAGCTTGCTGGCCCCGACCCACTAAAACCCTTGCAGGTGGTACACTGATGTAGAGTGAATGATGGACAGAGGCCCAATCAGCTCCATGCACTCGACTTTGCACAAATATCTTCAAAGGTCACTCTGCCATCCAAGGCAAAGTCGTAGAGGTGGGTGAGTTACTGAAAGCTCAAGCCAGATGTCTAGCTCTGGCTTATCTCGAGGTCCTCTTGGACCCTGAAACCCAAATTGAGCCGAGCTTTCATATGCCAACTGCCTGCCCGCACATTCTGACCTCTTGTGCCAAGAATGAATGACAAAGCAGTGGCCTTTGATGCAAAACAGCAAGAGAAAGAAATACACATCTGCTGAACTGCACAATGGGAAACCAGAAAATCTTGGATTAATCACAGCTTTCCCGCTTGAACATATTGTGTGGCCATAGGCAAATATGTTTTCACTAAGTCTCCTGTTTCTTCATTATCACATACAAGAGTACCTTTGAATGTCTAAGCTCAGGAAGTGTGCTGCACAAAAACCTGATGTTTGATTCTAATAACTATAATGTTGCGCCATCTACAATAATAATTTAGGCCATGTACAGGTTACACAAATGACAACTGACTTGCCTCTGATTTCACTCCTGGACTTCGTCAGCCGACGGAACCACTACTCGCAGTCTGTCTGGATTACTGCTACAGTTGCACTTCTTAAGGGGCTTAACACATGTCTCTTAAGTAAGCAATACATATTTTATATTCTCTGGAAATCCATTTGACTATTATGGCCTTCCAAGCATGTGCCTTGGGTCTATCACTTGTGATAGTACGTATTCTTGGTGAATTTCCACTGTTGATGTCCCGCCCATCCTTTACTGTGCTGGAGAGACCTGGATATCCTTCCAGGTCAAAACGTAGTTGATACAGAGAACAAACAAATGTAGACAACATTTAGGCTCGACATGGCCAATGGACTATATTTGAAAGTCAACATTGTTTGTTAGAAGAAACTCACATGTAGCTTTTCCTTTCCGTATTGAATTATTTTGTGGTTATTTGTTCACTGGTGGTGCACATAGTTTGATTTGAAATTATGTGATATGAAATGATTTGTGATTGTTATCTACATGAATGATTATGACACAAATGTGTAAAAAAGAAGTATGGTGATCCACAAATTGACTAGTGGAGAATCACATTAGATGCAGGGTGTTATTTTAGCACTTTCATTCCTTATTTACATTTGAGTGATACATATAACTGCAATTCTTCAGTTTAAGCAAAGATTTTACTAATGGCACTGTGGTCAGGGCAGGAAAGGCATGAATTTTTCTAAGTTAAATGTTTCAAAACTATCACTTTTAATAAATGTCTCTCAAAGCAGTGATACTATATGAAGTATTATGGCGAAACGCTTCTGCATGTTAAAGAAATATACGTTTTTTTAAATTTGAAGCAACTTTATTATGTTTTTCCATATTTTTTTGCATGATTTAACTGCCAACTATTTTATGGCTTGGCTCGTGCACTGGCTCTTAAAGCTAAGCCAGACCCTTGACTCACTTTTGGCTTGGCTCTCCATGTTGATAAGTTGGTTCGCCCACCTTCACCCAGTATTCAGCAACACTGACTTGATGAAACTTTTGCTGCAGACAGTTGATCCAACTAATAATGCTAGGCCAAGAACCACTGAGAAATGATATGGGGGGTGTCCACCCAATACATCACCTGAAGTTACGTCCCTACAGGTTGGTTGTTTGTATTTCACCTGGTAACGTCACCAACCGTTTTACTAACTCCCTCCGTTCGCCACAATTCGTCAATTTAAATTGTGAACAACACAGTTGCTAGCACAGGTTGTGCTCTTTTCCGCATAAGGTACTGTGCCCCCCATTAAGTTGGCTCACCCACCTTCACCCAGTCTGCAGCAACACTGACTTGATGAAACTGCTGCTGCAGACAGCTGATCCAACTGATAGGACTACGCCAAGAACCACTGAGAAATTATTTGTGGGGTATCCACCTAATACACCACCTGAAGTTACGTCCCTCAAGGTTGGTTGTTTGCATTTCACCTGATAACGTCACCGACCGTTTGACTACTTCCCTTCGATTGACACTATTCTATAACCTAAATTGTGAACAACACCATTGCTGGCATAGGTTGTGTTCTTTTCCGCAACAGGCACCGCGCCCCTACATCTTGCTTCATCTATTCAATGTGCTCCGGGAAGAGGGGTGGGGGGGCAGTCTGGCAGGGAACCGGGCGTCTGACAAAAAATAAATAAAAAAATAAAACGTACCTTTAGCTGGCTGCTGTCTTGGTCCCTTCTGATGCAGCCGTCTCTCCTCAGCTTCTGGAAACAGGAAGCACCCAGGCTCCCTCCCCTAAGCCAATCACAACACTGAAATGCAGTGTTGTGCTTGCCTAAGCACTGTGGTTCGACGCTGAGACAAGGAATGGGAGGCTGGGCATGTTCCCCACCAGGCTGTGTAATACAGACTGGTGAGGAACATGCAAAGTACGCATGACTGTTTGGCTGGCGCAAGACAGCTGGCCAAGCAGTCATACATATTTAGCAAGTTAAGTGGTGGTAAAACCTATGGCCCTTAAAGGATAGAGAGGTCCTCTAATACGAGGATGGAGTGTTACGTCCTCCCTGTGGTATACTATTAAACAAAAAAGTATCTCATATGGAGCGCGACCGGCTCCTTTGGAAGTTAAATTAAAGTGGGACCACTGGTACGCGTGTGATGACACGCCCACTTTAATGAGTGAGAAGTGAAAAATGACCCTTTTCTTTATATAACCCTCACCCACTCTAGTAGTGGCATGCTTCATCATTGGGTTCACTCCGACTCTTAGAGGTCAGGATGGGCTCAACCATATTCCAGGAGGCACTTTTGAAGATATACTGTATGGGGCATAACTTGAAAGATGCATTTCCTCACCCACTCTTAAAGTATCCTTTATTAGTAGATTGGGAGGGAAGGATAAAAGTATATATAAGGGTGTGAGGATGTGATGGTCCTATGACCCTAGAACACCAACATGTTTTAGCCCTTTTAGCCCTGTTCTACCAGCCTATACGCGGTCCTAGGCTTTCATCAGGGTGGATAGCGAAGAGGTCACTCTCCCCATGAGGTGACTAGTGTGTAGTTATTATTGGTAGCATGCAATTAGCATGCATAATATATTAAGATGTACCTGCCGCTGTTGGGAATTACTTAAATTAGTGGGACATGTACTCCCATGGGGCATGAGAGGGAGACCTTGTAGTCACACTTTCATCAGAGGTCCCATACCCTTCTGAATTCCTAAATACGGCTCAGCTCCCCCGCAAGCAGTTATACGCACTTGGAGTGTGCAAACCACTCCTCTCCCTGTGCCACCAGCCCCACCCTAACTCAGCCTGTAGTGAAAAATAAAATGATAATAACATAGTTATTATCATTTTATTTTTCCTGTCTCCTGCTCTAGCATTGGGGCAATGCTTCTGCGCCTTAGCAGAGGAGCCCCCACTGTGCTCTGTGATCCTGACAAGCTCAGAAACCTCTGTAAACGTGTCACCAAACAATAATTTGGTTCCCAGCCATCTAAAGTGGAGAAGCGCTAGGGAAAATATGTTTCATGTTTATAGGTGGGTGTCTTTTCATTTCATAAATGGTATATAGAGACAATAGAAATAGAAAAGTCATGAACATGAAAATAGTTACCTGCTACGTGTCCTACACTATATTAGGAAGAAGCAGGGTTGATATTCTAAAGGAAGCAGAAATTATGAGTAAGAAAGATAACAATTTGCATAGCCAGATTGTTTCAACTGCCTATAAAACCTTTACTTTAGTGAGGTTTTGCTGCCACGTTTTTAATGTGTGTGAGTTCAAAGTCTCAGCAACTATTTGGAGATTCACATTTGCTTTAATATAATATTATTTGGATATTTCATGAGTCCACACTGAGACCTTTTCCTGCTTTTTTGCGATTGTTTCTAATATTGTTCTGGAAAAATGCACCATTGGGCCCTATTTTACTTCAAAATGTTATTTAGGATAGAACCCTAATGATCCCATGTAGAGTACGTTAGTCTTACTTGCATGGCTTGCCTGACAATTTTGACTGGCTAGTTATGTCGTATCACTTTCAAAATGTACCAGTTGCCAATGCCATCATTTGGAAATAGAGAGAGCTTGAGGTCAGAGGAATACAGGGGTGGGCTTGCTGGGACTGAGAAGGGCAATGAAGGTCATGGTTGAACCACTCAGGTGAGTCAAGAGAGGGGGGGTAGAAGCTAAAAGAACAGTACCGTTTAGAGCATTGTAAGAGAAGACAGGAGAATGTGATAAGGACATGGGAAGGGGTGTTAGAGTGATTCGAGAAGGAGTCTGAAGAGATAAGGACTATTACTTTAGGAACTATACGACTTAAAGAACTGACAATGTACTAAGCAGGGGTTTGAAATGCATTACTGTAACCCAGGGACAAGCTACCTGCTGATAGGTAAACCTTAAATCCATGTTGTGATATAAATGCCAAATTATGTTAAGCATGCATTTTATATGCGTGGGTTTCCTATCTATTATCACTTATACCTGCATTTAAAAATGTTCAGTTCTGCGTGGCTATTCACTGTTTTTTAAAGAATATATAAAAGTAACCGATATTGCTACCACTTTAATTTATATGGGCACATGCAACATTGTAATTGCATCTACTGTGGGTGCTCGCGTGTTGGAGGATACAAAAATGTTCAGTGTTTCTGATGCCAAATGTAGAACCCAGAGACAAATATTATAATAATTTACTTGCCCTAATTTTTAAAGACAGATATTCATTTTGTTAGCACAATTTAAGGAGTTCAAAGCCGCCAGGGTCTTAAAACGGTTTCACTTGTGAGACACTTTTAAACTTACGTGCTAAGAAAAGTGCTCCGGGAGACAGGCATAAATAGATGAAGTTTGAAGCTCTGAAGTGATCCTCACCACTTCTGAAAATGTCAATAACAGACCACGAGGAAAGCACAACCGCCCGCCCATCGGCCTGTCAGCTGAGAGCCCGCCCACCCTGGGATGGTTGGAACCTCTCCAATCGCTTTCTCTAAGTGCGTGGTCCGAGCCTGTCGAACGAATCGATTGGACAGTTTAAGGTGCCATGCCACCCTGGTGTCACTTGATGGCAGCAGCTAAGACCAATAAGAAGAGGGGAATGAGAGCGTCAGTCTCCTCGGCCAACGGTGATTGGGTTCCTTGCGGCGTTGATGGTGGGACCTCGCGGTGCAGGTAGAACGTGAGGTGTGTTTAGTGGGGTTTCACGTTGCACAGGGATCAGAGACCGGCGAGTTAGCGACCTTGCCGTGTGTGTGAAGATACCGATCCGCTCAGGCCTCGAAAGCATGGACACGGCTGTGTATCTGGGTGTCTTGCTGCTGCTCTGCCTGCTGTGGCTCCGTGCCCGCGGGCTGGAGTACGTGCTCGTGCATCACCGATGGATCTTCGTCTGCCTCTTCTTGCTGCCCCTCTCCGTGATTTTCGACGTCTACTACTACCTGCGGGCCTGGCTGGTCTTCAAGATGTGTAGCGCCCCCAAACTACACGACGAGCGCGTGCGGGGCATCCAGGCACAGGTAGGAGGCTCAAAAAAATGAGGAAAAAAATGCTGAGCTACCTAAAAGCAAGTAGGGCGGACTGATTGATAGGGTTTATCAAGCTCAACACGGTTGCTATTGATGGCTGCAAAGGAGGTTTGGGGGTTGCCGAGGTCTGTCCTCCAGGTGATCCCTTGCCTAATGTGGCGCTCCAGTCTTGGCTTCTGCCAAGACCAGTAGTCATCCGAAGGGCACAAGTCCTAAAAAACAGAAGTGGGGGACTTCAGTATGCAAGTGAAATTATTACGCGCGCCTTCACTGCGCATAATGTCACGATTTTTTTAAAACATATTTTATTGGTTTCATGTATTCATCTTGCTCATACATTTAATCATCAGCCATCAATATGAATCAGTCCCTTCAATAGCCTTCTCCTCCTTGCCGCCCCCCCCCCCCGATCTATTCAATATTAATGCCGTAACATATTATGGTGATAATTTATACATGGTCATCATACCAGAAACCTTATGTGCCAATCCTAATTGCCGAAAGGAATACCCCCAACCGCCAGTACACCCCCCCCCCCTCACTGGTGTGTGTAAACAGCGCATAATGTCATGATGCGTGACATTACACATGGAAGTGATGTCACTGGAAGTGACATTGCAAGTAGTGACATCAGATATTAAGACCTCACACATATGTTTATCAGGTATATCATGTGTACATATAAGCGCATTATGAGAATTAACCAATTAGATTTGACGTTGGGGTTGTGCCAAAAAGCGCAATTCCGTCACAAAATCTGGCCCCCAAATAATGCATTTATGTTTTTTAAACACAGCCACAAAGAAATTGGCAACAAGGAGAAGCATGGTAGTCGATCTGTTATGTTTAATTGGTTGAAAAGTCTACATTAGATTGGGTTAAGGCATCTGCTGTGAAGGTGCCCAGTAAATCTTAGGGCATAGTAATAATGGTGAGATAACTCTGGTGGTTCATGCACTTGCTGTAGAGATTTGTGCTTTGTTAAGTCCCAGATTTGAATCCTAGTAGTAGAGAAGGTAAATGTGTCTCCTGCAAAGCACATTATCAAACACGAAGATGTCAGATTTTAATTTTATGTAGGTAGTAAAGTAGATTGTTGCATTTAACACAGAGATCCTTTGGTTACCTGCAGTTCATAAATTGTAATCCTCCTAAAAGACCACAATGAGGTATGAAGTACATGTAACACCTACATCTTGTGACCCTCACTGTCTCATGTAACTTATCTTGTACATTGATTTACACATGTAGGTGGTTTATTGTCAATGTATAATGTGTATGTTACGTAAAGAGCTCTGACACCCTGCATTGGGTTGCATAGCGCTATAAAATAAATAAAATGGTGCTATTGAAATTGATATTTGTGTAAATACTCGGACAGACAAATACACCTTACATTCTTAGAGTGCATGCATCTATTATACACAGGGCCTGGACAAAGGCGAAAGCTGCCATTCTTAAGTACTTGTGCAGAGATAACAAGCTGTGTGCCTTTGTTTCTCCTCTGTGGCATGTGAGGTTCCAGCCAGGATATTCAAACAAAAGGAGGCCTGATGGCCCCATAACTTATGCCCAGCTGGAGGTGAAAAAAAGCTGCTTGCACGTTGCTGCTGGGAATCGAAAGCAGACAACGTGCAGGCGCTGCTGAACGTGTCCTGATGTCTGAAAATTACACTCGGACAAGTTGAGCATATTTCTGTGGAGCCCAACTTCTCAGCAGTGGGGATGGTGTCAACCCGGTGAAGAGTGGGTAGACGCCTGCTATGTTTATTGTGGCTCTTGGACAGCTTGCCTCCGGCTGCCGGGCTCGTGGCATGGGACGTAGCTCTGTTGCATGGTCCGTGCTCAAGGTTCTAGTGTTTGGCAGTAGGAAGTGGGCGATTTTCCCTGGCTCATCTGATTGGGTGTCCGCGCTGTTTCTCGAAATAAAACTACATTTAATTGCACCTAAGGAATCCTCTCCGTTTATTTACAAAATTTTTGGGGGTGACCTGGAACTGAGGGAGACAGCCAAGCGGATACCCCTGCCAAATCACGAACCTATGCTGTGCTGTGCCACGCCGATCGAGTTCACCTCTACGATAGTGCCTCACTCGTATTGTCGCTGGCGGTAATTTGTTCATCCCTACCAGCACAAGGTACGTTACAAATTTTTGTGCGCTTGAAGGGATTTTAAGTTCTTACCTGCTTCGGTGCTCCTCCTGCGCTTTAACTCCAACGCTTATGTTGTGGGCAGAGGTGGGATCAATTTCTCCTCAAGTGAAGATGCTGCGCGCTCATTGGACACTGCTTTGGGGCGGTAACTGCCAGTTTGCCTCAGCAATAATTAAAGTGGCAAGGCTTGTTACCGGGTCTGCAGCATCGTTACTCTTGCCTTTATTCCCAGCTGCCCTTCTCTGTGCTGTCACTTATACACTCATCTACTCAGTCTCTGCCTTAATGTTCAAAACAACGGCAGCCAGTATTAGCGGCAACATCCATTGTTTGCTACAGCAGTGACAAACACTATATTCTTGGTATACCCGGCGTGTCACAAAGTTGTTGACATTGTGTCTTTTTACAGCGGTGACACGCACACACATTATATTTACAAACAGCGTGCCACAAGTTATTTGGAGAGCGTATGCAGCGGTGATACGCACACCAGAGCCTGTAATAATTTATTTATGTGGATCTTTAGTGGTGACATGCACACCAATTAAATTTACAAACCGTGTGTCATAAGTCATTTGGAGAGTAAATACAGCGGTGATACGCACACCAGAACCTGTAGTTATTTACTTTCTGTTATGTACACTGTATCTGCTTGTTGAAAGTTGATAACTGGTCATTTTCCTTTCTGTTTAACATGAATATTGCAAATACTTTAACTGCACCACCTCCTTTCTTTATGTCTGCTGGGGAACCATCCATGGAATGGGAGGACTGGTGTGATTATTTTGAGAATTATTTGGTGGCGCTTGATGGTACAAAGTTTTCTGCAGTACGTAAAAAAGCATTATTGCTAGGTGCTTTAGGAAAAGAGGGTCAACATACCTTTAAATACCTCCCAGCTTCTGGAGAAGATGTAGATGATGGTTACAAGGATGCTATCATTAGATTATGCTTTAGATTTGCAAAGCAAGAGAACGTTGTCATGCGAAGACACACATTTTTTACTCCACCACAAAAAGTAATTGAAACTTTTGATAAGTTTGTATCCAGGTTGAGGGAGTTATCCACCAAGTGCCAATTTGGCTCTTTGCAAGATGATATGATTAGAGATCAACTAATCGTTCAATGTTGCAGCAAGAAAGCTCAGGAGAGGGTGTGGGCCGCTAGCAATCCCACTTTAAAATAAGCTATTACTATTGCACAGCTAGCAATCCCACTTTAAAAGAAGCTATTACTATTGCTAAGGTGTAGAAGAGTCTGAAAAATATATGAAGGAAATGAAAACCATCCAACAAGATAAAGGCTTGGAGGTAGCTACTCTACACAGTGGGTTGGTGGAGGTGGATGTGGTGTGTGGTAAATACAGTAAAGGTCGTGTCACCAGTGGAAAACCTAACTCTGGTAAAAGTTTAACTTCGGTAAGACAAAAAAAGCCCAAGTCGTGTGTCATAGGTGTGGCAGTACATTTCAATGGGCTGATTCAAAGAATTGCTTTGCTAACGGTAAGGAGTGTCTTAAGTGTGGGAAGAAGGGTCACTATGCCCGCCTGTGCAAAACCACAGGGAAGAAAGTAGCACTGGTGGAGGACGAGGACAACAATGAAGTCAAGATCATGGTGGTTAAGGGAGAAAGGAGCACCTCCACTGATTTGAATAGGAACAGGATTCGTCCCAAGGCGGATTTTTTGATCAATTGGGAGATGTCTCTAATGGTGGATACTGGATCACTCTATACTATCATTCCACAATTACTATGCAACTCTTTCTAGAACGGTGCTAAGTTGATTCCATCCAATGGGATTTTGAAGGGTTATCAAGGGGCCAGCATTGGTGTTCTGGGATATATGGAGGCAAGAATTTCTTTTCATAACAGGTCAACCGAAGGGAAGGTTTATGTTGCCCCAGAAGGTCCAGCCATTTTAGGGTGGCTTCACCAGTACGATCTTAACATTAGAGTAGATCCGGTAGCTGAACAACAGATGTTGTGTATTAATGATGACTGTGTGCATAGTATTTTAGAACGACATGATAAAAGTTTTCAGCACGGTCCTAGGGGAGGTAGTTGGATTTCAACATAAGATAAGCTTAAGAAAAGATGTTATACCTGTCAAACATGTTGCTAGAAGAGTCCCTTTGGCTGCTACGGCTCAAGATAAGGATATTATCAAACAAATGTTGGATTAAAACGTTATTGAAACAGTGGAGGCGGCTGAATGGTTGTCTCCAGTCGTTGTCACACAGAAGCAAGATGGTTCACTTCGTTTTTGTGTGGACTTGATGAGTTTAAACAAGGCTGTCATGGACAGCTTCCTCTTACGAACATTAATGAGATCATCTTGAGTTTGGCTGGTGGTCTTGTGTTTTCCATATTGGATCTACGCAGTGAGGACCATCAGATCAAACTCCATCCGGATTCAAGGAACTATACATCTTTCATTACGGCTGAAGGTACTTACCAGTTTAATAGACTTCCGTTTGGTCTGTGCTCTGCAGCAGCACTGTTGATAGGCCCCTGATGGTTCCCTTTCTTTTAGTGATTGTGGTTAGACTTTGTAAGTTATGCATACAGGTGCTGAGCCATTCCATTATTTTCAGTAATTGGGTTAGACTGCTGATAGCAAGCAGGTTAACTTACCGCTTTACATATTGTAGTGTGGCGCCTTTACTGCGCTCAAAAAACACTGTGCTAAATACAATTGCCCTCCTAGTCATTAACTGGGCACTCTAACAAAATCAGATTTTGCTTATGAATTGGAACTATAGACCATCAACTTTTCTTTCCTAAATTTCTCCGGTCCATTTCCAGTTGGAATGCTCATATGGGTGTTGGCTCCTATTTCCCAACCTTCCCCCCCATATCTGCGTTACCCATTGAAGTGTGCGGACACATGTCACAATTCAAGGACCTTTCCAAGTGAGTGCCTTGACTTATATTCCCACTCGCAAGTTGGGTGGAAATGGCTCAGTTACCTACTTGTAATTTTCCCTACCACAATTCGCAGTCCTCCTTGTACCTATCCTAATAATAATGAGGCGATTCGGCCTCTGACAGGAAGTTTCACCATGCTGTAAAACCGAAGGTCCCTTTAAAAAAAAAAAACAACGAGGCTGAATTATGCCAACGTCCTGTACCTTGGTCTACCAGATTATCGAATCCAGCGGTTATAGGTTATACAGGACATGACACTTTGTCTTCTTTTTAAGATTCCAAATTGTACCTCGGCGAAACCGTTATGGAACAGACTCCATTGGTTGCAAGTCCGGCAATGTATTGGGCAGAAAGCATTGATTTTAGCACACCAAGCTCTCAACAATAGAGGACCTATGTATTTGAATGAACGTATTGTGGCATATAGCCTGGGGTGGTCTCTACGTTCTAGCTCGTTGGGTCTTATGGTGTTTCCCCGTTTTCTGAAACAACAGAGGGGAGGCTCCTTTTTTACTGTTAAAGTGGCAGGTTTATTGAGTAACCTTCCTGAATACTTGAGATTTATCTCAGATAAAGCAACATTTAAAAAATAATTGAAAAATATTTTATTCTGAGCCTAGTGATGATGGGGGGGGGGGGTGGGGGGTGGGAATAAACTTTTCAGTGCAATACCCTTCTGGATGTCAAAAAGTGCTGGGACACTCCTTGGAGTAGCTGTGCGGTATATACATTATTTCATTCATTCAAGTATACATTTTTTCTATGTCCATACTCCAATAAATACTCCACTTTGCCCACTCCATCACTATGTATGTTACAAATACTTCATTGGAGGTGCAACAGGGAGGTATGGTTGTGGATTGGTGTGATGGAGACTGTGAATCAGGGTAATGAAGACTACTTATAAGTAATTGAGCCATTGCAATCTCATCTGCATCCTCCTTGCCCCAGACCTAATATGATGAGAATGTAACAAGTGTGAGAAATTGCCAAAACAACAAGATGCTGAAGATGCTGGAAAAATGATTAAATGGGAATACCAACAATTATGTAATTGCTGACTTTAACACAGGTGCCAAAATTACTTTTGGACACCTCTATCCTATAATGGTCATAAACATAAGATGTGAGCTCCATGTCGCTGCTTGACATGTCTTGGAGAGAGACACCACCCACCTCCACCCAAGGTACCATTTCACGCAATCATTTATAGCCTTGAGCAATGTCTTGCTCGACGCAGGTACTGATGGTCTGTGATGCTGCTTTTTTACATCTATTAGTTTAACCGTAGGAATCAAAGAGTGAGGCAGATGACAAAAACTCTTAATCCAGTCAAGGTAAATGGTTATAGCTCTTTTACATCTAGGGATGATGGATCCTCCGAATCGGAGTCTTCATACACAAGAAGGACAATGTTTTGTGCCAAGTGAAAGTGAGAGAGAATTTTAGGAACAAATTCAAAATGACTCAATCAGAAAAAAATCTCAAATAGAGAAAGGAAGCTAACGAAGCACTTAACTCACAGATCCGCTTGGCTGATGTGAACGCCACTAAAAATACTATTTTTGCAGAAAGTCATGACATTTCCACTTGTTCTAAGGGATCAAAAGGATGCTGTTTAAGATCTCCTGGAACAAGAGGAAGGTCAGAAGAAGGCACTGGATTGTGAATTACTAGCTTCTTTAAACGAAAACGTTTTAGCAGTCTGACTACTAGAGTGATATTTTAGAACAGTCTTCTCTTACCCTAAGAGCTTTAAATGCTGCCCACTGACCAGTGAGGGGAGAAGGGGCAAATCCTTTTTCAAAACCTTAGAAATTTGAGATTGTTAAAAGGGTCAGGCGACGATACGTTATACGTTTTACGAAGCACCAGAGCAGCAAGTCGAAATACGCTGCTACTCTCCCTTGTCCCAAATTCACATGTTTGTTCGACTTCAGTCCTTGAAGTGTGCACTCGCTATAGGTAGCCCCTGCCCGGATGTGCAACCTTCTCGTCACATCTTAAAACAAAAACAGGAATAGTGGTGCACCAAACAAATGGTTTCCACACAAGAAAGTTCAAATCCAGCCGTGGCCGGTGCAGGTAAGAGCAGTGGGGTGGGTTGTGGAGAAGTCGGCAGACGAGGTAAAATGAAAGGTAAAAAAATAAAACCACTTACCTTGCACTTGGCGATGCGGCGAATGCATAGTAGGTGGCTTATTATTATTATTTTATTTTATTTTACCTTTTCATCTGTCAATGAACCCCCATTCTCCCCCCCCCCCCCCCCCCCCCCCGCCTTCCCCCACCTCCACCTCAACGCTCTTACCTGCATTGGCCATGGCTGTCCAAATCAAGATGTGACATATTCCATATCTTTGTTCTTTTGCTTGTATAGGAAAGACACTCCAGACATTACAGCAAACAGCCAAAGCATTTCGTTCACAACATGTGGACTTCCTCAGGGCTGTAACATAATAAATACATATGCATAAATATGAAAAAATAATATCTACAAACATTGGAAATGGACATGACAAAACCTCCAAGGCTACTACCGTTAGTGCCATAATCTATACACACAAAGCCACAAGGCCTCAAGTTTAAAAACAGTTTAAAAAGCATTATACAATACTATACTCGAGGGTAACTTGATAAAACATTTGCCCACATAACTTGTTGTGCAGCATAGAGTACCAATACCTCAGATGTGTTAGGACATGTGATTATCGTCTGAATAACATTCATGAATAAACTTGTTTAGTATTAACAGATCTCGATACAAAAACCTGCCTTCCCTGCTCTTGTTACAATTTTCCGATTTCAAAATCTATCTTGTTCCTCATAGTTTGTATTACGATGCAAAGAAAACTGAAAAAAAAACGAACTGGGAAGTGAGGGGATGGAGAGAAAAAAACAAGAAGAAGGTGTATATATACACCTCCTTTAAACTGATCAAAATTCAATTTCATTTATAGTACGATATAAGTTGCATACCATTTACAATTTTGTGTGATATTAGATCGTTCATCAATTTCTTGTTTCCACATTCCACCCTGTAAGAATCCTTTTCATACGTGGACGGGATCTTTATCTGTTTAGAACCCAAAACCAATCATGATTCTGGCCTGTCCGCCCATACAGCTGACACCTAATAATACAGTAAGGGGGCAGTGTTATAAAACTTAAAAAACAGAAACAATTAAAGGAGTACAATAAATTAATCAATATGCAGAAAGTCCACAAAATAATAGAGAATAATTAAAAAGAGAGGAGAGGTACAAAAACATTCACAATAATAATAATATGTGAAATGCTCACTATGTGGAGCCACAAATATAAGGGTGCATCCACGAGAAGAGGCATTCATCAGTACGTCGCGGAGCCAATGTCACAATATCATTCTCATCAGTTCACCTTGAAAGTGCTTACCCCGTGATATTGCGAAATGTGTTATGAGTCAACCGCATGACTAGAAGTTGACGGGAAAAAGTGGCAAGCCCTCTTAAATGTTCCAAGAGTTCCCCCGTCATCGCGGGATCTTCAATGTATACTAGCATGACGTCATCCCAAACATATTTCCAGTATGGCGCCATAAGGACCTGTGCTTGAAGAGAGAAGGTCTCAAAAATATCGGGTGTTCTGGGATCAGGTTTGTGCTGTGTTATTTACATATTTCTCCCAGTACGTTCCATTCAGAACCAAACAAGCAACAAAGTCGGCACTTTCTGTTTGTGCGCGGCCTACCCTTAAATTGTGTGACCTGAAATAATGCTGCATTCAACGATAAGTCACATTAGATCCAGAGTTCCTGACGTAAGCGTCCTGCATTTGCTGATAAAACCTGACATGCCATCACCTAAGACCCCACGCAGTGTACGCCTTACATATTCTATACCTTAATATGTGTCACTAGCCGCACATCAGCCTTCTCTCACTTTGCGTAAGTCTCAGCAAGAAAGCCCGCCCTGATCCCTGATCCCTGATCCCTGACCCTCTTAAGTTTTCAGTCAACAATCAAATCTCCTGCACCACATTTTATCAGTGTCACTGCTAGAGGTGTTATCTTAGAACAGTCTTCCCTTTCCTTAAGAGCTTTAATTGCTGCCCACTGAGAAGCAAGGGTAGAAGGGGCTAATCCTTGTTCAAAAATTCTCTTCGAAATTTGAGATTTTTAAAAGGGTCAAGCGAAGATGCTTCTAGGTTTTTCGAAACTCCACGTTTTGAAAGTAGTTTCAGTATTTTTTTTTCTTTTCTTAAATAAGAGCGTAAGGTTGATTTTCTAGAAGTTTGAATATGGAAGGCAACCAACTGTAAACAGTTTAGAGATGCTGTGTTGAATTGCTGCCATCTTTAGTGGGGACAGGAATACATGTCACTAGAGAGTGTTGATCTACACCACGATACACAAGTTTTCTTGAGAGGGTTGATGAATGGATCTCTGGTAAATGATTATGAAGCCCAGTTGGTGCTGGACTCTGGTGCCTCATTCTCTTGAGCCTTAAAAAGAGAGGGAGGAGAAAGCAACCAATCGTCAAGATATGGGAATATTGTGACTCCACAAAATTGAATGTATCCCACAACATCATACCAAAAGATAGAAAAGGAAATTATGATCCTTTACCCTAATCCAAAGAAATTGCTGACTCAAGGTTGCCATCCCCACACCTCTCACCCCCACCCCCCATACTCAGGCCTGGCCTCAAAAGGGAAAAGGTCCTTTGTCATGGAAATTCCAAGGAGGACATTTAAATATAATTGGTTTCTTACAAGAAGTCAACTAGAATGGTTTGAGAATCTTCTTTTCCTCTGCTGCTTTATGTACTGTTATCAAGATCACTACCAAACAGCTTTCCCCAATGAAAGTTACCTTTTGAATTTGATTTCTCTCAGTAGATTATATCCACAGTAGTCTATGACCAGATACTGTTAGTCCTGTAGAAGAGGATGCAGCTGCCCATAGGCTGTCTAAGGATGCATCTGAGAGAAAGTGTGAGACCAGTTCCATGTAGGCTAATATACTAGAAGGGTCTTAATTTCCCTGTAAGCATTCGTACAAGGATGGGAATCTTTGCGTATTTGAGTAGTATAAGATGCAAAGGTATTTGCTTTCAATGCAAAATTAGAGGGCTAGGATCTTTTTACGGCAGCCTCTGGAAGAGTGAAATCTTTCACTGCAGGGCTATGTGTAGATTAAATTGATCTTGTTTAGAAAGCGGGGAATGGAAGTTTTATTCGGATCTGTCCATTCAAACAAGATGTCCGTAATTACTTAATGGAAAGGCAAATCATCTGCATCATCAGTGGTATATTGAGAGTAAAAACGCTTATCCTGACGAGGTTTTGTCTATTTTGAAAACGGGGAAGCGGCACGCAATGCAGTGTTTCCTCTGTTTTTATAGTTGCATCTGCGCACAGTCTCCCTGACCATGGGCCATATTACCCCGCACGGTTTCCAAGCAGCCCAACCACCAGCAAATGGACAATTAGCACATCAACAACTACCGTGCCCAGCGACAGCAGAGAATAGCTACAAAGTTCATTCACAAAAAAGAAATAATTAAAATTGCCTCCTTTACACCGTCTGAGAAAGGACAGGAATATGCAGGAAGTAATGGCCGTCAGGAGTATGCATATAAGCATGGACATAGAAAATAACGTATACGTAAAATTACCATCGCTCTTATGGTTTTGTGAAACTTCCTTTCTGAGGCTGGACCGTCTCAGACAAGGAGGTCTTAGATGAGGGGGCAATATAAATCTGACCTCCGCTGCTCAGTATTTCCGATGGAGACTGGGCATTTCTTCCCCATTTCGGCATTGAGGATTCCCCTTTGACAGCCCTGTGCCAGTTCAGGATTGCTGTAAGAAGAGATGCGTGCATCTGGCACAGGATTTGGAGTGTGGGAAAATGTGAACCTTTTCTCTCACTAACCTTCCATAATTTGTTCAGATACTTCGACTACTACCCATAGTTCTCAGTTTCCTCCATTTGTGTTTTCACGCCAGAACCTCTTTTGAGGAAAACATAGTGCCAAGTTCACCCCAGTTTAAAAGATGCAATGATTTTGATTTGATATATATATATATATATACATTTTATAAAGCGCGGCGTCTGCCCTTGGGCTTCTTGGTGTTGACTTTCTTAATGAAGCAATGGAAGAAACTATAGGGGGTGAGTAAAGAGCCAGATCATCAATGATTTCCTTAAAGTAGAGTGGTTGGCTTGGCTCCTCAAATGCGGTGGCATTTGGTTCCATAACTTAGCAGCATTATGGACCAAACTTCTACCTCCCCAAGACACTTTCCTGATAAAATGGATCCGTACCTTATTATCCGAAGATGACCTCAGTACTCTTGCAGGTGTGTTTAAGGAGAGTTACTGTCTGAAAAACTCTGGTCCTTGCTGATGGAGCGCTCTGTGTGTTAAATAGAGAGCCTTAAAGGCCGTCCTCTTTAACAGGGAGCCAGTGCATGTTTTGTCTGTCTTTGGAAACCTGATCAGACTTTTTTGACTTAGTAAGAGCAGGACAGCCGCATTCTGCAGCCTCTGAGGTCTTGTTAGGATGCCTTGCTGAACTCCCACGTACAAGGCATTACAATAGTGTAACCCTGATAGGACCATTGCATCTTTAGAAGTCGGGTGGTAGGAAAGGGAGGGCTTTCTTGAGAATTTTTAGGATCAACAAGCCGGATGCGTGGGGCGATTTGTCTGGTCCCTTAACGTGAGGTTGGAGTCGAAGTAGACGCCTATTGTTTCTAACTTTTAGGACTAGACATGGCAAGGATCCTAAGGATTGCAGCCACTAGGATAAATTACAAAAGGAGGAGCCTCGCCCGAATATGAGAACCTCAGTTTTATCGGAATTCACTTTCAAGGCCTGTGAGTGCATCAGTCTGTTGTTGCGGTCATGCATGCGTTAAACGTAGCAGAGACTTCCTCCCAGTTCTCCTCTGCAGAGATCATGATTTGTGTGTCATCTGTGTAGGATACAGTGGAGAAGCCAACAGATTTAATCAGTTTCATCAGGGGAGTCATATAAATATTGAAAAGTGTCGGACTCTGAGATAATCCCTGTGGGACACCATATGGTAAGGTAAATGGTACTGAGGTATGCATCTCCATGCTAATAGTTTGCTCTCTATTGTCTACGAATGAGGAGAACAGTCTGAAAGCAGGATCGCGGGTTCCTATATCACACAGTCTTTGCTTTAAGTTATCATGACATACCATGTTCAAAGCAGCGGAAAGGTCTAACAAGACCACCACTGCCTTTCCTTTGCTGTCCAGGACTTCCCTAACTTCTTCTGAGACCGCAACCATCCTTAAGCCAAACTGGCATAAATCAAGAATGTGGTTCTTCTCCAGGTAGATGGTGAGGGCGGTATTCTGGTGTCATTCTAACATTTAGGATAGGAAAGGGAGTCTGGCGATGGGCAATTCTCTTTCTCCATAGGGTCGAGTCTGGGTTTTTTCAGAAGAGGCCGAAAGGAGGCTTTCTTGCAGTCTCTGGAAAAGACACCTAATGCTAAAACTGTGTTAAACAGTTGTATGAGATATGGTTTGACGTAGTCACCTAATTTGAAAGAGTCTAGCTGGACAGGGATCAGTAGGAGCGCCTGACTTTGTGCGACTTAAGAGACTACCGAGGTTATCTTTGGAGATCGCTGGGAATTTCTCAAGCACATGATATTCTACTTCCTGAGGGATTGCATGTGGTGCTGAAAGATAGTCCATTTTCATTTGAGTGGTATCTTGATAAATAATGTCTACTTTGTTCTTAAAGAATTATGTAAGGCTTTCATACATCGCCTGGGTTGGAAGTATTGTTTGTGGTGGGGGGACGGGGGATTGCTGCAGCTCTGACCTTGTCTGTAAAGTATCTGGTCTTTTCTGTGATTATTAGAGATTTGTACTCCTGTATCAGTTCTTTATATTTCCTTTTCTCAACTGCATTATATTCAGACCTCCAAATTTTCTCTTGGCATCGACATTTCTTTTTAAGACCTTCAAACGAGGGACAGTACCAAGGAGAGGATTGACCTAATCTATAGCTAATACTGCTTTTTGATGGCAAGGTGTCATTTATGGCATTGTGCATCCAGTTAGTTAAGTTTAGCACAGCCTCATTGGGATCATTCACTGCGATGGGTTTCGATTTGTCAAGGGTTTTAAAGTTAACTAGTAAGAAAAAGACATGTCCATTTTCAACACTGACTAGCACACCTAAACAGGTGTGTACGTCTACAGTGGGGATCAGTGTGAGACTATGCTTTCCAAATATAAAGTTTTACATTCACCTAACTGAAATCTGTGTTGACCCCCCTGGGAAACTATATTGCACCTTAACCGCATTGCTGCGGTGGCTTTTCCCGCTGTGTGCGGCATTTTTAAATTTACCGCGTTACATGACGAGCTCAGCTCGTCATCAGCACACGGCAGGTAAGCCTGATGACGAGCTGAGCTCGTCATCAGCATCGAAGTGGTTAACAGATCTGTGTGAAAAATGTATTTGGGGTTGTGCCTAAATGTTGCACGTGTGTACATTCTCTTTATGAATATGTTCCTGCACAAATGCACATCTTAACTGGTCTGTTAGCACAGATTTGGAACAAACATTTTTGAATCGGTCCCTTATGTTTGTGGCGACTGTGTTTGTGGGCAAAGATAAAGTTGTAGCAAGCTATCTCATTAACAAGAAGGCAGGCCTGCAGAATTGAAGTTAAAGGACTGCCAACCAACATACATCCAGCACTTGCTGTTTTTTAAAACAAAACACTTGGCCTCAAAATTTACAATCTGGTCATAGCTAGCGACTTCACCATCAGACCCTTGCCTGCAAAAGTCTCTAAAAAGCATTCTATCTACAACTGCGGCAACCCAAGCTATGAGTATCAAAAAACACTTCCCTTCCCTTCGGAACTCACAATGTCTTGCAAATAACTACTTATCAAGAACCATCTAGATCCAGCAGATGCAGTCAGCTTCAGAACAATTCAGAATAACCCGTACTTTGAAAAACTGAATGAAAGAGCAGCAAATCTGCAACATCTTGCAGAAAACAACCTGGTGTTAGATGAATAAATTGGTTCTGCCTTGGAAGAGGCACATAATCTGTACTGATCTCCATCTTGGATGATGTGAAGACCACAGAGTAAATGAATGGCATTGCTGCACTGTTTCTACTTGGGGAGGCCTCCACGTTCAACACAGTTCAACGCCACTCCCTTAACATTGCAGTAACTTGACATCAATGAATCGTTCTTGATAGGATCCCCGCTGCCTTTCAAATGTATTAGTGCTGCAGCAACAATTTGCTTATGATGGGTGTTACCCCGAAACCGGCTGTGAGAAGTTGGCCTGGCATATGCTGTCCACTAGTTCTAGTGGGCACCTTGCATCAGTCCAAACAACCCTTATTGGTGATAGGTTTAAAGACAACCTTTATTGAAAGCTATCCTAGTGGTAGCTATGGAGAGCAGCCTTCAGGGTAAGTCTTGAAGGAGTGTAAAGCAACTTGGTTTACAAGATTATAACATCTTGAATGACCAAATGAAAGGAGAACCACACAAGGTATATATAAAATATATGTATTTATTACTAAATACTCTCTACTAACCTCTTTATGAGATTAGAGAACAAGATACACAATATCAACATGATACAACTTCAGTAAATAGCACAATATACAATGGGCCCCAGGGGGAGGCCAAACCATATATTAAGAAAGTGGTATAAGAACCACGACTTGACTAGACACAGTGCCTAGAGCATGTAGAATCACTGGGACCCCAAGGAACCACCCAAGGTAGTTACACAGGGGACCCACGGGTGACGCGTGCAGTGTGAGAACACAGCTGCGAGCTCTGTACGATCCTATGGGAAAGTCGCGGTTGGAAAATGAAAGATTAATGACACTTCGGAGAGGACTTGGAGCAAACCCTATTAGACTTAGAAGGTTCTAAGGCCAGCACCCATTTGAGCACCAGAGTACTCGTGTTACCTCATCCAGGGAAGCCGGGTGCATAGGTGCCAAATGGAGTCTGGAATCGTCGCTGTTTTCAATGGCAAGTTGCTTTAAAGTGCTGCTGCTGTGGAAAGGAAAAGTGTCAGGTGTGATCCAAGCCTGGATCGAGGATGTGAAGTACCTGAAAGCAGAGGGGACAGAGTCTGGGTCACTTAAGGGTGACCAGGCGCACGGTAGACCAATGCCCACCAATGTCAGGTGTTTCAGGGCGATGAGGTGAAGCTTTACTCCGCTGCCTCGGGGACCAGGAGACGTCGACGATGACCAGGGTCTGCAGGCGAGCTGTTCCACAAAGGATGTTGAGTGCTGGGGGATCGGTGTCCGGATCTGACACCAACAAGCCTTGGCAACAAAAACCAACGTGGTGAGAGTAAAAAGGCTTCGGGATGAACCAGAAAGGTCCAGTTGTCTCCCTAAGCGATGGAGAGTCAGGGTACATCTGGAGCAACCAGGTAAGCCCGTTCAAAGTTACAGTACCCTTCTCAGGGACCCACAAGTCGACGTATAAGGGTTCGCGAAGTGACCTCGAGAGGAATCATATCTCCGCCGCTAGGACTGACGGGGAGGTATGATTCCAAGGTGTTTGACACCAAACACAACATGTTTCCTTGCAGCCATCCCAAAGTTAGCATTTACCGCAAGGTTATAATGCACTTAAGAGTATATGGTTTGGCTGCATCACAGAACAACCCCGGTTAATAGATTCCGAGGGCTGCAGAGGGGCCCTGCTCTTGCATGGGCACATGCTCACACAAAACCCAGCACCCTGCATTCAGGATTGATAAGGCCTGCCATAGGGGTGACTACTAGGTTTATATGTGTAGTGATATAATGTTGATATAGGGAACCTATATCTAAGTAAGGGGTGCATATACCACCTTACACAGGTTGCTGTAGCAGACCTGTGATGTCATTTTCAGTGGTCTCTCAGTGGTGGCATAATACATGCTGCAGCCCCTGAGAGGCCTCCTGGGTACCTATGCGTACCTATGCACCAGGCACAGGATACCATATACTAGGGACTTATGAGGGTACCCCAGAATCCAATCTGTGGTGTACATAAAGTACATGCAATAATTTTAGAGAGGAAGCAGCTAGGCTGGGGCCCTGGATAGCAGGGTCACAGCCAGACTAAATGCGAAAAACAGTGAAACATCAGTAAAAAGTGGGGATAACTATAAAAAGCAGATCCTACTCTCCTACACCGGTCACAGGATGCTTGTTTCTGGTCTAGGGAGAACCCGGCTTGGCAGTTCAAGCTGGACTGCTCCCATGAGGAGTAGGGTCAAGAGTGGTTTGCAAATGGCTGGGTCCAAACTGGGGTGGCATAGCGAGCAAAAGAACAACTTATTTAACCCAGATCACTTGACTGGGGTTATAGTGTAGTTCCTACATTCCCAATAGGCTCTGCACATTGGAATAACATATCCTATAGATTTGACGTAGGACTTATGTCGACTAGGTCTCTATCGAATATATTAGACTTAATTGTGAGTGCCAGCTAGCTCAGAGGTCACTAGAAACTTTCTCGAATACACAAGAAGGGATTAGTTTCTGACAACCGCATAAAAATGACAACTTTGTTTCCCCCAGATAAAACGTATCTTCATAGTCGTGGAAACAATAGATAGATATTTTACTCAGTCGTTCGTGCATGCTTCGTTTCATCAGAGGTGCAGAGAAGTAGAGAGACAGGCGTTTTCAATAAAAGGATTTATTGAACAGTCTTCTTTCTCATGCAAAATAAATTAACTGCTACAATCGTAATACTGGCTGTAAAGTATAATGCGTACAGCAAGAAGAGGATTATAAAATAATACCGTAAAAGCATGGTATGGTTTCTAAGCCATAAATACATAGATAAATAACAAAGACAAAAAATGCTCAACTGGTGCTTCTAAAATACGCCTACTTCAATGTACCTAACCTAAGTCTAGTACAAGGTAAGAAGTAAGTATGATGTAGCATAGGTTTAGTTTTCTTTGCCAAGAATCTATCCAAGATTTCTCTTAGGGTCTAATCCGCTCCGTACCTTGGTTTTAGAATGAAGGAGGTCTGGTATCTCTGTCTCGGACTCGATTTCCCAACACGGGAGCTTTGAAACTCTGGAGCTGGATACTCAGCGAGAGAAAGGACAGCTTCTCCGTCAGTGCGTAAGGTCAGCTGGAGGGTCGGCATCCTTCGGCACTTGCTGTAGCGAGCTGCGTCGGGCAAGTAGATAGTCGGACTGCTCCGAACCACTGTGTGTTTGCTAGGGCAAGTATAGGCATATTTATACCTTGAATGTGCCAGGTTTTGACGTAAAGTCGGACATAATAACGTCACCAAAGAACCCCAAGGGAATGGTAGTTCTTTGAAAACGCCATGATTTCTAGGACAAATCAATATTCAAGAAAGGGGATGTCCCCGACTGCTGAAGCCCAGTTTTTAAAAAAATTGTTGTGGATTTTTGGAACCAGTGGAAGTAGCCATGCCTGTATTTGGACTGGATGGGCTATTTCTAAATATAGTTATGATTTCTATGCCTATATAAGAGCAAAGCGAATTATACCTATATAAGGGCATGAATCAGTAAATTACACTTGGATCCTAAAGTGCTACACAACAGGGTGAATTATTGATTCATTCAGCATTTTATCCATCATTTGTTGCCGTAGCACTTTTCGCCAGAAGTGAGATGGGTATGCCCAGAAGTGGGTCACTTGCTTGCTGTGCCATTGGATTCAAGCTAGCCTGGCTGATGAGGGGTGTTACCCCACCAAAATGGTCCCAGTATGCTTGTTTCCGATCCAGAGAGGGCTCGGCTTGGCAGTTTGGGCTGAACTTTTCCCCATTAGGAGGAGGGTCAAGACTGATTTGTATATCGCTGGGTCCAAACTGGGTTGGCATAGAGAGCAAAAGAACAATGGATTTGAGCCAGGGCGAATGTTTGATTCATTCAACATTCCGTCCATCATTTATTGCTGCAGCACTTTTCAAATGTATTAAGCATAATCTTATGAACTCCATTCACATGTCTACCATTCAAAAGCAATGGAGGAACACCTCAAACATTGCTCCACTTTGCTTTGATGTCTATCTCAGCCCAATATTAGTTCTCATCAAATTGTTCGACCGGACGTGCTTCACCTATTCCAATGTAAGTCAAACCATCCTGAAACTTGGAGTGCAATGGATCTTGAAAGATCAAGGTTCAACAAGCCATCAACCAACGGAGCCTGACAAATGAGCGTTATGTTACTTCATCCGAAATTGAGATCCTGACATGCGGAGTTTGGAAGAACTACCCATCCTCGATAGTCTGGACCCAGGAACCTGGTACTTAACCAATGACATTGACAGAACTGAGATCTTGTGCTGATCATGGATCCAGCCTATCCCTGGATCCCAGAGTAAATCAAGCCATGAGATGTGCATGCCACAGGTAGTGCCTTCTTCCTCATGTGAATCCATTTCCCATAACTAGCATTCCCACAGAAGCTTTAGGATAACATACCACTTGTTCTTTCTTCGCTGCTGATAGTCAATACAGTGAAGAAACAATAGCATAATCCTAGCCTCCGGTCCTGACATAGAATCCGATGCACTGTAGCAAGGCAGCTACTACATGTTCAGCATAATAATCTAATTTATCTGGCCAGTGAAGCATTTGATTGACTTCTTATCACAAAATGTTCTGCTTTCAGGAACAAGTGCAGCACTCCTAGAGCCAACAACTGCAAAGGCCAAGTTTTTATCCAAATGTTGGAGCGGCAGTTTACTATCACTACTTATAAGAAGAAACACGTCAGTTGAACCACTTTCTGTATACATGCTGCTAAGTTCTGGAACGCTAACCCGACAATAACTAGAATCATCTAAAAGCACTTGGAATTGAAAAAAAAAACTGTGATGCCATGACTAGTCTAGATTATGTCTCCACAACTAGATGTAACTAACTCCTATGAATAGGAAAGAGAAACAATTATGCCATGTGTAGTTTGAATGGAATGTGGAGGACATATATTCAAAGAATTTCACAATTCTCTTTAGCACGTGCCTAGTCCCAGTAGACTGCCAAGTGAGGATTCAACCACTGGCATACTGACCCTGCCAATTGCTAAAGCACCATCCCAATCATCCATACCCTAATCATTTGCTAGCAAATGTTTCTGATTCCTGAAATATGCATTGTTGTGTGGTGCTGACTACCCTATTTAATATGTTTAAGTCTTACTATCGACTGAAATAAACTATTCACTGTTTCAGGCTCTGTGAGGGTGTCACTGGTGCATAGTGTAATTTTTCTTTCTTTTCTTTTCTTTTCTTTTCTCTATTGCTAGGAATACCAGCTTTTGTGAGTTTCTATTGCTGCATTTCTTGTGTTGTTTTGCTTTGACACAATCAATCTTCAGTTGCTGATTGAGTGACCTGAAGAAGAAATCTGAGTAACCATGTTGACTAAAGAATGTATTTGGTCTATAAACCTGAATTGTCTCTCAGTTAGAATTTTGTTTTTTTTCCAGTCACTATTATTCATAAAATAGTCCACCTTGATCATCCTTTCTGTTTATTGAGAAACCTTATGAACTGAAGGCCACCTTGCTGTCTACTCTTAGGGAATATTTTCTTTCAATAATTAGATTTAATAAATTCAAATTTGGAGGAATATCCTTTAGAGTTCTAGGTCCAAAATGGTGGAAAGAATTTCCCCAACGGTTAAGTGAAAAATCGGGTTTGCTGACATTCAGAAATTCTTTTTAAGACCAGGCTTTTTGGTCTTCCATTGTAACATTCAATTTTTGCTGTACATGTGTGGGTTGTAGGTTTGTGCTCTATAAATCTAGATGGTTAGAGAGTTCTTCCTGGAGACACAAGATCTCAAATAACGTTGGGCTCAATACAGTTCATAGTGTTTTCTATACTCTCTGGTTTGACTACTTTGTGGTATGTCCTTCTTTTAGCAGGTCGCCAGCAGGAATCACCAAAGGATAATATCCTGATCTCCTATGTAACCGATGAAAGCAACATAGCTGACTTGTCTATTTGACATCTAAACTTGGATGTAACTGCGTACACTAGCCCTGAATGGGCCTAAACTAATGTGGTGATTTTAGAGTTTTAATACCATGGTTTCCCTACCCTGCTAGTGTCTGCAGTTTCTGGGACCTGCTGACTTCAAAGGTGTCAACAGTCGTTCTTAAAGGACAATTCCCAGGTGACTGCCGAAGTTTGATCCCAATGCTCATACCTTATATTGCTACCCACCTTTAAGATGTAAAACCAGGAAGGTCTTTCATCACCTCCCCCGGGGGATCAAACTTTGGGTTGGTCTTCTGCTTTAGGCATGGAGGGATAACAATATTCCAAATTTAGGAAGCTTGTCAAAACAGTTGTTTCTTCCTCTGTCAGTGGGAGCTGAAGTTCTATCAAACAATGTATTTCCATCTACGCTTGTTGTATAGACGTGTGCTTTAGAGTGGTATATAAGACATTTGCAGTGTAGTGATAGTAAATTCAAATGAACTCAGCAGACACTGTACGTTTTTCATAGTCTTCATATGTATTAAGAGTAAACCTTGTTCGGATCAATAAGTTCTTATGGAAAATTACGACTCTTATACAAGCTAGTTAATTCTTTTTTCAATTTATAGGTTCGCGAGTGGAAGAACCAAGGGAGTAAAACGCACATGTGTACTGGCAGGCCGGGCTGGTTAACTGTGTCTCTACGTGTTGGGAAGTACAAGAAGACGCATAAGAACATAATGATAAATCTAATGGATATTTTGGAGGTGGATACAAACAAAAGGGTAAGTCTTGCATTGACAGTATAACAAAGTCTAAGGTCGCTTTATCAAATATTTATTTATTTTTATTTATTTATAAAATTTCTATAGCGCACAAATACCTTCCGGTGTCTCTGCGCTAGAGCTTACAGATTGCAAAGGGGTTGGGAGTTTACTGATTAAAAGGCCAGGTTTTAAGATGCTTTCGGAATGTTAGCAGTGATGGGCTAAGTTTGATGTAGGGAGGGAGCATGTTCCACAGTTTAGAAGCGGCAACCACAAAGCGTTTGTCTCCCCATGTGGCTTTTTTTGTGCGTGGGATTTGAAGCTGTTGGGCTGCAGATGAACGTAATGTTCGACTAGGCGTGTAAACACAAATGTCCTTTTTAAAAAATCTGGTCCAATGTTGTTCAATGCCTTATATGTGATACACAAGGCCTTAAACTTCGTGCGGCTTCTAACCGGCAACCAATGTAGTTGACGAATGATGGGAGAAATAGATGAATACTTCGGTGTGCCGGTTAGAATCCTTGCGGCAGCATTTTGGACAAGCTGTAATTTGTTCAAAACTTGCTCCTGCGCGTTCAACAGTAGGCCATTGCAATAGTCCATCTTGGACAATACCAAAGTGGACATTAGGGTCTTGCCTGCATTTGGGGGAAGAAATGGAAGCAATTTCTTTACCATTCTTAGGGTAAAAAAGGAGGCTGAGACCACTGCGTTGGCATGGCTGACCAAAGCTAGCTTGTTGTCGAATAGAACCCCCAAATTCCTAACTTTGGATACTGGTGATGGAGGGGTTCCTAACTCCGAAGGCCACCAAACTGGGGACCAAGACTGGGTCAGCGCACCAAATACCATGACCTCAGTCTTGTCAGAATTTAACTTTAGACAATTCTGATCCATCCAGGTACTGATGGCTCTCATACCCTCCTGGTTAGCGGCCACTGCTCCTCTATTTTTGTGGATCGCCAGGACCAGCTGGGTGTCGTCAGCGAATGAGGTCAGTCCAATACCAAATGACTTGATCACCCTCGCCAAGTCCGACACGTAGATGTTAAAAAGTGTCGTACTTAGCGAGGAGCCTTGAGGGACTCCACAAGGCAGAGTGAAATCAGGAGAGTAATAACTCCCCATCTTCACAGACTGCTCTCTATCAGCCAGGAAGGATGCCAGGAGGGCTTTGGCTTTGCCCTGAATGCCTATTGCAGCGACACGGTCGCTCAAGATGGTATGATCGACTGTGTCGAAGGCTGCAAACAAATCCAACAGTGGTCCATGATTATCCTGACCTCCTCTGCTGCCTTTATTAGAGCAGTCTCAGTCCCGTGGCCCTTCCTGAACCCAAACTGGGTGTCATCCAGCAGATCGTTCTGATCAATATAGTTCGACAGCTGTAAGTTCATTGCCTTTTCAAACATTTTGATGGATAGGGAAGCGAGGCAATAGGGCGATAGCTTTTAGGCTCTAATGGATTTAGGGTCGTCTTTTTTTTTTTTTTTTTTTTTAAGAGAGGTTTTACATTGGCCTTCTTCCAGATTGAGGGGTAGTCAGTCCCCTGTCCGAAACATGGCATTACAGATGTTAGTGAGCACCGGGGCTATCAGATTGGATAATGGTTTGAGGATGAATGGGGGACATGGATCCAAAGGTGATCCTGACTTAACAGTGTTCATAAGTTCTTTCATAGACAGTTGGGATAGTGGGGAGAAAGCCTCAAAGGTTGGCTTATGGGACGTGAGAGGGATCTCCAAGCAGGCTGAATCAGTAATAGTTCTTTTAGTAAAGTTGTTAAAGATGTCTTTGACCTTTGCCTTGAAAAATTCCGCTACCTTATTGCAGAAAATTTGAGACTGCTCTGTGGTGGCAAGAGCTGGTGGATTGGCTAATTTTTTAACCACCTGATATAGCTGTTTGCTCGGGTTTTGAGCTTGTTCTATTCGTGTACTATAAAAGTTACATTTTTCTGCAATTATGAGTTTTTTGTAGCTTGACAAAGCTTTCTCGTATGTATCTCTGTCATTGTTGTCGTATTTCATATGCCAACGCCTCTCCAAATTTCGGCATCGTTGTCTTTCAAGCCTTAGTGGTTCAGAGAACCACGGCGCGGAGGGTTTAGTGCGGTTTGGCCGCATCTTTATGTTAGGTGCTAAGTGGTTAAAGGCATTGTTCAGCCAAGGTCCATAGTTATTAGATGCTTCATGTGGATCAGATATGTCTTCTGGTCTCGTGGACTCCAAGGTATTATGTAAATCGGTGGGATCAATGTTTTTCCAGTCGCGACATTTAATCTGGGGGCGAATGGGAGGCGATACATTTTTATGATTCCTGACTAAGATAGTAAATTTCACTCCATATAAGCGGGAACACTGTAGGGTAAGTCATATGAGAATTGTTTGTAAATAAGCCATCCAGGATGTGGCCTGCTTGATGAGTGGCTGAGGAGACCCGCTGTTCTAAGCCAGCGGCCGAGAAGTCCGAGATAAGAGTGGCCGAGTCTTTATCTGCAAGATTTTCTAAATGAAAATTAAAGTCTCCCAATATTGTGTAGTCCGAATTGGCAGCTACTGGTTCTAATAGGAAATTAAGGGATTTCAAGAAGGGTATGCGTGAGGTAGGTGGTCGATACAACAGAGTTCCCTTGAAGGTTTGTATAGGAGAGAGAGTAATAGTGAAACCTAAAACATCAGCAAAATCGCAATCTAATGGTTCTGTTTTTATAGCTAAATTGGCTCGGTGTATAATGGCTAGTCCGCCGCCCCTTTTGCCGGATGATCTGTCTAGTCTAATCACATGATAGCCGTCCGGGGTGGCTATACTAAAATCTGGGCCAGATGCTGGATCTGCCCAGGTCTGTTATAAACAGAACGTCTATATATTGTGCACTTCCATGATGCTGTGCTTCATTTTAACAATTTATATTTTTCTGAAGATCTTTTCCCCAGCCAAACATCATCTAGATTTATGACCTTTGTCGAATAAACTCTGCAAGGTTAAATCCTGAAACTGGTGATATAGAAAAGAAAGCATTGGCAAAGGCAATAGGTATGGCTTCACTGTTGTAGCATATCCAGACACATGCTTGCGCATATGTACATTAGCAAATTAAATCCAGACCTAATGATGTACCTTTTTTAGATCTTCATTTCACACCGAAACAAAAGCCTTTATTATTTTATTGCATTGTTTCTGTGACACAGCAGTATTATTCTGAAGATATTCTTGCCATCAACTTAAAAAAGAAAAAAATAGTACATGGCCGCAGTAGCACTGGTAACTTAAATTAAGAAAAAAAGAGTGGATGTTGGAAGCTGAAAGTTTTTTAAAACTCTTGGTCCCGGCAACAATGAGGAGAAGCGGGAGGAAATTAGAATCCCCTCTTTCGAACCTAAAATGGCAGTGCCTAGGTAAAAAGTAAAAGCTAGCAGCTGTTAGGGTCAGACTATTTGGCGAGTCCTGACCCAGAAATAACAATCAATATCAATTAAAAAAGACGTATTAAGGAGAAAAAAGAAAGCTAAAAGGGATTGATTTATGTATACAATGCTTGCATATATTTATATTTGAGTATACTTTTTATGTTTCAATGGTTTTATTGAAGTTTTACATTTAAAGGCATACAGACAATGCTTGCAATAACAGCGTATCAACGTGGTTGATGACAACCCCCGCGTTTTTGAAAGAGCTGGGATTTGTCCACTATGTCGGCAATCTTCTTGTGGCTCAAAAAGAGCCACCATTTGTGAAGCCAGTGCTCGTTTGTATGAGTGGTGGGGTTCTCCAAATGAGAATGGATTGCATGTTTTGTGGCCAGAAAGATGTGAGAAGTGCGCTGGCTTACTGTGGAGTGGAGATAGTAAAAACCCAACAGCAAGTCTTCCTAAGACAGCAAATTCAGGAAGTTTGTTGCGTTTGTAGCCCTGGGAGATTGCATGGAATATAGCTTCCCAAAAGGCCACAATCGAAGGGTTTGGGACCATAGGATGTTAAAGAGTACCGCTGTCCCCTCAACCACGCTAACCTGCTGCCAGGTAGGCCACACTGATAGTGTGCAGGCAGGAGGGGGAGTGCAATGCCAGCAATTCAACATTTTGTAAAGAATTTCCCTGCCCTGCTTGTGTCTCGCAAACTCAGTGTTATGGAGGAATGCTTCTTGTTGTTATCTGGTGTTTAGGGTGAGCTGCAGGTCCCCTTGTCAGTGTAATTAGTATGGTGTTTGGGTGGCGATGTCCGTGTATTGAGGAGGCAATAGATATTGGAGACTAGACTCTTAGAGGAGGTGGCGTTGGAGGTAAAGTTTGAAGGGAGAAAGCTTCCTGGTGGCCCTCGGTTTAACAATAGAGTGGGAGAACAAATGACAGGGCTGGATATAAGGGAATCTCTCAGTTTCTGAAATCCCATAGTCTAGTTTAAGTTCCTCAAGGCCTTTAATTGGTCTCCCGTAAAGAAGTCCTAGAGGGTGAAGTAGCCTTTCTCTCTCCATATGTGAGAGTCCCAGTAAGAACTCCGGGTTGACCAGGATGGGAGTGAGGAGGAGAAGGTAAGAAGGTAATGTCCATCCTAATGGCAATCTAGTCCCAAACAGCTAGGGTGGCTTTAGTGATGAGGGGAGATGTATGAAGGTGGACCTCTCAAGGGCTTGGGGACCCATGTGATCTTGCCCAAAAGTCTAGACACCAGGTTCTGGTCATTGAAGTTCCAGTGTTTGTTAGTTTTCACCTTCAACCATTCGATCATGTAGCATAATTGGGAAGCCTGCTAGTAACAGAGCAAATGCAGCACTCTGAGACTTCCCCTTCCTGAGAGTTGGTGCAGGCTAATCTAGAGTGATGACCTCCCCCTGCCCCTCACCCTCCTCCCCAATATGTAGGCCATACAGGGGCAGTTTCAAGGCACGCAATCTTGTCTTTGGGGATCCGCATGGGAATTGCAGTAATAGGAAAAAGTATAGGATGTGGGGTAGAAGGGTCATATTGAGGGCCACAATGCATCCTACCCAGAAGAGAGATATTTCTCCATGCAAGCAAAAATTTTCTGGTTTCACGCAGGAGAGATTCAAAGCTGCGGGTGGCGCAGGTAGAGAGGGCAGGCGTATGAGGTGGATTCCCAAATTCTTTTGGAGATGGTTGTCTATTAAAATGATGTTGCTGTGGTGAGAAACTCAGTGAGGACTGAGAGGAGTTGGGGAGTGCTTATAAAATAACAGGGTGAAGATGTCTGGGATTGGGGCTTTGGAGAGCCTCCGTTGGCCTATGGCTGTGAGGATTTCAGCCTCCGCTATGGGGTGTCAAGTTCAAGGATGCAGAGAGCCTGGGGAGGGTGACCCAGTTCAGGAATGTCTCTTTACCGAAGGCGTTGGTCGTATAGAGGGATTGCTAATAGGACCAGAAAGGTTGGAGCTTGCTCCAGTGTACAGAGCTGGCCCATTTCTCCTAGTCAGAGTGTTTAAGTTGCTGTTCGGGGGTCATTAGTTCTGTGGTCCCTTTGTATCTAGTGAGGCCGCATGCCTTGCTGCCTCCTGGATGAAGTGGCCCCTAACGACTGCCTTGAGTATGTATGTAAATGTAAATGTATTGGCATTTATATAGCGCACTACTTACCCGTAGGGTCCCAAGGCGCTTCGACCGCTGCGAAACCCTTCCTGGCTTCCCTGAGAGATGGTCCCTTAATGGGTATCTCCAGGGTGAGACCAGGCATCCCCGGCGGTCTGGTGGGGCCGTTAGTGAAGATGAGGCAAGCTAATGCCCAGAGTTGCCGAGTGTGATCGCTGATCAGAGTAGGCACCGAGGCGAGAGAATTATCGAGTCCGCTGACCCTGGTCCAGAAACCTGCCGCGCCCGGAATCGAACCCTGGTCCCGGGCCGTCCTCTGCTCTCGCGTCTGCCGCCTCTAACCAGCGAGCCACACTACCATCCCAGGCCACCTGATTGTCCATATCTTGCGTGTTGTCGTGTCAGTTGTTAGGTGAGTGTCTTTTGAATTTTTGCTATCACAACTGAGTCACGGAGGAGGGAGTCATTGAGCACCAGCATCCACGCTGTGGCTTCCCGCCATCGCCCTTGTGGAGAGCCAGGGTGACAGGACCATGATTGGAGAGGGATTGGGGGTGCTGGTCTGCTTCAGCTATGACATGCTCCAGGCCTTTTTCAAGGAGAATAAGATCAATGCATGCATAAATGCATTGCACTGCCAAAAAGTAAGAATAGTCTGTTTGTCAATGGCGTGTACGCCAAGCATCTAGTGTCTGTGAGCTAGGGTCGCACTTTGCAGACAACTCCAGGGTCCCTCCATGTCGCTAGTGTGATTTTTCTGCTCACGGAGTGTCCGCTGCCTTGACCTGCGGGCCAGTCGGGGTTTGGGTGTCCTCCATGCCTGTTTTACGTTAGTGCTCTCTGCACTAGGCCTTACTATGCCCAATCTCTTTGAGACTGGGGCTGCGAAGCCGCTCACTACCCCGCATTCCATGCCAGCTGGTGCCGCAGGGTGTGGGTTGAGACTGAGAAGGTTTATCACTGTGGTCCTGGCGGACTTAGGACATGATTTCCTTTGCATTTTTGCAGCTGGGTATGTAAGCGAGAACCCCAGGCTGAGCGAAGAGGCACCACTCTGTGCACTCTTTCTCTAGGATTTGGTGCCCCTGCATTGCGCTCTAGGATGGCATCAAAGAGGTCAGAGAGGTATTGAGGGACATCAGCATCACAGACAGTAGCTGGGATTCTACGGATGGTGTTTCAGCGTCACCCTTTTTCTAAGTCCTCGCACCTCTCTTGGAGGATAATTCTTTGGGCTTCTAGGTAAAGGATCCGTCGCTGTAGGTCTTCGCTTGCCCAATGTTTGTTCAGTCTGCACCACATGGTACCCAAGGCCATCAACATCCTGTTGGAGGGCAAGGAGGTTGTGCTGGTGGTTTAATGTCCTTAAACTCTTGGACCTTTTGGTTGAGAAAGTTCTTGATGATGGATTGGTCGTTGACCGCCGCTGTTTTCCCCTCCATTGTAGATGGTTACAGGGAGCTCTGGGTGTTACTGCTGTTGGGGGCCTGGCAGATGTGTGGCGGTGCGGTGTGAATGGTCCCATCCCATAGGCAGTCTGTTCCCCACATGGAGGGCCATCTGGAATGATTAAGTCTGGCCCACTGTCTCATAGGCCTGGGGCTGCGTTTCGGAGACTCCCATAGGTCCATTGGCCCCAGAACCTGCTGGAGTATGTGGAGACACTCTGGGGTCCCCGATGCTGGCGGAGGGTCCCCAAGGAATGGACGGGAAGCTCGGTGATCACAAATCTGCTATCTGTCCAGGCTCAAACATACCCCCTGAGTATACTTTTTAGATGTAAAATAGTCCCTGAAGCATTGCAGTGGAAGCCTGAAAGATACAGCCATATAAAAACCAATAGCATGAGGTCATAAAATATATTTCTAGTGCCAAGCTAGGGCCCACTCTTTGTGTATGTTAGTCTAAAAAAATGTGTTGCAGACAGCTGCTCTTTCTGGGCAGACCTACATGATTCTTTACGTTATATTTCTTTTCTTTTTAACTTAACCAATAAAAAAAGACCACTGCATTGGATCAGTGCAGATTATTGCATAGTGCACACCTAGACAAAGGTAACCAAGCACTGTGCACGGCTGGGAGGCAAGAGTATGATGCACAGTCATTTACAGAGTGGAGGGAGGGGGCTACTCAAGTCAGTAGAATGAAAAGGACATTTTAACATGTCAAGGCTGATTTTTGTTTTTTGAAGAGTTGAGTCTCTAACTTTTGAATTGAATTGATCGAAGGTAGTTTAGGGCTGTTCTGATGGTTACTGGGATATTGTTACAGATCCTGGGTGCATAATTGGAGAAAACCTGTTTCATGTTTTTCTGTGCTTTTTTACTCTGGCATAGCTACGGTGTATGAAGATCTACCTGATTTGACTAGTTTGTTAGCCACATGGGCAGAGGGGGCCTTTCATTGTGGCCTTGTAGATGGTGAAACTAAACTTGAAAATGATGCAGATATGCAGGGAGCAAGTGTAGTTCCATTTGGGAGAGAACTGTACTGGTTTAATTTCATCGGGCCCTTGATGGGTTGTGCTGCAGTGTTTTGGACTCAACATTGTGGTTTCTGGGAGGCTGTAACATGACTGGCTGTTGCAAACTGTTGGGCTTTGTGTATTCCTCCTAGACAGCCACACACAATAGGAAACTTTGGTGTGCCTGGATGGGCCATCACTGGCAGGATGGGAAGGAGCAGCTGGGCACAGTCCCGCTTACACTTGAATAGGTTGTGTCCTGCTGCCGCTCAAAGGACTGCATACCCTTGTAGTTAGTCAGGATCCAGGGAAAGGAAGGCAGGGCATCTGTGCACCTCAAATGCATGCCTCAGGAAGTTTCTCCCACTTCAAAGCCAGAACTGGTATAAATATTGAACCTCATGCACTAAATCTTCAGTACACTTCTGGACCTGTGGATACTTCGCCTGGAAGGACTGCTGTGCTGCTGAAAGGACTACTGCTGGACTACTGCTCTGATGGACTGCTACCCTTCTGTACTGACCTGTTGCCTGCTGTTCTTTTGCCTGGGTGAGAAGGACTGGACCTGCAACTCTGAACCCAAGAGTGACTTTAAGGGCTAGTTTGCTGGCCTCCTGATTAGAAGCCTCGGAGACACGAGTTTCCAATAACCTTGAACCCAGCACCTGGACACTGTCATCTATGAGACCTGTGCTCCCAAGTACCCTTGGAAGTGGGCCTGAAGGTGCTCTGCTAAGTCCAATTGTGGTCCCTATCGGAACTGATGCGAAGCGATGTGAAGTCCCGCAAAGCCTCACCGCACAGTTGCCTGCCTCATCAGAATAGACAAGCGACACAGAGCCTCACCACACAGCTGCCAGCTCATTGAAACTGATGCAAAGCCCAGCCAAGCTAGCCCCCACTGTTCCCCCTGAACTGACGCAAAACGACTCTAAGCCTTGTAAAGCCTCGCACACATCTTCATTGGAACTGACACCGGATGACGCAAAGTTTCTCAAAGCAACCCCACCTAGCAGGATTTAAGGTACTTTAGTCAGCGGACCTAAGTGGGTCCCTCTAGTGGCCCATGTTCTATCGCTGTCGGCCTAAACTTGTGACTTTGTCCCTTTCAGGCACAACCAGATAACCACAGTTAGAACCTCGGGCTTTTTGGCACTATTTATACTAAAACCTTTGAAATTTCATTGCTCTGGTTCTACTATGTGCATTTTTGTCATTCTGGTCTTGTTTTATTAGTTAAATTAAGGTTGACTTGTGCCTGGTCCTGACGAGGATTGTCGTTGCTGCTTGGCAAAGGCTTACACCCCAGTCAACCTAATTTCTTTAAACGATGTACAATGAATTGCAAAAGTGTTTTTGTTCTGTGCACAGAAGAGTGACTCACAGATAACAAGTTTAGATAGAGATTTAATTGGATTTGCGTAATTAGTCAGTGGTGTTGATAACTGGACTATCAACAGGACTCCTAATTGGTATGAGCCCAAGAAGACCTTAAGACCATTTACCAAAATAAGCACATACATCCCTGTGATGCCAAAAAACGATTGTGGGGAATCTGAATCAGTAGAATGTTTTTACTCGCTTGAAGCGCTGGAATGAAAAAGGGCAAATTGATAAACCAGCCAAGAAGCAGAGTGAAATGCAAAAAAGTAGGTGCGACCCACAGTGCTGGGAGGCATGTGGTTACAGTGGACTGCCTCCAAAGAGGAGAAACCAACAGTGTGGGAAAGAGGCATCTCCAGTTTAAAGTACATGTCACTGAGCTAGGTTTGGATGAGTAGTTGTCTGTATTTGTTGTCAAGTAGGAAGAATTTGGTCTCGGGGAGATTGAGATGCATGTAGGTGCTTGACTGTCATGTCTAAATGAATTAGGACAGCATTGATGCTTTGCCAGAGTTGAGTGTAGATTGCTTTTTCTGCAGTCTTACCGCTGAAGGGGAGATAAGTAATATGCCCATAGCTCACAAGGTCATCTGGATCATGAGTGGACGTTTTCAAGAGTGGGAGAATTTGGCTAGTTGTCATGGGAGGGATTTGAAAAGGTAATGAGTGTAAGAAAATATTCATAGAAGATACGTTTGAGGTAGTTAAAGATTTGAGAGTGGGAGTTGAAGGATGGCGGTTGTGGGATGCTGCGCAATGGGATAGGTAGAGGAAGGGATGTTAATGCTGTCTAATTCTCCAAGTAGTGTACTGATAATGTTGAGGAGGGTCTTCTTGTTTTCTTTGTGGTTTGAGTCAACACTGGTGTCGAAGTCTCGGAGGAGGTGTGTGTTTTGAACAGATAAGGTTGTGAGGAAATCAGCAATTTCATCTGTGAAGTCCTAATTGTGTATTTGAAGCGAAATGTGGTTGATCTGGTTGCAGGAAGTGGCATGTGAAGAGTTTCACAGAACTAAGTGTTATTTCCCCATCATTGATGTTTTCCTTTTTAGGTCTCGCTGGAGTAGCATCCGAAGGATGCGTCAAGCTAGAGACGTATAGCCGTCCGTCTCGGGGGAATTTGGGACAGGAGGTTGGCACGCGCTTCTGCTGCTGGATTTGCCTGCGAGAACGCGCACTTCGGCTCCGTCCACATTCTCAGCAACATGCGTGCGCATACACACACACAGACAGACACTCGCCCGCTCACACACACCCCCACAGTCATCGGCCTCTTTTAAACACACACACACGCATACACACACGCATACACACAGACTCCAAGACACATACACGCACGCAGGCTCACACACATACAGAGCCCCCCGCCGCCGCACGCGCACACACACATGCCCCCCGCCCTCGCAGCTCAGCAAAGGCCCCCACTCACCGGTACTCGTCTCCAGCTCTCCATGCGAGGGCTCTTCGCAGGCGGCGGCGGTCTCTTCCTTCGGTGCAGGGCTCTCTTACCTCACGGGAGCCCCGCTAGCGCCAGCCGCCCTTCTCCTCCTGCCCATACGTCCCAGTGCTGGGTAGGCTCCCGCCTGGGCTTCTGGTGTGTCTTGACGTCCCGCCCCCGGCCTGCCTGACTTCCGCCCGGGATTGTGCACGCCACGCATGAGTCCATGACTTCCTGCTGTGTCTCTTTGGTATTATCAAGGCAAAAGGTATTTTAATAATAAAACGTTACAAATGTTAAAATATTTTGTGCGGTGTGAGGAGAGCTACACAATCCCTGTTCACGTTTTTCACTTCAAAGCACGCCCCATTGCACACCCAGGTGCCCCTCCGTCCCAACCCCCAATCAGTCTCCTCCATCCTAACCACGAACCTCCAGGGGCCAAAGCAGCAGAAATACACCTGCTGAGCTCCCCCTAACTCAGCAATAAAAACTCCTCGCTGCCTCCTCCCCAGGCTGCCTAAGCACGGTGTCCCCCCCCTTGCACCCTTCCACATGAGCCCCAGGACGATAAACCATGCCTAGACCCAAACCCAACCCCACCCCCTCCAAAGACGGCAGCTCCGAACCTAAGGCTCACATCCCCCCCCAACCCAACCATTCCCCCACTGTCCTGTTACGCCACACTCTATGCTCCCGAGCCCCATCTCAGCTGCTGCAACACCGTCCTCCTGTCCGTCTGTACTTTTTTCAAGCCCACAAAAAGATGTTAATATTTCACTTCTGTTCTTGGATTTTCGTCTCAATAAAATACACTGAACATAATCTTCACAAAAGTTAATTACATAAATGTACGCTAGTGCCATTATAAATTACAATAACTTTTTTCTAAGTATTAATAATAAAAAAATTAAAAGCCATTGTTATGTGTATTAACAATACATGTAAGTCATGTAAATACAACACATATTGCATTACAAATGCTATAGGTGTCACATTTGCGAAAGTTATAACTATTGGCATTGTAAATGACAAAGCTATTAATTTTGCTATTTTCAAAACCAACACATAAATAAAAATTTGTCATTTACAATACCAATAGCTCAAACTTTCCTAATGCGAGACCTATTGCATTGCAAATGCTTGTTTGTTGAGGGTATGCAGTTTATATTGTATGAGATGAGTGAAGATGTGCCTCTGGATGTTAACATGAGTACGTTATTTGTATGCATGTGCTTAGTACCTCCATATTGTTTGATTAGAAGAACACACTATTCAAGGCCCAGATCTGTTGGTTTTTTCAGTGTTTGTTTTGAGAATGCGGGTCTGCACAGCTCAGCTGAAAAATTACTGGAGTTCTTTCTTTTTGGTGGTAAGCATTCATATAGTCCTTAAAGCCAACTGCCTTGTGAAATTATAAAGAAATTAACACTATTTCTTCAGTGAGCTCATGAATGCAGGGAACTTCCAACTCTGTATGTTAGGAATGGAATATGCCATTAGTTTTATTATGATGGTGGCAAGGCATATTCAAAGCTCATGAATCTAGGAAGGGATTCCCTTACTGTAGACCTTTTCTTACAGAGAAACACAATTTCCATTTGTCTCAGATTAGTGGACTCCTACCAGGGACATGAATTGATGTGTGCCACGAATATGTGTTCAGTAAGAGTGGTTCTTACTTGTTAACTTGAAAAAGTTAATTCATATATGTTTAGCTTACGAAATGTATATTTATGTATAACCGTGCTTTGACCAGATCCTTCATATGACATACTTTTGGGAAACTAGCCAATCTTAGGGTACTTTTTAATTCCTTGGGGACTGCTATGATACGTATGAAGGTATCGGATCTGGGGTTATTGTACCCATAACACCGTACTAACGAAGAATACACTGGAATGGCATTTGGACGTTCGTATACAAGAAGGATATAACTCATTTTGAATTTTACACTTATTGATCTGATATTTGAGCTCACAGATACAAAAAGAGATGTAATAATTTGAATTCAACGTATATGAGCCCTGACATAGTTCATGAGACGAAACGCATTGGCTGGATGTTTTTGTACATAAATGGATATAAAGCAAACCAGGAATACAACAGATATTTTGTGGATATTTATGGACTATTTCCCGGGTGCACCTTTCCACTTGTGGTATTATCCCATCGTTGCTAGGACAAGAGACTTCTCAACAGACTTTTAAATTCTTGAGATTTACTGTGTTGTGTACAAACTGACACATGCTTCTTTTCCAAGACCAAAACTGCTCCAGCACCAGCTGACATTATTTATTCATTTGCATATATACTTCTGTATGCATCTAAAATCTATAACACAACGCAGACAAAAGAATCTGTACAATGGCACATGGAACAGGTTAAACACAATTCAATATTATCATAGAAGCCATGGAAAATAGGCAAGGAGGAGCAAATCTGTTAGAAATTCGATTACTGGTTGACTGGGGGGTGAGCCCTGGCCAATGAGCAACCACAGTCCTAGTCAGGCTAAGGCATAAGTAAACCCCAAATTAACCTGTGCTCATCCTCTTTGGTAGTTTGGCACAGAGCAGGTAGGCTTAACTTCGAGGCAATGTGTAACATCTTTGTGCAACACTTCAAACAGTGAAAACATAGAGTCCCACACCAGGTTTAAAAAGTAGAGCCGAATTGAATAAATAAAACAAGACCAAAGGGACACAAATCCAATCAGGAGACCCAAAGTAATACATTTGTAAAGAATATATTGCAAAATAACTCCTAAAATCATAAAGCACCAACCGCGGCTTTCAGATCAGGAGGCCAGCAGACTAGCCCTTGGAGTTACTCTTGGTCCTTAGTTCAAGATGAAGTTGCAGGTCCAGCTCTTATTACCCAGGCAAGAGGGTAGCAATTAGCATGTTTTTGCCATAAGATGCTAAAAATAACAGTAAACTTTCCAGTTACACAAAATATATCAATTAAACCCCAATAAAACAGTCCCAGTTGAATAGGATCATCATTAATCAGTAGCCGTAGTAAGGGCTGTCTGTGCCCTACTTGTGATAGATCAAGCTCCCATAATATAAATGGACACTGGCTTGTGGATGGTTTGTAATTCTGATTTGGCGCAAAGTTCTAGTGCTTTTGTGCAAGATGTGGTCAAAAATTGTTTAACCTGTAGGATAAGCCATTTAGTACATAAATGCTTAGTCCTGGTACAAAATTAGTATAAAGTGTATTGTTGAAACCTTGTCACTCACTTTGTAATCAGAGTTCAGAGTTGATGCAGCTGTTAGAGAATTTGGCTGTATACATTTTAATGGTTAAAGTGCCTAGGTGGAATTTGAGGTATAAAGCGCATCCGGGCTAATGTCATTCAGTTATTGTTCCATGCCATGGTCTGCTTTGTGTGCAGATAGTTGCAAGTTAAGAGCAACAAGCACGCTATGCCAATACGCACCTTGAGTTTAGTATGTAGCAATGCTTCTTTGACCATGGCAGCAGTGGTCCTGGTAATGTGGGCTGGCTCTAGCCAAAGATGATTGAGGCCGGTTTCTTGGCATATCTTTCCCAGAATTATGGTCGATTTTCCCTACAGGGGACACTTCAAGCTGTGCTCTCAGATTGGACTCTCTGTAGCAATTACAGTTTAGGCGTAACCAAAACAGGACTGTGGCTAGAGCTATGAGCTCAGAAATAGGGACCAAGCCCATTTCAATATACAAGGGAAGAAGTGGTTTGCCAGGGCTCCTATGTAACAGCGATCTCAAGAAAGCGTTTTCCATCTTTTGTAGCTGTTTGCTTTTGCTATACCCCCATAATTCTGCATGGTAAATTGTTGCTGCCACTGCTTTTTGCCTGTATATTTGCAGAACAACACTCAATGAGAGGCAGCTGATCTTGTTCTTGAGCCTCAGGATTGCGTTGGCAGACTGCTGTAAAGGGGTGACATATGCATTAGAAAGGAATGTTTGGGGCCGGGCAAAAGGTTTATTTTGACAGGTTGAAAGGGCAGCTTAAAGCTGCACACACACAGGCTGCAATGGCAGGCCATGAGATGTGTTTAAATGGCTACGTAAGTGGATGGCACAATCCCTTTTGCAGACACACTAGTAGCCTGGAATTCGGATGGATACATCTGCCAGTGGATTACTCACCTTGTGAACATCCCCTGCACCAGCAGCATTCGGAAGTTTTTTGTAGCTCTCCACGCCGACGTGGACGACGTCGTAGAACCTTGGCTCCGCTCGCGACTCCGCTGACGTCACTGGAGCCATAAAGGAGCCTCGTCGGCGTGATGACGTCAGTTCCCTTTTTCCGCGCCGTCGATGCTAACTGTTTTTCTGGGACGCTTCGTTGTTTGGCTTGATACTTTGTGTTTCTGGCTGTATTCCTGTGCTTCTTCTTGTTTCTTCGCAAGGATGTCGTCAAGGAAGTCCTGGTTCAAGCCCTGCAGGGAATGTGGAGGACATATGTCCATTACTTATCCACATGAAGACTGCGTCTGGTGCTTATCGTCGGATCACGACCTCGAGGGATGTACCTGTTGCAGGAAAATGAATCCAAAGGCCTTGAAAGAAAGAGAAGCAAAGCTCTTCATGGCAAAAATAAAAGAAAAAAGAGGAAGAAGAAGATCGAGGTCTCGCTCCAGGTCGAGGTCTGGCTCGAGATCGACGTCGGGGCATGCTTCAAGAGTCAAGAAGCATAAGAAGAAGGAGAGGTACTCTTCGAAACATTATTCTGATAGAGAGACTGCGCCGAAGTTGGCTTCTACAGTCCATCAACGCCGTAAGGACTTTGTGTCTCCTTCTCCTTCGGATCCAGCTTCTCCCTCGAATCCAGCTTCTCCGGAGAAATCGGCATCGCCTGCAGTTTCTCCTGTTCGATCTCTGACGCAGGTTCCTTCAACGACTTCGGGACATTCTCCGGCTCCGGTAGAAGAGGTTCCTGTGCCGGATGACCAGGTGACTCCATCAGATCTGCTGTCGGCGCCAACTGGCCCGAACACGGTAATGCCTGCATCTGGGTCTGTCCCTGGGGCATATCCTCCTTTTCCTAGCCCGAGACAAGATCCTTCGCATTATCTAAATGCATTAGAAAGGAATGTTTGGGGCCGGGCAAAAGGTTTATTTTGACAGGTTGAAAGGGCAGCTTAAAGCTGCACACACACAGGCTGCAATGGCAGGCCATGAGATGTGTTTAAATGGCTACGTAAGTGGATGGCACAATCCCTTTTGCAGACACACTAGTAGCCTGGAATTCGGATGGATACATCTGCCAGTGGATTACTCACCTTGTGAACATCCCCTGCACCAGCAGCATTCGGAAGTTTTTTGTAGCTCTCCACGCCGACGTGGACGACGTCGTAGAACCTTGGCTCCGCTCGCGACTCCGCTGACGTCACTGGAGCCATAAAGGAGCCTCGTTGGCGTGATGACGTCAGTTCCCTTTTTCCGCGCCGTCGATGCTAACTGTTTTTCTGGGACGCTTCGTTGTTTGGCTTGATACTTTGTGTTTCTGGCTGTATTCCTGTGCTTCTTCTTGTTTCTTCGCAAGGATGTCGTCAAGGAAGTCCTGGTTCAAGCCCTGCAGGGAATGTGGAGGACATATGTCCATTACTTATCCACATGAAGACTGCGTCTGGTGCTTATCGTCGGATCACGACCTCGAGGGATGTACCTGTTGCAGGAAAATGAATCCAAAGGCCTTGAAAGAAAGAGAAGCAAAGCTCTTCATGGCAAAAATAAAAGAAAAAAGAGGAAGAAGAAGATCGAGGTCTCGCTCCAGGTCGAGGTCTGGCTCGAGATCGACGTCGGGGCATGCTTCAAGAGTCAAGAAGCATAAGAAGAAGGAGAGGTACTCTTCGAAACATTATTCTGATAGAGAGACTGCGCCGAAGTTGGCTTCTACAGTCCATCAACGCCGTAAGGACTTTGTGTCTCCTTCTCCTTCGGATCCAGCTTCTCCCTCGAATCCAGCTTCTCCGGAGAAATCGGCATCGCCTGCAGTTTCTCCTGTTCGATCTCTGACGCAGGTTCCTTCAACGACTTCGGGACATTCTCCGGCTCCGGTAGAAGAGGTTCCTGTGCCGGATGACCAGGTGACTCCATCAGATCTGCTGTCGGCGCCAACTGGCCCGAACACGGTAATGCCTGCATCTGGGTCTGTCCCTGGGGCATATCCTCCTTTTCCTAGCCCGAGACAAGATCCTTCGCATTATCTAAATGCGATGTAATGAGTATTCCATAGAGCTATGTACCCCTCTGGAGCACCTGCGGGTCCTATGGGTCCATTAACATTTAATGTGGTAGTTTCTCAGGACTATGCCCAGGCTCCATTCATGCCATTCCTCCCGACAGCACAGTCTTGGCATTTCCCGGCGCCGAGGATATCAACGTCATTTCCATCCTCTCTGGCGCCGTCTGCTCGACCTCGGTTGGCGCAAGCTGTGCCAACGGATCCGTGTACGATGCCGGTTCCAGGTCCTTCTGAGTCTCTCTGCCCCTAGAATAAGATCTAGGAGAGAGGCTCAGAGTTTTGGAAGAGCAGAGATTTCATCTAGAGGAAATGGAGGAAGGTGAGGTTGAGGACTCTGATTACTGTTTTATGGAGTTAAAAGAGGCAAGTGGACTTGATATGTCTCTTGAATGGGAACTTTCTCCTGTTTCAGATGCTCCATCAAAGGATGTTGGTCCCTACCATTCAGTGATTAAAAAGGCAGCAGAACGTTTGGACCTTCAGCTTCCTTCTGTTGAATTTAAGTCTAACATACTGACAGAAGTTCTCCACTCTCCTACTTCTGTTGTAGAACCTCTGCTACCATTTAATGAGGCAATTACCGATCCTGTATTAGAAGTCTAGCGCAAACCATTCTCGGCTCCAGCAGTTAACAAAACAATTGCAAGAAGATATAGGGTGGCTCCAGGGGATCCTGAATTTTTATCATTGCACCCTTCTCCTGAGAGTCTAGTAGTCCAGACAGCCTGTTCAAAAAAGTTTACTGGTGCCTTTCCACAGGTTCCGGCGGACAGAATGTCAAAGAAGCTTGACCAGTCCGCTAGGAAGGTGTTTTCTTCGGCTAGCATGGTCCTTAAGTCAACTAAGGCCACCTGTCTTATGGGCCGCTATATCCATGCCCTTATGGAATCAGCGCAACAACTTGCCCCAAAATTGTCTGAAGATGACAGAATTCTTTTTAATGAGGTGTTACAGGACACTCAAGCTGCTGCTCGTCAGTTGCTTCAGAGTGGTTTGGATACGGCAGACTCTCGTCACCAGGATCATGGGATCTTCTGTGGTTACAAGGAGAAGTGCCTGGCTAAAATCTTCTGAGTTTTCCCCTGATGTACAGGCAACACCTTTGGATCTACCATTCGAAGGCGCTGGTCTCTTTGGCAAGAAGGCTGATGCGGCTCTGGAGAGATTTAAAGAGAGTAAGGCAACGGCCAAGTCTTTGGGCCTTCAATCTCAGCCTAGGGGTTTATCTTTTAGGAGGTATAGAGGCTTTGGGAGATCGTCCTTTCGCTCCTACAAACAACCCCAGCAGCAGCAGCAGCAAAATACCTTGTATAGAACCTACAGGGGCAAGAATAGCGGTCGCCCATGAGGTCGTCAGCCCTCCTCTTTCTCCTCCTCCTCCTCTACCTCCTCTACCTCCCCTCCACAGCAAAGCAGCCCTAGATCCGCCATTCAGGATCATGTTGGTCCTGTAGGGGATCGCCTTACTTGTTTTCTGCAAGGTTGGAAATCGGTCACTACTGACCATTTGGGTTCTCAATCTTGTGGAGAATGGGTATGCTTTTCCCTTTCGGGAATTTCCTCCAAATTACCCTCCTTGCCAAGGAGCTTGTTCGGAGGAACACCTTCTTCTCCTGCAGGAGTAGGTTCTCACATTATTAAAAAAAGGTGTGATAGAGGTGGTTCCAGGTCAGGAAAGGGGTCAGGGTTGCTACTCCTGGTATTTTCTGATACCCAAAAAGGATGGCAGGTTACGTCCAATCCTGGATCTCAGGATCTTGAACCTTTTTCTGAAGTAGAAAAAGTTCAAGATGCTCACCCTTGCGCAGGTTCTTCAAGCGCTGCAACAGGAGGATTGGATGGTGTTGATCGACTTGCAGGATGCGTATTTTCATATCCCGATCCTAAAGTCGCACAGGAAGTATCTCCGTTTCACGGTAGGGTCGCAACATTATCAGTTTGCGGTCCTTCCGTTTTGGTCTTACTACAGCACCTCGAGTCTTCACCAAGGTGATGGCAGTGGTGGCAGCCCATCTCAGATGGTCGGGGATTTCGGTTTTCCCCTATCTAGACGACTGGCTGATCAAAACAGGTTCGCCTTAGAGGGTGTGTCATCATCTGCAAGTGACAACGCAGCTGTTGTACAAATTGGGTTTTTCGATAAATGTACCCAAGTCTCACCTAGTGCATTCTCAGCGCAACCTGTTTACAGGGGCGGTACTGGACACTACTGTTTGTCGAGCATTCCCACCTCCACAAAGTATTCTCGACATTCAGGAAATGATTCCTTTGTTTTACAATGGAGCGGTTGTTCCAGTCCTGAAGGTCCTTCGCCTGCTCGGTCTATTTGCTTCCTGCATTCTGTTGGTCAACCATGCACGCTGGCTCATAAGGGCGCTCCAGTGGTGTCTCCGCAGGCAGAGGTATCAGCACAACTGAGATCTCACGGAGTCTGTGAGGATCTCCAGAGAAGCTGCAGCAGATCTGTCTTGGTGGAGCGTGGAGGGCAATCTGACTCAGGGAAAGCCCTTCCATCTCCCACCATCGGTGGCCACAGTGATAACGGATGCATCAACTCTAGGGTGGGGTGCTTATCTGGGGGTCCTGAAGATCAAGGGTCTTTGGTCTCCAGAGGAAAGGTTGCTTCACATCAACCTTCTGGAGTTACGGGCAATACGTTTAGCGCTCAAGGCCTTTCTCCCTTCCCTTCCCTTCGCAGTCAGTCAGTTCAAGTCCTAATGGACAACACTACCGCGATGTGGTATGTCAACAAACAGGGAGGAGTGGGATCGCATTGCCTTTGCAGAGAGGCCCTGCGTCTCTGGTCCTGGGTTCAGGACCATCAGATTTATCTGATGGCAAATTATCTGCCAGGAGTTCTAAACGTGCTTGCAGACAGTCTCAGTCTGCAGTTCTCTTCCGGCCACGAGTGGAGGCTTCATCCGGAGGTGGTTCGTCACATCTTCCGGACGTGGGGAACTCCTCGGGTGGGCCTGTTTGCCACTCACGAGAACGCTCACTGCCCGTCATTCTGCAGTCTCCAGTATCGATGCAGGGAGCTTTGGGGGACGCGTTTCAGTTGAGTTGGGTCTCACAACTCCTTTACGCGTTTCCTCCCATACCCTTGATTCCTCGAGCTCTGAGGAAGATTGGTGCAGACCGGGCCCAAGTCATATTGATCTCCCCGGATTGGCCAGTAAGGGTGTGGTATACAGATCTTCTCCACCTCTCCTAGTGCCCTCTGCTCCATCTCCCTCTCAGGGCAGACCTCCTCTCGTAGTCTCAGGGGCAGGTTCTACACCCCCACCTTCATGCCTGGAGATTGAACGGGGCAACCTGAATTCTTTTTCTCTTCCTTCTGACGTGGTGGACGTTATTTTGTCCGCCAGACGTCCTTCCAGCAAGTCTATTTATTCATATAGCTGGTCCAAATTTGTTCATTGGTGCGGGGAGAAATCTATTGACCCTTTAAGGGCTAGCTTGTCTGACATTCTTCAGTTTGCTCTGTCTCTGGCCCAGCAGAGCTTTGCTGTTGCTACTGTGAAAGGCTATTTATCGGCTTTGTCTGCGTTCCTTTGCTTGCCGGACCAGCCGTCCTTGTTTAAATCACCCATTGTGTTGCAAAATATTAAAGGCCTTACCAACAAATATCAGCCTACTTCTTTATTGTGCCTCAATGGGACTTAAATCTTGTCTTAACCTACTTGATGGGTTCTCCCTTCGAGCCCTTACACAAGTGTCCCTTGAGGTTGTCGTTAAAAACTGTTTTTCTTGTTGCCATTACCTCGGCAAGGAGGGTAAGTGAGCGTCAAGCTCTGAGTTCAAAACCCCCATTCTTGACTATTCATGCTGATAGAATGGTTCTCAAGACCAGGGCTGCTTTTCTACCTAAAGTGGTAACTCCCTTTCATTTGGCACAGTCCATTACCCTTCCTTCTTTCTATCCTCCCCCTCACCCTTCCAAGGAGGAGGGACGGCTTCACCACTTGGACCCAAAGAGGGCGGTGAGCTTCTACCTTAATAGAACTAAAGACTATCGTGTAGATGGCCAGCTCTTCGTGGGCTTTGCTGGCTGCAGGAAAGGCAGAGTGGTGCACAAGCGCACACTTTCCAGATGGATTGTCTTGTGCATCAAGATTTGTTACTCTTTGGCCGGTAAGGAACCTCCTTAGGGTTTAAGAGCTCATTCTACCAGTGCAAAGTCTTCTACATCTGCCTTATCTAGAGGTGTTCCTGTTGAGGACATTTGTAGGGCGGCAACTTGGGTCTCCCTTGTCGCAGGGTTTCCGTTCTCTCACAGAACTGTGCACAGAGATCTAGAACCTGGGTGAGACAGGGTGACCCACAACTCACCTATGTTTCAGAAATCCCCTTACCTAGCTAGCTACAGTGTCGCATCAGTAGTATATACTTCCCAATGTCTTAGACAATCCAGAACATGAACTTAGAATACCTCAGGTATCGTGGAACACATGAACACTCTTTCGTTATATTATCATTCCAAACCGAAACTGGGAGGCAATGAAAACACGTGCAAGTTTGAAATGTTTATTTTTCAATGCAGCATTCTCAAACGCAGTATCTTGTATAATATCAACATACATATTATAAAAATCAGAGTCAGCAGCATAGTCACTAATCCATAGTAAGCAAATGGTGATAACATATTATGATGCAAAAATCTATAGAATTCTGTATCACCTATATTTCGCGCACCCTAATTAGCATATTATATTATATCTAAGAAGGTCTCATCTGGGCTCTTAGCTGGGCGGACCCATACCTCGAATTCTCAGTAGGAGGAGATCACATCAACAGCTACCAGCTCTCAGCATGTCCAGCATCAAGTCTGTGTCTCATTCTCTGTAACTGTATCTTGAACTCACGTAAAGCCAAATGTTGGCACAAACATTATTTGTGTTATGACTAACGTGGTGCGAGGATCAGGCCTGCAGCAACCTTGTGTTAGGTTATTCGGAGAGTGTGCAGTTCTCAGTGTGCAGACAGTTGTACCAAGTGTTCCAGGCACGACTGATACCAGTGCAATAACATATTATTCTCAAATAAATCACATCTTTCGTCTAGGTTAAAAGCTGTAATAACAACTAGGTGTCGTGTGCAAAACCGAAGCAGAAAGAAAATATGGCGTTTAAACATTTAATAAGCACATGCTAACTTAACACAATATATAGAAACGTAATAACCATATGACACCCCCCCAATGATCGGAGGACGGTCAAAAGACAAAAATATAAGCCAATACTCTGAGAGGCAAGACATGAAAGCAGAGTTCAATGATATTGAGCCAAGCTAAATGTATGTAAATGTATGTAAAAATCAAAAACACAAGATTATATGTATGAATGCCTAAAGTGGCCACACAAAATATAAAAAGTCGAACTTGAGGCCTAACTTTTAATAATAGGCCTAGAACATATAAAAAAATCGAATGTTCGTATTGAAACTGGCACCATTCAGAATTACTAAAAAGTCACGTGCCATAATGATGGAAGTATTCAGAGTCATTCCTCGTTGAATGAATATGCAAAATAGGTAGCAACAGCTTCCAACATGAAATCACTGCCATCATCTGAAAACAGTTCAGCCATCCAATTAAGCAATGGGAAAGAACATACGTGCTCCTCCAGCACCGAATCCTCTAGCAACATCAGAGGACAACTCAGTGGGTTCTCGAGAACGCTCTGTGCCAGAAAGTCATGCACCGCCGCGAATATGTCCCACTGACCCATTAGTCCATGCATCGCTGCCACAGCCATAACCCTTTCGCCAGAACAGACCAACTCATGAGCCACTACGGGGGACATCAGCTGATCAAAATCGACGTCAGGAGAAGTCGGTAAACCGAGACACAAATCAATGGCCCAGTCGAAATCACAGCTCAGGCAATGAAACACAGGCTGGACACAGGTGAAATAGGAAAATCTGAAGGATAATCCAAAAGCCGTGCTTAAGGTCGCAAGCGGCAGGGATCCATAATAATCAAGCATCCGGTTGCGAAACTGCATCAGTAGGGGCTGTGCGTTTCCTTGCGCAGGATGGGCATCCATGTTTTATGAAATAAAATATCACCAGAACGCCTGCAGCCAAAGCCAGCAAAACAGGAAATCCGCCAAACAGGCTAGCGAATATAGAATGAAAGAACGCAGGGATAATACCAAATACTTTTTCAAATGTAGTCACAAGACCACTGCTAACCATTTTAAAAAAATGAGCCAGGCTCGTTGTGGAGGAGGCATTGAAGATTTGATGAACCAGCTCGCAAAAATGAAACGGCAAATCAGTACTTAAAAGTGCTTGTACTTCTGTGCGTGTGTTTGCTATGTGAAGGACATAAGTTTCGCGGGCAGAGCTCAGGGCCACCTGTTTTTGAGACAAAAGGGCTCTTATACGGCCTAAACCATTGAACTCAGCTTTCAAGGTTGGTATTCTTGGCCAAATTAAAACTTCTGAATTCCCATGCGTGGGTGGATACAACACATTCTTGCAGCAAACGACCCTTTCAGACACGGTAACCACATATGCGATACCGGCCTCTAACCCACAACAAAACTCGTTATTCAAAAGTAAATAACTACCGTTGGACAACAACGTGAACGTGGGAACTATTGCAGGAACTGGTGTCCCTTTCAAAACACAGGCCAAATTTGGTTTGTCCTGATTACAAGAACCATGCAACTGGATGTGTCTGCAAATAAGTGAGCGGTCAGGCGACTGTGTACATTCTTCACCATTCAGATTCACTTCATTCCCCTCCTTAAGGCATCTGTAAGTGTATGGTAAAGACCATGTCTCATGGAGGAAAGCGCTGCCTAATGGTTCATATCGCCCAATGGCTATATATTTCATACAATTTGTAAATTTATACAAAGCAAAAGGTAATGTTATAACACCATGAATAAGCCATGTTGCTGCAGTCACTTCAGCCACCGAAAATGGCAGGGATTCTAATTTTTCAATATGTAACATAGAAAATGTTGCATCTCTCATTGACAACATGCGCTGTTTTTCAGTCAGATTAAACGGGGCAAATAATGATGAGACGTTCATAAAAGTCCATGGCACTCGACCAGACTTAAGAGTCTGTAGTGTCCATGCGAATTGCATTACAGAACGCAATTGATTTTGACCATGATATAACACGGACACTTCATCATGTACAATGTCAACAACAGAAGACACAATATTATTTAACGTGTAAATTCGGGAAGAAAGCGTGTTAATGCTGTTATCAACTACTGCAAGCACTTTTTCTAAATTAGCTTGATCAATAGCTCTCAGGCGTTTAGCAGCCTCAACCTGGGTAACTTTCCAAATTTCATTGTAAATCGCATACAGCCATCGTTTAGATCTACCTTTAGCCGGGCCTTTTATAAAATCGTTCAAATCCACATTATCATGTAATTGAGACAGATGTAGTTTAACTGCAGCTAAAGTGGAATGTTGTAACCAATTTTGACACAGCTTCCCCACAGAATAAGTCGTGACAGTATAGTCTTCTTCAAAACGTGGATCGGGCCTGAGTTTTGTGAACCCCTCAGCCAAACCCATAAAACGGCGCTGGCAAGAATCAGCACTCTTTTGCCATACCAGCCAACCCTTGGAATCCAAACTGGAAATGTTAAAGGACGAATTGTGTAAAAGAGTGTGCAACTCTTGAATGGAGGAACCAGTGAAATTACCCCAACCTGTATATTCATTTAAATCTGGGATGGTCGGTGTATTAAATTTTTTAGAAGTAGCCAATCCAAAGCATGTTGTCTGGAAAATGGTCGAATTTAAAAACAACATGTGATTCGGGATGAGACATGCACGGTGCAAAGCCTCAGTGCCTTGTACCTGCCAATCTTTGGTACCCCAAACCGATTTAAGGTCAATTGTTCCTTTCCAGAACTCGTAGCCATCTACAGCCAACCTGTCTAAAAAGGACTTCGAATACAGCAATTTTGTATCGGTAAGTCTAACTTTGGAAATGGGCTTTTGTGTCATTTTAAAATAAAATGACTCGGGATTAGACTGATCAAAGTCTGTAAAATAGGTATATTTTTTCAGAAATGTATTGGAACTGCCACTGAATGGAGCAGGGCAATGTTCCCATTGTGTATAATTTACAGCAACCCTCCTGGAATTTGTCTTATGTAAAAAATGATTACCATAGTGTTGAAAACAAAACAAATCACCATAATTAATAGAATCTGTATACAGATCCTCCGCATCGAAGGCAGCATAATACTTCAAATCCGAGAATAATGCTTCTACGGCCTGAATATCCCAATCATCAGAACGTATATTTTGTTTAATCACATCTCCCATGTTTACTCTAAGCACATTTGGAACATTAATCACTTCAGTAGGCCCATGTATCTGAAATCTAACCGCATCCCACACAATCCCATCAAGGACAGGCCAAGCAGTAATGTTAACTGTATTTAAGTTTCGTTTCAGTCTGTGCGCAGAATGTGAAGAGGAAAGAGGGGCCAATGTTCCATTAAGGTACCGAATTTCTGTTCTTTCTTTAACGTAGTGACCATCAATCAGGCGGAAAAAATAAAACACAAAACCAATTGACATAAAAAGATAGAATGAAAATAGGATCAACCAAATGTATGTCCAAGGCGGAATTAAAAAATGTTTTTTAAACAACGTGGCATATCTTGCAATGTTTGTGGGTTTCTTTGAAGTTTCCGAAACAGAGTCAAAAGAGAATCTGGACTGGCCTGCCAAACGGGTCTGTAAATCAGGCATCAATAAATCAGCAGGATAAGTGTAGTTTAGCTCATCAATGTTAGTATCAGGAATAGTATTTAATAAAGGACTGGATATGGCAGGCATCTCGAGGGACACCTCCTGTTCTGCACCAGATGTAATAGCCAGCACAGAGTGCCTCACCATGGAAGGACAGGATACAGCCGGTGTCATGCTATGAAGAATCGGCCACCCTGTGTGTCTTGACATTGTCAATAGAAATAAATCTGTTTTCCTTACGACCTGGAAGTGGTGGTAAAATGACTGTTCTTGTGCCCTTCACTCCAAGGACTCGAACTGGTGCTCGATACGAGGGACCAAACTATTTCTTGTTATCAATCTTCTCTCGAACCAGTTCTCCAACTTGGGGTAGCCAGCCAACTACCGGGATCTGCAACGCATCATCCGATGTGGAGGGCAAATGTTCCTTTGCAAGACTGTCTCTGGTCTTTTGTAGATTCTGTAAAACATTGCAATGTTCATCTACGTCAAAGGCCCCGGCCTGGGCCTTGTAGTCCGGCCCATCAAGGTCAGGTACATACATCTTGATACCAAAGAGCATTTCGTATGGGGTCCGCCCACCCAGAGACCTTCTAGGGAGATTATTAAGCGCACGCTGCACGCCTATGAGGTGGGCTAACCAGTTACTGCCAGTGCCTATAACTCGAGCTGTCAAAGATTGCTTTAAGTCGCGGTTCATTCGTTCTACTACACTATTACCCTCAGGTCTGTAGGGACTCGAAAATTTGACTTGGACCCCCATCGAAACCATAGCATCCTTATACGCCTTAGAGGCAAACGCCGGACCCTGATCCGAATGGAAGGTACCACAGGCAAAAATTCCCACAAAGACTCGCAAATCCTTAATGACAGTACGTGAATCAGCGCTCCGATACGGCCATACCCACACAAAGCGTGTGCATGAATCAACTGCTACTAAGATGTACTTATACGCAGTATCAGAAGAAAATGGACCGCAGTGATCCAAATAAACACATCCAAGTGGTTTATTCGAGATGTACAACTGTGTCTGAGGCGGACGCTCGGCAGTCGAAGGTTTAATCTGCTGGCAAATGTCACATTGAAGAACATATTCACGCGTCTGTTTGTACAGTCCTCGCCACCAGAATCTCTGTTGTAGCTGAGTTACAGTTGCCGAGACGCCCGCATGCGCAGACGCCACACCTTCATGTGCCGCTGTAATCAAAGCAGCTCTGCGATCCGAGTTGGGAACCAAACGCTCGCCAACTTCAGGGATTTTCACATAAGGAACCTTATCGGGACTTAAGTGGTATGTGTATTTAGAAGGGAATCCCGCAGGATATTTACTTCCCTTCTCCGTTGCAGCTATAGCTGCCAAGACGTCATCATCTACTTTGCTTTTGGACCTCGTGACTGCTGCAACTAAGTATTTTGATACCGCTGACTTCGCTGCTTCATCAGCAAGCGAGTTGCCAACAGCGTGGACCCCCACGCGCTGATGACCGAGAGTATGAATTACAAACACGAGTGGCAGCTTCTCTTTAAGTTCTGCCACTCGGACCCAGATCGTTTTATGTTTTATTGTGCTACCTTTGGAGTCACGAAAATCATTCTGAATCCAAAAGAACAAGTTTTCATTGTAAGACTGGACACAGTAGTAAGAATCACTTACGATCAAAGTCGTCACACTAGGATCTGCGTACTCTAATGCAAGCATCAGAGCACGAAGCTCTGCTAATTGTGCGGTGCAGTCACCAAGCGTCTGCGTGTGCACGACACTGGACTCGAACTCATCGTTCACCATGGCACCGACCACAATGGCGCAAGCGGAAACGTAGGCATGTTTAGAGCCATGCGCAACCTGCGCCGAACCATCAGTGTAAATGATGCAATGGAAATCCTCCAACGGCCGCATTGCTAATGGAGCAGGATGAACAAATTCATACTGTAAATACTCCTGTGACCGTAAAGTGGCGTCAAAAATAAACGTGACATCCTGGGACGTCAAGGACGCAGCCCATTGAATCCACCGAGGGTGCAAAGCTTTGGAATTAGGTACACTGGCTTTCGTAACCGCCTCTAAGGCAGGACACGGGGTAACAACCAACATGCGCTTTCCTTGTGACAGGGCACGTTCTTTAAGAATTGCCATCTGCACAACCGTTAAAACTTTCTCCACAGTGGAAAAACGCAATTCAGCCGAAGTGTACAAGTGTGACTTGTAAGCAATTGGTACTGTATCTCCTGCATTAAAAGTCAGGTACGTGAAACCCACCGCCCCAGGGATAATTCTTATCACCAGGTTGGTCTGGTTATCACGAGTCTGTAAGTATTCAGAAGCGAGCAAATCAGCCTGCAAAGACTGCAGAATGGCCGAATGCTCAGGCAGCCAGCATGATTTGGAAAAAGATGGTTGTATCAAAGCATACAAAGGCATGATACGCTGGGCATATTCCGGAATGTATGTCCTCCCGAAATTCAGAAGCCCAGAAGAGATTGTAATTTTTTCAGTGTTGTCGGAGAGCACAAATGTGCGCATTTCTCCAGGAAATGGGGTGCTAAACCCTTCCCTTCATGGTTAAGCTCGTAACCTAGAAACAACACCGTGTACTCTGCAATGTGCGACTTTGCAAAGTTAAACTTGTAACCCATGTCAGCAAAGTTACAAATTATGCTATTTACTCGACACAGATGCTCCCAAAGATCGTCGTCTGTGAGATAAATGTCATCCACATACGAACAAGCAACTGGGTCGAAGCTCTCCAAAAGAGAGACTATGCGTGCGGAAAAAACTCCAGGACTGTTCTTGTAGCCCATTGGGAGTCGTTTAAACATTTTTTGCACACCGGCGCATGTAAAACTGGTCCATTGGGAACTTAGACCGTCTAATCTATGTGCATAAAAACCATTGGAAATGTCAAGCGTGGTTTTGAATCGTTTACGCTCAAGACTATTCACTAACGCAGAGCCGTGCGTATTCTGTACTGCACAGTTACGGCAATGCGAGTTCAAATGCCTATAATCCAAAACCAAACGATATGAGCCGTCCGGCTTGTTCACAGTAAAAAGGGGGTTATTCATCGGTGACACACAAGTTTCAATTACACCTTGATATTCCAATTGTTCAAGGATAGCTGCGATTGAAGCTTTCGCTTCACGCCGTATGGGATATTGAGGTTGAGGCTGTGGCTGTGACCGTAAAGGAATCTCATGGCTTGGTGACAATTTATCCCAGCCACATTGATTGCGGTACACAGCCGGCGCAAGCGCCAGAGCCCACTCTTCTGCAAAATGCAGCGCCTCCACCCTTGGCACAGTGTGCGCGAAGCTGGGTAGGATTACCTCCTCCCCTCGCAGAGCTGCGAGAACAAAAGGTGGGGGCCAGTCAGCCTCCGAAAGCAAAATGTCATACGTAGACGAGAGATTTTCCCAAAATACCCCTTTTACAGTTCGCTGCATGTCACCTTCAATTAACAGGACAAATTCAAAAAGTCGTTCAGGGGGAGCAACATGCGTATCTGCTGTTTCAATCACAACATAAGTGTCAGTCGCTGTCACCTTCAACAGTGGACGGAGGGCCTCTCTCACTATGGTAATCTCTGCTGCGCTGTCTAGCAAGGTCAGAGCCCACGTCAGATTCCGAAGCCGCGTTCTCACTATCTTCGGCATAACGATGCGCGGTCAGGGCAGCGACTTTCTTCGTGGTAAACTGTGGTCTTTTGGGCGTAGAGCCTTCCTGCTGATCTCCACTGGCACGCGGGCGGGGCTGACCACGTCCTTGCTGGCCACCCCGGCCCTTGCCGCCCCCTCCACCACCGGTTGACGGAGCCGATGAGTCCTGAAAGGAACGAGGAGAGCGTTGGTCAGAAGCCTGAAACCTCTCAGGCGATTTAATCATCGCATGGTCGCGCAAATCATAAACACGATCCGACTGCGCAGGCAATGGAGACGCAGGAGCAGAAACCTGTGTTTGTTGTTGTTGTTGCTTACCCTGATTCTGCTTTTTAGGCCAATTTTGTTTTTTGGACTTTTGTTGACCACTAGTTTCCGATGTCTGACCCTGGGGCTGTGTCTTCTCCTTGTCAGGAAAAGATTTAACCCCCTTTGCATTGCGGCCCACCATTTTGTAAGCAGTCACAATAATCTTTGCCAACTGGCGGGGTCGGTCGGCCTCGGGAACCAACGCTAATGCGTTAGCAACTTGAAAGTTCACTGCATCCCCCTTGACATTCGCAAGGATCAGATCGCAAACCACATCAAAGGAGCCACACAGGCGCATGCCCAATTCAACAGCCGCCTCCGGTCCGTGTTCGTCCTGAACACGATTAAGGACCCCACCTAGATTGGTCACAGACGGGGAGCCATAGCACCTCGAATAGACCGCTGCAAAAGTTTTTCCCCAGGTCTCACAGTCAGCAAGGTCAGGAGCCAGATCTTTCGGCAAACTCAGTGTAAGAATCCGGTGTTTATCACCCGGACTCGTATTGGGAAACACAGCTTCCAGCTGGCCGAATTTCTCAGCAAGCCAGAACGGAAAATCGTCCTTTTCCTGGGGCTTCTTACCCATCACGGAATTAACCATGACCGGGTTGATTTTCAGACCAGCATGTTCTGCTCGAAGCTGTGCGCCTCTAGGGGCCGCGTCCTGAACATTACGGCCAATGTAATGAACAAGCGCTCTAATCACTCCCACCGCGACTTCATGAAGCCGCCGCAGATCAGCCACGTTACAAGTGGCACGTTGAGGGTGAGGAGTAAATCCAGCCAAAGCAGGCCAAGTAGTGCCCGGAATGGACAAAGGACCTAACCTCGGAGCGATTAAAGCGTGCGGTAGGGCGCCACCAAACCAAACTCCATGCTGCCTAGCGTCAATAGGAACCTCCAGTGCTCTGTACGGAGCGTACGCAGCCGGTACATCTGAAGCAGTGTATGTGTGGAACACACCAGAATTAGCGTCCACTGGCGGAAATGTCACCCACGAATAAAACAATTCGTACGGGTAAGCATGTTCCGCACTCACCACCAGAATCACAGCCAAGCCTTCCACAGGAACATCATACATCCGCAAATGGTCACGCACCGCAATGCGACTATGCTGCGGGATGTCCACGGCTTGAGCCATGTTAGCACAGGAATGAGTAAAAACAAATTATACTTTGTAGCACAACTGGGTAGTAATTCAAAGAAACCTTTTTAGATAGATTCAAGCTTGAAAAGGACCTATTTCAAAAATAGGTAGGTTTTTCCGACACTGCCGCTTTCCGGAAACGGGAATGTAGGCGTTAAGGTTTGAATGATATACTACTTGAGTGTCATGTTATAAGGCCAACCAACGTATGGGCGCCATGTCGCAGGGTTTCCGTTCTCTCACAGAACTGTGCACAGAGATCTAGAACCTGGGTGAGACAGGGTGACCCACAACTCACCTATGTTTCAGAAATCCCCTTACCTAGCTAGCTACAGTGTCGCATCGGTAGTATATACTTCCCAATGTCTTAGACAATCCAGAACATGAACTTAGAATACCTCAGGTATCGTGGAACACATGATCACTCTTTCGTTATATTATCATTCCAAACTGAAATTGGGAGGCAATGAAAACACGTGCAAGTTTGAAATGTTTATTTTTCAATGCAGCATTCTCAAACGCAGTATCTTGTATAATATCAACATACATATTATAAAAATCAGAGTCAGCAGCATAGTCACTAATCCATAGTAAGCAAATGGTGATTACATATTATGATGCAAAAATCTATAGAATTCTGTATCACCTATATTTCGCGCACCCTAATTAGCATATTATATTATATCTAAGAAGGTCTCATCTGGGCTCTTAGCTGGGCGGACCCATACCTCGAATTCTCAGTAGGAGGAGATCACATCAACAGCTACCAGCTCTCAGCATGTCCAGCATCAAGTCTGTGTCTCATTCTCTGTAACTGTATCTTGAACTCACGTAAAGCCAAATGTTGGCACAAACATTATTTGTGTTATGACTAACGTGGTGCGAGGATCAGGCCTGCAGCAACCTTGTGTTAGGTTATTCGGAGAGTGTGCAGTTCTCAGTGTGCAGACAGTTGTACCAAGTGTTCCAGGCACGACTGATACCAGTGCAATAACATATTATTCTCAAATAAATCACATCTTTCGTCTAGGTTAAAAGCTGTAATAACAACTAGGTGTTGTGTGCAAAACCGAAGCAGAAAGAAAATATGGCGTTTAAACATTTAATAAGCACATGCTAACTTAACACAATATATAGAAACGTAATAACCATATGACACCCTCCACACTTTCGCGAAGCATTACTGCTTAGATTCCAAAGTGAGGAGGGACGGTCACCTTGCGCGTTCTGTCCTTCAAGATTTTCTGGTATAAAAGGGTTGACACCCTCCTCCGGGAGTGGGTACTGCTGTGGGACTCTATTCACAAGATGAGGAATCCACTGGCAGATGTATCCATCAGAAGAACAAGTTACTTACCTTCGGTAACTCTTTTTCTGGTGGATACAGTATCTGCCTGTGGATTCCTCACTGACCCACCCGCCTCCCCGTTGTCTACCCTTGTATACCTACAATGTTGATACTGTTTACTTGTACTTTCAATGGAAGTGTTTTTCTGAATTTGTTTACACTGTGTGTATTGTTTCAAATCCTGTGTACTATGTATACTGTATATATTGGTGTCGGTCCGTCCGTGTGCCTCTAAGGCACAGAAAAAAAGGCAGAACTGACGTCATCACGCCGACAATGCTCCTTTATGGCTCCAGTGACGTCAGCGGAGTCACGAGCGGAGCCAAAGTTCAAGGACGTCTTCCTCGTCAGGTGGAGAGCTACAAAAAAATTCCGAATGCTGTTGGCGCAGGGGATATTCACAAGGTGAGGAATCCACCGGCAGATACTGTATCCACCAGAAAAAGCGTTACCGAAGGTAAGTAACTTGTTCTTTACAGGCTCTGGGAACATGTATTGTAACTTTACTAGGATCTTACATGTAAAGTAAATATGCCAATTGGGTGTAGGTAAATCTAAAATATTTTAATGAGAGAATACAAGCACTGGTCACCAGTGGTGAAGAGCGGAATCCTAAGGCCAGCAAAAACGAGTTCAGCAAACTATGGAGCAGTGAAGGCAGCATGTTTGGGGATGACCCTGCAGAAAGAGCTGAGTCCCAACAAAAATGTTTTGAGAGAAGTGGAAACACATATGTATTCAGTTTCTGATGCACAGATTGGAGTAGGAGAAATGTCGCCTGTGAACAGAGAGAGCATTCCAAGCGAAGGGAGTGCAGACTGAAATAGTGGAAATGACAGGAGGCACAGGGAGTACAGGAACGTTGAATTGGGATGGCTTCAGATTCTTCTGTGATTAGTAAATATGTGCATATATTTGATTTGCAACACATTCTTTGAGAAACAAGTAGCCAAATGATGTTGGTAGAGATAAGATGTGAAGGCAGTGAGGTTAAACATGAAGGTCCCGATTCACAGAATGAACTTCAGACTCAATTCTAAACGTACTACTATTTTGGTATTCACAGAATGAATTTACTACTTTTGGTATTCACAGAAGTTAGGAGTTTGTCTTAAGTTTGACTTCAGACAGACTTATGACCGACTTAAGACAAAATCCTAACTTCTGTGAATACCAAAAGTAGCAAGTTCATTCTGTGAATGCCAAAAGTAGAAAGTGTATTCTGTGAATACCAAAATAGTAGTAAGTTTAGGATTGAGTCTTAAGTTCATTCTGTGAATCGGGCCTGAAGGGAGCTGTAGCATTTGGAGAACATACTTGTTGGAAGGAGATAGAAAAAGATACATTGTTGACTTGCTTTCAACTAAAACTGCAAGCCAGACCTACAGCGTTGACACTACTTCCTCATATGGCAGGTTCCATGCTTGCCAAAGAGACTAAATTTGAATAAACAGAATACACACTATCTTGGCCAAACATGAATTATTGAAAAGCTGCAGTCCGCACTTTTTTGATGCAGCCTGCTGAACTTTATACCATTATTTAAAGCTGTAGCAGACTTCAGTACCATAGACCATTACTAGAGGTGCCTCTAGTCAGACACAAGTCTTTCATCCAGCAGACGGCAAAACTATAGATCATTACTACAGGTCTTACAGCTGTCTATCACCTCCCCGTTAGTCCAAGGATCCCTGAGCTGCTTCACAACCAGAGCAAATACCCTTTAATGTTTTCTTTTGCTGAAGGTGAAGCAAAACAATAGCAAACAACTCTACTGTGCTTTTGTTTTTAGCACATCGGAAAATAGAGACGGTATGGCTTCAACATTTAAATTTGCACACTCACTTTCACAAACAAAATTGAAAGCAAAAGCAGTGGGAGCAATCATGCAAATTCAGGTGGGGACCAAGAAAAAGCTAAACCATTTCGGACCATGACAGAAGTGAATGTGAGATGGGGACAGGGCAAGCGAACGTACTGGGCACAATGATGAGGAGCGGGGGGAATTGAAAGCACAGAGGACAAGAATAGAGAGCACACTGAGCGAGAGAGGGTATGCAAAAGCAAGGGAGCCGTGATAGGGAGGACACTGAGGACGGGTAAAAGGGAGCAGGGGAAGCGAAAGCACTGGGACCAATGATAAAGAGGGAGAGTGAGAGCAGAGAGAGGATGAGGGCTACGCAAAGGGAATGTGTGGAGAAGACCAGGATGCTCTAGGGAAAGCAAAAGCACAGATAGGATGGAGAGCAAGTAAGGGTGGGCTAACATGGAGAGAGAAATTGAGAAGGTGGGCAGCAGATGTGCTTAGGACTATTCGAATCCGTTCAACGAAATGTAATGGGAACAGGAATGGTACAGTGTAACCGTCCACTAAGTGCCACAGCCTTGATGGACAGGTCTCCTGAGCAAAGGCAAACCCTGAAAAACTAATGAAAGCCTATGGCTGAAGGGGGTGGACCCAAAGTATTCATGGTAGGAGGTCACCTAGATCACTTAACTGTCCCTTGTGAAACCTAAAAAAGGGAGGATATGTTTTAGTTTCAGAAGTGACTAATGGTGTCCCTTGCACCAGAAAACTGAAAATGGAGGTGTACCCTTTGTGCAAATTACATAAGATGGGAACATGAAAAATTTTCAGTGTAGGGAGAATAAACTTTGAGAATTTTTCGCCAACCTACCAAATAGTTACCCCAATTTACTTGCTGGACTATGTTTCAGTTGTCTGGCTTTTTTGGGGGTCTGAAAGGTGTAGACGTTTTTGTTCCTTGCACCGAAGCCTTGCAAAGCCTGCCTGTGGTACTTGGTTAATTTACAACCAGACTGAGCCGCTTTCAGAATTTGAAAAAATAAAGATGCGCTTTTCAGCAGTTTGCATTTGGTGCTTGTTAGACCTGGCACCATTGGCGTGGGTCTCCCCTCCATCTACACAAAATTTTAAAATGTTTATGCTCATTTGACGGTCCTTGACCAAACATGCCACTGAAATTAGGCTAATCTTGGAGGAAAAGAACCCTGATGTATTGTTTCTGACAGAAACTTGGCTCAACAACTGGTCAGACCCAGTGGTTGTCCAGGCTCTTCCACCAGGCTATGCCATAATGAGGCAAGACCGTCCAAGTAACAGAGGAGGAGGTCTCGCTATTATACATAGGGTCAACTTCAGCTGCCGCGTAAAAGAGGGGTCGACCTGTGCCTGTGAAAGTCTCTCCTTCGCTATCGCCTTCTCACAAACTAGCACCTTCTCTGGGGTCCGAATCTACCGACCTCCAGGGGCCCTGGAAAATGTTATCACTGATCTTCCAGAAAATATAGCCAATGCAGTAAGCTCCCTGTCCAACTTCACGGTTCTCAGAGATCTGAATATTCACTTTAATGATGCCTCCTCTTCCAGCACAGGGGAATTGGTTGGCAGCCTAGGGGCCCTAGCACTTAACCTGAAAGTGGATGGCCCGACCACCTCAAAGGTCATTTATTGGACCCCATTTTCACCAACGCCGACTTAATAGTTGATAGCCCAACCCCTTTACCTTGGACTGACCACTATCTAATACCCTTTTCCTGGTCTGCACTGACCAGTAAGTGGTTCGAACCTTCCGTAAAAAAACATGGACGGAATTCGTCCAGGATTCCTGTAGAGTCCTAGGCAGATATTCTTAACAACACGCGACAAACGTTAATAGGTGACCCTGAATCAGCAAACCTAGAGATTAACGGTTGGCTTGAAGCCTCTTTATACATGGTGGCCCCCAACAAACTCAGGAGCAATAAAAAGGGCTTGAAAAAGATAGCATTGTTCACAGCCGGCCTTAGAGAACTTAAACTTAAGTGTAAACAAACAGAGAGACAGTGGAGGAAAGACTTTTCAGAGGAAAAAAAGCAAATCTACAGAGAAGCGGTAAAATTGTATAAACTGGAAATCCGATACTACGAAACTAAAATTTCCTCAGCCGCCAACGCCCCAAGAGAAATGTTTAGGATTTTTAAAACAATCACTACCCCGACACCACCAGCACCCCCTGTAGCTGATACACTCAAATGCTGTAATGACATAGCAGAATTTTTCCATACAAAAATTCAATCCATCTATCTAACCTTTCCTTCGCCTACCACCACGCATATTCTCACCCAGACGGATAATGAGGAGGGACAATTAGCAACCATGTTAGAAGCCTTCCCTCCCAATGGCCTGGACTCCCTAATAATTCTTTTGAATAAATTAAAGTCGGGATCTCCAAAAGACATGGCTCCACCTATCGTCCTAAATGTAGGTCTCCCATACAGTTGCCCCCACCATTCTAGAACTCATCAACCTATCCTTAAGAACAGGCAAGGGTCCATCTTCATGGAAGCAAGCCATGGTCAGAGCACTGCTGAAAAAGACAGGAGACCACCCAGAAGTGTTCTCCAACTATCGCCCCATTTCTTCGTTGCCAGGAATTGCAAAAATCACGGAGAAACATGTGACTGGTACACTGTCCTCATATCGGGAAGAGATCGGCTGTTTTCATTCCAAACAATCTGGTTTTAGACCCCAGCAGGGCACAGAGACAGCCATGATCGCTGTCACTGAGGAAACCAGAAAAATTATAGACACAGGAGGTTCGGCGGCTATTATCCTCCTGGACCTAAGTGCAGCCTTTGACACCGTTAACCACCATCTGCTTATCTCTAGGATTAGAGAGGCTGGGGTGTCTGGGGTTGCCCTTGGCTGGCTGGAGTCCTTCCTTGATGGCCGCTCATTCCAGGTCTCTGAGGAAAACTTCACCTCAAGGTCACTCATCTCTGAGCCTCACCCTTTTTAATATTTATATGAGTCCCTTGGCCAAAATCGTTGAGCCCTTTGGCATCCAAATCATCACATATGCGGACGACACCCAACTGATAGTATCCCTCAACCAACCGGGACACAACCCTGACAATCTAGCCAATTGTCTTAAAAATATCTCCGCCTGGATGGAACGCTCCTTCCTGCAACTAAATGGAGCAAAAACAGAAGTGATGCTCTTGGGTAAACCTCTTCCAGAGGGGTCCACTCCTATTTGGCCTAACGGTTTGGGCACCTCAACCACCCCATAGATCAAATAAAGAGTCTGCCTGGACAATAAGCTAAACATGAAAGTTCAAGCACAGAAGGTTGCAGGATGCTGCTTTGGTATGCTCAGGATGATAAAAGTTTTTCCGTTATTAACCTGGGAGACCAAGAAACGAGTGGTCCAAGCATTAAATCTTTCCCGCCTGGACTACGCTAATGCTCTTTATGCTGGATCACCACTGTCCACAATAATGAGACTCCAGGTAGTCCAGAATTGTGCAGCTAGAATGCTTCTGAATATTCCCCGCAGAGAGTCAGCCAGAGCCTCTCTGCATTGGCTACCTGTCGCCGAGAGGATTTCATTTAAAGTCCTCTGCATCACTCACAAGATCATGACCAAGAAAAACCCAACAATCCTACAGTCAATCATTGCCCCATATCACCCCAACAGAGCTCTTAGCTCTGTAAACAAACGCCAACCTACTATCCCGAGAATCTACAGGACCAGAAGCGGGGGCCAACACTTCTCATAAGTGGCCTCCAGAAGATGGAACACTCTCTACGACCACATTCAATTGGAAGAAAACCATTTGGCTTTTCGTAAGCAGCTGAAAACATTTTTATATCCATCCAGTTAAAGTGGACACTCTCACTGCAGGTCCTTAGCACTGGGAGGCCTCATGGTAGCCATCCGCTCTATAAGTGCCTTTTTCATTTCATTTCAGCTGAGCTGACCTATTGGCAGCAGAAAGGAGGCCCCTCCAGGGTAAAATTCTGCCGGGAGCAGAGAGAATGCCCTGGTCTTGAGGGCTTGCGGCAGCAGTTGATCCGTCTGGATCACATTGGATCTACTGGGAGAATGAGCTCCTGTATAGTGAACCTAAGGTTGCTGAGCCTGGGTCAGCCGTGTGCTGGTAGTACCCCAGAGCTTCAGAGCCTTCCTACTGGGGCTGACTCCTGATGTGCCGTTGGCAGGACATTTGGGGCAGGACAAGACCTTTGAGAGGCTTGTCACCCACTTTCATTGGCCCCAAATGTGCAAGAGTTCAGACACTCATTGCAGGACATGTCAGACTTGACAGGCAAGTGGAAAGAGTGGGAGGAAGCATAAGGCTCCTCTCCAGCCATTCACTGTGGTCAGCACCCTCTTTGAATAGGTGGGTATTGACATTATGGGGCCACTGGACCCCAAGACAGCCATGGCAACAGGTTCATCCTGGTCTTGGTGCACCATGCCACCTAGTACCCGGAAGCCATCCCTCTTAGGACAGTGACGGCCCCCGTGGTGGGACGAGAACTGATGGGAATTTTCTCCTGAGTGGGATTCCCTCGTGAGGTAGTGTCTGACCTGGCAACCAACTTCATTTCTAAGTATCTGAAGTCTCTGTGGCAGGAGTGTGGGGTAACTTACAAGTTCACCACTCCTAACCACCCCCAAGGAAATGGGTTGGTTGAAAGGTTCAACTGAACCCTGAAGGGCATGATTATGGGTCTTGAGGAACCTATGAGGCGTAAGTGAGATGACCTCTTACCATGCCTGTTGTTTGCATACCGTGAGGTGCCACAGAAATCTCTAGGGTTCAGTCCCTTTGAGCTTCTCTATGGACACCCAGTCAGAGGACCTCTGTGAGTCTGGTCAAAGAAGGCTGGGAGCAATATCCCAGGAAACCTCCCCAGGATGTATATTGCTACATTCTGGCCTTCAGGAACCAGACTCGGCGCTTCAGACCACTCGCTGAGGCGAATCTGGAAGCCAGCCAGAAGGAGAGAAGCGATGGTATGACCAGAATGCCACTCTGGTAGAGCTTCAGCCTGGTCAGAAAGTGTGGGTCATGGCCCCCAGTGGAGCCCTCCGCGCTCCAAGATAAGTGGACCGGACCATTTGAGGTTGTGGAGCGCAAGAGTCCCGTTACCTACTTGGTGGACTTGCGGTCTCTCAGGAACCCTTTGCGGGTCCTGCATGTCAACCGCCTTAAGCCCCATTTGGAGATGTCCGAAGTGGGCATGCTCTTAGCAACAGATGCTGGAATGGAAGAAGAGACTGAGCCTCTTCCTGACCTCCTGTCTGCAACAGAGCAAGATGGATCAGTGGATGGTGTTAACCTCTCTTCCACCCTGACCCCTGAGCAACAGAATGACTGCCGCCAGTTGCTGGGACAATTTTCTGATCTGTTCTCCCTGATTCCTGGTATCACAGATTGGTGCGTCCATGATGTGGATACATGAGACGGCTTACCTGTGAAGCACAAAACTTATAGGGTAACTGACAGGGTGAGGGTTTGCATCAAAGAGGAGGTCTAAAAGATTACTCTAGAAGTGCCTGGGCCAGCCCAGTGGTCTTGGTCCAGAAGGCTGCAGTGCCTGGTGCCACACCCGAACTCCGGTTCTGTGTGGACTGCCGAGGGCTCAATTCAGTCACCAAGACTGACGCGCACCCAATCCCCAGAGCTGATGAGTTCATTGATAGGCTAGGGGCTTCACGGTACCTCCACGTTTGACTTGACGTCTGGGTACTGGCTGATCGCCTTGGCTGATGAGGCAAAGGAGAGGTCAGCATTCTCCACACCAGATGGGCATATCCAGTTCCGGGTTATGCCCTTGGGGATGAAGAATGCCTCTGCCACCTTTCAGAGGTTGGTCAACCAGGTGTTGGTTGGACTGGATGAGTTTAGTGACGCCTACCTGGATGACATCGCAGAGTTCAGCGCCATTTGGGAAGAACATCTGCGCCACCTCTGGAAAGTGTTATTGCCGCTGCGGAAGGCAGGCCTCACGATCAAGGTGAGTAAGTGCCAGATCGGGCAGGGTTCTGTGGTGTACTTGAGACACCAGGTTGGGAGCGGCCAGGTGGCACCCTTACAGCCCAAGATTGAAACCATCCTGGCTTGGGAACCCCCTAAAACCCAGACCGAGGTGAGAGCCTTTTTAGGATTCACAGAGTACTACAGGAGGTTTGTTAAGGGGTATGGCAACGATGTTGCACCTCTGACAGAGCTGACCTCCAGGAAGTAGCCCAAGAAAGTGATTTGGACTGACACCTGTCAGAAAGGTTATGAGGCACTCAACTTCTCCAGAGAGTTTATCGTTCAGCCAGACGCTTCAGACCATGACGTAGGGGCTGTTTTGTCACAGCTGAATAAGGAGGGCCTAGATCAACCTGTAGCCTTCATCAGTAGGAAGTTACTTCTTTGGGAACAGAGGTATAGTGCTATTGAACGTGAGGCATTTGCTGTGGTCTGGGCACTGAAGTAGCTGAGACTATACCTGTTTAGGACTCACTTCCGGGTTCAGACCGACCATAGGCCCCTCAGATGGCTAATGCAGATGAGGGGTGACAATCTAAAGCTGTTGAGGTGGTCCATTTCCCTACAGGGTATGGACTTTACGGTGGAACACCGCCCTAGCACAGAACACGCCAACGCTGATGGTCTGTCCAGATTTTTCCGCCTTAGTGATGAGAACAGCCAGGAGGTAGGGTAGTTCTCCCCACATTTCAGCTAGAGGGGACACGTGTTTCAGACCTGGCACCATTGGCGTGGGTCTCCCTTCCATTTTTGCTGTTGCCTCGAGTGTTTTTGCTGATGTATGCTTTGGGCACCGTGCCACTGCTGTCCAGTGCCACAGTGCGAGTGCTCCCTATTGTGGATTGGTGTATAAATTGGTGATTCCATGGTTGACTGATTTGGTTTACTTGTCAGACCCTAATACAGTGTACTGAGTGTGCCCAGGGCATGTGAATCCAAGTGCTGCTAGTAGGCTTGCAGCACTGGTTGTGCCATCCACAGAAGCAGCCTTGTAAAATGTGTCTAAGGTCTGGGGGGTTGGCCTGCAGTGGTTGCCTGACTGTCAAAGAGAGGAAAATGGGACTTTGGGTACTTTCATCAACTTGTAAGGATCTCCAAGGTCTTGGAACAGAGCTTGCCTCCTGCTGAAGTCTCAGGGACAACAGACTTCAACACCCAGCTCCCCAGCGTTCCTTGGGAAGTGCCTGCTGCTGTTTTGGGCCTTCTGAGAGACTGCGTGTCGCAAGGAGCTGGAAGCACGACTCAAGAGGAAGAAGCGTGTCGCTGCTGCTGCCGTCGCATCTTGGATGTCGCCGCTGTAGCTGTCGTATTGCATCACATTGAGCGAAGCGTCTCGCAACGAAGAGGAAGCGTGTTGCCGTCGCTGCTGCTTCCGTCTCTGTAGCTGTTGTATTGCACCGCATCAAGAAAAGCGCCTCGCAGCCACAGAGAAGCGTGCCGCCGTAGGAGCTGCTGTCGTCGCCTCTTGGATGTCGCCGCTGTAGTTGTCGCATTGTCCGGAAGCGTCTCGGAAACGTCAGTGAAGAGTGTCGCAGCTGCTGCAATCGCATCACTGAAAAAGGGTGTCGCTGCTGCAGCTGACGCATCGAATCGAGACTTCTCTCATCATCGGAGAAGCGTGCCGCATCTGGAAGATCTTGAAGTCTTTATTTCTTTGCACCAGAACTTTGCTGCATTTCCATCGCTGCAACACTTACGTTGTGGAAGCATAACGCATCGGAAGGTACATTGACTTAAAGTGTCGCATTTTAAGAACTGAACAGAACTAAGCTAAAGCTACTATTTTAAGTATAGTATTGTGGATTTTTGTTGTTTGTGGTCTTGTGTTTAAATCTATATAAAAAATACTTATTTTTGATACAAAACCTGTATGGTGTCCATCTGTAGTTTTGTCACTTGGTTACTGCATGTGGTCACAAATGCTTTACACACTGCCTCTGAGATAAGCCTGTCTGCTCGTGCCAAGCTACCAAGGGGGTGAGCAGGGGTTATTTTAGGAGTGTACTCCCTTACCCTGACTAGAGGCAAGGGTCCCTATTTGTCACAAGTACCTACCTTTGCCACCTAGAGACCCCCAAATCTAACAGTGCTTAAGTTCTAAGGAGCATCTGTAGTTGAGTGGGACTTAAATTTAAAGGTAGTTCTGAAGTTCGCAAAAACCTAGAAATGCAATTGTGAAGGATATGTCCTCCGATTCATACCTCACCTCATCTTTAGCAAACATGGATTGTTTTGTTAATAGCATGTGTAGGAAGGTGGATATCTGACTATGGTTACCCCCAAACTTTTTGCCTGGTGTTTAGCTGGTTTTTGACTTAGTTGGCCTGGGATCCTGCTATTCAGGGCCCCAGGCTGATTGCTCTCTCCTTAAAATGGACTCCATGTACCTTAGGTGCATAACACAATTGGGACTGGTTCACCTTATGAGCCCCTGTAGTAGAGTACCATAGGTACCCAGGGCATAGGTGTAGCCAAGGCCTACCAGGGGCTGCAGCATGTATTGTGCCACCCCTGGCCTGGCCTCCATATTTGACACAACTGGCTGATCACTCAGCTGGGGTAAGTTGGTGTAATCACCTCTTACTTAGGTACAGTATGCCTGTGCCTAACCCTAAACTGGACACATATGTTCCTATCAGCCACTCCTATGGAAGGCCTCATCAATCCTGGAGGCAGAGTGCTTGGAAATATGTGAGATGGTGCTCTAGCATGAGCTGAGCCTGTCTGCAGCTGTCGGGAACCACTCCCTAAGCTGTTCCGGGATATTGCCATACCATATACTCTTAAGTGCATTATAATCCTCGCGGTTATTTGCTATCTTTGGTTTGGCTTTATCAAAACATGTCGAGTAAGGTGTCATACGAATTGGAATACTATCCCCTCGCCAATTCTGGCGACGGGGATAGCATTCCACCCTTCTAGAGGGACACGACATGTGTGTAGCCTTAACCCCGGTTAAAGTTAAACAGAGCCTCAGCATCACAAAATGGATGCTGCCACCACAGACACATGTCTGACCTCCTGCTGCTGGGAGTCCTTCCAGCGAGGAGGGCCTGGACAAAGGGTTTCCTGCCTGGGGAGGTGCGAGCACCACCCCAGACAGGGTTTTGTGTATTGGGTAGGACAGGGCTGAATAGATTGAGACAGTGCCTGGGGAGCACAAGGCTTCCCCTTGCATAATCCGGTCAAACCGGTTCTGGGGCAGCCCAGCCCCAGCTCCAGTGAGACCTGGACAAAGGAAAGGGGGTGTAACCACCCCCTTCCTGGTCCCACCCATAGGGGAGGGACCTAGCAGGAGATCCACCCCTCAGATTGGAATAAGAGTGGGAGCAGTGCCAATGCACAGCAGATCATCCCGAAATCAACTTAAAACTAAGAAGAAGACTGGACTTCGACATTCTGCTGCACAGAAGACTGAAGAAGAATCTCCCTTGTGGCCAAGGAGTGACCACCCTGTGAACACAGGCACCAACCAGCAACTCGACGTCTGCTTTGCCGCCGCCTCCCGCCGGAGCCCGAGCCCAGAGCCCGACAAGAACCAGATTCCCAGACCTCTCAGAGCCCGATCCACAGTCCCTGCAAAGAAGGGACCCGTGGAGGCACCGAGTGACGTGGGACCGGACCTCTTGGAAGACACTCGAAAAGCTGACTGCGCAGCTTCTGAGGCATCCTCGACGTTGTGCTTTGGGGACTGAGAACCCCCACCACCGAGCAGCCCTTGCACCGAAGATCAGCCCCCCAGCATCTCCACGATCTGCGTGGGGCCCTTTTGCACTGTGCCACTCGACGCGCCATCCCGGCCACTAGCCACGCGGCCAGCGGCCATCTTGGCGACGAACCCGAAGATTTAAACAGCAGGTCTGGTTGCTCCAGACCTACCCAAGCTCCTGTGAAAAGGAGCACTCGCTCTGACCTTGCTGGTCCGAGTGAACAGCATCTTTCAACTTCTGCGTGGCTTGCATTTGCCAAGGCCTGTTTGCTCCGATCAGGTCGCCGACACCGCCAACAGCGAGAAGCCTACGTGGGACAGCTCGTGACCGACTCCTGGACGTCCTCGACCCCGGGTATCCACGTGGCTGCGGAAAGAAGCTACCCGACAACGCCTGTTTGCACCCGACATCGCCTGGTTCCAATCTGGTTCCACGGTAGTCACTGGTTAGTGACTTTGAACACTGTCCCCTCTGCTTTCAGGTCTTCAACTCTTCAGATCCACCCTTGGATCCACCGGAACTCTTCTCATCGAGCCGCCTGCAGCATCTTCAGCTCCAAGCACCATCGACCAGCGTGACGAAACCCGACACATCTTCGACCCTGTGCACCCGCTTCCTGTGGGTGAGGTAACTCAGCTCCGCCGGTGCTCCTGCACTGGTACACATCCCAAGGGCCTGTGTTTTAAGTTTCAGCTCCGTAGGTCACTCGGAAGGTTCCTAACTTTCTAACTTTGTGCTTTTTACGCACCATAGACTTTGTATTGTAAAGTGCGTGCACTTTGAACACTGCACCCAAGTCCCGTGGGCCTCTCCCGACTTAGTTAACTCCAGTCTCGAATAGCTCCAGCGATTCCCAAGGCCCTAGGCCTCTTCACTTTCCTCCTGGTATCTCTTATACCACTTATTTAGTATATGGTTTAGGTGGCCCCTAGGGCTCATCCATATTGTGCAACTTTTGTGTATTTTAAACTGTCTTGTGATTTAACGCTTGTGCTTCTGTGCTCATAAAGAGTCCAGGGGATTTTAATAGTTAATAAATCAATATATATTTTCAATATATATCTGTGTGGTGTCCCTTTCATTTGGTATTCAAGGGGGTTGTGTATGGTATAACAGCTGGCTTCACATGCCTTTCAGAGTTTAGCCTAAGACTGCTTTGTCCACGTTACCACTAGGATAACTGGTCTACAAGGTTGAATTACAACCATCACCATAAGGGTTGCTTGGCATGGTACAAAGTGATCACTAGAACTAGTGAGCATTATATACCAGGCCAACTTCTCACATTGGTGAGCAGCGGATTGGGATCTGAGCTTGCTGTTTTACCATTACAATCTTTGAGATTATCATTTGAAAGATCATACAGGTACCTGCTAGGTACATATAAAACAAGACTAGTATACTTAAGTTCTACTGAACTTAGTTGTTGTAGAGCAAAGGGAGTAGCACACCCTAGCTACAACTACTAGATAGGTTTAGTAGGTAAACACCAGTGTAGGTAGATTGCAACACATCCACCCACACTAGAGCAATGTCTGGAGCAGAGGGGTCCAGTGGACTTACTCCTGTTGAGAGTGACCCTCCAAGGGCACCATCCAAATTTGCTATTTTTTCCTTTAAGGAATTAAGACAGCTTTGTGTCTTAAGGGGTCTGAAGACAGGGCCTTCCCCTACTACAGACCACCTAAGAGAGCTCTTAGACCAGTCTGAGACTCTAAAGCCCTCTAAAGCAAACCCCACAGGGAATGCTGAAGGAGGCCATCCCTCAGAGGATGACACTGTAGACACCCCTGCCCCTATCATCCTGGTAGATGAGGAAGCCTCCACCACTGGAGCTCCTCAGGTAGATGAGGAGGAAGAGGAAGAGGAGGAGGTGGAAAGCAGTGAGTCAGATGATGACAGAAATAGTCAGGTGCTGGTCAGTAGACTGAACCAGGCTAACTTAAGCTTACTTGGGAATGAATCAGGTAACAACCCATTCAGACCCCCAGGTGGACTTAACCAGAAGCCCAGGAGGAGAAGGACTCACTCAGGTGACTCTGACAACTCCCATGCTTCTAGAGGTTCTCATGGTCACTCCAGAAAGGTGATGACTAGCCCTCAGAGAAGGGAACATGAGACCAAATTGAGAGAATCTCAAATTAGAGAGGCTGAATTGAGAGTCCAGAGACAAGAGTTAGAAATTGCCCTGGCCCAAGAGAAACTTGCTAGAGCAAGACAGCCTAGAGAGAGTGGATTAGGATCCACTGGTGGCAGCAATATCCAGAAGGATAAAGACAGGTCCTTTGATACAAGAAACCTGAGTAAGATTGTGCCCCCCTACAAAGCTGGGGATGATATCCATAAATGGATTACTGCCATGGAGAGAGCCTGCAGAGTACAGCAGATCCCTCAGGAGCAGTGGGCAGCAATCTTGTGGCTCTCCTTTGAAGGTAGAGGCAGAGACAGACTCCTCACAGTTAGTGATGGGGATTCTAGAAACTACATGGTCCTGAAGAGTGCTCTGATTGATGGGTTAGGCTTAACCACTGAACAGTACAGGTTAATGTTCAGAGATACCCAGAAGACACAGACTCAGGACTGGTCTGAATTTGTTGAGTGTGCCACTAAGGCTCTGGAGGGCTGGTTGCTGGGAAGTAAGGTTACTGACTATACAGGATTGTATAATTTAATTATGAGAGAGCAAATCTTAAGTAATTGTCAAAATCAGCTTCTACATCAGCACCTGGTTGACTCTGATCTGACCTCCCCACAAGAATTGGGTAGGAGGGCAGACAAATGGGTCAGAACCAGGATCAGACCTAAGAACCAGGGTGGTGACCAAAAGAAAGAGACTACCAAGCCTCAAGAGAAGGGTGGGGATAAAAGTAAGGAAAAGATTTCCCCAGGGCCCCAAAACTCCAAGAATGGGGGTGGGTCCCAAGACACTTCTACAACCCAGAAAAAGCCTTATTGTCATACCTGTAAACAGGTGGGGCATTACAAAACAGATAGCTGTTGTCCCAAGAATGGCAATAAGGAGAATATACCTCCAGGTAAGGCTCCAACACCTCCTGTCACTGTTAGCAGTGGTCCCCCAGGTGGTGGGAGCACCCCCAAGAATTTGGGTGGGTTTACTTTTGGAGGACAGGTGGACTCTGGCCTATCCAGGTCCCCTAACTCAGATACTCTTGTCTATGAGACTGGCATGGGGTTTGCCAATTTCACTGCTTGCCCAAACACTTTGAGCAAGTATAGACAGGAGCCCCTCATCAATGGCTTGAAAGTTGAGGCCTTCAGAGACACAGGGGCTAGCATCACCATGGTGGCTGAATGTCTAGTCCCCTCAAGGCAACTTTTACCTGATGCCAGATATCAGGTGACAAACATTGATGGCATAGAAACCAATCATCCCATGGCAGTAGTCAATCTTAGCTGGGGCGGTGTCACTGGCCCAAAGAGAGTGGCAGTGGCAGCAAACTTGCCTGTAGATTGCCTACTGGGTAATGATTTGGAAATCTCAGCCTGGGCTGAGGTTGAACAGCAAACCCATTCTAGAATGGTAAATCTCCATGGAAAGGTTAGTGGGGCTGTGATGGCTACAGCCCCAATCCAAGATGTCCTTCCTGAAAAGGTTGGGAGGGCTGAGCAAACCTCAGCCCCATCTTTAGATAACCTCCCTCCTGAAATGAGTAGCAGGGCTGTACTAGTAACAGCCCATACCCAAACTGAGTCTCCTCCTGAAAAGGTTGGTGGGGCTGTGATGGCCACAGCCCAAACTCAAACTGATACATGGGTAGTGAAGCCTGAAATGATGGATCACTCCACCCAAACAGAGAGCATTGAGGAGGAAGAGAAATCTCCCTCCCACCAGACTTTAGGAAAGGATCAGCCTCCTCAGGGAACTGATCTTACCCCTGATGAAGGAACTGTCCCAGAGGTTGTTAGGCCTGGCCTGACAGAGCCTCTGAGGGCAGTGGACCCTTCTCAGGAGGGACCCAGTCTGGAGCAGGTAACCTGCCCCTCTCTACCTTGCCTTACTCAGCCCAGGGCTGCAGAGGACAAGAAGGACAGTGAGACCCAAAGGGCCCCCTGTCAAATAAAGCACCCCCATCAACAGATTAGGGGCACCGAAACTAGTAGCCCTAGTGAGGTGCAAACTTTAAAAACTCCTGAGGGATCCCCCTTAAAAGTAGTTAGGGACCTCCCCCAGATGGATATTGTTGGGCACAGCCAAACCTGGGACCAAAAGGCCCCAAACCTGACCTGTCCCTCCAGTAAGCCAAACAGAGGGACCCAGCCTCCAGCTTTAGGTAGCCAGAGGTTGACCCTGAGAGCACAGTGCAACTCAGTCAGAGAAAGAAAGGCACACATGGTGGAGAGTGATTGGAGGAAGCTGAGCCCTACAGAGGAAACTCACTTCAGTACTCCATCCCAACACCAGCCTTTGACTTTGCAAAGACACACCACAGGTAGAGATTCCCTATGGTGGAGACCCTCAGATACCCTTAGGGTGAGGGATTGCTTAGTGGACCATGAGACAAGGGGTTACCAAGCCAGAGCTGGTACTTCCTTATATGGCCACTTAGGCAATATAGGCTTACCTGGTCAAGGATAGCCTTATCTCCTTTCGTTTGGGGGGGGGTTATGTAGGAAGGTGGATATCTGACTATGGTTACCCCCAAACTTTTTGCCTGGTGTTTAGCTGGTTTTTGACTTAGTTGGCCTGGGATCCTGCTATTCAGGGCCCCAGGCTGATTGCTCTCTCCTTAAAATGGACTCCATGTACCTTAGGTGCATAACACAATTGGGACTGGTTCACCTTATGAGCCCCTGTAGTAGAGTACCATAGGTACCCAGGGCATAGGTGTAGCCAAGGCCTACCAGGGGCTGCAGCATGTATTGTGCCACCCCTGGCCTGGCCTCCATATTTGACACAACTGGCTGATCACTCAGCTGGGGTAAGTTGGTGTAATCACCTCTTACTTAGGTACAGTATGCCTGTGCCTAACCCTAAACTGGACACATATGTTCCTATCAGCCACTCCTATGGAAGGCCTCATCAATCCTGGAGGCAGAGTGCTTGGAAATATGTGAGATGGTGCTCTAGCATGAGCTGAGCCTGTCTGCAGCTGTCGGGAACCACTCCCTAAGCTGTTCCGGGATATTGCCATACCATATACTCTTAAGTGCATTATAATCCTCGCGGTTATTTGCTATCTTTGGTTTGGCTTTATCAAAACATGTCGAGTAAGGTGTCATACGAATTGGAATACTATCCCCTCGCCAATTCTGGCGACGGGGATAGCATTCCACCCTTCTAGAGGGACACGACATGTGTGTAGCCTTAACCCCGGTTAAAGTTAAACAGAGCCTCAGCATCACAAAATGGATGCTGCCACCACAGACACATGTCTGACCTCCTGCTGCTGGGAGTCCTTCCAGCGAGGAGGGCCTGGACAAAGGGTTTCCTGCCTGGGGAGGTGCGAGCACCACCCCAGACAGGGTTTTGTGTATTGGGTAGGACAGGGCTGAATAGATTGAGACAGTGCCTGGGGAGCACAAGGCTTCCCCTTGCATAATCCGGTCAAACCGGTTCTGGGGCAGCCCAGCCCCAGCTCCAGTGAGACCTGGACAAAGGAAAGGGGGTGTAACCACCCCCTTCCTGGTCCCACCCATAGGGGAGGGACCTAGCAGGAGATCCACCCCTCAGATTGGAATAAGAGTGGGAGCAGTGCCAATGCACAGCAGATCATCCCGAAATCAACTTAAAACTAAGAAGAAGACTGGACTTCGACATTCTGCTGCACAGAAGACTGAAGAAGAATCTCCCTTGTGGCCAAGGAGTGACCACCCTGTGAACACAGGCACCAACCAGCAACTCGACGTCTGCTTTGCCGCCGCCTCCCGCCGGAGCCCGAGCCCAGAGCCCGACAAGAACCAGATTCCCAGACCTCTCAGAGCCCGATCCACAGTCCCTGCAAAGAAGGGACCCGTGGAGGCACCGAGTGACGTGGGACCGGACCTCTTGGAAGACACTCGAAAAGCTGACTGCGCAGCTTCTGAGGCATCCTCGACGTTGTGCTTTGGGGACTGAGAACCCCCACCACCGAGCAGCCCTTGCACCGAAGATCAGCCCCCCAGCATCTCCACGATCTGCGTGGGGCCCTTTTGCACTGTGCCACTCGACGCGCCATCCCGGCCACTAGCCACGCGGCCAGCGGCCATCTTGGCGACGAACCCGAAGATTTAAACAGCAGGTCTGGTTGCTCCAGACCTACACAAGCTCCTGTGAAAAGGAGCACTCGCTCTGACCTTGCTGGTCCGAGTGAACAGCATCTTTCAACTTCTGCGTGGCTTGCATTTGCCAAGGCCTGTTTGCTCCGATCAGGTCGCCGACACCGCCAACAGCGAGAAGCCTACGTGGGACAGCTCGTGACCGACTCCTGGACGTCCTCGACCCCGGGTATCCACGTGGCTGCGGAAAGAAGCTACCCGACAACGCCTGTTTGCACCCGACATCGCCTGGTTCCAATCTGGTTCCACGGTAGTCACTGGTTAGTGACTTTGAACACTGTCCCCTCTGCTTTCAGGTCTTCAACTCTTCAGATCCACCCTTGGATCCACCGGAACTCTTCTCATCGAGCCGCCTGCAGCATCTTCAGCTCCAAGCACCATCGACCAGCGTGACGAAACCCGACAAATCTTCGACCCTGTGCACCCGCTTCCTGTGGGTGAGGTAACTCAGCTCCGCCGGTGCTCCTGCACTGGTACACATCCCAAGGGCCTGTGTTTTAAGTTTCAGCTCCGTAGGTCACTCGGAAGGTTCCTAACTTTCTAACTTTGTGCTTTTTACGCACCATAGACTTTGTATTGTAAAGTGCGTGCACTTTGAACACTGCACCCAAGTCCCGTGGGCCTCTCCCGACTTAGTTAACTCCAGTCTCGAATAGCTCCAGCGATTCCCAAGGCCCTAGGCCTCTTCACTTTCCTCCTGGTATCTCTTATACCACTTATTTAGTATATGGTTTAGGTGGCCCCTAGGGCTCATCCATATTGTGCAACTTTTGTGTATTTTAAACTGTCTTGTGATTTAACGCTTGTGCTTCTGTGCTCATAAAGAGTCCAGGGGATTTTAATAGTTAATAAATCAATATATATTTTCAATATATATCTGTGTGGTGTCCCTTTCATTTGGTATTCAAGGGGGTTGTGTATGGTATAACAGCTGGCTTCACATGCCTTTCAGAGTTTAGCCTAAGACTGCTTTGTCCACGTTACCACTAGGATAACTGGTCTACAAGGTTGAATTACAACCATCACCATAAGGGTTGCTTGGCATGGTACAAAGTGATCACTAGAACTAGTGAGCATTATATACCAGGCCAACTTCTCACAGCATGATTATATCCCAGATACAGAATTGAATGTGGCACATAGTGCTTGATGATTGAGAATACAGTTCAGGTGTAAAATAGTCCCTCATACTTTCCATTGGAAGCAGTTCCTGTAGGGTGGAATCATATGCCAAGCAGCCAATGGCATGAGGTAAGAGTAAAAGACTCCTCTGGGTGGAGAGAAAACCCACTCTAAGTATATTTGAAAGTATTTACTAATAATAAGACATGCAGACTGCTTCATTCTCTAGCCAGTCCTAAACAAGATACTGTGACAAATAGTGCCATGACCAGGCAGCTCACTTTGGAATGGTCCATCATTCATGTTGGGGCATCTGGTCTGTCTCAAAGTCTTGAATAGAACACATTAAAGCCCTAGTGGCATGCTGTGAAAGTGTGGTCTCCTCAGTCTCTTAACTGAAGATTCAGTGGGTATAAGACTCTGAATAAATTTGTTAATGTACCACGAGGAACCCTAAAGGTTCAGTCATTGTATAAATTACTCGTGAATAAATGTTAGACTTGCAGTGCCCCTCTGCGTTGACTTTTTTGTAATATAGATAAAAGTGTAATTCAAGTTCAATGGTATTCTTTAAGTAGGCGTTTTAGCCAGTCTAGGTATTTAGTGTTTTGTACAAGATGTTTATATGGGTAATTGTTATGTCCTGTATATTGTGATGCCACTGGTAGAATGTTGGTGGAAGGTTATGTGGGGAGTTTGAATGTTTCTGGGGCAGTTATTTGGTGTTTGGGTGGTGTGCCGTGGGCTACAATAAAAGACTGTGCTATGTTACTTCCGTGCTCAGATGTATTAGTCTACAACGGTTTCTATTTGTTTTCGTTATCAGATTGTCCGAGTGGAGCCGCTGGTCAACATGGGCCAGGTTACAGCCCTACTGAATTCCATTGGCTGGACTCTCCCAGTGGTACCAGAACTTGACGACCTCACAGTAGGTGAGGCGATTCAGTCTACTGTCAAGAATTGTGACTTGAGCCATCTGAAAAGAACACATTGTCTGGCATGCAGCTTTTGTTCAAAATAAATCAAAATGATGGCACATTTATCTTTAAGTAACTCCCAAGTGGCTCAGGAATGCAGAAATGATGATGCCATACAAATGAGAAAAATTGAAAATGTACTCGTGGTCCTCTGTTGCAATACCTTGATAATGGGCTGCACATTAAGAAGCTGAATACCAGTAAGACACGTAATGTCCTTGTTTCTGTGGCTTTTGCTCTTGTGGTTTGGATATGCTCTCATCCAGTAATGGGAAGTGATAGCTTAGCTATGAGGCTATAGCGTAGCTTTGCTTATAATATTGAACTAAATTGCCCCAGTGTCCTTCCATATTCTAATTTGGATACCATACATGATGGCCTTTGAGAAAGTAAGAGGATCGAGGCCTAGCTGAATATTACATGTAAATATATTAACCCATTGGAGACAAGAATTATTTGTCTAAGAGGAAACAAGGGTTGGGTGTTGCCCTTACGGAAGAGATTTAACCCTAGGATTGAATAAAATATATAAATAACACAAAGTTCATCTTATCTCCACAAAACACAGAGCTTTAATGTGAATCGCAGTGTCTTCATTGTCATTCTTCTAAGTAGAAACGACAAGCTGGAATTGTCAATGTTGTATGTACATATATGTACAATACGATACTTTGTCTACGTTCATTGTGATCAATATTGGCAATCGTGCAGCAAAGAGAAAAAAACGTTTTCTAAGAATGTATCTAGCGTATATAGCGAAATCAGAAAGCAATAATTCAGCATTAAACCACAGAAAAGTATGGCCCTAAGGACAGCACTTAACTGGCGGCTGCGAGGAGCAGTGAAGAAAGAGCAGGACTTTAACAGGGTATTGAGCACCCTGATTACATGACCTGTCATGAACTTCTTGTCCCAAGTGTTCATGGGATTTGTGGTTTGGTTAATGTTTTGACATGACTGCTGTTAAGTAGCTTAGGTTGTTTAAGGTGCTGGTAAGCTTCCTGACAGATGGTACCAAATGGTATTTTCCTAGCTTTTTGACCTCACATGCATATTGGAAATCTTATTCTGAACCTTGAAAGCTCCTGAGGCGGAAGCCGGGAGACGAATTCACTTATTTTTAAAATTGTATATGTGTCACAACCCGCCTAAATACTCTGTGTTTTAAACTATCACTCACCCGTCTGCCACCACTGGAGCGGGCTCAGAATCGACGAAACAGCGACCCCTTCGCTGCAACTCTAAAACCAGCAAAGCAAACATTTCTGCCGCCATTCACGGCGAGGGAGAGAGGCCACGCCCACTTTGAGGCCACGCCCACCCGCCGCCCACGGTATTTAAACGCTGCCTTCAGCGCTACAAATCAGAACCTTGAAAGCTCCTGAGGCGGAAGCCGGGAGACGAATTCACTTATTTTTAAAATTGTATATGTGTCACAACCCGCCTAAATACTCTGTGTTTTAAACTATCACTCACCCGTCTGCCACCACTGGAGCGGGCTCAGAATCGACGAAACAGCGACCCCTTCGCTGCAACTCTAAAACCAGCAAAGCAAACATTTCTGCCGCCATTCACGGCGAGGGAGAGAGGCCACGCCCACTTTGAGGCCACGCCCACCCGCCGCCCACGGTATTTAAACGCTGCCTTCAGCGCTACAAATCAGAACCTTGAAAGCTCCTGAGGCGGAAGCCGGGAGACGAATTCACTTATTTTTAAAATTGTATATGTGTCACAACCCGCCTAAATACTCTGTGTTTTAAACTATCACTCACCCGTCTGCCACCACTGGAGCGGGCTCAGAATCGACGAAACAGCGACCCCTTCGCTGCAACTCTAAAACCAGCAAAGCAAACATTTCTGCCGCCATTCACGGCGAGGGAGAGAGGCCACGCCCACTTTGAGGCCACGCCCACCCGCCGCCCACGGTATTTAAACGCTGCCTTCAGCGCTACAAATCAGAACCTTGAAAGCTCCTGAGGCGGAAGCCGGGAGACGAATTCACTTATTTTTAAAATTGTATATGTGTCACAACCCGCCTAAATACTCTGTGTTTTAAACTATCACTCACCCGTCTGCCACCACTGGAGCGGGCTCAGAATCGACGAAACAGCGACCCCTTCGCTGCAACTCTAAAACCAGCAAAGCAAACATTTCTGCCGCCATTCACGGCGAGGGAGAGAGGCCACGCCCACTTTGAGGCCACGCCCACCCGCCCTTTTTCCGACACATAAAAGATGTGCAACTACCGGACGTGCAGCGGACGGGCGCAGCGGGCGCGCCGTCAGCGCGCCGAAGGCGCGCCAAAGGCAAGCCCGTCTGGGCCCGTCCGGGCCCAGACGGCCCCAGGCCCCGTTACTCTGCCGGGTAGTCCTCAGGTACGAGTAACGTATACAGCGGATGCATTATGCGACTTACGACCTAAGAACATCCTTGCCTGCCACCACACGCTTACTGCAGGTAAGGCATTCTCGACCTGTCCACGATGCAATCCGAGCCCCACCCTGACATCAACCACTCTTGCTCTGAAACTGGGACTTCTTAACTGCCGCTCCCTCCCCAAACATGCTACCGAAATGAACCTCCTGCTCCAGAACCAGGAGCTTGACCTACTGTTCATAACGGAAACATGGCTTTCAGACAACACCGACTCGGACGTTGTCGCGGCCCTCCCCACCGGGTATATCTGCCAAGCTCTAAACAGACCTATAGGGAGAGGAGGCGGGGTAGCTATAATCCACAGAGAACAATTCACCTGTCGGATGACCAACGCTGGTATTGAGGATTGCGAGAGCGGCCAATTCTCCATCCAAATCTCCCCAGCTCTTACCCTGGTAGGGCTTCTGATCTACCGCCCCCCAGGGGCCCCGGGTAATTTCATCAACGCTGTATTCGAATCCGTATCACAATTAGCTTCCTCCACCCCCAATTTCCTTATACTAGGTGACTTGAACGTCCACTTCCTGGACCCCACGGATCGAGCAGCATCGGACATTAGACACGATTTAACATCTTTAAAGATTCGTCTAGTGAACAACGAGCCTACCCATGAGAAGGGCCACCTATTTGATCCTATCTTTACCAATATAGCAACAGTGACCACTAACCTACCTGTGACCCTACCATGGACGGACCACTTTCTGGTCCCTTTTTCCTGGGAAATCCCCACACCCACTTACTCAATCCCTAAAACCCAGGTTACCGACCGACAATGGCGCAAACTATCACCTGAGATATGGGCTGATTTTCTTGCAGATTCCATCCCTGAGCTCTCCTCTGACTCCAATACAGCTGATAAACAATTCAGCGATTGGATCACTTCCTCCCTTGATACGTTGCTTCCAAAAACTACCACCTTCAAACAACCTAAAAGAATACCCCCCGCTTTATGGTACACCCCAGAGCTTAAAGCTCTGCGTCAAGAGTGTAAAAAAACCGAACGCTCCTGGAGACGCGACAAAACAGGAACCAATAAGAACATCTACTCTATTTCTCTTCTGACCTATAAAACCGCTATTCGCAAATCCAAAAGCGTGTTTTTTCAGGAGAGAATAGAGAAAGCGGGATGCTCTAGTAAGGAAGCGTACGCCATCCTTAAAGAGCTCTCAAAACCCCCAGAACAAGGACTAGGACCTCCTTCCGATCCTAAAGTCGACCTGGAGAAATGCCAACAACTGGCTAATTTCTTCCACGATAAAATCCGACTAATTCTGGAATCAATCCCCCCCTCTAGCCCTGAGGAAGAAATTGCTTTCCCACACACCACCACCTGTCTGTCCACATGGGGCCAGGTCACGATAGACGAGGTGAGAAATACGTTCAACTCCATGAAGAGCGGCTCCCCTAGTGACCCTGCTCCTCTTCGGATCCTTAAGGAGGTAGCCCCAACTATCATCCCCCCCCTTACTCATCTGATTAATACTTCACTACAACAAGGAGTTGTACCCTCGAGCTGGAAGAAGGCCGTGGTAAAAGCCCTACTGAAGAAACCTGCGCTCGATCCCGAGAACCTAGCAAATTACAGGCCCATTTCCTTACTCCCAGGAGTTAGCAAGATCGCTGAGAAGCTGGTCAACAGGAAACTCTCGCAGTTCCTAGAGGCCAATAACAAATTAAAAAGCTCCCAGACGGGCTTCCGACCAGGACAGGGCACGGACATCGCCCTTCTGGCTGCGGTAGAGGAGGCCAGAGCACTATTGGATGGGGGAGGATCAGTGGCAGTGATCCTCCTCGACCTTAGTGCGGCGTTCGATACCGTAGACCACCAACTCCTCATCGAAAGATTGGCTAGAGTTGGAGTGGAAGGTACAGCCTTATCCTGGCTCTCATCTTTCCTGGCCCAGCGGTCTTACCAGATTTGGGAAAAGAACGCCCGCTCCTCCGAAATGCCCCTCCAATGTGGTGTGCCTCAGGGCTCCTCCCTGAGCCCTACATTATTTAATATCTATATGTCCACATTGGAGGAGGTTATCACCCCTTTCGGAGTGAGCGTCGTCAGCTACGCTGACGACACACAACTAGTGGTGTCTCTGGCCCATCCCAAACAACAGAAAGCTGATCTCTTCAACTGCCTTACGCAGGTCCATCGCTGGATGAACAGATCAGCCCTAAAACTAAATGGGACAAAAACCGAGGTCCTTATACTTGGCCCAAAAGGAACCTCACTTCCCCTGGACAGTTGGCCAGCTTGTCTGGGTCCTCCCCCTGACCCAAAAACAGAGGTGAAAAGTCTGGGTGTGTGGATCGATTCCGATCTCTCATTCACTTCGCAAGCAAAGAAGGTGGCAGGGACCTGCTTTGGTCTCTTAAAATCTCTGAGGAAAGTCCTGCCCCTTCTCCCCCCTAAATCCCAAAAACTATTAGTCCAAGGTCTCATAATATCGAGGCTGGATTATAGTAATGTGATTTATCTGGGCGCTCCCGAAGCGACCCTTACTAAACTGCAGAGAATTCAGAATACTGCCGCCCGGATCATCACAAACACCCCGGCCAGATCATCTGCTAAACCCGCTCTCAAACTCCTCCATTGGCTCCCCATAAGGGAGAGAGTCAAATTTAAGGCCTTATGTCTCGTCCACAAAACTCTGCATAACCAAGGCCCCCCAGTCCTCAGTAATTTTGTCACCCCCTACAGAACTTCTAGATCCCTCCGTTCCAATGCAGAAAACCTTATCAACACCCCAAGATTCAGGAAAACTCGATCAGGAGGAAGACGCTTCTCGGTACAAGCCGCCCACCTTTGGAACTCACTCCCTCGTGACTTACGACTTGAACCTCAATACCTGCGCTTCAGGAAGCTGCTAAAAACCCATCTCTTTCCCTAAACCTGTGCACCCCCCCCCCCTGTCTTGATCCTTCATCCTTCCCTCTTCCGACCTCAGCTTCCGCTCCTCAGATTTGATGATTTAGGGTTCCTCAGCGCTGGGATACCTCCGGGTGACTATCGCGCTTTATAAAAATAAATAATAATAATAATAATAATATTCCACTCCAGAAAATAACTTGGCACTGGCGTTTAATTCAAACATGCACAGGCTCTGTAGTCATTCAGTTTATTGATTCTGGGGTCAATTCGTACAGGAACCACGAGGTGAGAGACATTATACTGCTGAGTGGAAGACTAAAGAATCCAAAAGGTATGCCACTTTTGTGTGGAGCAGGTTTCAGCCACCCAAAAAGCAGAGGTGAACCTTCAATGCTTTCTGACACCCATAAGAAAATTCCATAAACAGTGATATCCACCACATTGCCACCACTTCTATTACATGTTAAAGGGATTGCATTTACAGATGATATTCAGCGGGTTGCCTACAATTCGTTTGATTTTGTCTTCAACCAACTTAGTGAAATTTACCATCCGTAGCTGTGCTGTCCACAACATTGGAGAGATTAAACCACACTTTTGTGGCCATATATTATGTCAAGATGTCAAACTGGTTTGACCCTATCAAAAGCAGCTGAGAAATCAAAAAAGACTAGGCCAGGATCCTCCCCCACCTTCAGCCATTTGCAGGGAATCTCCTGTGGGCTACCAGATTGATAGGAATGGGGAAGGTTGAGCTGTGAATAATGTCACAAAATATAGTTGCTACACATTGATCAAGAAATTAGTTCTTTGCAATGGGGAAAACTCCTAGCTGCAAAAATAAATAACTCGGCAAATGTACAGTATCCTAGTTCCATTTAGACAGATATTGAGTGTGAAAATCTTTGATGCCCAAACCCCTCTCAAAGAATTTGGGAATTTCTCTTTTCTTAAGTACTCTCTTTTATTTGTACTTACCAACGTAAAACATACAGCTAATAAATAGGCCAATGATGAGATTCGAGGCTTTTGCTGACTTTGGAAGCATGATGGATGAAGAGTAGGCAAAAACATGCTTCAGTTTATTCCATATGATTAGAAAAAGTATGGTAACACTACCATGTCTTTGTATGTTATTTATGCATTTGTTTTGCCTTAGGTTTACACAGTAAATGTGTTCTGGGATTTTGAATCTTGTTTAAGCTTATCCACTGACTATTTTTGACGAGCGCAGGGTGTCGTGCAATCACTTGAGGGACTGATGTAGGTGTTTGTGCTTCAATTATATTTTTGATGTGATATCTTGAGTTTTAAATGGTATCTTGTAGATATGTTGTAGTAATGGAAGTAGATCTGCCGAAGATCTGGTAACACCCCCGCTTTACTATACTCTTCAACATGAAACCGGTATGCGTTCTCAAATAAGCTGCTGCTCTGAGTCACACCTCACTGATGCCTATTTTGGTGAAATGTACTTCTTTATCTTTGTCGCTTTTTAAAAATCGAGAGTTTACTTTTAGCTTGCACCGATACATTTAAAGGCAGATTATCCTTCTCAGTTGTATATGGTGGTTACTCTACCATTGTGTGATGTTCCTGTGGCCTTATGCGTTCTCTTTCTATTCATATACAATATTTGCGCTTCTAAAATACAGAAACTATGGTCGAAGGAATTTTCTCAGAACAGCCCCCATTTAATGTTTCTTTTTTCCAGGTGGCCTAATTATGGGAACTGGTATTGAATCTTCATCCCACAATCACGGCTTATTTCAGCACATTTGCTTGGCCTATGAACTTGTTGTTGCAGATGGAAGCCTCGTCAGATGTACACCAGTAAGAGATTTCTTTTTATGTTATGGTGTTAAATATGTTTGTTCATTGTTTACCCAAAACCAGTATTTTAATGACTGACCTACTTCTTTCAGACAGAGAATTCTGACCTATTCTACGCTGTACCATGGTCCTGTGGCACTCTTGGATTCCTGGTTGCAGCAGAAATTAAGATCATTCCTGCCAAGAAGTATGTCAAACTGCGTTATGAACCTGTGCGAGGTCTCGAGAAGATTTGTGAAAAATTTATTCAAGAATCTAAAAAGAAGGAAAATGATTTTGTGGAAGGATTAGCATACTCCTCAGATGAAGCGGTTATAATGACTGGAGTCTTAACTGATGAGGCTGAATACGACAAGGTACATTTTTATGCAATCACCTAGTTCATTTTCTTCTGCAAAGCCAACTACTTTAGGATTACCATGATTTTGGTAAGCTTTTGTGAGTGGGTATGGTGGTTTTTGGTTTATATTCTCATACACTCAAATGTAAGCAGTGCTGGTGGTTTGTTGCTCCACTGTGATTGTTTCTCTCGTCTCAGCAAGATTCTGCACTGCACTGAAGAGTGAGATTCACCCCTCCCTATATTACCGTTTCTTGGATTCTGGCTTTTCGAAAATAATGCACTTAGTGATGGCAAAATTCAAGGCCACATTAAATATATAGATTCATGAATTCATAAGCTGGAATATTAAATTGAACTTCAAGTACGCTTCTGTGTGGTAAACATTTAAAGCATGCATTTGGTCTAAATGTATTGCAAAAGATGTATACACATTGAAACAATACACATTCAAGGCATTGGGGGATTGGTTTCCTATTTTTTTAAGCATGGAACGGTGGATAGGTCATACGCTACAATTAACAATTTCCTGGTTGATTAGCCACAAACTAATCCCTTGAGGTATCAGCAAGTGGAGGGCATAGTGTTGTTTAGTAAGCATAATAATGCTACTATCTCCACAGATTTGTATAATCTATTCTTTCACAAAATTCAGAGTGGGCCATATCTTGAGCAAGTGTGGTTAACTTGAAATGAATGGAACTTTGTACAAGCAGTAAAACCAATGCTTAATTTGAGGCGGTGGTTGTCGGTGTGGGGCACCTGCACCTGTTTTTGGGGACTGGCACTTATTTCGCCACATCAGACATTTCCCGATGCCAACACAGGGAAAACAAACAAACAAAACGAACAGACTGAGCAGAAGAAACACAGAAAATCTGTTACCAAGGGAGAAAGCATATCTCTTTAAGAGTGAGATAATATGACGGGGAGTGACTGGCAGTGAATTAAAGAGACCTGAGGTGTATTTGGGACTGTGCACCCTTGCTATTCGAACTCTCACATTTTATAGCGCCAGCCGCAGGTGTCTGAACAGCGCTTTGAGCACCAGCACCTATTATTTCACAAATAAAGCACTGACTCAAATATCCAGCAATGGAAAGCGAAATCCACTTTGCCCTAGATGGGTTCAATGGTTATAAGGCTCCCAGCCAAGATTGGTTTACCTCTGGCTTTTGAAATCTCTCATATATTTGATAGTGCATCACAACCTTAAATCGGTGTACAAGCAATTTGAGCATTGTTGCCTGGGCATCACTTGCGGCTTCGATCTCTCTCATGTTAAATCCTGATAAACCTAAAATATCTCCTTCTCCCGATCACCTGTCATTTTCATTCTGGTCCTCTCCTGTAAGGGAGCTTTGTTCTGTGGAGGTCCACTTCCTAGAATCTGAGCAGGCTCTTTTTATGATCCATCAGATCAAGTGCAGTGGTGGATACTAAACAAATATTTGATTCTGCTGATTGCCTTTTGTGGTTTTCAGTTTTGAGGAAAAGAAGAGCTTGCAACAATGTCATGTCCGATTCAATATAGTTCATATGGATACCAGTGTCTGCCATGGATTTCCCCTCCTGAGAGGCGGGATCCAGCAATCCACATTATCTTCATTGCGGTTTCTACTCACAGTAAAACATTTAGCACGCATATTAATAGATATCACTTCTGGGTAATTTCAAAGTTACCTATATATTGAAATAAAATAACTCCTTCTGTTAGCAGATATGATAGGACAAGCTGGTGGGGGGAGTGGGGGTTGGGCTACCATTGTAAGTCATACCTCTTAAACACATTTATTTAGTAGTGAGTATGGATTCAGATTTCAACGGATAGTCCTACAAATAATCTGGGCAAGCAGATGAGCCAAAATATAGTAGAATGTGCTTGTACTAAAGTGTAACAGGGGCAGCTTTGATTTTTCTTACCTTAAGAAGGAAGTCAAGTTTGTTTTATTGCAACATGGCAAGATTATATGCTTGCAATAGTGATATATTTAATTGCTGCTCGGTTACAAATACCATGTCAGTCCCTAAGAAATGCAAGGCATTTTTAGGCTTTGTCTCGTTATTATCCAAGTGATGGATTCCAGTCGCCTGCTTTCAAGCACTATTCCTGAACACAAACCCTGTTGAAAAATGTTGCTACGACAACATAAATGACATTTTGACATCTCATGGGAATCTCTAGTGTTTGAGTCCTTACCTTTCCCTTGAATTATGTATGCAAAACAGCAACCTAGTATAATGTTTTGGTGTTCATTATTAAGGGCCCAAATATTCTTTGATAATGTAACATGTTAGGGATTCAATAAATCATGTGTATTTCTTTTTCTGATATTGCACATTATTGTTTCTGTGCTGGAAGGTACATTTGTCTATGTGACGGCCTTTGACAGCCATTTTTAGGCTTCCCCTTCGCGCGCGCATGCGCTGCTTAGGCAAAAGACCTTTAGCAATCGCTTCGGCTTTTCAGCCAAAAACGTGCACGCGTTCCATTGCCTTCAATGGCAACGCGTGCACGTTTGCCGATTCCCTTGCGGGAGTGAGCTTTGACAAATGGTTCCTGCTCACTCCCGCAAGGGAAACCGGCGTAGGCCCCCTCCTCGCTTCCTGCTGCTGCGCGCGCCTGTTTTTTCTGTAAAAGGAAAGCATTTTCTCAGTGGATAAAAAACTTTCTACACACCCCACTAATTTTGGGGGAGCTCCCTTCACATACTGGAAAGTGACCGTAATTCTGCCCTCCCCATGTGTAAATTTGTTACATTTTTCAGGGAGGAAAGTGAAATTTATGGCATCCCACAAATGTGTAAGTTAGTGGCTGTGCACAAATCGACAGGACCCGATATGCAGATATGCAATGCTCACTTCCCACCTCTAGTCACTCAAAAATCATTGAGTGCACAACTAAGCTCGCTTGATTTGAAAACCATTTTTGACTTCCAAATAAGGTTATATGCAGTTTGAAAATCGGGCCCATGGTGTCTAATGGAATTATTTCAGAAACTGGGTCACAAGAGCAGCTTTCGCATGTAGCAATAATGTGCCAGCTGAATAGCAATTTGCATTTCTGCACTGACGTGCGAAACAACTGAATTCTGATCAATAGCTTTCTGTAGGCCAGTATTTATGGAATGACTTTGCTGTTGGCAAGGTAAAGCTTTTCAACGATTAAATCTTAAATTTGCTTAACCGCAGTTACCCACAATGTATCCTTAGGATGGCGTTTCTGCTAGAATGACATCCGGGTTAGCCTCCCATATCAGAAGATGAAGGCTGTTATTTTGATATCCGATTGGATAGCGCAGAAGCATAACAAGGCACTGAAGTACTTGTTGAGGGCGTTTGGAGAAATAAAGAGTCTTTATGGAAAAAATAAAACACCAGTGCACTTTCTTTCTCGTAGGCCAGTCAAATCTATAAGTAAATACATACATAAACAGCACTGTCAAAAAGTCCAGCTCTAGACTGTTGGCTAGAATAACCGAAGATGGCTGAATTAACAATGACACCATGAACAGAAAGAAAGCATTTCCTGATCTGAAAACAGGGCATTGCTGCAGAGGAGTTGGGTTTGGGCAATTGTACACCGGTGAAGTCCCACATAAAGCCCCATTACAGAGCCTATCAAATAACCCCGCAAAATAGGTCAGTGAGACATCACTTGCCATCGATATCTGCAGGGATTTCATCAAAGCATACTCCTTCCCTTCCTGCATCATTCTGAGCTCTGTAAATAGAGTACCATTACACTGGTTAAAACTAACATCTGTTAGCTGCAGTGCTGGGGCAACGCACAAGTGTGACGTGGAGCACCACATAAAGAATAAGCTATTGCTTTGAAAATAATCCTAGGTCTTCAATAAATATATATAGCAATACCTTGTACAATCCGATACATTCACAAATTGTTAAGCTTAAAGATAGCTCTGTGTGATCCCTATACCAACTTTATCTAAATCAGGCTGTTCAGAGTTGGCACTCGTCACTTTAAAAATCACAAGGCATGAAATTGTTCGAAGAAATGCAAGTGGAGTACAAGCTTTCAGTCTCTGAACACTTTCGCTATTTGCAAGCTAGAAACTCTTTACCAGCTGCTCTGCCTATAGGGGAGGAATTGCCGGAGGCCTCGCCTCTTGAGGATAGAATCCTAGATGGTCACCTCCCTGATAAAACGATCTCACTGATCTATGAGAAACTTATCAATAATAGGGTGGACTTGCTTACAGCTCTGAGGGTTAAGTGGACAAGTGATGGTTTAGAACTGGATGATGAAGATTGGCAATTAGCTGTGTCCTCTCCAAAAGTGGTAGCTATTCCTGAGAGATTGCGACTGGTACAATTAAAAATACTGCATAGGGTTTATGTTACTGGTCCCCGCCTTGTACAGATGGGATTGTCGGAAGAAGGATTGTGTAGACTGAGATGTGGATAGGTGGGTACATTCATGCATATTTTCTGGGAGTGTCGCTACATGACTGAGTACTGTGGTAGGATTCATAATGTTATTGAGGAGGTCACTGGAGTCCCACTTTTGCCGGAGGCGCGAAGGTGCCTTCTCAATGTATGGGAACCTACAGATCTGAATAATGCGCAGACACAGTGGACCACACTAAGTTATATGATTGCTAAAAGAAATATTGTCCGAAAAATGGGGTGCTGAGCTCCCTCCTACCCTCGATAACTGGAAGAAGGATCTGGATTGGAGTATGTTCAGAGAAAAAACTGTGTATATTGCGAGAGGGCGTCCCCGGAAGTGGGCTTTAATCTGAAATCAATGGAATCAGTATAGAGGCGAGATTTGCACACCACCTCGAAATGCAGTATTTAATGTACCCCCATCCCCGTGATACCCTTTATAATGTACATTTTTTGGTTCGGCTCCCCTCCACTTTTTGTTAATGTATTGCAAATTATGATGTGATTCATCTGCATTGTGTCTTTTCTGTTTGATGCCTTGATTTAATAAAAAGAATTATAAAAAAAAATCACAAGGCAGGATCAAAAGGAAAAGAATACACCTCTTCTGAGGACTGACTTCATCTCACAGGCAACAGAAAAATAAATGTGGCTAGAAGCAAGTACTGGCAAAATCAACAGCTTTGGCTTTATTGGTCTAGCAGGCAAACCAATGCATGCAGAAATGGTGTGGTAGTGAAAGTGGTGGTAGAGGAGTTGTTGGTAAAGGTTGCATTAGCGATGGTGGTAGGAAAGGTGGTGGAGGCAATAGCTCACACTTAAGCCCACACAAACAAACACAAACAAAATAGGACAAGATAAAAAATAAACAAACAAGTGACAAACATGGAGAAACAAGGAGAAGCCAATTATAATGCAAGCAGGACCACCGACAGCCCCTGCACTAAGAAGACACGTAACTGCGCATATTAAACTTTTAAATGGGCATCTGGCAAAAAGAACACATTTTTTTCATCTAGGGTTTTGCTGCAACACTTTTACTCCTAAATGGCGAAATGAAAAACCTGCTTATTATTTAACTGCCAGTCAAACGCGTCAGTAATGGTTGAATATGGGTCTTAAAAATAATGTTTTAACCTGCGCCAAAAATCCGTTATCATATTAATAATTGAATGGCATTTTGTATAAAGAAAAACAAATGTCATTCATTATCCTCTGCTTATTCGATGGGAAGTATAATGTGGCTTATTAACGGTGATTCAACGTCATGTTCAATTGCTACTATCTGCTGTATACCAAATATGCATGCTTGCAAAGAAAGTTTACCACCAGCCTTAAAGAGAACTGCAGCCAATTTTGCAGTGGTGTAGGGCATTGGATTAGTGTGCTAAATAGAACAAGCATTGCCAACAGGTCTCGCTTTTGGGACCTTATAAGTATTTAGTTATGCAGCACAATATCCCTGGTGCAATAACATTAACTTTTGCATGGTTAAACACTTATACGGTCCCAAAGGCAAGACTTATTGGCTATACCAATGCTTGTTTCATTTTGGTGTGAAAATCAATAAAGGCATGTAACTTTTATCAAATACAGAACTAATTCAATGTTTAGTGAAAGGAGAACTTAGACAATTCTTGATTCTTCACTGTACTCTTACGTTTCACATCCATCTTGTTTCATACTTATGGGATGCACTCGCCAAGGCCCATTAGAATTTTTGCACAGCATAACTGGATTTAATATTGGAAAACTTCATTTCATTAGCTCCTGTTTTTAAAACTTATTTTTATGACTTCATCTAACTTGCAGCACCACTGAGAACTGTACTAAAACTTCAGTACCACGACTAGGCACATCAACTAGAAATGCCAATATGATGAGTAAAACAGACCAATGTAATGGAGCCCTGATCTGCAATTCTCTTCATAAAAAATGATCTATCAATTACATTAGATGCGACTGGAGAGACAATGCAAGTTTTAGTGATCCATAGGTTAATAGAGTTCGCATGAGAGTTCTGAGAGGAGTGGAACAACAACACCAGTCTCTGCTTCAAAAGCAAAGTGCATTTTGGCTATTCCAAAGTAACATATTATTTTGGCCACATCTTCATCACTACCCAAACTAATGTCCCTAGGCAGATGTGAATTTCATCCCATCTTTGTCTAGTGGCGGTTATTACTGTGACATCATGTTCCAAGCCTCTACAATCTCCGGTGTCCTCTTCACTTCTCTGCTAAACTTTGCTCCTTCACATTCCGCTGATTTACTCAGTTCTTTACTTCACTTTCAAAGACATGGGCCTTCTGCATTTTTCCCAGCTCATAAATTACCAGATGCTTAGCTAATATGAACGCCAAATCCACGAATTTGTCAAAAGAAGCATGTATCTTGGTTTTTGGGTAAAGGTAAAGTAAGCAGGCCACTGGCATTTTGGAGCTATTCCTGCTAATGATTCCTTATTGAGTCGCACCATTATGCCCCACTATCATTGAGTGAGGAGACACTCCACACCATGTGCTAGAAGTCCACTCCCTCCACATTGCACCTTGAGCATCCCATATCCACATTAAATAACATGAGATTGATTCTTTTAGGTCTGATACCATTTCAGTAGCTCTTAATACTCAACCTGAAAGTTTTTTTTTATTTTTCTTTGGACACCTGGGTGCACTTTTTGCCATCAGAACACTTCCCTGATGATCCACATATTCACTTACTTTCCTGTTTACTCGGATGTTAATAGCTTCAAGAACAATGTGGTAGCAATTCTTTTATCAGCTGACTTGAATAAGCAGTGATTGGGGCTGCACCACCAGTGTAGTACTACTATTCTTTCAGTAATTCTGTTATACCGTGAACTGGCTTCACTCTCGTTACTGGTGTCAGAATTCAAGCACACATTATACGATTGGTTTTCTGACAAAATGGATGGAAACCTCACTAAATTAATACTGGCTGCAAAATCAGCCCCTGGTGTGGTTAGGCCAGGCTGGAATGTTAGCGCCAGCATTCCTTTTTCTGTTCAAAAACAGCAACTTTGACTTTGGCTACTTCCCCCAGGGCTCAATGCCAGTGTGATCACTTGGGCTAGGTTAGGATTTCCAAACTGTTGATATATTTCTCTAAACCTAAACATTTTTTGTGCTTTTTCTTCATTGCCTTTTGGACAAGCATGTACATTTCTACAGTATTAAGTGCTGTCTTAACGATAGTTTCGTAACTCTGTCCATTATACATATATAGAATACCTGTACGTCACATGTCCCACCGCCCCCAACACCATCTGGATGCGGCTGCCTTCTCAAGTGCATCTCAGGCATTTCCAATTGTTTTGCGGTCTCCTCCCCGACCCTTAATAGGCCCCAGGGACCTTATCCTTCAGCATGGGCTGCTCCTCTGTTATGGCGGAGGAGCGTACCACCCCCCCCCCGCTGAAAGTTGTCAAAGGACAAAAATAAAATAATAATAAAACTATTTTATTATTTAATTTTTTGTCCTGCAGGCTGCCAGCCAGGAAGGGTGGTGGGGGCATTCCTAGTGACGCTGCAGCACCGGGTGGGGAGGGGAGGGCACTGCTAAGTGCGCATAACCATTTGGCCGGCCAAACTGTCATGCTCACTTAGCCTTTCTCCTACCCGAGCTGTGTTGTACAGCTGGGTGTAGAACCAACACAGGCTCCCAGACCATGTCTGAGCGCCGAACCAGGGTATTCAGACCAATCCCAGCGCTTCTCTCATCCTGGGAATAGCATTCCCAGGATGAGAGCAGCGTTGCGATTGGCATCTGGGAGCCTGCGCAGTGCGCAGCAGTTCCTGGATGGTAGGCGAGGATAGGGAACAAGGCGGCGGCTGTGAGAGTAGGTAAGTGCGATTTTATATGTTGACTATTCTGTCTTTTTAGCTCTCGCCTAGGCAGCGCTCTTCAAAATATGCTCTTGTCAGGATATGGGCATAAAGCTCCATCCACTTTCCGCCCATCTTTTTAATTGTCTCCTGTCACTGTCCTTTGTAAATGGTGGCTTTTCATTAGTCAATAGGCCTATTAGTCTCTCCTTAGTTCTGCCTTTTCTCTTCTTGTATTCTCCCATAAGAACCCCCCCTGTTACATGTGTTGTTACTCGCTACGTTTTAATTATATCTTCTGAACACTATTTTCTTAAATGACTTTTTCCTGCCGGCTTTTGGAGGTAGGATACACTCTTCTGCGATGTCCTGCTTCGGCAACCTGCCCTGGTGTCTCACTGCATTGTGACTTCTCAATTAGTGTGCTGCTGAGTAACAGTGCCTGGATTAAAATATGTTATATTATGTTTTTGCAGCAGGCACACATAGTCAAATCTTTAACATGGTGGCCCCTCTTTTGTTTACGTATGCGCTGCTTGCCTAAATCAAGTTTTCTTCTTTTTTGCCAGCGCGCCATTCTGCGCTTTCACTTTCATAGTATCGCCACACCTTCCTTTCGTGCACCACGCTTAGTATTTAAAATGGCAGCCACGCTTTTGTTTTCTTCTGCGTGGTTCGCCAAAAGCAACTTATCAAACCTTTTTCTATTCTTATCAGCACACTATGCCGTGCTTTCCAGTGGTGGCTGGTGACATTTGAAAGCGGTGATGCGTAAACTTTCTGTTGGAGTGCACCATGGTGAGAGAGCTCGAACATCTTAATGAGGGTTCGGGGTGGGGGGAGGGGGGGCAGGGGGAGTTCGGTTAGTTAGCCAGGTCCTGGAGAATTGGTGCCACAGAAAATGCAGTTCCGGCCTGATACAGTCAGCCTAGTTACATCTCAAAAGTTGGAAACTTTGTGCCAGTATCTAATGCCCAACATTTTACATGTGCATTAATATAGTGGTTTGCTTCTAAAAGTGTGATGATACACCAGCATACCACAGAACAGCCCATGTGACATCACAGATCACTGATGCTAATTGTGACAGAAGACAGCTCACTGTGCCAACCAGTCACTCAAGCTGCCTGCTTTGCAGTTCATGATTCAATGCCAGGTGCAGGTAACAAAATATACAGGTTCCAGTTTCACACATTATTAGCATTCAGTAACTACACATACTGCTATGAAGCCAGCACCCACACTGCAAAAATTTGAGAAACAAAGATTGCCATTGCAGATTCTACAATTTAACATGTGTAGAAACGGCAGTGGCACTCGCCTCTAGGCCCCAGCAGTTCTGCTCAGGTGCTCTCCAGCAGGTCTGCTCAGGTGCTCGCCAGCTGGTGCCTGCTCCAGTGACCTGGAGCTGGGCCAGCACTCCCTCCCAGACTAAGCTGTGTGTAATATTTAACTATCTGCGTAATGCAACCAGTGTGCTCCACGGGGCTGCGCTCTGATTCGACAGGCCGCCCGTAAGAAGTTAAAGCAATCCGTGGGTACCCTCGCTGAAGTATTAACCCTTACAAAGTGTGGACCATATCCCTCGGCAAAGTAACACCGAGCCCTCTGCCTTCTCTCACTCTACTACAGACTCCGAGCTCCAGCACTAACTCTGCCCATTCAAGGGTCACCTCACACCCCAGGCCCCTCGTGCACCAATAGTGCCCGCTCTCAATCCACTCAGCAGTATCTTTACCTTATCTTTACAGGTCTGACAGTTCAGCGTCATATGGGGTTGATATAGCCTTTCATGCTTCTAGGGAAGATATCATGAGTACCATTGAGCCCTGCCATGAAAACACTCATTGTTTCTAGTCTGCGAAATGTAAATCTTTATAAAAACAGCTACAAGGTATCCATGATAGCAACATTGTATTGTTATTATCGGTGTTGATATTTTTAGCATTCTTATTAGAATGCTATTATTAAAATAATGATTCTCTGTGTTGTCATTAATGCTACTGGTTTAGCTTTTCGTATTAATATGTAATATTATTCCGAAACGTTTTACTGCTGTGGTTGTTCTCCTGTTTATTTCCCACCCTCAAAAATCACAGAGCACAATTTGCAAACACACACTACAATTGTGGTCCAGCGCCTTGAGTCGGACACTGGAAATAGCGCTATCTGTCAAGCATGCATGATCAAAGACAGATAATATTCGGGATTTAGAGGTGATAGTTTAGTATTTTTTCACAAAATACATTCCTATTCATAGAAACTCACATCACACACAAGTGAGCACATGTATGCCTTGTATTGTGACTAGGAGGTTTCAGTTCAGGCGTGTTGTGACCTAGATACTCTAGTGAGTTGCTGCTCCCTGCAACATAGTGAAATAATTCACTCTTACCTTATTTTCACAGCATCATACATACAAAGAGATTTACCCACTGGACTCTATCTTTGACTCACATGTACTGTTTGTGCTGTAGATATTGGGCAGGCAGCTGCCAGACAAATCCCCTTAGTGCGGGTAAAATCAAAATGACGGTCCCTCGAATGGTCAAAAATGAGGCCTGGTCACAACACTTTGCAATCATGATAAGGGGTGTAATGGCAGAGGAGATGACACCAAAAAGATTATCTCAGCAGAAGGTAAAAATCTGCTGCTTCTACAAGAGCACATAGTGCCATAAATACTGTAGCACACAAGCTACAGCAAGCTGCTACCATCTTTAATCCTTGCAAATAAACATGATCTTAGCGTGACGTGATATAATCTGCACAGGTTTTAAACCAACATAATGAATCTTCTTCAGTTGTAACATCCATGGCCAAGGGTTGTGTGTTTTAGAATTCACTGTGGCCCTTCTTCATCTTCTACTATACGGAGGAATCGCCATGGAGATAGGTACTGCACTGGGAGGGACAAGTCAAGTAGTGGTAGAGCGAGACCAACATCCAAGAGGACTGCAAAGGGCTGTGGGAGTTCATAAGGTGGGGTTTAGTAGGTAAAAGGAAGGAGGTCATTAAGCTGAAGCCATGTTATTTATTTCAGTTGAAATAGACATTTGAGCTAATGTTTGCCTGCTAAATGCTCGTCCATTCAGTTGCGTCGTGGGCCCTAGGCCCACATGATAATGAATAAAGACACAGACACCAATTAGATGGTTACTGGAACTGGTCACAAGCACGTGCACTCGGACCCTTTTATTAGCAGGCTCACATGACTCGTGACGCCTGTGAGGGATGCGTGTGGGGGTGCAAGTGTGCCCACTCCCCTAGGGGAGTAGCTATAAACTCTATGCCGGTCGAGACACTAGATCGTGTCTCACAAGACATAACATTCCTCCTAAATTTTAATAAAACAAAAGCTCTATTGTTCAACCGGTATGGATAAACAGTAACAAAGTATACACCACAGGGGCCATCAGTTGCTCAGGTCCTGCATCAGTAAGACAGTCGACAAGGGCTGGTGAGTTCGACTGTGGCAGGACACTCTCAGCAGGTATTCACCATTTAACCTGATCCGTTCAGGATACAAACTCTTGCTTGAAGATGTCATCTGCGCACTAGGACCACGCCAGTGTAAACATGTCCTTAGTCCAACGTAACTTCTGTCCGCTGACCTGGATGATAGTATGTGGCGTGTAACAATAGTTCATTAACTAGGTGCGTCAAGATCATGGTGGGAGCCCATGGTGAAAGTTCACTGGATTATTTCTGTCTTGCCTTAAGCCTCTATTAGGCTGTCTTGCTGTGTCCGGTGACCTGTCGGTGGGGCAATGTTTCTTCCCGCTCTCCCACCTGGGGAGGCCCTTCGTCGGGCTTGCCACGGGACTGCTGGTAGGTTGCGTGTGTGCCAGCTGGGGGCAGTTGCAAACCGTCGATGAGCCAGTAGCCAGTCTTGCGCACAAACCTCAAGGGTGTATGGGTCTTGGTCAGGACATGCTCTCATTGTCGCAGTTCGGATTTAGCAGGTAGACTCTGAGTTTTCTTGTTGGCTAGTTTGGCAACAATGAAGGACTCCAGTCCATGTGTATTCGAGAAGGTGTCGGTAGCCACACTTAATGAGGACTGGCATGGTAGCATTGCCAGCCATGTGGTGAATCGGGACCACAGCGGGTGATGACTGGTCTTGATGGTTGCAGGCGTTTAGTCTGGAGTCAATCACCTGAGGCAGGGAGTGGCCAGGTATCTCCATTTTCTCTGGATACGAACTTGCATCCATGTACTTGGACTTCTTGGGCCATTGGGACTTTTATGATGGAGGAGTGATGAACACGCTGAGAAACATGAGGCACGAGACTCTGTTCGCTCAGGTTGTGCGGCTTACCCTCAGACTCCGGCTTTGCGGTTGCTAGTTCCTCTTTGGGTTATCCCCCTCTTCCTTTGCTGTCGCTGTGTCAGGACTCACTCCTGTTGTAGCTTGGGTTTTCTTCTTCGTCCGGCCCTGCCACTCACGACTTCCTCTTCTGACCTCAGCTGGTTGTCCGATTCTTGGTGTAGACCCTCCAGTTACACTTCCACATTTCTAGCTGAGTGCGGTGTCATGCACATGGTATTGATGACATAGCTGACATTGGGCCTGGACATCAGGTGGCGATGATGAACTAGGAGAGGAGGTTTCTGGATGAACGTCGTAGCCACTTGCTGCCTCTTCTGAATCTTCTCTTGCACCTCTGGCATTTGCGGGCAGGGATGCAGTTCGACTCCAACTGGGACACTCGGGGCTGGACGGTCTCACTGTGAAGCGATGGGAGCAACTCAGTTTGCGCTTGCTGCGGCTTACGTGTGGTTCTCCCTTGGTGCTGTCGCCAGGGCCGTTGGTCCCCCTTGGTGGCTGTCTGGTGTCTTTGAAGGTGTTCTTGGCTTGTGGTGCTATGAGTCCTCATGCTTCTCCTCTCGTTGTCTTTGACACACCTGCATTTGTCCAGCTCTTCTAGGAGACACGATCTCCACTCTTCTTCTGCTTCTCCTCCGGGTGCAGTGACATGCACCATGTTCTAACAAGGCCAACAGGCCTATTAACTTCAATGGTCACTGGACCATACAGGCGGAGCTTCAGTCACTTTTCTCTGCTGCATGGGAGTAGCCACTCACCTTGGGTGCTCCCTCTTCAGGCAGCTTCTTGATGCTTCTGCTCCAGGTGTTCCCTCTCCAGGGAATGGCTTCCACGAGCAGTGGTGAGGACACTAGAGCGTGTCTCAAGGGCATAACACATTCCAAGCCGCATTTTTGGGGCAAATTAAAGCCAGCTCTCAGCAATAATAAATGGACAAATGAAACTCTTCAACAGTGGTTTCCATCCTCTGTGTTTGAAAAGCTCTCTGAAAACAACTAGTTTAGTGCGTGGCCATTTGCAAGTTTAACTTTTCCTGTTTAATTCGTCATAGTCTCCTATTTTAAATTCAGGCCGATTTATAAATTCACCCAACGTAGTTTGAGAGGAAAATTTGTGGTCGCTTGGGGTCAGATTCCCTTTAGCCAGAAGGACCGCCAAAGATGGACAGACAGACTTCTAGCTGTCGGAAATCTGCTACATTTGCTGCCAGCGGGAAGAGCTCCCCCACGCCCTCTAACTCGCAAGCCTAACCATAGCTTATAGATCTGAGGGAGAACACGAGAACAGTAATTAGATTTATCTACAGCATCCAATAAAGAGAAGTTCCAAGAGTAATGCAACACCTATAAATGCAAACAAAAAACATACCTTCCTGGACCCATTTCTTTATTTATATTTTTGGAGACCAAAGCATACGCAGCGGCGTGGCTTGAAACCGTTCCGAAAAAACCCACAATGCAGACCTTAGTTTATACTTATTACACCAATAACCTAATAACATTTTGCAATTCGTAAACACTGTGAATATGCAGATAACACTTGAGAGCACTGACCAGGTCATCGTTCTAGATCGCACCCTAGCTGAGAATTTACTTGATCTCTGGCATAGAGCAGGTTGTATTCTGAGACTGGATAACTTTCATGTTCCAGGGCAGGTCTCTAATCAGGACGCGCCGCCTTCGAATGCCGATGAAATATTCTATTTGCAAACCCTTCCAGTTTCTGACGAGCAGATGGAGCCCCCCACCCTGTACATCTACAAATTTGCTGTAGGTGGTTATCGGTGAACAACTGTTATTTTTTCAAACTGTGCCAAAGAGGAAGGTGCATTCTAAACAGTCGCAGCACTTAATACTCGCGGAACATGGCTTGGGGGGCTTAAAAATTAAATTAAAAACATACCTGACTGGGTCCTACTCCGCGCCGTCTCTGCTACGCTGCTTCTGAACAGGAACCAAATGCGTCTCCCCCTCCCGTAAAACCAATCACAACGCTGTTGTGATTGGCGCGGAGTCCACGACAGCGCCCAGCCGGACACCATTAGGGACACCATGTTCTCCATGTAGGCTGCAGCTAGAGAAAATGTAGAGTGTGCATGACTGCTTTGTCGGCCCCAGGGCCGACCAAGCAGTCCGGGCACTCAGAGTGCTCGAAGCCACTCCTCCCTGACATGCCCGCCTTGAACCAGGCAATCTCACCCACCTGCCACTAAGCCAGGCATACCCCTGATGTCTGCTTTCTCGCAGCACGAGAAGCAGAAAATAAAATGGTATTTAAAATACCATTTTATTTTCTGCTTCTCGCACTGCGAGAAAGCAATGGGGCGGCGCTCCAATACTCTAATGGAGCGGCCGCCTTCACTTTTTCAGTAGGTGCCACACCTTCCTTTTGTGCACCTCACTTGATATTGAAAATGGCAGCTGCGCTTTTGTTTTCTTCTTCGTGGCTCGCCAAAAGCAACGTTGCAAACATTATTTTATTAATTCTTATCCGCACACCATGCAACGCTTCCGCCTTTTGTAGTAGCAGCCACGCCTTCCTTTTGTGCACCGTGCTTGATATTTAAAAATTTGCAAACATTCGTGACAAGAATTTTCAATTCTATTAAGGACTAGGAGGCGAGGATTATGCTTTTCTCATTTCTTTAATGAAATGCTCAGCAGCCAATGAATGAACAAAAAACTACATCTCCCATGAACACCAGGGAGTAACCATAGAGTATAGCGTATAAAAGGTCAACACATTAGTCTGTCTTCCTCTTTCTTTGTGGGAAAATGTCCAAGTTAAAATAAAAACCTAAATACAACAGGAACAACAATTCCAAACAGGCCGCTGTCATCCAGAGGATCCTGAAAAAGGCAGCCGAAGAACCATGGGTCCAGAAACCAGGAGGAGCAACCGATTCCGCCGAGGAACAAACATCATCACTTCTGGTCTGAACCTGGAAAAAAGATACGAAGCCATAATATCCAAAGTAACATTACTGAACAATAAGTCAGGGAGGGAGAACAAGGAATGAAATATTTGTAACTGCGTATATACAGTCATAATACATTAGCATACAAATATGAAACACGGGTGGGATAATCCTCGCCTCCTAGTCCTTAATAGAATTGAAAATTCTTGTCACGAATGTTTGCAAATTTTTAATTCTATGTCAGGACAGGAGGCTCCGATTATGCTTTTTTAAAGCTGATCCACCACCACAGAAGCAACACTATCAATAGGCTTAAAATAAAACGTCTTAAACACAGAAGCAGATGACCAATCTGCAGCCTTCATGATATCAAACAGAGTAACACCCATGGAATAAGCTTTGGATGCCATCGCTCCACGTGCAGAGTGTGCGCCAAACACAGAAACATCAATTCCTGCTTCAGACATAAGCCCCCGCACCCAGCGCGCCAAGGTAGCTGGAGAGACAGGGCGAAAAGGTTTTTGTAATGCAATCAGAAGCTGACCCTGCATGTCTGAGCGCAAAGAAGCGGTACTCACCTCATAATCCTTCAGGCATTGAACCACACAAAGGTTGGGGTGAGAAGGAAAAGAAGGATAAGAAATAGAAGGCGTATTAGATTTGGTACGTCTGGAGAGACGAAAGGAAACTCCTTCAGGAGTGAAGCTGCGACCCGCCAGATCCAAAGCGTGTACGTCCGACACGCGCTTACATGAGACCAAACATAGCAACATAGTCAGTTTTGCAGATAGTTGCTTGCGAGATAAGGAAGCATTGGAAGGCCAGGCCTCCAAGAATCTGAGGACAACTGAAACATCCCACAAGGTAACATACTTAGGAGTGGGAGGTTTTGCAAAACGAACTCCTTTAAGTAACCTGGAAACAAAAGGATGTTCACCCGCGGGTTTCCCATCTATGTGGGCATGACCCGCCGAGATAGCCGACCGGAAACCATTGATAGTCGAATAAGCCAGACCAGAGGTGGCTAAGGAGGCCAAGAAATTAACAATCATGCTGATATCTGCTGAAACGGGATCAACTTGTTGTTGTGAACACCAATCGCACCAACGCTTCCAAGACCCCTTATACCGTTTGTGAGTATTGGGAGCCCATGCCTCACTAAGGAGCTTGGAAGCGTCGCTTGAAAGGCCTGGGAGCGACCAGCGATCCCCGAGATCCTCCACGCGAGAAGGGGGAGGGAGCCTGAGAGGATCAGGGGATGAGGATCTCCGAGAGGGTCCAACAGGAGATTCCACAATGGGGGAAGGAGAAACGGTGGAGCCGAACACATTTCTAGAAGGACCGGAAACCACGCTTGAGCCCTCCAGAGAGGGGCAATCAGAATCAGATCCGTCTGAAATCGTTTGGAGTAGGCCAATACCCTGGGAATCATTAGAAATGGAGGGAAGGCATAGCAGAGGGTCGATGGCCACTGCTGGAGAAAGGCATCCGTGGCCAGAGCCTGAGGGTCCGGCCTCCAACTGTAAAAATGCGGAAGCTGCGCATTGAGCCGTGAGGCAAAGAGATCTAGCTGGCAAGGACCCCAACGCCGATGGAGAGCACGGAAGACCCGAGGATGCAGCCTCCAATCGCTGTAATCCCGGAGATGCCTGGAGTGCCAGTCCGCTATCTGATTGTGGCATCCCGGAAGGTACTCCGCAATAACAGTGATCTTCTTCTGCAGACAGAAGTGCCAAAAATCTTTGGCGATCTCCGCCAGGACTTTGGACCTGGTCCCGCCTAATTTGTTTACATAGCGGACTGCTGATATATTGTCCATCCGGAGAAGGACACAACAACTGGTCTGTAGGGGGGAAAAACATTTGATCGCAAAGGAACCCGCTAGAAGTTCCAGACAGTTGATATGTAGTGTCAATTCCTGAGGGGACCAACGACCCCCGGTCGAGACCGAGCCGCAACGGGCTCCCCAGCCCCACCGACTGGCATCGGATTCTATCACTAGATCCGGGGACACACCGAAAAGGGCTCGGCCGTTCCAGGCCTCCATGTGGTCCAACCACCACTGCATCTTCCACCGGACCTCCTCCGTAAGAGGAATCTGATCGGAATATCCGAGGCCTTTCCGGAGATGAAGAATTTTCAGGCGCTGCATTGCCCTGTAATGTAGAGGACCCGGGAATATCGCCTGAATGGACGACGCCAGCAGACCTACTACACGTGCCAACGATCTCAACGACACAGTCGGTCTGGAAATAACAGATGTCAACTCTCTCTTGATATAACGCATCTTTTGGTTGGGCAAGAGAAGTTGACAAGCTACCGAGTCGATCTGGAAGCCCAGGAAATCGATACGTTGAGCTGGAACCAAAACCGATTTCTGAACATTGATTAGAAAACCCAGAGACTGTAAAAGAGTGATGGACAATTCCAGATGTTGAAGAAGTTTGAGTGGACAATCCGCCATAAGGAGAATATCGTCCAGATAAATAATCAGCCTGACACCCAGAGACCGAAGATGTTCCACAACCGGTCTCAACAGCTTCGTGAAGCACCATGGTGCCGACGAAAGACCGAACGGGAGAACCTGATACTCGTACCAGACCCCCTGCCAGAGAAACTGGAGAAAACGACGATGTGGTTTGTAAATCGGAACCGAGAGGTATGCATCTTTGAGGTCCAGCCGGACCATCCAATCCCCTTCTCGAAGGAGATCCCTCAAGAGATGGATGCCCTCCATCTTGAAATGTCGATAGACGACTCCGCCGTTGAAGTCTTTCAGGTTGAGAACAAGGCGAGCACCGCCCCCTTTTTTCTCGACCAGAAAGACAGAGCTGGCAAAACCCTTTGGATGACGGGTGGTTGGAACAACCGCCCCTTTCTTGAGGAGAGAGTCTATCTCCTCGGAGAGACAAACCTGATCCTGAAGAGAAAAACGTAGACAAGGAGGGGGACAAGTCTGATGCATCGGGTGATAGAATTCTATTCTGAACCCTTGAACAGTTTGTAGCACCCAAGCATCGCCGGAGAGCATGCGCCAATTCTGCAGGAAAAACTGAATGCGACCCCCCAACATCACATTGCATGCACGAATCAGGCTCACCTGTAGAGTGGGTATCCTGGTATTGTCCCTGATGACCACCGGAACGTCCTTTGCCGTACTGGCCTTTTCCTTTTCTGGAAGGATAAAAGTTGGCTCTCGATGAATAACCTGCGTCGTAGGAGCCTCTGTGCTGAGAGGAATTGCCTCTCTGGGACTGATTGGCAGAACCACGGCCGAACGAGCGTCCCCTACCTCGTCCGGCCTTTCCAAAAACCGGACGCATGGCTCGCCGCAAGGAGGCCTGCGCCTTGTCGATGCCACTGAAGGTGGATACAAAGCGCGTGAGTTCCTTAAGGAATGGCTGACCAAACAGGAGGCCGTCCGCCTCAGGGCCCGACTCTGAAGTGGCTAATTCAGAGAGTCTAGGGTCAAGCTTCAACAAGATGGACCTGCGACGTTCCGCCGACATTGCACAATTTGCATTTCCCAATTGGCAAATCGCCCGTTGCGCCCATTCGATCATCTCCTTTGGGTTCACAAGGGCAGAAGCTTCTTGTGCTCTATAACCTAGGTCCAAAATCTTAGTGAGAGGCCCAAGCAGGTCTAACATCTTATCTTGACAAGACCGCCAAGATCTATCAAGGCCTTTCTTCAGGTCCTTGGCATATTTTTTCAAATACGTGACCATCATGGGGTCAACGTCTGGTGTCTCAGCCAAATGGGCAGACAAATCAGGCCTCGGGCACTCTGAGCGCAACCGGGCGCGAACTGAAGCCTCAAAAGGCTGGCGGATATGCGCCTCAATGTAGGCAGCTACAGCTGGAGAAGGCATCCATGAGGAAGAGTTCGGATGAATGATGTCTGCAGGCTCGAAATTGAGCACCGGAGGACGCTCGGGAGCGTCTACAAAATGTTCCTTACAGACCCGTTTTTTAGGTGGAGGAGAAATATGGTCTGAAGATGCGGACGATAGCACGTTGTCCGAATCAGCATCGTGAAGACAAGAAGTTGAGGATGGCGCAGATGCCAAACTTTTCGCCAGACGCTGAAAGTCAGTCTTGTGAGGGTTAACAGGCGACTTCGCCGTTTTCTTGGAAGCAGGCAACCAGCCCTGCTGCTGTGCATAGAGATTGAGGTGACGCTTCAAAGGATTAATAGCACGTACTAGTGCTTTGTTAACGGACTGTTGAACACCCTTGTCCAGTTGTTCAACTAAATCCTGTTCCAAGGAGCCTTCCTCCTCATCAGCATAATAGTAGTCGTCTTCAGCGTCATCATAATAGTCAGCCATTCTACACCAAGGTAGAGGTAAAATGCCCACAAGACGACTAGAAAAAATATGGAGTGTTGGAAAAACACAAGTCAAGGGGGAGTGTATAAACCCCAAAGCAGGCTTAAAAGCAGGAAAAACCTGACTTGCTATCAAATAAGACGTGGAGGGAGCCAAAGCCTGCACCAAACAACACTCTAGGCAGAGCCTATGCCAGGAAAATATACAACCAAAGTCCTAAAAGACCTCGGCGTCAGACGGGGTTAATTGCACTGACAGGCCGTGGGCAAGACGTCAACAAACGCCGTCACTCAACCAGCTGAAGAGAAAGCAGCCGGAAATGGGACAGCGCGCATGCGCGACTGTCGCCTGCCAGTGAAAAACCGCCGAGAAGCGCTCGCGCTCCAAAACAAACGGAACCCCTGCTCCCGCTCCACAGGAAGCGCGCGAGCAGCTAGGAAGCGCTCGGCGACTGAAACGGAGGTGAGACACACGCTCCGGTAACCAGACAAACTGCACGCTAAAAGCGGCGAAAAAGCGCGAGGAAAAACAACGGAGACCGAGCCCCCAGACGCGCGACACACTGCGCAAAGGCAAAGCACAAAGCGACAGTAAGCAACAAGGCACAATGTAAAATATACAGTAGAATGCCAAGAGTAATAAAGATCATGCACTTAACTGGCTGCGGAGCAGCAAAGAAAGAGGAAGACAGACTAATGTGTTGACCTTTTATACGCTATACTCTATGGTTACTCCCTGGTGTTCATGGGAGATGTAGTTTTTTGTTCATTCATTGGCTGCTGAGCATTTCATTAAAGAAATGAGAAAAGCATAATCGGAGCCTCCTGTCCTGACATAGAATTAAAATGGCAGCCTCACTTTTCTTCTGTGCGTCTTGTCAAAAACAACTTTTCTCACAGCACCATTAAGCACATGGGCCCTCTCCATGTGCACGGTGTGCTGGAATTACAGAAGCATGGAGACCTTCTGCTATGGGGGACCCCAGCACTCCAGGTCCCTCCAGCCAGTCTTCTACACCGACCTGTTGGTGAGCAGTCTGCAGAACCGCAGGAAGGAAAAGGTAAATGGTGCTGGGGAGTTGGCATGAGATGTTGTGAGGCACTTCCAGGTGAATGGTGAAAGTCAACTCTGGGCTCCTGCAGTGAGATTGGGTTGATGTCTTCTGTGTTTTGTGTCTACTTCTGCCCAGCTGTCTCGTTCTCTCCAGGAGACATCTTTTGCTATTGCAGTGAGATTGGGTCGAAGTCTCCGAGGGTTTTGTGTCTGCTTCTTTGCAGCTATCTCGTTGTTCTCTCCCGGACACATCTCTGGCTGTCGGGATTACACGTTTGCGTATTTATTACTGTGATACCACAGTCAGTAGTAAACTTTGTGCAACTTTTATTGTTGATATGACCATCCTGCTGCAGATTGTAAAATCAATGAGCAATTTTAATGTAGCTTTTAAAAATTAAAAGAAAAAAAACGTCTAAAAACCCTTCATGTTTTGGTCATCCTGTCTTTGGTATTCAGAACAGTGTTCCTTAGCATATCATCTGAGTGTAAGGCAGGTTTGGAGCCATTGCAGCTTCATATGGCGGTCCCTCTCCCCAGCCCCGTGAGTGTGAAGCTGGCTTTTCATATAAAGAGTGGGGAAACTACAATATGTCGCTATGCATGCACCAAACAAAGGTCAAAAGACGGAAAGCCAGTACTCCGGCTTATTACTGGGACCTCAGGCACTCACCTCTTCTACTGAACGTACATTTCTAACTAATTAAACATTTGTTTACTATTTTTAACGTATCCGGAATCCTGTTTGGGCTCGTGTCACAGTGTTTTGTTTTAGACTTGATAAGTGCATTTTCCTTCATTAAGGGTTATTAAATATACTCACACTTCATGTTACCCAGGTTTCTGAGTTGCTGCCTTGCTCCCTCTTATGCAACCTTCCTGCGTTGCTGCACCATGTACATTCACCTTCGCATTCATTTTAGTGCTCCTTGCTTCTTCGGGCGACATATTCCTTCCCTTAGATTTTTTTTTTACTTGCTGACTTGCATGTTAAAAAAAAGCATTTGGAATGCAATAGGTCTCACATTTTTTTTTTAAGTTAAAGCTGTTGGCGTTGAAAATGATAGTGTTTTTAACTTTTGCTTTTTTATACCAATTTCAGTAGGGCTATGTAAATATAATTACTCCACTGGAAATAAAACAAGCATTGAAAATGGAATAGGTCTCGCCTTTGATTAAGTTAAAGCCATTTGCTTTGCTAATGGTATTGTATAGCAAAGCCTGTTTTGTGATCGTATCGCCGATCTGGCTGGTCGTTGAGAATGTTGCGAAGTGGTGTTGTTGCGGCTTTTTGCATGGGAACGCCTACTCTGCATCTCATTAGCGATAATTGCCGGTGTCATCTGTGGCGATGTTTTTTGCGGTTGCTATTGCAGGTAAACTGGTGATGTTGGCTGTTAGCAACAGCTTGTGAATGGGGCGATAAATTTATTGCGACTTTGGCTGCGGCAAAGGGCAGCTAATTCCGCGATAAGTCTTGAGAACATGCCCCGGGATTGTTCAAATACTGGTGCGAGCATCTGCGCTTGCGCAATACGCGTGGTCTGTGTGACGCGGTTTTTCCCCTCCTTTTTGCACACTGTGAACAGACTTGCTAAGGCTCTAGAGATAATATTGATAAGTGTCCGTGAAATGAACTGAGAGCCCTTAATCTCGTATTTTATCCCAGAATTGCAACACAATGATGGGGAAATTGTTTTCTTTTAAAATCTAGGAAAGGATTGGTGAGATTGCTTCTGATGAAGACGGACCTTCACGACTTGTTCGCCATCAGAGTTAATTGTCTCTGTCCAAGTTTAGTGCTCATGTGACTCTTTAAACGTCATTTTATTTCAAATGTGTTAATTCTGTTCGGGTAGCTTTTCGCGACGCCAGTATTTGGAAACCAGGAAATGCAAGAACAACGTAGATTAAATGAATTATCCAGAATCACACAAGCGGCCTGGCAGGAGTGAAACTAAGTTTCTAATCAGTTCTAATTCTAAGGTAGACATCTTGTCTGCTTTACACGTTTGATATCTGTCCAATCACTTTTAGCCGTATCTGGTATATTATATGCCTTTTGCATCATGAAGTTCCTCGTATTTAGGGCAGAAGAGGCCAGAATCAAATCAAATTAAATGGCTGTCCTCTGCTCCCTCAAGGGAGTGGGTGTGGGTCTGTGACGCTTGCTGTGGCGTGGGGCAGGGCATTACAACTCGGATTTGGGACGTTATTCATGCCTGGAGTTGCTGAAAACATCACACCTGCAGGGCTTTGTACCTCGCATACGCCAGAAGGTGAATGGAGGTGGGGCGGGGGGGGTTTAGAGCTGGTGGATTCAAGCACCCGGGGTCTTTGTCATGGAGGAAGTCGCATCTGCGTCCATTCTCACCTGATCTTCTTCTGCCTGAATGACAATGAGTCAACCTCAGCTCTGCGGGGCGGGGGGGGGGCTGCCGGCAAAACAGCAGCAGGAAGGGGGAGGGTCCGTGGAGGAATGGGCACCCGAGGGCTTCCCTGTCCGTGACAGGTTCCTTCACACTTTTTTGTTTAGGTAAGGAGTTTACCAAGACTGTGCTCCTGGGGTGTGTGAATGTCTCTCTATGGATGTAGCAAATTAAGTGAGACCAAATAAATCTTGATAAAATACAACTTAAGCCCCCTCCTCTTCAAGTTTGAATACACTGGCTTCTGACACATCCTGCCAATGCTTCTTAATTCTGCTGTGTGCAGTTTGATCATTTCAAGCACTTAGCCTCACAACGTGCCTAGGACCTGTCTTTCCTCTTTATTAGTTTCAGTCAAATTATCTTAGATCTGCATAGAAGTGCTGGTTGTATAAAACAAGCTGTCGCCAGTGTGAAAAATATTGTGCGTCCTTCTCACGTCGCGAGTAAAGCATCCAGTCCCAGAGTGCACATATTCTGTCTGTCAGCGTGCACATCTGGAATCCGTATTGATTCCAAAAGGCCCTCGCATGGCAAGACAGAGCATGCGCGCTGCTAACGCCAGGCGAGACCTAAAAAGGGATTGTATTGCAAATGCTTGTTTTGTTTGTCTTCACCCTTCCTGCCGCCTCACCACTTCACAATACGAGCGGCCGCTACTGTTCCCCAGGCTAAATTTCATTGAAAAGGTGAGGGGCCGAATGTCCTCCCTCACCTAAGGCTTAATAGGCCCCAGGGACCCCCTCCATGGCGCGGAATCCCTTAAAAAAGGGGAAGGCGGGCTGTGCAGGCCCCCTTTCTCAACCTTAATAGGTCCCTGGGACCCCATCTCCCGGGGCCTCTATTTCTTTTAGGTGGGTGCCCTCCAAGATCAAAAGACTTTGGTCTCTAACAGAAACTCAGCTCCACATCAGTTTGTTGGAGTTGCAGGCCATTCTTCAGGCTCTGAAGGCCTTCCTACCCTGCATCAAGGGAAGGCCGGTGGAGGTTCCCATGGGCAACAACAGCCATTTGCTATTGCAACTAACAATCTGGAGTGGAATACTAGATTTCTGTGCTCTGTTCAATGGGACTGTGTGCAATCTGGAGTTTGTTGGTGCGCTAGGATATATACCTGACTGTGAACCACCTGTTAGAGTCCCTGAATGCCATAGTGGATGAGTGGAGCTGACAACATCTGGTAGCTCAAGATTGGTGTTTACATTCTGAGGTAGTTCAGGGTATCTTTCAACATTGGGAGATCCTTGGATACAAAAATTTTCACCACTGTCAAAGCGTGATGTCACAGATTTAGCACATTGAGGTCTACCCCTCACTCTCCTGCCCCACGTTCTGAAAAAGATCAAGTGTTCCTGGTGGCTCTGGATTGGGCTTGGGGGATGTGGTACCTGGAACTTCTGGGAATGGACATCTGTCTTCTGATCAGGCTTCAATCTTGTTGGATCTAATGATACAGTAACGAGGCAATGTCCTCCACCCACATGTGCGCAATCTACAACTACATAGGTGGTGATTGGATGGTGACAACTGAAAGCTTATGATCTGCTGCCTGAGATGCTGGAAGTCGGGTGCCTTTCTATGCAATCCATTTTTGCTGGGTGCTGGGACACATTTTCAGCCTTGTATCGCGCTCGTAAGATTGAACCCTTACAGTCAAAGTTGTTGCATGTTCTTTTGTTTATTTTATCTTAAGCCCAGCATGGCCTTGAGTTGGGTCCATAAAGGTTATTTGTTGTCCCTTTCTGCGTTTGCCGGATCAACCATCCTTGTTTAAATCGCCTGTTGCAATGAGATTTACTAAATGTTTGACACATGTTCCCAAGTGTTATGTAATAGCACAGTGGGACCTTAACTTGGTCGTGATTTTGAAGACTGTCTTCCTTATCCCAATATATCAAGATCATCACATAAGTGCACTCAAGGCCAAAGATGATGTAATGCAGTTGCACTTATGTGCATCAAGATCTGCTATGAACTGGCCAAGAAGAAGCCACCAGAATGTCTGAGAGCCCTTTGCACCAAGGCTAAAACTGCAACCACTGCATTGGCTCATGGAGTGCCTTTCCTTGACATCTGCCAGGCTGCATTGTGGATGTCAGTGCATACGTTCACAAATTCCTGTCCATTTTTTATGGGAGTGAAAGAACCAAGATTATAGAAATCAACATTAGGGAACTTTTTCATCTTGGTTTCGTTTTTTTTGTAAGAAGCACATACAACTAGAAACAGTACCCATTATTACTTGCTCACTTATTACTCAGCGATTACCATTATGTACATTTTCACTCTAATGATCTGCAGTTACAAGCTGTTTTCTATGTACTAACCAGTGTTTTTCCTGTCTTTAGATTAACCGAATTGGAGACTACTGGAAGCCATGGTTCTTTAAGCACGTGGAACAGTATCTTCGAGTGAGCTATGGTGGAACAGAGTACATTCCTTTGAGACATTACTACCATAGACATACTCGCAGCATCTTCTGGGAGCTTCAAGTAAGATTCTAAATCTGCTTCTCATGTAGATGTACAGAAGTAGGAGGTGATGCATGTGCAACTAAAAGATGACCGTGTTGGATAGATAATGTTCTTCCTTCGAAGGCAAATTGCTATGTACAAGGTCACCATTTCCACCCTCCTCTCTTGCGAAATTAACTAGAACTAAATCAGTAATAAAATGCTTTCATTTAGTGCGTGCTAACATAGTTTTCCATTTCATTGCTCTGTAAGTAGCAGCTGTTCTCACCCAACTTTATGATTTATCAATTATAGAAAAATGAATTCTGCTCTTCTTGGAGTCATACCCAAAATCCGCAGGTCAGCCACAAATATCAGCAGCGAGCTCCGACCTCAGTCATTTGATTGGCTAACTTTATACTTTGTTGAGAAATACTCTGCCACTGATCCCTTTTGTGGAATTCCTGCGGCATGCTAGTGTTGAGCCTCTAAAACCAAAAGATGTAGAGCCACCCTGAATGCACAGTATTTGGCAATTTTCCTTAAAAGAGTGGATTTGGTGACTTATGAGAGTTGAACGGAAGTGGGAGGTCAATTCCCCTACAGTGATCTTTTTTGTCAAAAGGAACCAATGGCCATACAAAGCAGTGTATGTGTAGGAGGTAAAACAGTTGTCCCATTGTGCCACATAACTATCAGGATAGGGAAGAGAGGAGATTCAATGGCTTCCTGCTTAAATACATTTCTGGATACCTTATTATTGTCTTCCGCCCAAGGGTCCTTGACTTGCCTTGCGTTCCAAAATATGAAGCCATTAAAAAATAAGATCAAAATATTGTCAAAAATGGTCTAGTCTCATCCAAATTGTTTTATCTTTAGTTAAAATTTGACGTGTGTGTGTGTGTGTGTGTGTGTGTGTGTGTGTGGGGGTGTGTGTGTGTGTGTATGTGTGTGTCACATGAATTTGACTTGTATAATGTTGCTGAAATACATTGATTGAAACATATAAAGCAGAAATAAAAGGGTGAAAGAAAACTTACGAAGAATCTTTCTTACTCATGGTTGTTTCTAGGAATGCATCCCTGGCTCCCGCCATCATCTTCTGTTCTTGAAGAAGCATATATTCAGGCTAGTGACAATGGCACCTCTCTACCTGGGACCAGTGCCGAGGTCTTTTTTTAGTTTGAAGCATCAAATTGCAGTAACTGGTTGTATTGCATTTATTTGACGCAGTAGTTGTGGAATGATATTATTTCAGAGTTTGCATTGGCAATGTAAATAATGTTGCAGTGAAACAAAAGATAGCTGCACCAGCAGGGCTTTTCTGTGTCTATGCATCACATGCTCTGTAGGACATTATAAATGGTGAGCTCAGTAGGACACCCATTATGTGCGAGAAAGGCCTGTGCCTCAGCCGAAAAGCATAAATTGGCTGATTTACTGGAACAAAACGTAGTGGATTAACAGTTGGTACCCTCTGCTGTGTCGGGGCCTGTTTTCATTTTATGAACAGATTATGGATGGATTGTTTCCAGGAATGCAACCCTGGCACCTGCCATCTTCTTCTGTTCTTGAAGAAGCATATTTTATGGCGAGTCACAATGCCACTTCTCTACCTGGGACCAGTGCGCAAAGATAAGCGCATCCTGGCAGCCCCTCTCTATTGCAGAATTTTTCTGTCCACTAAAAGATATTGCACATGTGTTACCTACAGAAAATAGTCATGCCTGTTAGACGGACCTGGAGGGTCGGCCGAGATTACGGGGAGAGGTCTCCAGGGAGAGCCGTCTCCAACGACTGTACAGACAAGTAACTTCCCCCGAAATTGTTCTTGTGTGGGTCCCCCCTCTTGGGCCCACTGGTCAAGGTTAGCGAGGTCGGAAGGTTGAGCAGGTTCGAGGGGGGTGTCATGGTCGGGGGTCTCGGCTGGGGCGACCGGAGGCGGTGGCGCCGGCCATTCTGGTTCTTCCGGGTGATGGTTGGCACGGGCGGCCATGGACCGGGTGGTGACGCACGCCCAGTCCGGGACGCCCAACATCCCCAAGTGTTCTTTTCGCTCCACGGCTGCCCACGGGGAGCTCTCCAGGTCATTTCCGAGGAGGCAGTCCACGGGGGCGTCGTCTCGGACCGTCACCTTCAACATGCCGGAGACCCCTCCCCACTCAAAGGGGACGCAGGCCATCCGACACAGACTTTCCGAGTTGTCGGCTGATCGCACAGGGCAGAGAATGTTCGGTAGATATTGTTCTGGGGTCACCAGGTGACAGCGGACGGCTGTCACACTGGCCCCGGTGTCCCGAAGGGCTTCGGCCCGTTGTCCATTAATGCTCACCCATTGGCTGTACTTCTGGGTGTTAGCGGGTAGGGGGATCCGCGGGACCATGTCTCTTCCCCCTAAGCACGCGAGAGTCATGGCGGCTGGCTCCCACTCTTGATACTCTTGCTCGTCTGTTTCTTGTTCCTCGGAGATCTGTTCTTCCCCTAGTGCCGCGGCGGCCACATGGCGGGGTTTTGGACTCTGATACTGCGGGCAGCTTGGGTCGTTTGCATAGTGGCCGACTCGTTGGCATCGGTGACACGTGACATTGGCTCTGTACCCCGGTCGCGCCGGGGTGCTGCCCCGGTTGGCCGGGGGGGTGGTGCTGGTAACGGGGGCGGCCGGAGTGTTGTCTCTTCCTCGTCCTTGGCCCCCTCCTCCTCCTCTGGGTCGGTGGTGACCATTGTTGTTCCTGTTCTGCTCGTAGGACCCATTCCGGCCCACTCTGGTGATCTCCCACCGGTCAGCTTCGGCTGCGAGCTGCCGGGGATCGGTTAACTTGCTGTCGAGGAGGTGTTGGCGTAGTTCAATGAAGCAATTGTTGGACAGATGCTCCCATACCATCAGATTGAACAGCTGCTCGTAGGTCGTGACGTTGTTCCCTCTGATCCAGCCTTCGAAAGCTCGGCTAAAGTACGTTACATAGTCCACCCAAGTTGTACCCGGGATGCGTGTGCAGTCTTGGAACCTCTGACGGTACATCTCGGGCGTGAGGCCATAGCGGGTGAGGAGGGCCGCTTTCATATGGTCGTAGGAGGTCATCTGGTGGTCCGGGAGCTGTAGTAGGGTATCGCGGCCCTCATTGAGGAATCTGCCCCATAGACCGGCCCCCCAATCGCTTCTATCGATCCGGTGCGCAGTCATAGCGATTTCATAGGCCTTAAACCATTGCTGGATGTCGTCCCCTCGGAAATATTCTCGGACAACATCCTTGGGGATGTGTACCTTTCTCTCCGTGGTCCCTGGGGTGTGGGGTCGCTCGGGCACCCCTAACTCTTTATTCTGCTTGCGCAGGTTGATCTCGGCTAGGTTCCGTTCGTGCTCATACGCCAGTTTCTTTTCCTCGAGCTCCCTTTGTCTCTGTTTCTCTTCTCTTTCTTCTCGGAGACGCAGGTGCTCTAAGTTGATTTTTTGTTCGGCCAACTTGAGTTCTATGTCCATCTTGAGTCGGGCCATTTCTAGCTCGTGTAGTCTGGTTCTTTCTCTTTCCTGGATCTCGTCTTGCGAGAGACCCGTTCTTTGCCCTTCAGGGGCCGTGGTGGTTTTTTTCGCGGTGCTTTGCTCAGGGGCTTCGGCATCCCCGGTCTCTGCCCAAGATTCTAGGGCATGCTTAAAATCGTCCTTGGTGCTTAGTCCGGTGGTAGCGATACCTAGTTCGATGCAGAACTGCTTTAGTTCACGATGGCTGTATTCCTCTAGCTTTTCCATTTGGAACTTCTCGGTTGATCCGCTTTCCTTAGTTGTCATTGTGATTCGTTGTGGGGTGAGCTACTCTCTGTACGTTATGCGGTGATTCGGATCGCGCCGCTGGCCACCAATGTTAGACGGACCTGGAGGGTCGGCCGAGATTACGGGGAGAGGTCTCCAGGGAGAGCCGTCTCCAACGACTGTACAGACAAGTAACTTCCCCCCCACAGACGGACACCACACAAGATTGAAGGTTAACGAGACTTTATATGCAATTCTTAGGTTACGTTGGTATGATACAAGGAGGTCTGGACTCAGGGGTCCCCTCGATTCTAGTCTTTGGCTGAGGAAAGGGGTAGCGGGACAGTCTTAGTTACCAATGAGTAAAGAAATAGCTCTCAATCCTCGAGCTCGGCGTTCTAAATGATCGGGCCGTGGAGGAGCCAAGCAGGTCCCGAGATGGATGGAGGAAGGATGACGGTCCGCGGCGGAGCCTGCAGGTCCCGGTGAAAGATGACGGTTACAACGGTCCGCGGCCACGCCAGCAGGTCCCGACGACGATGAAGGATGAAGGTTTACGACAGCTGTGGCAGCGCCAACAGGCAGGACGATGGTGCACAGGACAGAGCTACGGCAGCGCCAGTAGTCCGTCCAGGATGAGTTCCTCTTTACGTCTCTCGACTCCAAGATACAACTGCCTTCCTGCTCTGGAGCTGCCCCAGTTATAGGGCTGGTGTGCTTTGATGTCCGGACCCTCGCACTTGGAGGTCGGGAGGTCCGGGATGAGGGAGTCCAGACGCCCAGCAGGGGGGCGGAGCCAGCGCCCGGGGAGGCGATGGGCGAGCGGCACTTGGCGGGGGAGAGCCATCGGCACCTCTTTCTCCCATTGACTTGCCAAGTAGCCCGCTCACCTCCTGGGTGGAGGGTGGTGCCGGAATGTCTGAGGCCGGGCTAGGCCCTGGGTTGAGGTCGATCGGGGGCCAGGCGGCCTCGTGGTGAAGTGTCCAAGATGGCGGCCCGGGCTGGGAGCGTGGGCCGGCAGTGGATCGGACCCACGAGGTTAGCGTGCTCGCGGGCAGGGGCCCTGAGAGGGCGGAAGACGTGCAATGATGATGTGTGGTACTTGCGTGACGGTACTCAGGCCTGGTTGGGCCGGGGGAGAGCGGCCCTTCATGTGGCCTGTCCAACATGCGTCCCCCCCAGCTGAAGGCGGGGAGAGTTAACCATCCTCTTGGGGACTCTCCTCGTCGAGGCGGAAAAACCGGGACAGGCCATCTGCGTTGGCGTGGTCCGACCCAGGCCGGTGTTCGACTGTGAAGTCCATACCTTGCAAGGAGATGGACCAGCGTAGCAACTTTGGGTTTTCCCCCCGCATATGCATCAGCCACTGCAGGGGTCGGTGGTCGGTCTGCACCCGAAAGTGGGTGCCGAAAAGGTAGGGCCGGAGCTTCTTGAGGGCCCATACTACAGCGAAGGCTTCCCTCTCTATGGTGCTCCAGCGTTGCTCCCGTGGTAGGAGTCTCCGGCTGATGAAGGCCACCGGTTGATCAAGGCCTTCGGTGTTCACTTGAGACAGGACCGCCCCAATGCCCTGGTCGGAGGCGTCCGTCTGGACGACGAACTCCCGGCTGTAGTCTGGGGCCTGGAGCACAGGAGCGGAACACATGGCGGCCTTCAACTGTTCGAAAGCCGCTTGACACTCTGGGGTCCAGTTCACCTTCTTGGGCTGATTCTTTGACGTGAGTTCGGTGAGAGGCCCCACTATGGTACCATAGTCTTTCACGAACCTTCGGTAATAGCCCGTGAGGCCCAGGAAGGCTCGTACCTCGGTTTGGGTGATAGGGGGCTGCCAGTCCTGGATGGCGGCAATTTTCAGCTGTAGAGGGGCCACTAGGCCGCTTCCCACCTGGTGTCCGAGGTAGGTCACAGACCCTTGTCCAATTTGACACTTGCTGGCCTTGATCGTGAGGCCAGCTCGCTGAAGGGCTTGCAGCACTGCTCGGAGGTGGTGGAGGTGCTCGGTCCAATGGTGGCTGTACACAGCGATGTCGTCTAGGTAGGCGGCGCTGAACCCCTCGAGCCCCGCCAGGACCTGATTGACGAGCCGTTGGAAAGTCGCTGGGGCATTTTTCATGCCGAAGGGCATGACCGTAAAATGGTAGTGCCCATCGGGGGTGGAGAAGGCAGAACGTTCTTGTGCTCGGGGTGTGAGGCCGATCTGCCAATAACCTGCGGTCAGGTCGAAGATGCTGAGGTAGCGGGCAGCTCCCATTCGGTCGACCAGTTCATCTGCCCGGGGGATGGGATGTGCGTCCGTTCTGGTGACTTCATTCAGGCCCCGGTAGTCGACGCAGAACCGGAGTTCTGGTGTGGTTCCGGGGGCGGCTGCTTTGGGGACCAGTACGACCGGGCTGGCCCATGGACTGTCTGAGGGCTCGATGACCCCGAGCGTGGGCATCTTAGCCACTTCCGCCTGGATGCAGGCCCGTACCCGATCAGGTACGCGGTAGGCCCGGTGGCGGATAGGAGGGCTGTCTCCGGTGTCCACATCGTGCACACACCAGGAAGTGACACCTGGGGTGAGGGAGAACAGACTGGCGAACTGTGACAGGAGGGCTTGGCACTCTTGGCGTTGTTCTCTGGTGAGGGTCTCCGAGAGTCGGACCCCATCCACGGAGCCGTCTTGCTCCTGGGTCCGCAGGAGGTCAGGGAGAGGCTCGGAGTCGTCTTCAACCCCATTGTCTGTGGCCATCAGTAGGCTGAGTTCTGTTCGTGCAAAGTGGGGTTTCAGTCTGTTGGTGTGGAGGACTCGGAGTGGGTTCCGGGAGGACTCCATATCGATCAGATAGGTGGCAGGACCCTTGCGCTCGATTACCTTGAAGGGTCCCGTCCATTTGTCTTGGAGAGCGCATGGCTCCGTGGGGGACATTACCCATACCTGTTGCCCCGGCTCGAATTCAATGGATGAGGCGTTCTGGTCATACCATTTTTTCATGTCCTCTTGACTGGCCTCTAGGTTGGCTTTTGCTAGGTCTCTGAACCGCCGGGACTGGTTGCGGAGGGCGAGGAGGTACCGGAAGACATCTGGAGGGCTCTTGGCCGGAGGCATCTCCCAGCCTTCTTTGATCAGGCTGAGCGGCCCCCGCACTGGGTGCCCGTATAGCAGTTCGAATGGGCTGAAGCCTAGGGATTTCTGTGGGACCTCTCGGTAGGCGAAGAGGAGGCACGGCAGCAGCACATCCCACTGGCGACGGAGGGGCTCTTCCAATCCCCCGATCATCCCTTTTAGCGTGCGGTTGAACCGCTCAACAAGTCCGTTTCCTTGGGGGTGATAGGGGGTCGTGAATCGGTAGGTGACCCCACACTGTTGCCAGAGGGATTTCATGTATTTAGAGATAAAGTTCGTGCCTCTGTCGCTGACGACTTCTCGGGGGAACCCCACACGGGAGAAGATCCCCATCAAGGCCCGGCCGACCACTGGGGCTGTCACGGTCCGGAGAGGAACAGCCTCAGGGTAGCGGGTGGCGTGGTCCACTAGCACCAGAATGAAGCGATGGCCTTGTTTTGTACGCGGGTCCAGGGGTCCCACAATGTCTATTCCGACCCTCTCAAATGGGGTCGTGACTACTGGAAAAGGTTGCAAGGGGGCCTTTAGTTTGCGGCCGCTCTTCCCACTGGCTTGGCACGTGGGGCAAGATCGACAATGCTGGTGCACATCGTTTCTCATTTTGGGCCAGAAGAAGTGGGTCACCAGGCGACTGTAGGTTTTATCTTGTCCCAGGTGTCCTGCCAGGGGGACATCGTGGGCCAGGTTTAGCAGGAAGTCTCTAAAGCGGAGGGGCACTACTAGTACTCGGTTGGCCCCCAGCTCGGCGAGTCGTTGCTCGCTGTACAACAGATCATTGTCCCAGTAGACCCAATGAGTTCCGGAGGTATCCCCTGCGCTTTGGGCGAGCGCTTGTTGGCGGAGTCCCTCGAGGGAGGGACAGGTCTTCTGTTCCTGGCGAAATTGTTCTTGTGTGGGTCCCCCCTCTTGGGCCCACTGGTCAAGGTTAGCGAGGTCGGAAGGTTGAGCAGGTTCGAGGGGGGTGTCATGGTCGGGGGTCTCGGCTGGGGCGACCGGAGGCGGTGGCGCCGGCCATTCTGGTTCTTCCGGGTGATGGTTGGCACGGGCGGCCATGGACCGGGTGGTGACGCACGCCCAGTCCGGGACGCCCAACATCCCCAAGTGTTCTTTTCGCTCCACGGCTGCCCACGGGGAGCTCTCCAGGTCATTTCCGAGGAGGCAGTCCACGGGGGCGTCGTCTCGGACCGTCACCTTCAACATGCCGGAGACCCCTCCCCACTCAAAGGGGACGCAGGCCATCCGACACAGACTTTCCGAGTTGTCGGCTGATCGCACAGGGCAGAGAATGTTCGGTAGATATTGTTCTGGGGTCACCAGGTGACAGCGGACGGCTGTCACACTGGCCCCGGTGTCCCGAAGGGCTTCGGCCCGTTGTCCATTAATGCTCACCCATTGGCTGTACTTCTGGGTGTTAGCGGGTAGGGGGATCCGCGGGACCATGTCTCTTCCCCCTAAGCACGCGAGAGTCATGGCGGCTGGCTCCCACTCTTGATACTCTTGCTCGTCTGTTTCTTGTTCCTCGGAGATCTGTTCTTCCCCTAGTGCCGCGGCGGCCACATGGCGGGGTTTTGGACTCTGATACTGCGGGCAGCTTGGGTCGTTTGCATAGTGGCCGACTCGTTGGCATCGGTGACACGTGACATTGGCTCTGTACCCCGGTCGCGCCGGGGTGCTGCCCCGGTTGGCCGGGGGGGTGGTGCTGGTAACGGGGGCGGCCGGAGTGTTGTCTCTTCCTCGTCCTTGGCCCCCTCCTCCTCCTCTGGGTCGGTGGTGACCATTGTTGTTCCTGTTCTGCTCGTAGGACCCATTCCGGCCCACTCTGGTGATCTCCCACCGGTCAGCTTCGGCTGCGAGCTGCCGGGGATCGGTTAACTTGCTGTCGAGGAGGTGTTGGCGTAGTTCAATGAAGCAATTGTTGGACAGATGCTCCCATACCATCAGATTGAACAGCTGCTCGTAGGTCGTGACGTTGTTCCCTCTGATCCAGCCTTCGAAAGCTCGGCTAAAGTACGTTACATAGTCCACCCAAGTTGTACCCGGGATGCGTGTGCAGTCTTGGAACCTCTGACGGTACATCTCGGGCGTGAGGCCATAGCGGGTGAGGAGGGCCGCTTTCATATGGTCGTAGGAGGTCATCTGGTGGTCCGGGAGCTGTAGTAGGGTATCGCGGCCCTCATTGAGGAATCTGCCCCATAGACCGGCCCCCCAATCGCTTCTATCGATCCGGTGCGCAGTCATAGCGATTTCATAGGCCTTAAACCATTGCTGGATGTCGTCCCCTCGGAAATATTCTCGGACAACATCCTTGGGGATGTGTACCTTTCTCTCCGTGGTCCCTGGGGTGTGGGGTCGCTCGGGCACCTCTAACTCTTTATTCTGCTTGCGCAGGTTGATCTCGGCTAGGTTCCGTTCGTGCTCATACGCCAGTTTCTTTTCCTCGAGCTCCCTTTGTCTCTGTTTCTCTTCTCTTTCTTCTCGGAGACGCAGGTGCTCTAAGTTGATTTTTTGTTCGGCCAACTTGAGTTCTATGTCCATCTTGAGTCGGGCCATTTCTAGCTCGTGTAGTCTGGTTCTTTCTCTTTCCTGGATCTCGTCTTGCGAGAGACCCGTTCTTTGCCCTTCAGGGGCCGTGGTGGTTTTTTTCGCGGTGCTTTGCTCAGGGGCTTCGGCATCCCCGGTCTCTGCCCAAGATTCTAGGGCATGCTTAAAATCGTCCTTGGTGCTTAGTCCGGTGGTAGCGATACCTAGTTCGATGCAGAACTGCTTTAGTTCACGATGGCTGTATTCCTCTAGCTTTTCCATTTGGAACTTCTCGGTTGATCCGCTTTCCTTAGTTGTCATTGTGATTCGTTGTGGGGTGAGCTACTCTCTGTACGTTATGCGGTGATTCGGATCGCGCCGCTGGCCACCAATGTTAGACGGACCTGGAGGGTCGGCCGAGATTACGGGGAGAGGTCTCCAGGGAGAGCCGTCTCCAACGACTGTACAGACAAGTAACTTCCCCCCCACAGACGGACACCACACAAGATTGAAGGTTAACGAGACTTTATATGCAATTCTTAGGTTACGTTGGTATGATACAAGGAGGTCTGGACTCAGGGGTCCCCTCGATTCTAGTCTTTGGCTGAGGAAAGGGGTAGCGGGACAGTCTTAGTTACCAATGAGTAAAGAAATAGCTCTCAATCCTCGAGCTCGGCGTTCTAAATGATCGGGCCGTGGAGGAGCCAAGCAGGTCCCGAGATGGATGGAGGAAGGATGACGGTCCGCGGCGGAGCCTGCAGGTCCCGGTGAAAGATGACGGTTACAACGGTCCGCGGCCACGCCAGCAGGTCCCGACGACGATGAAGGATGAAGGTTTACGACAGCTGTGGCAGCGCCAACAGGCAGGACGATGGTGCACAGGACAGAGCTACGGCAGCGCCAGTAGTCCGTCCAGGATGAGTTCCTCTTTACGTCTCTCGACTCCAAGATACAACTGCCTTCCTGCTCTGGAGCTGCCCCAGTTATAGGGCTGGTGTGCTTTGATGTCCGGACCCTCGCACTTGGAGGTCGGGAGGTCCGGGATGAGGGAGTCCAGACGCCCAGCAGGGGGGCGGAGCCAGCGCCCGGGGAGGCGATGGGCGAGCGGCACTTGGCGGGGGAGAGCCATCGGCACCTCTTTCTCCCATTGACTTGCCAAGTAGCCCGCTCACCTCCTGGGTGGAGGGTGGTGCCGGAATGTCTGAGGCCGGGCTAGGCCCTGGGTTGAGGTCGATCGGGGGCCAGGCGGCCTCGTGGTGAAGTGTCCAAGATGGCGGCCCGGGCTGGGAGCGTGGGCCGGCAGTGGATCGGACCCACGAGGTTAGCGTGCTCGCGGGCAGGGGCCCTGAGAGGGCGGAAGACGTGCAATGATGATGTGTGGTACTTGCGTGACGGTACTCAGGCCTGGTTGGGCCGGGGGAGAGCGGCCCTTCATGTGGCCTGTCCAACAATGCCGCCCCTGAAGACTCACGTAATGTTATACATATACTCCCACACCAAGTGAACTTCTCACTACTGTGAAACACTTTAATAGTTAAGGCTCACTGTTTAATTTTATTTTTAAAAGTAGTGACATAACCGTTGAACCTTGTACATTATTTCAATATGGCATTGCCTTATTATGCAAAATGGTCTTAAAGAAATGCTCATGGCGGTTTTTAAAGTTTAATTTGCTCTTTTGAAGAGAGCAGAGGCCTTGCAAATAACTCTCCGTCTTCACCCTATTTTCCTCAGTGGCAATCTGGAAGAGGATGTACTGGCGTTGGAGAATTGGCTCCAACTTCGCGCTCTAGATCTAGCCCCTGCCGTTACACAAAAGTCAATAATAAATAGAGCCTCAGCCGCTTGGTTCACGGCGGCTCTCAAGAAAAGTAAGAGCGCCTGCAAACGCCTGGAAAGGGTATGGCGTACCAACTATAAGCTGCCAGACAAAATTGTCCACAAACAGGCCCTTAAGGTGCCCTATAGGAATGTGCGTGAGGACAAAACACTTTTTTTAGCTGCTAAAATTGAACATGCAGGGAACAGAAGTAAAGAGCTTTTTAATATTGTCAAGGACTTCTCTTCCCCAAAAGCTATTAGCTGCCCGTTTTTCCCCAGTGAGTGATGGGCCTACCAAATAGCCCGTTTCTTTTATGACCAGATTAAGGCCATACAAGATTCCTTTGCAGCCCAATCATCTGCAGTTGCAGGGGATAGTGCCTTAGCTTGTCCAACCCGCTGTGTGTCAAGCCCTGCACTCACTCAGTTCCCTCCTCTAGCTTTCAAAAAGTGTCAGGCACTAATGAAAATCCTCAAATCCGGGTCACCCTCCGACTCATGTCCGGCCAAAACTCTGGCAGCCAATGCCGAGGTAATTAATCCAGCCTTTCATGCAGTTTTGAACACTGCCCTTCAGGTGGGAGTAATGCCTGAGAGCTGGAAAAAGGCCAAAATCCTCCCCCATTTAAAAAAAACCCTGCGGCCGATCCATCGGTGGCCAGTAATTACAGACCTATCGCTTCATTACCATACTTTTCTGAGGTCCTGGAGAGTTATGTCAATTCAGTGATCACTGAATATGTTGAGTTTATCTCCCTCCTCCACCCAAGCCTATTAGGCTTTAGAGCCAATTTTAGCACGGACCTGGAAGTCGTGGAAACTATTAAAATCACTTTGGACAAGGGGGGCAGGGCTGCCCTGGTGCTATTTGATCTCTCCGCGGCCTTCGATACTGTGCCCCACAGTAGACTTCTACGAAGGTTCCAAGAGGGTGGGATCGGAGGCACGGTATTGACATGGTTTGAGTCCTTTCTGAAAAACCGCCAACAAACCATCTGGTGCCCGCCTTTCTCGGTCCCTATTCCCCCAATGAATGTGGTGGTCCCTCGGGGTTCAATTCTTAGCCCAACTATGTTTAATCTTTATATGGCGCCTTTGGCGCATCTGGCTGAGAAATATGGGGCTAAGATAGTGTCATACGCTGACAACACACAATTGTTGTTCACCTGTGAGAAGGGCTCAGAATTTAATAGCAATGAAATAAACACCTGCTTATCTGAGATTTTCCTCTGTCTCAGGATAAACGAACTGAAGTGCAATCCTGAGAAGTCAGAAATAATGTTTTACTGCTCTCGGTCTTGTGACCTCTAGATTCATTGGTGGCCGCAGGACATGTCTCCTCCCACCTCAGCTATCCAGACGGTAAAAAACTTTGGAGTCAAATTTGATGACTCTCGCTCTCTATGAAAGCCCAAATTCAATCAGTGGCGGGGACCTGTTTTGGGATGTTGAGGAACTTTTTGCCTCTTCTCCCGGTCCCCCATTGGAAGATGATAGTCCAAGCCTTGGTGGTGTTGAGATTGGATTACGCTAACGCTCTGTATCTTGGCCTTTCTGAATCTTTGCTTAGGCGTCTCCAGGAGGTCCAAAATGTGGCGGCCCGAGCAATCTTCTTGTCTGCGCCGAGAACTAACTCCACCCCTCTTCTAGCCTCTTTGCACTGGCTACCGATTAAGAAACGGATCGCCTTTAAATCACTGGTGCTAGTTTTTAAGGCCTTCCATAAAATCGGCGCCCCATACCTCGGGCCAGACTGCAACCCTATATTCTATGTTGAACTTTGTGGTCATCAGCTCAGTCCGTGATCATCACCCCTCGTATTCAGCTTTCTCGGAGGGGTGGTAGATCATTCCAAGTGTTGGCTTCTCGCCTATGGAATAGGTTGCTCTCGTATTGAGGAAATCCAAGGATCTCATCACCTTCAGACAGAAACTTAAAACTTGACTATTCCAACAACAGCCTTAAACTAGAGCTCGTTGGGTTTCATGGTCTAGGCGGGTCTTGTTTGCTTTAGCGCCGGGACACTCCCCGGCGCTAAAGCAAAATAAATACCTGCTAAATAAATACCTGCTAACATAACAGGAACCAGCCACTGTGAATGAGAAGAATAACAGATTCTAATATGTAGGCAAACAATGCAAAATAAAAAAAATCATACAAATGTGAAATACCAACTATTGTGTGTGCTTACTGATTTGGGAATACAAGAGCAGTGCTCCATTTAGCATAACCTGCAGATAAGAAATTCTCTTACCGGTTTGGTTTCTTTGATTCCCTATCTAATAGATCATAGCTCCTTGGAGAGGAAGTGTAGGACATCCACTAGTTCTCCTTTTCTCCAAAATGGGTACATTTACTTTTGAGGCTGTGGAAGGAGGGGGTCTACTGACTGTGGGGTGAAGTCACATTATCTTAGTGAGTGCATCTTAGCATCTGCCTTCACCAATAATGAAAAAACGTATCTCAATTTCACCCTTGGTTTCAGCGATTGATGCTACAACAATATCTTGATGGAGGTGGATTTCTTCACCTTTTGAGGGCCTCCTTGCCTTGATCAGGAGAGTGACCTATCCAGGCAAAGACCTATTTGAGTAATATGTAGGGCTAGCAGGTGAGGGAATCAGCCTGAATTGGAGGAGATGAGCCCCTCACTAGGTAATTTAACCTACGACTGAGTTTGCACTGTTTTGTTTGGAGATTAACTAGCAAGTATCTCAAAATAGGGGCCAGCCCATAAACGTGCTTTGTCTCTTGAACAGCCTTGTTTGGATTTTCATGCCAACAGTTCCTTGTTGTATTGGAGCAGGCTAGCTTTCTCTCTACTGTGAATCTGTTTAGGAAAGACAATAAAAACAATTAGAATTCCCATCAGACTTTCACATCTATCTGTGATATTTGATACGCTTTTTGAAGGGCGGTTGCAAGAATTCTAAGTAGACCAATGACTAGAAGCGTTCAGAATCTTACTGAAAATAGTTACTCAATAATAAATGGGACGAAGGGGGAGGGGTGGGGCAGGGGGGTCGCTGCAAAAGTGGAAATCTTCATGTTAACAAGACAAAAAAACTGTTGTGTGGTGACAAACAAGGCCTTTATAGAATGCACCTGGCTCCCAGCATACGTGCTCAGTTCCCCGATTGGAGATTAAATAAAGTATATTTTTCCTTAGGTTTTTTAAAATTTCTAACACTAAGGGCCCGATGTAGGTGGCCATTTACTGCCCGGTAACGGCCGATTCGGCCGTTACCGACAGGTAAATGTTTTTTTTGGATGTAGGGGGCCTATTTTACTGATTCGGTACAAGCCTGTATTTGTGGTGCTAGAGGGTGTCAAAGTGACACCCCCTGCACCTTTGCTGCAATCAGTATTTACTGAATCGGTAAATACCGATTTGGTAATGCCCATTGATTTCCTATGGGCTTCATTACCGAATCGGTATTTACAGAATCGGTAAATACCGAATCTCAATGATTCGGTATTTACCGAATCTGAAATACCTACCTCCCCCCCCCCCCCCCCTCCATTTTACCACTTCTTAAATACCGAATCGGTATGATTCGGTATTTAAGAAGTGGTAAAACGAATTTACCTACATCGGGCCCTAAGTGTTGTTAGGGACCTGTATGACCGCTATGGAAATTTTACAGATTATGATCAAGATTCAATGATGGAGAACTAGTGTTCCATGCAAGCATGTTTTTTTTCTCTATCGGTCTCTATTGCAAACAAAAAACGGTCTGCTTCATATGATACTTGGAAGCTTGATATTTTCGGTATGAAAATAACTTAAACTTTAGAAGTGAATGATTTGCATCACAATGACCGGTTGTAAATTAACTAATTGATGCTTTTTTTCCCCTCTTGAAGGATATCATTCCCTTTGGCAACAACCCAGTTTTTCGTTATCTCTTTGGTTGGATGGTGCCTCCAAAAATCTCCTTATTGAAACTGACGCAAGGAGAGACAATTCGAAAATTGTACGAACAACACCATGTGGTGCAAGATATGCTGGTCCCAATGAAGTACCTAGAAAAATCTATCAACGTCTTTGACAGTGAAATTAATGTAAGGTTCTTTCTTTTAAAACTTTTTATTTGAAAAGGGCACTTCTGGCGAGTTACTTCACTGTTTTTTTGTTGTTTTTTTAAACAACTGCAGACTAAAGGTATAAGTGCACAGCCTAATGCTCCCTTGAGAAATGCTTCTGTTTAGTGTCGAGACAAAAGCCCTTGGTACCTTGAGTATGGGTAAAATTGGGCCCAAAGAAACCAATATCATTGCCCACAGATGACACGACTTTCCAGATTCAACAGGCCAAAGTAGAAAAAGAAACAAGGCTCTGGGACTTCATAATCCTCATATAGATATATGATTTGGACATGAAGTGGGGCCTTAGTGCATGATCCAGGCCACACACTCTCTGAGGTACTCAGTAATCCACATTGAAGATGTTGCTGGAAAATAAGGATAAAGGACCCACCAATAACCAGTCTTGGTTTAGAGCTGAGAAGTAAAACCTTACCTTATCTGGAAAGTTGTGGAGACAGAAAAGGGGTTCACATCAGAGATCCTCATGCTTGTGATGGGGCCTAATAGCAGCGTCCTTCATGTGCTTGAATAAATATGTCCTAGCCTTGGGGGAAAACAATGTATTTCAAGTAGGTGAAAGTGATTTTAAGCGTTTAACTCTAGATACTGAATTGGGGCACAGTTTGGATTCTCAGTCACTTTGAGTTATCATCATAGATTCTCAATCACAGAAGTATTATGCAGTCATTTCAACATAATTAAACAAACAGTAATTTGGCATTCAGCAGTTCACGCCATTGAAACTGTTTGAAAGATCTTATTTCCTTTCAGCCCATAGAGAAATATCTAATAAGTAGGTTGACTGAGTATAAATAAGGCACATGTTCCACCTTGTAGTAGAAGAGCAGTTCTCCGTTTTCATTCCAGGGGTCCTAGGGACTGGTGTGACTTTTTGATGTTTAGATTGGGGTCAAGAATCAGGTAATTTTAATATGAAGACCGACTGGCACCAGGTTGTCCCCCAAGAGAAGGATGTGCTCCATCTTAAATTACCTGCAGTGTGGGATGGTTCACAATATTCTGTTCAAAAGCATCGACTACATCTATATTGTCAGGTAAATAGATGAGGACTTAAGAATAATAAATCTATCCATCTCTCTCTCTCTCTCTCTCTCTCTATATATATATATATATACATATATATATATATATATATATATATATATATATATATATATATATATATATATATATATATATATATATATATATATAAAAAATTTGTGGTAGTTTATATTTTGGATGCAGTAGTTCTGCAAGTAGATATTATAGATATGTGATAGGAAATCACCAGTAGATAGCGCTCATATTTAATCACTAGCTTAAGACTTTTTTCCCTCTTCGTGATGAAAAAGAGGACATTTTCATAGTAATATAAGCAGAAGATAGGGACAAAAAACTATAAGCATTATCATGATCTAGCAAGCAAAATGCAACATTTTTATTCATGAGATTGAAGAAGAAAAAAGATAGTCTTATAGAGAATGCAGATATCTCTGGGAAGAGCGGAGGACAAAACAAGGAATAGAGCCAACAATGTTACCCTGTGTAAGTTATGATCCTTCAAGAAAGTAAACAATGTGAGGAAGATGTAAGAAGAGTGGAGCTGGAGAACAGACTGGACACATATCTCTTTGTAAAATGTGATGTGTCCGCTTGTATTAATAGTTTGTAGTTCAGCTCTGAATACCTCTTCCTTATCTTTGTCTTTCCTTGCAAGATCCTACTTCATACTATGTGGCTTTTCCAGGCTTCTCCCTTGCTCCCAGGCCTTCACATTGGAGACCATTTAACAACAGATGTAACACATGATCTTAACCTGTTTTAAGAAGAGACTTCGAGGGGAAAGTCTCTAGCTATGTAGCACAGGACATTGGAAACATTTTAAGTGGGAGAGAAGTGGAGAAGGAAGGCCTGTAATGCATTTCATACCCTGGAGAAGAAAATCATAAAGTGTGTGAAGGCAAGCAAGGTAACTGCTTGAAACCTCCAAGGATCTTGTGTACCTTATGTAACTTAAATACCTAAGGACTGAAATACTAATATACTGCTTGTGCATATCTTTTTTTAGGAGGAAACCGCAATTAACAACACCAAATGTGATCTTCAATTGAAAATCACATTGGTGCTCTAGTTGCTATGATACCCAGATTCCACATCTGGATGGCAGATCCTTTAACAAGAAGCCGATTGCTCCTATAGTCAAAAGGGCAGCCCTAAGATACATAATGGTGAGCCACTGTGTTTCTCGTGGGTGCTTACTGCAAAGGAAGTAACAGAAGGACTATTGAGCACTTGTTAGAGATACAAAGACCATTGGGTTTCCACACCTGCATGGTTGTCAACAGGTGATGGGGCCACAGCACTGCTTAGACCATGCCACTCACAAAGAGAGAGTGGGCACAGGACTCAGGCAGAACTTATGGCTCTGTCCTTATTGAAAGCCAAATATTGTTTATCAAAGGTCCGAAGAAGAAACTGAAAAGGTTACAAATCAAGATTAAGGCTTGGGGCAAAAAGGGTTGGAGAATTGGCATAGACGAAGGAGCAGCTGGTACGGGGTGAGAGAAGACATGCACAACCCCAGTCCCTTTTAAATCATTTGTGAACCCTAAAATGACGAGAAGGAACAGTATGCTATTTCAAGAAAATCATTACCAGGGGCTAAAATAAAAGACGTAGAAAGACTGCTAAGCTCTAGACAAATGGGAGTGAACCAAGTAGGCTGTTTTAGATCAGTCTTTTGTTAATTGATGCTAATGCTGGGGTCAGTAAGCGAGAGATGTGCAAAGTAAGCCTCTTTGTCTTGTATTAAAATTAAGGTACTCATGCAATAAACAATTTAAATATGACAAAGTTTGATCGCTATACCTTGGATTGTCTTTGATAGATGCCACTTCAATCTCCTGTTGGGTAAATGTAACACTTGAGCAGAAGCAACCTCAATGGGTGATGCAAGGCGTAAAGTCTACGCAGAGTACACATATAACGTCTTGCTTATATCATATCTTCTGTTAAATCTTGCAGGTTTATCCACTGTGGCTTTGTCCTTTCATATTGCCCAGCCAGCCTGGTATGGTACACCCTAAAGGAGATGAAGCGGAACTCTATGTTGATATTGGAGCTTATGGAGAACCCAAACAAAAGCACTTTCAAGCCAAGGCATCAATGAGACAATTGGAAAAATATGTGAGAGATGTACATGGGTAAGTAGAATATTAGGATTTAAATTAAAAATCTTATAAGCGAAGTATAGAATAAAAAGGGGCCAGCAAGTGACTCCTGTTCTGTTAGGGCTCTTTATACCACTAGACCTTATGAAACAAATAGAAATCATAATATATACAAAGAACAGGATATTTTTCATCTCACTTCATTGTTCGTTTAAGTATTTTACCTGAATAGATAAAGGTAGATGGTGGCTTCAGCATCCGTTTTCTGCTCATGTGGCAAATCTTTTGAAACTAAAGTTCCACCTCACATAAAACATTGGCAAAACAAAAGTAACTTTGTGTGTAACCTTGATCATGGTTGTGTATTTATTTATTCTCTCGTATGGGATTTCCATGTATCATAAGCACTTGATAGTCCCGCCCACGTGCGGGGGCCCTGGAGCACTTCTTTTACATATATCTTGAGTGGATATTGTTGGCCTTTCTTCAGCAAGGCCTGTAAAGACACTTAAGAGATGGAGACAATAATGCAGCCTCAAAACATTGGCTACACTGGTTACATCTTCCTCTTGAACTGACAAAAGTGTACCAGTACATTATATTTTGTGCAGTTTTATAGTGCTTATCACAGAATTCCCTTCACAAAACTGTTTTTTTCATGATGGAGATGAAAGACAGAGTAAAGAATAGCCTCATAGGCTGCCATTATATGCCTTGAAAATAGAAGCTGTGCCTTTAGGAATCCAGAGACCACCAGTATCCCATCATGCACAGAGCGGGGACCCACCAGGCGGTGTAACCAGGCGCTTTACAAGCTTGCTTATTACTTCAGCTCTTTTTTCCCGGTTCGTGCTATCAGGATCCTGGTGCATTCAGCTCAATCAATTTTGGCTTTTCTCTTCAAAATTCACTTCTGAATTTCCCAAATAACTACTTCACCCAGTCTTTTTCTGACAGGAATTTGTACAGGTTTCACTTTAAAGTGCCATCTCTATTTGACAAGTGTCCAGTCTGTGGTAGAAAGAAGGCCACTTCTGATCCTAACAGAGTTTGTATACTCATTTGCCTGAAAGTCATGTTCTTGACTCTTGTCTGATTTGTAAAACTTTCTCAAAGCGCACTGTCCGTGACAGAGAGACGATTCGCCTCCAAGGAGCAGAGGAGCAGCGGAATCAGCAGGGGCAATCTTCAGGTGGGACTTCAGGGCGAGGAGAGGGCCAGTCAGTTCTCTACCAGGGCTCTGTCTTCAGCCTCTCTAGGGCTCTTCAGCAGAAGAAGGGCTCAACACCGGCACCGGTTCCGGTCAACGTTGAACAATGACATTGAGAGGAGGTATAGCAATGACCTGTTCGCTGTCGAGCCAGGGCTCAGTGCCGTAAACATGTCGATGCTCTGCATTGAGAGGAAGAATTTCGACGTCGATTGCAATGCTTTGTACACCCTGTTTGACATGAACAAACTGAATGCCAGTACTGTGCAACAATTTAACAAGGGGAATGAGATAGGAATAGCTCATTCCCACAGACCACTCTTTCAGTCAAAAATGTCTTTGATCAAATCTGTTTATTTTGATTCTTTTATTTCCTTTTTTCATATAAAAGATTTTTGTTATGAAACACATACAGACTGAACAATTGGTTATGGCTTTTTTAGTCAAACTGAATTCTTCTAATTGACATTGGGGGAAGATGTCAATCTTAAAAATTAGAATTTTTCAAAAAGGGTACGTGATACAAAAATGAAGACCAATTCACACTTCAAACATTCATTGGTGAACATGAATTGACGACGGACAACAGGGGGCAGTGATAGGGAAGAGTTGAGTGAGAAAGAGATTTTTTATATATATAGGCCCTGCATAAATCCTATTTATATTAGCAGGTATAACCTAATCCACTAAATGGAGGAATACAAAAAGTTCAATTATATTCATGAAATAGACCATCGGCAATTTTTATATTTACAACACAAGTTTGTAATCGATTGGTCTACACACTCGAAGATAACAAGGTCATAACAAGGTCGACGCGTTTCGAATCACTTTCAATTAAAAGGATTTTCTTCAGGACCACACACAAAAATCTGGAAGACATAAATTAAATAACATACTGTCAGTCGCGTAAATGAACAACTCTCAACTTGCATTCAGTTCAGCACGCACTCAGGTCCTACCTGTGTTATGTTATGGAGTCTTCTCTTTCAGAGTGCTAGAAAAAGAGATGACAGGTCTAAATAGTTTGGCAAAAACAGACATGGTCGCTTTTGACGAGATGTCGTGTCCTATGAGAGCTACTCACTTGGTTGCTGATAAGCGAGGGTGCTACAGACTCCTCTGGTATTCTAGTCTCCAAAGACCATCATGTCCTCGTTTGGGAATTTTTTATTTTTGTGATAGTTTCTGGGGGAAAAAACAATTTTTGGTGAGGTTTGTGAATAACTTGATTTCCGGTTAATAAAAACAGCGTGGTACTGATATCTGGGCGCTGCACAATAGTTAAGACAGTGTCTCCTTTAAATCAGCGCTTTTTTCTCACGTTTATTTTCATTCGCGTGTTTGCGCTCAGTAAGGATAGTAACGTGTGAGTTTTGGCGAGTTGCTCGTGACCGAGCGTTTGCAGGCATCGCTTGGGGAGTTGAGTTGCAACGTGCTAAAGCGTTTACAGGCATCGCTTGAGGAGTTGAATTACAAAATTCTAAAGTTTATAAGTGCCCGTCAGAGAATGGAGCTTAAAGCAATAGTTTAAAACAGCACGCAAAACGTATTACCTTAGGTGGAAACAGTTATCCTCCAACGTCAATCGCTTCCGCGAGTGGGAGCGACATGCATTCGTTCCGGGTCGGCCAGATTAAAATAGGTCTCAGTTCCGGGTCAAAAACTGAGTATTTCTGGGAATTGTAGTTTTTGTAAAAGAACACGGATATTTGAAACTGAATCGCGAGTTTATTAAATTGAAAACTCAATGAAAGAAAGTCAAAGGGAAAGAGTGAATGCAACAAATCGCCAGGTGACTATGATTTATTTTAGAGCTTATTCTTTGAATTAATAAATTTTGACAGTTAGTCCTGCGGGTGTGGGTAGGATATATAGTGTACATCAGCTTGTTAGAAGGTGAGGGGTTGGACAGATATTTATAGATTACATAATTCTGACATCTCGTTCAAGCCACGAATGGTAGAATTGAATTTGAGAATAAGCATAGCTTCTTGCTGTCTCAATTTGGTCTCTACTTCTCCGCCTCTCGGGTCATGCTCAATTTTAGAAATTATTGTCCATCTTAGGTCATTTTCTACATGAGAGTGATCGATCCAATGTTGGAGAAGAGGGGCTGAAAGGACTTTTTAATTTATCCTGGATTTGTGTTGTGACATCCTTTTGTCTAGCTTCCTGGTTTGTCTTCCCTATATAGAGTTTGTTGCATGGGCAGAGTATTCCATAAACTATGTTTCAGGTCTTACAATTTGTAAATTGGTCGTGTTTCCATGATGTGCCTTCGTGTTGGAATAGATTTCCCTCAATGGTGGAAATGCAACATAAACATGTGCCGCATTTTCAAGTACACCCTGTTTGGCATTAAGAAGCCCATTGCCGAAGGTGACACCACACAGGTCGCCGTAGAGATCTTTATCTGCTTCGACGCATCACCGCCGATCCACACATTGCCGCAGTCGCTCGCCATAGAGACACCGCCGTTGATTGCCAAAGCACTCCCACTGTTGGTTGACGCCAAGACATCATTGTCAATCGCCATCGAGACATCACTGATTGACGTCGAGACGCAACCCATTGTCAAGGCGGTGTCAACGGTCACCGTTAACTCGTAGATTGACGTCGAGGAGAACGGAAAGATCGTCTTCAGTGACTTTGTTAGCCTCTTCAAGGCCCCAGGAAGCACTCCAATAGAAAAGACTAATATATACTTCTGATTATTCCCGGACCCATTCCTCATCTCGGGATGTCCCCACTGCGAGGTCAACGCTTCCTCCTCCGCATCCTTCACCTCTACCAGATGCGGAACCAAGACCTCCAACTCCGCCTCCAACTCCTCCTCCACCACCAACTCCTCCTCCCCCACCACCTCCACAACAAGACCATGGTCTAGGTTTCATACTCGACATCGGTCTACTCACTCAATATGCTCCCATCATCAGCGCCACGAAGAAAGTTCTCATTCGAGGCATACCAGGGAGACCGCCTCCTCAAACGCAGGGAGATCTACTCAGACACTCTCGAACTCCCCTCCCCCACATATTTCACCAGTGTTGGCATATCAACGTTTCAAGAGGTTCTGGTTCATGGTGCTTTGAAATCTAATATCCCAGTGTCCACTCCAACTCTGACACATCTGTAATATTTGAGACTCTACAGCAAAGACAAGCTTCTTGCCTTTTGTTTTGGGTCTCATAGAGACAGCTATGGACCTCTTGCTGACACCTTCTTCAATTAAGTCAGTTCCATCCAGGCTGTAGAAGAAATACCGTCTTCCAGAGCAGGACCCTGCTTTCCTGCGGACAAACCCCGCTCCGGATTCTGCCATTGTGGTGGCGGCAAAGAAGCAACATGTCACGGCTCCAGCTTTGACCGTGACACCGGACAAAGAGAGCCAAAAAATAGACTCCGTAGGTAGGAAGGTATGCAACACAGCAGCGACTACCATGACAGCAGCTAGTGCCACAGCCTTACTTGGCAGATATGACGAGGCACTGTAGGAATTGCTCCAACAGTTTGTGAACTACATCCCTCGAGACAAACAAGAGGACTTTAATGAGATCTTGACAGAAGGTCTTATGGTTTCAAATCAAGTCATCAGAGCATCAGGGAACACATCTCTTCTTGCTTCACATGACTATTGCCACAGCGTGGCTCTTCGTGGGACACTCATAGCTGCGCTTGACGTCTCTTAAACCTGAATCACAACAGCGCATCCTGAATCTCCTGTTTTCAGGGACAACTCTTTTCAGCACACACACTGTCGAAGAAATGGCCAGGAAGAAAGCAGAAATGGAGACGCTGAAAGCGTTTGGCTTAGAAAGACCTAAGGAGCAGCATAAACCTTTCAGATCCTGTCAGCGCCATTACCCCACACAGTGAGGTACGCAACAACAGTATCAACGATCTTATCAGCCTTATCAGAAGCGACAGGCCAGAGGAAGATGAGGACAGCAACCTGCGCAAGGAGGCGAACTAACAGTAGGGTCGAAACCCTGGGTCCTTTCTTCCCCCTCTTCCGTTACTCGCTCCGGGATTGGGAAGCATTCAACATTACCTGGTAGAGTGGCAACAAATCACACAAGACAATTGGGTGCTGAATATTGTTTGCAGTGGATATTCATCAGCCCTCCACCGTCAATACCTCTGAAAAATCAATATTCCAAATGCAACAATTATAGTCAGACGCCAAGGTTCTTTTACAGAAACAGTGGTGGAACCCTTACCTCATCTACAATGAGGCACAGGGCTATATTAAAGGTTCTTTTTCATCAGAAAGAAAGGCAAGAACAAGCTCAGATCCAGTCTTGACCTCAGAATGGCCAACAAGTTGATTTAGAGAGAAGGTTCCGGATGCTGGCAATGCACAAAATTTACCCTCCTTTACGCCAGGGGGATTGGCTATGCACCATCAACCTCCAAGATGCATACTTTCACATACCCATTACCAGAAAGCATCGCAAGTTCTTGAGGTTGGTTGTGGGGCACAACCACTATTAGTACCGAGTACTTCCATTTGACCTGATGCCAGCACCCAGGACTTTCTCAAAATGCAGGGCGGTAGTTGTAGCCCATCTAAGGAAACACAAAGTGTTCGTCTAACTCTATCAAGACGATTGGCTGTTCAAAGCATCCACATCTCAGGAGGCTCAACTTCACTGCAATTAGACCTCCGATCTTCTCCTTTGGCTGGGCCTTCATGCCAACCATGCAAAGTCAAATTCGATCCTAGTACAGTTCCTGCAATATTTGGGGGGCTTCATCGATACTCTCAAGGCAAGCGTTTGTTCTGAGGAGAGACGCTTTTCGATCCTTCAGAAGGCTCAGGCTCTCATGGCAGTCTCTCAGCCAACCATGAGGAAGGTCTCCTTGGCTCGAAGGCCTCCTGCTTATTTCTCGCACTGAATGCACCTCTCTACATGAGGCCTCTATAGTAAAGCCTGGAAGACCTATGGGACCAGAAAACAGGACATTGGGAAGACAGGATACAATTGTCTCAGCATGCCCTGCAGTCCGTCAAATGGTGGTGCTCTCCAGCCAATCTACTACAAGGGATTCTGTTCCACAAGTAGATGCATGTACAGACCCTAGTCATGAATGCCTCGCATCAAGGATGGGTAGCCCACAAAGGCCACCTTCAAATTCAAGGCAAATGGTCACTCAGAGAATCCACGTACCATATCAATCTACTAGGGCTATAAGCAGTTCGTCTGGCGCTGAAAGCCTTTCTCACAGCACAGAAGTTGGTTACCGGTGCGATGAATCTGATCGAGGCTACTAGCGGTTGAAGCCGAAGTCGCGGCGGGAATGCCGGATGAAACTTCTGTCTGCTCGCATGTCCAGGTTGGCTTCGTCGCCTCACTCAGCCTCTGCGAAAGGTTTTCGGAGTGCCCGTCATCGTCCTCACTCCTCTCCTGTGCCACAAGATCTTCGCTCCCCAGTGGGTAAGTGTCGCAGTTTGTCCCCGAGGGCTGGTTCCAGGCCTGTTGGGGGCGTGGGCTCTCCGCAGGTGATGCGGCCCGCTTATCGTCCCCCTATCCGCCGTCTCCCGGTGAGGGGGTGTCGAGAACCCAGATGGAGGTATATGTTGCGGCTTTGCAGGCCTTACTGGTTCCTCCTCTTCCTCCTTCCCCTCAAGAGACGTCAGCAGATCCTTGCGCGGTGCGAGGCCTTCCACTGCGTCTCCGGCTGCTCCCGCCCTGGCGCCGACTGGTTCGGATCCAGGCTTGGAGGATGGGGTGCGGCCCTTCGGGGTTTCCTCCTTAGGACCACGGCACCCCGACTTTGCCGCAAATTCCTACGGAAGTCCCTGTAGTGTCGGGGGAGGTCGCCGGGGCTCGGGTCACATCCCCGAGCCCCTCTCGGCCCTTTGACAAGGTGATTCGGGTCAAGGCTGTCCGGGGACCCTCGTCCCTCCCCGAGCCCTTCTTGTCCCTCCGCGCAGGGGGCTGCCTGGTTGGAGGTCGAGTCGAGGTCGGCGTGCCACAGGGGTAGGAGGGACCCTGGCGGGTCAAGGCTTGTGGGGGACTCCTGCTCGGTCCCCGCGTCCCTCTCATCCCTCCACGCAGGCGGATGCCTCGCCGGAGGTCAAGTCAGCCTTGGCGCCGCCGTGGGGTCGGTAGACCTCTCTCGTTCCCCCATGGGTCGAGGCTGGCGGGGGACTCCTTGTCACTCTCCGGTTGCTTCTCGTTCCTCCATGCAGGCGGCTGCCTCTTTGGAGGTCGAGCCGGCTCCGTTCCGGTGCCGCCCCTTGACCTCCTCGGCTCCATCCCAGCCCCGGTCCCCAGCGCCGTGTGAAGAGGTGGAGGCCTGTCTGGCGTCTCCTGTGGTGTTGGACGACGACGCACTGCTCCAGGTTGCGTGCAAATTCTACAGCACCGGACAGATCACGGATTCATCCTCGGACCTCCCCTCTTTTCCAGAGGTTGCGCGCCTGCTGGTGTCGTCCTCACCGGAGACGGGCCGCTGCGTCGTGGCTTTCTCCCCAACATCATCAAAATAAGGCTCCCTGCCGTCGCCACGGCTGCAGTTTTCGCCAGAGGAACCACAAGTCCCCCACTCTGCGGCACCTCTTTCTCCCTTTCGGGCCTGGCCCTTGCCCACTCCGGCTGGCTTCGGGGACGGCCGCCTTACTTTGCAACCGCTGCCCACGGAGGAGCTGCTTTTTCCACCGTGGAGCCCTAAGGAAGCAGGTGCGGCCTTCGCTCGCGCTGTTTCCACGGCTGTGGGAATTTTGAACATGGGATATCCGGCTGCCCATTTCCCCGCGGATCATCTGTTGGAGGTTCTCCACCAGGTCTCTGGTGGAAGGGAGCTGCTGCTCCCCTTTGAGGGTTCACTCCATTCTTCTCTGACGAGGACTTGGGGACGCCCCGCCACTGGGGATCCGGTGCCCCAACACCTTCTCCATTGACACCTCCTGGTGCCGCGTGACCCGGCGTTTCTATTCCTCTCTGTTGCGGACCGCCTTTCCTTCCCTACCGTCGCTGTTGGCTCCACCTTCCCAGGAGGCCCGCTGGCTAGACTCTTGGGGCTGCAATATGTTTGCTTCGACAAGTGCGGCTCTGCGGGCCCTTAACACTTTATGTTTATTGGCTAGAGCCACCTCTTGTTTGTGGGACTCAGCGGAGTCCCTTGGATCTGCAGTTTCTCTGCAGTTTCTCAGGAGGGTGCTGGTGATGATTTGCTGCACCATGCGTTAGATGGCCGCGGTTATTCTTCGCTCCGCTCTGTACATCTTAGAGGTGCTGGGTCGTGCCATGGCTTCCTCGGTGGCCCGTTCCCGCCATGCATGGCTTCGGGACAGTGTATTCCCAGAAAATGTTCGGGAACGGCTGGTGGATCTTCCCTTTGATGGCACCCTTTTGTTCCATGCCCCGGCGGACTCAGCCATCCGGAGGTTCTTGGCGGGGCTTCTCCTCCTCCTCCTCCTCCTCCTTCTTCCCCCCCCCTCAGTGACCGGTGAGTTGGGCTAGCTCTTGATGATGCTCTTCCTTTTGGGCAATATAAATGTGTGAGAAAAAGAAATATATATAACATAAAAGGTTGAAACGAATACAACCTTAAATCTGGTTTCTCAGTGGATTACAGGGTGTTATTGGCACCAGTCATCACGAGAAAGCTAGCCCCTTTCAGAGCGTCCGGAAGCTGTTCAGAACCAGTTCGAGGTACCAACGGACAGAGTAGAGCCCCCTTTTTCTGAGCTGTAGCCAGGTGAGGTGAGGCCAGCTTTCTCGTGATTCTGCGAGATGACCAGCGGTGGCTGGCAAGAAAAAGGTCACTAAGCGTACCTGGGGTGACATGTCCCTGGAGGTGGAATCACTGTGTGGATACCTGGTGAACACGGAGGGCAGAATCAAAACTCTGGAACATAGGGCGGAAGAAGCTGAAAATTGGTCCTGGCGGAACAACATCCGGGTTATAGGTCTGTTGGAACAGACCGAAGGGTCCAATATGCTGCCTTTTTGAAGTTCTGGTTGAAAGTGGAGGTAGCGCCTGAGGGTCTTTCCCCCTTCTTTGCGTTGGAAAAAGTACACCGCATCCTGGCACGGCCCACTGCCTGGAGCAGCCTCCAGACGTTTGGTGGTCCAACTGCTGCATTACAAGGACCATGATCATATTTTGAGTGAAGCTAGGCTGAGGGGACACCTGATGGTTGACAATCACAGGGTTATGATGTTCCTGGGCGTGGAGTGGTAGCAGAGCCAGAATGCTCCAATCAGATCTCTGCTGCTTTCCCTGAAATGGGAATTGACACCCCCATGCACACCGGATTGGCGATTAACAATTGAGGTGCTGGATGATCCGGTGTTCCACCAGTCGACTGGGGAGGAGATGAGGAAATACTTTTTAGAGTAACGTGGCCACTGCTTCCACGCCGCAGCTTGAGTGGGACGCTTTTAAGTTGTTATTCGGGGCGATTTATTGCTAAAGTGGTGGATGTGCAGCAAACTTTGTTGCACGAGGTTCAGTCCCAAGAGGTGGCGCTGAGAGAGGTGGAGAGAGCTAGACCGAGGAACCCAGCTTTGCAACAGATGCTGCTGGAGGCCAAAGAAGCATAGGCAAGACACGTCAAAACGCTGTGTTGCTTTGCAGGGAGTGTATGGTCAGGGCACATTCTCAGAGGGACAAAGCGGGGTCCCTCCTGGCATGGCTGGCTAATCCAACCAGGAGGGCCTCCATGGTCTTGAAACTTGAGTCAGAGCACAGGGAACACATTTATGAATAGGATGGCATTAATGCAAGGTTTGGAGAGTATTATACCTCTCTATAAATGGGAGGGCCATCTGAGGGTGCTTCTCAAAGGGTGGACTTTTTCTGAACCCATTACCCCTCCCGCGATTTCCTGGGAGGAAGCGGAGATGCTGGGAAGTGATATTAGGCTTCTGGAGATTAAAGCTACTGTGAAAAATATGGCCCAGGTGAAAGATGCCCGGGGCATTTGGGCTTCTGGTGGAGTTCTATGCTGTGTATGTTGATGTCCTTGCTCCCAAATTGGTGGAGCTATATTTGCGGTGAAATCCCTTGGCCTCTTACCGGCCTCTATCTGCGAGGTGTTGGTCATTCTGCTATTGAAGCCTGACCATCTGCCACGTTATGTGAGGGCCTGTAGACCATTGTCAATGCTTCCTGTTGACTATCAGATTCTTGGTTAAGTTCTTGCCCCACGGCTGTTGCCTTAAATGACCCAGTGATACACACAGTTCAGGCATTTTATCCCAGGAAGTAACACTGTGCTCAATATTCAGGGGCTTATGGCACTGATGGCGGACGACACCTATGATAAGAAGGCGGCGTGGTCATGGTAGGAGATATAGAGACAGCCTTTGGTAGTCTTGACTGGGGGTTTCATTATCATGTGATGGAGAAGATGGGGTTGGGGCCTGGCTGCTGTACTCGAGCCCCACAGTCCAAGCAAAGACTGGCAGAGTGATTTCGGAGGTGAATGCAGTGGTCCGGGGGACTCCACAGGAGTACCGCTTTTCCTGTTGCTCTTGGCACTTGCGGTTGAATCATTAGCCTATAGTACAGGTACTACAGGAGTTTAGAGGTCTAGGGCTCGTTGCATCACATTGCCTTGTATGTTGATGATATGCTATTGTATTTAAACGATGCAGATACGGACCCGTCAAAAGCCGTAGGATTGCTAGATCGGTTTGTGGGACTATTGGGCTTTGGTATACATTGGCAGAAGTCTAGCCTGTTCCTTATTTGTGTGTGTGTGTGTGGCCGACCCCAAACCTGGGAGGATTGATGTGGGAGGCGATTTGATTTCTGCATCTGGGGGTCAAATTCTACCATGACCTGCAGGACCTCTTAGAGGGTAATGTGGGAACCGCGGTCCAGGCTATGCAAGCCAATATGGACTTTTTGCAGTCCTTGCAGATATCTGTGGCCGGACAAGCTGCTATTGCTAAGATGGCAGCCCTTTCTTGATTGCTTTACTTCTTTTTGGTTCTGCTGCTGCTTGTCCCTTGGAGTGTGTTTCGGGCCCTTGATTCGGTGCTGATTGTCATTGTGTGGGGGTCGGACAAGCATCGAGTGGCAATGACTAATTTGCAGCACACGGTAATGGAGAGTGGTTTGGCGGCAGCGGATTATCCATGGATCATCGTTCAGCCACACGCTCTTCAATATCTACATGGACCCCGCTCACCGCCATCGTCAGACAGAATGGACTCCGCATAGTATCCTACGCTGACGACACTCCGCTTATCCTCTCCCTCACCAAGGAACCCAACACCACCTGGCTGAGCTTCCAGGAAGAAATGAAAGGTGTCGCCTCTTGGATGAACAGCAGCTGTCTGAAGCTCAACTTGGAGGAGCCTTTTCAAAAATGTATAGAGGATGCTGTAATTGAGTTTTGGCTAATTTTAATTAAAAAAAAATCCTCCTTTAATAATTGGCCACCTCTCTGTGGAAAAAACGATATGGATAGAAGAAAGAATTTATCAATGGTAAACTTGACACTACCTATATTATTTTTAAAGTTTTCACATGAATGTGTTAATCTCTGATATTAATTTTTATAACTCAAGATTTACAAAATATGGACCAAGCACTGGAAAAATGGAAACTAAGAAAAGACTATTCTAATGTATAATCTCTAGCAATAAAGTCCTATGAAGCATGAAGATTGCAGATCACATGTGGATTAGGACTCGAAGTGAAAACGAAGATGGGACTATTGAATAAGGCATTGGCCAATGTAAACATTTACTCCCAAAATGATGAATAATAGAAAACATGTATTATATTATAAAATGGGGGATGGGTTCATGGCAGCACACAGTGGGACCTTCTGGGTAGCAGAAGTGAGTACAGAAGACCGATTCAGGTATTGTATGTAAGCAGCAAGAAACCAGTAAGTGTTGTACCCTAAGATGCATTTTATATAGGATGTGGCATCTAGAGCTTAACATATTGAAGTGATAATTGGCATACATTTAGCATCTGAATATTATGCTTGCTGCTGTTGATAAGCAGTGGCAGTCATGCAATGAATTTCCTAATAGAAGTAGTAGGTACGTATTAATTCTTGGGTTATGTATGTTATACGTATACTATGTATATTTTTCACACACTGCAGTAAATAGTAAGACTGTTGTGATCCTGATAATGAAACTAGCGGACTGCTTTAGAGGATTACAGAGGGAGTAAAGACAATAAGGGTGGTGGCAGACTTTAAATTAGCTGGCCGCAATAAAGGCAGGTGGTGGACATATTGTTCACCACCAACTCTGCGGTGAGCTGTATGAGATTCTATCAACGGCCATCATGGTGATTCATATGAATGCAGTTCATATAAAGCTATTCAAAAGTTTGGTGTGGTCCTTCATGGGTGATAGCGATTAAACCAACATTTTTTAGGTTTTTACTTTTCCAAAGACAAACTCCTAAAGCATTACTTTGTTTTAAAAAACAAAAGTAAAAACAAATTGCCCCAAAACCATGGACACATTTTCCCATGATGTTGGGAGTCTTTTTTCGTTTGTGTTTACTGTTCCTCCACGCTAGGATTTTCCTGGGGGTGACAGACAGACAAGGGCTGACAGTCGTATGTATCACCACTGACGGCCCATACTCCCTCTAGGCATTGGAGGAAGATTTAAACCAACTGAATAAACTTTACTTCATCGGGGTAGACCTGGTAGTCCACCCTATTAAGAATTGTGGGGGACTCCTGCTCGGTCCCCGCGTCCCTCTCCTCCCTCCACGCAGGCGGATGCCTCGCCTGAGGTCAAGTCAACCTTGGCGCCGCCATGGGGTCGGTAGACCTCTCCCGTTCCCCCATGGGTCGAGGCTGGCGGGGGACTCCTTGTCCCTCTCCGGTTGCTTCTCGTTTCTCCATGCAGGCGGCTGCCTCTTTGGAGGTCGAGCCGGCTCCGTTCCGGCGCCGCCCCTTGACCACCTCGGCTCCATCCCAGCCCCGGTCCCCAGCGCCATGTGAAGAGGTGGAGGCCTTTCTGGCGTCTCCTGTGGTGTTGGACGACGACGCACTGCTCCAGGTTGCGTGCAAATTCTACAGCACCAGACAGGCATCAGATCACGGATTCGTCCTCGGACCTCACCTCTTTTCCAGAGGTTGCGCGCCTGCTGGTGTCGTCCTCACCGGTGACGGGCCGCTGCGTCGTGGCTTTCTCCCCAACATCATCAAAATAAGGCTCCCTGCCGTCGCCAGAGCTGCAGTTTTCGCCAGAGGAACCACAAGTCCCCCACTCTGCGGCACCTCTTTCTCCCTTTCGGGCCTTGCCCTTGCCCACTCCGGCTGGCTTCGGGGACGGCCGCCTTACTTTGCAACCGCTGCCCACGGAGGAGCTGCTTTTTCCACCCTGGAGCCCTAAGGAAGCAGGTGCGGCCTTCGCTCGCGCTGTTTCCACGGCTGTGGGAATTTTGAACATGGGAGATCCGGCTGCCCATTTCCCCGCGGATCATCTGTTGGAGGTTCTCCACCAGGTCTCTGGTGGAAGGGAGCTGCTGCTCCCCTTTGAGGGTTCACTCCATTCTTCTCTGACGGGGACTTGGGGACGCCCCGCCACGGGGAATCCGGTGCCCCAACACCTTCTCCATTGACACCTCCCGGTGCCGCGTGACCCGGCGTTTCTATTCCTCTCTGTTGCGGACCGCCTTTCCTTCCCTACCGTCGCTGTTGGCTCCACCTTCCCAGGAGGCCCGCTGGCTAGACTCTTGGGGCTGCAATATGTTTGCTTCGACAAGTGCGGCTCTGCAGGCCCTTAACTCTTTATGTTTAGTGGCTAGAGCCACCTCTTGTTTGTGGGACTCAGCGGAGTCTCTTGGATCTGCAGTTTCTCTGCAGTTTCTCAGGAGGGTGCTGGTGATGATTTGCGGCACCATGCGTTAGATGGCCGCGTTTATTCTTCGCTCCGCTCTGGACATCTCAGAGGTGCTGGGTCGTGCCATGGCTTCCTCGGTGGCCCTTTGCCGCCATGCATGGCTTCGGGACAGTTTATTCCCAGAAAATGTTCGGGAACGGCTGGTGGATCTTCCCTTTGATGGCACCCTTTTGTTCCATGCCCCGGCGGACTCAGCCATCCGGAGGTTCTTGGCGGGGCTTCTCCTCCTCCTTCTTCTCCACCTCAGTGACCGGTGAGTTGGGCTAGCTCTTGATGATGCTCTTCCTTTTGGGCAATATAAATGTGTGAGAAAAATAAATATATATAACATAAAAGGTTGAAATGAATACAACCTTAAATCTGGTTTCTCAGTGGATTGCAGGGTGTTAATGGCACCAGTCATCACGAGAAAGCTAGCCCCTTTCAGAGCGTCCGGAAGCTGTTCAGAACCAGTTCGAGGTACCAACGGACAGAGTAGAGCCCCCTTTTTCTGAGCTGTAGCCAGGTGAGGTGAGGCCAGCTTTCTCGTGATTCTGAGAGATGACCAGCGGTGGCTGGCAAGAAAAAGGTCACTAAGCGTACCTGGGGTGACATGTCCCTGGAGGTGGAATCACTGTGTGGATACCTGGTGAACACGGAGGGCAGAATCAATACTCTGGAACATAGGGCGGAAGAAGCTGAAAATTGGTCCTGGCGGAACAACATCCGGGTTATAGGCCTGTTGGAACAGACCGAATGGTCCAATATGCTGCCTTTTTGAAGTTCTGGTTGAAAGTGGAGGAAGCGCCTGATGGTCTTTTCCCCCTTCTTTGCGTTGGAAAAAGTACACCGCATCCTGGCACGGCCCACTGCCTGGAGCAGCCTCCAGACGTTTGGTGGTCCAACTGCTGCATTACAAGGACCATGATCATATTTTGAGTGAAGCTAGGCTGAGGGGACACCTGATGGTTGACAATCACAGGGTTATGATGTTCCTGGGAGTGGAGTGGTAGCAGAGCCAGAATGCTCCAATCAGATCTCTGCTGCTTTCCCTGAAATGGGTATTGACACCCCCATGCACACCGGATTGGCGATTAACAATTGAGGTGCTGGATGATCCGGTGTTCCACCAGTCGACTGGGGAGGAGATGAGGCAATACTTTTTAGAGTAACGTGGCCACTGCTTCCACGCCGCAGCTTGAGTGGGACGCTTTTAAGTTGTTATTCGGGGCGATTTATTGCTAAAGTGGTGGATGTGCAGCAAACTTTGTTGCACGAGGTTCAGTCCCAAGAGGTGGCGCTGAGAGAGGTGGAGAGAGCTAGACCGAGGAACCCAGCTTTGCAACAGATGCTGCTGGAGGCCAAAGAAGCATAGGCAAGACACGTCAAAACGCTGTGTTGCTTTGCAGGGAGTGTATGGTCAGGGCACATTCTCAGAGGGACAAAGCGGGGTCCCTCCTGGCATGGCTGGCTAATCCAACCAGGAGGGCCTCCATGGTCCTGAAACTTGAGTCAGAGCACAGGGAACACATTTATGGATAGCATGGCATTAATGCAAGGTTTGGAGAGTATTATACCTCTCTATAAATGGGAGGGCCATCTGAGGGTGCTTCTCAAAGGGTGGACTTTTTCTGAACCCATTACCCCTCCCGCGATTTCCTGGGAGGAAGCGGAGATGCTGGAAAGTGATATTAGGCTTCTGGAGATTAAAGCTACTGTGAAAAATATGGCCCGGGTGAAAGGTGCCCGGGGCATTTGGGCTTCTGGTGGAGTTCTATGCTGTGTATGTTGATGTCCTTGCTCCCAAATTGGTGGAGCTATATTTGCGGTGAAATCCCTTGGCCTCTTACCGGCCTCTATCTGCGAGGTGTTGGTCATTCTGCTATTGAAGCCTGACCGTCTGCCACGTTATGTGAGGGCCTGTAGACCATTGTCAATGCTTCCTGTTGACTATCAGATTCTTGGTTAAGTTCTTGCCCCACGGCTGCTGCCTTAAATGACCCAGTGATACACACAGTTCAGGCATTTTATCCCGGGAAGTAACACTGTGCTCAATATTCAGGGGCTTATGGCACTGATGGCGGACGACACCTATGATAAGAAGGCGGCGTGGTCATGGCAGTAGATATAGAGACAGCCTTTGGTAGTCTTGACTGGGGGTTTCATTATCATGTGATGGAGAAGATGGGGTTGGGGCCTGGCTGCTGTACTCGAGCCCCAAATCCAAGCAAAGACTGGCAGAGTGATTTCGGAGGTGAATGCAGTGGTCCGGGGGACTCCACAGGAGTACCGCTTTTCCTGTTGCTCTTGGCACTTGCAGTTGAATCATTAGCCTATAGTACAGGCACTACAGGAGTTTAGAGGTCTAGGGCTCGTTGCATCACATTGCCTTGTATGTTGATGATATGCTATTGTATTTAAGCGATGCAGATACGGACCCGTCAAAAGCCGCAGGATTGCTAGATCGGTTTGTGGGACTATTGGGCTTTGGTATACATTGGCAGAAGTCTAGCCTGTTCCTTATTTGTGTGTGTGTGTGTGGCCGACCCCAAACCTGGGAGGATTGATGTGGGAGGCGATTTGATTGCTGCATCTGGGGGTCAAATTCTACCATGACCTGCAGGACCTCTTAGAGGGTAATGTGGGAGCCGCGGTCCAGGCTATGCAAGCCAATATGGACTTTTTGCAGTCCTTGCAGATATCTGTGGCCGGACAAGCTGCTATTGCTAAGATGGCAGCCCTTTCTTGATTGCTTTACTTCTGTTTGGTTCTGCTGCTGCTTGTCCCTTGGAGTGTGTTTCGGGCCCTTGATTCGGTGCTGATTGTCATTGTGTGGGGGTCGGACAAGCATCGAGTGGCAATGACTAATTTGCAGCACACGGTAATGGAGAGCGGTTTGGCGGCAGCGGATTATCCATGGATCATCGTTCAGCCACACGCTCTTCAATATCTACATGGACCCCGCTCACCGCCATCGTCAGACAGAATGGACTCCGCATAGTATCCTACGCTGACAACACTCCGCTTATCCTCTCCCTCACCAAGGAACCCAACACCACCTGGCTGAGCTTCCAGGAAGGAATGAAAGGTGTCGCCTCCTGGATGAACAGCAGCTGTCTGAAGCTCAACTTGGAGGAGCCTTTTCAAAAATGTATAGAGGATGCTGTGATTGAGTTTTGGCTAATTTTAATTAGAAAAAAACTCCTACTTTAATAATTGGCCACCTATGGACCAAGCACTGGAAAAATGGAAACTAAGAAAAGACTATTCTAATGTATAATCTCTAGCAATAAAGTCCTATGTAGCATGAAGATTGCAGATCACATGTGGATTAGGACTCGAAGTGAAAACAAAGATGGGACTATTGAATAAGGCATTGGCCAATGTAAACATTTACTCCCAAAATGATGAATAATAGAAAAAATGTATTATATTATAAAATGGGGGATGGGTTCATGGCAGCACACAGTGGGAACAAGAGGGACCTTCTGGGTAGCAGAAGTGAGTACAGAAGACCGATTCAGGTATTGTATGTAAGCAGCAAGAAACCAGTAAGTGTTGTACCCTTAGATGCATTTTATATAGGATGTGGCATCTAGAGCTTAACATATTGAAGTGATAATTGGCATACATTTAGCATCTGAATATTATGCTTGCTGCTGTTGATAAGAAGTGGCAGTCATGCAATGAATTTCCTAATAGAAGTAGTAGGTACGTATTAATTCTTGGGTTATGTATGTTATACGTATACTATGTATATTTTTCACACACTGCAGTAAATAGTAAGACTGTTGTGATCCTGATAATGAAACTAGCGGACTGCTTTAGAGGATTACAGAGGGAGTAAAGACAATAAGGGTGGTGGCAGACTTTAAATTAGCTGGCCGCAATAAAGGCAGGTGGTGGACATATTGTTCACCACCAACTCTGCGGTGAGCTGTATGAGATTCTATCAACGGCCATCATGGTGATTCATATGAATGGAGTTCATACAAAGCTATTCAAAAGTTTGGTGTGGTCCTTCATTGGTGATAACGATTAAACCAACATTTTTTAGGTTTTTACTTTTCCAAAGACAAATCCTAAAGCATTACTTTGTTTTAAAAAACAAAAGTAAAAACAAATTGCCCCAAAACTATGGACACATTTTCCCATGATGTTGGGAGTCTTTTTTCGTTTGTGTTCACTGTTCCTCCACGCTAGGATTTTCCTGGGGGTGACAGACAGACAAGGGCTGACAGTCGTATGTATCACCACTGACGGCCCATACTCCCTCTAGGCATTGGAGGAAGATTTAAACCAACTGAATAAACTTTACTTCATCGGGGTAGACCTGGTAGTCCACCCTATTAAGAATTGGGCGGGAGGACTGAAAGTTTGACAGATAAATTTGTCATGGAGCACCCTGTCTGCTAGACTTTAATCAGGCCCTGAAAGTTTTTAAATGTATGGTGTTCAATTGTGTCATGATTACCTTTGTACAAATAACGACATGTTGACAATGTATTTGTGTGAGAAGAGAAAAAGAAATGTATTACTTTTAAACTAATAAACTTCAAGAAACAGGATGAATTAAAAATGGAATTGTGCTTAAGTTGTTCCATTGACTTTGAAAGAATCAAAGATACTCAACAATACTAGGTGTAGTCTCCTGCCTATTTGTCTGCCCAAGCTATTCTCATGAACCTTATAAAGAGCTCTGCCCGGGTGCCTTCCTGAACCTTACACCATGGCTGGACCAGGACACAAAGCAGCTGTGGAATATATATCGGAAAGAAACAGGTTAGTATTAGATTCCTTACCTTAGAATATCCCCAGGCGTCAGACTGGATCAGGAAATTTTTGCGTAGCAGTACCCATGCGCGTCGGTAGGCGTCGTCCGCGGCTCCGTGTCCATCGTCGGCGCCGTGATGACGTCGTCGGAGTACTTAGACGCCGCCTCCGTGCACTGACTTCAGTTCTTCTTTTTTCCGCCAATCAACAACACCAGTCCTAGTTCTCGTGGCAATATTTACTTATTGGTCTGTAAACATCAGTGATAGACATTCGTCACCCAGGGGATCCCTTCAATCTTAAGATAATCCAGATGTTTCAGTCTATTGCCTCATTAAAAAAATAACCTCTCTGATCTATACATATAGGACAGCACAGACAAAAAATGTGTGAAAAGCGAGATGGCACCTCACGGGCGCACCACCAATGGGACCCCTGGCTGGTACTCACCAGGTTGGCCCTGTTCTCATCATTGGTGCCAACAAGCTATAACGTAAACGTGTCTCAAACCCCAAAATAAAAAAGACAGTGAATGGTGCAGTGAACACAACTTATATGTGACACAACTAACAACATTAGACATTTAACATATAAGTCACTGTGCAACTAGGACAATCAACTTTACTCTCGTTCCTTTCTTTGTTGCAAACAGTAAACACATATACAATAAAAAAGGAGGGTGTGAATACTACCTATCGATTCACACCCTACTTACAGCCGACATGTTTCATTGCCTTGGTTTCTATCAGGCAATTTCATCCGGGCAACTCACTTTAAATGCCACTGCAAGAGACACTGATTCTCGAATGCCTTCAAGCGGTTTTGCCTCTCATACCAGACAGGAGGACATTAAAATCCGGAATCCAGCCCCCATAGGTGAGCGTGGTCCTTTCTCCCCTTAGTGAGATTATGGTGGAAGAGTAAAGGTCGGCGTCCTCTCGGCACTCGAACCGGGTTCGAGTGCCGAGAGGACGCCGACCTTTACTCTTCACTTCTACCCAGAGTGCGAAGAAGATCAAGCAGGACGGGCCCAAGTCATCCTTGTGGCTCCGGACTGGGCACGAAGATCCTGGTATCCCGAGCTACTCAGCATGTCAGTCGATCCCCCGATTTGTCTACCTCTTCAGGAGGACCTTCTGTCGCAGCAGCAGGGGACGGTCCTCCACCCGAACCTGTCCATTCTCCACCTCCATGCTTGGAGAATGAGCGGCGACAGTTTAGGCCATTTGACTTGCCTCCTGAAGTTTGTACTGTATTTCTGGCAGCCAGGCGTCCCTCCACGAAGTCGGTATACGCCTGCACCTGGAACAGATTTGTGGCATGGTGCACAGCAAAGGCTGTGGATCCACTCTCTGCCCCCCTTTCTGAGGTTCTCCTCTTCCTTCTTTCTCTTGCCCAGCAGGGCTCTGCTCTGGGCACAATCAAGGGCTACCTTTCTGCCCTTTCCGCCTTCTTGAGGCTACCTGATCAGCCTTCTTTATTCAAGTCCCCGATTGTTAACAGATTCTTGAAGGGCATCACTCATATGTTTCCCCCTGTTCCTTTCGTGATGCCCCAGTGGGACTTGAATCTGATTTTGACTTACCTGATGTGCGCTCCCTTTGAGCCACTTCATAACTGTCCTCTTCGCCTTCTTACTCTGAAGACTGCTTTCCTGGTTGCCATCACCTCTGCCAGGAGAGTGAGTGAGCTCCAGGCTCTTTCCTCCAAGCCTCCTTTCCTTTCTGTCCATCCGGACAAGGTTGTGTTGCGGACAAGACCCTCTTGCCTGCCCAAGGTAGTCACAGCCTTTCACATCGGGCAGTCCATCACCTTGCCCACCTTCTTTCCGCATCCCTCATCCCTCTAAAGAGGAAGAGCGGTTCCGCCGTCTGGACCCAAAACGTGCGCTGTCATAGATCGCACACGCCAGTTCCGGGTGGATGACCAACTCTTTGTTGGTTACTCGGGCGGGGAGAAGGGGCGGGCGGTGCACAAACGGACCATCTCTAGGTGGGTCGTGTTGTGCATCAAGGAATGCTACTCTTTGGCTAAAAAGGAGCCTCCGGTTGGGCTGAGAGCCCATTCCACTCGGGCCACGGCGGCTACTACTGCCCTGGCCTGGGGAGTCCCCTTGCAGGACATTTGTCAGGCAGCTACGTGGGCCTCGCTGCACACGTTTGCAAGACACTACTGCCTGGACAGCCAAGTCCGGGGGGATGGCTTCTTTGGCCGTTCCGTTCTCCAGGACTTTCTGGTGTGATCATTGGTTCGCAGACCCTCCACCGGGGTTGGTATTGCTGGGGTATCTAGTCTAAGGTAAGGAATCTAATACTAACCTGTTTCTTTCAGATGTACAAGTTACTTACCTTCGGTAACGATATATCTGTAAGAAACAGTAGTTAGTATTAGATTCCTTACCGCCCCACCCATCCTCCCCGTTCTGCGAACCGATATCTTGGGTTAAGGTCATCCCCTTTCAGGGCCCTAGTTTCATGGCACCATGGTTGGATTTTATCATGGCTCTGCGTTTCTGGCACGGAAAAGCTGTGTACAAGAACTGACGTCAGCGCACAGAGGCGGCGTCTAAGTATTCCGACGACGTCATCACGGCGCCGACGACGGATGCAGATTCGCCGACGACGCCTACCGACGCGCATAGGTACTGCTACGCAAAAATTTCCTGATCCAGTCTGACGCCTGGGGATATTCTAAGGTAAGGAATCTAATACTAACTACTGTTTCTTACAGATATATCGTTACCAAAGGTAAGTAACTTGTGCTTTAATACAAAAATTTAGGATTACAGAAAAGTAACTTTTTATTTTTCAGTTGACCGATCGTGTTTTCACATGGCTCTGTCATTAGGTTAAGTCCTGTGTTGCTTTGCAAATGTTCCTTAGCAAATGTTTTCCCGGAATGAATCTTGCCTAAATAGTACTTGTGCTTCACAGCCTTCCTTTTTCTGGTAGATAGCGATTTAGGCAAATATTCAATATCCAATAAGTTCTGAATTGTCATCCGCCCTTCAAAGACTGAACTTTTAGGAAATCAAGACAGCTTGTTGAGGTCTTTTACTAAATTCTTGTTGAAAACCGATTACTAAAGTCCATCTGTAAGCTAATTGATAATCACCTTTGTTATGACCATATTTGTCAATCTGCTTCTGATGCGAAAATGGTAGGTTCAAAGTCGCAAGCAGTCACCACTGCCATAAGCATAAATGTCTTTCCTTGAGGTCTACAAGCGAACTGTATATGAAGCTGCATTACTATTAGTGAAGTTAATATCATTTTTTGTGTACCAAATTTTACACGCCTCTGGACACAGTCTTTACTGTTGTATTATTTTCTCTCTTTCAGCTTTCAGATGCTTTACGCTGATTGCTACATGAATCGTGATGAATTTTGGGAAATGTTTGACGGCTCATTGTACCACAAGTTGAGGGAGCAATTGAACTGCACCACTGCTTTTCCAGAGGTGTTCGACAAAATATGCAAGGCAGCGAGACACTGACCATGTCGTGGTGGTATAGAGAAAGCATTTGTTGCAGTGGGAGAGATCGGGGTTCCTTCCACAGAGCCACAGCTTTGCTGACATTATTTCAGATGCCTGCTGGATATTTGTAGCTCGTTTTGAATGTCCAGGAATCAGTATCATGCAGTTATCTGTTTGAAGGCGACAACAGATTTGAAAAATGTCCTTGTACAAGCAGAACAGTGTATTAGATGGAAGTGTGAATACAGTCAGTAATAATTGATACTGTGTACATAATGCTCTTTTTATCACGTGAACGTTAAACAGGATACGTGAACCTTGAATCAGGTACATGGTCAGCTGTTGATCGTTTCTACTGTACTACATACTATTCTCTTCATCCCGGTAGGATGAGTAACTTGACTTCTCTGTGAGCAGATTGAACCCAATTTAATTACACATTGTGTATGTAAGTGCGCTGAGGGGTATGCGCTGTAAGTGCATTTGGTACTGCTATGCATACCCCTCAGCACCCTTACATACTCTGCAGGGGTATGCCCTGTACAGCCTACCCCTCGGCGCCCTTACATACTCTGCAGTGATTACTGATTCAATTTTACTGATTCAATTTTTTTGGACCTATTTGAAAACCACTGATTGCACTGCTGTGCATACCCCTGAGTGCCTTTACATGCTCAGAGTTTATAAGGCTTCTATATTCTGACTATGTGAGGGCACTGGGGGGTATGCACAGCAGTGCAACCAGTGTTTTTTTCAAACAGAGCCAGAAGAGGGAGCTGTCCCTCTATGTTTAAAAATCACTACAAATTAAAATGTAACATGTAGTTGTTTTCATACATGTAGGGCTGCCCCTCATCTGCAGTGGTTATTAAACATTGAGGGACTGCTCCCTAATTCGGTCCTGTTTAAAATTAAAACGAAACACTGCAGATTTGTTATCAGTAACGCTGGATTACTAAATTTCTCTGATTGTGCAGACGGCAAAAAAGTTCTGCCTACGTCTATTCATAATCTTCATCAATTTAGTAATATTGACAGTGGAGGCACTTTGATTATGGCCCTGTTGAATATTTGTCACTTACAGTTATGATCTCCGGTGAAAGAGAATTTTGAGAAACATCTAAATCATTAATTACCCTTATGATCTTGACTGCACATATAAATTTGAACAGCTGCATTTCATGTTAATTTTATAACTCTGACCAAAATGTGAAATCAGGAATGCTGTGGCAGGATTTCTTACTGATGTTTTGCAGAATTAAAAAGTATTGTGATGGGTTGTAACCTCGAATTTCTAGAATCGTATGCAGCACTAAATGCAAATTATTGTGAATACATGTAATTCTCTTTGGAACGTATGTAGGAGAGGTTTGTAATTGAAATATGGGGCTGTGGCAGCAGTGATGAAGAAAAAGGAATCAATGCTGTGAGCATGTGAATTGTCCAAACCCACTTAGAAGTTGTGAAATATAGAGAATACCAGAATTAGAATCAAGTGATTTTTGGCGTTGCGTGGGAAAAGCAAATTCTCTGTTCAGGTTTTTTGCAATTTCCAGATTTTTGGAATATTGCTATTTGTGCCCATAACCTATGACACCTACATTTATTTCTCAGAACATTTTTAGCCTGTTTATATATTCTGCTATTAATACAAAATATTTGTTTTCACAAAAGTCTTTTAAATAATACTGATATGTTCACAATATTATTTTCCTAACTTTCCAGTGGTTTGTAAATTATGACAAACAGTTCCTGTAAATCAAATGATTTATTTTTGGGCAATATTCTTGTGACGTAATACCTAGGTGAAGTAGCTTTTATTCAGAGCGCGTGCCTTGTATAATTTGATTCATCAGTGTTCAAAGTAGTCCCTTTAGCTTGTGTTATTTTCTGAGGACTATATGTTATATAGTAAGCTGTTGCATGTTTTTTTGTCTTAATACCTAAATGAATCACATTGTATTTCTTACTAAAAAGAGCAAATGCATTTTATTAGAACGGTTACAGGTTTTGCCATCATCCCTTTAGACAGAATGCAACCGTATGAAGATGCATTTTGTTTTGTAAGCTATGCGAACAACATATGTAATGGGAATATTTGGTTGTGGGTTTTTTGTGTCTTTAGCGAGTAATGTAGTAGCTGCACTTGAAGCTTTAATGTACCTTTTATATAATTGTGAAAAGCAAAATGTATCAGTTGTGGTAACTGAATATCCCAAGCTCTTTATCGTAAGTGAGCATTTCTGACTAGATTGTAAAATGGTTGTGTTTCATTATAGTGGAAATGCGATGTTTATTTGAAGATCTAATTATATTTAATATATGCTTTGATAAAAAATAAATGGTGTCATTTTTCTACACTTGTTGACAGAATTGTAAACATTTAGCTTTCTTTGGGTCTAAATGTTTATAAATTAAGTACACATTTGCCTTGTATGACCAATGTAGAACTAAAATGAATGTTGTATTAATTGCCCAAACCTTCACTATCCCAAAGAAAAGTATTTAATGTATTGTGATAAGTAATGTGTGGGGAAATAATTTTTTCTGTCAGTGTTGTGTGTTATGGAGCCTTAAAAAGAGTAATGCTAATTTTGTATTTATTTCTAAAATAAAATATTTTTCACAATCTCCCTAGTAGTTTGTTACTGATTCTGGAAATAAAGCTTTAATGAGGGAAAAATGAAGATATCTATCTGCTGGGCATGCATCTTCTAAAGACTTCTGATACTGAGTATTACAACAACGTATATGATTATGTAATTTAACTGAAAATTGTAACATAATTTGTTAATATCAAGTGCAGTGTGCACTGTCTACTTTTGTCCCAAATTGCTGAACTGTGATCAGTAATGATGGTACTTTATTGTACAGCATATGAACAAGTCAGTTTTGTTAGATAGTGGCGGGAGAGAGTGCAATGGTGTGGGGGGGGTGTATGTTGACCAGATGAATATTAGGGGAGATAGATAACGACTACCTGTCCACGGCCTTTGGCAATGCGATTTATTGTATTTTACCCACAGTTGTATCCAAGGACATGACAATGAATCTTATAAATTTACACAGGTCATATGTCGGTGAGTAATAATGCTTTTAATTTCTGTTCTTGAGGCCCATGCAATACAATGAGTACAAAAAAGATAGGAACACTGTTGCCCATATGATGTTATTTTTTTTAATTGTATTTGCTGCAATAGATTTTCTATAAAAGCAACACAAAATGAATTGTATTCTAACACCAAGAAATGGATGTATGTAGAAAATAATAATGTAAGCAAGAAGCTAACTATTTGGCGAGTTAGTTGCCAGCACCAACTTCTGTTTCTCATTCTGTGTTGTTGAACCCTGCCTTACACAGATTTGGCGCATCATACTGTTCTCTGCCAGGGGAGCCTCATCAGTCATAATCACTTGAATATTCCCGCCCATGCGCAGGGATCCCGAAAATATATTAAAATGATATATGTAAATATATATATATATATATATATATATATATATATATATATATATATATATATATATATATATATATATATATATACATTTTTTTAAACAATCAATGCAGCCTTTCTGACACAACATGCTGTACAATCTTGTCTTTGCACATATACAAACAAACCAGAGAGACCAAAATGCACTCGAACTGCTTTTTTTATTGAACAGCAGAAAAGTGGTCCTGCTTAATAAAAGGCAGGCATTGTTAGTCCATAGGCTGCATTGTAACCTCATAGAAACTGAAAACAAATGTAGAGAATCACAAAACTGGCACCGTGCCTTTATGGCAGCCATGACCCCTAGCTTCCCATCATGCCTCAGGGGTGACAGGTCAGTTGTTCTTTCCGGCTCTTCAGTCAGGACCCTCGTTAATCAGCTCCACAGATGTTTTACTTTTTGTGTCAAAAATTATCTACTCTTCTCACATAAAATCATTTACTTTGATATCTTACACCTGTTGGAGTATTCCTTTACTTTTTATCAGGCAATTTGTCATTTTGTCTCTCTCAGAAAAGCCTTCTCTGTTTGATTCTTGCCCTTCCTGTGGCAAAATGAATGCCAAAACAGAATCTCATTCTGTCTGTTGCCTATTCTTTGCCTACCGAATTCTCATGTTCCTGAGACTTGCTAACTTTCAGTCTTTATCAAGACGCACCCTCAAGGACAGAGAGAGGATTCGCCTTTATGGCATCTCTGAAAAAGGTAAAGTTTCTACCTCTAGAGGCAGATGTCCAGTGAGACAGAAGATGAAGAGACCCAGATCATCTTCCAGAAGCAAAATTCCAGTCTGTTCTTCATCTGCGTCGAAAATGCCTCCACCGGTAAAGAAAACGTCCGCGAAAATCCCATCAACAGCGCGCTCGCCATCAAGAGAACATCGCTCATCGTTGAAGACTTCCAAACACAGAGGTACATCCTCAGCATTGAATGCTCTGCCACCGTCAACCCGGCGACAGTCGGCGTCGAGGGAGTCGTTCTCCGTTGGTGCGGGATCAACCAACGTCGAAACATCGCTATCCATCGTCACCGTTGGTGCGCGTCCTACGTCGAGGGGCAGCCCTTTGTTGCCGTCAACCAGGCGTGCAGTCAAAGTTTAGGCCTAGGTCATCAACGACATTGAAAAAGGGTTTGTCGTCAAAGCAGACTCCTCCTATGCAGTCCTCAAGACTGCGCTCAATGTTGAGGCACAGATCTTCTGCGACGTCGAGGAGGGATTCAACGTCAAGTCAAGTCAAGTCAATAAATTTATATAGCGCGCTACATACCCAGAGGGTCTCAAGGCGCTTGAAGAGGGGTGGGGAATTACTTCTCGAATATCCAGGTTTTAAGTTGCTTCCTGAATGCTAGGTGGTTTTGAGTGAGGCGGAGGTGCGTGGGAAGTGAGTTCCAGGTTTTGGCCGCTAGGTAGGAGAATGATCTTCCTCCCATGGTGGTTTTGTTGACGCGGGGAACAGCAGCAAGGGCTTGGTTGGAAGAGCGCAGCTGGCGGGAGGGGGTGTAGAAGGAAAGACGTGTATTGAGACATTCGGGTCCAAGTTTGTAAAGAGCTTTGTGTGCGTGGGTGAGGAGGCGGAAAGTTATCCTCTTATTGACGGGGAGCCAGTGGAGGTTTTTCAGGTGACCAGAAATGTGATCTTTACGCGGGATGTCTAATATGAGTCTGGCTGATGCATTCTGGATGCGTTGGAGTTTTTTCTGAAGTTTTGCGGTGGTACCGGCGTACAGGGTGTTTCCGTAGTCCAGGCGGCTTGTAACCAGTGCGTGGGTGACCGTTTTTCTGGTTTCGGTGGGGATCCAGTGAAATGTTTTTTTGAGCATGCGAAGAATGTTGAAGCAAGATGAAGAGACGGCGTTGACTTGTCTGGTCATCGAGAGTGAGGAATCCAGGATGACGCCTAGGTTCCGTGCGTGATCCTTCGGGATGGGTGCTTTTCCAAGGGCCTCTGGCCACCAAGAGTCGTCCCAGGCGGAGGGGGAGGTACCTAAGATAAGGACTTCTGTTTTGTCTGAATTCAGTTTCAGACGGCTATGCTTCATCCATTCGGCTACCTCTTTCATTCCTTCATGTAGGTTGGTTTTGGCGATGTTTGGGTCTTTGGCGAGTGAGAGGATCATTTGAGTGTCATCAGCGTAGGAGATGATGTTGAGGTTGTGTTGGCGTGCGATGGTCGCGAGGGGGCTCATGTGTACGTTGAAGAGGGTGGGGCTGAGTGAAGATCCTTGTGGCACGCCGCAGATGACTTCAGTGGCCTCTGACTTGAATGGTGGGAGGCGTACTCTCTGAGTTCTTCCGGCAAGGAATGAGGTGATCCATTCCAGTGCTTTTCCTTGGATTCCGATGTTTCTGAGTCGTCGTAACAGGGTGTTATGACAGACTGTGTCGAAGGCTGCGGAGAGGTCGAGGAGGATGAGGGCGACTGTGTCTCCATTGTCCAGTAGAGTTCGGATGTCGTCTGTTGCTGCGATGAGTGCGGTCTCAGTACTGTGTTTGGCTCGGAAGCCGGACTGTGAGGAGTCGAGGGATTTGTTGGCTTCGAGGAAGGTGGCGAGCTGGTTGTTGACAGCTTTCTCGATGATTTTGGCCAGGAATGGAAGGAGCGAGATGGGGCGGTAGTTTTTGAGTTCGGTGGGGTCGGCTGTGTGTTTTTTCAGAAGGGCGCTGAGTTTGGCGTGTTTCCAGCTTTCTGGGAAGGTGCCGGAGTTGAGGGAGCAGTTGATGATGTCTCGGAGGTGTGGTGCTATGATGGAGTCTGCTTTGTTGAAGATGTGGTGAGGGCATGGGTCTGTGGGGGATCCTGAGTGGATGGAGTTCATCAGGCGGATGGTGTCCTCAGTGGAGATTGGGTTCCAGTCATTAAGGATGTTCAAGGGGGGTGAAGGTACGGCAGAGGGTTGGGTGGGTTGGTCTTCGGGTTGGTTGTCAAAGCTGTTGTGGATGTCTGCGATTTTGTCGTGGAAGAACGAAGCTAGGGAGTCGCAAAGGGTTTGAGAGGGGGTGATGTCGTTGGAGTTGGCAGTGGGGTTGGTAAACTCTTTGACGATGTTGAATAATTCCTTGCTGTTGTGGGCGTTTTTGTCTAGTCGGTCTTTGAATGCGGTTTTCATGGCAGTCCGGATCAATTGGTGGTGTATGCGGGTGGCGTTTTTGAAGGCGTCCCTGGTGTTGGTGTTTGGGTCTTTTTTCCAGGCCTTCTCAAGGGAGCGACGGAGCTTCTTGGATTTCTTAAGATCATCGTTGAACCAGGGGGCGTTTTTGCTGCCTAGTTTGATTTGACGTTTTTTCAAAGGTGCTAGGTTGTCGGTGGTGTTGGTTAGCCATTGAGTGAGGTTAATGGCTGCTTGGTTGGGGTTCGATGAGTAGGCAGGGGGGTTTTGAAGAAGCGATGAGGAGATCTGGTCGATGGTGATTTTGTTCCAGTTTCTTCGTAAGGTAGGTTGAGGATGGTTGTGGGTTGTGGTCTTATTGTAAACAAAGTGAACGCAGCTGTGGTCCGTCCATTGGAGAACTGTGGTGTGACTGAAGGAAATATGTTTGCTGGAGGTGAAGATAGGGTCGAGTGTGTGTCCTGCGTGGTGTGTGGGGGTATTAACAAGTTGTTTGAGTCCGAGGTTGGCGAGATTGTCCAGAAGAGTGGTGGTGTTGTTGTCGTTGCTCTTTTCCAGGTGAAAATTGAGGTCTCCCAATAGAATGTAGTCCTCGGAGGGGAGGGCGTGTGGGGTAATGAAATCAGTGATGTCTTCAGTGAATTGTGCACGGGGTCCTGGTGGCCTGTAGAGGAGGGTGCCTCTGAGTGTGGTCTTGGGGTCGGTGTGGATCTGGAAGTGAAGGTGTTCGGCGCTAGAGAGGTTGACGTCCGAGCTGGTTGAGATGCGGATGGAGTTCTTATCGACGATGGCGATGCCTCCTCCTGTTTGGTTGATGCGATCTTTTCGGATGATCTTGTAGCCTTCCGGGATGGCTATGGTGATGTCTAGGGCTGAAGAGGCGTTCATCCAAGTTTCTGTTAGGAAGGCGACGTCTGGAGAGATGGTGTCTAGTAGATTCCAAAGGTTGATGGCGTGGCTGTGGACCGATCGGGTGTTGAGTAGGATGCATTTTAGGTGGTTGGCGTCAGATCTATGTTTGGTGTTAGTGGATGAGGGATTGGTTTTTGTGCAGTCAAACTTGCAGGATTTGCATGTGAAGGGTCCATGGGTGTGTCCAGGTGCGGCTTGGGCGCAGTTGGGGAGTCGGCCGGGGTTTAGTGCAAGGAGGGAGGAGGAATCGTATGTAATGCGGGTGGGCTGGGACTTAAGGGAACCAGGGGGTCCGGCGCTGGGCGCGGTCCAGGCGCAGACAGGCGTAGACGGGCTTACCTTTGGCGCACCTTCGGCGCGGCCGCAGCGCGTGGACGCTGCGCGTTTGGGACATCTGACATAAATGGAGAGTGGAGGGGGGCGGAGCGTGGGCGGGTCAGCTGGGAGGCGGTAGCGGGGATGGCAGGCGGGCCAAAGGAAGGCAAAACAAACACGACAAAATGGATCCTGGGAAAGTGAAACTGGGGCTGAGGAAGATGCAATTCACAACAAAGCATACAAAGCAGCACAAATGTTAAATGCTAATGGCGGCGGTAGCTTCAATAAATCAAAGTTCAAAGCAGCACACAATGCACAATGCTAAAGGCGGCAGCAGCTTCAATTAAGGTAAAGTTGCGCTTCAAAGCAAATCGAAATCGTAATGCGAGGTTCGGCGCTATAATGCGCTATGTTGAATGTCAGTCTACGATACCACAGTGACTATCAGCCAGCTCTTGAGGCCAGGGAGCGTGGGGGGAGCGACCGCTTTCACAGAAGTCCAGACGGTCACAGCTGCAGGGAGGAGGAGGAGCGCTTAGTGTTCGTGGGTGGGTGGGTCAGCTGGGAGGCGGTAGCGGGGAGGGTAGGCGGGCCAAAGGAAGGCAAAACAAACACGACAAAATGGATCCTGGGAAAGTGAAACTGGGGCTGAGGAAGATGCAATTCACAACAAAGCATACAAAGCAGCACGAATGTTTAATGCTAATGGCGGCTGTAGCTTCAATAAATCAAAGTTCAAAGCAGCACACAATGCACAATGCTAAAGGCGGCAGCAGCTTCAATTAAGGTAAAGTTGTGCTTCAAAGCAAATCAAGGCGGACTCCTCCATTGCAGCCCACGACGGCGCCCAACGTCGAGGCACAGATCTTCTGGGATGTCGAGAAGGGATTCAACATTGACACCGACTCCTCTGTTGCAACCCAGGAGACGCTCAACGTCGAGGCCTAGCTCAACGTTGTGGAGACGTTCGACATCAAGAAGGATTTCACCATCACCTTCTCCTCGTACGACGTCGAGGCTTGGTACTCCATTGGGTACTCCTCTTCCGACGTCGATACACAAGTCACCGTTGATTGGACATCAGTCGAAGCAAAAGGAATATACACGGCCAATGTCGAGGCCGAGGTCTCCTACAATGGACTTGCAGGTCTTAGTGGCACATAGCTGGGACGCCTACGGGCAGCCATGCGCTCTACAAATCTGTAAAATGAATAATAAATAAATAGCCACTCGATGTCGAGACACACAATTATCAATGTCATTACATCCTTCGACCTCATGGAGACACCATTCCACAACAAAAGACCTCTCGGAGCCTTCAGTGTTGGCTGCAGGATCACCACATGTCATCCCGACGTCGAAAAGCTTGTCTTCTCAGTCTCCAAAACAGCGGGTACAGAAATCCATCCCGCAGATCACTGCTCAGCCTACGCAACAAGGAGAACACCACAGATCTCCCTCTGTTTATCTCTACCTGGTGGCTTCTCCCAGTCTATCACTGGCAGAAAGAGCTTTCAGCTCAGGTGCAGCAGCCTTGGACTATTCCAGTCCTCTGCATAGATCTCCTCTGGCTGGGCTGGACAAGCAGGTGACCGATCACCCACCACACCTTCCAGAGGTCTCCATAGGAACAAGTCTCCATCACGTAAATTTGCTTCTCATGGTAGTCATAGGAGAAGAAGATCGCCTTCTTGGTCGTCTTCCTCAACCCACACCTCCAAGAGGGATTATTCTCCCACTCTTACAGACAATCCACCCTCCAGAGTGTCACCTGTCGACGACATCAACATCTTCGGTAGTGTAGTTCCGATAGTACCCTTTCATGCAGGGCCTACGCTGTTTACGGATAACATATACTGTGGACTTGGTGACAAACTGAGTCTGTACACCACTACCGAATATGTCAGCCTATGTTTTCGCATTAGCTAGCTTGCAGTGCTACTAGAATCTTCTGTTATCAGAGAGATTAGTGTGCGCAACTTCAGAACATAATATCCTCAGACTCATGGTAATAATATACTACTTTTCACCCAGTCACTCGTGCTTGCCTGTTTTGCTCTCAGAGAGATACAAAGAAGAAACAGTTGAGCGTGTTTACAATAAGAATTTACTGTACCGTTGTTCTTCTCATGTAAAATAAGTGCGCTGCTACAACTGTAATACAGTAGCAGAGATATAGAACAAGAAGTACAGTGAATAGAAAGAAATAGTATTATTCTACCATTTTGCAAAAGTCATGAACACATACATAAATATGAAATGCATTTAAAAATAAAGTGCCTACTCTTAATATGCCTGTCTAGATGTACCTAAGTGTACCTAGCATGTTAGTAGGTGCGGAAGAACCTAAGTCTAAGAGCCAAGAATCCCACTATGATTTAGTCGAACCACCATACCTGAATAGTGAGAGTGTGGGACTTCGTCATGGACTTGAGCTACAGACTCCGCAAGGGATAGTCTGTTCATTGTCAGCTGGAGCGGTAGCAGGGCGGAGCTGCCGCGTCTCTGGTCAGTGTGTCGGCCTTGAAGGCTCAGTTCCCTCCTGCTTACTGATAGCAAGAGGTGCTGTATTCAGTGTGTGTATATTCCCCATTGTTTAGTATGAGGATGCCGGGGATTAATCCTTGTGCGTTGATGGGAGAGGTGAAGTGGACCTCCTGTAGAGTGTACTCCTAAATTATTCATATGTGCCTAGGATGACATCTTAGCAATATCGATTGGGAAAAACCCAGCCTTGGCATCGAACTAGGTGAAAGGTTTAGTCCATAAAAGGCTATAGTCCTTATAAGGCGTTATGTCCACACAAGGCAGTCTGTCCTTATTTGGAGTTATGTCCTTATTCAGCTCGTTCATATGAAAGGACGAGGAGATGATGTAGGGAAAGTGTACGATGTTCCCTTTACTCCGGGTACCGATTTGAAATGTAACACTTCCATGATGTCCTGTCAAGAGGAGCACAACAGTTTAACAGAAATGCCTGCACCTCAGACATCTACATCCATCATATTTGAGACTGTGCATCAAGGTCCTTTACTGCCTTTGGTCCCTGGTCTTTTACAACCAGTCATGATCATTTTTCTTACCCAAGCAACGGTAAAAACGGCTCCTGCAAGGATCTTAAAGAAATATAGACCAGCAGAAAAAGATCCCCTGTTCCACAGGAGAGATTCTCCACCGTATACAGTGATTATTGCGGCTGCAAAGAAGACCAATGCAGTGGCTTTGTCTTCAACTGTTCCTCTGGACAAGGAGAGCAGAGCCCAAGATTGTTGGGGCAATAAGGCTTGCGGCTCTGCAGCTGCATCTTTGAAAATATCAAGTGCTGCAGTCCTGTTGGGCTGTTACAATAGATCATTGTGGGACTCCCTAGTACGTTTCAAAGAAAAACTACCCAAAGAGGACCGCCAAGATTTTGGGGAGATTCACCAGGAGGGAGCCCTTGTTGCTAATCAAATGATCAGTGTGGCAGCTGATGGGGCATCTCTATCTGCTCACTTGTATTAGCATGGCATATGTGAAAGAAGATCCTCCTGGTTGCGACTTGCAGCCTTAAAACCGTAAGCCCAACAGTGCATTCTAAACCTTCCATTTTATGGAAATTCCCTTTTCGGTTCTCACACTGATGAAGAGATGGCCAGGATGAAGTCTGAACTGGACATTATTAAAGCTGTGGGTTTAGAGAAAAAGAAAGAGTTCAGACTTTGGTACAGGCCTTATGATCGTAGGGAATTCCATTAGAGGGTTCAAGCTCCTCAATGGTCCCAAAGGCAGTACCACCAGTCAAAGTCTTACTATGAGGGAGGTCGGCCTTCTAGAGGTAGAGGAGCGCCCCGACAGTCCTCAACAGCCAAGAACACTGGCAAGCAATGAACATTTACTTCCTTTGACACTGTTGCCCACAACAGTGGAAGGAAGTATCGCCGGACATGTAAAAGAGTGGCGCAACATAACAAACGATCAGATCAGTGGGTGCTGAATATACTACAGAATGGATATGCACTACGTTTTTGTGTTCCTCCAAAGTACATTCCCCCAGTAAAGTCAAGAGTTCAACAACTGCCGTTGTTGCTTCGGGAAGTATCCACTCACATACAGAAATTGGCCATAGAGGAAGTTTCTTCATTACAGCGAGGAAAAGGGGTATACTCCGGATACTTCCTAGTTCAAAAGAAGGATTAAAAAGAGTTTCAGACCTATTCTGGATCTTTTTTCCCTCAACAAAGTCATCCAAAAAGAAAAGTTTTGTATGCTGGCACTCCATCAAATATATCCACGTCTTCAGAAAGTGGGTTGGATGTGCTTGATAGACCTCCAGGATGCTTAGTTCCATGTTCCGATTGCAGCACAACATCGGAAGTTCCTGCGCTTCATTGTAGGCGCCAAGCATTATCAGTTCAGAGTCCTACCATTTGGCCTGAAATCTGCACCTAGAGTATTCACAAAATGTTTGGTAGTGGTAGCCGCTGCTTTACATCGCAAAGGTCTATCCATATCTCAACGACTGGCTTCTATTTGTATTTTATTGTTTTATAGAGTACAAACTTGTCCCTAGGGTGTCAGAGCGCTTTACAAAGGAAACATAGCAGTGTACAATAAGCAAGGAATCACAATAGTTAAGCGGACACGTATGAAACAGTTTACATATAATTAACTCCAGATAAGGCCCCCGATTTCTTGAAGAGGAAGGACGGTATTCCGAAGGGAGGCGCTAGTCCTTATTAGGTCAAGGACTGTGTATTGGTCAAGGACTCGTCTCTTCAAACTGTGAAAAACCACTATTGGATCTGCCTGAACTTACTACAATGCTTGGCATTCATGTAAACATGGAGAAATCAACACTTCAGCCCACTCAAAGAATTCGCTACTCTCTGGACTCCAGCGCAGGAAAATTGATTCCTTTGGAGGAGAGACTGTTATCAATCAAACAGAAGTGGAATCGTCTTCTTCAAGTGCATCAACCCTCAGTTCGGCAAGTTGCATCACCCCTTGGTACGATGGCATCGTGCATTTTTCTGGTCACCAACTCCAGACTAAGAATGAGACATCTGCAGGAGGACTTAGAAGACAAATGGGATCAGACGTTGGCACGTTGGGAAGACCGGATTCTTCTTTCCCGGTCTGCGAGAGCAGCCATTCCCTAGTGGACTCATCGAAAAAATCTCCTGGTGGGTCCCTTTCCACCAACCTCCTCTGACCTAATCCTTGATCACAGACGCCTCACTTCAGGTTGAGGAGACACATAGGTCTTCTGCAAATTCCGGGCAAGTGGTCGAGCAAGGAACAGACATATCATATAAACATGCTGGAGCTACGGGCAGTACATCAGGCGTTCTACCCATCGATGCAGTCCAAGTCCATATTAGTACAAACGCACAACAAGATCACCATGTACTACCTAAACAATCAGGGTGAACTCACTCTTGCCCGCTGTCCCTGGATGCTCATGCGATCTGGCATTGGCTCCTGGCCAGGCACATCTCAATCACAGTGGTCCATCTGCCAGGGGAACAGAATTAACAGGCGAACTCTTTAAGTCGTCACTTCAAAGATCAACAAGGCTGGGTATTAAATAACGAAGTGGTGGCGGACATTTTTCAGCATTTGGGGTCATCCAACCATCAATCTCTTCTTTCTTCCAACTCTAGGTAGTTAAGGATTTCCTTTAGGGTTCAATGAAGTTCCCCGACCCCCACTCCCCCCGTCCTTCTCCTTGGGAGTTGAACCTGGTTCTTTCCAAACTGATGGGTCCCCCTTTTGAACCTATTCACAAAGCGACCCTTCAGGGCCTTACATGGAAAGCTGCTTTTTTGGAGGCGATTACTTGCTCGTAGAGTAAGCGAGATTCAGGCACTCTGTTCCAAAGAACCGTGCACGGTCTTTCATCACAACAGAGTAGTTTTAAGGACTCACCCCTCCTTCCTTCTGAAGGTTGTGTCTGATTTCCATATCAACCAAGCGATCTCTCTACTTTCTTTTTTTCCAATCTATCTACGCCAGCAGAAAGGCCTGTCCACTCCCTGGACCTTAGTCTGAAATTCTACTTCGATAACTCTAAGACCATTACAAAATCTGATCAATTATTTCTAAACTATGGTGCCATCAGAACAGTTTTCCCAGCCTCCAAGTGTTCTATTTTCAGATGGATAGTGTCTTGCATCAAGCTGGCTTATCAATTGGCAAATCAACCTCTTCTGGCTTCTCCCGAACCACATTCCGGTAGGGGAAAAGCAGCTACAGTGGCTTTTTTACACAATGTACTGATGGCTGAGATCTGCAAGGCAGCCACTTGGAAATCGGTACATACTTTCACGAGACACTATTGTCTCGATTCTGATTCCAGAGCAGATACTCAAGTAGGCCAAGCCTCCTTGAGGAATTTATTTCAATGCTAAAATCATTTGATTTGGATTCTCTGATGTTACTGTTTTTTATGGTACTCATTTGCCAGCAGCAAGTGGGGATGGGATTGCTACTCGATGTGCTTATGACTATTGATGAGGATCCCCTGGAAGAGAAGGATAAGTTACTTACCTGTAATCCTAGTTCTCTTCCAGGGGTATCCTTATCAAAGTCATAAGCAACCCACCCACTTACCTGGGCAAATGATCCGAAATTGTCCTCTTTGTGCCCTGACCTCCGGGTCTCCGCAACAACAACCGACCTGTCACACCTGAGGCATGATGGGAAGCTAAGGGTCATGGTTGCCTTTTCTCTTTGCAGGACCACTTTTCTGCTGTTCATTAAAAGCAGTTCAAGTTTCTTTTGGTCTATATGTGCAAAGACACAACTTTACAGCATTGTTTAGCCTGTTGTGTATGAAAGGCTGCAAAGATTTTTTTAAACATTTATTTGTGTGTGTGTATATAGATATATAATATATATATATATATATATATATATTACCTACTGGTAGTTATAGTTAGGACATATTTTCCATAGGAAATCCGCAACATTCTATTTGGAATAACTTTGGCGCCGGTTGACGGATCTTCGGTTGACGAATCTTCGGGAAATTTTCTGAACTTACGGTCAGCTCCTGTCCACACCTATCCTGAAAGATTCACAGTGATTCATCAAGCGGGGGCCGAGAAAAAAGGGGGGTCCCAAAACTAGTTTTCCCCATGCAATTTCCCATAGGACGTTTAGCCACAGCTACAGCTTGAACTGCTGAACGGAATTACGCCAAATTTGGCAAAGAGGTAGTCCTCAGTTCAGACTTGTGCCTTTTGCTTAAATGGTGTCAATCTGTTCAGTAGTTACTGAGAAAATTACAGTTAAAATCATTTATATATCTATGGCCGCGGTGGATCCGCGCATCCTGAGCGCACCCTTCCGATCGCGCGCGGAATGCTAATTTGCTGTGAAGTGGTTGTCAACATTCGAAACCAGGAACTGTTAGCAGCCATTTTGTGCCTCGGTAGAAGCAAGGCTGAAGAAGTCAGTGGAATATGTGTGCAAAATGTAGAAAGGGGGCAAGATAGAAATACTTTTACCCTCTAGACCTGCTTAGGGGGTCCCAGAAGGACCCCCAGGGCCCATATTTTTTTGAAAATATGTTTTAAAAGACCCGGCAGGTGCATGTAGGGTACGCGGACTCTGCCGTAAAAAAATAAAAATAAAATAAAACTGAGCTTTTTTTTATAATTACCCCTGAGGGGGCTAAATACCAGGGGCAAAATTATTAAATTTTATGGAGGGCCCAGAGGGCCCCCCATAAATTGTCACCCAATCCCCGGGCTACAAAAAAATAGTGGGGGAAAGGGTCCAAGGTCCCTACAGCCCCGGGTACCACCAACCCACAGGGCTTTATGTATTGTGGGAGGGGGACTGTGTGGCCCCCTCCTGGAGCACTCAAGGGCCCCTCGCCATCCCCCCCACCCCCCGGGCTAAAAAAAAAATAGTTGGGCTGCAAGGTCTCCAAAACTCCGGGGACTACCACTCCCCAGGGCTTTATGTATTGTGGGAGGGCCAGCTCCTGCAGTGTCCCGGGGTGCCCATCCTGCCCTCCCATAGCTAGGAAATCTGTTCTCTCTTTCAAAATCTAAACCAGATTGCTTTTCCACATGGGGAGCTGCATGTTAGTAGGTCCCATGTGGAAAAGCAATGCCGGCTCAAAAACGAATAGAAGTTGTGCACCAAAGGCGCTGGAGTCGTGCACCCTACAGATTATGAGTTGTGCATCCAGCGCGTGCACACCAGGGGGCCGCACTGAGCACCACGCTGGGTGGGCGACTTCTAATTTTACCATAAAAAAATAGCCCCTATCAGTAATTTCTAATATCCCTGGGGACCCCATCCCCCAGGTCTTATAAAAAATGTTGGGGTCTGTGGGGGGAGACAAAATGTCCTCACGGTTCCGCCGGCTCCCTGCGTTCTTTGGGAGCCAGCATTGCTATTCCACATGGGTAGATGCTAACATGCATGTGGAAAAGCAATCTAGTTTTTATTTTGAAAAAGAGAACAGATTTCTCTGCTCTCTCTTTCAAAATCCAAACCAACTTTGCTATGGGAGGGTGGGAGCCGTGAGACTCCCGCCCTCTCATAGGAAACAGCAGTGTCCCGGGGGTAGGTACTATTTATTTTATAGCCCCGGGTGTTAGCTCTCACTCTTGAATAGCAAACAGCAATGTAGAAAAAATCTTCCGGTAAGATAACAAAGGATTTTGAAGTACATTTTTGCTGTTTTTGTTGTAGTTTGCTGCTATTAAAGCGATGACAATTTTAACGCAGTGTTTGTACATATGCCACTAAGTTTTGTAATGTCGACTAATCCCGTCTCCCATTTAAATAGGCACAAAGTATTTATTGAAGTGCATTGTGAATCGTGAAGCAACACTGGCTAATTGTGATCGATAAAGAATTGAAAGAGTTGTGTTCTTCTTATGCTCGTAATGTGCATAGGGGCAGATTTACAAGTTCATTGCGTTACTGTTGCATCATTTTTAAGATGGGAAAAGTGACACGAAAGTGGCTCAAGGGGCTTGTAAATCTGCTACACAGTGTTCTGTCTGACTTTGCTTTCCTTTCTGTTATGTAAAAGATTCTGGGTAAATATATTGGTTTCTGTACAGCCAGTACCCCTCAACCCTACCCACAAACTGCTTATTGCCTGTTACCATAGTAACAGTTCATGGAACAGTTAAGTGAGCACAGAGGTTAGAAGTTCACCACACAATGTTGGTAATCGAAACAGTTACTGTGCTTGAGTTTAAAAAAATTTCCATGGGAATCCTCTAGTTGTAGAAGAAGGCAGTGGAAAATATAATAAATATAATAGCAGGGGTTCGCTGGGGCTCCCACAGTTCCGGGGCTTCACTCATGTTGGGAGGGAGGTGCAGTAGGCTGTGGAAATTATATCGGGAAAACAATGCGGCTTATTGTGGCTTTTCTTTAATATAATGTGGAATAATGTTTATTTATTAGGCAGTGTTCACTTTTGTTACGGATATAGTCACTTTGGTACAAGAAATGTATTAATATGTAGGACGGCGTGTTCTGTATGTGTGCATGGAATAAATCTAACGTTTAATTGGCTAAGGTGTTCCAACAACAAGCTTAATGTTCATTGGGTGCGAACTATTGAAAGTAGAAGTGTTTTCTGCAATTCACTTCTGCTCCGGAGAGTAGCAAGGACATCTAATTGGCTTACATGTTATAAGGAGGACTTTCCTAAGCTTTATGTCGGTTGGTTGCAAACTATTGAAAGTAGAAGTGTTTCCAGCCATTTACTTCCGCTCTGTGGAGTAGGAGGGACATCTGATTTGCTGACGTGCTCCAAGGAGGTCTTTACCAAGCTTAATGTTGTTTGGCTGTAAATTGTTGAAAGTAGAAGTGTTGTCAGCGATTCCTTCCCTCTCCACGGAGTATTAGGGACATTTCATTGGGTAACGTGTTCCAAGTGGGACCTTACGAAGCTTAATGTTCATTGGCTATGAAGCATTAAAATTAGAAGTTTTGGCAGTCATTCCTCCCTCCTCTGCGGAACAACATGGACATTTTATTGGCTAAAGTGTTTCGAGCACAAGTTTGCTCCTTATTGGGTGGGAACTGTATAATGTTGTCAGTGATTTTGTGACTCACTTCCAAAGGAGTATGGGAAAAGAAAGTAGTAGAGGGGAGGCTATGAACACTATTAACTCTGTACAGTGGTCACAAGGTGGTGGGCTGGGATTTTTTTTTCCAAAGACCTTTATTGTACACTTAAATAAATACACACCACAGGGCCTACAACCTCAAGCGCTGGCCGCAAACATTTGTAGTTACTCATCAATACTTTCGAGATTGAAACACAGCCGTGTAGCCGACAACCCTAGGGTCTGGCGGCGTAATATCATGAAGCTTACACGTTAGCAACTGGGTCATATGCCGGGTAAGTCATAGGTCTAGCATTTTTCGTTTTTATTATAAGTAACTGTGCAACTAAAACTCAAGATGTCAACCTGCTCGCTAATTGGCACTATGTCCATATTTTGTTGTTGTGTGGTGGAATATTTGCGTTACTGTTACAGTCGTACTGCATAAATGCACATTCAGATAGGCGCCTAAGCCACTGTTCGGGATAAATGTTACGTTTCGCAACAGTTGTACACTCGCTTTAATGCACATAGCAATAAGGAGTGAAAGAAAAGGCAAATTATTCAGAATGGCTTAGCAGAGACGTTGATCACAATCCTGTTACAAAGAACATACAGTGGCCAGCCTCAGCCCTAACTAACTGTATCTTCAATGCATAACAGTGAAGTGGCCAGAGCAGGACACTTGCTATGTTGTGTCCCCAGTGGAAGGCTAAACATGTGCGTCAGCAATGCAATGTACATTCAGATCTTCCACGTCATAAAATGAGAAACTGTAAAGAACAACATAAGAATAAATGCAAGTAACAGAAAAAATAATGGGCTGGTGGTATCGAACGATGTGTGTACGTGTGTGGCTCACGGGGCAGGCAAGTGGTAGTCGCGCGCGGTACCGAGCCAGTAAAGGGGGCCACGTAACGCGACCAGCCAGTCATGCAGCGGGGCGGGGGGGCGAGGCAAGGAGGGGGGGAAAACAGTCGGTATAGTGCAATATGAAATAGTATGAAATATGGGTCTAAACAATGCCCCTTTGTAGGCACTCCTGGTGGTAAGCCGCTAAGACAATATCCCAGTCATGTGCTATGGGGTACATTCGGAGACCCACCGTCTCCTCCCTGTGCAGTGCCGCACTCTCCCCCTTCGCCCAATTGTCAAATGAGGTGCGCCAGTGTGTCGCCTGTGGGGATGCACTACTTTTCCATCGCTTGGTGATGAGGCGCTTCGCTGTTATCAGCTCCAGATCCCAGAACCTCGCCTGGACCTTCGTCTGCTTTGTTCGCTTAAATAGGCCCAACAGACAAGCTTCCCACGTGTGGGGCAAGTTACCTCCTGTCGCTGCTGCCAGAGTGGCAGTCACTGAGGCCCAATAACCATGCAGTGGAGGGCACGTCCAGAGTACATGTAACAGTTGCGCATCCACAAGTCCGCACCTGGGGCACGCCGATGAATCAAGACCGAAGTAGCGGTTAAGCTTATCTAGAGTTAAATACGCGCGGTGCACAATGTAATACTGTATTATCTTAAAACGGGAGTTGCGTGGAACATTCCTCGCCCCAGCTAGCACCATCGCCCACTCCTTATCTGTCCAGTCCCGACCTCTATCGACTGTCCATTTGTCTCGCAGTCGCTGCGATGAAAATTGCATATGCATGTGTAGCGCTTGGGCAAGGCAGTGGACTATGTGGGAGCCATTACCCATCAAATGTAGATATTGGATCAGCAGGTGTGTCGGTGGTTCCACCGTCAGGTCACCCCAATATTGTGTCAGTATATGTATGAGTGTCGCATGTGTCAGGAACTGCCCAGCAGGTAGTCCGGTGTTAGCTTCCAACGTTTCAAAAGCAAGCAAAGCACCCTCTACAAACAAATCTCCCAAGCTTTCTAAATCAACGGCCGACCAACTGCCTAGCGCAGTCTCCGTAAGTGCGCCTCCCTCCCAGGGCATCCCTAACAGTGGCAGATTAGGGGCGTATGGTGTGATCAAGCCTGTGAGCTTTAGGCTCCTCACGAAGCATTTCCGCGCCACCTCAAGGTGTAGTTGAACCAGGCAGCGGACCCTATCTAAAGGGTGAAATAGTGCATGTATCTGCGCAACCGTCATGACTGCGCCGTCCGAGGCTGTATCGCTCAAGTTATTCCCACTCAACTAGTAGGCAACCCATTGCAGTTGCGCAGCCAGGTAGTAGAGCTCCTGATTAGGAACAGCCAGCCCCCCAGATTCCGTCGCGGCATATAGCGTCTTCAACGCGACTCTGGGCCTCCCTGCGTTCCAGATCAGACGTCTGGTCAGTGTTTCTAATTCCCGGAAGATATGAGTTGGAACATATACCGGTAGGTTTGTGTAAAAATACAGCAATCTAGGTAGTACCACCATTTTTGTAAGTGTGATTCGGCTCGGAACATTCAACGGAAGAGAGTTCCAAAAGGTCACCTGAGCCGTAAGCGACGAAATCGTTCTCGTGAGGTTACCCTCCTGTAAGTCAGCAGGTTCGCGATAAACTTGTATCCCTAGGTAGCGAAAAACAGTCGGATAACTAAGGAGCCGTTCTCACATCACCACTATGTCGCACTCCGGGGTATCTGCAGCGAAAGAATACACACCAGACTTCGCCCCATTAACTCGGAGGCCCGACACTTCACCGAAAGTGCTGAATATGTCTGTGAGCACGCGTGGGAAACAGGTCAGGTCTCTGATATAGACCAGGAGGTCATCCGCGTATAGCGACACTGAGTGTGTCCCGTCAGCCAGAGGGATGCCCCATTCAGCGCCGGGAATACGGAGCTGCGCTGCCAAGGGTTTCATCACTAAAGCAAAGATTAAAGGAGAGAGGGGGCACCCTTGCCCAGTGCCTCTTCGGACTCAGACTGGGTCTGAGAGAAGCGTACCCGCACGAACGCGCACCACTGGGTCCTGGTATAGAAGCTCCACCATCTGAAGGTAGTCATCGCCCAGGTCGAACTTCTCCAGCACCTGCAGCAGGTAGGGCCACTCCACTAAATCAAACGCTTTCTCAAGATCGAGAACCACGCACCCCGAACGAGGCCAGCGGGCCGTAGCTAGGCTCCGCACACGGAAGAGGCGTCTGATGTTATAAGACGTGCTACGGGTTGGCACGAATCCGTTTTGGTCAGCATGTACCAGTGCAGGGACCAGGGGCGCCAGCCTCTGGGCTAGTGTGGACTCCAGGATTTTATAATCCTTATTGAGGAGAGCTAGTGGTCTGTATGATCCCATAATGAGCCTGTCTCTGCCTGGCTTCAAGAGTGATACCACATTTGCCTTATTCAGGGTGGGCGGGAGTGTAGCATCCACGAATGCCGCCCCATACATCCGCAAGAGTTCGGGTATTAGTATGTTAGAGTATGCCTTATAGAACCCCGCCGGCAATTCGTCTTCACCTGGGGTTTTGCCATTGAAGAGGGAATATATGACCGTTCGGAGCTCTACCTCCGTTAATGGCGCGCCCAGTTCCTCCCGCTGTGCATTGGTAGCTGTTGGGAGAGGAAGCTTCGATAAATATCCTGCGATATCGCCTTCAGTAACACGCAGGCGGGAGCGATAGAGATTTTCATAATGATTCGTGAAGGCAGCGTGGATCGCCCTTTGCGTGTAGACAGCGTTGCCCTGAGGGTCCCGGACAGACATAACAGGCGTTGTTTGAGCGTCCCGCCCTATTAGCCAAGACAATAGTTTACCTGGCTTGTCTCCGAGGTGGTGTGTGCGGGCCGAGTGTGCAGCATAATTTAGGTTCTTCAGCCTATCCATAAGTTGAACGTGCTGTTCTCGAGCTGTCGCCAGTCGCGTATCATCTCCCTGTGGTGGGCAGGGATTATGAAGGTAAAAATTGTTTTTACATGTTTCTAAGGGCCATTTATATAATTGCCGTGTGGTGTACAAATCACGGGGGAAAAATGACAGTGTCTTGCGGTGTTCTTTTTATCAAGTTTGCGGGTGGGATACTTCCCAGGAGCACTATTTACTTATAATGTGGTGTTTACTTTTCTGATGGGGAGGTGTGGTTGCGCAGCAAAAAATTCAGTCTAGGTTTGAAACAGTTTTTATTTAGCAAATACAAATAAACGTACCTCAGAAACTGACGCTGTATATATGAAAGGGGTGACAATTAAAAATGGAATTTAATCAAATATCCGTTAAGCGTGGCCATAACCTCCTTTTGTCTGCTATAGTTTGTAAAAGTGTAGCCCTATATTCTTGATAATGTAAGAGGGCATCAGTTACTTTTAAATAAAGTAGAATAGAAGTGCTACAACAAATACTCCCACACTACATTATCTAAGGTCAGGAGAACAAGTACAAAACTGTTAAATACAAGTGACTTCATATTACATAGAAATGTATGCATTATTATTTTTCAAATTTGTATTCTGTAGAATTCAGGAACGTTCTGTCGTAGTGCTTAGAGGTTGCACACTGTTCCGCTAACAAATAACATACTCACTTAAGAATATATAGGATAGTACTATTAAAATATACAGAACTGGTCCAATATATTCTATAGGGAGAAAGTGAATAGGAACCGCAAATAAGAAGAGTAGAAATTAGAAAATAACATTCAGAAATGTAGGGTTTATCAAATAATTAAAGTAACAAAGTATGCATGAAAGCTATATTTTTTATTCTACAATTTCGTAAAATATGCTCCCTGAAAAAAATATCTGATCAAGTACGTTCTAATGTTTCCTAAGCTGTATTACAGATGGCGCCGGAAAATCTCCTATTCCTCTTCTGTAACAATAGGACAATCTATTACAATATATAACGATTGATACCATTGTTACAGTAAAAAGAAAAGGAAAATAAAGTTATCTATTTAACAGAACAGCCATAACGAAATAATTTCGAGCTATGATTATTTTCTGAGCTTCTTTTCTCCGGGAGGTCAAAAAGTTTGATCTTTGTGGCAACGGGTCATAAACTCCTCTGAGATCATGACTGTGAAAATTATAATATATATATTCACAGTATATGATCAAAAGGGGGTGAACAGACTAAAAACCAGAAGCTAATGACGTTGCTTAAATATTTTTACTCTTTGTGCCGGCGAGTCATGTTCTCTCCTGAGATCAGCATAACTGTTAATATTATAATATACATATCTGAAAGAAACACGTTAGTGTTAGATTCCTTACCTTAGAATATCCCCAGGCGTCAGTCTGGATCCGGAAACTTTTGCATAGCAGTACCCCTGCGCGTCGGTAAGCGTCGTCTGCAGGCGTCCCCTGCGGCTCCGCGTCCGTCGTCGGCGTCGTGCGCCGTGATGACGTCGCTGGAGTATATAGACGCCGCCTCCGCGCGCTGACGTCAGTTCTTCTTTTTTCCGCGCCAGTGGACGCAGATCTGAAGAGCAGTACTCCGGTCTTTGACCAAGTTTTTCGAAGTTAATTACTCACTTGTGCCTGATAGGATGCCTGGGTTCAAGCACTGTGATGACTGTGAGCGCACGATGTCGGTCACAGACCATCACCGCCTCTGTCTCCGGTGTCTGGGCCCCGACCACGACGTGGACTCCTGCGTCGACTGCCGGGCCCTCACCAACAAGGCTAGGCGGGAGCGGTCCCGCAAGCTACTGGAGCTCCGGGTGTCGGCCCCACGTCGGGACCGGGAGCGGTCCCGGTCCGGCCGGAGGTCGAGAGAGCGTTCGAGGGAACGATCGCGGAGCCGCGCTGAGCGTTCCGGAAGTCGACACCACTCGTCAGGCTCGTCAGGTAGGAAGCATAAGAAGTCGGGGCGTCGTCATCGTACCCCCGACTCCCCCCGGCGCTCGCGCGATGCGGCCGGGGGCTCGGGTGACCCCAACCCCGCGGCTCCGCGAGAGTCGCCGGCGCGGCCTGCCTCATACCCTCCGGTCCCTGGGCACGGTGCGACGCCTGAGGAGATCGAGGCGTTCCTCATGGCCATGAGGGCGCTCGGTTCTCCGACGGGGCCTACGGTGCCTTCGGGCCCAGTGCTACCGTCTGGGGGTCCTGGCGGTTCGGGTGTCCCCGCCTCGGCGCCGTCGGGTGCTCCGGCCCCGGCGCCGCCGACGGCTCCGACCCCGGCGCCGCAAGGGCCTTCGGGATCGGCGCCGGCTGGTCTTCCGGCCTCCCCGGCGCCGTTGCCATCGGGGTTACCCCCGACGCCGCCCCCGCGCGACGCCGGTTCTCCGGTGCCGGCTCCGGCCGGCTCCGGGGTTCCGGCGCCGGCTCCGGGCGGCGCCGTCCCCTTACCTTCCCCGACGCCGGACGCGGCGCCGGACGGGCGTCGCTCGACGCCGGTCCCGGCGCCGATGGGGCCCATGAACCCCGAGGAGCCGGTCTACATCGTTGACTCCGAATACGGAGGTGATGAAGAGTTCGGTGAAGGTTGGGAGGGGTCCGAGGACCCTCTGTCACGCGAGTGCCAGTATGACCCGGACTGGACAGGTGACTTGGGGGATGCCAGTGGTCTGGACGACTCTCCTAACCCTGGTTTGATCTCTCCTCCTACCGTGGCATCGGTGGAGGGAGCTGCATATTCTGTGGTGCTGATGAGGGCTGCCAAGGCCTTACACCTTGAGCTCCCCGTCGCGGCCGTGAGGCCTAACATCCTCACCGAGGTCTTCAAACCGCAGTCATGCCCACAGGAGCCACTGCTGCCGTTTAATGAAGCCTTGTCAGACGTTCTGTTGGGCACTTGGTCCAGGCCCGCTTCAGGTCCGCCTGTTGATCCGAACGTGGCCAGGCGCCACCGTCCTTGTCCGGACGACCCCAAGTTCCTGTCTACCCACCCCACTCCTGAGAGTCTGGTGATCCAGGCCTCGACCTCCCAGTCCGCATTCCCGTCGGCCCCGCCCAATCGGGAATCCAAGAGGTATGACCAATTTGGCAAGAAGGTCTTCTCGTCCATTAGTTTGGGCCTGCGGTCTTGCAACACCGCCTGCCTCTTGGGCCGCTACACCCACCCTGTGTGGGATACGGTCGCGGAACTGCTGCCAGAATGCCCCATGGAGGTGCGGGCAAAACTCGGTCAGGCTGTGGCTGAGGGCCGAGATGCAGCGAAATATTCGATACGGTGTGGTCTTGATACGACCGACTCGCTGGGCAGAGCTATGTCAACGACAGTGGCGATTCGTCGCCACGCCTGGCTGAGATCCGCCAATTTTTCGGCAGACGTCCAAAATACACTGATGGACATGCCGTTCGATGGCTGTCACCTCTTCGGTGACAAGGCGGACCACGCGCTGGAACGCTTCAAGGACTCCAGGGTCACGGCCAAGTCCTTGGGTCTCTCGACCCAGCGTCAGCAGACGGGTTCGTTTCGTCCCTTTCGTGGCCAAGGAAGGGGCGCCCCCACACGTGCTGCCAGCCACGCGCCGCAACAATCCTTTCAACGCGGTGGCGGCCGTGGAAACCGCCGTGGCGGCGGTCGGGGACAACGGCGGGGTCAGACCACACCTTCCCCCGCAGCATCTACCCCAAAATCCTCCTAGTCCGTGCTTTCGGCCCCATGTGACGCCAGTGGGTGGCAGGGTTCGCCATCACCACGCTCACTGGCGCACGATCACTTCGGACAGGTGGGTGCTGCAAATCGTCCGAAGGGGCTACTCCCTCCCCTTCGAGACCTCTCCTCCAGCCATGCCACCGCAGAACCACCGTGTGTCGGGGGACCACTTGACACTTCTGCAGGAGGAAGTTACGGCCCTCTTGGCCAAGGGGGCCATCGAGCGCGTTCCTGGGCCAGAAGTAGGGCGTGGTTGTTATTCCCACTACTTTCTGGTGCCCAAGAAGGACAAGGGGGGCCTACGTCCTATCTTGGATCTAAGGAACGTCAACGGCTTCCTCCGGAAGGAGAAGTTCAAGATGTTGACGTTAGCTCAGGGCTTGGCTGCCCTAGACCCACAAGACTGGATGGTAGCGTTGGACTTGCAGGACGCCTATTTTCACATCCCCGTCCTGCCGGCCCACCGGCGTTACCTGCGGTTCACGGTAGGCCAGGAGCATTTTCAGTTTATCGTGCTTCCCTTCGGCCTTACCAGCGCCCCACGGGTGTTCACAAAGGTGATGGCGGTGGTCGCAGCCCATCTGCGCAGGTTGGGGGTTTCAGTCTTCCCCTACCTAGACGACTGGTTGTTGAAGGCGGGCTCGCCCCAGACAGTCGCCCACCACCTTCAGATGACGGCAGACCTCTTGCACGACCTGGGGTTCTCCATCAATGTGCCGAAATCACACCTGTGTCCCTCTCAAAAGCTCCTTTTCATCGGAGCGGTTCTGGACTCGGCGCAGTTTCGGGTTTATCCTCCGGAACGGCGGGTTCGGGATATTCAGGCTTTGATTCCCATCTTTCAGCCGCTATCCCGGGTTTCGGTCAGGTTGACGCTGCGGCTGCTGGGACTGATGGCTTCCTGCATCCTTCTGGTGCATCACGCTCGGTGGCGGATGCGGGCTCTGCAGTGGGACCTGAAGTTTCAGTGGGCCCAGCATCAGGGCAACTTGTCCGACCACGTCTTGATCTCGGAGGGCACTGCGAGACAACTGCAGTGGTGGCTTACGGACCGCGATTGGGTCAGGGGCAAGTCCCTCTCCCTTCCCCAACCGGAGCACGTTGTCGTGACGGACGCGTCCCTCCAGGGCTGGGGTGGCCACTTGGGAGAGGCAGAGATCAGAGGCATCTGGTCTCCGGCGGAGTCCCGGCTCCATATCAACCTGTTGGAGCTGCGGGCGATTCGTCTGGCACTGAAGGCATTCCTCCCCTTTGTCAACGGGAGTGTGGTGCAGGTGTTCACCGACAACACCACCGCCATGTGGTACTGCAACAAACAAGGCGGTGTGGGGTCGTGGACCCTTTGCCAGGAGGCTCTGCGCCTCTGGCAATGGCTGGAACGTCAGGGCGTGACTCTGACGGTTCAACACCTGGCAGGTTCTCTGAACGCCAGGGCGGACGAACTCAGCCGTCGGTGCTCGATGGATCACGAATGGCGTCTGAACTCGGACGTGGCGCAAGGCATCTTTCTGCAATGGGGAGAGCCTTGGTTAGATCTATTCGCCACCGAAGAGAACGCGCAATGTCATCAGTTCTGCGCGTTGGAGTTTCCAAGACGGCACTCGCACGGCGACGCCTTTCGGCGCGAGTGGAGTTGCGGTCTGTTATACGCCTTTCCGCCTATACCACTTCTGCCCAGAGTGCTGAAGAAGATCAGGCGCGACCGGGCCCAAGTTATCCTTGTGGCTCCGGACTGGGCTCGAAGATACTGGTATCCCGAGCTACTCAGCATGTCAGTCGGTCCCCCGATCCGCCTGCCCCTTCAGGAGGACCTTCTGTCGCAGCAGCAGGGGACGGTCCTCCACCCGAACCTGTCCAGTCTCCACCTCCATGCTTGGAGATTGAGCGGCGGCAGTTGAGGCCATTTGACTTGCCTCCTGAAGTCTGTGATGTTATTCTGGCAGCCAGGCGTCCCTCCACTAAGTCGGTATACGCCTGTCGGTGGAACAGATTTGTGGCATGGTGCACAGCAAAGGCTGTGGATCCTCTTTCTGCCCCTCTTTCGGAGGTTCTTCTGTTTCTTCTTTCTCTTGCCCAGCAGGGCTCTGCTCTGGGCACTATCAAGGGCTACCTTTCTGCCCTTTCAGCCTTTTTAAGGCTTCCTGATCAGCCTTCTTTGTTCAAATCCCCGATTGTAACTCGATTCTTGAAAGGCATCACTCACATGTTTCCACCTGTTCCGTTTGTGATGCCTCAGTGGGATTTGAACCTGGTTCTGACCTTTCTAATGTGTGCTCCCTTTGAGCCCCTTCATTCTTGTCCTCTCCGTCTCCTGACTTTAAAGACGGCTTTCCTGGTTGCCATCACCTCTGCCAGGAGAGTGAGTGAGCTCCAGGCTCTTTCTGTCCAACCTCCTTTCCTGTCCATTCATCCTGATAAGGTGGTTCTGAGGACTAGACCTTCTTTCCTGCCCAAGGTTGTTTCGGCCTTTCACATCGGGCAGTCCATCACCCTCCCTTCCTTCTTCCCGCCTCCGCATCCTTCAAAGGATGAAGAGCGGCTCCATCGTCTGGACCCAAAACGTGCGCTTTCATTTTACATGGATCGCACACGCCAGTTCCGGGTGGATGACCAACTGTTTGTTGGCTACGTGGGTGCGAAGAAGGGACGGGCGGTCTGTAAACGAACCATCTCTCGATGGGTCGTCCTCTGCATCAAAGCGTGCTACTCTTTGGCTCGGAAGGAGCCTCCTGTTGGGCTGAGGGCTCATTCCACTCGGGCCACGGCGGCTACCACTGCCCTGGGCCGGGGAGTCCCCTTGCAGGACATTTGCCAAGCGGCTACGTGGGCCTCGCTGCACACCTTTGCGAGGCACTACTGCCTGGACAGTCAAGTCCGGAGGGATGGCTTCTTTGGCCGTTCTGTCCTCCAGGACTTTCTGGTGTAGTTTGTATTGGTTCGCAGACCCACCACCGGGGTTGGTATTGCTGGGGTATGTATTCTAAGGTAAGGAATCTAACACTAACGTGTTTCTTTCAGATGAACAAGTTACTTACCTTCGGTAACGATATATCTGTAAGAAACATTAGTTAGTGTTAGATTCCTTACCGATCCCACCCATCCTCCCCGTTCTGCGAACTGATACCTAGGGTTCAGGACATCCCTTTCAGGGCCCTAGTTTTACATGGCACCAGTGTTGGTTCTCTCATGGCTCTGCGTCTCCTGGCGCGGAAATGCTGTGTGCAAAGAACTGACGTCAGCGCACGGAGGCGGCGTCTATATACTCCAGCGACGTCATCACAGCGCACGACGCCGACGACGGACGCGGAGCCGCAGGGGACGCCTGCAGACGACGCCTACCGACGCGCAGGGGTACTGCTACGCAAAAGTTTCCGGATCCAGACTGACGCCTGGGGATATTCTAAGGTAAGGAATCTAACACTAACTAATGTTTCTTACAGATATATCGTTACCGAAGGTAAGTAACTTGTTCATTAACAGTATATGATCCCTAGGGGAAACCACACTAACAACTGGAAGGTGCTGACGTTGATTGTAACGGTTTAGGGTTTGCACCGATGGGTCACCAACACCTCTGAAGCGAAGTGCAGTGTCTATATTGTAATATAGAAAGTCACAATATATAAGCTGAAAGGAGACAGAAAAGGAGCAAAGTTTGTTGTAATCGATCTGTTTTTGAAAACAAGCTGCTGACGATACTGAGAAAAAGGGAAAAACATGCAATAACTCTTTTTTTCTAGATATAAATGTTTACAAATTGACAAATAGCCACAAATTATAACTATCTGCTATGCCATAATGAAACAACTTACAACTCCGGAATATGTTCGTTGATGCAAAACAAGAATCCGATGCTAGAAAAGAGAACCTGCATCACAGATTGGCGACGCAGAAATAACTCTCGAAAATGAAACTAATCGCACAATAGGTATGGTTTATATAGTTTTTGGTTGTTTAGTAGTCTATGGAAGGAAGATTCGGCTCCGCCTATGTAGATGTCACGTTTTACAGTTTACATGTGCTCACGTTTTAACTGTTTTACTTGTGCAGGTGTCGGAAAAAGTTACAAACTGTGCAGCCGTAAAGGTTTCAATTTCCATAGTAACACGTATACGGTTATTATTATCTACATACGTTGGAAAGTTTTAAAAGTGTTTCCCGGTAAACTGTGTTCTTTGCATTCTCATGGTTAAAAACATCTAAACAGACATAAAAAAAAATATTGTTTACAATAGAAGAAAAAAAAAGTATTAATATTTGTTATCACTATGCTTTTTATTTAAAAAAATGCCAGCATTTGTAAAGCGTAAACTACCCCCGGAAAGGTGTGCCGGCGCTTGGGGCATTGGGAAGATTAAGCAAGGTGTTACCTACAGTGAGATAGTGGTGGGCTAAGATGCTGATGGACTTTGGAATCGAACTGTGAACGCTGTTCTCGATAGTCGGATATTATAGTTGCTGCGTCATACTTTTACCACACTTATATGTTAATTACTGCTAATTAAGTTGAAAATATTCTTAAATTATAAGTAGGGCTCCTTGATTTATGTTTTTACTGATTTTTACAGATAAATACAGACAGAAAAGTATTAATTTTCCTGTATTTATTATAAAGTGTGGATAATTGCGGAAATTGGGTGATTTTCTGAGCGTTTGTAAATGCTGTCAATGATGAGTACTGTGGCCTAAAGGCCTGTTGTTCTAAAAGTAAAAGGGTAAAAACAATAAAAGACTTTTAGTAAAGAGCCTTAAAGAGCAATATATATCCTCGTATAAGAAAACTTGCACATTTTAATATGAAGGTTGTGCATAGTTTATCATCTAAGAGTGTTTACATGAGCGAAAACGGTCAGTCTTTCAGCCATGAGTGCATATTTATCAGTCAAATAAATGTGGAAATATACTAATTTCAGATTAATTTTTTTTTTACAAAACCCGAAATATATATGGGTAAATACACATACAATTATTTTTAAAAAAATATGGATAAATATAGATGGAAATAGCCAAAAAAGAAATACCATGAAACCAGGAGTTATAATTATATGTTACAAAACACTACTGTTAAGTTTGTTTCTACTATAAAAAGTATACTCGTGTTTTTTTAAATTTTACTTAACAAGCACTATAGGTTATAGGGATATTGTAGTTAGATATTGACATTTTAAAAACTTTGAAATTCACTGAAAATAACATAGGTTTCAGGCAGCTTATAGTTAGGACTTAGCATTTAAAACACCTTAGAAATTCACTGAAAAAAATAGGTTTCAGGGGTGTTATAGTTAGCTGGACATTTCACTAATACAAAACCATTGAAATTCCTCCGTTATAATTAGTTGTGCTAAGTGTAGCTCGCGCGCCCGCAATCCACTGCTTATGATGTCACATATTACATCATTCATGACATGGTCAGTGACCTCACTGATGACATCGTTGATGTCAGCCACAGACTGCTCTTCTTTGCCAGATATTTAAGCTTTGGGGTAATTAAGTGTACATCTTGAGTAAACCAAACACTACAAAGGTGAGGGGGTGAGTAGACACAGGAAGGCGATGGACTCTGTGGGGTATCATAAAATGAAGCTTGTAATGATTGTAATGCACTTCATGGTTACCTTAGGAACGATTTATCTGTTTCATTATTTTATTACTTACTTGACTCAGAAATTGCGGTATTAGTTCAGCCTAGAAAGGTCTAAAGTATAAGTCACCTTGTTTCCGCAGGAAAGATAGTAAGCATGAAGAAACTGAGTAGGGACCTGGTATGGATGCATATATACGTCTGTTTATTGCCGTTTTGTTGCATAACTTAACAAAGAACATAACATTTGCCACCAAGACAGCATTCCCAGGAGGGCGAGGCATGCATAATTGATGCTTGCTCCAAACCATAAGGAGGAAGAGAGGACTTTATGGCATCAGCTGTATCTCCTAGGTTTTTTTCCCTCATGATGTCTGAGAACATTACGGAATGTTGGAGACCTAGGGTAGTGATGGAGCGAGCAGATGAATGAAATTTCGTTAAAACTCGCAAAGTTAAACTTCCATAACAAACGTAATTGTACTAACAAGCACGTGTGTTGAAATGATTAATCAACATAGTTTTAACTCATACAGAAAAACATGTGGGACTAATTTATATGCTCTATGTTGCAATCGCAAGTGTGTGAAAATAATAAACTAACCCTGTCTATTGTTTTTGCCAGTATTAAATGCGGCTGTTTAATTAATAGCATGTGCTTATTTGTATGTGCCTATGTTCTGTTATGTCTTTTCTGTGGCAAAAGCTTGTGGAGAATCCTGGTGGTCTAAAAGAAGAAGGTTAATATAAATGCTGCTATATGTGCTTAGCTAGGTAACATAAATTAACGGGGTAATAATTAGGAAAGGGGGTGGGTAACAGAATTGGTCTCAATTCTCTAATTAATTACTGTTTTGTGTTTGTTTATATATTAGTTTCCGTGAGAGGTCTTTAGGCCTACAAAAGATGGCATTTTCGAATCCTGTCCAGAGAGGAGCCTTGAACACACGAGAAGTGGAAAGTTTTACCACGTTGACAATTTTGTCAGAAAATACTGTTGAATAAGTTGTGCATAATGTGCTCATGGAGAGATTGTCCAAGGACAGGAAGCGGCAGGTTTTCCAAGACAAGGAAGTCACGAACTGTAGCTCGAACTTGGTTACATTTTCGAGGCAGCGAAATGACTCGAAAGCCGAGGAGGACAATAGGGCTAAAGAAAAGCCTGTTCTCGGTCTGGAGATGGATATGACTTGCTGGTGGACTGACATGGCTCAGCCAATGACAAGTCTGAAATTGTGAAGAAGAATGCAGAATTTAGTTACTTTAGCTAGTTAGAAAGGTATAAAATCTGGCTCATGGGGAGGAGGGAATCTCTCCTTGTTTTCTGATTCCTGAAGGGCGAGACGTGCTGTTGGACTCTTTGGCGCACGCAAGGACAGCAGTCTTTATGATTCTTTTTAGGTGAAGAGTGTTTTAGACAGGGAGATAGAATTTAGGGAATGGAAACTTATATTTTGTTTAAAATTCATGCTAACTGATTTGTCTTTAATATGTCAGTCTGAAGTCTTTTCCTTAAAATGATGCTTTCACCTTGCTAATAAAATAAGAAAATAAGATTCTAGTTAATAAAAATGCTCTTTCTTTGATTAAAAGTTAATAAAATTAAATTTTGAAATGACAACCTGGTCTTGTTTATTCATGGTCTAGTTATCATTAGTTGATCCATTCGCCTTTGTGACTTAATTAAATGACATATGTTTTAAACCATGGTAAGAAATTATAAACTTCAGTTGTATATAAATTTGTAAATAGTTTGTGAATAGTTCTGATTAATTAGGTCACATGATTCAGTCGCTCAAAATTGTCTCGTTGGTTATGGGCCTTGGTAAAGTGATTTATGAATAATGGTGAGTTTTGTGGAGATAGGTAGTGTTGGTGAGACCGTTTTTCATTAGGAGCGCTGGATCAATTACTTGGTAGCAGAGTTACGGTTAATATGGTAACTGACATGCTACATGGTAGTTACATAGGATACATGTCTAAAACATGTTAAGTTTGTCCAGTTGTTATATGTAGTCGAATGGTTTTTTCCAGCAGTGTGAAAATTCCTAGTTTTGCCGGCAGGAGTAGTGTGACAAGTGAAGTTACACAGTGCATTTGTTCTGTTTCAAAATAGTGGTATTGTCATATATCACAAGTGATGTGGACGTACAGCACAAGTTTAGGGATCTTAGGTATGTTAGGTAGAATGTATATTGAGGATTGTCTATGAAATTGTAGCTTTCGAGTATAGGGACAACTGTCCTGTTTTAAAACTCACTGTGAAAAGAGTAATAGAATTTTTCCAAACTTGAATGAAGGGTAAGGAAGCGTCGTCTATTCTTACTGGCGAGTGAGGATTTTTATTGGCGGGTTAAAGTCCTACCAAAAATTTCATGTATGAATGGTTAGGGTTTCTTTTGTATGATTGTGTGTGATAGAAGGGTAGAACAAGACTACTTGTTTTATCAACGAATTTAAAAATCTTGTGAAAATAGCGTCGTCTTTTTCATGCGAAAGGTTACTTGAATGATTGAGAAAGCTATCGCTTTATTTTAGCGAAACAGACAAATGGTTTGTTTATGTGAAGTTACTAACTGAATTCCATTGAGAGTTTTATAAAAATATGGCGTTGTGAAAATATTTTGTAACGGAGGTGTCAGTGTCAGAGCAGAGCGAGGACAGCGAAGTTGCAGCAGCAGCATACGTTACAGGGTTCGCACTGTGATTGGTTAGCATACGTCACAGTATTCGCGCACTGATTGGCTCATGTGACCTGGCAGGCTTGTACCTGATTGGTTCATTCTGAAATTCAGTAATTCTATTGGCTAAACAGAATAGTGACGTGACTTAACCTGATTGGCTTGTTGGTGACTTTCGCGCACGGATTGGCTAGTGTTGCGAAACACAAGGAAATATTTAGGATCGTTTCTAAGTAAGCTGAATTATTTTTAAAAATGGATTATTATCGCAGGAAAGAGGAAAAGAAGCCTTCATGGTTTCAGAAAATGAAAAAAAAAATTAAAAGTGACAAGAAAATAGAAACGGGAGTTGGAAGATTACTTCATAAGTACAAAACACCTGCAGCCTATATGTTAGGTGAATATGGTTATCATACTTGCCTTTGGATGGAGAATTGGATGGAATATACCAAATATGATGGTGTTTTGGCTTGGCCGGAAGATCGGTCATTTAACATTAAGGTGTTGAAAAACTTGAGAGAAAAAATGATGGCTTTTGTACCAAAACCGAGACCTACACAATTTGAGGCTTTAGTTGAATGGGAAGATGAGATGATAGAATTAGAACGAGAAAACAGAGGTGTAATAGGAGGCACTAGATTAGACATTAATAGAGAAACTCATGAAGACAGAATGCGTTGTTGGAGACATATGGATTTATGTAATGGTTTGTACCTAGCAAGATTTAGTGAAGAATCTGGTCACAAGAATACTGAAAAGAAAAATAATATTGGTGAAGATAGTGAATTAGAAGATTCAGTTTTAGAAGAGCTTTATAACACAAAACCGAAACCGCCACCTTATCAACCAGTTTGTTCATGGTCTACCGCGAGAATTCCTCAAGGAACCTCTCCAAGTACTCCTCCTAGGGAAAATAATGATGAGTCTCCACCTAGATTAAATCAAAATAATGAAAAATGTCCTGAGAGAGTAGAAACAAGAACTAATTCTAGTACATCTGGAGAAAGTAGAAATTATACTGAAACTCCAGTTCAGGGAAACAGAATCTCAAGAAATGTAATGGGATGTGGGGATATATTAAATGCAGAATATATTCGATCAAAAGAAGAATTAATACAGCAGTTAACTAAAGGCATGGAAGCGGTAACGGTACCAGTAACAATTGGACCTGTTCTTCCAGTTTTTGATCAGAAGGAAATTAGACATTCAGCTCTAACTGTTCCATTAAATGCAGAAATTCAGAAAGTGGCTAAAAAATTTTATTCAGATTTAACAGAAATTCACTGAGAGAAAAAGATGCCAGACCTAACTTTTAATCAAAGTTTTTCAAATGTCAAACTCCATCTGCTGCAGAATCTGATTCTGGAACTCCAGAAAAGAGCATAAATAAAATAGATTTAACACAGACTCCACAGCCCCCAGAATTTAAATTACTTGATGTTCCAAAATTGAAAGCAGATTTGGAAGAATTGATTATTGGCACAATTGAACTTGACAGTTTAAAGCTATATCAGGATGATGAATTATTATTTATTTGTAAAAGTATTCAATGGAAAACGGAAACTAAGTATGATCAGTTAGAAGTAAGCATGGGCGAATTTTGCGAATCTCGCGTTCGCGAATTTTGCGGATTTGCGAACTCTCAATCCGCAAAATCTGCGAATTCTCGCGAATTTGCGGATTTTTTTTTTTTGTGTTTGCCACTCTCTGTCACCACTGCCACTCTCTGACTACTCATGCCACCCTCTGGCCCACCCATGCCACCCTCTGTTTCATCACAGCACCCTCTGGTTGTCCAGTTTTACATTATTGTGGCAAAGCAAAGCACACCTTCCCTGCCTCAAGTGACCTGAATTAATTTGGGGCTGATTAATGTGTCACAGAATATTTTTTTAGCTGGCACCTGCTTCCTTAGTGCTTCCTGATTAGTGATCTTTTGCACTTGCTAAGTGCTTTCATTGTTGCAAAATTAGTTACAACACCTGCCCTGCCCCAACTGACAATAATGAATTAGGGGCTGATTAATGGATTTGAACTTCCAGCCTGGCTCCTGCTTGTCTCCCTTAGCTGTAATTCAGGACCTTTGTGGCATATGTGTAACTATTCTGAGGTTCAGAGCAGGGTCACATAATAGTTGCAACTGGCAACTGAACTCTGGAGGGGCCCCTCAGGAAGCACTACAGGAAATGGCTACTAATGATGAGCCTGAACTTTTGAACCTGGTAAGTAGTTTCAGTTTTGCTAAGATCGTATTTCTGCAATTTAGCACTTATTCGCGGGGCGCGAAGTTGTACTGGGAAGCCGCGAACTCACGCGAACAGTGCGAGCAAGCCATAAAATCCGCTGCTCGCGGATTTGCGGATTTTGCGGGAGATTCGCGAATCTCGCGGATTGCGAATTTACCGAAAATCCGCAAAATCCGCGAGCGAAGCGGATTTTCCGCCCATGCTTAGTTAGAAGAAATGGCTGCTGAATTAGAAATTGATTTGAGTAGACAGAAATATTTACAGAAACATTATAGAGTGGATTTCTCTGAAAAAGATATTGAAAACATGAACACCACAGGAAGAATTATTCATATAAAAGAATTAATAGTGTTTCTAAAAAGATTAGGTGAATTAAGTAAGTGGAGAGTGAAATGGACAAAGAAAAGAGAGGAAGAAAGAAGAGAAAGAGGAGAAATAGCAAATGAGTTTCCTATGAGAGAAATAGCTGGTGGAGGGTATGTTCATGTTCCTTGGACAAGGCAGGATATTTTACTGTTTACAAATGATTTTCCCCGATTGAGAAAAAAACCTGTGGAATGGTATCGACAGGTGGAAATATTTGTTAAGGTTTCAAAAGTTCTGTGGATTGATCTTGATGGATTCTTTGACATTGTTGTTCCTTCAGATCTCTGGACAGAATGTAAAATCTCTATAGATTTGGCCAAAAGAGGAACCTATTCGAGATAAAGTAACAGGAGCACCGTCACCTGATGTTATAAAACTGTACGATAAAGTGATTGTGCGGCAGAAAAACAAGATTCCCCCGAAAGAAGTAGATTGGGTTAAGATAGACAGAACAAATCAGGAGCCAAAAGAATCAGTACATTCATTCTATGAAAGATTACTGCTGGTGTTTAAACAATACAGTGGTTATGAGAAATTGAGTGAAAAGGATATGAGCCATTTCATATACAGATTTGTTTATGGCTTGAGACCTGAAATTGGTGAAATGATTAGATCAGGAATAGTTGGTTGGCAATCACTCTCAGTTGATGACATTCTGAGAAAAGCAAAATACTGCAGTGATGAGATAGATGCTAAACAAAAGAAGCTAAAAGAAAAGGCTATGTGGGCACAAGTAAAAGTGGCTGAACAACAAATTGCAACTTTAGAAAATAAAAATGTTCACCAGAATCAAGGGAAATTTAAGGGTAATTTTAATAAACCAAAATTGATGGGTAATATTGAAGAATTAAAGCAGAAACTTCCATGTTTTAATTGCGGTGAAATTGGACACTGGAAGCGTGAGTGTAAGAATCCGCCCAGAAAATAAAAAAATGCATCATTAAATCCACCGATACAGAATGAGATAAATCAGCAGCTACAGCGACAGTTAAATGAGATAAATCAGCAGCAACAGCTACAGCGACAGGTAATGAATCAACAGAGTCAGATTCCACAACCACCACTTCCAAATTGTGTTAATGTGCAGAGATACAATACAGAAACAGGATTCTGCAGAGGTGAACAGGTAAACAGATCGCCAATAGTGAATTTGTTGAATATTGGTTGAAAGAAAATGATGGAAGTGAATCTGAGGATTACTTATGACTGTGCCTGAGAGAAGAGGAAGAGTGTGTGTTTGGAGCCACTCTTGAGGTAGATCAGTCTGGTCCGTTTGTTAATGGTAAAGTGAATGATGTAGAAATCACTTTTCTTGTGGACACAGGTGCTACCCGTTCTACTGTTAGATCAGTGGAAATAGAAAACCTACCTATCTCTGGGGATACCATCCAAGTAGTTGGCGTAGCTAATCAACAGATTAAAACAGATTTAACAGAACCAGTTAAAGTTGAAATTGGCAAATTTAAAGACAAACACAGATTTGTAGTTTGTGATAGTCCTGTAAACCTGTTAGGAAGGGATATCCTTTGTAAAATAAACTGTAAAATATACTGCTTACCGGATGGTATTGAGCTTCAAACTCCAGAAGAAGATGGCCTTTATAAATTAACAATGTTAATGGTTGAAGCAGAAGAAAGTAAATTATTTCCTGCTTTTGAAAAAATGATCTACCTGAAGAATTAAAAGAGACAGTCAATACTAAAATTTGGGACTTATCTGGAGATGAACTGGGTTTGATGAAACATGTAGACCCAGTTAAAATAACAGTAAGACAAGGAGCAGATTATCCAAACATTCCTCAGTATAAAATGAAAGCAGAAGTTATTGAAGGTGGCATTCCTGTAATTGAAAAGTTCATAAAGCAAGGTGTTTTAAAAGAAATTGAGAGTAGTCCATGTACTTCACCAATTATGGGAATCAAAAATCCAAATGGAACTTTCATGATTGTTCAGGACATGAAAAAGGTTAATCAAATAGTTGTTCCATGTTGCCCAGTTGTACCAAACCCTGCGGTAATTTTATATCAGATTCCGCATGATGCAGAATGGTATACAGTCATATACCTTTGTAACGCATTCTTTACTGTTCCATTGCATCCAGAAAGCCAACAAATGTTTGCGTTCAGATTCCAAGAGCGTAACTTAGCATGGTGTCGTATCCCTCAAGGGTATACAGAAAGTCCATCTATTTTTAATCCGTTGTTAAAGAAATCCTTGGAGAATCTAGATTTGCCTGGAAAATCAACATTAGTGCAATACATTGATGATCTTCTTGTTGCTGCAAAATCACGAGACAACTGTGTGACAGATGCCATTACTCTTTTGAATCATTTGGCAGATGAGGGACATAAAGTGCCTCCAGCAAAATTACAGTTTTGCAAACAAAAAGTAAAATATCTTGGTCACAGAATTGCAAAAGGAATCAGACAAGTTACAATTGAAAGAATAAAATGATCCAAGCAATGCAACCTCCAAAAACACAGAGACAGGTCAGAATGTTTCTAGGAATGGTAGGTTATTGTCGTCAATGGATTAGTGGATTTTCAGTGATTGCAAAGCCATTACAGAGACTGACAAAAGCAGACATAAAAGACCCGATTACCCTAACGGATACTGAGTTAGAGGCTGTTGAGCAATTAAAAGTTTGTGTGAAGCTCCAGCATTAGGTATGCCAGACTATGAGAAGTAATTTGAGCTGTATTGCAGTGAAAGGGAAGGATGTGCATTATCTGTTTTGATTCAGAGACATGGGAAACTGAGAAAGCCAATTGCTTATTTCTCAGTTGTTCTTGATCCTGTTGCAAAAGCATTACCAGGTTGCTTAAAAGCAGTAGCTGCAACAAGTGTGAGTCTGGAACAAAGTGAAGGGATAATAATGGAGTTCCCTGTTAAAGTGTATGTGCCCCATTCAGTTGAAATTCTCCTTACCAGGAGCAAACCTCAAAATTTGACGAGTAATAGACTGACAAAATATGAAAACATTATTCTGGGATAAGATAATGTTTCTATGGCCAGATGTGTGAAATTAAATCCTACCACATTATTGCCTGATGGTACTGTGACAGAAATCAGGAATGAAAATGACATTGATCATGAATGCTTGGATGTTTTAGAATATTGCACCAAACCTAGGCAGGATATAAAAGATGTTCCGCTGACTGAATCGGATTTTGTTTATTTTGTTGATGGGTCTTGCTTGAGGACAGATGAGGGCATTCTGAGTGCTGCATACTCTGTCTGTACAGTTGCAGATGTGGTTGAAGCTTCCTGTCTCAAAGGAATTCGTTCAGCTCAAGTAGCGGAATTGATTGCTTTGATTCGTGCATGTGAAAGAGCAACAGGGTTGAAAATTACCATAGTGACTGAAAGTCAGTATGGATATGGAGTAGTATTTGTATTTTGTACTTTGTATGGGGTATTTCTAGAGCGCACAAACTGTCGCTCCGGAAGGAGCATCCTGGCGCTGATAGACTAGTGGGCAAACCTAGGGAGAGGATCTAGATGGCCACCATTACAAAGCCGTCCGGCAAACTGAAGATCCAGGTTTTTAACTGTCTCCTGAAGGCATTTTCCTGTACAAGTAATCAGAGATTTAAGGGCATGGAATTCCAGGCCCTAGAGGCCAATACTGTGAGAGTCGTTCCTCCTTTGGTTTTAAGCTTGAATGTCGGGATGTTGATTAGATTACCTCCCGATGACCTCAAGCATCTCAGCGGGTCATATCGAGTGAAACGTTTCCTCAGGTATTTAGGACCTGTCTTGTTGAGGGATCTAAAGGCAGTTAGCAGGATTTTAAAAAAGATCCTTTTGTGTAGAGGTAGCCAGTGAAGGGTTTGAGGCGCAGTAGAAGCAGAGGATCTTCTGGGTAATTCCTAATCTCGCTACCGCGTGTTGAACGCTCTGTAGCTTTTTTAGTGTGGATTTTTTAATACCGGCCATAAGTCGTTACAGTAATCTAATCGTTATAGTATGAGGGCCACTGCGACCGATTTTCGAGAATCTATGGGCAAGAAGTCAAAAAACTTTTAAGGGATTTAAAAATGCTGAAACAGCTTCCTGCTGTGTTCCTTACATGCTGATCGAAAGAAAGAGAGGAGTTGAATAGGACCCCTAAGTTTCTTGCAGTTTCGACTGCAGGAGGGGGTGCGGGAGAATCTTCCTGCCACCAGTCCTTTTCCCAATGGTAGAATCTCTGTTTTGTTGGCATTACATTTTAGCTGGTTATTGTCCATCCAACGGAATACATCCGTCATGCAGGTCTTAAGATTTTATTCTGCTTTAGTAGAATTTTTATCCAGAGAGACCACGAGTTGGGTGTAGTCTGCATAAGATGTTACAAATATGCCGTATGATTCTATTAATGTATTAAGTGGGATCATATAGATATTGACCAATAAGGGGCTTAAGATCGAGCCCTGGGGAACCCCTGTTAAGACCTTTTTGTCCTTGGAGAGAAAAGGAGCCAGAGAGACTGATTGAGATCTATCGGTAAGGAAGGATAATATCCAAGACAGGGCAGTGTCTGTTATCCCTATACCTCTAAGTCTATCAATCAGGATTTCGTGGGAGATGGTATCAAATGATGCCGTAAGGTCCAACAAAATCAGGACAGCCTTATTACCTTCATCCTGCAGGAATTTAATGGAATCAGTGAGCTCCATGAGCGCAGTTTCGGTCGAATGTCTTGGACGAAACCCTGATTGTTGCGGGTGTAAAATGTCATGGGTATCTACGAAATTCTTTAATTCTTGGTACACTATCTGCTTTGTTATTTTACCTAAGACTGGAAGGAGTGATATTGGGCGGAGAAAGCTTCTGAAGCTAGGAGTGTCGGCTGGAGAACTTTAGGATGTGTAAAGGATTTAACTATAGAAAAGACCGTTTTTTGCTTTTGTTGGGCATCATAATGGCCTTAATATAGTATTCTCTTTTGGCCAGCTTAATATTAGCCAAATAGAGTTTACGTTGTTGGACATAGGCCTTTTTGGCAGATTGATCATAAGATTTCCTCCATTTACGTTCCATTTTCCTACATAGTAGGTGACTTTCTGTTAGCGCCTGCGAGAACCAGGGGGCATTTGATTTTTGCTTTGTGCCCTTACAATGGTGAGCTTTAGGCGGGGTGCATTCTGTGATGACTTGGTGCATCCAATAATGGAAATTTCTAGAGTCATGAGAGGCGTCTCCCAACAGACTAGGCGGTTGCAACTGGCATGGGGGGTTAGCTTTTAGCGTCTCGGCAACCTTCCTCCAATTTGTATTTCAAGTTAACTGTTGGTGAGCAGTAGATGTTTTAGTCAGACCTGGAAAACAGATATTAAACAGAATAAAACTGTGGTCTGTCCAAATTTGTGGGACTGGGTTAAGAATAGAAAGTGCCGGAAAATTAGAACAGACTACGTCCAGTGAGTGCCCCGCAGAGTGAGTGGGTGACTCCACCAATTGATGCAGCCCAAAGATATCCAGAGTCTGGTAAAAGTTAATATCTTGAGCATCATATCTGAAAGAAACAGGTTAGTATTAGATTCCTTACCTTAGAATATCCCCAGGCGTCAGACTGGATCTGCAAATTTTTGCGTAGCAATACCCCTGCGCGTCGTTAGGCGTCGTCTCTGGCTCCACGTCCGTCGTCGGCGTCGTCTGCGCCCGAATGACGTCGTCGGAGTACTTAGACACCGCCCATGCGCGCTGACGTCAGTTCTTCTTTTTTCCGCGCCAGCTAGCGCAGATCCGGAGAAGCTCTACCCCTTAGTAACTTTTTGACAAAAACTTTTTGATCATTTTTGATCCTCTTCAAGTCCTCCTCGACTCTTCAGGTGCCGGTAGGGATGCCCGGGTTTAAACCCTGCTCGAAATGTAGTCGACTGATGTCGAATACCGACCCCCATCGCCGATGTCTGCAATGCCTAGGCCTCGACCACGATGACCGATCCTGTTCCGACTGTTGGGCCCTGACGTCGAAGGCTAGGCGGGAGCGGTCCCGCAAGCAGCTCGAGCTCCGGAAGTCGGCAATGGTCTTCTGGTTCCTCCTCAGGTAAGAGGCATGAGAGGTCGGAGCGGCGTCATCGCTCCTCCGACCGGCCCCGACGCTCGCCCGACGCGGCCGGAGTTTTGGGTGGCACCACCCACGCGGCTTCTCTGAAGTCGCTGGCGCCGCATCCTGCCCCACACCTTCGGGTCCCTGAGCAGGATGCGCCGCGGGAGGAGATCGAGCAGTGCCTCATGGCCATGAGGTCGCTCTCTTCTCCACCGGGCCCCACGGCGCCTTCGGGCCCAGTAGGCCCAGCTCCGGGGCCTAGCGGGTCGAGTGCTCCGGCACCAACGCCGCCTGCGGCTTCGGCCCCGGCGCCGACGACGACTTTGGTCCCGGCGCCACAGGCCCCGACCGGATCCGGGTCGACGCCGATCGACCTTACGACCTCACCGGCGCCGTCCCCGAGGGTGTCATTACCGGCGCGGACTTCAGTCGACGCTGGCCCCAGTCCTTCTATCGCTCCTGTTCAGCCGTCGACACGGCCCCGTTGGGCGCCGTATGAGACAGCTATTGGTACAATCCACTTCCACGAACGGGCCCCGATTGTTGATCCTGTCTACCAGGCATTGGGTGACGAAGAGGACTGGGAGGGGTCTGAGGACCCTCTGACACGGGAGTGTCCGGACCAAGCGGACTGGACAGAGGAGCTTGGGGAGGCCAGCGGCCGGGACCTCTCCTACCGTGGCTACCGAGGAGGGGGCAGCCTATAGCGTAGTGTTGATGCGGGCGGCTAAGGCCTTAAACCTTACGCTCCCCTCAGTGGCCGTGAGGACTAATCTCCTCACCGAGGTCCTCAAACCGCCGTCCAGCTCGGTCGAGCCTCTGCTGCCATTCAATGAGGCCTTATGTGACGTTCTGTTGGGCACCTGGTCCAAGCCCGCCTCAGGACAGCCTGTGGACAGGAACGTGGCCAGACGCTACCGCCCGGCTCCGGGTGACCCAAGCTTCCTGTCGACCCACCCCACCCCCAAGAGCCTGGGTATCCAGGCCTCTAACTCCCAGACCGCATTCCCGTCTGCTCCTCCCGACAGGGGATCCAAGAGGTTTGAACAGTTTGGCAAGAAAGTGTTCTCGTCCCTTAGTCTGGGACTGCGGTCAGTCACATCACATGCCTCTTGGGCCGCTACACCCACACCCTGTGGGACACGGTTGCGGTCGTGCTGCCACAATGCCCTGAGGAGGTCAGGGCTAAACTCGCCCAAGCTCTAGTGGAGGGTCGAGATGCGGCACAGTACTCTATCCGGTGCGGACTGGATACCACTGATACACTAGGCAGAGCGATGGCCACGACAGTGGCGGTTCGACGCCACGCTTGGTTACGGTGCGCCGATTTTTCGGCCAATGTCCAGGCTACTCTTCTGGACATGCCGTTTGATGGCCGTCGCCTGTTTGGCGACCAGGTAGACCACGCGCCTGAGCGCTTTACGGACTCCAGGGCTACAGCCAAGACCTTGGGCCTCTCGGCCCCGCGCCAGCAAACGGGTGCCTTTCGCTCCTTTCGTGGCCAAGGAAGGGGCGCCCCCACACGTGCCGCCAGCCACACGCCGCCCAACAGAATCTTCAGCGCGGTAGCGGCCATTGAAACCGCCCGGGAGGCGGTCGGGGACAACAGCGTGGCCAGTCCGCACCCGCTCCCACAGCATCCGCCTCAAAACCTTCCTAGTCCGAGTTTTCAGGCCCATGTGACGCCAGTGGGGGGCAGGGTCCACCATCACCTCTTCCACTGGCACACCGTCACATCGGACAGGTGGGTGCTGCAAATCGTCCGAAGGGGCTACTCCCCCCCCTTCGAGGCGACCCCTCCAGCCATGCCACCGCAGTACCACCGCGTGTCGGGGGACCACTTGCGACTTCTGCAGGAGGAAGTTACGGCCCTCTTGGCCAAGGGGGTCATCAAGCGCGTTCCTGGGCCAGAAGTAAGGTGTGGTTGCTACTCCCTCTACTTTCTGGTACCCAAGAAGGGCAAAGGGGGCCTACGCCCTATCTTGGACCTACGGAACGTCAACGGCATCCTCCGGAAGGAGAAGTTCAAGATGTTGACTTTAGCTCAGGTCTTGGCTGCTCTAGACCCACAAGACTGGATGGTGGCGTTGGACTTGCAGGACGCCTACTTTCACATCCCCGTCCTGCCGGCCCACCGGCGTTACCTGCGGTTTACGGTAGGCCTCGAGCATTTTCAGTTCACCGTGCTTCCCTTTGGCCTTACCAGCGCCCCACGGGTGTTCACGAAAGTGATGGCGGTGGTCGCAGCTAATCTGCGTAGGTTAGGGGTTTCAGTCTTCCCCTACCTCGACGACTGGTTGTTGAAGGCGGGCTCGCCCCAGACAGTCGTCAACCACCTCCAGATTACGGCGGATCTCCTGCACATGCTGGGGTTTTCCATCAACGTGCCAAAATCACACCTGTGTCCCTCCCAAAAGCTCCTCTTCATCGGAGCTGTTCTAGACTCGGCGCAGTTTCGGGTTTATCCTCCCAAGCAGCGAGTCCGGGATATTCAGGCGCTGATTCCGATCTTTCAGCCTTTATCCCGTGTTTCGGTCAGGTTGACGCTGCGGCTCCTGGGGCTGATGGCTTCCTGCATCCTTCTGGTGCATCACGCCCAGTGGCCGATGAGGGCTCTGCAGTGGGACCTGAAGTTTCAGTGGGCCCAGCATCAGGGCAACCTGTCCGACCATGTCCTGATCTCAGAGGGCACTGCGAGACAGCTGCAGTGGTGGCTCACGGACCGCGATTGGGTCAACGGCAGATCCCTCTCCCTTCCCCGACCGGAGCACGTGGTTGTGACGGACGCGTCCCTCCAGGGCTGGGGAGGCCACATGGGAGAGGCGGAGATCAGAGGCCTCTGGTCTCCGGCGGAGTCCCAGCTCCATATCAACCTTCTGGAGCTGCGGGCGATTCGTCTGGCACTGAAGGCATTCCTCCCCTCTGTCCGAGGGAGTGCAGTGCAGGTGTTCACGGACAACACCACCCCCATGTGGTACTGCAACAAACAGGGCGGTGTGGGGTCCTGGAACCTCTGTCAAGAGGCTCTGCGGCTCTGGCAGTGGCTGGAACATCAGGGCGTGACCCTGGTGGTTCACCACCTGGCAGGTTCTCTGAACGCCAGGGCGGACAAACTCAGCCGACAGTGCTCGATGGATCACGAATGGCGTCTGAACTGGGACGTGGCGCAAGGCATCTTTCTGCAGTGGGGAGAGCCTTGGTTAGATCTATTCGCCACCGAAGAGAATGCGCAATGTCATCAGTTCTGCGCGTTGGAATTTCCAAGGCGGCACTCGCTCGGCAACGCGTTTCGTTGCGAGTAGAGTTGCGGTCTGTTATACGCCTTTCCGCCTATACCACTTCTGCCCAGAGTGCTGAAGAAGATCAGGCGCGATCGGGCCCAAGTCATCCTTGTGGCTCCGGACTGGGCTAGAAGGTTCTGGTATCCCGAGCTACTCAATATGTCAGTCGGTCCCCCGATCCGTCTGCCTCTTCAGGAGGACCTTCTGTCGCAGCAGCAGGGGACGGTCCTCCACCCGAACCTGTCCAGTCTCCACCTCCATGCTTGGAGATTGAGCGGCGGCAGTTGAGGCCATTTTACTTGCCTCCTGAAGTTTGTAATGTTATTCTGGCAGCCAGGCGTCCCTCCACAAAGTCGGTATACGCCTGCCGGTGGAACAAATTTGTGGCATGGTGCACAGCAAAGGCTGTGGATCCCCTTTCTGCCCCTCTTTCTGAAGTCCTTCTCTATCTTCTTTCTCTTGCCCAGCAGGGCTCTGCTCTGGGCACTATCAAGGGCTACCTTTCTGCCCTTTCGGCCTTCCTAAGGCTGCCTGATCAACCTTCTTTGTTCTAGTTCCCTATAGTAACTCGTTTTCTGAAGGGCATCACACACACGTTTCCACCTGTTCCCTTTGTGATGCCTCAGTGGGACTTGAACCTGGTTCTTACTTTCCTGATGTGCGCTCCCTTTGAGCCACTTCATTCTTGTCCACTCGGTCTTCTCACCGTGAAGACAGCTTTCCTGGTTTCCATCACCTCTGCCAGGAGAGTGAGTGAGCTCCAGGCTCTATCTTGCAAACCCCCTTTCCTGTCTGTGCATCCGGACAAAGTGGTGTTGCGTACAAAACCATCTTTCTTGCCCAAAGTAGTCTCTGCTTTTCACATCGGGCAGTCCATCACCTTGCCCTCCTTCTTCCCGCCTCCGCATCCCTCAAAGGATGAAGAGTGGCTCCATCGTCTGGACCCAAAACGTGCGCTTTCATTCTATGTGGATTGCACACGCCAGTTCTGGGTGGATGACCAACTCGTTGTTGGTTACGTGGGTGCGAAGAAGGGACGGGCGGTGCATAAACGGACCATCTCTTGGTGGGTCGTCTTATGCATCAAGGCGTGCTACTCCTTGGCTAGAAAGGAGCCTCCAGTTGGGCTGACGGCCCATTCCACTCGGGCCACGGTGGCTACTACTGCCCTGGGTTGGGGAGTCCCCCTGCAGGACATTTGCCAGGCGACTACGTGGGCCTCGCTGCACACCTTTGCGAGGCACTACTGTCTGGACAGTCAAGTCCGGAGGGAAAGCTTCTTTGGGCGTTCCGTCCTCCAGGACCTTCTGGTGTGAGTATTGGTTCGCAGACCCACCACCGGGGTTTATATTGCGGGGTTATCTATTCTAAGGTAAGGAATCTAATACTAACCTGTTTCTTTCAGATGAACAAGTTACTTACCTTCGGTAACGATATATCTGTAAGAAACATTAGTTAGTATTAGATTCCTTACCGCCCCACCCATCCGCCCAGTTCTGCGAACTGATACCTAGGGCCCTAGTTTCTTGGCACCAGTGTTGGTTCTAGCATGGGTCTGCGTATCTGGCACGGAAAAGCTGTGTCTAAGAACTGACGTCAGCGCTCATGGGCGGCGTCTAAGTACTCCGACGACGTCATTCCGGCGCAGACTACGCCAACTACGGACCCTGAGCCAGAGACGACGCCTAACGACACGCAGGGGTATTGCTACGCAAAAATTTCCGAATCCAGTCTGACGCCTGGGGATATTCTAAGGTAAGGAATCTAAAACTAACTATTGTTACCAAAGGTAAGTAACTTGTTCTTCTAGACTCCAACTGGAGATTAAAATCCCCTATGAGTGTAAAATGAGGGTAGCGCACCTGGAGTTGTCCTAGACATTCTCCTATTGAGTCAAGAAATGGAATGGCATTACCTGGAGGGCGATAAACCAGACCCCGGAAAATGACGCAGAAGCAATCTGAAAGAAACAGGTTAGTATTAGATTCCTTACCTTAGAATATCCCCAGGCGTCAGACTGGATACGGAAATTTTTGCATAGCAATACCCCTGCGCGTCGTTAGGCGTCATCTCTGGCTCTGCGTCCGTCGTCGGCGTCGTCTGCGCCGGAATGACGTTGTCGGAGTACTTAGATGCCGCCCATGCGCGCTGACGTCATTTCTTCTTCAGATCCGGAGAAGCTCTACCCCTTAGTCACTTTTTGACTAAAACTTTTTGTTCATTTTTGATCCTTTTCAAGTCATCCTCAACTCTTCAGGTGCCGGTAGGGATGCCCGGGTTTAAACCCTGCTCGAAGTGTAGTCGACTGAGGTCGAATACCGACCCCCATCGCCGTTGTCTGCAACACCTAGGCCTCGACCACGACGACCGATCCTGTTCCGACTGTCGGGCCCTGACGTCGAAGGTTAGGCGGGAGCGGTCCCGCAAGCGGCTCGAGCTCCGGCAGTCGGCCCGCGCCGAGTCCTCGCAGCTCCGGAAGTCGGTGTGAGAAGTTGGCCTGATATGTAGTGCTCACTATTCTAGTGATCACTGTGTATCATTCCAAACAACCCTTATTGATGATTGGCTGTAAGTCAACCTTATAGACCAGCTATCCTAGTAGCATGGACAAGAGCAGTCTTTAGGCTAAATTCTAGAGGGCGTGTTAAGCCAGCTGTTATACCATCACATATACCCCTTGAACACCAAGTGAAAGGACACCACACAAGTTGTTATGAAAATAAAAGGATATTTATTTATAACAAGTCTACCCTGATCTCTTTATGAGTCAGGGAGCTAAGCACACAACAAAACTCTTAAGAAAATACTTTAAGTTGCACAATTTACACAAATGCCCGAGGGGCACGAAAAACCATATACTACAAAAGTGGAATGCGAAATACTAGCAGGTAAGTAACAAGATCCAGAGGCTTCAGGATCGCTAGGACTACACTACTGAACCCTAAGGTTAGGAGCAGGAGGCCTAGGGAGATAGGGTGCAGAGTGTGCACTCTCACGCGGGATGCGGGACAAAGTCTATGGAGGCTAGTATTTGTAAAGTTACAGTTATCGGACGAATCCGACTAGATAGGCTGAAAACGAAAAAGGATCTGCACACTTAGATAGTGAACCTACATTTGAGGACCGAAATGCTCTGGTTACCTAGCCCAGGGCTGCGGCTGCATAGGGTTCAAAAGAATTCAGGAATCCTCGTTACAGTCTATGGAGCCTGAAAGAAGAAGTTGCTGGCAGGCGACCAGTGATGATGTTCGATGTGATCCAAGCCTGGATCGATGATGGAGACGACCTGAAAGCAGAGGGGACTCAGTTCTTAATCACTAGCCAGTGATTAGGTGGGCACCAGGATGGCACCGGATGAAGTCACCTCGACCAGGTGAGTGGGCGACGCTGGGCTCTGCAGTTTCTCGGACCAGGAGGTGTTGTCAGCGACCAGGATGGAGGTGCGAGCTGTCCCATGAAGGTGTCTGCTGTTGGCGATGCTGGACCCAGGATTGGGGCAACAAACCTTGGCAAAGTCAAGCCCACGCGGTGGAGACCAGACGGTGTCTGGAGTAGACCAGGAGGGTCCGGGGTGCTCCTCTCTTGGAAGGGAGCAAGGGCCAGTCTGGAGCAACCAGACCAGCGATGTAATCGTCGTGGTTCTTCGTCAGGAGGGCTACAAGCCTGCAGGCAAGTGGCCGGACAACGCGGTGAGCAGCAAAGAGCAGAAGGGCCCCACGCAGATCTCGTGGATGCTGGGGGGCTGGACTTCGGTGCTGGAGCTGCTCAGGGTTAGGGCTTCTCAAACCCCAAAGCACTCACTCGAGGATCCTTCGGCGGTCGTGCTGGATAAGCGTCGTGCAGTTTTGAAGATGGCCGGTCCCTTCAGGTCTCGTCACACCCACGAATCTCAGCTGGGCTGATGATGTAGGTAGAGGTCAGAGGTGCCAGGGAATCCGGGTCTCGTCGAGCTGGGCAGTCTTGATCCGGAGGATGGACTTGCAGCAAACCGCATGCGCTTAGGTGGTGCCCGCTGGTGCAGGGTGGCTACTCCTTAGCCACAAGGGAGAGTCTTCAGAAATGTTCAAGAGTTCTTTCGTGGAAAGTAGTCAAGATTCAGAATTATCTAATTTGGGAAGGGGGCCCGCTCCTACCTTTATACTAAAGAAAGGGGCTGGCACGCGACTAGGTCCTGCCCATGGGTGGGACCAGGAAGGGGGGTGGTTACACCCCTCTCCCTTGTCCGGACTTTCCCCAGCTCAGGGGCTGGTGGGCTCCTGGAACTGGTTCAAGCCGACATATGCACAGTGAGCACCGGGGTGCCACTTGCAGTCACCTTCCTCTCAGCCCTGCCTACTTGGGATAAACAAAACCCTGTCTGGGATGGTGCTAGCACCGCCCCTGACAGGAAACCCTTTGTCCAAGCTCTCTTCGATGGAAGGACTCCCAGCAGCAGGAGGTCAGACTTGTGTCTGTGGTGGCAGCATCCATTTTGTGATGCTGAGGCTCGAGTTAACTTTAACCGGGGTTCAAAGTTACATACATGTCGTGTCCCTCTAGAAGGGTGAAATGCTAACCCCGTCGCCAGAATTGGCGAGGGGTTAGTATTCCAATTCGTATGACACCTTACTCGACATGTTTTGATAAAGCGATACCAAAGTTGGCAAATAACCGCGAGGATTATAATGCACTTAAGAGTATATGGTACGCGTTATCATGGAACAGCTATTAGGACTTGGTTCCGCAAGCTGCAAACGGGCTCAGCTCATGCCAGAGCACCATCTCACATAATTCCAAGCATTCTGCCTTCAGGATTGTTAAGGCCTGCCATAGGAGTGACTGATAGGAATACATGTGTCCATTTTAGGGTTAGATATAGGTATACTATATCTAAAGCAAAGGGTGATTACACCACCTTGCCCCAGCTGTCGTGCAGCCAGTTGTGTCAGATTTAGATGGCCAGCCAGGGGTGGCATAATACATGCTTCAGCCCCTAGTAGGCCCTGGGTACACCTATGCCCTGGATACAGGGACTGATAAGGTGGTCCAGTACCAATTGGTAAATGCACCTAAGGTACACGTGTCAATTTACAGAGAGAACAGCTAGGCTGTGGGTCTGATTAGCAGGCCCACAGCCAGGGAACGTCGTAAACCAGTGAAGCAAAAAGCAAAAATCTGGGGTGATCATAGGATTGCAGGCCCTACTCTCCTACATGACCCCCGCCCAAACTTTGGGACAATAATCTAACCTTGACCAGGTGAGTCTTCTTGCTCTAAGTGGAAATACCTGGAGAGCCCATCTGCATTGCCATGATCAGTGCCAGGTCTATGCTCCACTGTAAAATCCATCCCCTGTAGGGAAATGGACCACCTAAGTAGTTTGGGGTTTTCACCCTTCATCTGATTTAGCCACAAGAGGGGCTTATGGTCAGTCTGAATCTTGAAATGAGTGCCAAACAAGTATGGCCTCAGTTTCTTCAGGGCCCAAACCACAGCAAAGGCCTCCCTCTCAATAGCTGACCAATTCTTCTCTCTGGGGGTCAGCCTTCTGCTAATAAAAGCAATGGGCTGGTCATGACCATCAAAATTCAGCTGAGATAGAACAGCTCCCACACCCAACTCAGAAGCAATTGTTTGGACAATGAATGTTTTGGAGTAGTCTGGACTCTTTAGGATAGGTGCTCTGCACATGGCCTGCTTTAGGTCATCGAATGCTTTTTGACAGCTTGCTGTCCACTGAACTTTCTTTGGCATCTTTTTACTTGTCAGGTCATTAAGTGGAGTCACAATAGATCCATAATTTCTGACAAATTTCCTGTAATAACCAGGCAGGCCCAAGAAAGCTCGAACCTGAGTCTGGGTGGTTGGAGGAGCCCAGTCCTTGATGGCCTGTATCTTGCTCTCCAGTGGCTGAACCTGGCCTCCACCTACAAGGTGGCCCAGGTATACAACCTGTGTCTGCCCTATCTGGCCCTTAGTGGCCTTGATAGTGAGACCTGCCTTTTGCAGTGCCTCTAACACTTTCCTCAGGTGGACCAGGTGATCCTCCCAGGTGGAGCTAAAGACAGCCATATCATCAAGATATGCTGCACAGAAGTCATCCAACCCAGTGAGAACTTGATTCACCAGCCTTTGGAAGGTGGCAGGTGCATTTTTCAAACCAAAGGGCATTACCACAAATTGATAATGCCCACCAGGGGTAGAAAATGTTGTTTTGGGCTTGGCCTCCTCAGCTAACCTGATTTGCCAATACCCAGCTGTCAGGTCAAATGTACTTAAGTAGTTGGCAGAAGCCAACCTGTCTATAAGTTCATCTGCTCTTGGTATTGGGTGGGCATCAGTCTTAGTGACTGCATTGAGACCTCTGTAGTCTACGCAAAACCTAATCTCTTTCTTACCACCCTGGGTGTGAGGCTTTGGCACTAGAACTACTGGACTAGCCCAAGGGCTATCTGAGGGCTCAATGACTCCCAGCTCCAACATTTTCTGCACTTCTGTCTTAATGCAGTCTCTGACATGATCAGGCTTTCTGTAGATTTTACTCTTGACTGGCAGACTGTCCCCAGTGTCAACCTCATGGGTACACCAATTGGTCTGACTGGGTGTCAGAGAGAACATATGTCTAAAGGATTGAAGAACTTGTTTGCAATCCTTTTGCTTATGTTCAGAGAGGCTGCCACAAAAGACAACACCATCTACTGACCCATCATCAGGGTTCTGAGTGAGCAGGTCTGGGAGAGGGTCACTCTCCTCCTCCTGTCCCTCATCTGTGGCCATGAGCAAGCTCATGTCCTTCCTGTCGACATATGCTTGGAGCCTGTTTACATGGAGCACCCTGAGGGGGCTCCTGGGAGTTCCAAGGTCCACCAGGTAGGTGACCTCTCCCTTTTGCTCAATGATTGTGTGGGGCCCAGACCATTTGTCTTTGAGTGCTGCTGGGGCCACTGGCTCCAGCACCCACACCTTCTGTCCAGACTTGTACACAGTCAGGACAGCCTTTTGGTCATGCCAAGCTTTTTGTAGTTCTTGGCTTGCCTCAAGGTTTTTAGATGCCTTTTCCATGTACTCAGCCATCCTGGAGTGGAGACCAAGTACATAGTCCACAATGTTGGTTGCAGGCTTTTTGAGAGGTCTCTCCCATCCTTCCTTTACCAAACAATGGGGTCCTCTTACAGGATGCCCATACAGAAGTTCAAAAGGGCTGTAGCCAACCCCCTTCTGTGGGACCTCTCTGTAAACAAACAAGAGGCAGGGTATCAGGACATCTCATCTTCGCCTGAGCTTTTCATGTAGTCCATAAATCATCCCTTTGAGGGTCCTGTTGAACCTTTCAACAAGCCCATTGCACTGTGGATGATAGGGTGTGGTGAACTTGTAGTTGACACCACATTCCTTCCACATTGCAGTCAGATATCCTGACATGAAGTTTGCACCTCTGTCAGAGACAACCTCCTTAGGGAAGCCCACTCTGGAGAACACTCCAACTAGGGCTCTTGCCACAAAAGGTGCTGTAGTGGTCCTAATGGGAATAGCTTCAGGATACCTGGTGGCATGGTCCACCACCACCAGTATAAACCTGTGCCCTGATGCTGTCTGGGGTTCCATTGGACCAACAATGTTAATCTCCACTCTTTCAAAAGGTACCCCCACCACAGGTAGTGGTATAAGGGGGGGCCTTTGTTGTGCCACCTGACTTACCACTGGCTTGGCAAGTGACACATGAGCGACAAAACTCCTTGGTATCTTCATTCATGCGAGGCCAGTGAAAGTGTGAGACAAGTCTGTCCCAAGTCTTATTCTGGCCTAAGTGTCCTGCAAGGGGAATCTCATGGGCCAAGGTAAGAAGGAAACCTCTCTGAGACAAGGGGATAACCAGCCTCCTGGTTGCACCAGGCTTGGGGTCTCTTGCCTCAGAGTACAGGAGTCCATCATCCCAGTATACCCTGTGGGCACCTGTGGCGTTCCCTGCAGCCTCAGCAGCAGCCTGCTGTCTGAGGGGTTCAAGTGAAGGGCAGTCTAACTGTGCCTTCCCCAGGTCTTCCCTCGAGGGCCCCCCTGAGCCCAGAAACTCAACCTGATCAGGTTCAAGTTCTTTAGGCTCAGTTTCCCTCAGTTCTTTGAGGTCAGCCTCCTCTGATACTTGATCCACAACCTGGGGCAAGGGGGAAGGCAATGCCTTAACCCTACTGCTCCTCTCTTGGAAGGTGTCTGGTCCATTGTTCCAGGATCCAGCACCTGTTAAGTGGGGCATCTTTTGGCCTGTGACCTAGTCACAGCAAGGACATGTGCTGGCAAGCCTAACATTTCCATGTGAGTCCTCTGCTCCACTTCTGACCATAGTGATGTTTCCAAACCATTGCCCAACAAACATTCTACTGGGAGGTCTGAACTAACCACAACTTTTTTTTGGCCACTTACCCCTCCCCAGGAGAAATCAACAATTGCCATACTATGGTGGGTAGTGACATTGCTGGCATTGGTCACTAGGTAGTCTGTACCTAGCATGATCTGTCCAGGGTCCACAAAGTTAGGTGTCACCATTGTGACACTGGCACAAGTGTCCCTGTATGCCTGAGCCATTTTTCCATTAATAAAAGGTGTCTGCCTGTATTTGCCCAAAGTATTGGGACTTGCATCAGGGGATATATCCACATCCCCTGTAGAGACAAGGACAGCCTGAGTGAGTGTGCCAACTAGGTTGTCATACCCCTCAGATCACCAGGTTAACCCAACTAATCCCTTGAGAGGTGCACTACCACTACTGACTGTACTAGGGGGTGCAGGTGCCTTAGGGGCTGTAGTGGTAGGAGTTTGCCCTCCTGTCTTGGTGCACTCAATAAACCAGTGAGTTTTACTTTTACAGTATTGGCACCACCTTTTTGACTGGCCTTCTTGAGTCTTCTTTTTCTGCTGGGAAGCCTGGCCCCCACCCTCTTTGGTTTGTTGGGGACCTGTTGAAGACTTCTGGTCATTTTGTTCACTCTTGTTACTACCCTTTTAGTCTGCTTTCTTCTGACCACCCTGGTTCTGAGCCTGGTTCTGCTTGACCCTTGTTCTGACCCATCTGTCTGCCTTCTTTCCCAATTCTTGGGGAGAGGTCAGATCCGAGTCAACAAGGTGCTGATGCAACAACTGGTTCTGACAGTTATTTAACATCTGTTCTCTCATGATCAGATTATACAACCCTGTGTAATCAGTAACCTTACTACCCAGCAACCAGCCTTCCAAAGCCTTAGTGGCACAATCCACAAAGTCAGACCAATCCTGAGACTGAATTTTCTGGGTGTTTCTGAACAGCAACCTGTACTGCTCAGTTGTTAAGCCAAACCCATCAATCAGTGTATTCTTCAGGACTTGGTAATTGTTAGCATCCTCAGCTCTAGTAGTGAGGAGCTTATCTCTACCTTTGCCTTCAAAGGAGAGCCACAAGATAGCTGCCCACTGACTCTGGGGGATGCACTGGACAGTGCAGGCCCTCTCCAAAGCAGTCATCCATTTGTGGATGTCATCCCCTTGTTTAAAGGGGGGCACTATCTTACTCATGTGTCTAGTGTCTAAACTCCTGTCCTTTTCTCTAGGTAAAATGCTGCCACCAGTGGGGTCTGCCCCACTCAATTTCTGCTCTCTAGCAAAGGCAAGTCTCTCTTTGGCCAGGGCAAGTTCTTCCCTTTCAATCCTCATATTGACTTCCCTCATCATGGCCTCATGCTCTCTCCTCTGAGGGGATGTCATCCCTCTGTGAGAAGAGGTCTGAGAGCCATTGGTTCAAATTGATCTGTTAGAGCCTCTGGATAGAGACCTAACTCGTCCACTCCCAATGTTAAGCCTGCCTGAGAGTGGGCCTGGGGGTCCCCCAAGTCCATTTTCATGCCTGCTTAAATTGGTCCTGGTGAGTCTACTGACTTCTACCTGACCCTTGTCTGCCTCATCCCCTGACAACTCCTGATCCTCTTCCTCTCCTTCACTAACTGTTCCATTGAGCTTGAGGTCAGGGTCCCCAAGGGTTCCCTCTAAGGGGGGCATGCTCCCATCTGGATTAGAAGGGGCTGTGTTAGAAGCCCTACTTGCATCATAAGTCTCTAAGAGACCTATCAGAAATGGGATGGTAGGGTTAGAAACCTGTTTTAGCTTCCTGGAGGTACACACTTGTCTCATCTCATGGAAGCTAAGAGCTGCATATCTTGACATGACCTGTGGAGGGTCAACTGACATAAGGGGGGCCTCTGAGTTCCCTCCTTTGTCTGACATGCTTTTCTAGTGAGGTGTAAGTGGTGCACTTACCCACACTACTTGTTTGCCTACTGATCCCTTGCTAAGAGTTGTAGTCAGGGTGTGCTTAGCCCTGTTGAACTACAACAGCTGGTTCAGTAGAACTCAGAGTATTCTAAGCTAAGTTATATGTACCTTGGTACTTATGTGATCTTTCAAATGATATTCTTAGGATACGTGTGGTAAAACAACAGCAAGCTCAAATCCCAACCGCTGCTCACCAATGTGAGAAGTTGGCCTGATATGTAGTGCTCACTATTCTAGTGTTCACTGTGTATCATTCCAAACAACCCTTATTGATGATTGGTTGTAAGTCAACCTTATAGACCAGCTATCCTAGTAGCATGGACAGGAGCAGTCTTTAGGCTAAACTCTAGAGGGCGTGTTAAGCCAGCTGTTATACCATCACATATACCCCTTGAACACCAAGTGAAAGGACACCACACAAGTTGTTATGAAAATAAAAGGATATTTATTGATAACAAGTCTACCCTGATCTCTTTATGAGTCAGGGAGCTAAGCACACAAAAACTCTTAAGAAAATACTTTAAGTTGCACAATTTACACAAATGCCAGAGGGGCACGAAAAAACATATACTACAAAAGTGGAATGCGAAATACTAGCAGGTAAGTAACAAGATCCGGAGGCTTCAGGATCGCTAGGACTACACTACTGAACCCTAAGGTTAGGAGCAGGAGGCCTAGGGAGATCGGGTGCAGAGTGTGCACTCTCACGCGGGATGCAGGACAAAGTCTATGGAGGCTAGTATTTGTAAAGTTACAGTTATCGGATGAATCCGACTAGATAGGCTGAAAACGAAAAAGGATCTGGACACTTAGATAGTGAACCTACGTTGGAGCACCGAAATGCTCTGGTTACCTAGCCCAGGGGCTGCGGCTGCATAGGGTTCAAAAGACGTCGGGAATCCTCGTTACAGTCTATGGAGCCTGAAAGAAGAAGTTGCTGGCAGGCGACCAGTGATGATGTTCGATGTGATCCAAGCCTGGATCGATGATGGAGACGACCTGAAAGCAGAGGGGACTCAGTTCTTAATCACTAGCCAGTGATTAGGTGGGCACCAGGATGGCACCGGATGAAGTCACCTCAACCAGGTGAGTGGGCGACGCTGGGCTCTGCAGTTTCTTGGACCAGGAGGCGTTGTCGGCGACCAGGATGGAGGTGCGAGCTGTCCCACGAAGGTGTCTACTGTTGGCGATGCTGGGCCCAGGATTGGGGCAACAAACCTTGGCAAAGTCAAGCCCACGCGGTGGAGACAAGACGGCGTCTGGAGTGGACCAGGAGGGTCCGGGGTGCTCCTCTCTTGGAAGGGAGCAAGGGCCAGTCTGGAGCAACCAGACCAGCGATGTAATCATCGTGGTTCATCATCAAGAGGGCTACAAACAAGCAGGCAAGTGGCCGGACAACACGGTGAGCAGCAAAGAGCAGAAGAGCCCCACTCAGATCTCGTGGATGCTGGGGGGCTGGACTTCGGTGCTGGAGCTGCTCAGGGTTAGGGCTTCTCAAACCCCAAAGCACTCACTCGAGGATCCCTCAGCGGTTGTGCTGGATAAGCGTCGTGCAGTTTTGGAGATGGCCGGTCCCTTCAGGTCTCGTCACACCCACGAATCTCAGCTGGGCTGATGATGTAGGTAGAGTACAGAGGTGCCAGGGAATCCGGGTCTCGTCGAGCTGGGCAGTCTTGATCCGGAGGATGGACTTGCAGCAAACCGCATGCGCTTAGGTGGTGCCCGCTGGTGCAGGGTGGCTACTCCTTAGCCACAAGGGAGAGTCTTCAGAAATGTTCAAGAGTTCTTTCGTGGAAAGTAGTCAAGATTCAGAATTATCTAATTTGGGAAGGGGGCCTGCTCCTACCTTTATACTAAAGAAAGGGGCTGGCACGCGACTAGGTCCTGCCCATGGGTTGGACCAGGAAGGGGGGTGGTTACCCCCCTCCCCATTTGTCTGGACTTTCCCCAGCTCAGGGGCTGGTGTGCTCCTGGAACTGGTTCAAGTCGGCATATGCACAGTGAGCACCGGGGTGCCACTTGCAGTCACCTTCCTCTCAGCCCTGCCAACCTGGGATACACAAAACCCTGTCTGGGATGGTGCTAGCACCGCCCCTGACAGGAAACCCTTTGTCCAAGCTCTCCTCGATGGAAGGACTCCCAGCAGCAGGAGGTCAGACTTGTGTCTGTGGTGGCAGCATCCATTTTGTGATGCTGAGGCTCGAGTTAACTTTAACCGGGGTTCACAGTTACATACATGTCGTGTCCATCTAGAAGGGTGGAATGCCAACCCCGTCGCCAGAATTGGCGAGGGGTTAGTATTCCAATTCGTATGACACCTTACTCGACATGTTTTGATAAAGCGATACCAAAGTTGGCAAATAACCGCGAGGATTATAATGCACTTAAGAGTATATGGTACGCGTTATCATGGAACAGCTATTAGGACTTGGTTCCGCAAGCTGCAAACGGGCTCAGCTCATGCCAGAGCACCATCTCACATAATTCCAAGCACTCTGCCTTCAGGATTGTTAAGGCCTGCCATAGGAGTGACTGATAGGAATACATGTGTCCATTTTAGGGTTAGATATAGGTATACTATATCTAAAGCAAAGGGTGATTACACTACCTTGCCCCAGCTGTCGTGCAGCCAGTTGTGTCAGATTTAGATGGCCAGCCAGGGGTGGCATAATACATGCTTCAGCCCCTGGTAGGCCCTGGGTACACCTATGCCCTGGATACAGGGACTGATAAGGTGGTCCAGTACCAATTGGTAAATGCACCTAAGGTACACGTGTCAATTTAGAGAGAGAACAGCAAGGCTGTGGGTCAGATTAGCAGGCCCACAGCCAGGGAAAGTCGTAAACCAGTAAAGCAAAAAGCAAAAATCTGGGGTGATCATAGGATTGCAGACCCTACTCTCCTACATGACCCCCCCCCAAACTTTTGGACAATAAACTAACCTTGACCAGGTGAGTCTTCTTGCTCTAAGTGGAAATACCTGGAGAGCCCATCTGCATTGCCATGATCAGTGCCAGGTCTATGCTCCACTGTAAAATCCATCCCCTGTAGGGAAATGGACCACCTAAGTAGTTTGTGGTTTTCACCCTTCATCTGATTTAGCCACAAGAGGCGCTTATGGTCAGTCTGAATCTTGAAATGAGTGCCAAACAAGTATGGCCTCAGTTTCTTCAGGGCCCAAACCACAGCAAAGGCCTCCCTCTCAATAGCTGACCAATTCTTCTCTCTGGGGGTCAGCCTTCTGCTAATAAAAGCAATGGGCTGGTCATGACCATCAAAATTCAGCTGAGATAGAACAGCTCCCACAGCCAAATCAGAAGCATCTGTTTGGACAATGAATGTTTTGGAGTAGTCTGGACTCTTTAGGATAGGTGCTGTGCACATGGCCTGCTTTAGGTCATCGAATGCTTTTTGACAGCTTGCTGTCCACTGAACTTTCTTTGGCATCGTTTTACTTGTCAGGCCATTAAGTGGAGTCACAATAGATCCATAATTTCTGACAAATTTCCTGTAATAACCAGTCAGGCCCAAGAAAGCTCGAACCTGAGTCTGGGTGGTTGGAGGAACCCAGTGATGGCCTGTATCTTGCTCTCCAGTGGCTGAACCTGGCCTCCACCTACAAGGTGGCCCAGATATACAACCTGTGTCTGCCCTATCTGGCCCTTAGTGGCCTTGATAGTGAGACCTGTCTTTTGCAGTGCCTCTAACACTTTCCTCAGGTGGGCCAGGTGATCCTCCCAGGTGGAGCTAAAGACAGCTATATCATCAAGATATGCTGCACAGACGTCATCCAACCCAGTGAGAACTTGATTCACCAGCCTTTGGAAGGTGGCAGGTGCATTTTTCAAACCAAAGGGCATTACCACAAATTGATAATGCCCACCAGGGGTAGAAAATGCTGTTTTGGGCTTGGCCTCCTCAGCTAACCTGATTTGCCAATACCCAGCTGTCAGGTGAAATGTACTTAAGTAGTTGGCAGAAGCCAACCTGTCTATAAGTTCATCTGCTCTTGGTATTGGGTGGGCATCAGTCTTAGTGACTGCATTGAGACCTCTGTAGTCTACGCAAAACCTCATCTCTTTCTTACCACCCTGGATGTGAGGCTTTGGCACTAGAACTACTGGACTAGCCCAAGGGCTATCTGAGGGCTCAATGACTCCCGGCTCCAACATTTTCTGCACTTCTGTCTTAATGCAGTCTCTGACATGATCAGGCTGTCTATAGATTTTACTCTTGACTGGCAGACTGTCCCCAGTGTCAACCTCATGGGTACACCAATTGGTCTGACTGGGTGTCAGAGAGAACATATGTCTAAAGGATTGAAGAACTTGTTTGCAATCCTTTTGCTTATGTTCAGAGAGGCTGCCACAAAAGACAACACCATCTACTGACCCATCATCAGGGTTCTGAGTGAGCAGGTCTGGGAGAGGGTCACTCTCCTCCTCCTGTCCCTCATCTGTGGCCATGAGCAAGCTCTTGTCCTTCCTGTCGACATATGCTTTGAGCCTGTTTACATGGAGCACCCTGAGGGGGCTCCTGGGAGTTCCAAGGTCCACCAGGTACGTGACCTCTCCCTTTTGCTCAATGATTGTGTGGGGCCCAGACCATTTGTCTTTGAGTGCTGCTGGGGCCACTGGCTCCAGCACCCACACCTTCTGTCCAGACTTGTACACAGTCAGGACAGCCTTTTGGTCATGCCAAGCTTTTTGTAGTTCTTGGCTTGCCTCAAGGTTTTTAGATGCCTTTTCCATGTACTCAGCCATCCTGGAGCGGAGACCAAGTACATAGTCCACAATGTTGGTTGCAGGCTTTTTGAGAGGTCTCTCCCATCCTTCCTTTACCAAACAATGGGGTCCTCTTACAGGATGCCCATATAGAAGTTCAAAAGGGCTGTAGCCAACCCCCTTCTGTGGGACCTCTCTGTAAACAAACAAGAGGCAGGGTATCAGGACATCTCATCTTCGCCTGAGCTTTTCAGGTAGTCCATGAATCATCCCTTTGAGGGTCCTGTTGAAGCTTTCAACAAGCCCATTGCACTGTGGATGATAGGGTGTGGTGAACTTGTAGTTGACACCACATTCCTTCCACATTGCAGTCAGATATCCTGACATGAAGTTTGCACCTCTGTCAGAGACAACCTCCTTAGGGAAGCCCACTCTGGAGAACACTCCAACTAGGGCTCTTGCCACAACAGGTGCTGTAGTGGTCCTAAGGGGAATAACTTCAGGATACCTGGTGGCATGGTCCACCACCACCAGTATAAACTTGTGCCCTGATGCTGTCTGGGGTTCCATTGGACCAACAATGTCAATCTCCACTCTTTCAAAAGGTGCCCCCACCACAGGTAGTGGTATAAGGGGGGCCTTTGTTGTGCCACCTGACTTACCACTGGCTTGGCAAGTGACACAGGAGCGACAAAACTCCTTGGTATCTTCATTCATGTGAGGCCAGTGAAAGTGTGAGACAAGTCTGTCCCAAGTCTTATTCTGGCCTAAGTGTCCTGCAAGGGGAATCTCATGGGCCAAGGTAAGAAGGAAACCTCTCTGAGACAAGGGGATAACCAGCCTCCTGGTTGCACCAGCCTTGGGGTCTCTTGCCTCAGAGTACAGGAGTCCATCATCCCAGTATACCCTGTGGGCACCTGTGGCGTTCCCTGCAGCCTCAGCAGCAGCCTGCTGTTTGAGGGGTTCAAGTGAAGGGCAGTCTAACTGTGCCTTCCCCAGGTCTTCCCTGGAGGGTCCACCTGAGCCCAGAAACTCAACCTGATCAGGTTCAAGTTCTTTAGGCTCAGTTTCCCTCAGTTCTTTGAGGTCAGCCTCCTCTGAGACTTGATCCACAACCTGGGGCAGGGGGAAGGCAATGCCTTAACCCTACTGCTCCTCTCTTGGAAGGTGTCTGGTCCATTGTTCCAGGATCCAGCACCTGTTCAGTGGGGCATCTTTTGGCCTGTGACCTAGTCACAGCAAGGACATGTGCTGGCAAGCCTAACATTTCCATGTGAGACCTCTGCTCCACTTCTGACCATAGTGATGTTTCCAAACCATTGCCCAACAAACATTCTACTGGGAGGTCTGAACTAACCACACATTTCTTTTGGCCACTTACCCCTCCCCAGGAGAAATCAACAATTGCCATACTATGGTGGGTAGTGACATTGCTGGCATTGGTCACTAGGTAGTCTGTACCTAGCATGATCTGTCCAGGGTCCACAAAGTTAGGTGTCACCATTGTGACACTGGCACAAGTGTCCCTGTATGCCTGAGCCATTTTTCCATTAATAAAAGGTGTCTGCCTGTATTTGCCCAAAGTATTGGGACTTGCATCAGGGGATATATCCACATCCCCTGTAGAGACAAGGACAGCCTGAGTGAGTGTGCCAACTAGGTTGTCATACCCCTCAGATAACCAGGTTAACCCAACTAATCCCTTGGGAGGTGCACTACCACTACTGACTGTACTAGGGGGTGCAGGTGCCTTAGGGGCTGTAGTGGTAGGAGTTTGCCCTCCTTTCTTGGTGCACTCAATAAACCAGTGAGTTTTACTTTTACAGTATTGGCACCACCTTTTTGACTGGCCTTCTTGAGTCTTCTTTTTCTGCTGGGAAGCCTGACCCCCACCCTCTTTGGTTTGTTGGGGACCTGTTGAAGACTTCTGGTCATTTTGTTTACTCTTGTTACTACCCTTTTGGTCTGCTTTCTTCTGACCACCCTGGTTCTGAGCCTGGTTCTGCTTGACCCTTGTTCTGACCCATCTGTCTGCCTTCTTTCCCAATTCTTGGGGAGAGGTCAGATCCGAGTCAACAAGGTGCTGATGCAACAACTGGTTCTGACAGTTATTTAAAATCTGTTCTCTCATGATCAGATTGTACAACCCTGTGTAATCAGTAACCTTACTACCCAGCAACCAGCCTTCCAAAGCCTTAGTGGCACAATCCACAAAGTCAGACCAATCCTGAGACTGAATTTTCTGGGTGTCTCTGAACAGCAACCTGTACTGCTCAGTTGTTAAGCCAAACCCATCAATCAGTGTATTCTTCAGGACTTGGTAATTGTTAGCAACCTCAGCTCTAGTAGTGAGGAGCTTTTCTCTACCTTTGCCTTCAAAGGAGAGCCACAAGATAGCTGCCCACTGACTCTGGGGGACGCACTGGACAGTGCAGGCCCCCTCCAAAGCAGTCATCCATTTGTGGATGTCATCCCCGTGTTTAAAGGGGGGCACTATCTTACTCATGTGTCTAGTGTCTAAACTCCTGTCCTTTTCTCTAGGTAAAATGCTGCCACCAGTGGGGTCTGCCCCACTCAATTTCTGCTCTCTAGCAAAGGCAAGTCTCTCTTTGGCCAGGGCAAGTTCTTCCCTTTCAATCCTCAGATTGACTTCCCTCATCATGGCCTCATGCTCTCTCCTCTGAGGGGATGTCATCCCTCTGTGAGAAGAGGTCTGAGAGCCATTGGTTCGAATGGATCTGTTAGAGCCTCTGGATAGAGACCTAACTCGTCCACTCCCAATGTTAAGCCTGCCTGAGAGTGGGCCTGCGGGTCCCCCAAGTCCATTTTTCATGCCTGCTTAAGTTGGTCCTGGTGAGTCTACTGACTTCTACCTGACCCTTGTCTGCCTCATCCCCTGACAACTCCTGATCCTCTTCCTCTCCTTCACTAACTGTTCCATTGAGGTTGAGGTCAGGGTCCCCAAGGGTTCCCTCTAAGGGGGGCATGCTCCCATCTGGATTAGAAGGGCCTATGTTAGAAGCCCTCCTTGCATCATAAGTCTCGAAGAGACCTATCAGAAATGGGATGGTAGGGTTAGAACCCTGTTTTAGCTTCCTGGAGGTACACACTTGTCTCATCTCCTGGAAGCTAAGAGCTGCATATCTTGACATGACCTGTGGAGGGTCAACTGACATAAGGGGGGCCTCTGAGTTCCCTCCTTTGTCTGACATGCTTTTCTAGTGAGGTGTAAGTGGTGCACTTACCTACACTACTTGTTTGCCTACTGATCCCTTGCTAAGAGTTGTAGTCAGGGTGTGCTAAGCCCTGTAAACTACAACGGCTGGTTCAGTAGAACGCAGAGTATTCTAAGTTAAGTTATATGTACCTTGGTACTTATGTGATCTTTCAAATGATATTCTTAGGATACGTTTGGTAAAACAACAGCAAGCTCAAATCCCAACCGCTGCTCACCAATGTGAGAAGTTGGCCTGATATGTAGTGCTCACTATTCTAGTGATCACTGTGTATCATTCCAAACAACCCTTATTGATGATTGGTTGTAAGTCAACCTTATAGACCAGCTATCCTAGTAGCATGGACAAGAGCAGTCTTTAGGCTAAACTCTAGAGGGCGTGTTAAGCCAGCTGTTATACCATCACATATACCCCTTGAACACCAAGTGAAAGGACACCACACAAGTTGTTATGAAAATAAAAGGATATTTATGTATAACAAGTCTACCCTGATCTCTTTATGAGTCAGGGAGCTAAGCACACAACAAAACTCTTAAGAAAATACTTTAAAGTTGCACAATTTACACAAATGCCCGAGGGGCACAAAAAACCATATACTACAAAAGTGGAATGCGAAATACTAGCAGGTAAGTAACAAGATCCAGAGGCTTCAAGATCGCTAGGACTACACTACTGAACCCTAAGCTTAGGAGCAGGAGGCCTAGGGAGATCGGGTGCAGAGTGTGCACTCTCACGCGGGATGCGGGACAAAGTCTATGGAGGCTAGTATTTGTAAAGTTACAGTTATCGGATGAATCCGACTAGATAGGCTGAAAACGAAAAAGGATCTGGACACTTAGATAGTGAACCTACGTTGGAGCACCGAAATGCTCTGGTTACCTAGCCCAGGGGCTGCGGCTGCATAGGGTTCAAAAGACGTCGGGAATCCTCGTTACAGTCTATGGAGCCTGAAAGAAGAAGTTGCTGGCAGGCGACCAGTGATGATGTTCGATGTGATCCAAGCCTGGATCGATGATGGAGACAACATGAAAGCAGAGGGGACTCAGTTCTTAATCACTAGCCAGTGATTAGGTGGGCACCAGGATGGCACCGGATGAAGTCACCTCGACCAGGTGAGTGGGCGACGCTGGGCTCTGCAGTTTCTCGGACCAGGAGGCATTGTCAGCGACCAGGATGGAGGTGCTAGCTGTCCCACGAAGGTGTCTGCTGTTGGCGATGCTGGACCCAGGATTGGGGCAACAAACCTTGGCAAAGTCAAGCCCACGCGGTGGAGACAAGATGGCGTCTGGAGTGGACCAGGAGGGTCCGGGGTGCTCCTCTCTTGGAAGGGAGCAAGGGCCAGTCTGGAGCAACCAGACCAGCGATGTAATCATCGTGGTTCATCGTCAGGAGGGCTAAAAGCCAGCAGGCAAGTGGCCGGACAACACGGTGAGCAGCAAAGAGCAGAAGGGCCCCACGCAGATCTCGTGGATGCTGGGGGGCTGTACTTCGGTGCTGGAGCTGCTCAGGGTTAGGGCTTCTCAAACCCCAAAGCACTCACTCGAGGATCCCTCGGCGGTCGTGCTGGATAAGCGTTGTGCAGTTTTGGAGATGGCCGGTCCCTTCAGGTCTCGTCACACCCACGAATCTCAGCTGGGCTGATGATGTAGGTAGAGTTCAGAGGTGCCAGGGAATCCGGGTCTCGTCGAGCTGGGCAGTCTTGATCCGGAGGATGGACTTGCAGCAAACCGCATGCGCTTAGGTGGTGCCCGCTGGTGCAGGGTGGCTACTCCTTAGCCACCAGGGAGAGTCTTCAGAAATGTTCAAGAGTTCTTTCGTGGAAAGTAGTCAAGATTCAGAATTATCTAATTTGGGAAGGGGGCCCGCTCCTACCTTTATACTAAAGAAAGGGGCTGGCACGCGACTAGGTCCTGCCCATGGGTGGGACCAGGAAGGGGGGTGGTTACACCCCTCTCCCTTGTCCGGACTTTCCCCAGCTCATGGGCTGGTGTGCCCCTGGAACTGGTTCAAGCCGGCATATGCACAGTGAGCACCGGGGTGCCACTTGCAGTCAACTTCCTCTCAGCCCTGCCTACCTGGGATACACAAAACCCTGTCTGGGATGGTGCTAGCACCGCCCCTGACAGGAAACCCTTTGTCCAAGCTCTCCTCGCATGAAGGACTCCCAGCAGCAGGAGGTCAGACTTGTGTCTGTGGTGGCAGCATCCATTTTGTGATGCTGAGGCTCGAGTTAACTTTAACCGGGGTTCACAGTTACATACATGTTGTGTCCCTCTAGAAGGGTGGAATACTAACCCCGTCACCAGAATTGGCGAGGGGTTAGTATTCCAATTCGTATGACACCTTACTCGACATGTTTTGATAAAGCGATACCAAAGTTGGCAAATAACCGCGAGGATTATAATGCACTTAAGAGTTTATGGTACGCGTTATCATTGAACAGCTATTAGGACTTGGTTCCGCAATCTGCAAACGGGCTCAGCTCATGCCAGAGCACCATCTCACATAATTCCAAGCACTCTGCCTTCAGGATTGTTAAGGCCTGCCATAGGAGTGACTGATAGGAATACATGTGTCCATTTTAGGGTTAGATATAGGTATACTATATCTAAAGCAAAGGGTGATTACACCACCTTGCCCCAGCTGTCATGCAGCCAGTTGTGTCAGATTTAGATGGCCAGCCAGGGGTGGCATAATACATGCTGCAGCCCCTGGTAGGCCCTGGGTACACCTATGCCCTGGATACAGGGACTGATAAGGTGGCCCAGTACCAATTGGTAAATGCACCTAAGGTACACGTGTCAATTTAGAGAGAGAACAGCTAGGCTGTGGGTCTGATTAGCAGGCCCACAGCCAGAGAAAGGAATAAACCAGTGAAGCAAAAAGCAAAAATCTGGGGTGATCATAGGATTGCAGACCCTACTCTCCTACAGTCGTCATCGGTCTTCTGGTTCCTCCTCAGGTAAGAGGCATGAGAGGTCGGAGCGGCGTCATCGATCCTCCGACCGCCCCTGACGCTCGCCCGACGCGGCCATGGTTTTGGGTGGCACCACCCACGCGGCTCCGCTGAAGTCGCTGGCGCTGCATCCTGCCCCACACCTTCGGGTCCCTGAGCAAGATGCGACGCGGGAGGAGATCGAGCAGTACCTCATGGCCATGAGGTCGCTCTCTTCTCCACCGGGCCCCACGGTGCCTTCGGGCCCAGTGGGCCCGGCTACGGGGCCTAGCGGATCGAGTGCTCTGGCACCGACGCCGCCGGCGGCTTCGGTCCCGGTGCCACAGGCCCCGACTGGATCCAGATCCGGATCCGGGCCGACGCCGGTCGACCTCACGACCTCACCGGCACCGTCCCCGAGGGTGTCACCACCGGCGCCAACTTCGGTCGACGCCGGCCCCAGTCCTTCTATCGCTCCCGTTCAGCCGCTGGCACAGCCCGTTGGGCGCCGTATGAGAGCTATTGGTACAATCCACTTCTACGAACGGGCCCCGATTGTTGATCCTGGCTACCAGGCATGGGGTGACGAAGAGGACTGGGAGGGGTCTGAGGACCCTCTCACACGGGAGTCTCAGGACCAAGCGGATTGGACAGAGGAGCTTGGGGAGGCCAGCGGCCTGGACCTCTCTCCAGAAACTGGTTTTGTCTCCCCTCCTACCGTGGCTACGGTGGAGGGGGCAGCCTATAGCGTAGTGTTGATGCGGGCGACTAAGGCCTTAAACATTATGCTCCCCCCAAGTCAAGTCAAGTCAAGTAGAAATTTATATAGCGCACTACATACCCAGAGGGTCTCAAGGCGCTTGAGGAAGGGGGAGAATTACTTATCGAATATCCAGGTTTTAAGCTGTTTTCTGAAGGCTAGGTGGTTTTGAGTAAAGCGGAGGTGGATGGGAAGGGAGTTCCAGGTTTTTGCCGCTAAGTAGGAGAAGGATCTTCCCCCCATGGTGGTTTTGTGGATGCTCGGAACAGCGGCGAGGGCTTGGTTGGACGAACGCAGCTGGCGGGTGTAGAAGGATAGTCGCGTGTTGAGGCATTGGGGTCCAAGTTGTAGAGGGCTTTGTGTGCGTGGGTGAGGAGACAGAACGTTATCCTCTTATTGACGGGGAGCCAGTGGAGGTCTTTCAGGTGACCGGAAATGTGGTCTTTGCGAGGGATGTCTAGTATGAGTCTGGCTGAAGCGTTTTGGATGCGTTGGAGTTTTTTCTGAAGTTTTGCGGTGGTACCGGCGTACAGGGTGTTTCCGTAGTCCATTCGGCTTGTGATCAGTGCGTGGGTGACCGTTTTTCTAGTTTCGGTGGGGATCCAGCGAAATGTTTTTTTGAGCATGCGTAGGATGTTGAAGCATGATGATGAAACGGCGTTGACTTGTCTGGTCATCGAGAGTGAGGAGTCCAGGATGACGCCCAAGTTCCGTGCGTGGTCCGTCGGGATGGGTGCTTTTCCTAGGGCCGCTGGCCACCAAGAGTCGTCCCAGGCGGAAGGGGAAGTACCTAAGATGAGGACTTCCGTTTTGTCCGTGTTCAGTTTAAGACGGCTGTGCTTCATCCATTCGGCTACTTCTTTCATCCCTTCGTGTAGGTTGGTTTTGGCGGTGTTTGGGTCTTTGTTGAGTGAGAGGATCAGTTGAGTGTCATCAGCGTAGGAGATGATGTTGAGGTTGTGTTGTCGTGCGATGGTTGCGAGGGGTCTCATGTATACTTTGAAGAGGGTAGGGCTGAGAGAAGATCCTTGTGGCACGCCGCAGATGACTTCGGTGGCCTCTGACTTAAAAGGTGGGAGGCGGACTCTCTGAGTTCTTCCGGCAAAGAACGAGGTGATCCAGTCCAGTGCTTTTCCTTGAATTCCAATGTTGTTGAGGCGATGTATAAGGGTGCTATGACATGACAGACTGTGTCGAAGGCTGCAGAGAGGTCAAGGAGGATGAGGGCGACTGTTTCTCCGTTGTCCAGTAGAGTTCGAATGTCGTCTGTTGCTGAGATGAGGGCTGTTTCGGTGCTGTGTTTGGCTCGGAAGCCGGACTGTGAGTAGTCGAGGGATTTGTTGGTTTCGAGGAACGCGGCGAGCTGATTGTTGACGGCTTTCTCAATGACTTTGGCCGGGAATGGGAGGAGCGAGATGGGGCGGTAGTTTTTGAGTTTGGTGGGGTCTGCTGTGGGTTTTTTCAGAAGGGCGCTGTGTTCGGCGTGTTTCCAGCTTTCCGGGAAGGTGGCGGAGTTGAGGGAGCAGTTGATGACGTCTCGGAGGTGGGGTGCGATGATGGAGTCTGCTTTGTTGAAGATGTGGTGGGGACATGGGTCTGTTGGGGATCCTGAGTTGATGGAGTTCATCAGGCGAATGGTGTCATCAGTGGTGATTGGGTTCCAATCATAAAGGATGTTCGAGGGGAGTTTAGGTTCGGAGGTGGGCTGGGTGGGTTGGTCTCCGGGTTGGTTGTCAAAGCTGTTATGGATGTCGGCGATTTTGTCGTGGAAGAACGAAGCTAGTGATTCGCAAAGGACTTGAGAGGGAGTGATGTCGTTGGTGCTGGGGTTGGTAAACTCTTTGACGATGTTGAATAGTTCCTTGCTGTTGTGGGCGTTGTTGTCTAGTCGGTCTTTGAATGCTGATTTCTTGGTTGTCCGGATAAGTTGGTGGTGTTTACGGGTGGCGTTTTTGAAGGCGTCTTTGGTGATAGTGTTTGGGTCTTTTTTCCAGGCTTTCTCAAAGGAACGACAGAGTTTCTTGGATTTCTTAAGGTCATCGTTGAACCAGGGGGCGTTTTTGCTGCCTAGCTTGATTTGATGTTTTTTCAAGGGTGCTAGGTTGTCGGCGCTGTGTGTTAGCCATTGTGTGAGGTTGATTTCTGCTTGGTTAGGGTTCGACGAATAGTCAGGGGGGTTTTGAAGAAGCGATGTGGAGATCTGGTTGATGGTGATTTTGTTCCAGTTTCTTCGCAGAGTTGGTTGAGGGTGGTTGTGGATCGTGGTCTTTTTGTAGTTGAAGTGGACGCAGCTGTGGTCCGTCCAGTGGAGAGTTGTGGTGTGATTGAAGGAGATGTACTTGCTGGAGGTGAAGATAGGGTCGAGTGTGTGTCCTGCGTAGTGGGTGGGGGTGTTTACAAGTTGTTTGAGTCTGAGATTGGCGAGATTATCAAGAAGGGTGGTGGTGTACTGTTAGTGTTGTTGCTTTTTTCCAGGTGGAAATTGAGGTCTCCCAGTAGAATGTATTCCTCGGAGGGGAGGGCGTGTGGGGTGATGAAGTCAGTGATGTCTACACTGAATTGTGTACGGGGTCCTGGTGGCCTGTAGAGGAGTGTGCCTCTGAGTGTGGTCTTGGGGTCGGTGTGGATCTGGAAGTGAAGGTGTTGGGCGATGGCGAGGTTGACGTCTGAGCTGGTTGAGATGCGGATGGAGTTCTTATGGACGATGGCGATGCCTCCTCCTGTTTGGTTGGTGCGGTCCTTTCGGATGATCTTGTAGCCTTCCGGGATGGCTATGGTGATGTCTGGAGCTGATGAGGCATTCATCCAGGTTTCTGTTAGGAAGGCGACGTCCAGGGAAATGGTGTCGAGTAGATTCCAAAGGACGATGGCGTGTTTGTGGACCGAGCGGTGTTGAGAAGGATGCATTTTAGGTGGTTAGCGTCGGAGCTCTGTTTGGAGTTTGTGGATTTGGTGTGGGTCTTGATGCAGTCGAACTTGCAGGAGTGGCATGTGAAGGGTCCATGGGTGTGTCCTGGGGCGGCTTGGTGGCAGTTTGGTGGACGGCCGGGGTTAAGGGCTGAGAGGGTTGCGGCGTCGTATGTAATACGGGAGGGCTGGGATTTGCGGGGGCCAGGGGGTCTGGCGGTGGGCGCGGTCCAGGCGCGGACAGGCGTAGACGGGCTTACCTTTGGCGCACCTTCGGCGCGGCCGCAGCGCGTGGCCGCTGCACGTATGTTCATCTGTCAAATATGGAGAGTGTAGGGGGCGGAGCGTGGGAGGGTCAGCTGGGAGGCGGGAGCGGGGAGGAGACACGGGCCACGAGTGACCAACAACAAAATGGACGGGCAGAAAGCGAAACTGGGCACAGTTCCACGAACACGACTGAATTGAAGAAAATAAAATAAACAGAGCAATGCAGCGCGATATGGTATAAGAAAAAGTACAAAGAAATACAATTAAATGATACCAGGCGCTATGATGGCTTTGTGGCGCTTTGGAGATGCAGGTGATGGCGGGGCGCCGTCTCAGAGGCAGGTAATGGGCGCTACAGAGCGTTGAGGCGCTCAGTGGGTAATGCGGCCAAATTCAGCAGGAGGAGGGGAGCAGTCCACCAGGGAGTCGAGGTGGGGATCGTGGAGGAGCGACCGCTATGGAGCTAGTCCAGCGGCCGTGAGGACTAATCTCCTCACCGAGGTCCTCAAACCGCAGTCAAGCTCGGTCGAGCCTCTGCTGCCGTTCAATGAGGCCCTATGTGACGTTCTGTTGGGCACCTGGTCCAAGCCCGCCTCAGGACAGCCTGTGGACAGGAACGTGGCCAGACGCTACCACCCGGCTCCGGGTGACCCAAGCTTCCTGTCGACCTACCCAACCCCCGAGAGCCTGGTTATCCAGGCCTCTAACTCCCAGACCGCATTCCCGTCGGCTCCTCCCGACAGGGAATCCAAGAGGTTTGAACAGTTTGGCAAGAAAGTGTTCTCGTCCCTTAGTCTGGGACTGTGGTCAGTCAACACCGCATGCCTCTTGGGCCGCTACACCCACACCCTGTGGGACACGGTTGCGGACGTGCTGCCACAATGCCCTGAGGAGGTCAGGGCTAAACTCGCCCAAGCCCTAGTGGAGGGTCGAGGTGCAGCACGGTACTCAATCCGGTGCGGACTGGATACCACCGATACACTAGGCAGAGCGATGGCCACGACAGTGGCGATTCGACGCCACGCCTGGTTACGGTGCGCCAATTTTTCAGCCGATATCCAAGCTACTCTTCTGGACATGCCGTTTGATGGCCGTCGCCTGTTTGGCGACCAGGCAGACCACGCGCTTGAGCGCTTTAAGGACTCCAGGGCTACAGCCAAGTCCTTGGGCCTCTCGAACCCCGCGCCAGCAAACGGGTCCTTTCGCTCCTTTCGTGGCCAAGGAAGGGGCACCCCCACAGGTGCCGCCAGCCACACGCCGCCTCAACAGAAACTTCAGCGTGGCAGCGGCCGTGGAAACCGCCGGGGAGGCGGTCGGGGACAACGGCGTGGCCAGTCCGCACCCGCTCCCGCAGCATCTGCCTCAAAACCTTCCTAGTCCGAGTTTTCAGGCCCATGTGATGCCAGTGGGTGGCAGGGTCCGCCATCACCTCTTCCACTGGCGCACCGTCACATCGGACAGGTGTGTGCTGCAAATCGTCGGAAGGGGCTACTCCATCCCCTTTGAGGCGACCCCTCCAGCCATGCCACCGCAGTACCACCGCGTGTCGGGGGACCACTTGCGACTTCTGCAGGAGGAAGTTACGGCCCTCTTGGCCAAGGGGCCCATTGAGCTCGTTTCTGGGCCAGAAGTAGGGTGTGGTTGCTACTCCCACTACTTTCTGGTACCCAAAAAGGGCAAAGGGGGCCTAAGCCCTATCTTGGACTTACGGAACGTCAACGGCTTCCTCCGGAAGGAGAAGTTCAAGATGTTGACTTTGGCTCAGTTCTTGGCTGCCCTAGACCCGCAAGACTGGATGGTGCCGTTGGACTTGCAGGACGCCTACTTTCACATCCCCGTCCTACCGGCCCACCGGCGTTACCTGCGGTTCACGGTAGGCCTCTAGCATTTTCAGTTCACCGTGCTCCCCTTTGGCCTTACCAGCGCCCCACGGGTGTTCACGAAAGTGATGGCGGTGGTCGCAGCTCATCTGCACCGGTTAGGGGTTTCAGTCTTCCCCACCCCCGACGACTGGTTGTTGAAGGCGGGCTCGCCCCAGACAGTCGTCAACCACCTCCAGATTACGGCGGATCTCCTGCACCTGCTGTGGTTTTCCATCAACATGCCGAAATCACACCTGTGTCCCTCCCAAAAGTGCCTCTTCATCGGAGCTGTTCTAGACTCGGCGCAGTTTCGGGTTTATCCTCCCGAGCAGCGAGTCCGGGATATTCAGGCGCTGATTCCGATCTTTCCGCCTTTATCCCTGGTTTCGGTCAGGTTGACGCTGCGGCTCCTGGGGCTGATGGCTTCCTGCATCCTTCTGGTGCATCACTCCCGGTGGCGGATGAAGGCTCTGCAGTGGGACCTGAAGTTTCAGTGGGCCCAGCATCAGGGCAACCTGTCCGACCATGTCCTGATCTCGGAGGGCACTGCGAGACAGCTGCAGTGATGGCTCACGGACCGCGATTGGGTCAACGGCAGATCCCTCTCCCTTCCCCAACCGGAGCATGTGGTTGTGACGGACGCGTCCCTCCAGGGCTGGAGAGGCCACATGGGAGAGGCGGAGATCAGAGGCCTCTGGTCTGCGGTGGAGTCCCAGCTCCATATCAACCTTCTGGAGCTGCAGGCGATTCGTCTGGCACTGAAGGCATTCCTCCCCTCTGCCCGAGGGGGTGCAGTGCAGGTGTTCACGGACAACACCACCGCCATGTGGTACTGCAACAAACAGGGTGGTGTGGGGTCCTGGACCCTCTGTCAAGAGGCTCTGCCAGTGGCTGGAACATCAGGGCGTGACCCTGGTGGTTCACCACCTGGCAGGTTCTCTGAACGCCAGGGCGGACGAACTCAGCCGACGGTGCTCGATGGATTACGAATGGCGTCTGAACTCTGACGTGGTGCAAGGCATCTTTCTGCAGTGGGGAGAGCCTTGGTTAGATCTATTCGCCACCGAAGAGAACGCGCAATGTCATAAGTTCTGCGCGTTGGAATTTCCAAGGCGGCACTCGCTCAGCGACGCATTTCGTCACAAGTGGAGGTGTGGTCTGTTATACGCCTTTCCGCCTATACCACTTCTGCCCAGAGTGCTGAAGAAGATCAGGCGCGACCGGGCCCAAGTCATCCTTGTGGCTCCGGACTGGGCTTGAAGGTTCTGGTAACCCGAGCTACTCAATATGTCAGTCGGTCCCCCGATCTGTCTGCCTCTTCAGGAGGACCTTCTGTCGCAGCAGCAGGGGACGGTCCTCCACCCAAACCTGTCCAGTCTTCACCTCCATGCTTGGAGATAGAGCGGCGGCAGTTGAGGCCATTTGACTTGCCTCCTGAAGTTTGTAATGTTATTCTGGCAGCCAGGCGTCCCTCCACAAAATCGGTATACTCCTGCCGGTGGAACAAATTTGTGGCATGGTGCACAGCAAAGGTTGTGGATCCCCTTTCTGCCCCTCTTTCTGAAGTCCTTCTCTTCCTTCTTTCTCTTGCCCAGCAGGGCTTTGCTCTGGGCACCATCAAGGGCTACCTTTCTGCCCTTTCGGCCTTCCTAAGGCTGCCTGATCAACCTTCTTTGTTCAAGTCCCCTATAGTAACTCGTTTTCTGAAGGGCATCACACACACATTTCCACCTGTTCCCTTTGTGATGCCTCAGTGGGACTTGAACCTGGTTCTTACTTTCCTGATGTGTGCTCCCTTTGAGCCACTTCATTCTTGCCCACTCCGTCTTCTCACCTTGAAGACAGCTTCCGGGTTGCCATCACCTCTGCCAGGAGAGTGAGTGAGCTCCAGGCTCTATCTTGCAAACCCCCTTTCCTGTCTGTGCATCCGGACAAAGTGGTGTTGCGTACAAAACCATCTTTCCTGCCCAAGGTAGTCTCTGCTTTTCACATCGGGCAGTCCATCACCTTGCCCTCCTTCTTCCCGCCTCCGCATCCCTCAAAGGATGAAGAGTGGCTCCATCGTCTGGACCCAAAACGTGCGCTTTCATTCTATGTGGATCGCACACGCCAGTTCTGGGTGGATGACCAACTCGTTGTTGGTTACGTGGGTGCGAAGAAGGGACGGGCGGTGCATAAACGGACCATCTCTTGGTGGGTCGTCTTATGCATCAAGGCGTGCTACTCCTTGGCTAGAAAGGAGCCTCCAGTTGGGCTGAGGGCCCATTCCACTCGGGCCACGGCGGCTACTACTGCCCTGGGTCGGGGAGTCCCCCTGCAGGACATTTGCCCGGCGACTACGTGGGCCTCGCTGCACAACTTTGCGAGGCATTACTGTCTGGACAGTCAAGTCCGGAGGGATGGCTTCTTTGGCCGTTCCGTCCTCCAGGACTTTCTGGTGTGAGTATTGGTTCGCAGACCCACCACCGGGGTTGGTATTGCTGGGGTATCTATTCTAAGGTAAGGAATCTAATACTAAACTGTTTCTTTCAGATAAACAAGTTACTTACCTTCGGTAACAATATATCTGTAAGAAAGAGTAGTTAGTATTAGATTCCTTACCGCCCCACCCATCCTCCCCGTTCTGCGAACTGATACCTAGGGTTAAGGTCATCCCCTTTCAGGGCCCTAATTTCTTGGCACCAGTGTTGGTTCTAGCATGGCTCTGCGTATCTGGCACGGGAAAGCTGTGTCTAAGAACTGACGTCAGCGCGCATGGGCGGCGTCTAAGTACTCCGACGACGTAATTCCAGCGCAGACGATGCCGACGGCGGACGCGGAGCCAGAGACGACGCCTAATGACGCGCAGGGGTATTGCGACGCAAACATTTCCGGATCCAGTCTGATGCCTGGGGATATTCTAAGGTAAGGAATCTAATACTAACTACTGTTTCTTACAGATATATCGTTACCAAAGGTAAGTAACTTGTTCTTCAGCAAGATGGAAAAGCCTATTCCCTCTGCCCCTTTCAGCGGGCCTAAGTTAAATGTATGGCATTTAAGGGTACTTCAACTGATTAAAGCCACCCCACCCCCTCTACCAAGTTGCCTATCCTGCCTAAAGATGGTGAAGCCGGCAGGGATAGCGATTGCTAGATCTGGGTTGCTCGTGTCGTTATGCCAGGTCTCCGTCACAAAAAGGAAGTCCAAATCGTGATCAAGGATCAAATCCCTGATATCCTGACTGTGGCGGCACATGGACCGGGCAGCTCTGACTATGGCCAGCCCTTCTCAAAGAGGTTATTTAACTTCTGCGGGAACACCAATCAGAAATGCAAAATTGATTAAAAGGCTGATCGATGGCATTCAGCTGCCAGAAAAAATTGCTGTAGTAAAATGTACAGTACATAAAAAAGGGGATGATTGTATGACTAAGGGAAATGCATATGCTGATGAGATCGCTAAATTTTGCGCAAAGAATAATATGTCCATTAATCGGGAAAAAGAAAATGAACATGTTTTGAACTCACTTATGCTAATATCTGTAGTTGAGACATGGCAAGGAGTAAAAGATTTACAAGATGAAGCAGATGATGAGGAAAAAGACACATGGTTAAAAGCAGGTTGCAGACAGCGAGAAGAAGATGAAATTTGGGTTTACAAAGATAACAGACCAGTAATGCCAAATTGCATGATTGCTGACATGGCCAGAATGTATCATGGTCCAGGACATTTAGGAAGAGATTCAATGATTAGGTTGTTCAGACAAACATGGTATAACCCAAAATTCTGAATAATAGCAGAATCTTTTTGCCAGAGATGCTTAATCTGTCAACAGATCAATCCGAACAGAAAAACTGTTGTAAGCTTGGGAACCATAGGACGGGAGGGTGGTCCTTTTACCAGGTTACAAATGGATTTCATTTATATGCCATCCCATAACAGATTAAGATATGTTTTGGTGATAATCTGTCTGTTTTCAAGATGGGTGGAAGCATTCCCAACTCGTCACAATGATTCAGTTACTGTGGCAAAATTGCTTTTGAGAGAAATCATACCTAGGTATGGATTTCCAGTGACGGTCGAAACTGATCGTGGTACAGATTTATGCAAATGATTTGTGAAGCACTTGGTATAAAACAAAAGCTACACTGTGCTTACAGACCAGAAGCATCAGGTGTTGTTGAGCAAGTCAATGGTACAATCAAAAATAGGCTTGCGAAAATGTGTTTGGCTACAGGAATGAAGTGGACTGATGCACTTCCACTTGTTTTGATGTACTCCAGATAGAAAAACTGGTTTAAGTCCTCATGATATACTCATGGGCAGAGTGATGAGACAAGCATTTGTTCCAGTTGGTAAAGTTCTTAGCATAAATGATAGTACAATTATGGACTATTGTAAAACTCTTTCTGACGTGGTGACTTCTGTTGTTTTTGTTTTTTCTGAAAGGCTCTTTTCTCAAGTAAAAGATGCCTAATTCTAACAATAATTCAAGATGTTCTATTTTAAGATGGTGTTGCAAAATGTCTTCTATTTGTGTGATTTTAATAATTTTGGTTTGGCTAATTTTAGCTGTCATTTTCCCATTTGAAATTGACAAAGAAATGTATAAAGCTAATATGACTAGTAAAGTTGAGACTAAACAAGATATTCATGATGTAGTAGGCAAGACTAATAGAGTCATTGAGCACAAACCAGAGATCCATCAAGATAGATCTGATGGTGATTTTTCTAGTAATACCTTTTCTATACTTTTATCTGAATGTGTTAAGGTGATGAATGTAAAAGATTGTACATCTGTGTGAAATTACCTGCTTCTGTTTCGGAAGGGGTTACCTATAATATGCTTCCTCTTACTTATGGCATTACCTGTAGTGTAATAGCTAGTTTGTTTTATAAAACTGGACGTCTGGAGTATTATTACTCAAATTATGATGAGATTTTTGGAAATCTAAAGATTGACAATAGTCTAAATAAACTAAAACATGCTAAACAGATGAGGGAATTTTTTATAGTGACTAATGAACTCACATATGAGTACGCTTTTTTTCAAACAATTTAACATGTAAATTGAGAACGGAAGAAAAGTCTCTCTTAAACATGGTTGAAGAGAGAAGAGCAATTTATAAATGAAATGAGATGCTGAAACAAACCAAATCTAAGTTTTGGCAGAGTGAGGATGAAAAGCTCAATGGTAGAAATGAAAATGTTGCTATACATATAGATAAACCTGTTAGTGGAAAATTGTGCATAAGGAGAGATAATACTCAATTCGATGATTACTTTGTGGGTGCTAGTCAATGTGAAGATACTTATCGTATCTTAGAAAGTTGGGGATTTGAAGGAGGCAAAGATCCAATTTTTCCTGGAATTTATTTTGTTTGTGGGAACAAAGCTTACTTCAGTCTCCCAGACCATTGGTATGGGACCTGTTATATTGGTTTAGTTTTTCCCAAAAATGTTCATATAGATAGAAATTCAGAAGGCTCATTTGAAATTGGCAAACACCTGAATAGGTTCAGGAGGGAAAGTTTTTCAGAAATCTTGGGAGACATATTTGGTGCAATTATACCTATGGTGGGAATAACTCTGAATGCAAATAAAATCAGAAAAGTGTCTACAATTGTGGACAGATTGTCAACAGATACTGCAAGTGGATTTCAATTAGTTGATACAGAACTTATTGCTATGAGGTCAATGGTTATGCAGAACCGTCTTGCTCAAGACATTCTGCTTGCTAAGGAGGGAGGAGTTTGTGGAATTTTACATGTCCAACACTGCTGCACATACATTCCAAATAAGAGCCAGAACATAGAAATGTATATCAAAAATATTACCGAATTACATAGTGAGATAGAACCTTTAGAAGATGATAGTTTTTCAGAATGTTTGAGCAAAAGATTTGCAGCAATCAGAAATTGGTTTCAAGAGATTGGTAGTTCAATCATTGGTAAAATACTTTACCTGTAATAGTTATAGTCATAGTGACACTTTTGTTAAAAATTAGTTGCATGATACACAAGAGAAAGAAATATGTAAGGGAAAAGAAAAGAATTTATAAGCTCAGAAAAGAACGAGAAAAGGAAATAGAGCTAGAAGAGTTTCGTAGAGTTCAATATGAGAGTTGTAGACAAACTGCTGAATCAAAGGTTTAGAAAAACTAATATAGTGTATGTTCAAAAAATGTTCGTAAGATTAAAATTTTGCTGAAATTTTTGGGTGTGGTTTGGTGATTATGAAATCACCAGATGAGGAAGTTGATGGAGCGAGCAGATGAATGAAATTTCGTTCAAACTCGCAAAGTATAACAAACGCAATTGTACTAACAAGCACGTGTGTTGAAATGATTAATCAACATAGTTTTAAAATGCACTCATACAGAAAAACATGTGGGACTAATTTATATGCTCTATGTTGCAATCGCAAGTGTGTGAAAATAATAAACTAACCCTGTCTATTGTTTTTGTCAGTATTAAATGCGGCTGTTTAATTAATAGCATGTGCTTATTTGTATGTGCTTATGTTCTGTTATGTCTTTTCTGTGGCAAAAGCTCGTGGAGAATGCTGGTGGTCTACAAGAAAAAGGTTAATATAAATTCTGCTATATATGCTTAGCTCGGTAACATAAATTAACGGGGTAATAATTAGCAAAGGGGGTGGGTAACAGAATTGGTCTCAATTCTCTAATTAATTACTGTTTTGTGTTTGTTTATATATTAGTTTCCGTGAGAGGCCTTTAGGCCTACAAAAGATGGTGTTTTTGAATCCTGTCCAGAGAGGAGCCTTGCACACACGAGAAGTGGAAAGTTTTACCACGTTGACAATTTTGTCAGAAAATACTGTAGAATAAGTTGTGCATAATGTGCTCATGGAGAGATTGTCCAAGGACAGGAAGCGACAGGTTTGCCAAGGCAAGGAAGTCACGAACTGTAGCTCGAACTCGGTTACATTTTCGAGGAAGCGAAATGACTCGAAAGCCAAGGAGGACAATAGGGCTAAACAAAAGCCTGTTCTCGGTTTGGAGATGGATATGACATGCTGGTGGACTGACATGGCTCAGCCAATGACAAGTCTGAAATTGTGAAGAAGAATGCAGAATTTAGTTACTTTAGATAGTTAGAAAGGTATAATACCTGGCTCGTGGGGAGGAGGGAATCTCTCCTCGTTTTCTGATTCCTGAAGGGCGAGACGTGCTGCTGGACTCTTTGGCGCACGTAAGGACAGCAGTCTTTATGATTCTTTTTAGGTGAAGAGGGTTTTAGACAGGGAGATAGAATTTAGGGAATGGAAACTTATATTTTGTTTAAAATTCATGCTAACTGATTTGTCTTTAATATGTCAGTCTAAAGTATTTTCCTTAAAATGATGCTTTCACCTTGCTAATAAAATAAGATTCTAGTTAATAAAAATGCTCTTTCTTTGAATAAAAGTTAATAAAATTAGTTTTTGAAATGACAAGCTGGTCTTGTTTATTCATGGTCTAGTTATCATTAGTTGATCCATTCGCCTTTGTGACTTAATTAAATGACATATGTTTTAAACCATGGTGTAGGAAGGTGGATATCTGACTATGGTTACCCCCAAACTTTTTGCCTGGTGTTTAGCTGGTTTTTGACTTAGTTGGCCTGGGATCCTGCTATTCAGGGCCCCAGGCTGATTGCTCTCTCCTTAAAATGGACTCCATGTACCTTAGGTGCATAACACAATTGGGACTGGTTCACCTTATGAGCCCCTGTAGTAGAGTACCATAGGTACCCAGGGCATAGGTGTAGCCAAGGCCTACCAGGGGCTGCAGCATGTATTGTGCCACCCCTGGCCTGGCCTCCATATTTGACACAACTGGCTGATCACACAGCTGGGGTAAGTTGGTGTAATCACCTCTTACTTAGGTACAGTATGCCTGTGCCTAACCCTAAACTGGACACATATGTTCCTATCAGCCACTCCTATGGAAGGCCTCATCAATCCTGGAGGCAGAGTGCTTGGAAATATGTGAGATGGTGCTCTAGCATGAGCTGAGCCTGTCTGCAGCTGTCGGGAACCACTCCCTAAGCTGTTCCGGGATATTGCCATACCATATACTCTTAAGTGCATTATAATCCTCGCGGTTAAATGCTATCTTTGGTTTGGCTTTATCAAAACATGTCGAGTAAGGTGTCATACGAATTGGAATACTATCCCCTCGCCAGTTCTGGCGACGGGGATAGCATTCCACCCTTCTAGAGGGACACGACATGTGTGTAGCCTTAACCCCGGTTAAAGTTAAACAGAGCCTCAGCATCACAAAATGGATGCTGCCACCACAGACACATGTCTGACCTCCTGCTGCTGGGAGTCCTTCCAGTGAGGAGGGCCTGGACAAAGGGTTTCCTGCCTTGGGAGGTGCGAGCACCACCCCAGACAGGATTTTGTGTATTAGGTAGGACAGGGCTGAATAGAATCAGACATGCCCGGGGCACACAAGGTGTCCCCGTGCATAGGCCAGTCCAAACCGGTTCTGGGGCCTTCCAGCCCCAGTCCTGGCGCGGAGCTGGACAAAGGAAAGGGGGTGTAACCGCCCCCCTTCCTGGTTCCTCCCAGAGGAGGGACCTAGTAGGTGATCCACCCCCAGTTTGGGAATAAGAGGGGGAGCAGTGCCATTGCACAGCAGATCATCCTGAAATCAACTTTAAACAAGAAGAAGACTGGACTTCGACATTCTGCTGCACAGAAGACTGAAGAGAATCTCCCTAGTGGCCTAGGAGGGGCCACCCTGTGAACACAGGCATCACCCAGCACCTCAACGTCTGCTTTGCCGCCGCCTCCCGCCGGAGCCCGAGTGCAGAGCCTGACAAGACCCAGCTTCCCAGACTTCTCCCAGCCCGATCCACAGTCCCTGCAAAGAAGGGACCCGTGGAGGCACCGAGAGACGTGGGAGCAGCCATCTTGAAAGACCCCTGAGACGCTGACTGCGCAGCACCCGAGGCACCCTCGACTCTGTGCTTTAAGGGTTTGAGAAGCCCCACAACCGAGCAGCATTTGCACCAAAGATCAGCCCTCCAGCATCTCCACGATCTGCGTGGGGCCCTTTTGCTTTTTGCCACTCGACTCGCCATCCCGGCCGCTTGTCACGTGGTCAGCGGCCATCTTGGCGACGAAACCTACAATTTACACTATGGGTCTGGTTGCTCCAGACCTGCCCTCGCTCCTGTAGAAAGGAGTACCCGCTCTGACCTTGCTGGTCCGAGTAATAAGCCTTTTTCACTTTCCCCGTGGCTTGCATTAGCCAAGGCTTGTTTGCTTCAATCGAGTTGCCGACACCGCCATCAGCTAGAGCTTTCGAGGGACAGCTCGTGATCGACTCCTGGACGTCCTTGACTTCTTCGTGTCCACGTGGCTGTAGAGAGAAGCAACACCTCATCACCTGTTTGCACCCGACTTTGCCTGGTTCCAATCTGGTTCCACGGTGGTCACTGGTCAGTGACTTTGAACATTGTCCCCTCTGCTTTCAGGTCTTCACCACTTCAGATCCACCCTTGGATCCACCGGACACTTCTCCTTCACATCGCCTGCAGCATCTTCAGCTTCAAGCGCCAAGAACCTGCGTGTCAAACCCGACGCCACTTCGACCCTGTGCACCCACTTCCTGTGGGTGAGGTAACATTGCAACGCCGGTGTCCCTACACTGGTACACACCTCTAGGGTCTGTGTCTTAAGTTTTGTTCTTCTAGGTTTAGCGGAAGTGCCCTTAAACTAACTTTGTGCTTTTTACGCACCATAGACTTTGTATTGAAAAGTGCGTGCACTTTGAACACTGCACCCGAGTCCCGTGGGCCTTTCCCGACTTAGTTATTTCCAGTCTCGAATAGCTCCAGCGATTCCCAAGGCCCTAGGCCTCTTCACTTTCCTATTGGTATCTCTTATACCACTTTCTTAGTATATGGTTTAGGTGGCCCCTAGGGCTCATCCATATTGTGCAACTTTTGTGTATTTTAAACTGTCTTGTGATTTAACGCTTGTGCTTCTGTGCTCATAAAGAGTCCAGGGGATTTTAATAGTTAATAAATCAATATATATTTTCAATATATATCTGTGTGGTGTCCCTTTCATTTGGTATTCAAGGGGGTTGTGTATGGTATAACAGCTGGCTTCACATGCCTTTCAGAGTTTAGCCTAAGACTGCTTTGTCCACGTTACCACTAGGATAACTGGTCTACAAGGTTGAATTACAACCATCATCATAAGGGTTGCTTGGCATGGTACAAAGTGATCACTAGAATTAGTGAGCATTATATACCAGGCCAACTTCTCACATTGGTGAGCAGCGGATTGGGATCTGAGCTTGCTGTTGTTTTACCATTACAATCTTTGAGATTATCATTTGAAAGATCACACAGGTACCTGCTAGGTACATATAAAACAAGACTAGTATACATAAGTTCTACTGAACTTAGTTGTTGTAGAGCAAAGGGAGTAGCACACCCTAGCTACAACTACTAGATAGGTTTAGTAGGTAAACACCAGTGTAGGTAGATTGCAACACATCCACCCACACTAGAGCAATGTCTGGAACAGAGGGGTCCAGTGGACTTACTCCTGTTGAGAGTGACCCTCCAAGGGCACCATCCAAATTTGCTATTTTTTCCTTTAAGGAATTAAGACAGCTTTGTGTCTTAAGGGGTCTGAAGACAGGGCCTTCCCCTACTACAGACCACCTAAGAGAGCTCTTAGACCAGTCTGAGACTCTAAAGCCCTCTAAGGCAAACCCCACAGGGGAAGCTGAAGGAGGCCATCCTTCAGAGGATGACACTGTAGACACCCCTGCCCCTATCATCCTGGTAGATGAGGAGGCCTCCACCACTGGAGCTCCTCAGGTAGATGTAGAGGAAGAAGAAGAGGAGGAGGAGGTGGAAAGCAGTGAGTCAGATGATGACAGAGATAGTCAGGTGCTGGTCAGTAGACTGAACCAGGCTAACTTAAGCCTATTTGGGACTGAATCAGGTAACAACCCATTCAGACCCCCAGGTGGACTTAACCAGGGACATAGGAGGAGGAGGAATCACTCAGGTGAATCCAATACCTCCCATGTCTCTAGAGGCTCTCATGGTCACTCCAGGAAGGAGATGACTAGCCCTCAGAGAAGGGAACATGAGGCCAAGATGAGAGAGGCTGAGCTTAGGATCCAGAGGCAAGAGTTAGAGGTTGCCCTGGCCAAGGAGAAACTTGCTAGAGCAAGACAGCCTAGAGAGAGTGGATTAGGATCCACTGGTGGCAGCACTATCCAGAAGGATAAAGACAGGTCCTTTGATACAAGAAACCTGAGTAAGATTGTGCCCCCCTACAAAGCTGGGGATGATATCCACAAATGGATGACTGCACTTGAGAGAGCCTGCATGGTACAGCAGATCCCTCAGGAGCAGTGGGCAGCAATCTTGTGGCTCTCCTTTGAAGGTAGAGGCCGAGACAGACTCCTCACAGTTAGTGATGGGGATTCTAGAAACTACCTGGTCCTGAAGAGTGCTCTGATTGATGGGTTAGGCTTAACCACTGAACAATACAGGTTAATGTTCAGAGATACCCAGAAGACACAGACTCAGGACTGGTCTGAATTTGTTGAGTGTGCCACTAAGGCTCTGGAGGGCTGGTTGCTGGGAAGTAAGGTTACTGACTATACAGGATTGTATAATTTAATTATGAGAGAGCAAATCTTAAGTAATTGTCAAAATCAGCTTCTACATCAGCACCTGGTTGACTCTGATCTGACCTCCCCACAAGAATTGGGTAGGAGGGCAGACAAATGGGTCAGAACCAGGATCAGGCCTAAGAACCAGGGTGGTGACCAAAAGAAAGAGACTACCAAGCCTCAAGAGAAGGGTGGGGATAAAAGTAAGGAAAAGACTTCCCCAGGGCCCCAAAACTCCAAGAATGGGGGTGGGTCCCAGGACACTTCTACAACCCAGAAAAAGCCTTATTGTCATACCTGTAAACAGGTGGGGCATTACAAAACAGATAGCTGCTGTCCCAAGAATGGCAATAAGGAGAATATACCTCCAGGTAAGGCTCCAACACCTCCTGTCACTGTTAGCAGTGGTCCCCCAGGTGGTGGGAGCACCCCCAAGAATTTGGGTGGGTTTACTTTTGGAGGACAGGTGGACTCTGGCCTATCCAGGTCCCCTAACTCAGATACTCTTGTCTATGAGACTGGCATGGGGTTTGCCAATTTCACTGCTTGCCCAAACACTTTGAGCAAGTATAGACAGGAGCCCCTCATCAATGGCTTGAACGTTGAGGCCTTCAGAGACACAGGGGCTAGCATCACCATGGTGGCTGAATGTCTAGTCCCCTCAAGGCAACTTTTACCTGATGCCAAGTATCAGGTGACAAACATTGATGGCATAGAAACCAATCATCCCATGGCAGTAGTCAATCTTAGCTGGGGAGGTGTCACTGGCCCAAAGAGAGTGGCAGTGTCAGCAAACTTGCCTGTAGATTGCCTACTGGGTAATGATTTGGAAATCTCAGCCTGGGCTGAGGTTGAACAGCAAACCCATTCTAGAATGGTAAATCTCCATGGAAAGGTTAGTGGGGCTGTGATGGCTACAGCCCCAATCCAAGATGTCCTTCCTGAAAAGGTTGGGAGGGCCGAGCAAACCTCAGCCCCATCTTTAGATAACCTCCCTCCTGAAAAGAGTAGCAGGGCTGTACTAGTAACAGCCCATACCCAAACTGAGTCTCCTCCTGAAAAGGTTGGTGGGGCTGTGATGGCCACAGCCCAAACTCAAACTGATACATGGGTAGTGAAGCCTGAAATGATGGATCACTCAACCCAAACAGAGAGCATTGAGGAGGAAGAGAAATCTCCCTCCCCCCAGACATTAGGAAAGGATCAGCCTCCTCAGGGAACTGATCTTACCCCTGATGAAGGAACTGCCCCAGAGGTTGTTAGGCCTGGCCTGACAGAGCCTCTGATGGCAGTGGACCCTTCTCAGGTGGGACCCAGTCTGGAGCAGGTAACCTGCCCCTCTCTATCTTGCCTTACTCAGCCCAGGGCTGCAGAGGACAAGAAGGACAGTGAACCCCAAAGGGCCCCCTGTCAAATAAAGCACCCCCATCAACAGATTAGGGGCACCGAAACTAGTAGCCCTAGTGAGGTGAAAACTTTAAAAACTCCTGAGGGATCCCCCTTAAAAGTAGTTAGGGACCTCCCCCAGATGGATATTGTTGGGCACAGCCAAACCTGGGACCCTAAGGGCCCAAACCTGACCTGTCCCTCCAGTAAGCCAAACAAAGGGACTCAGCCTCCAGCTGTAGGCAGCCAGAGGTTGACCCTGAGAGCACAGTGCAACTCAGTCAGAGAAAGAAAGGCACACATGGTGGAGAGTGATTGGAGGAAGCTGAGCCCTACAGAGGAAACTCACTTCAGTACTCCATCTCAACACCAGCCTTTGACTTTGCAAAGACACACCACAGGTAGAGATTCCCTATGGTGGAGACCCTCAGATGCCCTTAGGGTGAGGGATTGCTTAGTGGACCATGAAACAGGGGGTTACCAAGCCAGAGCTGGTACTTCCTTATATGGCCACTTAGGCAATATAGGCTTACCTGGTCAAGGATAGCCTTATCTCCTTTCGTTTGGGGGGGGGGGGGGTTATGTAGGAAGGTGGATATCTGACTATGGTTACCCCCAAACTTTTTGCCTGGTGTTTAGCTGGTTTTTGACTTAGTTGGCCTGGGATCCTGCTATTCAGGGCCCCAGGCTGATTGCTCTCTCCTTAAAATGGACTCCATGTACCTTAGGTGCATAACACAATTGGGACTGGTTCACCTTATGAGCCCCTGTAGTAGAGTACCATAGGTACCCAGGGCATAGGTGTAGCCAAGGCCTACCAGGGGCTGCAGCATGTATTGTGCCACCCCTGGCCTGGCCTCCATATTTGACACAACTGGCTGATCACACAGCTGGGGTAAGTTGGTGTAATCACCTCTTACTTAGGTACAGTATGCCTGTGCCTAACCCTAAACTGGACACATATGTTCCTATCAGCCACTCCTATGGAAGGCCTCATCAATCCTGGAGGCAGAGTGCTTGGAAATATGTGAGATGGTGCTCTAGCATGAGCTGAGCCTGTCTGCAGCTGTCGGGAACCACTCCCTAAGCTGTTCCGGGATATTGCCATACCATATACTCTTAAGTGCATTATAATCCTCGCGGTTAAATGCTATCTTTGGTTTGGCTTTATCAAAACATGTCGAGTAAGGTGTCATACGAATTGGAATACTATCCCCTCGCCAGTTCTGGCGACGGGGATAGCATTCCACCCTTCTAGAGGGACACGACATGTGTGTAGCCTTAACCCCGGTTAAAGTTAAACAGAGCCTCAGCATCACAAAATGGATGCTGCCACCACAGACACATGTCTGACCTCCTGCTGCTGGGAGTCCTTCCAGTGAGGAGGGCCTGGACAAAGGGTTTCCTGCCTTGGGAGGTGCGAGCACCACCCCAGACAGGATTTTGTGTATTAGGTAGGACAGGGCTGAATAGAATCAGACATGCCCGGGGCACACAAGGTGTCCCCGTGCATAGGCCAGTCCAAACCGGTTCTGGGGCCTTCCAGCCCCAGTCCTGGCGCGGAGCTGGACAAAGGAAAGGGGGTGTAACCGCCCCCCTTCCTGGTTCCTCCCAGAGGAGGGACCTAGTAGGTGATCCACCCCCAGTTTGGGAATAAGAGGGGGAGCAGTGCCATTGCACAGCAGATCATCCTGAAATCAACTTTAAACAAGAAGAAGACTGGACTTCGACATTCTGCTGCACAGAAGACTGAAGAGAATCTCCCTAGTGGCCTAGGAGGGGCCACCCTGTGAACACAGGCATCACCCAGCACCTCGACGTCTGCTTTGCCGCCGCCTCCCGCCGGAGCCCGAGTGCAGAGCCTGACAAGACCCAGCTTCCCAGACTTCTCCCAGCCCGATCCACAGTCCCTGCAAAGAAGGGACCCGTGGAGGCACCGAGAGACGTGGGAGCGGCCATCTTGAAAGACCCCAGAGACGCTGACTGCGCAGCACCCGAGGCACCCTCGACTCTGTGCTTTGGGGTTTGAGAAGCCCCACAACCGAGCAGCATTTGCACCAAAGATCAGCCCTCCAGCATCTCCACGATCTGCGTGGGGCCCTTTTGCTTTTTGCCACTCGACTCGCCATCCCGGCCGCTTGTCACGTGGTCAGCGGCCATCTTGGCGACGAAACCTACAATTTACACTGTGGGTCTGGTTGCTCCAGACCTGCCCTCGCTCCTGTAGAAAGGAGTACCCGCTCTGACCTTGCTGGTCCGAGTAATAAGCCTTTTTCACTTTCCCCGTGGCTTGCATTAGCCAAGGCTTGTTTGCTTCAATCGAGTTGCCGACACCGCCATCAGCTAGAACCTTCGAGGGACAGCTCGTGATCGACTCCTGGACGTCCTTGACTTCTTCGTGTCCACGTGGCTGCAGAGAGAAGCAACACCTCATCACCTGTTTGCACCCGACTTTGCCTGGTTCCAATCTGGTTCCACGGTGGTCACTGGTCAGTGACTTTGAACATTGTCCCCTCTGCTTTCAGGTCTTCACCACTTCAGATCCACCCTTGGATCCACCGGACACTTCTCCTTCACATCGCCTGCAGCATCTTCACCTTCAAGCGCCAAGAACCTGCGTGTCAAACCCGACGCCACTTCGACCCTGTGCACCCACTTCCTGTGGGTGAGGTAACATTGCAACGCCGGTGTCCCTACACTGGTACACACCTCTAGGGTCTGTGTCTTAAGTTTTGTTCTTCTAGGTTTAGCGGAAGTGCCCTTAAACTAACTTTGTGCTTTTTACGCACCATAGACTTTGTATTGAAAAGTGCGTGCACTTTGAACACTGCACCCGAGTCCCGTGGGCCTTTCCCGACTTAGTTATTTCCAGTCTCGAATAGCTCCAGCGATTCCCAAGGCCCTAGGCCTCTTCACTTTCCTATTGGTATCTCTTATACCACTTTCTTAGTATATGGTTTAGGTGGCCCCTAGGGCTCATCCATATTGTGCAACTTTTGTGTATTTTAAACTGTCTTGTGATTTAACGCTTGTGCTTCTGTGCTCATAAAGAGTCCAGGGGATTTTAATAGTTAATAAATCAATATATATTTTCAATATATATCTGTGTGGTGTCCCTTTCATTTGGTATTCAAGGGGGTTGTGTATGGTATAACAGCTGGCTTCACATGCCTTTCAGAGTTTAGCCTAAGACTGCTTTGTCCACGTTACCACTAGGATAACTGGTCTACAAGGTTGAATTACAACCATCATCATAAGGGTTGCTTGGCATGGTACAAAGTGATCACTAGAATTAGTGAGCATTATATACCAGGCCAACTTCTCACACATGGTAAGAAATGATCAACTGCAGTTGTATATACATTTGTAAATAGTTTGTGAATAGTTCTGATTAATTAGGTCACATGATTCAGTCGCTCAAAATTGTCTCGTTGGTTATGGGCCTTGGTAAAGTGATTTATGATTATTGGTGAGTATTGTGGAGATAGGTAGTGTTGGTGAGACAGTTTTTCATTAGGAGCGCTGGATCAGTAGCAACATGAGAAGAGGACCCATATATAAATCTTCACAAGCAATGTCTTTCAGCCTCTGGTAAACCATTCCTGTAAGGCTTTGGTAATTGCTCGATTTTCATTATATTTTTCTGAAGTGGCTCTGTAGATTGAAACGTGTTATAGTGATATGGAGGGAAGCATGGATTGTGTAGGCACAAGGTGCTTTACATTTCTCTACTGTTTTACATAAAATTGTTTTATGTATAGGTGCAAACACGACACCGAAATCTTGCATTTCATCTGCAGAATTATTAAGACTACCGTTATTTGTCTATAATTACGTGGTCAGTTACTGTAAATTAAGTACCTGTCTTGAAAATGAGCCTTTCCTTAATATTGTAAAAGGAGCCAGTGCTGTAACATAAAATGCTAGGGGGCCCCTGTAAATTGTGAAGAGGGGCATCTGAGTCCCCCAAACATCTCAGATAATCACTTGACATGGGGTGAAGTGGGTCCACCTGATGGATTCGGGAGGCCCTGTGACGTTGGGGGCCCATCTGTGCCACAGGGGCCTACATGACGTCCCTGAAAGGAGCCATTTACATATGAGGTAAGCATACCAGCCAGCTTGCACTGTGCCACCATGTGTCACACGATTTCGGCTTCCTTCACATGGTCACCTGGTGAGGAGCCAAAATCACACAGTAGCCGGGAAAATGAGCTGAAAACCACTGTAAACTGCGATTTGAGGCAGTAACCAGCCGGTGTCCATTGAGAGGTGTGAAAACACCCCAAGACTTCTGTGACAGCCACATTTTTTTGGGAGGGGCGTGGGGGCTTGGTGAGTGGCAGAGTGCCTCTTAGCTCTCAGCACGAAGCCCCGCCCCCTCCAATGCCATTCGCCCCCTCCTCCCCCAGTGTTATAAATTTGTATGTTAGCAGCTATGGAAAAGTGGACTACTTTTAGAAGCAAAGTGTTTGAAAGTCTAATTGTCGAAACAGCAGCAACTTATCATTTAAATTTATATATGTTTCTTCTTTTAGAAGATGTTGAGATAGGCCTTTGGATGGAAGTAGCTTATTTAATAACTTTTGTCCCATATTTACAGCGAATGTGCCAAAATTGATGACACTCTGGTGGTCATAGCTATGCTGATGGATGGAACATATTCGTTTTATGTTGGGAAAATGGTGTGGCCTTGTATTGGGTTGAGAAGCTCTTGTTTATAGGTTTTGCAACCACAAGAACGTATGTGCCACTGGCACTGCATGTTTGAAGTGCATGCTCTACCCACTCCGGTCAATGAGTGTTGGACTTTGAACATTACAAGTGTTTTTTTTTTCGTAGAGGTGCTTTCAGTTTCAAGGTGCACAAGGACACATGACACCAGGACACGGACTCCTTCAGATAGTTGTATTCCACCATCAGGTTTAGACATGTTTCAAGTCACTATACCTCGAAGAAAATGTATGGCACAAGGGACCGGGAAGCTAAAGATAAACACCACTGTGTAAACCAACTGGCACAACAAGAAGGGATCATGCTGAAGAGCGTAGGGCAAGGTAGTATCAGAATGACTTGTCTAAGGACAAGTTATGAAAACACTCCATTTAAATTCTGAGTTTGCAACATAAGTGCTGGTTTGGCATGCAACACCTTCTGTTGCGAAAATACTATTCTGCCTTGAAAGTATAGAAATTGGGTGCCTTATGCCAAGATGCAACGCCAAGGCTCTACTGACTCCCCAATGGGCACGGTTGCCAAAAATGTTGAAGGATTTGAGTATGACAACAGTTTGAGGCCCAAGAGGAGCAGGGTACTATAACACTCATTCCAGCAGACTCGTATACCAAGGCTCTCTTTTGGACCTAGGAAAACCTGTCTACAGGAATAAGACCGCAGTTCGGATTTCAGGCATTCCCTCCACACTATTCCACCTCCACCCCCACCCCAGTTAGGTATCAAAATAAACATCCACTCCATCGAAAGGAACAGCTTTAAAACCATGGCCATTCATTGACAGAGGATCCACCTTTCAAGAAGACGCAACCTTCCCAGTCGAAGCTGAACATGGAACCCAACACCAATTTCCGTTTATCTTTATTTGATTATGATAAACAATTATAAAAGTGCATTTTTTAAAAAATTTCAATCATGTAAGCAGTTATAAGAATTACAACACCATAAATAAACCAGATAGGATTTTGAAAAACAAGGATTTACAATACCGTATAGCAGTTTTTTCAAAACTACCAACAGTATAACAAGTTGATAGGGTACTCAACATTCTTAAGAAGTAAATTGCAGGCTTACACTAATAAAAGATCAATTATTCTTAAGAGCTGGGATTCAGAATCGATGTGGTAATACATTGTAAAATTTTCAGAAAATTACAAGGAGTAGCAGTGTTTGCTCGAAGGATTTGTCGAAGGACAAATCAAAATTGCAGGTGATTCATATTGTCCCAGGGGAAAGCTAAGATGGCAATGGATAGTGCCCAATCAAAATCTTTTTAACAATTATCTCTCCTAAGGGTTTATGACCAAAGTTAAATAAAGGTCAATGGCCGCTGTTGTTTGGGTTACAATGTCCTCCTATAAAGAAGGCTTCTTCAGCTTCTCTCCCTCTCTGGACAATGTTACAAAGGATGTATAGTGGCCCTTAGCCTAAGCTATCTGTACCTGTGTTATCTGCTGAGGTCCAGCCAATTAATCTGACCTTCTTTAAATGTCGCCTGTCAATTTAACGTGCTGACATCGGGGATTACGTAGCCAAAGTCACAGGAAAGGCAATTCATTTTTATAAGTCTATGATTGAGGCATGGATATTGGACCGGGCGGAGAGCAGGTATAGTCTTGTAGCTAATTTATCGCAGTCCTCCTCATAGCTGAATCCTAGTTCGTCATATAAGAGAAAGTGGGGACTGCTAGGTGGTAGCCCACGAAGAGACTGCACATGTGATTCTCCTCTGTCTGGAGGCTCTGAGAACTATGATATATCAAGATAGCCAACCTGTATGTTTAAAATCTGGATATATTTTCAATTATAGGTTTTGAGACAGGGTCTCTGTCGGTTTGTTCCTCACTGAGCACAGCTAAAAACAATACTCAGACTGATTACACCGTTGACACCTGATGGATAGACAATGTGAGCAGGTGCTAGAGGAATCAAAGGTAATTCTCAAATACGGGAAGGGGCTGACCTTCTCTATATTCTTTCCCTTTATAAAAATTCGTAGTGTTTTGCAGTTTATCGGGCCACTGACCATGTTAGTATATTTTTAAAAAAATGGTTCTAGGTTATCCATGAATAGTGCATGATTGTCAACTAGGCTTTAAAATCAATTTTGTGTCATTGTCATTAAAACAGCATTGTCAGCATACATTAGAACTGGGTCCAATTTTGACCATACTGTTGTAATAAAACTTCCATTAGCTGGCGTTTATATTCTAAAGATGGTTTATTAAGCTTAGTTACAAGGTAGGTTCCATGTAAGTAGGTAGATAATAGCATATAGCTTCACCAGGAGCCACCTCCCTGCTGCTCAGCCTGCACTCTTCAACTGATACTCAGCACATCTCCAGGCACCCATACATAATATGACATCTACAAGCATTCAGCATTCCATTCATCACCAAGCACTCCATCACTCATAGTGGCTGAGCAGTAGGGAAGATACTGCTAAGGAAAAAGAATGGCAACAGTTAAGGCACAACATATCCCCTTTCCGAAGGGAAATTTTAAACAAAAATAATTCAAAGAACAGAAGCGTGCATATAATCCAAAAGGAAAAAAATAGACGATAAAGTTATATTGCCAAACCATGAAATACATAAAATTCACAAACGATTGATGGAACATTCCTAAAGTATGCATGCATTAACATCACAGACTAGAATTAGCAGAATATTCCTGAAGCCAACGATGACTCCTAAAGCAATCAACACATCCTGAATCAATTAAATACATTAGGATGTACCCCATCCCCCTTTCTTAAGGAACATAAATATACAAGCATACCGAGACCAAAGAGGATGAGACATAACACACAACACACCCTGTACCTCTGACCCAACAAGAATCTCAGGCAAATATACTTCAAGCAGTAATCAAATATATACACACCTGCAGCACAACACACAAATAGAACAACTCAGCACTGAGGTACTCACAACCCCACCACTGTACTAGGGTACTCACAACCTCCCAACTCTGCACTAGGGTACTTGCCACCCTACAACACTGTAATAGGGTACTCACCACCCTACAACTATTACCAGGGTACTCACAACTCTACAACTCTGCACCTGGGTACTCACCACCTTACAACTCTGTATTAGGGTGCTCTCCACCCTACAACTCCATACTAAGGTAATCACAACCCTACAACTACAAACAAGAACCAAATCCTCCCTACATGCTCACCATTATTAAACACACAATAACATAAGCCATTGTACGAACTCTATAATCCCTGAGAAAGAGTAAATCCAACTAGCATTTAGCATAAACCTAAGCAGGAAAAACAAAATAGCATACACCCCCCCATACATCACCATATAACATAAACAATGATAATGATGCCAGAAATTAGTAACAATACACATAATAAAACATTATCAACAAACTAGTGCAAGTGTAGGCAGTCACAAAATTATGTAAAATCCTCCTGGTGAGCGTTTTCCCCAACCCGAGAAACAAAACCCCACTCCGCTTCCAATCCTAAGTATGGTGCAAGAGCGTCAATCTTCCCTTATCTTCTGTTCCCCTGTTAGGTCTGTACCTCACCACGCATGTTCAAGTTTGCAAATCCTTATCTCAGTTAGCAGAAGGAATAAAGGCCTCCGTATAACATAAATCCCCTCCCCCTCATGCTTCTAATGCACGCACGCAGCACGCCACTTTCTGTATCCTCAGAACAAGCAGTGCACGGAGAGATACCCCGTCTAGTTGGCAGTCTAGCCGTCATCAGGGTAACGACGCGCTTCCCCTCATTGTCTTGCAACTCCACCAAGCGCGAAGGTCCACCGACAAGTGACGATTGTTGCTGATTCATTCAGAGTGCGTCATAGTCATTGCAGAGAAGACTCAGGATGGCAGTAGGAGAAGACATATCCATGAGACAGATCAGGGCACATGGGCATTTTCAAACGCCGCTTCACATCCTGGTAAGTGGACACGAGACATGCATAGATTACCGTCTCGTGGCCATTTGAATCCTGCAAAACCCAACGGTAAAAAGGTACGCACTCCACACTACCAACAGTCAGCCAAAGTCAGAGTTAGGATGCCTCCACAGTGTTGCAGAACTCACTTTTGTTAATAATTTCCACAGTACCTTCACCATAGGTACCACAGGGATCGAGCAGCTGGTTCTTACAACAAATGCTGTATGTTCACAACGCTGCTGGTTCCTTCACAGGAAATTCAGTTAGTTTTCTCCAAATACACACAGCTTTCTCAACCAATTTTAATGTTGTCCATTCCTCCAAAAATAAAGTCTTCAGATTGCTTTAGCTGATTTATCCAAATTCATAACTTTAAATCAGAAAGCTCCATGTACATGTATAGTTTCTCCCGGTGCTTGCACAACTAATTGAAGTCTATTCCACCATGAGTGGGCACACAAGGAAGTGGGCTAGCTGGGATCAGTTCATTAAAGTAAAGAAGGACAAATGCCCAAGGCAGTCTAGGTGATGAGGGATACTGGTGGGGCTGACCAGGGCGTTGCTTTACCTTTAAGATTCAGTTTGCCTAATTCCAGTTTCTTCAGTAGATTCCTTAGTTCCTGTTTCTTTAGCAGGTTCCTTACATTACATAGTCCACTTCACGTAGGTTCTTGTTCAAATCGTCACCAATAATGTAATTGAACTTCCATTAGCCGGGGTGTATATTCTATAGATGGTTTATTAAGCTTGGTTACAAGGTAAGTTCCATATAAGTAAATAGATGATAACAGATAGCCCCACCAGGAGCCACCTCCCTGCTTCTCAGCCTGCACTCTCCAACTGATACTCAGCACATCACCTGGCACTCATATATTCTATGACATCTCCAAGCATTCATCATTCCATTAATTACCAAGCACTTCAGCACTCATACTGGCTGAGCAGTAGGGAAGATGCTGCTAAGGAAAAGGAACAGTAACAGTTAAGTCACAACACATACCATGGGCAAGTCCTTGCAGTGTGAAATTAAGAAAGAATTAAGATTAATTATTAACCATAAAAACAATACCGCCGGCCGATTATAAATGAGTTCAAACATCCATATCTTACAAATGCAGAGACCTGAATGTGTAGTGTTCAAAGAAAATCACCAACGCCTGGTCAAAACCCATACTAGATAGAAATACCCAAAGCTTTGACTTCTTGACTCTGTCAAAGGCCCTACTTAAGTCCATGAAAAATAGGTGCTAGTGACCCCACTTAGCCACTGTACATTTACAGATGGAGATGTAGGTATTGCTCAAGTGTACCTAGACTTTTTCTAAAGCCATATTGAACTTCGGATAAAACATTGTTCTCTTCCACCCATATCGTAATTCTGTGTAGAACTATTTGGCCAACCACTTTAAACTTGAGTTTATCAAAGATATAGGCCTCTAGCCACACGGGTTTTACCTGTACTTTTTTGTAATACTGCAACATTGATTGTGGTGTGCTACGTAAAACATTTAAATGGATACCCGCCGACTCCCAGAAAACAGTCACTCGCCCTCGTCACTAGTAGATTGGAGCACGGCAATGCCCTCTAGCCGGAATCACCAAGAAACTCCTCCACAAACTCCAGACCATCCAGAATGCTGCAGCCAGACTAATCCTCGATATCCCAAGGCACAATCGCATCACCTAACCCTTCAGTGAAATCCACTGGTTCCTCGTCGAAAGAAGGATAACTTTCAAGATGCTGAAGCACGCATACAGGGCCCTCCAAAACATTGGACCTCAATTCCTCAACAACCGCCTCTCCTTCCATGCACAAAAGAAAAACCTACGATCAGCCGACCTCTCCTTTCCATAGCCCCCGTCCCACGCTTCTACAGGAACAGAGCGGGTGGAAGGTCTTTCTCCCACCTTGCAGCCAAGACAGAGAACAAGCTCCCCCTCCACCTCAGGCAAAGTCCGACACTGGACTAATTTAGAAAAGACCTCAAGACCTGGCTCTTTGAATGACCCCCAACAGGGCTGCACCGCCCCAGCACCTTGAGACCCTAACGGGTGAGTAGCAAGTTTTATAAACACTGATTGATTGATTGATTGTGCCAAGATGAAAGTCATTTTGTGTTACTACCAGAATTTATGCCATTGGTGATAACGGGCCCAAAAATCATTGTTAAATTGGTAGAGATCAGTAGGGGCCCCATCAGGACCCAGGGATTTCAGACATGTTGGCGATCACCATCTAAAGCTCAAATCTAACATAGAGAATAGGTTATAGTCTTCTTTGCATTGCTTGGGCATGATGTTCAAGCCCAAGTCCACCATTTCCTGAGTGTTAAGCTTGATTGAGTTAACAATTTTCCAAAAGGTTCTGGTGTCCTTTGAAGAGCAGGAAGCAACAAGGGTCTCCCAGGTTTCTTCCCTTTGTACCGGCTTGCTATTCTTAAGGGTGAATTTGTAAATAGATGAACATCTAGGGATGTCATTACTATCCCTGGGGTTCCTGTTTATATAAATACCTTTAGCACTCATAGTAGCTATTTTGAGTTAAAAGGACCCCATGGACCCTTCAGGAAAGAGACACTGCTTACTATTTTAGCATTACAGTCACCATCTAAAATCAGGTTATAACAGTGTTGTTCCATTTGCCTCGTGTCTCAGTACCTCAAGTACTTCAAATTAAATCTGTTAGCTGCCCCCTTTATCTCCAAAGCAAACATTGTTATAAAAGTTACTGAGGGAAAAAAGTGCCTAGGGCAAATAATTCCAAACATTTGGATACCTGGGAGAGAGAGAGAGAGAGGTACAGTTATGTTTTTACAATCAAGAAAAACTCTAAAAAGTGTCACAAGGTCACCCGCCATTCTGTCCAAACTGGAGGGGGCAGCAGGCAGACTGTATCTAAAATAACCATCCCAGGTTATATTGTTACAGCTCACGTTTCCTGCATAATGATGATGTCATAATTATTTATATGATAGCCAATTCTCATACATTAATGTAGAAGCTATATTCCAGCAAATCACATTAACATTAGGGAAGCAGTTAAGCTCATCAGGTTCAAATGGAGCCCAACACCACACAGTGCCAAAAGCAATCCTCAACCTAAGAAGAGCCTTGAAGCAAAGATATCTCTGAGCCGCTCTTTAAGCTGAAATAAACATCAAAGGTAAAAAGACATTTGAGGCCTAGTACAGACAGTTTCCAGGTACAGCGCACAAGACACTGATGTCCTGCAGACACGGTAAGCAGACATTTGACTACGCATCATCCACATTGATTCTCTCGCAGGGCACATACTCGGCAGTCCTCCACATCACATACAACCAGCTCACGAAAGGTAAAGTCTCATTATTGAGGAACTTGTTTCAAATGAATTCAGGGTCGTTTCCAATCCTAAAACAAGCATTTGTAATGCAATAGGTCTCGCATTTGTTAAAGTTAGAGCTGTTGGTGTTGAAAATGACAACGTTTTTACTTTTTTTTTGCAGTGCAGTAATTACATTTGCATAGTGCTATTGCCATTGGTATCAAAAAAACAAAAGTAAAAATTATTGTCATTTTTAACGCCAAAAGCTCTAAGTTTAACATTTGTGTTTGAGTAATTACACAAACAACAATTTAAATAGCACTTAGTGATTGTTTTTTTCCTTGATAATGCTACTTGCCTCAATGTAAGTTGTGAGAGCACTTTGAATCATATGCACACATTGACAATAATTTACAAGTATGTAAATGAAATACAGGATGTTACGACAACTGGAGGCCGCTCCCTTTCGTTCCTAGCTGCACAACATTGGAAAACCCTATTGCTAAAACCGGCATTGCGGTAGAGGCATGTGTACTGCAGAGGCGGAGGACAGATTAAGGGTGAGTGAGGGCTGCCCCAATAAGGAAAGAAAACATGTGAACACCTTGAAGCGGATATCGTGCCAGGTAAAAAAAACCCAACAAAACCGACACCGCGCCAGGTAAAAAAAATAACAAAGCACACGACATGAAGGGCATAGATGGGGGAGTGAGGGGGAACAGTGGCCTGATGCAGAAAGTTGGACCGTAACTGAAACCAGCAGGATGGAGGAGGCGGCGAATACAGCCCAGAGGGCATGCATTCGCATGAAGAGTAGCTCTTCACAAAACTTTTATTAAAGCCATTAAAGTGAAAGCGCAGCATGGGTCACTTTACAAAAAAAATGCTTTGTTAAAGTAAATTTGGTTAGCCACATGTAAACAAAGGTGCATGGACACCATAAAACTAAAAGCACAGCTAAAAAAAAAAAACAAGACCTGTGGCTTGTGTGTGCACAGTGCTTTGCACACCGGTGTCCCGTTTATTGATGTCAGACGTTGTGTGCACACTTGTGTCCCTGCTATTGACGACAAGAGCTGTGTGTACAGTGCTGTGCACACCTGTGTCCCACTTATTGATGTCAGACGTTGTCTTCAGAGTGCTGTTCACACCTGTGTCCCGCTAATTGATGTAAGTAGCTGTGTGCACAGTGCTGTGCACAGTGATTTACACACGTCTCCCCGTTATTGATGTCAGAAGCTGTGTGCACGGTGCTGTGCACACCTATATACTTGTTATTGATGTCGGGAGCCAAGTGCACAGTGCTGTGCACACCTGTGTCCAGGTCATTGACGTCAGTAGCTGTGTACTCAGTGTTATGCACAACCGTGTTCCTGTTATTGATCTCGGTAGCCGAGTGCAGAGTGCTGTGCACACCTGTGTCCTGGTTACTGAAGCCAGGAGCTGTGTACTCCATGTTGTGCACACCTTTGTCCCTGTTATTGATGTCGGGAGCCGAGTGTACAGTGCTGTGCACACTTGTGTCGCTGAGTGTACATTGCTGTGCACACTTGTGCCTATGTTATTGCTGTCAGGAGCTCAGTGCTCCGTGTTGTGCACATCGACGTCGGTCATGGATTTCCCCCTCACACAGCACTAAAACTCAACACCAATAGAAGGGCTTACGACCAACTCCCTTCACTCATCCATGCACTCTAGAAATAGTTCTTATCACCGGAACGTCTGGAAGGCTCATTGGGTCTGTGACAAGAGGCAGGACAGCACCGTATGCATACGACAGCACAGCTTTCGAGACTATTAGCAGTGTGGCAGACAGTGCACATCCTTACCGCGTCTTGAGAGCTGTGCACACTTGCTTTCCTCGGTGGCAGGCTGGTGACCTTGCTGGTCTGTGCGGTCGCTTTGCGCCCTCTACTATCAATCTGCACGCATAGCGACAGCCATGCTACTCTAGAACAAGCCTCTCCCTAGCAGCTGCTGCCAGCCTCCCAGCACAGCGCGGCTTCACTCTGATTAAACATGAACATGTGTGACGAGAATAATTCACCTGTGCGTTCATGCTCTAAGAAGGTCACAGTTTTTTTTTTAAATAGTAATGGAGTTTATCTGCATATTACGGGAAAGGAAACAAGACGGCTTGCATCAACTGGTGAATCTATAGCTAAACGTGATTGCACTAGTGAGCACATATTTACAAAGGTATTTCGCATATTTACATTTTTTGGCACAGAGAGGTTGCAGATTTGCCCACTTTCCTGGGACACTTGGTTCCAAAGTCTGCTGCTCAGCTGCCAGACATCATCTGTTTCTTAGAACAGCATTTTGTGCTATCAGATTCTTTCTGATAAAGAGTGATGGGCACGCGCGCACGCGCCACAGCAAGCCATGTGGTTTCAATTATCGCGCCCATGTCTGGGCACGATAATTGAAACCACATGGCGGCTGGTGCACGTAATAGGCACCAATATGCCGTGGGCAGAGCAATGCTCCTGCCTTTGACTAATTGTGTGCTGTCTTTTATAAAAAGACGCACGCAAAGGCCAATAGCCTGGCCCAAAAGGAAAAGCACACGCACAAGCGTGTGCGATTTCTAGGGCCGTTTTCAAACCCCCTCCAAGAGGTCTCTTGCTGTGCAAGCAGTGCTGCACACTGCAGAGCTGGCTGCGAGACCTAAAAAGACAAAGGCAACTACCAATGACACAACTCTACTTCTACTACCAACACCACCCTACACTCTAGCTCTGATATACAGGAGGATATTATTGACAACCCCTTGCCCCCATTAATATCCATTCTTAAATGAACAACAAAATGACAAATATGTGGCAGTATTATAGGACACTGCACTGTCGAGGCCTGGGGACGCCCAGGTCTGCAAGGCACTCTACCTGTGTCCCTAAGGTTTCATTTCTTAAAACATATCTTTTCACTCTAATTCAATCTGAGCATTATACATGCAAATCTTCAAAAACATCAACAAAATGTATACAAAAATCTTTTATGTAATTTAGATTTGATAAACAAAAGACAGTCATTAACTTTTTACTTTCGATGCACTCATGTTATTACCATAATCACATGCTATGCATGTTGCTTCATTGTTAACAATTCCTCTAAAATAAAAGCCCAATGCATTTCGGGTTTTAAATAAACCCTTCTTCAGGAGTTATATATCACAACTATGTTTTCTTGCAGATTTTCTGGCCTTAAGTCCTACTAGTGGACACTACAATACAAACAACAAAGAAACCAAACATGATGCTGATGTTTTTTTTGAGTAAAGTGTGATGTTACGTTTTGTTATATAGGATTTGCACATTTTAAAACAAACGGTGGGATGAAATTGTCTTCTAAACCGCGAGTTGTGCTATAGTGTGATTACGTGAATTTAATAAAAAAGAGTTGTAATGACACTATAAAGAGTACGGTTTGTTTCTGTGGTTATAGTGTTCTCAACAAAGCAGCCTGCTCCCTATTCATGCTTCGTGACGCGCTCGTGTTTAATTACGGTGCCCAGTGTATGGTAAAAAATATACTCACAACAACGATTTCCAGCAATTCTTGTACTAAACAAAAAACCAATTACGGAATAAATACTACTGACAACTTTATTATTGACACGTATTTTGTCACTGTCATTAATATCTCTTACCGATTTCGTGCTCCAATAACATACGAAGTCAGTAACTGCGGTGGTGCTACAGGTGCTGATGCTATGTGCACTGTGTGTTAACCATCGTATTCCAAGCCTCTCCGACTTCCAACCTTACTCTCTTCTATACACAAGTACCAAAAAACGTTGCAAAGATCAACCTCCATGAGTCATTCCTCCTAAGCATGGGCGGAAAATCCGTTTCGCTCGCGGATTTTGCGGATTTTCGGTAAATTTGCAATCCGCGAGATCCGCGAATCTCCCGCAAAATCCGCAAATCCGCGAGCAGCGGATTTTGCTCACACTGTTCGCGTGAGTTCGCGGCTTGCCAGTACAACTTCGCACCCCGCGAGTAAGTGCTAAATTGCAGAAATACGATTTTAGCAAAACTGAAACTACTTACCAGGTTCAAAAGTTCAGGCTCATCATTAGTAGCCATTTCCTGTAGTGCTTCCTGAGGGGCCCCTCCAGAGTTCAGTTGCCAGTTGCAACTATTATGTGACCCTGCTCTGAACCTCAGAATAGTTACACATATGCCACAAAGGTCCTGAATTACAGCTAAGGGAGACAAGCAGGAGCCAGGCTGGAAGTTAAAATCCATTAATCAGCCCCTAATTCATTATTGTCAGTTGGGGCAGGGCAGGTGTTGTAACTAATTTTGCAACAATGAAAGCACTTAGCAAGTGCAAAAGATCACTAATCAGGAAGCACTAAGGAAGCAGGTGCCAGCTAAAAAAATATTCTGTGACACATTAATCAGCCCCAAATTAATTCAGGTCACTTGAGGCAGGGAAGGTGTGCTTTGCTTTGCCGAAAATAATGTACACTGGACAACCAGAGGGTGTGGTGATGAAACAGAGGGTGGCATGGGGGGGCCAGAGGGTGGCATGAGTAGTCAGAGAGTGGCAGTGGTGACAGAGAGTGGCAGTGATGAAGAAGAGTGTCCCAAACAGGCTGGACACGTAGAAACAACAAGTTCGCAAAACTTGCGACCCGACAGGTAAGTTCGCAAATTGCGAAATTGTAAAAACCCTCGCGAACTGGCAAAAACACGCGCGAACACAAAAAAAAAAAATCCGCAAATTCGCGGGAATTCGCGGATTTTGCGGATTGCGAGTTCGCAAATCCGCAAAATTCGCGAACGCGAGATTCGCAAAATTCGCCCATGCTTAATTCCTCCTCATATTTAAAGCGTGAGGAGGTCTGCCTTTAGACACACAGTACGCCGCTGCTCACCTAACTGTTTACTTGGCTTTCTTCATTATTCACAATCCGGGTTCAGAGCCAACATTTGAACTCTGCTTGGGGTTACTGAGAAACTGTGCCAGCATTTAGATCAAGGGGAAACTGCGGCACTCATTCTATTAGATTTGAGTGCCGCATTCGACACTGTGTCGCATAACATCTTGCTTAACGCCCTTTGGTCTATTGGGCTGGACGGCACTGCCCTATCCTGGTTTGCTTCATTCCTTGAGGGTCGCACTTTTCAAGTCTTTTCTGCTAAGGCATCATCTAAAATCTGCGTATCAGCACATGGAGTCCCACAGGGATCCATTTTAAGCCCCCTGCTCTTCAACATCTATGTCAGACCTCTTGCAGAGATTGTGGAAGAGGCGGGTCTTTCCCTATATTCGTATGCGGATGATACGCAGATTGTCTTCTCATTCTTCACCACTAAAGACGCAACAACATCTGCCCTTCAGTGCGGCCTACGGCAAGTGACAGAGTGGATGCGCCTTAACTTTTTGAAGTTAAATGGGGATAAGACTGAGGTCCTTATCATGGGCAAGCACAAGGACCTATGGGGTTCTCACCATTGGCTTCAGGAAATGGGCTCATGTCCCCTACCTGTCACCCATGTCCGTAATCTGGGCATCATTATTGATGATAGTCTCTCTATGAGACAACAGGTGGCGAGTGTTGCTGCCATCTGTTTTACGATCTTGAGGTGGCTTTGTAAGATCATTTGAATGCTTCCTGCCTTAACCCAACGCACGGTAGTCCAGGCACTCATCACCTCTCGCCTCGATTACGGCAATGTTCTCTATCTCGGTAGCTACCAAACGATACTGAGAAAGCTACAGGTAGTTCAGAACTCTGCAGTACGCCTTCTTTGTCAAGTTCCTAGACAGGCTTCCATCTCGCCATATTTACGTGACCTTCACTGGCTTCAAATTGATCAAAGAATTACATTTAAAACCCTGTGTTACATCTTTAAAATCAAACAAGGTGTGGCACCAGTGTATCTGCAAGAGCTCATCCATCCTTACATTCCTTCTCGTCCCCTGCGCTCTAAGCCCATGGAGGCTTCGTGATTCCCAGATTAAAACATACAAGAATGGAAGGACGTTCCTTTTCTTGTCTTGGCCCCAAAATCTGGAATTCTCTTCCGGTGTCCTTGAAGAATGACCCGTCCTATCTCAGCTCTCGAAGAAATCTTAAAACTTGGCTCTTTTAGTAGCAAATGTTTCTTGACTGCTCCTTTTCTAGCAATTTGTGTGGTAGGCGCCGGGAAACCCTTTTTGGGTAGCTGCGCATGTTACTAATTTAATAATAATAATACTTGTTCGTGCATTCTCCAACCCCAGCGTCTGCGTCTGATTCTGCACTTCGCCTTTGATCACCTGACCGATTTTAAAACCCTCCTATTTCTACTTTGCAGAGTCTTCAATAAAACTTTATTCAGTGAACCCCATGTGTTGAGGCTTCACCGTAAACCTAATTCTGAAGTATTATAGGACAGACATCTAGATTGAGGAGTCTTTGTAAACATTCTGTTACCCCTGGCATCCTCAGTGTGGTTTTCCTCTTAAGTTTTTGCCTTCAATCCTTCTATTTTGCTGACTTCGTTTTTGCTGATCTAAGGATTCTGCATACTTGTGCTCTCGCCCTAAAACTTGGTGGAATTGGTTTACACTCAATTGGCATATTTAATTTACTTAGACTTCCTTAGTGAAGTGGCACCACCTGTCCCAGAGCCTGTAAATTAAGTGCTCCTAATGGGCCTGCAGCAGTGATTGTGCCACCCATTTAAGTAGCTCTTTAAACATGCCTCAGGTCTGCCATTGAAGCCTATGTGTGCAGTTTTAAACTGCCATGTCGACCTGGCAAAATAAACCTTTTTCCAGTCCCAAACCTTCCTTTTTATTGCATGTAAGTCACCCTTAGGGTAGGCCCTTTACAGCCCAGATGGCAAGGTGCAATGTTTTTAAAAACTTGTAGTTTAAAGAAACAAGAGTGACCCAAATGTCCATGTGAACATGGGTATCAAGTGTAAACGTATAACAGGTGTTCAGATGCAAGTCATTGGAACATTGCACTGAATTAATCAATATTGGAGAGTTTTTAATCTTGGTAAAAACATTCTGACGTAAGTGAATCGCAGCATGACCAGTGTATTAATCAATTAGTCTGAATTAACTTTATGTTCAGAAAATAATTAGAAATATATACAGCAAAAAAGTCACACACTATCAAGCGAGTTGTGCGAGAGAGTTTTTCAAGAGGACCCTAACTGAAAAGAATCATAGGCGAACAAAGTAGAAGAAGTGTCAATGTGTAAATAAAAAGGCATATTGATGTAAGTCAAAAGACCGCCAATGGTATTGCATACAAATAAGAACACTAGCCAAAATATCTGGTATGTTTGTGATATCTCAGGTCTGTCTTTGGATGATGTCTGCGGCATTTCGACCCTGTGTTGGATGAAAGGGTCTTATCAGGACTTGAAATGACATGGGGAGTGGTTGAACTGTGTGAAGGGGGTAAAAGCAGAATGAGCTAGGCTGACTGCATTGGATGTGGCAAAGGAAAGCCACTGAACAATGCTTGGTCTGTGTGGGATGCAGAAAACTGCTTTCATGGGCTCATTGACAGTGAAAGACCAAGGTGCAATAGTACTCACTGGATGTAACCTGTGAAAGTTAGAGGTTGCTGATTCAGTGAGTGAGCAAGGGCAATCATCAGGGGGGAAAAAAAGACAACATCCCAGATTGGAAGTTGCACGGACATGGGTATGCTCTAGATAGACAGCCGGGACAGTGCTAGCATTGGCTCTCTCCCAATCTGAGACATGCGTCTTATAGGGGAGTTGGGTATGTACTTTTTAGATTTACATGTCCTGGTGGTGAAAAACTCAAATTCATTGTATGGCACTGCACAATCACAAGTCCCAATTCTCACTGATGATCACAAAAGTGAGAAATTGGGTTACTGTATGAGGGAGGGGAAACCTATTTAAGCAGCAACTCCAATCCTTGTGAGGGTGAGACACAAGCAAACCCCGAATTAGCCTGGGCTTTCCCCTGTGGTAGCTTGGCGTATAAAGTATTTATGCAGCACTTTAAACAATATTAAAGTGAAAACACTACACAAGGAAAGCCCCACACCAATTTAGAAAAATAGAACAAATTCTAATCACTAAAAAAGATTAAAACAATAAATATCCAATCAGTAGAACCGGGGATATGCAAGTTTAAAGATTTCAGTGAAAGTAGAGTCAAAGAGCACAACTGGACATCTGATCGTGTGGGTACAGGACAAAGTCACACATTGAGGCTGACCGTGATGGCGCAGGGCTGGCTACAGGGACCGAGTTTGGAACACTGAGCAAGTGTACCTTAAATTCTGGTTGCAGAGCTTGGGGAAGTCTGGTGTAAAGGATGCGCTGTGCAGCTGAGGCGAAGCGTCAGTTCTGAGGAACTGTGGGGCATATTACCAACAACTAGCGATAATTTTTGTCTCTAACTTGTTTAGAGACAAAAATTATCGCCGCACATCGACCTATTGGGGACTCAAAAGAATAAGGGTTGGTTGCTATTGACCTTTTCTCCAAGTGGCCAGTTGTCAAATTTGTTGAGAAAATTGACACTCAGACGGTGCTTAAATTCTTAGACAAAATGTTCATCGTGGAAGGTTTGCCTGTTTGTGTGCTGTCTGACAATGGTGCCCAATTTACGTCCAAGCTGGCTAAGGAGTATTTTGACAGATGTGGTATTAAACATAAGACTACTGCATTGTACAACCCTAGTGGGAACGGCACTGTTGAAAGGTTCAACAGAGTGATCAAAGGCGTCATTCAGGCCTCTGTGCATAGTAAACGTGATTGGAAGGTGCAAGTACAGAAGGCGATTTGGTCATATAGAGTTACTGTGCAAAACAGCACTGGCATGTCCCCGTTCACCATGATGAGAGTCAGAACAGCGAGGTGTAAGTTTAACCCTGGATGGCTTTTTGATGGGAAAATAGCATGTTGGTCCCCGGTTGATGTTAAAGATAAATTGCTGTCTACTCATGACAAAAGCAAGGAGTTTTATGATTGTCATCATAACACTAAAGATGTTTCTGTCAAAGTTGGAGATTGGGTTAGAGTTAAGAAACCCTTTAAAGTACCTAAGGGTGTGAGTCGCTTTGAACCACCATGTAAGGTTGCTGAAGTTTTAAGGAATTCAGTAAAATTAGACGATGGAAGGGTGTGGAATCTTAAAAACATTGCCATGAACCCTGATCAAGATTGTGTAGAGGTGTTTTCCAATCTTAATGTCAATAGTTTTGATTGGGTAGAAGATCATTTTGAGAACAGTCATGTTCAGTCTCAACTTGCTAATGATTTTGCATCTGCTTCTTCTGAACCAAAGCAATCCAGTTCGCCTTTGTGTAATGAGGGGGGAGTGGGCGAGGGTTGCAGTTCTGATGTTCAGACAACTACTCGTTTGGATGCACGTGATACTCAGAGTAAGGTCGTTGATGTTTTACCTGATAAAAGAACTAGAGCTTTGCCTGGTTGGCTTAAAGACTTTGTTATGTAATTTATTTGACTTGTTTCTGTTGCCTTATTTTTTTTTCTTTCTTGCTGTGTTTCTTTTCTTCTGTTTTTGTTTCCTTTCATTGTATAAGGGGGGGGGATGTGTTATATTGCATGTTTCTTTAAGTTTCACGAGAGTCAGAATGTAGAATAGTATGAAGTGGGAATTCTATGTGAGACATTCATTGTATGCTGGGCTGTTGAGATGAAGACATCGCTTCCCTGGCTCCCACCTGTTATTTACCTAACTTTCTACAAATAAATATATACCTCACCTTGGTTTGGAGTTCTTCACTACAGTACTTCTTTGAGAATCTTTTGGACGATATCCAGCCACCACTGGCGAAGAAATTGTATGTCCAATTTAGACACGGATCTCTCCCAGTGAGGGCAGTCACAAACAAATGGACAATGGCTCACCATGCATCCAGTTTATGTCCGGGGTTTGAACATGCCGAAGAGACAGATCTGCACGTTCTGCTCTTCTGCCCTTCATACTCGACGGCCAGAGCCAAATGGATCCTACAATTATGCAAGTCCAGGGGTTTCAGGGATTACAAGGTGGAGTATAGACTACTAAAATACGACACTTCTCCGTTGACTGTGTTCGCCACCTCTAGATACTTGTTCTCTATGTGGTGCTCTAGAAGAGCAAAACCCAAGCAGCAAGTTGCTTCTGTTACATAATTGAGGCGTACCCCCCTGCATCTGAGTGGGAATCTCAATTACTACTATGCGTAGCCTGCTTTTACTTGTATATACCTTTTTAACACTATTTATTGCCTTAACTAAACTGTTTTACCCATGTACAGTAGGTATTGTTGCTCATTGGTGATCATTGGTTGTTTTATCTAATTATGTCTTCTTGCTTTTATGGTTTTCAACCAAAATAAAGCTTTATTGACTGACTGACTGACTATTTTCAAGGAATTTGTCTGAATGGATGACTGCAGCTATTTTCTCAGTAGGGATAATACTTGGTATTTGTGTGTCTCGATCATTATGTTTATTGCAAACCAAACGGGACAGGGTATCAGACAGAAGTTGTTTTGGTCCTGGGCGGTAAGTTATCAGGAAGTCAAATTCACTAAAGAACTGTAGCCACCGCATTTGTCTAGTTGTAAGAGATTTTACTGTGGAAAAGAACTGTACGTTTTTGTGATCAGAGAATATTTTGATGGTATGTTTTTCTCCTAATAAGTGATGCCTCTATTCTTGAAAAACTGCCTTAATAGCTAATAATTCGCGTTCAGCTGTGGTGTAATTTTGTTCTGTGGGTAACAGTTTTCGTGAATAAAAGGCTATTGGATGTAAATGCCCTGATTTCAGCTCTTTTTGCATTAACACACCACCCAAGGCAGATTGGGAGGCATCCGCCTCAACAAAAAATGGTCTACCTGGATCCGGATCAATTAAAATGGGGGCTGAGGTAAAAGCCTTTTTCAGCTGCTCAAAATCCTGAGCTGCTTCTGGAGTCCATTGGAACCTTTTTCCATTTTTTAACAACTGCGTAATAGGAGTCACAATCTCGGAAAATTTTGAGATGAAACGTTGGTAGAAATTAGCAAACCCCAAAACTCTTTTGCATTTCTTTAACTGATTCTGGGGTTGGCCAGTTCAGGATTGCTTCCACCTTTTTTGGATCCATGGTTATCCCCTCGGGAGAGAGCCAGTAACCTAGGAATTCCACTTTTGCAGTGTTAAAAACACATTTCTCTAACTTTACAAATAATGAATTGTCTCGTAGTTTTTGCAACACTGAACGAACATGTTGTGTGTGTTCTTCCGGTTTTTTGGAGTATATCAGTATATCATCAATATATACCACAACGCAGATGTACAAAAGATCATGTAATACTTTATTGATGAAGTACTGAAATGCAGCTGGGGCATTGCAAAGACCAAAAGGCATCACAGTACATTCAAATACGCCATATTTAGTATGGAAGGCAGACTTCTTATCCACGAAGAAAAGTGGCGAAGAAACTGGCTAAGTGGAGTGGCGAATGAAGCCTAATTCCAGTAATTCGTCCAGGTAAGATCTTAGGTATTGGTTTTTTGGCTCTTTCAGAGCATAAATCCTGCTACAGGGTAAAGTGGCTCCGGGAATCAAATCTATTCTACAATCGTAGACTCTATGCGGTGGTAACAAGGTCGCCTTAACTGGGTCAAATACATCAGAAAATTCTCGATATTCAGGGACACTAGAAGGTTCTTGGTTCAGAGTGGCGCAAAAAAGATGCATCACTGGATCTTTGGTTTCCTGATAACAATGAACCCGGCAGTAAGATGAGTCTAATGTTACTGTGCGCTTAACCCAATCAATGTTTGGGTTATGAAGCTCCAACCATGGAACCCCAAGAATTACCCCAAAATTTGGAGTGTCAATGAGGTCAAAAACAACAGTTTCGGTATGCCCATTATCCGCTACAATTGTGAGTGGAACTGTGTGAAATCTGATTAAACCTGAAGACAAGGCTGACCCTTCAACAGCCTGAACTGGCTCTGGTTTTTTGGGGGGGAACTTGAGTTATATGTAATAGTCTGGCAAACTCTAAGTCAAAACAGTTTCCAGTTGCTCCAGAATCTAAAAGAACAGGTATGCTATGTCTTTGTTGATTAGTCAGGATAAAAGTCTGTCTCACAGTAAAGTGCCTAGGGGTACGATTGATAACATTTGTTGCATAATGTGAGATCTGTTTATCATTATTTCCCAGGGAAACGATCTCTGCTTTCCTCGAGAAATTTAGTTTTCCTCTTGTTTGAGTACATCACTGACCAGCGCTACTGTTCTCTTTTTTGTAGGTTTTACAGGACACTCTCTAGCACAATGCCCGGATTTCCCACAATACAGACAAAGATTTCCTTTACGTCTTCGTTCTTTTTATTCCAAAGATAGAGGACCCTTTAAGCCACCAATCGGCATAGGTTCTACATGCAAATTCTTATCTTTTTCCTCTGTCTCTTTCTTGTCAATCTTAAAATGTAGCTTTCTAATGTCCCCTATGGATCTTTCAGTTTTCTCTCTCCCAGTCTGTGATCAAATTTAGGTCTTCCCAAAGACCCCTGTAAAATAATGATATCCTTTTATCTTTGGGCCAAAGAGTCTCTGCTAACAATCTATTAAAGGTAGTCACATATGTAAGCAGATCTTTGGTTCCTTGATGGAGGTTCAGGAGCTCATTGTCAGAGGCCTGAATGAAAACATGCTTTGCAAAAAGATTCGAGATGGCAGTCTTGAAGTTAACCAAATTATGCAGCAGGGGATCATTAGAGTGTGCCAGAGGCATAGCCCAATTGGCTGCAACACCCCCCAGATATGAAATTATAAAGGCTACTATTGACATATCCGTAGTGAACACCTGAAGTTTACACATAAAGTGGTAATTACATTTACTTGTAGTTGTTGCTGTTCTGAAGTTTGGCCTGACACATTACGTGAAGCGAATGCTGATGAACCAAATTTGGAGGGGCTAGAATGTTTTTTTCAGTTTTTCTAACCGGTCTATCCAACTAGTGAAACCTTATCTAGTCCTATCTAATTCCTGTTGCAGACTCTGATTCTCAACCCGCAATTCCTGCATTTCCTCATTTAACTTATGAACTAGTTGCGTTAACTATTTGGTATCCATGACTTCAGAACTCATAACCAAATAGTAAACAAGGGGTAGGTGTGGCTTCGCTTTCTGTCACGATGTCACTCACCTAGACCTCCTGTTCCAGTTGTTTCCTTCTTGGTGCTGAGCGTTCCGAAATCCTCCCTGAATCAATCAATGCAGCAAGATTATTATAAACCTTGCCGATTTGAATGACCCCCAGGGGAAAGGGGAAGTGGAATGAGAAAACAAGACAAAACACAGGACTCCGTCGTCAGAGGAAGTCATGTAGTGGTTTCTCATCTGGAAGTGACTCTGAACTCTTTACTATAGTGTAGGAAATAGAACAGAAAAACATGAATGATAAACATGAATATCTGGAAGCTGTAAATATCAAAATAACATGGGCGAATGCCTACCAATTTCTAGCAGAGTTCATGCGCACACTTCGTAAGTAATATCTTTTAACGTCTCTGAGGAACTCCTGATTTCAATATATAAAGGGAGAATTATTATCAGTATTGATCAGAACATTAATACCTTGTGACGTTAGTTGGTTAGTGATATTATCAATAATTATGTAACATAGAACATACCTTTTGTTCCCAGGGATGAGTTGACCAATGGGGTTCTAAAATTATAATGAGAAGAACAGACACAGTTCAAATATATAGACTTTTCAACTGCTATTCCTAACCTTCAGGAATTTACCAAACTTGCCATCAAATGTAGTTTCTTTACAATGCACCAAAAGTTAGGCAAGCATGACTCTTCTTTTGTCCATACAATGCTAAAAAAAATTTAACATTTTGCAGAGCGTCAAAAGTGCCAAAGATTAATAAGAGTTCTTAGAAAACTATCTGCTTCGTGTTTCCTCACACAAAGCTGAAATAATGTCTTTGCTGAATAATGTCTTTTTACTTCTTAAAGTTCTTTTATAGACAAGTGCTGTCTTTTATCCCTGACACGATTTTTGAAATGCCCAGAATGTCAAAGAGTTAAAAGAAAAGGCTTACCAGTGCTTATTCAAACTTGGATTCAAGTCTTACAATATTGCCGATTGTAGCCTTGATTTTAATGCTGTTTTTCTTTCTCTTGCAGACTTAAAGGAAAGGCCTCTCCAGGAAGAAGTCAAGTAGCCCTCCGGAAGAACTCGGAGGATCGGGGAAGCAAGGAAATTAATGCTTGCTGGAAAAGACAGCAAGCATTAAGACAGGCTGAAGATGGGGTCCAGCTCCAGCGGGGACGGTGAATCCAGTTCGGAGGTCTCGAAAAAGACGCGACGATGCGAAGGATCATTTGGGAGGCGGGTGGGGTTTTTATTGCCGGTCGTGCACGAGCGCTTCATTAGTCCTGCGCTCTGCACGTGAAGCCAACTGTCAGCCTAATCACGCGGCTCATGTGTACAACAAATCCTGATAGCTTGCTCAAGGCCATATTAGGTAGAGTTTAACAACAAGCATTGGCACCTGCAACAAGCATTGGTACTTGCAAGGCGACCTTTTATAGAATAAGCATTTCACAATTAACTCAGTATACTATATTAATAAGTAGAATGACAATAAGCATGACAACAAGCATAACAGTGATTATGAACCCTAACATCGACTGTTCCCGTGGATCTCCCTTCGACGCTGATCCCAAGTCACGAGCGCCCCGTCTGGCGCTGCTGACACCGATTCCCAGGAAAAGATCTTGGAGAGAGGCTCAAAGGCAATTTGGGGGAAGAAGAATACCAGGAAGACCATGGAGGGGCTGAGGAAGGAAAGATTGTGGATCCTGATTCGGATTTTGAGGATTTGCAGGAGGCTAGTGGCCTGGACTCCTCTCCTGAGTGGTAGCTTTCATCACCAAAGGGCCTGCCGATGCAGGAGGTGACCACATATCATACTTTGATCAGAAAGGCTGCAGACCTCTTGGGGTTGCCTTTTCCTACAAGGGAGTTGAGGTCTAATATTCTGGCGGAGTTGCTCCATTCCCCTTCCTCTGTTTTAGAACCTTCGCTTCCCTTCAATGAGGCATTGACAGAGCCCTTTCTGGATATCTAGCAGAAGCCAATGTCCACGTCAGCGGTTTCCAGGACCATACAAGGAGGCTCTGGGGGATCCTGTATTTCTGTCTACCCATCCTTCACCAGAAAGCTTGTTGGTCCAGGCTCCGTGCAATTTAAGGCTGTTGGCTGGTTCCTTCCCATTCACGTCTGCGGATAGGGAGTCAAAGCGCATGGAGCAATCGGCGAAGAAGGTTTTCTGGTCAGAGAGTATGGCCCTTAAGTCCACAAATGCCACATGCCTTTTGGGTCGTTACATCCATGCCCTCATGGACTCAGGCAGGGAGGTTGTCCCAAAGTTAACTTATGAGGTACAAGGGCATTTCTTTGAGGTGTTGTCAGGTGCCCGAGCTGCTGCCCACCTAGTGATCCAATCTGGGCTGGACATGGCCAACTATGAAGCCAGGGCAATGGGTTAGTCTGTGACAACAAGGAGGCACACATGGTTACGTGGTTCAGGATTTTCCTCTGATGTCCATGCTACATTACTGGATTTGCTACTTGGGGCTTCAGTCTCAACCCAGGAGCTTTGAGCAGTTCTGGAAGTTTCATGGCTTTGGAAGAAACTTGTCCTTTTGTGCCAGGCAACAACCATAGCAGCAGCAGGCCAATCCCTTGATTTGGTCCTACAGGGGAAAGGGTAGAGGTCATCCGCGGGGTACTGAATGACAATAAGTCTCCTCCTCCTCTTCTGCCTCTCCAGCTGTTGTTGCAGGGAAGCAGCTCTATCTCCACCACCTTAGAGCATGCTTTTCCCTTGGGAGGACGGGGTGTCCCATTTTCTACAGCATTGGAGGTCTGTTACTACAGATCTCTGGGTTTCGAACATTGTAGAGAATAGGCATGCTGCACCCTTCCGTGAGTTCACCCCCTCCTTTCCCTCCCCATCAGGGCTTTTGCTCAGAAGAGAATCTTCTGCTTTTTTTTTCCAGAGTCTTATATAGCGCAAACTAGACCCAAAGGTATCAGAGTGCTTTATATGAGCACCAGTTATGTTACGTTGCTTCTCCAGCAGGAGGTTCTGTAATTGCTTCAAAATGGTGCAATCGAGGTAGTTACGGAACAGTAAGGGGTCAGGGGTGCTGCTCTCTGTACTTTCTGATACCCAAAGAGTATGGTAGTTTACAGCTGATTCTCTACCTCTGAGTTTTTACCTCAAACAGGAGAAATTCAAAATGTTGACCTTGGCTCAGGTTCTTCTTGCACTGAAGAAGGAAGACTGGATGGTTTTGATCAATTTAGCGGATGCATATTTTCTCATTCCCATTCACATTCCCATCCTGAAGTCGCATCAGAAGTATCTCCATTTTACGGTTCGGTCTCAACATTACCAGTTTGCAGTCCTTCCTTTCGGCCTTATCTACACACCTAAGGTCTACACAAAGGTGATGCCGATGGTGGCAGCTCATCTCAAAAGGTCAGGGATTCCGGCTTTCCCTATCTGGATGACTGGCTGCTCAAAGCAAAGTCACCAGAGATGGTGCTTCATCATTTGCAGGAAACAACACAATTGTTCGATTTTTTGGGGGGGATAAATGTACCCATATCAAACCTAGTACCCTCTCATCACAACCTGTTAATAGGGGCAGTACTGGACACTACTGTAATACTTTTTTCTTGCGATTTCAAGGCTTTATTCAAGGAATATACTCATAAAAGCACAAACATACATTTAAAATACATAATAATAAAATTTTCCTTGTTTATAAAGACTATTTAAATCATTTGTACATACATGAGCAATAAAAGAAGTTATATAGTATACATTTGCACATTTGCACAAATATCCCTTGTTACCCTAATTATGTTACATTGGAAGAGATTGCCCTCCGTCTAATAGACCAAGCCCACCCCAGATACTTGCTGTTCCTAAAACGATAGGCATATCAGTGGTGGTACAAATGATTTGTAGTGCCTCAACACCCCTGGATGTCCCTAGGTTTCTGCAGACAGGAGTTAGCCAAACTCTTCTCGGGGTGGCATAAGCTTTGCACACGAATAGAAAGTGACCTGTGCTTTCCTTAATTGCACCACAAACCGGGCAGGACGAGGTAGTTACACTCATCCACCTACCCGTCAATGATCTCAGAGGGAGGGCACCTGATCTCAACTGGAAGAAAAGCTTCCTATCCTCTGGGTTTGTAATACTGTCCCAATATAGTTCCAGTATAGGACACAGTTTGATTTCTAGGAAGCGCCCCGCCATTGTGTCTGACCTCGTTCTACTCCAAAGTTTACCATCTATCCAATCCCAATATACACTTTTGATTGTATTTTTACTTGGAAAGGGTTCTCCAGATGGATTGTCCCATAGTTTAGAGAGTCCGAGGTCCCCTAAAGCCGCTCTAAGATTTTTTAACCACACTATTTTGTGGAAGATGTCAGCTTTGATTATGGCAAGGAACCCCTCTGCGTAGTGCCTTATCTCCGGGGTAGTCCAGAGGCATCTCCAGTAAAGGATCGGCCGCAATTGCGCTCGGTCACTAACTGATCTTCTCCCTAGATCAAGACCAAGCGGGATCAGTGGTGTACTCTGGGGGAGACCTGTGATTCCCCTTAGGAACCTATTCTCCGATATCTGTAGAGGGAGAAGCCTATCAAAGCCCCATAACTCAGCCCCATATAGAGCAGACCCAATAGCCGTAGCGTCATATACTGCTAGGACTGGCTTTATGGGCTTTGATTTTGACTTTTTGTGTTCCACCCGGGCTCGCTGCAAGCCTGCCGGTGTTTTAGATAAAACCAATGTATCATCGGCGAACATCAGGATCGGAACCCTGACGCCCGCCAACGAAGGTGCGTCGACACCGGCATCCAGCATCCTAGCCACAATCCGTTAATAAAAAGGGAAAAAAGCAGGGGGGCCATAGCACACCCCTGTCGTACTCCGCGTCCAATTGGGAAATCGGCAGATGATTCGCCATTCGTGCCCCACTGGACTTTGGCGAAGTTACATTCATGTAGCCTCATTATCAGGGTGAGCAACTCAGCTGGAAGGCCTATATCACTCAGGACTGCCCAGAGCTTTCTCCTTGGGACCAGGTTGAAGGCAGCCCGCAAGTCAACAAAAGCGACATACAGGCTGCCCTCACCAAGCACCACCGTCCCCCACTGCAGCAGAGCAAAACGAAACACCTGATCGACGGTGCTTGTTGCCTGCCGGAATCCAGCCTGATATGGGGACAGGGCATTTTCCTCATCTACCCAGTCCATTAGCCTGTTTACCACCATTCTCCCCACCACTTTTTGGATAGTGGCAATCAAGCTTATCGGCCTATAATTGGCTGGAAGGGACCGATCTCCTTTTTTATATATGGGTATAATAGTTGCTCCCTTCCATAATTCCGGGACTACTGTTCCCTTTGCAATTGCATTTCCTAGGAGAAAAATATACCTAGCCCACCTCGCCTTGTCATTTATAAAACCATCAGAGGGTATCCCGTCTAAATCCGGGGCCCTTCCCCCTTTGGCAGCGCCTATTGCAGCTTCAGTTTCTTTGATGGAAAATAAATTCCCTGTAGGGAATACAGCTGAAACTACCTTCACGTCAATAAACTCCGTTGACTCAGCGTACTGCGGTTCAAAATAATCCACCCAGGCACCCTCTGCGACATTGTTATCAGGTTTGTTTGGAAGTCCTCCTCTACCCCACTTGACAATGTTCCAGAACAACCTGGAATCCTTCGCCCCTGCGGCCTCCTTTAGCTCAGCCCAGTGGTTTTCATCCCATGTTTTTTTTGCCAGTAATACACAAGCCTTATAGTGCTTCCTGGCCTCACCAATCGCTACCTTATCCCTATTCCTAATTGCACATCCCAAGCTTAGCCTGGCTTCCCTGCACTGGTGGTTATACCAACTAGCTGGTTTAGGTGGTTTTTTCCTGTTTGTATTACTGGACCTTAAAAAATGCGGTTTTAGAGTGGAAAAGAGCTTGTTATGTATGTCCATTATTTCCCTTGAACCTGGGGTTACAGGATTTGCAGCCTCCATAGCAGCGATTGCAGTATCCACTTCAGAACTTATAAAGTTCATAGCCTCTGCATTCGCTAGTACCCTCGGCCGGTTAAGTCTGCGCATGTCATTGGCCATAGTAGGCATTAGGCCATTACTTAATTGGGGGTTCCCTGATGTGGCCATCCACCAATCATGAGACACACAGAGGGGATTATGGTCACTTTCTAGTCTACCCTCAATTTTCATGTCACATACCAACTGCCACAAGTTAAGGCTGCAAAGGACATAATCTATCCGACTTTGACCATGACCATTGTCGAATGTACAAGCACCTTCCCTGTCGCCCTTTGTCCTCCCATTTAGGGCTCTCAAACCATGTTCCAAGCAGATGGCATTCAGTTGTAATATATCTTTCGTCCATCGCTTGACAGGAACCAGATGTAAAGTCGGAACACCCCACTGTGTATCTTCTTCATGCCCTAGGGGATCGTCCGAACTATCCAATGGTTCAAAGGTCCTATTTAGGTCACCAGCTACTACAACTTTGTTACCCAAAGACTGAGATTCCAGGGAAGTGGACAGTGCCTCTAAGATGGGAGAGCTCCCAATGGTACTACCCCTGGCATAAATGTTATACAAATCTATCCCTCCACGCTTTTCTGAGGTTATTCTTAACATTTGGATGTCTTTACAACCCAGATCCACCACTTTGATTGTCAACTGAAGGCATTGCCTAACCCAAATAGTCAGGCCTCCCATCAGTCGGCCCCTAGAACCTCTAATGGCTGGAATTGAAAAATGTAAATAACCAGGAAGAAATATAGGGTCGCAAGCCCACGTCTCCTGGAATAAACAGAGATCAAAACCATTAATGAAATCAATCCAATTTTGGGACGTCAGCTTACTGTTCAGCCCCGCGATGTTCGATGAGAGGAGCTTCCCGGGGCTGTCCATAGATAACTCTCCTGCACAGCACACCCTAGTTCCATTTCGCCCATCCCCCCTCTCTCGGGTGGTATCCTTCATGCTATGATCAACCTCCTGGGTGTCCACGGTACTTAATATAATTGATACCTCTCTTTCGGAGTCCCTGGAAGTAGGAATACACTACCCACAAGTTTCATCCGAAATCATTGTCTCCCCACAAGTTCTCATTTCATTTGATACCAAATTTTTGGACAAAACAGTTAACACAGGTGTCCCAAATGTCTCCCTACGGGACATACTTTCCCTGTTGTTCTGGCAGTAATCGGAACTTGGTCAATAGCTCCACCCTAGATCATTCATTACTTCAAACTGATTATACATTAATCCGTTATGGGAGTTGCCCCGTTGAGAGAGTACAGTAAAAGGTGCAAACCCTTGGGAGGGGAAATTATTAAAACAACCTGGTTCACTGATCATTCCAAATTGTATACCTGTTGGTCTTGGGTAAAAAAATGTAAGATCAACAACCCCGGGCAATGGTCTATTTGCCTTCAACCAGTGCATTACCGTGTTCTTTAGCATCTGGAAGGATTCTCTTTGCCCGGCCAACAGAGGTGGTACATTAGTGAGGACAACCACATAGGGGTAAGAGTCCGGGGTGAGATTCATGGGAGGTATCCTACGCAGAGCTCTCACCGGGAGGTAATAGGCCGGCTTATATCAGGAGCAGCAGGACATGTTGTTGAGATGCTTGGTAGTGGCTGGGAACAACTCAATGCAGTGTTTTTGATATTGGAACTGTCTTTGTTACCCCTAACTGGGACACCAGAACGGGGTTTTAAGCTACTTGGTAAAGGCTGCGAACCATTAAAGACAGGATTACCATTTTTAGAACTCTCCTTGTTATCCATAGCCATGGTATCAGGCAGCTTGGTTTTTTGCTAGTATTACTACTTGGGCGGTCCAACAAAACTGAGTTAGTCTTAGGGGTTTGGCCCTTCGACTGAGGCTTGCTAGCAATGCTAACTATAGGCGGAGAGGGCACTACAATGGACACACCATTGGCCTGGACATTTGGTTTCAAAGAGTTGGTACTTCCCCCAGTCCTGGGATGGGACTTGATTAGGGCTTTGGTAGAAAAGAAGTTATCTAGGGTTGCCTGCTCAAAATGATCTAATCGATCAGCTAGTTTTTTAACTCGTTCCTCGATAGGGTTCAGGAGAGACCTCATCAACCTTTCCAACTCAAGAAGCAGAACTGGAGCGGAAGATAATGTCTCAGCCAATCCCATCGCCGAAGGGACATTCGTATTAGATGCAGGATTACCGAAACAACTCCATCCTTAGTAGGGTCTTCCCCACCAGGGGCAGCCCCAATAGGCTCACTAGTAGGGCGCAGGGCTACTCCAACCTTCCTTATTTTTTTCGGGTGTTTGGAAAGAGTACACTTCTTCGGGGCAGCACTTCTTTTCCTTTTAATACTTGGTTTAGTTTTATCAATGTGAGCCGACACACTTAACTGGGCGGTAGACACCTGCCCTAGAAATAAACCAGTTGTTGTTAAGGGCAAGGTGGGGGACGAAATGGGCACACTCGCTTGGGCAGTAATCTCCTGCACTGTAGGTGAACTGGCTGTTAATGTGTGCGAGGTGGGCAAAAAAATAGGCTAAATGGGGCCCACAGACGAGCCAGCCAACAGCTCTGGTGAAGGGGGAAAGGCATAAGGCGTTTCCAATACAACTGGCACGGTTAAAGATGACAAGGGAGGAACCAATGCCAATGCAGGGAAACCTTGGGGTGGCCTTTTCTCTAAGGGAATTTTAAGGAGTTCAATAGATAACCTACGCTCGGCGCGCCTCTCGGCCAAAGCTATTTCTTTGTCAATATCTTGGGTTGCCCGACTGAAATATTTGTCTAAAGGGCCCAGGATAACTGGCCCGTCTCTGCCTGAATGGGGATCAGAGCATTTGGGTTTGAGTTCAAAGACATACTTCACAGTCAAGAAACTATAGGATTAACAATAATATATATGCAAACACCAGGTATTTCCTGATAACCGACTATATAGTGTAAAATAAAGGCACAATGTTAGAGGGTAGGCCCAGCCCGGCCTCCTTCGGCCCCTGACGGCCACAGGCGGTCCCGCCCTTGTCCCGGGCTTCTCCCGGGACGCTCCCGCGCCCTCCCGCCCAGCGGAAGTAGACACCACTATTGTAGGTTAGGTGTGACGCACAGCGGGCGGGGCTAACAGGGAGAGCGGGCCAGGTGATCTAAATTGGCCAGGCAGGGACTCCTGGGAGATGTAGTCCCTGCAGAACGCTCGCAGCCCTGAGCAAATGCCCCAACACTTCTCTGTCAGCACAGCAGCTCCACAGATTCCCCGGCGGCTTCCCCTGCGAAGCGGGACCCGCGAAGCGGGTCCGGTGAGCAGTGGTGTGGAAGCAGGTCAGCAGCCCAGAACCAGGAGTCCAAGAGCAAAGGTCCCAGTAGCACGAAGTCCAATCCAGCAAAGGGTCCCACAGGTGAGAGGCAGGGAGTCTCTTTTACACAATCTGTGCACCGGGGGCGGGGCTAACAGGGAGAGCGGGCCAGGTGATCTAAATTGGCCAGGCAGGGACTCCTGGGAGATGTAGTCCCTGCAGAACGCTCGTAGCCCTGAGCAAATGCCCCAACACTCCTCTGTCAGCACAGCAGCTCCACAGATTCCCCGGCGGCTTCCCCTGCGAAGCGGGACCCGCGAAGCGGGACCGGCGAGCAGTGGTGTAGAAGCAGGTCAGCAGCCCAGAACCAGGAGTCCAAGAGCAAAGGTCCCAGTAGCACGAAGACCAATCCAGCAAAGGGTCCCACAGGTGAGAGGCAGGGAGCATCTTTTACACGATCTGTGCACAGGGGGCGGGGCTAACAGGGAGAGCGGGCCAGGTGATCTAAATTGGCCAGGCAGGGACTCCTGGGAGATGTAGTCCCTGCAGAACGCTCGCAGCCCTGAGCAGATGCCCCAACACTCCTCTGTCAGCAGAGCAGCTCCACAGATTCCCCGGCGGCTTCCCCTGCGAAGCGGGACCCACGAAGCGGGTCCGGCGAGCAGTGGTGTGGAAGCAGGTCAGCAGCCCAGACCCAGGAGTCCAAGAGCAAAGGTCCCAGTAGCACGAAGTCCAATCCAGCAAAGGGTCCCACAGGTGAGAGGCAGGGAGTCTCTTTTACACGATCTGTGCACAGGGGGCGGGGCTAACAGGGAGAGCAGGCCAGGTGATCTAAATTGGCCAGGCAGGGACTACTGGGAGATGTAGTCCCTGCAGAACGCTCGCAGCCCTGAGCAGATGCCCCAACACTCCTCTGTCAGCACAGCAGCTCCACAGATTCCCCGGCGGCTTCCCCTGCAAAGCGGGACCCGCCAAGCGGGTCCGGCGAGCAGTGGTGTGGAAGCAGGTCAGCAGCCCAGAACCAGGAGTCCAAGAGCAAAGGTCCCAGTAGCACGAAGTCCAATCCAGCAAAGGGTCCCACATGTGAGAGGCAGGGAGTCTCTTTCACACAATCTGTGCACAGGGGGCGGGGCTAATAGGGAGAGCGGGCCAGGTGATCTAAATTGGCCAGGCAGGGACTCCTGGGAGATGTAGTCCCTGCAGAACGCTCGTAGCCCTGAGCAAATGCCCCAACACTCCTCTGTCAGCACAGCAGCTCCACAGATTCCCCTGCGGCTTCCCCTGCGAAGCGGGACCCGCGAAGCGGGACCGGCGAGCAGTGGTGTAGAAGCAGGTCAGCAGCCCAGAACCAGGAGTCCAAGAGCAAAGGTCCCAGTAGCACGAAGACCAATCCAGCAAAGGGTCCCACAGGTGAGAGGCAGGGAGCATCTTTTACACGATCTGTGCACAGGGGGCGGGGCTAACAGGGAGAGCGGGCCAGGTGATCTAAATTGGGCAGGCAGGGACTCCTGGGAGATGTAGTCCCTGCAGAATGCTCGCAGCCCTGAGCAGATGCCCCAACACTCCTCTGTCAGCAGAGCAGCTCCACAGATTCCCCGGCGGCTTCCCCTGCGAAGCGGGACCCACGAAGCGGGTCCGGCGAGCAGTGGTGTGGAAGCAGGTCAGCAGCCCAGAACCAGGAGTCCAAGAGCAAAGGTCCCAGTAGCACGAAGTCCAATCCAGCAAAGGGTCCCACAGGTGAGAGGCAGGGAGTCTCTTTTACACGATCTGTGCACAGGGGGCGGGGCTAACAGGGAGAGCAGGCCAGGTGATCTAAATTGGCCAGGCAGGGACTACTGGGAGATGTAGTCCCTGCAGAACGCTCGCAGCCCTGAGCAGATGCCCCAACACTCCTCTGTCAGCACAGCAGCTCCACAGATTCCCCGGCGGCTTCCCCTGCAAAGCAGGACCCGCCAAGCGGGTCCGGCGAGCAGTGGTGTGGAAGCAGGTCAGCAGCCCAGAACCAGGAGTCCAAGAGCAAAGGTCCCAGTAGCACGAAGTCCAATCCAGCAAAGGGTCCCACAGGTGAGAGGCAGGGAGTCTCTTTCACACAATCTGTGCACAGGGGGCGGGGCTAACAGGGAGAGCGGGCCAGGTGATCTAAATTGGCCAGGCAGGGACTCCTGGGAGATGTAGTCCCTGCAGAACGCTCGTAGCCCTGAGCAAATGCCCCAACACTCCTCTGTCAGCACAGCAGCTCCACAGATTCCCCGGCGGCTTCCCCTGCGAAGCGGGACCCGCGAAGCGGGACCGGCGAGCAGTGGTGTAGAAGCAGGTCAGCAGCCCAGAACCAGGAGTCCAAGAGCAAAGGTCCCAGTAGCACGAAGACCAATCCAGCAAAGGGTCCCACAGGTGAGAGGCAGGGAGCATCTTTTACACGATCTGTGCACAGGGGGCGGGGCTAACAGGGAGAGCGGGCCAGGTGATCTAAATTGGCCAGGCAGGGACTCCTGGGAGATGTAGTCCCTGCAGAACGCTCGCAGCCCTGAGCAGATGCCCCAACACTCCTCTGTCAGCAGAGCAGCTCCACAGATTCCCCGGCGGCTTCCCCTGCGAAGCGGGACCCACGAAGCGGGTCCGGCGAGCAGTGGTGTGGAAGCAGGTCAGCAGCCCAGAACCAGGAGTCCAAGAGCAAAGGTCCCAGTAGCACGAAGTCCAATCCAGCAAAGGGTCCCACAGGTGAGAGGCAGGGAGTCTCTTTTACACGATCTGTGCACAGGGGGCGGGGCTAACAGGGAGAGCAGGCCAGGTGATCTAAATTGGCCAGGCAGGGACTACTGGGAGATGTAGTCCCTGCAGAACGCTCGCAGCCCTGAGCAGATGCCCCAACACTCCTCTGTCAGCACAGCAGCTCCACAGATTCCCCGGCGGCTTCCCCTGCAAAGCGGGACCCGCCAAGCGGGTCCGGCGAGCAGTGGTGTGGAAGCAGGTCAGCAGCCCAGAACCAGGAGTCCAAGAGCAAAGGTCCCAGTAGCACGAAGTCCAATCCAGCAAAGGGTCCCACAGGTGAGAGGCAGGAAGTCTCTTTTACACGATCTGTGCACAGGGGGCAGCGCTAACAGGGAGAGCGGTCCAGGTGATCTAAATTGGCCAGGCAGGGACTCCTGGGAGATGTAGTCCCTGCAGAACGCTCGCAGCCCTGAGCAGAAGCCCCAACACTCCTATGTCAGCACAGCAGCTCCACAGATTCCCCGGCGGCTTCCCCTGCGAAGCGGGATCCACGAAGCAGGTCTGGCGAGCAGTGGTGTAGAAGCAGGTCAGCAGCCCAGAACCAGGAGTCCAAAAGCAAAGGTCCCAGTAGCACGAAGTCCAATAAAGCAAAGGGTCCCACAGGTGAGAGGCAGGGAGTCTCTTTTACACGATCTGTGCACAGGGGGCGGGGCTAACAGGGAGAGCGGGCCAGGTGATCTAAATTGGCCAGGCAGGGACTCCTGGGAGATGTAGTCCCTGCAGAACGCTCGCAGCCCTGAGCAGATGCCCCAACACTCCTCTGTCAGCACAGCAGCTCCACAGATTCCCCGGCGGCTTCCCCTGCGAAGCGGGACCCGCAAAGCGGGTCCGGCGAGCAGTGGTGTAGAAGCGGGTCAGCAGCCCAGAACCAGGAGTCCAAGAGCAAAGGTCCCAGTAGCACGAAGACCAATCCAGCAAAGGGTCCCACAGGTGAGAGGCAGGGAGTCTCTTTTACACAATCTGTGCACAGGGGGCGGGGCTAACAGGGAGAGCAGGCCAGGTGATCTAAATTGGCCAGGCAGGGACTCCTGGGAGATGTAGTCCCTGCAGAACGCTTGCAGCCCTGAGCAGATGCCCCTACACTCCTCTGTCAGCACAGCAGCTCCACAGATTCCCCGGTGAGCAGTGGTGTAGAAGCAGGTCAGCAGCCCAGATCCAGGAGTCCAAGAGCAAAGGTCCCAGTAGCACGAAGTCCAATCCAGCAAAGGGTCAATACCACCAGCTTTTGCAAGAGGGGTTACCTGGGTTTTTGGCCCCGTGCTAGACGGCCATCTAGGGAAACCTACCAAACCCACACATTTCTGAAAAGTAGACACCCGGGGGCTTTCAAGGAGTTATGGCTTGCGTGGATCCTCCAACGTTCCTTTACCCAGAATCCCTTGCAAACCTCAATTTTAGCTAAAAAAATCTGTTTTTTCACACTTTTTTTGTTTGGGAAAGCGTGGCATCACTGGGCTCACACAAATTTCCTCCCACCCAGCTCTCCCGATAAAAATGGTACCTCACTTGCGTGGGTAGGCACAGTGGCTGCAACCGGAAAAGGTCCAAATCGTACGGTGGAGAAATTACAATAACCAATAGCAACATTACCATCTTTTTTTGGGTGGGGGCTGAGTTTTTGGACCGGGGCTCGGCGGGCATCTTTGGAAACTACCAAACCCAAACAGTTCTGAAAACTAGACACCCGGGGGAGTCTAGGGAGGTATGGCATGCGTGGGTCCCCCAATGTTTTCCTACCCAGAACACCTTGCAAACCTTACAATTAGGTAAAAAAATCACTTTTCCAAACTTTTTTGCGTGGGATCTCCGTGCCGGCAAAAATGTCCTACCACCCAGCGTTCCCCTTGATCTCTCGAGTAAAATGATACCTCACTTGTGTGGGTGGGCCAAAGGCATGTGACTGGGGTGGGGGTGCTTAATTTGACGAACCTAAATAGTACATTTTTAAAAATTCATTTTTAGCCTGTTCTGCTTTGGGGCACCCACACAAGTGAGGTATCCTTTTACTCCGTCCATTACCACCCCCTTTTGTACCGCTTTTGGCCGCCATAAGTGTGGTAGGGTATGCTCAGACGTGAGTCCCTTGCTCACTTTGCCACTGGATTCAAGCAAGCCGGGCTGAAGACGGCTGGAATGTCAGAAACCAGTCCTCGGAAGCTTGTTTCCGGTCCAGGGAAGGCATGGCTTGGCAGTTCGGGCTGGACTGTTCCCATGAGGCACAGGGTCAGACTGATTTGCATATAGCCATGCCTGAACTGGGGTGGCAGAGTGGGCTAAAGAACGGTGATGGCTTAAACCCAGATCTTTTGACTGGGTGTGAGTGTTTGATTGGTTCAGATGCTCCGTCCATTACCAGCCCCTTTTGTACCGCTTTTGGCCGCCATAAGTGTGGCAGGGTATGCTCAGACGTGAGTCCCTTGCTCACTTTGCCACTGGATTCAAGCAAGCCGGGCTGAAGACGGCTGGAATGCCAGAAACCGGTCCTCGGAAGCTTGTTTCCGGTCCAGGGAAGGCTTGGCTTGGCAGTTCGAGCTGGACTGTTCCCATGAGGCACAGGGTCAGACTGATTTGCATATAGCCATGCCTGAACTGGGGTGGCAGAGTGGACTAAAGAACGGTGATGGATTAAACCCAGATCTTTTGACTGGGTGTGAGTGTTTGATTGGTTCAGATGCTCCGTCCATTACCACCCCCTTTTGTACCGCTTTTAGCCGCCATAAGTGTGGCAGGGTATGCTCAGACGTGAGTCCCTTGCTCACTTTGCCATTGGATTCAAGCAAGCCGGGCTGAAGACGGCTGGAATGCCAGAAACCGGTCCTCGGAAGCTTGTTTCCGGTCCAGGGAAGGCATGGCTTGGCAGTTCGGGCTGGACTGTTCCCATGAGGCAAAGGGTCAGACTGATTTGCATATAGCCATGCCTGAACTGGGGTGGCAGAGTGGGCTAAAGAACGGTGATGGATTAAACCCAGATCTTTTGACTGGGTGTGAGTGTTTGATTGGTTCCGATGCTCCGTCCATTACCACCCCCTTTTGTACTACTTTTGTTATAGCGTCTAATAATGAAATGGGCCTATAGCATGTCGGGTCCTGTCTGTCCCCGTTTTGAAAATGGGGACAATAGTTGCTTCTACCCATGTGGGTGGAAAGTCTGCTTCACAGCTAGCATTTAAAACTTGCGTCAGGGGAGGTCCCCATAGGGTAGTATTGGATTTAAACAAGCCAATTGGTATCCTATTGGTACCAGGTACCTTGCTACCCTTGCTTACAGACAGGGCCCGCTCCACCTCATCCAAAGTAAACATTGGTGCTTTTGCTTGGTAAAGGGGGTTCAAGTTATAAACATCCTGATTGGGGCAGTCCGTCAGAATATAGTTACCCATGCCCTGATAAACCTTGGTGAAAGGATTGATTCATTGCTCCTCAGTTATTGCTATTTCAAGTGATGGACTGTCCTCTCGAGTCAGGAAAAACCAGGCAGATGCCTTGAATACAAAGAGCACATCATGCTCAACGTTTGTGATGGGCCCACCCTCCTAGGACAACCCGAAGCAAAGTTATGGACAAAAATACAATCCCAACCAAAGGCCCTGCAAAGAATTATGGGACGAGATTCTAGAGTGCAGTGAATATTATAGTATCCAGTATCAAAACATTTCTCAAGGGGCAGGCTCTCCTAGCTCAGCTGAGAGCTAATACTATAATATTTACTGCACTCTAGAATCTCGCCCCGTAAGGCTTTGCTGGGCGTTTGGTTGGCATTGTACTTTTTCGCATAACTTTGCTTGGGGTGGTCCTAGGAGGGTGGGACCACCACAAAAGTTGAGCATGATATGCTCTTTGTGTTCAGGGTATTTGCTTGGTCCTCCCGCTAGGTTAGGGGGACCCCAAAATCATCACCTCTTTCGATGCTTGATATTTTTAAAAGCTCACTTTTGTGAATTGATTATATACTTTTTAGCATGTAAAGGTAAAGTTGTTTCATCAAAGGATTGTGGGTGCAGTTGCTTACTCCGCTAACTGTTCGTTAGTAGTTGGAATTTTTGCATGAATTCCGTGTTTTCAATGTAATGCATTTTCAATGTAAGGAGTAGTTAACAAAAAGCGTTGCAACATGGACGTGTGCTTTAACCCTATATGATGGAATGTATGCTGTTGTAATGTTTGTGTAAAGATTTGCCCCTGGTATGTATATTCTTGAACCAACTCTATGGGTTTGCCCCCAAGTGTCCAGTAAAATTTGGTAAATTGTTTTCTTCTTCTAAAAGGAACAACTTTTGTTTTAGATATATTTGGCACTAAAAAATGTCCTCTGTGTAGCTGGTTAGCGCATGTAAATTTCCTTGTATGCCGATTGGTGTAAGATCTAATATAACCACGTCTTCAGCGTACACCAAAATATGAATATTACTGGATGATCATTTTGGGGGGAAATTGTTAATTTTTAGAAAGCAATCCGGAGGTCACTTATATAAAGAGAAAATAAAAAGGGGGCTAAAAGACAACCTTGTGTTAATCCATTTGGTGTAGCTATTGGGTAGCTATTGGTTGGGTAAGTCCCTTTTCTCTCCCTATTTGTATTCTACACCATGTTGCAGTATGTAGTGATATAATTCCCCAACAACGAAGTCCAACTACTGGTTCACCAAACACCTCGACCGCTTCCCTTTGAATATGCAGCATTCGGATGGTGTTTAAGAGGTTAGAAACTTGCCTACGTTAAAGCAAAAAAGCATAGTTTCTAATGAGCATCATTCATTCCCACAACGGTACTAAAGAACTATTCTGAATCTACATAGATGGCTACCCCAAGATCTCTGTCCACCCTTCCCACACCTTCCACAGAAAGTTGTGACAGTCTTCAAAAACTAAATCTCTTACCTTCAGAGAGATCATCACTACAACAGCCACCCTGCCTGATGACCCAATGCCACTGCACACTAAACAAAGGAGGGCACCTGAGAAGTGTCAGGAGCAGGTGAAAGAAACTGCAAAGGTATACAAATTTGCCTAGTCAGCTGTTTAGTCTTGGTATAACATATCCAATATTAACATACAAAGTATAATCTTGAGCCAAAGCATACAAAACAAAGATATTTAGTAAATATTTTTTTCTGCAACTTTTGACACATGTTGACACAATCATGTGTCATATGCACTCAAAATGGATTTACTTTGACACAACAAATAATAATACATACTGTATAAAACACGTTGATTTTTATTTAGCTGTGACGCCCAACAGCCTGCTCATACTAAAATGCAACATACCCACTCATACATGTGCACTGTAGAGCAACAGAATGGCAAGCACTAAAGTGCTCGAATAAACTCCCCAAGTGGCAAAACCGGAAACGGGAGCTCCTTGAGGATTGGAACAAGTGGGCAGATTTGTATTTCCAACCTACAGACAGAAATTGCTTGCAGGGGAACAAAGCGGGCGCAATACTGACCCGGCTGGTTAAGCAAGCAGAGTGACATGCTCCACTACTGGTTGTCCTGGACAGGGAGGGAAAGCGTGCTTGTACGCAGAGGGAAATCATTGATTCATTGCCGCCTTTGCAGCCCGACTCCGCAGAACTAATCAATCACATCCAGACGTGGTGGCAGGGGAGGGTCAGCGTTACCCGAGGGAGGCACGCATGAATAGACTGGCAGAGGAAGACAGGGGGTGCCTTGAGGCGTCCATCTCTAAAGAGAGATAATTGCGGCTATGCAAGTATGCATAGGCAAAGGCGCCTGGGAGTGACGTGCTGCCGGTTGGATTTTATCAGAAACACAAGGGATGCTGTCGGACAAATCGCTAGAAGTATAAGAGGAAGCCGGCCGAAGCCGCATCCGGTGGACAACAGCTGGACTCAATGCAGGAAGCCTTAGTGCTAATGTTTCCAAAGCCGGGCAAAGACCCGACTGCGACATCGTCATATTACCCGCTATCAATGTTGAATATTGATGTAAAAATACTGAGCAGGGTTCTGGGAATTGTAGTGTGGGTGTCCCTCCCAATAACCACTCTCGAGCCGTTGTGCAGTTAGAGGGGATTTATTTACATTTGTCCCTGAAGAGCGCCGAGCCTGGTTTGTCCCTGCCGGCTCCCACGCTACTCTGCTCGCACAGCGCTCTGCTCGCACGGCGCTCTGCGCGCGCAGCCCAACATGGCCGCCACGCACGTCACGTAACCTTCGTGACATGCAACACTAGACTGCGCACTATATATCTCCCCTTTTTCCCAATCCCAAACAATTAACTTACAGTTCGCTGCTCATGTCATAGTCTCTGAACCTTACTGGCTTGACCACCGCTCTACCCCTCCTGGTCAGTCTCACCGGGGTGGTGGCTGTCGCTCCTTCGCTTCTTTCGCCGCTTCCAAGCGCAGCCGCGCTTGCATCATTTCTGTTTGTGTCCTCTCCGCCCACCGACTCCTGGTCGGCTTCGCCAGTCTTTTCCTTTTGAGGTTCTTTCCTTCCGTTGTGGTCTTCCTCTCGACGTTCTTGTTGGACGGTTCCTCTTTCCTCGTCCACTCCTTCAGTTCCATAGTTGTTCCAGCACAGAATCTTGTTACATCTTGCCATGCGGTCTTGCGACCATACGTTACCGTCGCTCAGCAAGGCCGCTCTGCCCATTACCTCCTTCACCTGCATGGGTTTGCTGTATTTGCTTTCGCCTTTCCTTTGCAGTGTGGCCAGCTTTACACGCACCCATTCCCCTTTCTCCAATTTAGTGTGCTTCACATTCCTCCGTTTGTTGTAATGTTTGGTGTACACAGTTTGAGCTTTCTCTAAGTTGGCTCGCACCACTGCCGGGGACCACTCACTCATTATTGTTTTGTCCTTCCACACCCGATTGTCTTGGGTGAATGGTTCACAGCCTCTCAAAATCTGGAAAGGGCTGTAGCCGGTCCCTGTGGGGGTGATCCTGTACGCCCATACCATGTGCCATATTTCCTTCTCCCAGTCCTTGTTGTCTGAGATGGCCGCTTGAACTGATCCCATCACTACTCTGTTGAAGCGCTCCACCAATCCATTCCCGGCAGGGTGGTAGATGGATGTGTGCTTGGCTGTGATGCCATTCCTTTGCATGAATTGGGGCCATCTTTCTGATCGGAATTGGGGGCCATTGTCACTGAGGATGGATTTTGGGATACCTTCCCTCGTGAACGTGTCAGCTAGGAATTTCACAATGTTCTCCGTGTCCATCGTTTCCTCTATCTTTAATTCCGGACACTTTGAATATCGGTCCACCAGGACACAGACGTATTTCTGGACCCCTTGCATGTCCAGGATCGGCCCTAGGATATCTACTGATAGTTCCTCCCATGGATTCCTCGGGGGGTCGAACTTGCCCAGCGCGGGGCGCTGTGGTTTGAGTGTTTTGTCTGCGCCTTGACATCGTGGACAGTCCCTGACGTGTCTTTCGGCCCTTACGTCCATTCCTGGCCACTAGTAGTTTTGCTTGGCCCTCAATGTTAGTTTCCCGATACCCAGGTGCCCCTCATGCAGTATGTCCAGCAGTTGGGAATGATGTTGGTCGGGGGAACGACTTTCTCTCCCCTGTACACAAACACTCCTCGGTCGTCTATTGACAGTTCTTCCCTGACTTCGAAATATGGGCTGAGCTCTAAGTATGGGCGGAAAATCCGTTCCGCTCGCGGATTTTGCGGATTTTCGGTAAATTCGCAATCCGCGAGATTCGCGAATTTCCCGCGAAATCCGCAAATCCGCGAGCAGCGGATTTTATGGCTTGCTCGCACTGTTCGCGTGAGTTCGCGGCTTCCCAGTTCAACTTCTCTCCCCGCGAATAAGCGCTAAATTGCAGAAATACGATCTTAGCAAAACTGAAACTACTTACCAGGTTCAAAAGTTCAAGCTCATCATTAGTAGCCATTTCCTGTAGTGCTTCCTGAGGGGCCCCTCCAGAGTTCAGTTGCCTACTTGCAACTATTATGTGACCCTGCTCTGACCCTCAGAATAGTTACACATATGCCACAAAGGTCCTGAATTACAGCTAAGGGAGACAAGCAGGAGCCAGGCTGGAAGTTCAAATCCAACAGTGACACATTAATCAGCCCCTAATTCATTATTGTCAGTTGGGGCAGGGCAGGTGTTGTAACTAATTTTGCAACAATGAAAGCACTTAGCAAGTGCAAAAGATCACTAATCAGGAAGCACTAAGGAAGCAGGTGCCAGCTAAAAAAATATTCTGTGACACATTAATCAGCCCCAAATTAATTCAGGTCACTTGAGGCAGGGAAGGTGTGCTTTGCTTTGCCACAATAATGTACACTGGACAACTAGAGGGTGCTGTGATGAAACAGAGGGTGGCATGGGTGGGCCAGAGGGTGGCATGAGTAGTCAGAGAGTGGCAGTGGTGACAGAGGGTGGCAGTGATGAAGAAGAGTGTCCCAAACAGGCTGGACACGTAGAAACAACAAGTTCGCAAAACTTGCGACCCGACAGGTAAGTTCGCGTTTGTGAAATTGTACAAAACCCTTGCGAACTGGCAGAAACCCGCGCGAACACAAAAAAAAACGCAAATTCGCGAGAATTTGCGGATTTTTGCGGATTGCGAGTTCGCAAATCCGCAAAATTCGCGAACGCGAGATTCGCAAAATTCGCCCATGTTTACTGAGCTCTCCCCGGGTCAGCCTCTTGTCCGGCCATCCTTTGGTGATATGTGATTTCACTTCTTCCAGCATCTGGTCTTCCTTGTACGCCTGTTCCCATTCTTGGTGACTGATGGTCGTTTCTTGGTCATCCGTGAGTGCCACCCATTCTTCCGTTCCCGCCTTGTCTTCCTCACTCGGTTCCATGGCTGCGGCTCTGCTCAAATAGTCTGCCACTCTGTTCTTGCTCCCTGGGATGAACTCCACGTCATATCTAAATTCAAGCAGCTTCAGAGACATTTTGGAGATCCTGGGCATTGCTTCGGCATGACCGCTCGACGTTAGCACCTTCAGTAGGGGCTTGTGGTCCGTTCGCAATCGGAACTTTGTGCCCCATAAGAACTGTCTGAACCTAGTCGTGGCTTATACAACTGCCAGCATTTCCTTTTCGATCACGCTGTATTTCTTTTCTGTGTCGCTGAGTGTGCGGGATGCAAAGCTCAGTGTCTCCAGTCTTCCTTGCCCTCGGTCTTGCATGAGGACCGCTCCAAGTCCCTTGTCGCTGGCATCAGTGGTCAGCACTGTTCTTCCCTGGGGATCGTACCCTTGAAGTGGTTTTGCTCCGGCCACTTCTTTTTTAATGATGTCGAACTCTTCCTGCGCTTCTTTTGACCAGTGAAATTCTGTGTTGTCTCTCGTTAGTAGTCTCATGTGATGGGTTTTGGAGGTGAAGTGCTGTACAAATTTGCCGTAATATTCCGCCATTCCAATGAACGATCTGACTTCTTCCTTGCTGGACGGAGGGGGTGCTTCACAGATGGCTTTTACGTTCTCTGCTTTCGGGGTCACACCTCGCACCCCTATTTCATGTCCCAAGTATGTCACTGATTCCATTCCTATCCGGCACTTGGTCCATTCTGCTGTGAGGCCCTTACTCTCTAGGATCTTTAGTACGTTTCCGAGCTTCTTGTCATGGTCGGGTCTATCTCGCCCCATCACCAGAATGTCGTCCTGGAAGTATTGGACGCTCGAAGTGTCTTTGAACAATTGGTGCATCAGTTTCTGGAATACGGCTGCTGCCGAGGCAAGCCCGAACGGCATGCGGCGGAACTGATAACACCCGAATGGGGTGATGAATGAAGTGAGTTTGCGGCTCTCTGGGTGCAGGGCAATCTGGTGGTAGGCTGAAGTTAAGTCTATGGTGGAGTACCATTTGGTCCCCCTGGTGCTGGCCAGCATCTCTTCTATTCTAGGTAGGGGGAATCTGTCTACCACAATATTCTTGTTTAGTTCGCGCAGGTCGACGCACAGACGGACCTTGCCGCTGGGCTTCTTGACTACCACCAGTGGTGCCAGCCACTCTGCACACGTGATGGGCTCGATGATCCCCTTCCTCTCTAAATCTTGCAGTTCGGTCTTCACTATTTCCCTCACTGCCAAGGGGATGTTCCTCACCTTGTGGGCCACTGGCACCGCATCCTCTTTCAGAACGATCTTGTGTGCAAATTTCTCTAATCTTCCCACGGTGCCCCCAAAGACTTTCGGGTATTCATTCTTCCATTTGTTGAGGTCTGGCCAAGTGTCCGGTTCCGTCAGTAGAATCTGCTCCTTGCCACCTGGGTCCAACTTGATGCCTAGGTCGCCTTGGTCAAGCCACCCTAGGACCGAGGGGCCTTTTTCCGACACGTAGAGTTTGCAGTAGGCAGACCGGCCTCTGAATTCGAAGTTTAATGGTCTAAATCCCGCCATTGGAATGCGATCTCCGTTGTAGGTGACTGGGCGTATGTCCAGCTTTTCAAGTTCTGGACCCAGTTGTGGTGCTTACTTCTCCTCCCACACTGCTCTCTGGACAATGGTGTAGGGTGAACCGGTATCCGCCACTACCTGGATCGTGATGCCTCCGATCGACATGTCCAGGACCGGTTTCATCGTTCTTTTGCCATCGACGCCCACCACCTGGCCTTCTACACTTAATACCTCATCGTAGATGCAGAGTACTGTCACCACTTCTTCTTCGGCTCCCTCTTCTTGATCCTCGCTTTCTTGCCCAACGTACCTCACGGTGCCCTTAGAGGCTTTCTTCCGACATACCTTCTCGTAATGGCCGATGATTCTGCAGTACATGCATTTGGCGCGAAACGCAGGACACTTCCTGTCGTGCGCCTTGTGCGACCAGCTTCCGCATCTGTAGCATGTCTTTTTGCTGGTTCCCGCTTGTTTCCCCGGGGGGCCATTGTGGCCTTGCCATTTTCCCGGTCCCTTCTCTGGCGGCTTCCTGCTCTGGTAATCTCTGCGGGGCTCTTCATTGTCCACTTTGTTCACCATGACGCTGGGCGCTGTTTCCTTCCTTGTTGCCTCTGCGCACCTGCGTGCCAGTTCAGCTCTTTTGACGATGACTAGCACCTCCTTGAGGGTGGTGTCCCCACTGGCCCATAGTTTGTCCTGCACTGCGGTGCACGTGGTATGCATCATCACCTGGTCTTTTATGAACTCCTCCTCCCAGTTGGCATACCTGCACGTGGACGCCAGCTTCTTCAGCGCCGCCACCTATTCATCTACCGTCTCTCCTGGTTGTTGCTTCCTCTGCTGGAAGTTGAATCTGTCCACTGAGACGCATATCGCCGGTCTGAAATGTTCATGTAGGTCCTCAATCGCGTGGGCACACACATCGTCGTCTGTGGCCGCTCTCTGTTTCGGAACTAGGCTCTTGTAGATCCTCAGGCCTTCGGGGCCTAAGTTCAGTAGCAAGATGCGTTTTTTTCTCGCAGGTTTAAATTGTTCTTCGCTTTCATCCTCTAATACTCCGATGAAATTGTCGATGTATTCTCTCCAGTCCTCCCATTTCATGAGTGGTTCTCCAGGTCTGGGCAGGAACTGCACCGGCGCCATCGCATACCCCGCTTGCGCCCTCATCTTCTCGCCCTTAGCCTTCAACTGCTCACTCCCTTGACCTCTGGGGCTTCCTGGCGTGTTGTCTTGCTCCTCCTTGCTTGCTTGGGGTTGGGGACTTCCTGCCTCAGCCCCCTCGCGTTTTTCCGAGGTATCCAGCGCGGTCCCACTGGTCCTGTGGGTCGCAGTGTGGTTTGGCGCGCTTTGCGTCGCGGTTCTGGGTCGGTCTACTCACTGAGTGTTGTCTGTGCTGCTCCTCTGAGCTCCTGGAGGCTCTGCCACGCTCTTCAGGGTGTTTGTGTATGTCCTTGTTCTGTTCTCTGAGCCCTTGGCTTCTTGGTGCTGCCTGGCACTGTTGTTCCTGACCTCGGTGTGGGCGTTGTTCTTTCAGTGCTGTGTATGGGAGAGGGGTTTGGCAATCCCACCCTCGTCGCCACTGTAGTGTGGGCGTCCCTCCCAATAACCACTCTCGAGCCGTTGTGCCGTTAGAGGGGATTTATTTACATTTGTCCCTGAAGAGCGCCGAGCCTGGCTTGTCCCTGCCGGCTCCCGCGCTACTCTGCTCGCACGGCGCTCTGCACGCGCAGCCCAACATGGCCGCCACGCACGTCACGTAACCTTCGTGACGTGCAACACTAGACTGCGCACTACAGGAATCATCTACCCTGCCTGGTTCATTCAGATCAGTGTGGGTTCATCCAGAAATGCAATACACTGTAATCTCAGACGTCTTGCCCACGTGTACCACGCCTTGCAGCATGGGATGGGTGGCATTTCTGGATAGGAATACCATGGATGGTCTTGTTCGAAGTGAGGCTGGGTCCCAAGTATATTGGTTGGGTGAAGCTACTTGACGGCGGGTCCGGGGCGAGAGTTAGGACAGGTGGGATGGTTTCTGAACAGTTCTCACTGCACACGGGAGACCATGAATGGCTGTCACTGTTCCTTTTCATGTCAGCGATGGAACCCGTCGCAAGCACGATACGGCAGGTGGTGGAGCCCTGGGGTTTTCTGGTGGATGAACATCGACATGTGATCTTGCTATATGGCGATGATGCATTGGTGTATGTCAGGTAACTAGTATATTCTGTGCCCAGTGCTTTGGAGTATCTGGTGGGCACTGGCCTGCCTTGGGAAGTTGGTAATGTATGATATTTGGGGATCAGGGTAGTGCAGACGGCAGCAGAAGCAATCACTCTAAATATAGGTCGGGTAGTGGACAGATTGAGTTCATCTATCGGTTTTGGAAAAGGTTGCCTTTGTCACTAATGGCAGGATGGCTCTGATAACAAGCTTTTGCACTGCCAATAGGTCTAGCCTTTGGGGCCTTATAAGTGTTTTGACATGCAACAGTTGATGTTGTTGCACCAAGGATATTGTACTGCATAACTAAATACTTATAAGGTTCCAAAGGCGAGACCTGTTGGCTATGCCAATGCTTGTTTAAACAAAGGCTCAGAATAATGTCATGTTGTAAATGCAGCGTATACACATGGCTTTATCCGTCAACCATAAACATATCTCAAAGTGGACCAGCAATCTCAGCCATGGTTCACCCTAAATCGAAGGCAGGTACAACTAGCTTGAAGAGGGTTTAAGTGGGCAGGGGCCTATGAACCCTCCAACCACAGCGGGGATTTAAAAAAAACTCCTTACAAGGGCTTTGCATAAAGCAACAAATTTCCAAGTCGGATGCTGCATATCCCGACACAGTATGCAAGAGCAGAATTCCTTTAAAGCAGTAAGGCATGCGCCTGCATGAAAACTGAGTGCTGTTCCCTTGCAGGTTTCTCAGAAATGGATGGCCGGTGATCTCTAATCCTATTGAACCTTGAAAACAGGCCCCTGCAAGCCAACTGGAGTGCGAGTCCATAATAAAGAGCACAAAAAGTGTCCTTCCCTCCTGCAGAATGTGGCAACAAGTCTCTGAGATATAGATATCTCACAAAAATGTATAAGCAGAAGGGGGGTGGTCCCAAGCTGTAGAGGCTGTGTCACATCCTGTTTGAAGGCCAATCTAGCTTTAGTATCATCAATGTGGCAGACACAATGTGCTTGGAGAACAGTGAGCTAAAAGGATGGTTAATTGTGGGCAATGTCAGAAAACATGAGAGGCTTTAAGGTCATCACCAAAAAAACCTAGCAGCACAGAAAAAAGAAGCCAGTGCCACCGGGGGAGGAAGGAGCAGGGCACCTGCACTAACAGAGCTGGAGCAGATGGAGGAGTCCACCCTGGAGCCAGAGAGTGCCCATGGGATAGGGGATGCTGACAGTTCAGCCAGAGCTGCATCAAAACAAGGTAAGCTGCATGGACTTCAACCCTCCACCCTTCCCTGTCCCCCTTCCCCAATGTGGTTGTGTGTGTCACACTCCAGTACAGGTTTTAGGAATTACCTGCAATGCATCATGGGAGACGTAGTCATAGTAACATACATCACTACAATCTTCACATAAAACAGCAAGGCATGCCACACATTACATCCATAAGCAGGTGAGGACTTTGCAAGTGTGTGAAAGGAATGTGATTTAATAATGAGACACAGGTGTACAGAACCACTGAGCCAATGTCCAAATCTGTCCACAGGAGAGTCATTGCGCAGGACAGCGTTGGAAAGGGAGAAGAGGGCACCCCAAACTGAAAGGAGTGATGGCGCAGGCACAAGTGCAGGGCAAAGCACAGAGCCGCAACCCGCACCCACAGCACAGGAAGGATCAACCCCCGAGCGACCCACCACAGCACAGCCTTGTTCTCCTCTGCTGTACGACTCACCACAGCAGGAACCAGCAGCACTCTCTCCCACACCACCTACAAATACCTCTGAACTGGTAAGGCCAAGAATGCATGATATGCCCCCTCTCAGAATCTTTCAGTCGTCCGATAAAGATGAAAGGAAGGTTGATACCGAAACGGCTCCACTGGAGGCAGAGAACGCTGGGCAGCAGTCCACATCTGAAGTTGTCCGTACAGGTGCCAGACGCCATAGGGTACGGGAGAGAAGCACAACTCAGGATGGAGAGGGGGTCTTCTGTGGGCTGGAGGGAACAATGGTTAAGAGGCAAAGGCCTGCAGGCAAAATGAGTATCAGCAGTGACAGGTGCGCAACATAGACCGGGGCAGTAGCTCCATGGCAGAGAGTATGAAAGACATGGCAGAGGGAATGAGGGACATGTCGCAGGCCATGATGGCTCTCTGTGAAACCCTAAAGTCTGACCGCACACAGAGGTGCCGTGAGAGGCAGTGCATGCAGAAAAATACAAAAGCTATGAACCATCTTGCAACAGCCACCTCCCTACTATGTTGGCGCTCTGTGGCCATGCAAGAGGGCCTTGTGCACTGCTGCACTGATGTGTCTAGGGGGATGGGGAGACTGCAATCTGCCATGGAGCTGCTACTGACAAACCAGTCAGCCAACGCTGGGGACATAGGTTTGGGGGACACTGAAGACACCACCAGCAGGAGCAGCACAAGCACACCCACACCAGACATTAGAAGAAGCAGCAGGCGCCAATCTGTTGACCCTGGATCACCAGCCAGTGTTGTAACATAGCCTCGGGCATCCCCCACTGTTGTGCGTGGGCGCAAACACTAATGCTGCCCACAATACACTGGACATATCAGGGTGGAGTAACCTATGACCGCCCAGTGTGGTATTAAGACATTGGAGTACCATGGTGTGCCTTTACTACTTTACCATAGTGCCCATTAAACTACGTTATTCATATCCAATGCCTGGCTGTGTCTCCATACTTACTTAGAAATAGCTGCCTGTGATCTCTGCCTGTCTCAGTCTCCCATCTGTTGCTGGCGCCGCTCCTGCTGCATAGGGCTCTGGCTGTTCTGTTCCATCATCAATGTCCTCATGATGTGTTATTTCCACTTCTATGCGTTTCTTAGTGGCAAGGTTGTGCATCATGGCAAAGGTCGCAATGATTTTACAGCAGATGATAGGAGTGTACTGCAGTGCACCTCCGCTCTTGTGGAGGCAGCGGAACCTGCTTTTTTTAGAAGACCAAATGTGCATTCAACAACGTTGCGTGTTGCTCTATGTGCCACATTGTAACGCCTCTCACTCCTGGTAGATGGATTCAGGTAGGGGGTGAGAACAAAGGACCGCAGAGCATAAGCACTGTCGCCTAGGTCGAAAAGAGAGTGCCATACTCAAAATACATTCATCTGCAGTAACTATCAGGGTGTGTCACAGTTATTTACCTAGCAGGTATCCTTCCCCAAAATCTCCTGCAGCATGGCGTGTGTAGATCCCACTGTTCTGGAATATGTAGGAGTCGTGGGTGCTCCAAGGGAATTTGGCCACAATGTCTGTTATAATGTTGCCAGCGTTGCATACCACCTGCACATTGATAGAGTGGGTTGACTTTCAGTTCCTGTATATGTATTCTGTGGATGCAGGGGGGCAGATTGGGATGTGGGTGCCATCTATACAGCCTATGACGTGAGGGAAGTGTGCCAGTTGATAAAATTCTCTTTTGGTCTTCAGCAGTTCTGTATGTGTGTCAGGGAAGCTGATGTAATGATGCATTCTCTGCATCATGGCCTCCAGGAACTTCCTGAAGAAATGGGACAGGCAACTCTGGGACACACCACCTACCGCCGCAATCACACTCTGGTAACTCCCAGATGCAAGCAGGTGTAGGCTACACAGCACCTGCACATGGGGTGGAATGGCGTGCGCCCTTGGTGTTGGGTGCTCCAGGAGTGGGTGCAGGTCCCTGATCAAGTCCAGAATGGTTTGGGGGTGTAGCGTGTACCTTTGCAATATCTCTGGCTCAGTGAGTTGGAAGAGTGTAATCCTCTGCCTGTAGACTTGCTCCTCCCTTCTCCAGACCCTCTCTCCTGCTGCCTGTAGCCGAAGCTGCCTTGCAATGAGGTAGAATGCTGCCATTCTGGTCACAGTGTTGCATTTTGGGGCCTTTTTTATAGCCTGCAACTGGATCACCACCTGCTTTCACTCCATGGTAAATACCGATGCTTAAATACCCAATTTCATGAAATTCAGTATTTTTGAGGTTTCCTACATCTCAAAACGCATTTTTTTACCATTTCTTAAATACCGATTGGGTAAATAAGATATTGGTAAATAAGTATTCAGTGAATTCCGATTCGGTAAATTACAGACTCCTATTTACCGAATCGGTAGATTTCAGCCTCCTACATCTCAAAAGCCAAATACCGGTCGGTAACGGCCGAAATTCTGTTTTTTCGGCCATTACCGACCGATATTTGGCTACCTACATCTGGCCCCTAGTGTCTTATGACTGAAATAAAGATCATACTACTAATACTAGGACAACTCACTATGCTTTATATGCCTCTATGTCGGATCTAAACATGTCTTTTATATCTTAAACAACTGGTAACACGAGGGAACAGAACTGCACTGTCAAACCAGACCTAAAAAGACAATGCGCCATGAGTTATATGCCTCGGTGTCTGATGCAAACATTTCTTTCTTCCACTTCAGCAAATAGAATGTGCATTCTGTTCTTGTCCTCAAGAGGGCACCATAACCCACAGAGTAGGCATCAGCTCTAAAAACACCACTCCAAGAAATAACAACAACAAAAAGATTGATCAGGTAATGTTTCGGAGCTCTTGCGGTGTCAGCAAAACACCGTTCTCTAAATACTTGTTTATGTACCTGAACTCTTGAAGTTACCACCGGAAGCTAATAGACCTGTGTTTCAAACATTGTGGAAGAAAACAGCTTTCTGTAAGTGGAAAAATGTTTGCAGTGAGGGTGCGCGCGCAAGGAGACATAAATAAATGCTAATAGTGATGTGTGTCCCACAAAGAACAGGGATCTCAGAGTGGAAAGGCAGCTGTAAAGAGAACTGATAGTAGAGGTATAGTTGTGTGCGTGCGAAAGTGAAACTGATCGCGATCAGGTGCTGGAAGCTGGCGGCTGCGTGCGCGTAACCGCAAGCTTGAGGCCAGCAAAAGCCTCTGGTGGCACTTTTAAAAGCCACTCACTAAATGTCTGGCTAGATCAGCGCATGCGCTGGCTCTTGCGAAACCTAAAAATTGTATTGCTGCCGCGCTGTCTATACACACTGCAATGTTCGCTACACAAGATCCCTGCTGCTTCTTTGGGGACACAGATACATTATTGACAGAACTTCTGTGGGCCAGGAAGCGTGTGAGGGTGAGTCTTCACACCCTCAGGAGGTCTTGGTCCGATGGAGGACTTGAAGTACCAGATATGGGGGCATACTATATGGCGTCTTATCTATAGCATGAGGTACACTGCATAGTCCTCGAGGATAATTGGGAAAAACAGCTGTTAAGGGGCTCTTGCGCCACAGAGGAGTAGGAGAGGCAGACTTTTTGCATATTGCTTGGATATGTAGGTTTATCGGCACCTATTGAAGGGAGATCACGGATGCTGTTGCCGGGCCTGATCCCGCTCGCAAAGGGTAGAAATCTGATCAGGAAGTTTTTGCTCCTGGGTTTGGTGCTGGCGAAGAGACATATAGTCATGATGTGGTTGGCCAGGGAGCCCCCTGGGTTCGGCGAGTGGCTGAGAGATGTTTCAGAATGGGCTGTAGCTGAAGAGGTTCCTATGAAACAGACCAGGCGCAATGAGAAGATTGAGGACGACCTAAGGGGCTGGGTTACCATGTTGGACACAACAAAAGACCCCTTCCTGACTTGTAGCCTTCTTGAGGGGGAGGGGAAGGACGGGTTCTTCTTGGCTCCCACGGTTCTGTCTGTTCAGGAAAGCTTGCACCACCTCTGCCTTTCTTGTACTGTATGAAATGAGACTCACAACTGGACTCAGTGCTTTAGATATACATAGACATCACCATTGTTCTTAGCACAGCAGTGTCCCTCCTTGCACTGGGCATCATTAATGTGGTACTGTCATCCGCCCCCACCCCATGGACTCCTTCAATCCTACACTTTTTTGTTTACCACTCTCCGCGCCCCTCTCTTCCTTGCACCCTAGACACCTGTTTGCGCTTGGCACTGTCCCTGGAATCCTGCACTCACTTCTTGCTTTTCCCTTCCCCCTGGCACCGGGTGTTCCACCCTGCTCCCTTGCACCATTCACCTCCTCAACGCTTCATAGTGCAAATCTTTTACAGTGAAAATTGTTCACTAAACTTCATTAGGATGGCACTGCAGGATGAGCACAACAACGCACATTGCACAGCAGGGCGAGCACAACAATGCACATTGCACAGCAGGGCGGGCACAACAGTGCACACTGCACAGCAGGATGAGCACAACAGTGCACAGTGCACAGCAGGATGAGCACAACAGTACACAGCAGGATGAGCACAACAATGCACTTTGCACAGCAGGACGAGCACAACAGCGCACAGTGCACAGCAGGATGAGCACAACAGTGCACAGTGCACAGCAGGATGAGCACAACATTGCACATTGCACAGCAGGGTGAGCACAACAGTGCACATTGCACAGCAGGGTGAGCACAACAGTGCACATTGCACAGCAGGGCGAGCACAACAACGCACATTGCTCAGCAGGATGAGCACAACAGTGCACAGCAGGATGAGCACAACAATGCACAGCAGGGCGAGCACAACAGTTTACACTGCACAGCAGGATGAGCACAACAACGCACATTGCACAGCATGGAGAGCACATCAGTGCACATTGCACAGCAGGGTGAGCATAACAACGCACATTGCTCAGCATGGAGAGCACATCAATGCACAGCAGGGCAAGCACAACATCGCACATTTCACAGCATGGAGAGCACATCAATCCACATTGCACAGCAGGGCGAGCACAATAATAATGCACATTGCACAGTAGCGGCACAAGGTTCCCTCACAAATAAGAGTTGGAGGCCAGCATGACAGCTGGCAGCAATGTTTTCATTCATTCTCCCTCCTCACCCGTCCCTAAATTAATATGCTATTTTAATCCCTTGGCTATGCTTCTTTGGATCGCCTTTAAAGTTAAATTAGAACAAAAATAATGTAATCACACTTGCAGCTTTGAAAGCAACCCCTCCAACGCTCATGACGAGTTCAGCTCGTCATGAGCCACGGTTCTTGTGTGCTCATGACGAGCTTAGCTCGTCATGACCGTTAGAACGCTCAGGTGCGGGCCTAATTCCCCTGCTGTGCGTGGCGTTCTAATGAACCGTGGCTCATGACGAGCTGAGCTTGTCATGAGCATGGGGGTGATGTGCGTGCCCCCTCACCCCAGCACAATGGGGGAATCGGCCCCGCAGCCAAGGGGTTGGGCAACACTGCAAAATGCCATTCAGGACACTACCCACTGTGCACTCGGTCCCTAGAGAGTCTTCGACTACAGTTCCATGTTGAAGGGGTCCCCACAGTGCTGCAAGCCACACCCCTCTCTTGGCAGCAGCAATATAACATTCCTGTGCGTGGGAAATAAGCATGCTTGCTACTGAAGTTGTCAAACGCCTTTTCTGAGTTTACACGATAAAGCCTGTTTTTATGTAAAAAAATGCTGGTGTTGACCCTAACGATCTTAGCAACTACAGACCTGTCTCCAATCTTCCTTTCCTAGCAAAATTATTAGAAAAATGTGTTCTCCGTCAACTCACCCACCACATGGACATCAACAACCTCCTCGACCCACACAAATCAGGCTTCAGAAAAGGATGTAGCACAGAGACTGCCATCCTAAATGTCATAGATGATATGCACAAATCACTGGACAAGAACCGCTGCTGTCTACTCATACTCCTGGACCTTTCGGCGGCCTTTGACACGGTCGACCACAAACTACTCATCAACACTCTCATAGATAGGGTAGGAGCCAATGGTAGTGGTTGCACAGTGGTTAACCTCCTCCCTACAAAACCGATCTCAAAGAATAAAAATAGGAAACTCCACGTCCGACCTACACCCTATAACCAGAGATGTCCCCCAAGGCTCAGTGCTATCACCCGCACTATTCAACCTCTACATGGAGCCACTCACCATCATCCTGAAAAAAGCCAACATTCCCTTCCATCTCTATGCCGACGACACCCAGATATACCTAGAAACCTCCTCCCTAGCAGACATGCAAAGACTAAACATCACCCTAAGAGAAGTACAAAAGTGGCTGTCCCGTAACCATCTGAAACTAAATCAAAACAAAACAGAAATTCTTCTCCTAGCCAGCAAGGAAAAGACCCCGCAAATCACGGAATGGCTTAAGGCTATTGATGCTCTAGACTGCACTCTCATCCCAGCAGACTCAGTGAAGTCATTGGGTATCACTCTGGACCCTAACTTGGATATGATTAAACATATCAAGAGCACCGCAAAAGGTGCCTTCTTCAACCTAAAGCTACTAAGTAAAATCAAACGCTTCATCCCACCAATGGATCTCAAACAAGCCACGCAGTCCCTTGTCCTATCCAGATTAGACTACGGGATCGCCACCCTCACAGGCACGGCTAAACTTCACCTGGCCAGAACAACACTAAATGCAGCAGCCAGAATGGTGTCAGGAGTGAAGAGATATGAACACATCACCCCCGCACTAACAGAACTCAAGTGGCTCCCAGTAGAATTGCGAGCCAATTTCAGAACCGCCTGCCTCACACACAAAGCTCTACACACTGGCAAACCCACCTATCTAGCTGCCAAACTCAAGGAAGCGGGACAGACAAGAAACCTCAGAAGCACCAATTCTCTGCTTCTCATCCCTCCGAAAACCTGCAAACAAAAGACTCTATCTAGCTCCCTTACCGAAAATGCACCCAAAATCTGGAATGCCATTCCCATACATATTTGGACGAACTCTTCCTACAGAGCCTTCAAGAGCCAGCTCAAAACGCAAATCCTCACAAAGTAACAACGGATCTTCTTTAACTCCTGACCACAAGACAAAAGACCCAGCAACTACGTTAAAGCCACTCCGGACATCACTTCCCCTATATTCTGAACATTACTCCCCCTTACCTGAACATCAAACTCTCAACTTTGCTTCGATTTCTACCAGACAATTACAGTTTAATGAACCTCCTTAGACCTTTGACTTACTATTTACCTGGTCACTCTTGGTGTAATAATCCGTTTATAACAATGTTGTAAAGCGCTCCGATACCTCCCGGTCTGGCTAGAATTCACAGCAAATAGAGAAGAACAACCATAGTATTATCTTCAAACCAAGACTATTACTGTACAGTCGGTGAGTTTTGTTTAAATTAGTTTATTCATCAGAGCAGTCAAACAACCAAAAGAAATTCAACAATAGATCATCTCGGTCACAGCTGAAAACGTTACAGCGAGTACATGATTGGCCGACAAGGGCACACACAAAAGTCCCAGTCCCCAGTCAAAACTGGAGTCCTTAGTGAGACAGCGAAATGTACAGTCTTCACTCATTCAGCAGAGTCGCTCATGGGCAGAGTACCCCCTCTAAGATTTGTGTTTCTGAACCGGCAGCGACCTCAGCTGTGGTAGTGTGTCCTGACTTCAAGTATGTTCTGTAGGGCTCCCAAAAATCTCTTGGTCTCGCCTACGGTTGCATGAGATCCCTGTACTCCTTTCTCCTCTATAGGTGTACAACTATAGGCCGTGGCCTTGGATGTGCATAATTTCAGCTCTACCCCACATATGTTACAGAAATACGATACTTACATGCATTAGCACAATATATCTACGGTGTGCCTTAACCTTACTAATGTAAAGTGAAGCTCCAAACATACTGCTGAAGCGTATTCACTGTAGAAAGTAGATTCATATAAGTGTGTGTGCTCTAAAACTTTCATAATAATGTTACACATTTTAGTTCTCATTCAATTTACACTTGTGCATTTCGAGTTATCCTGCTTGTACTGAAATTTCATTCTTATGTACTCATATTTGTTTAATTATGTTTTGCATTTATTCTGTAGTCGTGGGTGCATATATAATTATGCATTTACTGTGTACACTGACTGTTTTATTAATTTAGCTTAACCAAAGGCCTAAAGCATTTGGTTTTCAATGTTTAACCTTCAATGTGAAAGTTATGCTTGCTCTGCAATGTTCTTTCTTTTGCAGCTGTGTTCACATGAGACCTTTTGGCAAGAATGAGAGGCACTAACAAACAAAGAGAAGACTCCTATTCATTTTTTTTAAAATTTGTTTTTATTGCAGAATTACAATTTTTACAGCAAAACACGTCACCCATCTCCCTCACGGTATTGCATAACACATCCATTTGCCGTTAAGATTGTACACAGCCATTCAGCCCACATCCCGGAGGCTGGGCGGCGCACCAATTTGTTCCTGCAATCCTTCATGGTGAATATCTCAGAGTTGACTGGGTGTCAGCACAATCTAGTATCTGCTTTTTACCCCCAACTTCCCCCCCACCCCACTAACGGTGGCCTAATCGGTTAAGCTCCCTGTGTGGACTATCCTAGTAGCCTCAGTGCTCACTAGAGCAGGTCCGGTCAGTATCATACTGCAATGGTTGGTTCTGAGGGCCGCCGACGTTTACCCCCTACTATGCCCAGAATGCCGCCCAAAGCCTTGTATCTCGTGTCCACAACCCCTGGACCCTCCCCCCAGGCACTCTCTTTAACGGCCCCTGGTGTTCTAGAAACCCCCCTATGAACATCCCACCCTCCCAACTTGCTGCTACTTTTGGGTACAACCATCAATCGTGAAAGAAGGGTTCACTAGTTATCGGGCATGTGCGATCTACTATCCAGTCTCCAAAGAACTCCTCGCTCCGAAAGTGCCTATTCATCGTCCTCAACCAAGTAGTCTCTCAATGCCTGTACTACCACTTCCCATGCCCTTGCCATCTCTAATCTCCTCTCATTGCCCTGTCTAGTTGCCTGCCGCATTCTGAGCACACTCTCACAGCTGGCCCACTTCAACAATTAATTCGTCCATCTCCGCACTGATGGTCCCTCCCTCGATTTCCAGTGCCACGTAAGCTCTCTCTGGGCCAACATAAGTCCCAAATCAATAAACTTGCTCGTAACCTTAGTCTTCGCTGTGTGGGGGAACCATAGCAGCAAGCACGCTTCCATATCGAATTCCACCTCCCTATCGGTAACTGTATTCAGCAGCTCTCCCACCTCCGGCCAATAATCCCCCAGTTTCGGGCACCCCCACAACATGTGATCCAGCTCGGCCTCCGACGCCAAGCACCTCGGGCAGGCCGCGCCTTGCACTTGAAAGTGTCGCCTGAGTTTCCCCGGGGTCAGATAGGCTCTATGCAGTATGAAGAAGTGTATTTGTTGGAAGCGGGCGTTCCTGCTACCCTTCCATGTCCGTTGCAATATGTGGCCCCAGACGGTATCCGGTATGGGCTTGCCTATGCTCTCCTCCCACTTCGTTTTCAGCGTGTGCAATGGTTCCAGGCCCTCGTTTAGCATTCGGGAGTGGAGGCAGGTCACTGCTTTAATTGTGCCGCAGCCATCACCACGTACTGACAGGCCATAGTCACATCCGGTTCTGCCAGCCCACCCTTCCAGTGCTTTTGAATCGCTGCCACTACCGCTGCATGTAGGAGAAAGTGCCCCTCCGGTAGACCGAACTGACCTCGCAATTCCTCAAAGGGAGCCAGCTCCCCGTCTACATAGAGGTCCCCCACCATCTGTAATCCCAGCTCTTCCCATTCGAATAACCGAGACCAATCACCCCCGTGTGGAAGCGCCGTCAGCATCCCAAGAGGGATCTCCGGAGCATACGGCCTTTCTGCCTTCGCCCTCTTCAGACTCCTCTGCCAGCACAGCCGAAGCGTCCTTTCTTCCATAGTGAGGGCCCCCAATTCCATCTTCTGCTGCATTACGATGTACGATAAGATATGCCACTGAATTCCTGTCCCTTTCAAGTGGTCTGGGCCTCTAAATTCTCTAGCAATGCTTTGGGTCAGTACCTGTAGTTGTGCTGCCAGGTAATATAATTCAAAGTCCGGCACCGCCAGTCCCCCTTCCTGTTTGGGCCTGACCAGGGTGTCCAACGCCACCCTACGCCGCCCCTGCCCCCAGAGGAATCCTATGGTCATTGATCTCAAATCCTTAAAGATACGCTGAGGGATCCATACTGGTAGGGTGCGGAAGTAGTATAGTAGCCATGGCAGTGCCACCATCTTTAACAACGCCACTCGGCCTAGCACTGATAGGGGAAGGGAGGCCCAGAAGGACATGCTACCTTTCAATGCCCTTATGCTTCGTCCTACATTCCCCTCCAGCAGGCTGGCGGCGTCGTGGTAGACTCGGACTCCTAAATACGTGAAGGACGTGCCCTCCCAGACCACCTCCACCGTAATAGGTGGGTACAGCACACCTGCTCGCAGCGGGAACACGCAGGTCTTGTTCCAGTTCACCTTGAGGCCCGAAAGCCTCCCAAAGCCGGACAGCATCTCCACTGCCCCCTCCAGTGCCCCCTCCGTGTCCTCCAGGTAGAGCAGCAGATCCTCTGCATATAAGGAGATATAATGTATTTCCTCACCCCATCTGACCCCACTGTACATTGTTCCCTCCCATGCTCGTGCCGCCAAGGGCTCCATCACCAAGGCGAACAACAGAGGAGACAAAGAGCAACCCTGTCTCGTCCCTCTGCACACCGGGTAGGCCTCGGAGGCCACTGATCCCAATCGCACCCTGGCCGTCACGGAGGAGTACAGAACCCTTGTCCAGCGCCCAAATCCATCCCCCAGCCCGAATTTCTTCATGACCTCATCTAGTTATTTCCATTCGAGGCTATCGAAGGCCTTCTCAATATCCACCGACAGTACCGCTGGTTTATGTTCCGAATCCTGGGCGACATCCAAAATGCGAATCAGGCGGCGTATGTTTACTGAGGTATTCCTCGTCTGGATGAACCCCGCCTGGTCTTCGTGGATCAGAGTGGTCATGTGTGGCAGCAGCCTAGTGGCCAGTATGCGACTTAATATCTTATAGTCCACAATTAGCATGGACAGGGGCCTATAAGATTTCACGTCCGAAGCCACCTTGCCGGGTTTCAGCAGCGGCACTATCAGGGCCTCCCTCATCGACGCAGGCAAACGGCCCAACTCCATGGCCTCCGAATATACCTCCAGTAGTTTGGGCACCAGAGTATCTATATATTTCACATAGAACTCGATCGGAAGGCCATCTACCCCTGGCGTCTTATTTCTAGCTATTTGTTTAATGGCCACTCGGACCTCCGATAGGGTTATTGAGCCTCCCAGAGCCTCCGCATCTTCGCTATCCAGCACCGGAAGACGGACTGTCTCAAGATAGTCGCCGATTTCTGCTACCTCCGCCCCAAGTTGACTCTCATACAGTGTGGTGTAATATGTCCTGAAACGTTTCAGAACTGCTGACTGAGAGTAGACCATCTCCCCTGATTCCTCTCTAAGGCTCAGAACAGGACATCCCCTAGGTTCCGGCGTAGCTAGTTTCGCCAGTAGAGTGCCCACCTTATCCCTTTCTGCATGCACCTTGGTAATGTAAAGCTTATAGTCATAACTTCGCAGCCTCTCTGTCTCCTTTGCTACCAATTCCTTCGCCTCCAGCAGCCGATCTTGCAATTCCGGTCGCTCAGGTCTACCCCTCTCCAGCTCTCTCAACTTACATTCCGCCTTTTCCAGATCAGACACGACCACCGTCCTCACACTTGAAAATCTGCCCATGCAAACACCTCTCACCACCACTTTCATCGCATCCCATTCTATCGATCTCGTAGCAGCCGAACCCTCATTCTCTGCAAAGTAGTGCTCAATACCCTGCTGGATCGCTTCGCTAAACACCAAGTCTTCCAGTGTATCAGGCCGCAGCCTCCATGTGGGGACCGCTGACCTCGCCTGTTGCCATTGTATACTCATCAATAAGGGGTTATGATCTGAGATGGTCCTAGCCAGGTATTCCGTGTGTGTAATCAGTGCGGCCATCGGCCCAACGCACAACACCGAGTCTATCCTGACATGCAATGCATGAAGAGCCGAATAAAAGGAGTAGTCCCTGACTTCCGGATGCTGTGTTCTCCAGACATCTACTAGGCCCCACCTCTCTTGCCAATCCCTCCTGTGTGTGGCTAATCTGCGGACCGGGGAGTCAGCCAATGGCGGGTGCGACCTGTCTAGCGCTACATCAGTGATTGAGTTGAAGTCCCCTCCTATAATGGCGGGACCCGCCAGGAAGTGTGCAAGCGAACCAGTGAGACCATCAAAGAAGCGGGCCTGATCAACGTTGGGAGCATACAAACTGCAGAAGACCACATCCCTGCCATAAAGTCTCCCCTCCACTGCCACATACCGCCCCTCCGGATCCACTAGCTGATTCGTGACCTCAAACGGGACCCCCGCTCTCACCCAAATCAGCACTCCCCTGGCGAATGCAGAGTACGTGGTGCCGAACACCTGCCCATGTCACCGTTTCTGTAATGCCGAGCATTCTTGTTTAGTTAGATGAGTCTCCTGCAACATTGCTATCTGGACCCCACGCCTCACCAAATAGGCATGTACCTTATATCGTCTAGACATTGTTCGAAGTCTGTGGACATTCCATGTGACACACTTCAAGTTAGGTAATGTCCCCATAACAGTAAATTCCCCTCCAGTTCTGCCATGTCCGTTGCACACCCGTATCAAAGCAGCATGTCCCCCCACTCAAAACACCCCAAAAAACTTCCCCAACCCCACACCCCAGAACAGGACCTAATAACGTAGCATCAGCCCCCATCCAAACCTTGAACACAACACCCTTTCTACTATTCCGTAGTCGCCACTACAGAAAGCCTTAAGGGCAACGGGAGGGTAGTTCAGAGCCGACCAGGGGCAAACCAGGCACCCGCCCCGCGCCCACGACCCCATACTGCTGTTGCAACACAGTACCTGTCAGTCCGCCAATCTTCAAGGCAAGCCAGCCCCATAGGGCCAACCAGCAGAATTCTCACCCCAGCTATCATTTGATAAACAGTCTATCCGCTGTCTGTGGGGTGACCTTAGGACCGCCGGCACTGTCCACTTCTGAGCCGTCACCTCCCGATTTCCTGCTGTCATCTTCGGAGTCCGAGCTCATCGAGACACTCCCTTGTTGCGACCCCGTGATGATTGCTGTCGCCGCCACTGCTCCCTTCCTGTCCGCTGCCAGCAGATCGTCTCGCATCGCTCTTTTGAGTCTGTTTTTCTTGCGGATACGTTGCGATTTCCGAATAGGGACCGATTTTGGGCGCTCCCTTTCACCCCTGTGCTGCCGGTCCGTGCCAGCACGGTATAGTTCAAGCCACGACCAGACTTCGTCAGGTGTCTGAAAGAACTGGGTCTTGCCATCCAGGATCACTCTCAACTTAGCCGGAAAAAGAAGGAAATATTGGATACCCTCTTCTCTCAGTTCCCTCTTGATGGCCAAAAAGGACGCTCTGTTCTTCTGGACCTCCTGAGTGTAGTCCGGAAAAATTGTAACTGAGCTATTGTCCACTTGGAAGGGGCCCTCTGAACGCGCTCTCCGGATCAGCAGGTCTCGATCTTTAAAGTGTAACAGTCTGACTACCATTGGTCTGGGAGGGCCATCCAGCGTGGGCGGGCGGGCCGGGACCCTGTGCGCCCTCTCCAGGGAAAAGAAGGGTGAGAGGCCCTCCGGGGTCACTACTGTTTTAAACCAAGACTCCATGTAGGCCACTGCGTCCTCCCCCTCAACTTTTTCCGGCAGGCCTACGACCCTTACGTTGTTTCTTCTATTGCGACTTTCGGAATCCTCCACCCGTTTTTCCAGCGTCGACAGTCGTCCCAGGATATCCGACAGTTTATGTTCCGCAGTCACCACCGCTGGTTTGAGCTCCATTAGTAGCTGCTCGGAGTTCTTCACCCTATCTGAGAGTTTGGCATGGTCAGCTTTGAGTAGGCCCAATACCGTGGCGACCTGCGCTATATCGTGGTGCAGGGATTCCTTAGTCGCCGTTATGGCCTCTAGTATGCCATCTAGCCTTTTGTTCAGCCGCTGTTCCTGTGCATCTGAGCCCGAGGCATCTTGCGACCCGCCACTCACTTCCAGAGCGCGTGTCATGTCCTTCTTCTGCTGTTCCAGCAGGTCGCTTCCCTTGGCCGCCATTGTGGGCTCAGCTCGCGCCCGCAGTTGCTTGGCCCCCGGAGGGATCCCGTCCCCGCCTCCAACCCCTGGACTAGTAATGGGCCCCAGTGTCTGTAGGAATGTGGATTGACACTCTCCGCAGCCCCTTCCCACCCGGGAAGTCAATCGCCACAGATCTGGCACACCTTTATCAAAATGGCCGTCCGTTATAGTTCAATTCACCCACTGGTTTATCCAGCCACCTTGTTGCCCCGTAGGTAACGCCAGCGTGGTCACCGCTCAACTGCGCAAGGGGGTCACGTTTGTGAAGGGACTTACTGCGTGTGGCCGGGGTGACTCGCCGCGTTCAAGAGCACCAGTGTGCGGCCCTCACCCGGGCATCCACCATCTTCCGCTCGGCACTGCCCACACTCAGTTCAAAGGGCCGCCCCTCCACCGCAGTGCCTGAGTGGCACCAGGCAGAATCCGCCGTCAGGTCCGTGTTCCAAGCACTGCGCGTCTCTTCCAGGAGCACCCACAGTGGCCAGCCGCCCTCTCCGGAGGACTTTCTCCCTCACACAGGACTCCTTCCCAGTCGATGCAGGCAGCCCCCGCATCGGGTGCAAGTCCACGTTCCTTGCTGCTTCCCTCCCTGCTCACTTCAGCAGCACCACGTCAGTGTTCCAGTCGTGTGAGGGACTCAATATGCCAGGGGCGCCCCCCCGATTGCAGGGTCGTGCATGAGCATCCGCTACGGCAACGATGGGGGATGGGCGTCCCCTCCGCCGAGGTGGAAGGCGGCTCCACGTTCTGCCCGACTCTCCTCTCGGCACAGCAGGTTGGACTGCAGGGCTCTCTTACCGCCCACTCCAAGCCCGCCTGCGCCGTCACTGCAGTCCCGCTGTGTACCGCGGCTCCTTTGTGCTCCGGTCCGCCACCTCGGGTTTATGCCGCCGCCATCTTAGCCCGTCCAGGCGGCGTTGTCCTCCTCCGCAGTCTCGACCGTCCACTCCGTCCTCCGGCCCCCGCTGGCTCGCAAACTCGGCTTCACCCCTCCAGGGCGCCGCTGGCTGATAGTCTGGTCCCCGACCGGTGCTTGTGTTGCCGAATACAGGATAAATTCCGGGATCAGGTGCGGAGCGTCAGGCTCACGCCGCCATCCGGATCGGCGCCCAAACCACGCCCCCGAGAAGACTCCTATTCATGTGGTATCAGGAGCAGGGAGACACCCAAGGTCATCTTGATGTCCAAACCATAGGATGTGAAAATCAAAAGTCAAAGTTGCCAATTTCTACTGAGAGAAGGTGGAAAACTACTGGAGTTGATGATGTGGAATTATTGCATGTTCTGTGGGTTTCATTGGTGTTCACACTTGAATCTTTAGTGCAGATACCCTTTGGATTTTGAGAGGTAAAGCCTTCTCTGCTCATATTTCCATGGTGTTGCTGTTTTCTATAAATTGCCTCGATTTGGAGAACTTTTATTGAAGTCTCCACTATGCTGACACCTTTCTTCTTTCCCTGATCTAATATCGTGTTCCCAACTTTAGTGTAGGATTATTTAGGGAACCCTTTTTTTTACAGTTTTATATAGCACAAACTTGACCCTGTATGAGGTATTTAGATGTATTCATGCAAAGACAGGAGGATCAAAACCTGTATACTGACCAAATAATATTTCATATATTTTCTATTTCTGCAACTGAATTTCTTGTATGCCTTATTCTATTAAGGCTTAATTTAATTTCCTTTGGTGATACTGTATCTTACAATATGTTCTTGAGAATTGTATATATCAGTTTGGTCATTAATTTGTAATAAAACCCATTTAAGTTTACTTACTGGTTCCTGGTCCGCAATGTCTGTCGAAATGGGTTACGCTGTAAATTTAGTTCTTGGATTGATGTTAACTCCCCTTTACCTCTCAGGCAACGACAAGATTAATTGCAAGAGAAATGTTAAGAGTGGCCTAGTGCTCCATTGCGTGGTAGCATAATGAGGATGGTTTGTAACTGAAGTAGGGGGAGTTTGAATATTCCATTCTTGATTAGTCCAGACTCGGCCCAGTCCCTAGAATCTGTGCTTAGGCTTGGAAGATCAGCAGAGTTCCAGGGGTTCAGGAGGGAGTTGGAACTGCGGAAGAGTGAGTACTAATAGGGTTGCATGTTGCAGTGGCTTATGCTTAGCTTGCGGTGCTGTTATGGAAATTGTGAGATATCTTGCGGAGATGTTTTGAATGTTGCTTGAGTGTGGCCTTAATGTGGAGAAGATAAAGTTGTTATTGGGTCTGACGTGGCCTAAGATCCCGGGATGGTATTAAAAAGTGTAGAAGTGTAGAATTGTCTGCTAAGTTTTGTGGTGCTCTTCGTGAGACATAGTCGACGGCACAACTGGGATAGGAACATTTATCTTTGCATGTATGTGAGGTGTAGATGGTATAGTGAATCCCAGTGCACAGGGAGAAGCTGTACCAACCTAGGTAGTACCCCGCAGGCTAAGGTTTCATTTGCGTATGAATTAGAGCAAGATTAGTTCTTCTGTGATTGAATACTATTGATTCTTTAGTGGAGCAGATAAGTTATTTGTTGAAGCTGCTTTGCGTTTTGTTTTGCATGCTTAATGTTGAGAAAAGTGCGTCTGTGAAAAATTGTAAAGGAGAGTGAACTGGTGCAAAGGGTGAACTGGTGCAACGGGTGAAAGTGAGGTCACAGTGTGCTGCACTGAGATTCTATTTGTAATAATTTACTGAAAAATGAAATGTTTTGAAGTCATACGAGATCTGATCAGGGTAGATGTGATAGTATCTGTTAGAGATGTAGAAGAAGCACCACCTGAAGATACCCAATGTCATTATATGACGATAAATGTAGGGCTTCGAACCTGTATTTGGCTTAACCAATGGCATAAGATCACAGAGAAAGAAGGTGCACATGCATTTCCTCGCCGCTATGGTACATTTAATTTAAGAATCATTGAAAATTTGAGGAAGATACTATATGGGATGAAACCTCCTTCTAGATCCGCAAAGTTTGAAGCACTCAATTCTTGGGAGCATGCCAATATTCCAAAGAAAAATAAAAGTATCAGAGAAAAGCCCGAGAGGCAATGCGTTGTTACGCTGATGTTAGGTGGAATGCAGAACAGAAGAAATGGAGAACCAATATCATAGAGGGAATCAAACTATACCCCGCATTAACAAGAGAGGAATCTGAGAAAGGGAAGGAGAAGAGAAGGAGAAGGGAAAAGACAAAGGAGCCATACGATATGAGTGAGATCAGTGATAGTGAGTCTAGTGATAGTTGTCTGAATGCATTGTTGTCAGAATGCCCATCTCCGTATAATGAGTCTCGGTGGAAGTGTGGTAAATATATTTTACCGTACAAGTTTTTCCATATAATTACAGACAGGTAAAAGAATAGCTCAATCAAATGAGAGGCAGAGTCCGTGGTGTCTGAGTCATACGGGCTTTAATCGGGATGGCTCGAGCCATGGAAATCAATTCCATCAATACAAGGGTTCGGGGGTATATGCAATGATGGTAGAAAGATGTCAACGATTTATTAACTGTACATGACATATATAGTAAAACACACAATGGTAATGGATACAGTAGGCGTGACAAGTGAAAAGTATATGATAAGAACACATGTGCGTAGCAAAAAGGCGTGTACAAGGGTGTGCACGGAGGCGTGTGCTGGAAACGTCATAGAAAAGTGTCATAAGTGGGTGGGTGCGTAGAGGATTCTGCAGAGTCAGCTGAAACCTATGACCTGGATGCGCGCGCAGTTGATATGACGTGGGATTGACGTGTATCTGGGGAAAACGGAGGGCTTTGACTTTAGCACTAGTAGGGGAGACAGAAGTCTGGCATGTCAGATCGACCTGTTCCTATAACATGTCTGATATCTTGTATTTGGAGGATGTGTTGTCTGAAGCAAAAGGTCTCTCGGGCAGAGGCTATACTATACTGAATGCTAGTGCGTGCATATGTGTCTACGTGTCTACGTGCGGGGCTATGGGCCTACTATGGCAACGGGAACTGTAAATTACTTGCATGAAGGCAGGAAGACTTGCTCTTTGCTCTGCAGCCGGGGGTATGTTTACCTAAATCACTAGACAGGAATGTATTTTCGTGGAGGCTGAACAGATAACTTGAAGGCAAAATACTGTTTTGGCAGGCAGGCCAGGCCGAGCCAGGCACCGCTTCGCTTGGCAGGAAGTAAGGCAGAGGTCAGGGATGCATCTCCATGCTGCAGCTTTCAGAGGCAGAGACAGAAATGGTTTGAAGGCAGAAATCAGGGCCTAGCTCGGCAGAGCCAGGAAAAACGTGAAAGTGCACCATGTAAAGACGTTGGCATGGCATGGTTAGGAACTGAATTATCAATCCATTCATGGTGGATCTGATAGAGGACATGTTGACGTTGGACGCAAATGTATTTGCGTCTTCAGATTCGGTTGTGGAGGGAAGTTACATGCACTTTAAACTCGTACATGGAGACGTTGGGGTACACGTTAGGGGACATACTTGACCATAAAACTTCATTTACCTCATTCCCTCCTTGTCCCCTACGGACCCTTCAGGATATATCTATTTTCATGAGACCATCTATTTGTTCATATAACATCATCTGTTCTTCTTTCTTTATTCGGGAATGGGAACGTGAACTTGAGCGGGGAACACAGGCTGTGGCGCACAAGCCGCAAATCGCTGGCCCACATTGTAGACATAGACAACAACTGAATACTTTGGCCAATATAATTCCTAGGAATGACAGTAGCTTCCATCCCCAGGCTGTTATTACACTCCAGAGCCAACCGGACCAAGTCCAGGAGCCTGGATTCTGATGTATCTGATGGGCAATTTCGTGAAGTCTGGTAATGGCCTTATAGACTGATGGCGCATTATTAGGAATAAACACGCAACAACTGGATCCGATGACTCTACAAGCTCCGCCCCTATCGGCCAGGATGACGTCAAGGACAAGGCGGTTCTGAAGAACAACAAGCCTCATAGCAGACTGCTCCTCTGTTAAGTTGCCCAAAGCAGAAGTAGTCTCATTCACTACTGCTTTGAGTATTCTGGTTAATTTGCGTATCAGTTTACTATTTGAGACAGTGCCTAGATAAGGAAAGAATCCCTTATTGAAATCTGTATATTGTTCCCATGTAGTTTCAGTCTGATCAACAATAGGGAGATCTCTCTTGTGCCTAACGAGATCGAGGCGGGAATTCCTGTGATAGTCAGATGGGGCTAGAAAAACTGGTGGCAATAGGAATGCAATAAAACAAGTACCATCCCAATCTAGAGGTAAACGTACATAAGCTGTATGACCACAAATGAAATAGGAATGTCGGGAAGCTTTGAATGTAGACTTGCCTTCATCACTGAATTCGACCACAGTAGTACAGTCACTATGGCCTAGATGCACTAACCATTCTTTCTGACGCATAATACACCCTTTGCTGGTAAAACTGACATAGATCGCAAGTCTGGACTAGTTTCTGACTGAACATTTAGAATCATGAGGTTAAGTGTAAAATTACCTAATCCATACACTTCATTTTCTAGATCGGTCCCTGTCATTTGTGGAAGACCTTCTTCGTCTGGGAAACATGCTTTGTTCATGACTGTGTTCAGGTTTCCCCATATCCATTTGCCTTGGGAAACACGGGATTCGGTGTCTAAAGAGGATATTAAACTAAACCATGCACCACAGGAACCATTATGTGTAAACGGGTAAGGAAAGAGGGGCAGAGCTCCCTTGTAGTTCTGATAGGGAGGGAGTCGGCCACATATCCAACAATTAGTAGCATTGTTGATCTGGTGAGAATGGTGTAACATACGAATGAATGTATTGTTGCGCAGCGCAAGTCGATGAGACAATTCGTGTGGAGGTAGTTCACTAAACGTGTGCTCTGCAGAGATATTAGAAAAAGAATGTGCAATAGGAAAGTACAGATATAACATCCAACTCATAACAATAATCGTAAGACTCAGAAAAAACATAATAAGTAATGTGCAGATGCATCGGCTTCGGAGACTTTTACAATATTTCTGTTTCTTGATCTCCTGTCTATCTCTCTCTCTATTGGGGTCTAACTTATACATGTCAAGAAACTGTCTAACCGCTTCACCCAGGAGGGGACTTAAACAATTAAACTGTCTGACTTACTAGACCTCAATTTCAATCGGTACTCCTGCTGAGGAGTTTTCTCTAACAGGGGGAGTTTGGTATTGGTCTCTGGAATGCGAGAGTCCTGGGAATCAGTCTTTGGCGGAAGTCCATAAAATTTTTTCACATGGCTGGAGTGGATCCAGCCTTTCCTTCCCTCTAACTTCACTGCAGTCCTGGTGGTCAACAAAACGATCTTCGGCTCTTTCCAACGGGGCTCCAGAGGGCTTGACCGATCGAAGTTGCGGACTACGACGACATCTCCTGGGACCAGTTCATGCGGTTTCACCTCGGTGTTGTCTGGGAAGGCTGCCGCGACCTGTGAACGACATGATAGTAGTGCAGACATCAAGGAAGCAAGGTAATCTGTTAGCATAGTACTGTCAACATCGATTATTTTACGTGGCATAGGCGTCCCCCACATATTAGGAGGTCTACCGAAGACCACCTCATACGGGGATAGCCCTGTCCTAGAATGAGCTACCATTCGCATATAAAAGAGGGCAACTGGTAAAGCTACGATCCAATCTACTCCTTTCTCTTTACACACTTTGGCAAGACGGGTTTTTAGAGTCTGATTGTGTCTCTCCACGAGACCTGCTGCCTCGGGATGTCGGACACAGTGAAACTTCCATTGATAACCTAACAGAAGTGAAACCTGCTTCATGAGTTCGGACGAGAATGGCTGACCGTTATCTGAATACACGACACGGGGCAAACCGTACCGTGGGAAAAACTCACGAACCAACTGCTTGGCAGTGGTCGGGGCAGTGTAATCTGGGACAGGATATGCTTCTGTCCATCGGGATAGGGCACATACAACTACGAGGACATACTTGAATCCTCGGCATCTGTCCATCTGGATATAATCCATCTGGAGGACTTCAAAAGGATGGTCGGGAGGATGAAATCCACCTCGTTCCACGGGAATACCTTTTCCTGGATTGAACTGACAACAGATCATGCAGGTACGCACTTTCTGTTTTGCTGCTGCTCGTAAATGCTTGTTAAACCAGAGGTTCTGTAAACTGTCTAACATGGCTTTCTCTCCCAAATGTGCTGGACTATGTGCTGTGTTGATGATAACTTGAACCATAGAGTCGGGGAGAAACCATGTGGTCTTTCCCCTCGTCATCCATCCCTGTTCTGTCTGGACCCCTCCTTGTTCAGTCCATTTCTTTATTTCATCTGGAGTAGCATGTGTCTGTATGTCGATGACATCTTGTGTGGGATTCCTGACTGTCATACAATGTGTCAGTGAAGTTACGTCAGTCTTTGTCATGTCAGTCGTTTGAGTATGAGTCAGTGCTGTATGTTTTGCTGTCCGATCTGCCAGGTCGTTACCCTGGGAAATAGTGTCTGTGACTTTTGTATGTGCTTTGCACTTCATGATGGCTATGGCTGTAGGCAAATGTATTGCTTCCAACAGAGCTTGAATGAGGGGGCCATGCTGGATCTTGGCTCCGTGAGAGGTCAAGAAACCTCTCTCTTGCCAGAGGACACCGAAGTCGTGTACGACTCCAAATGCATAACGTGAATCTGTGTATATGTTTACTTTACGGTTCTTGGCTCGTATACAGGCTTGGGTCAGAGCAATAAGCTCTGCTGCTTGAGCTGACAGGGTGTCAATGCGATGTGTTTCTATGACTTCAGTTTCAGTGGTCACTGCATATGCGGCCACTAATTCTCCTGTACTTGTTCTCATACATGAACCATCCACATAAAGTGTCAGGTCTGGATTGGGTAATGCTACATCTGTCAAGTCTTGTCTGGGCTTCGTAATTGTATTAATGACATCCACGCAGTCATGTGGAGTAGGATCTGTTGTGCTCGATGGTAAAAGTGTAGCAGGATTTAGTGTATTGCAGCGTCTGATCTCTATGTGTGGTTGGAACAATGTCAATTCATAACCTGTCAGTCGTGCTATAGTCAAGTGTTGAGTCTGTGTCCTGTTTAGGAGAACCTCCACAGAGTGTGAAACCTGTACTGTCAATTGATGTCCCAATACACTGGAGTCACTTTGTCTGATTGCTAGAGCTGTTGCTGCAACTGATTTTAAGCACGCAGGCAAGGCCTGGGCTACTGGATCCAATGTACTAGAAAAATAAGCACACGGTCTGTGTTTGTCTGCTTGAACATGAGTGAGAACTGATAACACTGTGCCATCGCGTTCTGTGACAAAAAGCGTAAAAGGTTTGCTGTAACATGGTGTTGCTAAAACAGGTGCTTGACATAAGGCTTTCTTTAATTCGTCAAAAGCTTGTGTATGTTCCTGAGTCCAAGGGAGAACAGACGAAGACGCTGCCTCCTGTGTTGTCAACAGTATAAGTGGTTTAGCTAGAAATGCATATTGAGGAATCCATTGTCTGCAATAAGAAGTGAGTCCAATAAAGGCTCGTACTTCCTTCTGTGTCTTGGGTTGTGGAAGATGTGCAATTAACTGGATGCGATCAGGTGTCAGCTGCCTACCCCACTTGGACAGCAAGTGCCCAAGGTACACCACTTGCTGGGCACAGAATTGTAGCTTCGAAGGAGACACCTTGTGTCCCTTGTCTGCCAGGAAATACAAGACTGTCAGCGATGCATGTTCACATTCTGGTTCACTACGGGCGGTGATCAATAGATCATCGACGTATTGGAGTAGGGCAGTGTTGGCAGGCATGTGAATACTGTCAAGTTGCCATTTTAATGCTTGGCTGTAGATGCTGGGGCTTTCTGTGAATCCTTGAGGGGCGCGTGCAAATTTGAAGCTACGGCCATTTAAACAGAATCCGAAAAGGTACTGGCTTTCCGGATCAATGGGGACACTAAAGAAGGCGTTCTTGAGATCGATTACAGTAAAGAACGTCGCCTCTGAATCAATAGCTGTCAATAGTGACGAAATGTCTGGGACCACTGGATACTGTGGTACAATACATTTATTTAACTCTCGCAAATCGATCACTAATCGATAGACTGGAGGTGCATTCGGATCAGTGCGTTTAAGAATCGGAATGATAGGGGAATTACAAACATTCGAGTCGGTTTCTACAACCACTCCTTGTGCAATGAGCTCGTCAATGATTTTCAGTAAAGCCACTACAGCATCAGGGGGTAACTTGTATTGTCGGATTCGGGGCAGTACAACTCCTGGCTTGAGTGTGACACGGTATGGAGTAATGTGCATACAACCTACATCAGTGGGGCCTTGTGCCCATAAATGTGCAGGAACATTCTGTAACCTGGGATCGAAATCTCTCAATACATAATGACCCTTAAAATCACGAAGGAACAGCCTTACTCCTTCCGGAGAACAACAAATTACAGCTCCTAGAGCTTTCAGCGTTTTTATACCAAGTAAGTTTTCTGGACATGATTTCGTGAGCAATAAATCTGTAGTACGGGATAATGGACCAACTGCAAGGGGAACTGGTTTTGATACTTCATTAATAATAGGCTTTCCTGAAAATCCAAGGGAAACATTCTGTGAGCCTGAGAGGGGTGCCCCTGGAACCTCGTCATGACTAATGGTAGTTCTGCTTGCCCCTGTGTCAATCAAAAATTTTCTATCCTTTCCTAATACCTGACTATGTACATAAGGACCCTCTTGATCTACAGGAACCTCAATAAGAGGCAAGCCAACCTCCCTCTCTAGGCTGTTTCATGTGTACTGCTGATAATCGGGGTAATCGGATTGGCATACTGGTACATCTGCTGTGTAACATGTTGTGTTGCGGCAATGGGCTGGGGCTGTGGTACCGCTACGATCTGTTGTGGAATCTGCATAGGCTGTATATTCTGCGGAATATGATGTTGGACCTGGTCCTGTCTAGGTGGACGTGGTCTCTCTTTGGTTTTACCTGTAGCTATATTGTGTTTCAAAACCGTACAATCGTTTACATAGTGGCCTGGCTGTTTACAATAGTTGCATGTCCCTTTAACAGGAGCCGCCAAATTATTGGACTGTGTCGTACCCCTTTTCTGACCATCAGCTGGAACTGACTGAGCAACTAGCACTTTCATTTTCGTGTCTTTCATACGTCTTTGTTCGTGATCATGTTCCTCCCTAATTCTGTTCTGGTGATACTGTAACATTTGTAACATTTGGGAAGGCGTATTTGCTTGCCATGTGCTCTCGACCTTCAATACACGGTTCTTAACCTGGGGCAATGAATTCTCGACTAATTTGGTCACAAAAAGATGTGGGTATGACTCGCTACTTGTTTTCAGGCCACTATTAATAATAAAACATTTCTCGAATCTGGAGTAAAAATCACTAGTGTCTTCGTCGTGTTTCTGTTTGCAGGCTGAGATTGCATCCCAGTCCTCCTTTTTAGTTGTCAACAATCTTGGCAAAACCTGTACTAATAATCCTGGTAATGCTTTAGTTTTGTCCCCAAGACCTAGACCTGGGGTTCGTCCGGTTTCTTCGTTTTCCAATTCAGTCCAATTAATCTTTTTATCTCCCACCTCCCATTCTTTTTCTTTGAGTTTCTCGTAAATACCGGCAGGCAATAATACTTTTAATATTTTCATAATATCGGGATATGTATAATCTCCCATGAGTAACATGTCTTTTATTTCACGGTGAAACCCTGCTGGATCTTTATCATGACTCGGCACTATTTTCTTCATTTCCAATAATTCCATTTTAGTTATGGGTGTGTATACAAATACGCGTTCAAGTGTATCATCTGGTTTCCGGATTGGATGTACTTCTCGTAAAGGGTTCTGTCTATCGAAGTGATATGGTAATCTTACTGGGGGTGGGACGGAAACAAGACGTGGAGTCAGGAAAGTTCTGTATTTGTGACGTTGTTCTAAAATGATGTCAATTAAATCGGTACCTAGACCTCTCCATCTTCTCAGGAGTAAGTCTTGCAATAGATTATACAACGGACCTGGGTCAGATTGTTGATTTTCATACTGTACAATAAGATGTTGAGTCATGTATATACCAGCTAGTCGCTGTTCTTCTGGAGTAAGACTTAAAAATGTTTGCACTACTAAATCATCTTTATATATACTATCATCCCCGGCCCATTGGACTGCGGACCGGGCTAGTTCCTGATCACGTAAGGTATTGAGTTCATGATAACCTACTCTTTCTTTCAGGATTTTATCAGTAACTTGGAAAATATGCTCAAGGGAACATTGCTCTGGTATCGGGGAAAGGTAACGTTTCTTGTTTTCTGGACGAATGGGTCTGTCGAAAGGTCTATCAAGAGAATACTGTTTAGGGAGTTTCGCCCTACCTACATATGCTAACAGGTCTTGAGTCGCTGCTGGATTCTCTGGTTCTTCCTCCTCTGAGGATTCCCTTTCGTCTGACTCGGGTGTTTTATCAGCTTTGCGTCGGGCATGTATGGCCACTATTTCTTTACGGATTTTTCTGGACATGGCATCTATACATTTCTCTTTGTCATGCTTACAATCTGCAATATTCGGACTCCATTTTGTCAATCCTTCCATTTCTTTTTGCGAATACCCTGGCTGATCTTGTTCCCTTATTAAACAATTAATCAAAAATCGCAATATTAACCCTTGAGTCTCGACTTTCTGATATGCCATGGCTTCACGAACACATTCTGGACCCTCCCCTGATCGAATAAAGTGATATATTTTGTCTAGATGTTCTGGCATTTCTGGTAACGTCATCAAGTAATCTGTAACACGTCTAAAACGTAATGATGCTTGCCAGGGACAGGATCGTATCTACAATCTCCAATTATTTGTTTGAGCTTTTCAGCTGGGCTTGCTTTAGGTGTACGCTGCATTGCTAATTCTCTCATTGTCAATCGATGTAATTGTGGCGGAGTGTGGTAGGGACCTCCTGAAGCACCTCCTGAGGCAGAAGCATGAGCATAACCTGACTGTGGGGCAGGCATATGTAACGGGATTGAACCCAGAGTTGCGTCTGTCGAAAAAGGATTAGTAGGGGGAACAGTAGGGGAAGTGACAACAGGTGCGGGAATTTGGTGACGTGGAGGGGTCGTGGCTTGATCAGCAGGAATATGCTGTGGCAGATTATTTTTAGCAGGTTGTACGGGTACATTGGTATATGCGGGAGCCACATCATCTAAATAGGAAGAAAGGAAAATGTCTGCTGCGGTCTTTTTATGACGTATTCTAGTCGGAACCAATGGAGGTGGCAGATCGTTTGGTATTTCCGGGGTCGCCTTGGGCAGGCCCTCGGCCAGAACTGGATACAGTCCTGTTATAAGGGCATTACTCTGTCTGTCGTGTTGTTCCATTCTGACTCGCTGTCCTTCTTCTAGTAGTTCTTTTTCTCTAGCCTTTTCGGAATCCTCTCTACTTTTCTCTGCTTTTCTGAGTTCTTTCTCTGTCCGTCTATGTGATTCTTTACGCCACAATTCTAAGGCATCTTTCTGTGATTGTCTGGCTTTCTTTTTCCATAATGCTTCTTCTACTCTCATGATGCATTCGGCATCCCATGTCCCTGTAACGGGCCATCTCTGTTTTTCTTCCAAGTTTTTCGTATAGTCCACCCATAAGTCTAAGTACAGTATGGCATCTAAGCCATGCTTATGGTACATAAAATGTCCTGGAGTGTCCCTAGGTGGGATGGGAACTGCTTCTTCCAGTATCCCTTTCCTAGTTCCTATCTGTCGTAGTTTTGAAAACAAAGGCATTGCTACCTCTATCTAGACGCAAACACGATAAACACAGTAAAGAAATGCAAACAATCATTCATACCACGACATTAAACACATTGAAACATTTCGAACAGATACTGACTAAAAAGTACAATAACAAGAATACTGATTCACTGAATGACTGAATTACTAGATGTACTGCTAAACAGTACAGATACACTGCTAAAACAGTGCAGACCGGATCTGTGTACCCAAACCCGTCTTGACCGGATACAAATTAATGCACCCGTCTTGATGCGTCCCCAGCAACGGTACTCACCGGGAAGCACGGAACGGAAGGCCTCGGAAACTCGACTGGACTGGACCGCTACGACGTCACTGCTGCTGCGCACTACGCATGCGCCTCGACGCTTCGGACAGGTGGGCCTCTCGACACCTCGGACACTGCTCTCTCGGCTAGGCTCTGGTCGGGATCCTCCACACTCCTCACCGCCTCGTCTGGATGTCGACCGCAGTCTCCGTCACCTCCGTAGGCCTGAGGGAGATACAGGAAAACCTGCAGATGCGCATAGAAGTCCGTCACAGCTGTGGTAGGGGGCAAGGCCTGCGACGCATCGCCGGCGCGTGGGGTGGGGGAGGGGTACCTATTCGGGCGCCAAATTATGTGGTAAATATATTTTACCGTACAAGTTTTTCCATATAATTACAGACAGGTAAAAGAATAGCTCAATCAAATGAGAGGCAGAGTCCGTGGTGTCTGAGTCATACGGGCTTTAATCGGGATGGCTCGAGCCATGGAAATCAATTCCATCAATACAAGGGTTCGGGGGTATATGCAATGATGGCAGAAAGATGTCAACGATTTATTAACTGTACATGACATATATAGTAAAACACACAATGGTAATGGATACAGTAGGCGTGACAAGTGAAAAGTATATGATAAGAACACATGTGCGTAGCAAAAAGGCGTGTACAAGGGTGTGCACGGAGGCGTGTGCTGGAAACGTCATAGAAAAGTGTCATAAGTGGGTGGGTGCGTAGAGGATTCTGCAGAGTCAGCTGAAACCTATGACCTGGATGCGCGCGCGCAGTTGATATGACGTGGGATTGACGTGTATCTGGGGAAAACGGAGGGCTTTGACTTTAGCACTAGTAGGGGAGACAGAAGTCTGGCATGTCAGATCGACCTGTTCCTATAACATGTCTGATATCTTGTATTTGGAGGATGTGTTGTCTGAAGCAAAAGGTCTCTCGGGCAGAGGCTATACTATACTGAATGCTAGTGCGTGCATATGTGTCTACGTGTCTACGTGCGGGGCTATGGGCCTACTATGGCAACGGGAACTGTAAATTACTTGCATGAAGGCAGGTAGACTTGCTCTTTGCTCTGCAGCCGGGGGTATGTTTACCTAAATCACTAGACAGGAATGTATTTTCGTGGAGGCTGAACAGATAACTTGAAGGCAAAATACTGTTTTGGCAGGCAGGCCAGGCCGAGCCAGGCACCGCTTCGCTTGGCAGGAAGTAAGGCAGAGGTCAGGGATGCATCTCCATGCTGCAGCTTTCAGAGGCAGAGACAGAAATGGTTCGAAGGCAGAAATCAGGGCCTAGCTCGGCAGAGCCAGGAAAAACGTGAAAGTGCACCATGTAAAGACGTTGGCATGGCATGGTTAGGAACTGAATTATCAATCCATTCATGGTGGATCTGATAGAGGACATGTTGACGTTGGACGCAAATGTATTTGCGTCTTCAGATTCGGTTGTGGAGGGAAGTTACATGCACTTTAAACTCGTACATGGAGACGTTGGGGTACACGTTAGGGGACATACTTGACCATAAAACTTCATTTACCTCAGAATGAGGGTGTGGTGCTGGTGTTAGTGGGAACCTTGGAGTGGCCACCGCACAAGTAAATACCAGTAACCACAAATTCTAACCCAATGAACATGAACGGCAACCCGATTGGAAACAGATCAGGGATTTTTGCCCCTGTTAACTCCACAGCCTTTAATGCCCTGGATGATCTTACTATCCCAGTACCATTGGTCCTGTGGTCTCTATATATGAGCCTGGTTCGACAGGGAACACAACACATATTTTGACCGTTCCTACTAGAGGAAGTGCCTCAGGTAATACTTCTACAAGTCCCAATATGTGAGGATCTGTTCCTCTGATTCCAACCAATGCAAGTTCTCCTTGTAGAGCCAGTGTAGATGTGACTATGAGTCGGATGGGATTTGGCCCCATTGGGTCATTCCAGAGACTGCCAGATCTTGGTACACCCATTTGGGAACCACTTGTAAATGCTAACTGTAGCACCCCCAGAAAAGGGACTGTGTCTAAAGCCCCTGTAGTGCAATGTAGTCTTACCGCTCAGGACGTAGATGAATGGTTGAAAGTTCTCAATGCTCCCTAAAGCGAAAGTGAAAACTCAGAATTGAGTCAAGGAACGATTCTGTCACCAGTGAGAGTAAACGTGTTGGATGTGGCTATATTAAAGTTATAAGTAGACAAAATGAATAGTGGAAATCTTGAATTGGCTCGATTAGATTCCTACCAAGTAAATGAGCGTGCGTTTATGTGTAGGACAAGTTTATGACCAACTATCTGAGTTATCCCAGAATATGAGGTAGATCTGAATAGGACTAATGCCCTACAGAAGAAGTACCCCATATGTTTTAATGAGGAGGACATAACATGCATGAGAACATCAGGAATGAAAGTACAGATTAGAGAGTTGATTCAAAATATTCGAAAATGGAGTAAGCTAGATAAGTGAAAGGTAGCTGGGCAAAAAGGAAAGACCCAGAGAGATCTACAGGAGAACCACCTTCTTCTGTAGAAGAGGGAGTGGGTGCCACATGTTTCCTCTTGAGGGAATTGCCAGGTGAAAGTTATGGTCATGTGCCTTGGAGTAGAAGTGGTCCTCAGTCATTTACTGATGATTTCCAAAATTAAAAGAAAAGCCAGTGGAGTGGTACAATCAGGTTGAGCGGTTTAGGAAAATATTGAAGATCTTGTGTGTTGATCTGAATACTTTTGTTCGATATTGTGGTCCGAAATCATTTGTGGGCAGATTGTAAAACAGCAATACATTGGCCTGAGAAGGAGCTGCTGAGAAATCTGATGGCAAAAGGTCCGTCGCCCTTGGTAATGAAAAAGTGTCAGCAGGTGATGACATTTCTGAAATCAAAGGTATCGTCCATGGACATTGATTGGGACAAAATTGACAGGACAACCTAAGAATGCAAAGGGTCAATTCATATCTATTATGACAGATTGTTGGAGGCATTTAAGTTTACAATTGAATGGAGAATATTGAGCCCAAAGATATGGGACATTTTGTGCCAGGATTTGGGACAGAACTGAAGACATGAAATTAGCATGATGATTCAGCAGCATTTGAGTTGTTGGCAGAATAACAATGAAATATAAATGAGACAGAAGAAATTGAAAGAGAAATTTATAGTTGCACAAATGAAAGCGGAAGTCAGAGTCAGCCTTTTGTCGAGAATGTTGTTCCTATGCAAGGAGTGGTTCAGCAGACAGCTCCTGTGATGCAAGGTGGAGGTGGAATCCAACCACACAGTATGAGTCACGGTGTTCCGATTGATCTAAGTTACTTTGTCCCTTGTCATTATTGTAATAAATTGGGGCATTGGAAGTGGGAATGTCATCATAGTCCTGCTAATCAGGTTCACAATTCAGGGTTTGCACAGCCCTAGAATAATAATCCTGTACAGTCACGGAATACGCAGAGACCATGTGTGCAGAATTTCAATATGCCTCAAGCTCCAGTGAAGCAAGTTCTGCAACCCCTGATGCCACAGCAAAATGCGAATGGCCCCAGATTCAAACTGTACCCGGTTCCAAATATGAATCGGAATTTCTCCCAGAAAAATAAACTGTTCCAACAGTACCCTGAGTTTGATACATTTGAGAATGATGGCTCTAATTAGTCTTTCTGATGGTGGCTGAGGGGAGAGGAAGATTGAGTGCTTGGCACAGTCTTTGAGGTAGACCAGCATGGTCCAATCAAAGATGCTGAGGTGAATGACCACACTGTGTAATATTTGATCTACACAGGTGCTACCTGCTCTACTGTTAGAACAGTGTAATTTCCAATCCTACCCTGTCTGGAGATGGAATCCAAGTTGTAGGAGTCACAAACAAACAAATGACAATACCAATAATGGAGGAACTGCCTGTAAAAATAGGGTCGTTTGAGAATCATCAATTTGTGATATCTACTTCAAGTCCTGTGAGTTTGTTGGGCTGCGATTTGTTGTGCAAGTTGAATTGCACCATGTATTGCACGCCAAAGGGCGTGGAGTTCCAGACTCATGGTGAGGATGTTGCTTTTAAATTGTCCAATCAGAGTTCAACAATTGAACTGTTTCCCATGAAGACTAATGAAGGGTAAACCCCAGATCTCAAAGACACAGTGAAGCAGGAGGTTTGGGAGTTGAGCATGTCTGTATACAACTAAAGCCCAGTATTGAGTACCCAGGAACCCGGTGATATAATCGGATGCCTGAAACTATTGCTGGGATTACTCCAGTGTTTGAGTCAATGATCCAACAAGCATTTTAAAGGAGATTATGAGGAGTGCATGTAACTCACCCATCATGGGATTACAGAAACCTAGCTGCAAGTACAGCGTTGTTCAGAATTAAAGAAAGCTTAACTTAATTGTGGTTCCTTGTTTTTCCGTGGTACTGAATCCAGCTGTGATTTTATTTCAGATTCCATGTGAGGCTGAGTTGTTTACTGTCATCCAGCTTTGCCAGGCCTTTTTTCCCATACGTTGCATGAGGAAAATCAGTTCCTCATCGCATTTCGATGTGGCAACCGTCCTTTGGCATGATACAGAGTCCCACAAGGATATATGGAGACCCCGTCCATTTTCAACCAGATCCTTAAAAAGAATTGAGAGTCCCTGGGCTTGCCCTGTAATACTGTCCTGGGAAATACATCGATAATCTGTCGGTTGCCTGAAATATACAAGAAAGTTGTAAGACTGATACTATTGCCCTGTTGAATCACTTGGCTGAGAATGGACATAAAGTGTCCCAAAAGTTGCAGTACTGTCAAATGGAAGTTCTGTATCTTGGACATAACATTGAGAAAGGAGCAAGGAAAGTGTCACAGGACAGAATATTGGCGATTATGCAAAGGAATAAACCAACAGCATAGAGAGAAGTTAGGATGTTTTTGGGAATAGTGGGCTACTGTCGTCAGTGGATACACAACTTTTCCCTAGTGGCCAAGACTTTATAGAGGCTGACACACAAGGATGAATCAGATCCTGTACCCTAGGATAACGATTGCTTGGTCGCCTTCCTAAAGCTGAAAGAAAGTCTCTCCCATTTCCTGGCACTGGGATTGCCTGGTTACAATAAATCATTTGGTTGTTTTGCAGTGAGAGGGAGGGCTGTGCTCTCTCAGTGCTTACGCCAAATGCATTGAGGTTCCAGCTGCCCTGGCACATACATTTCTGCTACACTTGTCCCATTAGCTGCAGGGCTGCCAGGATGTCTCGAATCTGTGGCGGTAATGGGTGGCAGCATAGAGAGGTTGAAAGCATTGTGATGGGTCATCTATTGACTGTCTTTGTTCCCCACTCAGTTAAAATATTTGTAACCAGAACTCAAACACAGCACTTGATAAACAGCTCCCTCACTAAGTACGAGCAAATCATACTCACAGCTGAGAATGTCACATTGAACTACTGTGCTGTTTTGAATTCTGCTACTTTCTCACCCCTTCCCGACAATGCCAATGATGATGGTGAAGTGGAGCATGCCTGTCCTGATGTCACTGAACTGTGCATCAAGCCAAGACCATACATACTATTTGAATCTAAATTCGCACTGTTTGTGGATGGATCATGTTTGCGAGACCATGGAGGAAATTTGAGAGCAGCTTATGCAGTCTGTACAGTTTAAGGAGTAATTGAAGGTTCATGTCTTCAAAGAGGATTCTCTGTACAAGTGGCTGAATTGAGTGTTCTTACCAGAGCCTGGTGTGTTTTAGACCTGTTGAAGGTGACAATTATCACTGATAGTCAGTATGGCTTTAGTGTTGTGCATGATTCCGGACAGTTAGGGTCCCATAGGTGGATCTTTCTTCTTCAGGTTCCCCCATCCAAAATGGTGAACAAGCGCAAACACTTTAAAGTCAGAAGTCCAAGGTCCGACCGGGGGTGATAGTAACTCAATTTTGGTCAAAAGTATTGTTTATGTTGAAGTTGAGAACGGATCTGTTAGTGTGGGGAGGTCACATACCATAGGTGGGATAAAAGGTGGTGTAAGGGGAATTCCATGGGTGAATGAAGCTCACTTCCCTTTTTGAGCCAGCGAAAAATCTGTTCCACTGCCCTATAAGTGATATTGAAGTAGGTGCAGTTGTTGTTTCCCCAAAGGACAAATGAAAGAGAGAGGAACTAATATTTATGTTATGTGATGACAACCGGCAGTGTGTGTCTAAATAAGTTACAAAAATGAGGGGTGATACCCACAGGGTGGGTAAACTAGTGAACCACACATCTCTTGTTGATTTAGTCTTCAACGCAGGCCTCTCGCCTCCTTAGCTATGGAATTCAGTATCCCTTTCGATGAAGAGATGGATGCGGAGCACCACAGTCCCTCTCTTGTGTGTGCCAGACCCTGCTTGGTGGACCTGGAGCTGTCAAGTCTTTCGAACTTAGTAGAGGGGCTACTAGGCCAGAGGAGGGTTGGCGTAGGAGCCAGACCCCAAGATCTTCATCCTCCCCAATAGCTATGAGGGGAGCTGGGTCTGGTGTAGCCTCAATTGAAAAACCAAAGGAAAAGATGGACGGAGCGTTGGCAATACAAGCACTCACCCCCAGTCAACTGATCTGGGTTTAATCCATCACCGTTCTTTAGCCCACTCTGCCACCCCAGTTCAGACATGGCCATATGCAAATCAGTCTGACCCTGTGCCTCATGGGAACAGTCCAGCCCGAACTGCCAATCCATGCCTTCCCTGGACCGGAAACAAGCTACCGAGGACCGGTTTCTGGCATTTCAGCCTTCTTCAGCCCGGCTTGCTTGAATCAAGTGGCAAAGTGAGCAAGGGACTCAGGTCTGAGCATACCCTGCCAACTTATGGCGAACAAAGAACAACCAAAGGAAATGATGGACGGAGCGTTGACAATACAAGCACTCACCCCCAGTCAACTGATCTGCCTCAATTGAACCATCATACAGTGCACTACCTAAATGCACACCCTTTATTGAGAGTAAAGAGCATGAAGAATCATCTGCTGGATCAATAATGGGGGCTGTTGATGACAAACAAGAACAACAAGAACAAACAAATGAGATTAATTCCCTGGGAAATGCTTCTGACTTTATCAAGATATGTCCATGCTGATCCTTCTCTCCCTAATGCAAGTAACCTTTCAGGGAATGCTAAAGGCGCTAGTCCTGAATAACACTCTGAATGTTAAGCTTTTCCAATGACTCAAAACTATTAGCAAATCACTTAAAGGTGGGTCTGGGGGTGCGACACGATGAGGGTCAAAAGAGGCCATACCTTATTCAGCACCCCAAGAGGGGACCCAGCTAATGCCTGGCACTGTAAATGTGGAGATCTAAGCCTCAACATTTTGGTACCTAGTTTTGAAAAGGGGAAGTGTATTTGGGAAAAAAGGGCATTACCTAAATTCAGTCTCAACATGTTGCTGAATTTGGGAGGGAGGAAGAGGGCCTAAGTAGGGAGGTCAGGTAGAAAGCATCCAGGGCATTTAAACCTTTTGTTTTTGGACCACCTAAGTTATCCCGTCAAGTCCCCAATTCCAATAGTGCCCCCTACGAGGGATAAGGAATCAATCACTTGGGGGAAGCCTGGTAAGAAAGATGCAGGGAGGCACAGTTAAGCTCCCTAGACAGGGAGAGGGAAAATCAAGGAATGTTTAACAATGGCAAAAGAGGTCCCTGGGGGCAAAAATATGAAAAAGTCTAAGGGGAGAGTTCCACCCAACTCTGCGTATCAGAGTTGTGATTCTGATAAAAGAAAACACTTTTTTAGTTCAAATAATACCACCTTAGCCCATCTAGGAGGTGCACCTAAACCAATGGCTTTGCTGCTCTTATTTCTAAAATCAAAATCCAAGAGAGAAACGCGGCACTCAGTTAGCCAAACCCTCAATGAATACAGACTGTTACGTGTATTTGCTAAAATTAAAAGATTGAGGAATATTACCTCAAAGGACCTCACACTGGTTGGTTTAAGGACGGGTGTAGGGGGAGAACTAACCAGTCTAATGGTTGCTACTGAGGAGATGAAGGATTTAGAGGGAACTTCGGGTTCAGCTCTGGCGGCAAATGACATTAGCCTCTGTGAAGGGAGTGATGCACTGCTTGAACCCGTTGGTAAACCTGGGGAGGGCTATTATACCCAGACAACAGAGGGTTGAAACATTATCAAGTTTCCCTTGCCGGGTCCTTTAGGTTAGGACAGAGAACAGTTGTTGGAAAGAGCTGGTGGGAATGTGATGGGTCGCAGAAAGGAATAGTTACTGTAATGTTCCATAATGACAGAGCCCTAAACATAAGGAATCAAAATCTGTTTCACACCCTGGAGCTCAATGAGCCTAAAAAGAAAAGCGGCCATGGTTGTCAGGCTTACATTCCCCGGAGAATGAAAAGTCATTTAGAAACATCCATGAACGCTTTATTCCTCCCTGGATCGGTGAAAGTGCGGAGGAAATTGATTGGTAGGAGTCAGGGCGTCTACTGCTAGGATGTATCCTGGTGTGGAATGGACATGGTTTTAAATCATTTATAGAAATGAAAAACCATAGTGAGGTCTTTATGAATTAAGCAGTACTGTTCCTCCAGGAAACCTGGTTGTTGAATTGCCCTCTAGTGGAGGGGTTTGTTGGCATAAGCCAAAATGCCATAGTCTTATTAGGAGGAAGAGCAGTGGGAGATTACCAATTTTTGGTATCCGTCTGCTGTGGGTGGAAGCTAACACAGCTTCAAACTACTTGCTTATGGGTCCTCGCTTGCTTAGTGATTTGTTCATGAATGTTGAGGGGTTAAATCAATGGATCCGTCTTAATATGTATAATCCTCCAATTAGCCCTCTACCTGAATGGGAACATCTGAATCTGGTCAATGAAAAAATTGATATGTAGGTATCCATACGCTCTATTGGTCGTAGGGCGGGATTTTAAAGAAAAATAAGCTTTCAAAGAGTTTGAAATGGAAGTACTGAGGTTAACATTACACATTCCTGACTGTATTTTTTGGGAAAGCCCCAAAGAAGGAGAGATGAAGGTCCTGTCCTGCTTAGCCCCGCAGAATTTGATCAATGTGAATGGTCGATGTAATGATTACATTCCTGCTATGGGAACTTTTAAATATTGTAGCAACAAATTGCCCATTCACTAAGTGTAGGTTCCAATACGGAAATTCTATTGGGTGTAACACGTTTGATTTTTTGACTTGTGGCCTAGCAATCACCTTTCCCTTAGTTTGGAGTTTAAGGATGCCTTTTTGCCTTGTCCAAGTGCCACCTTGTCTCATGAGAAGATCTATTGCAGACTCTTTCTTAAGTTTAATTCAAGCACTGAGACATGGAAGCAGGACAAGATGTGTTGGATTGGTATTGTAGGCTAACAAAGCAATTATTTGTCCACTTGAAGTTGGCAACGGAGGGCCTTCACCCAACTAGTGGTATAAGAGGTAAGAGGAATAGCTGGTTTGATGATGACTGTCGAAAGGGCAAAAGAGTAGCAAACAGGAGTTGTTGACGCGCTAAGTTAAATCCAAGTGATGTTAGTTTAAGAACAGCTATGGTGTCTTCGAAAATTGCCTATAAAAATTTCTGGGCCCACAGAAAGAGAGCATATTATAGAACACATTGGGAGTTAATGTTAGCTGCGAGTACCAAAAAAAATAGCAAGTGTTTTTGGCACCTGGTGAATTCTTCCCTCAAGGCCCAAATAAGTGAGGACGATTGGGAAGCCTTTATATACTCTCTATACAATGGAGGAACTCTGAGAATTTGCCAGTTTTGTGGACCAGTTCCGATATAGAGGCAGTAGTGCTGTCCAAAATAATCAGCAATATGAAAGCCTCTAGGGCAGGTGGCCCAGATGGTCTCCCATCTGTGATATTTAAGAAAGATCCAAGTAAAAGAGGATTGATTCTGAGTGGGTTCTTTAAAAGGGTTACGTGAACATGCACATTCCAAATTTATGGAAAGGAGCCATAGTGAAGCACATTCATAAAAAAGGAAAAGTGGATCAGCCCATTAACTATCGTCTGAGCTCCCTCTTTGATACTTCCTCTAAATTCTTTGCTCAAACATTATTAAAACACCTAGCAGTCTAGGCTTTTGACACAGTATTGATCCCTGTGGAGCAAAGAGGTGTTAGTCTAAAACACTCAACAATAGACCACTGTCTCACACTGTGGGGAGTCATGAGGAAGACAATGTAGTCGGTAGGTGGTCTTTGCTGCTGCTTCGTTGATTTCCGAGTGGCATTCTTCAGGGTGGACAGAGGTACACTTTGGCAGAATGTCCAGCAGCAAAATATATCTGTAACCCTGTTAGACCTTGTGATGAAACTTCATAGTGAAAATTGGGTCGAAGTTGATCTGGATGGGCTAGGTAGCCTGTTGAGGAAAATACCAGTAGAGAATGGCAAACGGTAGGGGTGTATTTTTGGCACCTCTGCTGTTAAGTCTGTTTATTGCGGACTTCCCCCAGATGTAATTGGGAACACATAGTTACTCACCAAATAATGGGGGTAGACATACTAGCTGCCTTATGTATGCTGATGATTTGTTGGTGATGGATCTCACACATATAGACCAAGAGACCTCAAGAACTTCTGACCCATCTCTCTGCTCCCCTTCCCGGCCAAGGTCATCGAGAAAATTGTTAACAGACAGCTAACCCGATACCTCGAAGACAACAGAATCCTGGACCCTTCCCAGTCAGGGTTCCGCAGCAACCATAGCACCGAGACCGCCCTCATCACCGCCACCGACGACATAAGGACCCTGCTAGACAACAGGGAGACTGGGGCCCTCATCCTCCTAGTCCTCTCCGCCGCCTTCAACACTGATTGCCACAGCACACTACGCGCACGCCTCCACGCCGCAGGGATCCAAGACAAGGCTCTGGAATGGACCACCTCCTTTCTCTCTGGCAGAACCTAGAGCTTCCGCCTCCCCCATTCCGTTCCGAAGCCTCCGAGATCATCTGCGGCGTACCCCAAGGATCCTCCCTCAGCCCGACACTGTTCAACATTATATGGCCCCGCTTGCACACGTCGCCCGACAGCAGGACCTCAACATAATCTCCTAGCCAACGACACTCAACTGATCCTCTCCCTCTCCAAGGACCCCATCACCACTAAAGCCGAACATCTATGAAGGAATGAAGGCCGTCGCCGACTGGATGAAGATCAACCGTCTGAAGCTGAACTCTGACAAGACGGAGGTCCTCATCCTCGGCTCCAACCCGTCAGCCTGGGATGACTACTAGTGGCCAACGGCACAGGGGGCAGCCCTGCCGGCCACCAACCACGCAAGCAACCTTTGAATCATTCTCGGCTCAAAGCTCTCAATGACCAAGCAAGTCAACACTGCCTCCTCCTCCTGCTTCAACACCCTCCACATGCTCCGCAAGATCTACAGATGGTTCCCAACAGATACAAGAAAGACAGTCACCCAGGCCCTCATCAGCAGCAGACTCCACTACGGAAACGCCCTCTACGCGGGAGCCCCGACCAAGCTCATCAATCGACTACAACACATCCAAAACGCCTCAGCACGACTGATCCTCGATGTACCACAACACAGCCACATAACCCCCCACCTGAGAAACCTGCACTGGCTCCCCGTCAACAAGAGGATTTCCTTCAAGCTCCTAATCCACGCACACAAGGCACTCTACAAGACCGGCCCAGCCTACCTCAACAGACGGCTCTCCTTTTACACCCCCAACCTCCAGCTACGCTCCGCCGACCTCTCACTCGTCACCGTCCCGCGCATCCGAAGAACAACCACCGGCGGGAGATCCTTCTCCCACCTTGCCACCAAGACATGGAACACCCTCCCACTGAGCCTACGACAGACCCAAGACCTTCTGACCTTCAGGAGGACACTAAAGACCTGGGGCCTCATTTATGAGGCCTTGCGTCAGTTTTGCGCTGCGGATGCGTCACTTTTTGTGACGCATCGGCAGCGTAAAACATGCGCCTTGTTGCGCCATATTTAAAAAGTGACGCATCTAGGTAGATGCGTCACTTTTTAAACCCCTGCGCCACATTATACCTGCGTCAGGTATAATGTATGCAGAAGGGGCGTTCCCCCGCAAAAAGCCTCGCAATAGTGACGCAGTGCAATCTATGAGATTTCACTGCGTCACTTTTAGGATGGGGTTGCGTCAAAATCTGACGCCTGCCTCACAGCAGGCGTAAGACTGACGCAAGCCCTTTCACATGGGGCTTTCCCCATGTGAAAGGACGCGTTGCTGGAGTTGCGTCACTTTTGTGACACACTCCAGCAATGCGTCACTTTTGCGCTTAGAGATGCGTCAGAAATACTGACGCATCTGTAAGTCCTTGCGACATGATGCGTCATACATTAAATATGACGCATCATTGGTGTCGCAAGGAGTGCGCAGTGAAAAGTGACGCATCGCTGTTTTCACGCAGCGATGCGTCACTTTTCATAAATGAGGCCCCTGGCTGTTCGATCAGTAGCAGCTCGCCCTCCCCCCCCCAGCAACTTGAGACCCTCGCGGGTATGTAGTGCACTTAATAAATGACTGATTGATTGATTGATTGACATATAGGGCTTAAACAGAATTTACATGCTCTAAATCCTTATTGTCTGAAAAAAAAACTGACGATAAATGTTGATAAGACCAAAACTCTGTTTTTCACTAAGAAGATTTATTTTTTTACCTGGTTCTTAGCTAACCTAGGGCTGGAGCATATCAGAGAGTTTAAGTATCTGGGTATGATCTTCTCAGATGATTTGAAGGTGGGACAAACATATCGCTTCTCGGAGACTTGTACTATCAGCAGAAGTGATTGGCTTGAAAAGGTTTGATCGTGAATATAGGAGTTATACCTTTGATCCACTAAGTAAAGTCATACGGGGAAAATTAATTCCCAAGGTTGTCTATGGGGCAGAGGTGTTGGCAAAGGACAGATGGGTCTCATTGGAAGGCCTGTAAGGTAATTCTTTATAATTGCTCCTCTATTTACCTAAAAAAGTGATGATCGAAGCTGTAAGGCGGGAGTTGAGAACCGCATACGTGAGTGCCTTGGAAGATGCCAGAGCCTTGCATTCTTATTTTCCGATCAAAAATGGGGTCCCTGGTGATAAAGTGTTGGTATTAATTTTACCTGAGATATTGTCAATTCTTTTTGGTAAGAGGAATCCCTTGACAGTAATGTTAAAGCATCTGGGAGTCTCTGATATGCAACGATAAGGAGGCGGAGTGTCCAAAGTTAGACATATAAAGAGTACCATCAGGCTAATAGCTATTGAAACTAGCAG